>NW_022681457.1:113633081-114950581 GCF_009764315.1 Trachypithecus francoisi
GGGGCTGGGGACTGTAGGGAGGGAGAGCTAGAGTGGCCCCAGCCCTGCCTTCTCAGTCCTGCTAAGGAGGACAGCATTCTGCCTATTAATCATGTTTCATTTATATTAGCTTGACTCGATCTACTGTATATTTGAAATGGATTTAATTTTAGATCACGCACTATGGAAGGGGGCCAGTTTGGTGTAAGGAGCATTATGAATATTTTCCATAAGCTGGATATACATTATCCAGGGACAGATATACGAGCAGCAGCCCAGGGCTCCTGGCTGGGGGAAGGGGACTGCTGTCTCCTCCCTTCCCCCCACTCCCCTGCATCCAGGGTCACAGGGCTTTGGAGGAACCCGTCTCGACACCCTGTCCCTGGGGGTGTGGTGGGCTGTCAGCCCCATCTTTCCCCTGCCCGTGACCTCATCCCCATTGACTTCAAAGCCGCTGCTTCTCCCAGCTCCTTGCCGACTTGCAGGCCTGAGAGATGTGCACAAGGTGGGGGGAGCCCAGGACTGCACCAGATCCCAGGGCCAGGGACCCTGGCCTGACCTGCTCTGATTCCCCAGAGCTGTGGAGGCCCAGGGCGCAGCCTGAGATACAGATCAGGGGGTGGGACTTGGAGGAGAAAGGCATCGGAACACCCACCTTCAACCCTAAGCTCTGATGGAGGAGGAAGCCAGGCTCCCGCTGGCAGGCTGATGGGTGGCGCCTTCCAGCTCAGCCAAGCAGCAGTGGATGGGCTACACCTTCCCGAGAGCCCCTGGGCCTGGACTGGGGTGCCCCTTTCCTGGGGGCTGACCGTGGGCCAGAGTCCTGAGGTCTTGCTCCTGACTGAGGGCATTAAAGCTAGAAGGCCCCTCTTGAGCCAGCCTGTGATTCCAGACTCAAGCTGGGGAAACTGAGGCTCAGAGAGGATAAGGGTCTTGCTTAGGATCACAGAGCGAGCAGGGAAGGTGCATATGGGCACTTATTTCCTAATGTTTTCATGTTGTAATGTGCTTCCTTTGTTGGTTCTCCTCTGAGCCTCACACCCGGCCCTGCCCTTGAGGAAACGGACACTCATGGTGGTCAAAGGACAAGCCCACTGATGCACACTCACACCTGGGGGACAGCTGAACTGAGTGTCAGAGGCCTGCCCCACAGCTCTGTGTGAGCCAGGTGTGGCGTCGGACTTTAAGGACAGAGGAAACCGTGGCTCAGGAAGGTGATGACATTCATATCCACACCTGAACCTTTTCTCTTCCTGCACCCCAAATCTGTGTCCCCATTCCATTTGCTTATCTAGATAAGTGGCTCCACCATCCCCCAAACTACACATGACCCAAATCCGGCTTTCATCCCTGCCCCCACCCCTTCTTCCCTGCCACCGTCACCACGACTGATCGATCCTCCCGTAATTGACCCTCTCTGGTCTGCCTGTTTCTCTCCTTTGCCCCCATCTCCCTTGCTCAGGCTGCCACGGTCTCTCCCAGCCCACCGCATGGGCCTCCTGGAGTGTCCATAGAGCCTCTGCCAACTCCAGTCTGTTCCCTGCACCGTGGCCAGAGGACCTTGTTTAAACACAGCACAGTCACATTGCACACTCCTCCTCTTGGCATTCCTAGGACCAAATCCTGAATCCGGACGCTGGACAAGAAGGCTCGCCAGAGAGTGACTCCTGCCCAGTTCCCCAGAGTCACACCCTCCTCCCTGCTCCCCGCCTCCAGGGCCAACTTCCATGCCTTTCCAGCTCTTTACCTGCGGTGCACCGTGACCCTCCACTCCAGGACTTTGGCATACACTGGTCTCTCTACCCAGACCTCTGCCCTCTTGCTCTGTACGTGTGGGTTGAAGGGTTTACTCCTCTGCAACCTGCAAGCTCTGTTTTGACTTCTCCAGGGAGGCTCTTTGATCACACCTACCCTTCCCCACCCAAGTCTAGATCAAGTCCTACTTCTGCCTTTTGCAAACCCTGCAGCCATAAGGGGATAGCTAGGGATTAACTCTCCACACCCAGCCGCTTTGGAAAAGCGCTGGGCCTGGTGCGGACAGGTACCAGCTGCTATTCCGTCCTCCCCACTACGCGCACATCCATCAGCTCCTCCATCGGCGCAGAGTATAATACACCCGTCACCCACCCCAGCCTGGGCTGGCAGCCTTTCAGAAATGGCATGCAACGCTTCTCTTATTCATTCTTAATTTAAGGTTTTGTGAGTTGTAATAACCCCCCTTCCCCCCAAATCACTGGGGATGGGGACCTCCGTGTCAGCCCTGGGCCAGGAGAGCTGAAGGGTAATTGCATTGCACATATGCTAATGGTTGTCTGGAGAAGACAATGGCAACAGGGGGACTGGGATGGGGCCTCTCTCAGTACCCAGAGTGCCTGAGGGTGGGGGAGTCTGGGCTGGGTTTGGGGGACTGGTGTTGCAAGCCAGATGGGGGCATTGAGGTGTTGTGTGGTCCATAGTCCACAGTAGAGAAGATGAGAGGGGCTGGGAGTCCCAGTCTAGGGGGCTTGACTGGAGACAGATGCCCTGGAAAGGGCCTGAAAAACCCCTTTCTTCCTCCAACTCCTCCTGTCCCACCCCAGAATGCAGGCTGCTGCCCTCTTTTCTGGGGTCAGAGATGGCTCTCAGAGAAGGAGAATTGGGGTGCATGGACGTTGCACTGGGCCCTCAAATCCTGGTCCTGCCTCCTACAACCTGCATGACATCAAACAAGCCACTGAATCTCTCTGAGCCTCAGTTTCCTCATCTTTAATTTTTTTTTTTTTTTTTTGTCAAGGTCTTGCTCTGTTGCCTGGGCTGGAGTGCAGCAGCGTGATCTCCACTCACTGCAACCTCCCGCTCCTGGGCTCAAGTAATCCTCCCACCTCATCCTCCAAGTAGCTAAGGACACAGATGAGCACCATCATGCCTTTTTTTTTTTTTTTTTTTGGTAATTCTTGTAGAGACAGGGTTTCACCGTGTTGCCCATGCTAGTCTCGAACTCCTGGACTCAAGCGATTCACCCACCTCAGCCTCTCAAAGTGCTGGGATTACAGGCGTAAGCCACTGTGTCTGGCCAAAAGTCTTTTTTCTTTTTCTTTTTTTTTTTTTTTTTGAGACGAAGTCTTGCTCTGTCACCCATGGCGTGATCTTGGCCCACTGCCACCTCCGCCTCGTGGGTTCAAGCAGTTCTCCTGCCTCAGCCTCCCGAGTAGCTGGGATTACAGGTGCCTGACACCATGCCCAGTTAGCTTTAGTATTTTTAGTTGAGGCGGGGTTTCACCATGTTGGCCAGGCTGGTCCTGACCTCAGGTGATCCACCCGCCTCAGCCTCCCAAAGCACTGGGATTACAGGCGTGAACCACCATGCCTGGCCAAAAGTCTTTTTTTTTAACCCGTACCTGCCTCTGGGTTGTTCTCTACTTTAAAAGAGGTAATACATAGAGACAAGTTTCAGAGCACTTGGTACAGATAGGTCTTCAGTGAGTTCAGTGATGGCTGAAGTTTTTATGACTATTGAACCAAGGTGGGTCTGCCCACAATCTGTGATGAGCTGGGGTGTGGGACTCCTGACTTCCTACCTGGAGGGGAGGTGCTTCCAGGATGGAGGGAGGGTCTTGAGGCACCAGTGTCCCTTCCTCAGAGGGGTCTTCTGCCACCTTCCATCAGGGGAGGCGCCTTCTCCCTCTCCCTCTCCCTTCACCCTGCAACATGCTCCTGCTTCCTTCACTAATTCCAGCTTGTGATAAGATATTTGTTTTCTTGCTTATTGTCTGCCCCTTCTCCATACTGTGGGTTTATCGGGGTGCTTAGTAAAGGCCTGGCACATAGTAGGTGCTCAATACATATTTTCCCAGTGAAGGAGTGAGTGATTGATATATATGCAGAAAAGTGGGGGATGGGGGCATGCAGATTAGAATTCAGGCAGCGGTGGTCTCCTGGACCCACTTTCCCTCTGTCTTGGGCCTCAGGAATGACACCTGTCACTCACCTGCCCTGCCCTCCCCAGGGCCCCATGCCCACTCTGTCGCTGGCATGGAGCTTTCCTGCCTCCCTGTGAATTCAGGGCTGATGGGGAGCTGGGACGCCCTCTGGGCATGGGTGTGGAATGGAGGGTGCTTTCCAGGCCACTGTCCCCAGTGTCCCCTCCCAGGCACTTCCCTCTTGGGCTGCACCAGGCCACACAAGGCACCTGAGGCCCGCCACTGCCTGGCAGCTGAAGCATTCCTGGGCAGCTCGGCTGTTCCTTCTAAGGGTCTTTTCAGGGTTACATCCCTTCGCCTTGACCAGGGAGCCAGAATCCAGCATTTTAACCTGGTTTTGAGAGGGCCACGTCCTCCTGGGGAGTGAATGGTACTGGCCGAGGAAGTGACCGATGAAGAAACTTTGATGATGCCCCTCCTGCGGCCCTGGTCCCACTGCTATGGCCCACTGGGCACCAGGTCACACAGATCTCCAATGCATGGCCTCACTGGCTCCAGTGCCAAGGAGAGCCAAGAGGCTGGCAGCTGGCTCTGGCTCATGCCAGGAAGTCTCTGAGCCAGTCCAGCCTGTGTCCCTGGGTGTGGGTCCTCCATGGCCCCAGGGAGCTGCCTGCTCCACCTACCAGGCCCACAGTGAGGGCCAGGCTAAAGCCAGTAGCTCCTCTCAGAAATTCTGAGCAGTGCGACTGAGGAAGAAAATAGATTCGATGACGCTGATGCCAGGGGGATAGGACTTCCAGTTACGGAGGCCATGTGCTGGGGGCGGGGGTGTGGGGGTTCTGTGACAGAGACAGAGCTGGAGAAAGAGGAAGAGAGTCAGTGAGGGGAGAGACAGAAAGAGGTAGACACCAAGGCAGGAAGCAGATGGAGAGAAAGAGAGAGAGACAAAAAGAGGTAGCAATTTATCTAACAAAAGATGGAGAGAGAGAGACGGAGACAGAGACCAAGAGAAAGGAGGGAACGGGAGGGAGACAGAGATGATGAGAGAGTCTCTCAGAGACAGAGACACACAGAAGGATACTGAAGCCAAGAAGTGGGGTGCCGGGCTAGGAGCCTCTGCCTATGAGACGGGAACGCAGGAGGTGGAGATAGCTGGAGTCCAGCGTGTCCATGCGTGTTGGCTCTGGGACTGTCGATGCACAAGACACACTGCGAGGCTCACCGTCATTCGCTGAATTCGATGGAAAATTGGGGCCGGGCGCGGTGGCTCAAGCCTGTAATCCCAGCACTTTGGGAGGCCGAGACGGGTGGATCACGAGGTCAGGAGATCGAGACCATCCTGGCTAACACCATGAAACCCCGTCTCTACTAAAAAATACAAAAAAAACTAGACGGGCGAGGTGGCGGGCGCCTGTAGTCCCAGCTACTCGGGAGGCTGAGGCAGGAGAATGGTGTAAACCCGGGAGGCGGAGCTTGCAGTGAGCTGAGATCCGGCCACTGCACTCCAGCCCGGGCGACAGAGCGAGACTCCGTCTCAAAAAAAAAAAAAAAAAGAAAAGAAAATTGGAAAGTGGGGGGCAGGCACTTTCCATCAGGAGAACGAGTGGCCTCCTCATGTGACTGTGCTCGTGTGTCTGTGATCACGTGTGTGGCGTGTGGAAGAGGGCAGGGCCCAGTTTTCCCCTCAGCTGTCAGGACTCTGCGTGCAGACAGCCCCCGCTGGTGGGCTGCAGGGCCGGGGTGGTGTCTGGTGGGGGGCGGCCAGACACACGCCCTCAGCAGGGGAGGCCAGGGAGCTGTCAGCAGCCCAGGACCAGGCAGGCAGCGAAAGTGAGCCATGGCAGGGCCACTTCTCCTTGCCGCTGTTCACTTGACACTCTCTAACCCAGAAGCCACCTGTTCAGCCATCAGTCACCCAAGGAAAATACAGCTTTCCTGAAACTGGGAATCGGACAGAGTCCCAGGAGGGGGTGAGCAGGGGGAAATGCCTGCTCTCTGTCACTTCCACGGGGCCCCAGGCCCACTCCCAGCAGGCTGGAGGCCCAAGTTTGGTCTTCAATAGCTATAAAAAAAATACACTCCCAATCCAGCACCGTCCTGGTACATTTGGGGGGTTTGGGTGATGGTGAGGGCCCCCACAGAAATGCCCACCTTGGAACTGGTGAAGGACCAGCTCTTGCTGGGGTGGCACAGCCAGGACTGTGCCTTGGAGGAGCTGCTGTGTGAACCACGTGCCCCTGGGTGAGGACGGGGCAAGGCTGGCGTGGGGTGGGGGTGGCACTGGAGCTGGGCCTGTGTTTGGGGGGCAGGCAGGGTGGCTGGGGCCCGGGAGGGCCCTGGCTTGGAGGCAGGTCTGGGGCTCTGCCCAGCAGCAGCGCCCTGGCCAGCGGAGGCCCGGCTGTGCCCCGCCATGCCCCGCCTCAGATGGCTTGTTAATTTCATCGTTTAGCCCGTTTATGGTGTTCCCAGTTGCTGTTGCTTTTATAAACAAGCATTTTGGTGACCTTCCCCTCCGGACATCAGCTCCGCAAGAATCCCGAGCCCTGAACATTTATAAATAAGCCTTCTCTCAAGTTCCACAACAGGTGTGACCTCCCCCCCCGCCCCCCTCCCCTGTCCTGTCCGAAAACTGAACAGTTTCAACAAGCAAAGGGAAGCCGCCCAGGCTGTCTTAAAGGGGTCGAGTGGAGGCCACTGTGCACTAGGCAGCGAGGCGGGCTGACCCACTTTCCTCTCCCTCCCCAAGGCTGGGGGTCCCAGGGGAGAGTGCCAGCTTGGTGGGCCGTTGACCCTTGACCCCACTTCCCCCAAACACCTCACCCCAGAGGCTATGGACTGAGAGGGCTCCTTGGCTGACGGAGTGTATCTGAGTCAGACCTCCCCTCCCAAGGGAAGCCTTATCAAGCCCCCAACCCCATTCCCCTCCACGGTTAGCTTCCCACTTCTCACCGTCCTTGGCTCTACCCTGGTGAATATAGAGCCTTTCTGTTTCTTCTTCCCTGCCAAAAGCTCTCTGATTCATGATTTGCAACATTTCTTACACATTTATTTAACAAGCATTCATTTGTTCAACAAATATTTCTTGAGCTCCTCCTCTGAGCCTGGCACTGTGCCAGGGATAGAAAGCTGAAGGTAACCCAGCCCTGCCCCCAAGGAGCTCACTCTCTAGTGGGGCAGACAGACAGGTAGCAAGACAAGTGAGCCACAGGTGCCTTGGCTCCTGAGAAAGGCTTTCAACCTGGACTTGGGGTCGAAACCCTTCCTGGGAGGGCTGACTCTTGAGTCCACCACGGAGGCGGTGAGGGGAAACTGACAGGGCAGGGCATAGAGGCAAACACGGCCCGTGGGGAATTGCGGTCATCTGGGCTGGAGCTCAGGAGTCTCAGCACAAGTGGTAGGGAAGGAAGGACTTTAGAATCCCGCCAGCCCCGTGCCTATCCCCAGCAGCAGTGCTGGCCTTCCATTCAGAAACCCCAGAGAGCAGAGATCTTCCTTGTGACAACTGGTCCCCAAGGGAAAATAAACTTATAAGGTCCTTTTGTCATGTAGGAGGACAAGATGGTGCCGTTGAAGGACGATGAAGGTGGTGATGGTGATGACTGAGAAAGATGAGGAGGGAGAAGAGGAGGGTAATGATGATGATGACGATGGAACTGAAGATGGTAGCTGTCTCAGGTGAGCAGTGACTATCTGAGACCGGCATCACAAGGGCAGTCAGAAGACATTACCAAGACAATTGTAGGTAAAGAAAGGCAGACATATTAGAGAAAGTATGAAAATACACTGCAAGGGTGCAATGGGCAGACCAGCAAGAGAGGATGATACGGTTAGGCTTTGTGTCCCCACCCAAATCTCATTTTGAATTGTAATCCCCAGGTGTTGAGGGAGATACCTGGTGGAAGGCGATTGGATCATGGGGTGGTTTCCCCCATGCTGTTCTCATGATAGTGAGTGAGTTCTCACAAGATCTTGTGATTTTAGAAGTATTTGGAAGTTCCTGCTTCTTTCACTCAGCTCTCTCCTGCTGCCTTGTAAAGAAGGTGCCTGCTTCCCCTTCTGCCATGATTGTAAGTTTCCTGAGGCCTCTTCAGCCATGTTGAACTGTGAGTCAAGTACATCTCTTTCTTTTTCTTTGCTTATTTCTTTTCGAGACAGAGTTTTGCTCTGTCACCCAGGCTGGAGTGCAGTTGTACAGTCTCAGCTCACTGCAATCTCCACCTCCTGGGTTCAAGTGATTCTCCTGCCTTAGCCTCTTGAGTAGCTGGGACTACAGGCACGCACCACCATGCCTGGCTACTTTTTTGTATTTTTAGTGGAGACAGGGTTTCACTGTGTTAGCCAGGATGGTCTCGATCTCCTGACCTCATGATCCGCCCGCCTCGGCCTCCCAAAGTGCTGGGTTTACAGGTGTGAGCCACTGTGCCTGGCGTACCTCTTTCCTTTATAAATTACCCAGTCTCAGGTATTTCTTTATAGCAGTTTGAGAACAGACTGATACAGAGGAGCTGACTGCAAGGAGACAAAGGCTTACTGGGGATTTTATAGGATGGTGCTTGTGCTGTGTGCTGAAGAGGGCTTTGTGCAGTACTGATAATGCCAAGGTTGCAGTGAGCTAACTTACAGGTGTCTGGTGAGAAGCTGGGCTCAGGAGGGCTACATGTCCTGGACCATGAAGAAAGGCAGACTTAGAGCTTATCTGCTTTTTCTTTCTGCTTCCCCTGCTCCTGCCAGCCCGACTCCTTTTCCCTAATTGGGACTCCACAGTAGTGGCAGGTGGCGATGTGGATGTTGATCAGGATAGTAGTAGTGGCGATTTTGGTGGTGACTGTGGTGGTCATTGTAGTGGTTGTGGTGTGATATGCTGATAGTGGTGGTTATGATGGCGGTGGCAATGGTGGTAATGATGGTGATAACAATAGTGGTAGTGATGGTGATGATTATGGTGGTAACGATGGCAGTAGTGCTGGTGGTGGTGATAGTGGTGGTGATGATGGTGTTGATGAGGGTGGTGATGGTGATGATAATAGTGGTGGTGCTGGTGACTGTGCTGAGGCTAGTGATTGTGGAGATGGTAATGATGGTGATCAGGGCAGTGGTGATGATGCTGGTGGTGGTGACGGTGGTGAGGATAGTGATGGTTGTCATAGTAATGGTGATGGTGATGGCAGTGGTAGTAGTGATGGTAATGGTGGCAGTAGTGATGGTAGCAATGGTAGTGATGGTGGTGATTGTGATGTTGGTGACCATAGTGGTGGTTGCAGTGCTGCCAGTGGTGATAGTGGTGGTGCCTGTGGTGTGAAGTGAGACTATTGATGGTGGTGATGATGCTGATGGTCGTGATGGTCACCGTGGTGATGATCATGATGTTGTTGGTGGTAGTGATAGGAGTGATGGTAATGGTGGTAGTGATGATAGTGATGGTGATGTTCATGGTGGTAGCTGTGATGGTGGTAGTTGTAGTGCCTGTGGTGTGGAGTGAGGCTATAAATGGTAGTGATGATAGTGATGGTCATCATGGTGGTGGTCATGGTCTGGTGGTGGTGGTGACAGGGATGATGGCGATGATGGTAGTGGTGGTGCCTGTGGTGTGGAGTGAGGCTGTCAATGGTAGTGATGATAGTGATGGTCATCATGGTGGTGATCATGGTCTGGTGGTGGTGGTGATAGTGGTGATGGTGATGGTGATGGTGGTAGTAATGGTGGTAGTGATGATGGTGATGGTGGTGTTCATGGTGGTAGTTGCAATGGTGGTAGTTGTAGTGCCTGTGGTGTGGAGTGAGGCTATCAATGGTAGTGATGATAGTGATGGTCACCATGGTGGTGGTCATGGTCTGGTGGTGATGGTGACAGGGGTGATGGCGATGGTGGTAGTGGTGGTGTCTGTGGTGTGGAGTGAGGCTATCGATGGTGATGATGATAGTGATGGTCATCATAGTGGTGGTCATGGTCTGGTGGTGGTGGTGATAGTGGTGATGGTGATGGTGATAGTGGTAGTAATGGTGGTAGTGATGATAGTGATGGTGGTGATCATGGTGGTAGCTGTGATGGTGGTAGTTGTAGTGCCTGTGGTGTGGAGTGAGGCTATCAATGGTAGTGATGATAGTGATGGCCATCATGGTGGTGGTCATGGTCTGGTGGCAGTGGTAGTGATAGTGGTGATGGTGATGGTGATAGTAATGGTGGTAGTGATGATAGTGATGGTGGTGATCATGGTGGTAGCTGTGATGGTGGTAGTTGTAGTGCCTGTGGTGTGGAGTGAGGCTATCAATGGTAGTGATGATAGCGATGGTCATCATGGTGGTGATCATGGTCTGGTGGCAGTGGTGGTGATGGTGATGGTGATGGTGATGGCAATGATGGTAGTGGTGGTGCCTGTGGTGTGGAGTGAGGCTATCGATGGTGATGATGATAGCGATGGTCATCGATGGTCATCATGGTGGTGGTCATGGTCTGGTGGTGGTGGTGGTGATAGTGGTGATGGTGATGGTGATGGTGGTAGTAATGGTGGCAGTGGTGGAGATCATGGTCGTGGTGATGACGGTGCTCATGGTGGTAGTTCTGGTGCCAGTGGAGGGAGACTAGTGAGGGTGGTGATGGTAGTGGTGGTGCTCATGGTGCTCTTGGTGAGCAAGGTGGTGGTGGTGATCCTGATGTTGGTTGTCATGGTGACGGCTGAAAGCAACTAAAAGGAATATTTCCCCCAGTGTAGCCCAAGGCAGAAAGGATCAAGTGCTGGACAAAATAGGGACCAGTTAGGTCATGGGGCTTAGATCCAAGTCTGTCCACATGTGTCTTGGGTGAGTCGTCTTTTGCCTCGTAGCTGACATGGGTGGGCCTCATGACCTAGAGGCCTCCCACAGGGCCTGGACTCTCCAGGTGGACATCAGCCACAGCAGGGTGGGTCCTGGGGTCAGTCTTCGGGTCTGAGAGAGGGACCTGGAGCCCAAGAACCCTGTCCGTCTTAATAAGGACCTGAAGAATAATTCCTCCCATTCGTTCTGTGATTCCATTTCAAAAGAACTTTCCCCTCGTTCTGTCTTAAAACACAGCAGCCCTTTGAGAGGAGGTCTGTTATTCACTTTGTTGATGAGGAACTGACTTCATCTGGGATCCCCTTTCTCCTTTTTTTTTTTTTGAGACAGAGTCTCGCACTGTCGCCCAGGTTGGAGTGCAGTGGCGCAATCTCAGCTCACTACAAGCTCCGTCTCCCAGGTTCTCGCCATTCTCCTGCCTCAGCCTCCCAAATAACCGGGGCTACAGGTGCCCGCCACCATGCCCGCCTAATTTTTTGTATTTTTAGTAGAGACAGGATTTCACCGTGTTAGTCAGGATGGTCTCGATCTCCTGACCTTGTGATCCACCCGCTTGGCCTCCCAAAGTGCTGGGATTACAGGCGTGAGCCACCGCGCCTGGCCCTTTTTCCTTTTCTTAACTTTAGTTACTCTGTTTGTCCTTCCGGCTAGCTCAGTGGCCTTCTCCCAGAAGCTTCCCTGAACAGCCTCAGATGAGGTTGCCCCACCTCCTCTGGGGAGCCCTGGCATCCGCGATGGCCATGCTGTGTTGCAGGAGTCTGTCGTCTGCCTCACTCCACAACTAGCCTGACTGTGTCTGTAAAGGGGGCTGGTGAGGGTGTGATGGTTGGAGTCCAAGCCCGAAGCTGGAGTCGTGCTTTGCCGCAAACTCTGTTCTCACTTCAGCCAGGAACCTGCCTTTTACCTCCAGCCTCAGGTGCCTGGCACAGACCTGCCTCAGGGAGTGCTCTGAAATTGCCAAATTTGTTGATTATTGAGGACACTAGCTGACTCACGGCCCCTCTGCTGACCCTGGGCCACCCAGAGCTGGTGCCCCCACTCAACTCGTGAATGGGCACAGGCTGGGCCTCAGGAGACAGGAGAGAATGTGAGCAGGCCGGGCTCAGCTGCCAGTTTAGTGCCGGCTAGGGGAGGGCTTGGGGCTGGGAATGTAACAGCCCCACAGCTCCTATGGGCTGAACCCCTTTAAATGCTCCGATGTCCGTCCTTAGAGACTGGCTAGTGGCTGACTAGGCACCATGAATTTAATGGCATCAGACCCAAACCAGCCTTGTCTGACCTTGACTTTTTTCACCCCCCACCCCAGGGGCTGGGGGCTCCCCCGAGGTCTGCATGGAAGAGACAGCCAAGCTCTGGGGGACTTGGGCTGGGTTTTGGTCAACAGACCTAGGCAGCAGGTGAGGAAGGGCTCCTGACTCCATGGGTGGTGGGGGCCAGAGCAGCAAGGTCGCTGGCCACAATCCCTTAGACCCGTCACCCCGCCTTCCAGGTCCTGGGTAATCACATTAGCGTTTTCCCCGCTGGCCTACCTCTGGGGCTTATCTGTGAGTGAGGAGGATGGCAAAGCACTTTATACCCTTTGGAAGGAAGTCCGTGGAAACCCAAGCTTAGAGTATCAATACGATTGGTAACAGCAATAAAATTGAGCCCTAACATTTGGTACTGTCCTGCCCAGTCACAAAGAAGGAAGCTCTCTCACTTGCATGGCTGTGCTATGATGGGGCCTCAGAACAAGCCCAAGGGTAGACAGGGCAGTAATAACTGTAAGCCCAGGGGCCAGGTGCTTACCATTATTGCTCATGCCTGTAATCCCAGCACTTTGGGAGGCTGAGGCAGACAGATCACTTGAGGTCAGGAGTTTGAGGCCAGCCTGGCCAACATGGTGAAACCCTGTCTCTACGAAAAATACAATAATTAGCTGGGCATGGTGGTGCACACCTGTAATCCCAGCTACTCAGAGGCTGAGGCAGGAGAATTGCTTGAACCTGGAAGGTGGAGGTTGCAGTGAGCCGAGATTGCACCACTGCACTCCAGACTTGGTAACAGACCAAGACTCAGTCTTAAAAAAAGAAAAAAAAAAAAACACAAAAGAGTAAGTGCAGTGGTGCCCCTGCCTGTGCCCTGCTGTGTGCCAGGCACTGGCTAAGTGCTTTATCCTGGCAGAGCCCCAACATCCTCACCTTAGCAAGCCTGGTAGCTCTGAAGAGGGGTCCCCACCACCTCCCACCTTCAGCTCATCAGAACTAACTGCTGCACCCTCGTGCCCCCAGAGAGCCCACCATAAGGAAGAGGGACCGTCTCCCCATTGTCCTGACTTGGAAACTGAGGCTCAGAGAGGAGCTGTGTGCAGTACGGAAGCCAGCCCAAAGTTGAGGCTCTGCTTTGCCTCAAACCCTCTGTGTGACCCTCAGCAAACCCCACTCCCGTGTGGTCCTCAACCTTACCCCCCATCTTCGTAATAACGGGGAACGGGGGGTGCTGGACTGAACGATTGCCAAGGGATCTTGGCTTCATCCATTTAACAATATTCCCTGAGCACCTACAACCTGCCTAACTGTTCCAGGGACTGGAGGTGTGGGGACAAATGGGACCCACATAGGCCCTGCCTTCCTTCGTGGAGTTACAGTCCCCGTGGAGGTTACGGACAGGAGACTAGTAGGAAGAGGAACCAGGGAGTGATAAGCCCCCGAGGGCAGGAAGAGCAGGTGCTGTGACAGTGACCTGGGTTTCCATGGGGGATGGAGATGGGGAAGGTGACATTAGGCTGAATGACAAGAGAGAGGAGGGGCCCTGTTTGTGGACAGCATCAGCCTCTGATTCTGACAATCCGGGCTCACTTGGCCAGGAGGCAGCAATGGTAAGACTCCAACCCGGGTTTCCCCACTCCCAGCCCTTTCCAGGGGGCTAGGGTTGGTTGAGTGACAGCAGGTCAGCATGCTGATTAAGACCAAGGTTTGGTGACTCAGATGTCCCCTCCCGTCCCTGTGCTGTGGCCTGGGGTGTCCTGCTGGGGCAATGGCAGGGCTTGCCTTGTTTGTTTGCCTTCTCTTAGGGGTGGCTGCCCAGGCAAAAGGCATGACCTGCCCAGGGCTTCAGTGGAAGCAGTGATGCAGTCAGAACTGGAAGCTGGGGCTCTGGACTCCTGCAAAGTGCTCCTCCCACTGTTCACTTACCTATGGTGAAAGGTAGGAAGGTTCCTATCCGCTGGGCCTTGGGAGTCCGGGGCTTTTTGGGGAAGGAGGTGATGGATGTGAGGTGGGAGCTCAGGCCTTTGGCTTCACAGATCCAAAGCAGGGGCCACTCCAGGGCAGCCCTTCAGCCTGTTTGGTAAAATATTACAGAGCATCAGGTGGAGTCAGGCACACCCCCTAAGCCGTTTCATAAACGCTGCAGCCCCCTGGGGCAGGGGAGACTCCATTTCACCAGGGAGGAAACAGGCTCAGAGAGGTAACGGAGCCTTCCCGGGTGCCACAGCACAAAGGTGGCTAAGCTGGGATTCTAGCCTTGCTCTGCCAGGCATCCTCTGCCCAGGGAATCATTTGGTCAGTCCAGTAATACCATTATTTTTTCTTACCAAACGTCCACGGTGAGCCGTGGGGTTTATAGCACGCCCCGAAACACAGCCCGGCTCAGCCCAACAGCAGCCCCTCACCCCCGTTGCACAGATGCAATCACCGAGGCCAGGCAGTGTTTCAGGGGCTGAGGACACAAAGTCCTTGTTCTCAGGGAGTTCTGCCTGGTCAGGTTGGCAGACGTGAGCCCAGTAGCTAATCAGCCTTGCGCGTGCTGTAAGCATGGAGCTTGTCTTCACGCCTCCTTCCGATTTTGACACAAAAGTCACCTTCTCAGCAAGATGTTCCCTGGATACCTTGTCTAAGATTTTCCTCTTTCCCTGCTTATCTTTTTCCCCCTCCTTGACACTTTTTATTATCTAATATGCTATATATTTAATTTCTATCTTTTCTTTTCTTTTTCTTTTTCTTTTCCTTTTTTTTTTTTTTTAAGACGGAGTCTCTCTCTGTCACCCAGGTTGGAGTGCAGTGGCACGATCTCACCTCATTACAACCTCCGCCTTCTGGGTTCAAGTGATCCTCCTGCCTCAGCCTCCTGAATAGCTGGAACTACAGGTGTACACCACCACGCCTGGCTGACTTTTGTATTTTTTGTAGCGATGGGGTTTTCACCATGTTGCCCAGGCTGGTTTCAAACTCCTGAGCTCAAGTGATCCACCCATCTCAGCCTCCCAAAACGCTGGGATTACAGACATGTGCCACCATGCCTGGCCATACTTAACTTATTTATCTTGATTGTTTTCTGTCCCTTCCACTAGATCAGAGGTTGGCAAACCACAGCTGGCCACATCAGGCCCACCGCCTGTGTGTGTGTGGCTGGAGAGCTCAGAATGGTTTTTACATTTTTAAGTAGTTATAAAATCATCAAAAGAAGAATAATACTTTGTGATATGTGAAAATGATATGAAATCCAAATTCCAATATCCATAAATAAAGTTTTATTGGAACACAGCCATGTTCATTCATTTACATGCTGCCTGTGGCCACTGTTGCACTGTGATGGTGGAGTCAGGCAGCCATGACAGAGACTGCGTGTGGCGCTCCCGTCGCTTTGCACACTACAAATCACAGCAATGTGGTTTTAACTCACTTTTACCTCTGGCGCACAAAGAATAAATATTTACCATCTGTCTTTTTTTTTTGCTCAGGCTGGAAGGCAGTGGTGCAGTCTCGGCTCACTGCAACCTCCGCCTCCCGGATTTAAGCAATTCTCCTGCCTCAGCCTCCTGAGTAGTTGGAATTACAGGCACATGACACCACGCCTAGCTAATATTTTGTATTTTTAAGTAGAGACAGGGTTTCACCATGTTGCCCAGGCTGGTTTCAAACTCCTGAGCTCAAGTGATCCACCCATCTCAGCCTCCCAAAACGCTGGGATTACAGACATGTGCCACCATGCCTGGCCATACTTAACTTATTTATCTTGATTGTTTTCTGTCCCTTCCACTAGATCAGAGGTTGGCAAACCACAGCTGGCCACATCAGGCCCACCGCCTGTGTGTGTGGCTGGAGAGCTCAGAATGGTTTTTACATTTTTAAGTAGTTATAAAATCATCAAAAGAAGAATAATACTTTGTGATATGTGAAAATGATATGAAATCCAAATTCCAATATCCATAAATAAAGTTTTATTGGAACACAGCCATGTTCATTCATTTACATGCTGCCTGTGGCCACTGTTGCACTGTGATGGTGGAGTCAGGCAGCCATGACAGAGACTGCGTGTGGCGCTCCCGTCGCTTTGCACACTACAAATCACAGCAATGTGGTTTTAACTCACTTTTACCTCTGGCGCACAAAGAATAATATTTACCATCTGTCTTTTTTTTTTGCTCAGGCTGGAAGGCAGTGGTGCAGTCTCGGCTCACTGCAACCTCCGCCTCCCGGATTTAAGCAATTCTCCTGCCTCAGCCTCCTGAGTAGTTGGAATTACAGGCACATGACACCACGCCTAGCTAATATTTTGTATTTTTAAGTAGAGACAGGGTCTCACCATGTTGGCCAGGGTGATGTCAAACTCCTGACCTCGGGTGATCTGCCCACCTTGGTCTCCCAAAGTGCTGGGATTATAGGCATGAGCCAGCGTGCCCGGCCCATCTGGCCTTTTGTAGAAGTCTGTGGTTGCCTGCATTAGAATGTGCCTGACCCCTGCATTAGAATGCCAGCTTCACAGGCAGGGGCTTTTGGTCACTTGATTTACTATTGTGCCCTGGCGTCTAGAACAGTGTTTGGACGTCTGCCTCTGGACATGATGGTGTAACAGGGCCAGATTTACTTTCTCACATTCAAGTACCAGAAAACTCTGCCTGGTATAGTCGCATATGTCGTAGTCCTAGCTACCTGGGAGGCTGAGGTGGGAGGATCACTTGAACCCAGGAGTTTGAGTCTTGCTTGGGCAACATAGCGAGACTTTAACTCTAAAAAATAAGGACCAGAAAACTGGACGAAATCTATGAATCAGTGGTTTTCAGACACTGGACAATAAGCAACGCTGGAAGGTGATCTCTAAGAAAAGGAAAACAAAGAAGTCCGGGCGTGGTGGCTCACACCTGGAATTCCAGCACTTTGGGAGGCCGAGGCAGGCGGATCACTTGAGCCCCGGAGTTTGAGACCAGCGTGGGCAACATGATGAAACCCCATCTCTACTAAAAACACAAAAAATTAGCCTGGTGTGGTGGCACACGCCTGCGATCCCAGCTACTTGGGAGGCTGAGGCAAGAGAATCTCTTGAACCTGGGAGGCGGAGGCTGCAGGGCACACTCCAAACCTGAGAGACAGAGTGAGAACCTGTCTTAAATAAATAAATAAATAAATAAATAGAAGGAAAAAAAGAAAACAAAGATGAGTCCTGCCATTGTCTCAGCTTACTTCCTGGAGAATTAGCAGGCCAGAACCCAGGGAAAGTAAACAGAAAGGCAAAATAGAGTCATGGAGTTGAGATGGAATCTGGGGTCCTGGGAGGTAGAATGACTAGATTTTGTGCAGCAAATACCAAAGAGGAAGGAGGTGCACAGAGAGACGGTGCAATGACCTGAGGACGTGTTCCCTCTCTCTGCAGCCAGAATGGAGAGATCTGTACTCCGTGGGGCATCAGATGGAGACCCCAGAAAGGCGTTACCTTAGTAGTGGGACTGAATTCACCCTAGACTAAGGCTGCTCTGAACAAGTGCTAACAAAGCTTAAAAGCAAGCCTTGACGGCAGCAAACCAATTCCAAATAACTTAGCTGCGTTCCAGAACAAAGCCAGCAATATTTAAAGGAATCCAACAAAATCTAGCACCCAAAAATGTAATATTTTAAATGCTGATTGAACAATAAGAAAATGGATGGTGGTCGGTGGGAGCCAGATTTCTTGCGGTTGGAGAGGAAGCTTACAGAAAAACAAGGAGGGAAGCCTGGAACGGACTCTGTGGATTAGAGCTGGAGACATCAGTGTGAACTCATGCTTAGCTCAATGTAGATACAGATGGATGGATACAGAAAGGAGTACACGCATGTGTGGATACATGGGTTATGTCTTCTGAGGGGGCCTAGCTGCAGTGGCAACCTAGTAGCAGCAAGCACTCCCAGCCAGATCTTGGCTTCTAATACCATTCTCCACTAAAAGGAGAAATGGTGGATTCCAGGACCTGAGCTGGAAAAATACAAGATGAGGCAGAGCATCGTGTATACCAGAAAGAGCAGGCCAGGCACGGTGGCTCATACCTGAGACAAAAGAGATTCTATGGCCAGGCATGGTGGCTCACTTTGGAAGACCGAGACAGGCAGAGCACTTGAGCTCAGGAGTTCAAGACCAGCCTGGGCAACATGGCAAAACCCTGCCTCTACAAAAAACACAAAAATTAGTCAGGCACGGTGGCGTGCACCTGTAGTCCCAGCTACTCTGGAGGCTGAGGGGGGAGGATTACTTGAGCCCAGGAGGTTGAGGCTGCATTGAACAGTGATAATGTCACTGCACTCCAGCCTGGGTGACAGAGTGAGACCCTGTCAAAAGAAGAAAAGAAAAGAGAAAAGAAGAAAAGAAAAGAAAAAAGAGTAAAGAAGGTAAGAAAAGAAAGGACTCCAAAAACAGGAGGGGACATGTCAAAGGGAAACAGAAACCAGCCTGAAGACCTCTCGATGACCAAAGCTGGAACAATTTGGGCAATAAAATAAATAATGTAGAATTTGGTTGTAACCCTAAAGTATAAAATAAATGTGCATGAGTCCATACTGATGTAAATATACAATTGAATAAATAAGTACAAGAGGGAGAAGAGAGAAATCTTTCTCATGAAGAATTCTCAATAATATGTGTAGATTCTCTTCTGACAGGAAGTGGAGCTTAGTTGTCATCCCCTGGAGTGTGAGGTTCACTTTGTGACTTGCTTCCAAAGAAGGGGGCAGGGAAAGGAAAAAATAGTACTTTTGGTACTACTAGTGGAGAAACCTGGTCAATAACACCTTAATCAAGTGATGAGGGTTAGCCTCATTGGTGACGTCCTAATATGCTGTGATGAGAAGGGCATTTCACTTTCGTGGTGATATTCTTTCCACAAACCCATAATTCCAATCTACTCATGAGAAAAACAACAGGCAAACCCAGATCGGGGACATTCTATAGAATATTTGGCCAATATGCCTCAAGATCGTCAAGGTCATGCAGAACAAGAAGAGACTGATCACGTGACCAGCCTGGGCAATGTAGAGAGACCTGGTCTCTACAAAAAAAAAAAACGAAAAATTAGCTGGGCATGGTGGCATGCACCTGTAGTCCCCATTCATAGGGAGACTGAAGTGGGAAGTTGAGGCTGCAGTGAGCTGTGATCACGCCACTGCACTCCAGTCTGAGTGACAGGGTGAGATTCTGTTAAAAAAAAAAAAAAGACTGAGAAATTATCATAGACCAGAGGGAGTCATGACAATTAAATGCAATATAATATTCTGGATTAGATACTGGAATAGAAAGAGGACATTAATGGGAAAACTGGTGAATCCCAAATAAAGTTTGGAGTTTAGTTCACAGTACTGGGCTAAGGTCAGTTACATAATTTTTTGGTTCTTTGTTTGTTGTTTTTAGTTGAGACAAGGTCTTGCTCTGTTGCCCAGGCTGGAGTGCAGTGGCTCACTCAGAGCTCAGATCATAGCTCCCTGTAACCTCGAGCTCCCAGGCTCACAGTTTTGACAAATATATCAACGCAATGTAAGATGTTAATGATGGGGAAACTGGATGTGGAGTGTATGGGACCTCTCTGTACTATCTTTGCAACTTTTCTATAAATCTGAAACCATTCCAAAATTAAAAGTGTATTTTAGCTGGGTGTAGTGACTCACGCCTGTAATCACAGCAATTTGGGAGGCTGAGGCAGGCGAATCACTTGAGCTCAAGAGTTCCAGACCAGCTTGGGCAACATGGTGAAACTCTGACTCTACCAAAAATACAAAAATTAACGAAGTGTGGTAGTGTGCACCTGTAGTCTCAACTACTTGAGGAGCTGAGGGGGGAGGATCGCTTGAGCCAGATAAATGGAGGCTGCACTGAGCTGTGTTTGCACCACTGCACTCCAGCCTGGGTGACAAAGCGAGACCCTGTCTCAAAAAATATATTTTTATTTTTAAAATGTCCAAAATCCAATAAAAATTACCAGTCAAGCAAGGAAAGGGGGAAATATGACCCATAACCAGGAAAAAAAACAAATCAATAGAGATAGACCCAGAAATGTCACAGATGGTGGAGTTAGCAGACACTTAGAACAACTACAACTAATACACTCTTCATGTTCAAGAAGATAGAGGAAAGCGTGAACATGATGTGAGAAATAAAAATACTAAAAAGACTTAACAACTTCTAATGTTGAAAAATGCAACCACCATCTGAAATGAAAACTACAATGGTGGAATTAACAGCAAGCCAGACATTGCAGAAGAAAATATTAGTGACCTCAAAGTCATAGCAATAGAAACTATCTAAAGTGAAATGCAGAGGGGAAAAAAATTATCAGAGCTTCAGTGACCTGTGGGACAACACAGGAGGTCTAATATATGTGTAATTGGAGTTCCAGAAGAAAAAGGTGGAGATGGGAAAGATATTTGAAGAAACGATGGGTAAAGCTTTTCCAAACTTGATGAAAATGATAAAGCCACAGATTCAAGAAGCCCCAATGAACTCCAAAGCAGAAGGAATCTGAAGAAAACCATATTCAGACACATCATGTTCAAATTACTGAAAACCAGTGATGAAAGAATAGCATCTGGCACAAATTTTCAGTGAATATTTGTTGAATAGTAAAATGAATGAAATCCACAAGTGTTTAGGATGTGAAATATAAACTCTGGAGAACAATAAAACAGGATAAAGCCTGGGTGTAGTACCTCACATCTGTAATCCCAGCACTTTGGGAGGCCAACATGGAAGGCTCACTCGGGTCCAGGTGTTTGAGACCAGCCCGGGTAACACAGTGAGACCTCATCTCTACAAATTTTTTTTTTAAAAACTAGCTGGGCATGGTGGTGCATGCCTGTAGTTCCAGCTACTCAGGAGGCTGAGGCGGGAGGATCCCTTGAGCCCAAGAGGCTGACACTGCAGTGAGCTGTGATTTCGCCATTACACTCCTCTCTGGGTTACAGAGTGCGACCCTGTCTCAATAAATAAATAAATAAATAAATAAATAAATAAATAAATAAAAGGGTAAAGGGAACAGGGATGGTGGCATGGTGGGCCCCAGTGGAATGGTGGGCCCCAGCGGAAGGGCTTTCACTGTTTGCACAAGGTGGTTCCAAGAATGCGGCTTTTGAGCAGGGCCTGAGGGAGGCAAGGGAACCAGCTGCGTGGGGATCTGGACAAGGGATTCCAGGCAGAGGGAGCAGCCTGGGGCTCCAAGGGGCCCATAAGCAGTGACTGGTACAAGCCACCGTGATGACCCACTGGCTCGCCAGTCTCTGCCTGGGGAACAGCAAACTTCACGGCCCCAGGAGCCCAGAAACAAGTGCTCACATTTGATTTTTGCCCTGAAAAGAGACCGTGCCTGCTGTGTTCACGGAGGAGGCCAGCCAGGGTGACCGGGGTAAGCTCCGGGGAGAGTAGAGATGAGGTCAGTGAGGTTGGGCTTTGTGGTCAACGCAAGGGCTTTGGCTTCTACACTGAGTGAGACAGAAGTTATCGGAGGGCCCTGAGAAGAGAAGCAGGATCATCTGAGTTAAGTTCTAGAAGGTTCACTCTGGACCGAAGGGGGTAGGAGACATAAGGAGGGAGTAGGCAGACATAAGGAGGCCCCTGCAATCACCCAAGGGAGAAATGATGGAGACTCAGACAGGGCCACATCAGTTGGGAGGGTGAGCAGTGGTTGCATCCTGGGTATCTTCTGAAAGGAGCGACACCAGGATTTGCCAAAGGGTTGGATGTGGGGTAGAGAGAAAGGGAAGTAAAGGGAGACTCTAAAGGTTTCGGCCTGAGCAGTTAGAGGAATTGAGCTGCACTTATAAGAAGGGCAGGCTTGGCTGGGCGCAGTGGCTCACGCCTGCAATCCCAGCACTTTGGGAGGCCGAGGAGGGCAGATTACTTGAGGTCAGGAGTCTGAGACCAGCCTAGCCAACATGGCAAAACCCCATCTCTACTAAAAATACAAAAATTAGCTGGGCGTGGTGGCAGGTGACTGTAGTTCCAGCTAGTGGGGAGGCTGAGGCAGGAGAAGTGCTTGAACCCGGGAGGCGGAGGTTGCAGTGAGCCAAGATTGCATCACTACACTCCAGCCTGGGTGACAGAGCGAGACTCCGTTTCAAAAAAAAAAAAAAAAAAAGAAGGGCAGGCTTGGTGATGAGCAGGTGTGGCATGGGGTGGGGCAGGGCTGAGGGGCATCAAATATACAGCCATCTCCTCCTGCCACAGTGGGCCACCCCACTCTTTCTCAATGATCTTAGATGCACCCTAATAATTCTGCACACAGTGAACGTAGGAGGTCCGTCACTGTTCCATTAGGAGGCAGCAAGGGTAGCAGGTGAGAGTTTGAGCTTGGAGGTGCTGATTCCCTGGACTCACATCCTGGCTCCACCATTAGGTAGCTTGTGTTTTCAGACAAGTGGTGTCATTACTGGGGGCCTCTGTTTCTCATTCGTTGAAAGTTTCTGCATTTCCTAGCTCCCTAATGTATTAAATGGGGTCATACTCGGCATTTATCTCATTGGGCTTTTGTGAAGATTTAGATGAGAAGACGTATGGAAAGGCCCAGAGACGGTGCCTGGAACACAGGAAGGCTCCCATAAACAGTGACCGGCACAGGCCACCACAGGACCTTCTGGTTCACCCGTCTTTGTCTGAGGAAGACAGACCTTCATGGCCCCAGGCTCAGGTTTGATTTCTGCCCCGTGAATGCCTAACCAGAGTTCTGGAGAACGCTGCACGGACCCAGATGAAAACGCTCTCAGTTTTGGACAGAGTGGGCAGTCACTGAAATGTAAGAAGTCCCTGTTGAAAAGCGTCCCTGCTGTGAGCGCTGCTGGGTGGATTAGCTGGCATTCCTTCTCCTCCATTGAGCAGAGTCGCAAGCTAATAAATATTTCAGAATTGGCTGTATTCAATCCAGCCCTTGTTCCGTTTGACGTCTGTTCTCTCAGCTTTCAGAAGGAGACAGGTGCAGAAGGATGAAAAGGGATTTAATTACTAAACATCCCCAACTCCTGATATGCAAACACATGCTGTACTGTACACACACCTACTGCGCACAGTCACGCACACCCCCCGCACTCACACGTGTGTGCAGGCACAACCCAGGGCACACATGTACCCATGGGAATCTCTGGACACCCACTCCCAGTGACCTCTCTACTATGCAGGGGGATCTCCCATGCATGCCTGCACACAGCTCGCACGTGAGTCCCACAGGAGTCCCATGGGCAAATGATACATGGGAACACACATGTGCTCTGGTGTATGCAATAGCCCTGGTTGTTAACATGAGCATGTTTATAGTCGATATACATGGAGGTACATGTACATGTGCATTTTATTTATTTATTTTTTTACTTTTTGAGACGGAGTCTCGCTCTGTCGCCCAGGCTGGAGTACAGTGGCGTGATCTCGGCTCATTGCAAACTCCGCCTCCTGGGTTCACACCATTCTCCTGCCTCCGCCTCCCGAGTAGCTGGGACTACAGGTGCCCGCCACCATGCCCTGCTAATTTTTTTGTATTTTTAGTAGAGACGGGGTTTCACTGTGTTAGCCAGGATGATCTCGATCTGACCTTGTGATCTGCCCGCCTCAGCCTCCCAAAGTGCTGGGATTACAGGTGTGAGCCACCACGCCCGGCCTACACATGCATGTATAATGTGTGCACACACAGATGTGCATACACTCAATAATGCAGTCACACAGATGTTTATGTCTCCACATACATGTGTGTAATGTGTTTCTGAAGAAAGGACATTTCAAAGGCCCTATGGTTGTCAAGCCGTGCTCTTCACTCTAGGGGGAGGTCAGATAATTTAGCAAAAAGGCAAACGGAAAGGGGCCATAGAGGCCTTTCACACTGAAAACTTCGATTTTCCTTGACACACGAGTGAGCGCACACACAGCACACAGGTGTACACCTGTGCACACAGACGTACAGATCCATGTACATCTGTGTTAAGATGCACATCTCCCCTGTATTCAAGACTGTCGTGTCCACCCACCAAAGCACGCGTACCTTTGAACAGGCATGCTTGTGCACACAGGCTGTGCACACAGGCTATGCACACACACTCCGCCCTCTGCTGGGACTAGCAGTCCTTTCCTCCTCTTTGAGAACTCCTCAGCCTCTTGCTGCCGGCCCTCTGGGTGGCTGTGGAAACAGAGCTTCCACAAATGCACAGCCAGGCACCTAGTCTCCAGGTGGAGTGGGAAGACAGGAGGTGAAGCTGGCAGCATCTGACTGGCAGCCTCTCAGATTCCCCGACATCCACCCCCCAGGGCTGGCCACACTGGCCCAGGGGACCAGATGCCATCTCAGCAGTGCTGAGGACCCCATCACTAAGACCCCACCTGAAGATCTGAGCAGACTGGCTCATTTTGCCCCATCTATGCTTTGCTCATCTATTGAAGAAAGAGCTGGCCGAGCACTTTCTGTGTTAGGCGAGGCCTGGGATTGTTACCTGCTCTGTGCCACTGAGCAACCCCTCGATTCTCAGTGAGCACCCTCAGTCCCACCCAGACCTGGCCTGTGGATTAGCCTCAGCCCTCAGGGTCTAGCCTTAGCTCTCAGCCAAGCAGAGCCCAACTGCACTTCCCCCACCTCCACTCCCACCCCACAGGGCCATGCAAGCAGACAGGGGTTGACAGGAATTGGGGACTTTCAAGTAACCAATCAGTGAGACCTATGGAAATACATGCAAATGAAAGATGCAAATCTCCACTCAGTCTTTTTGCATCTGCTGCCAGCCGGACCACCTGCCATAGGTGAGCACTTCCTTCCTTTTGATAGGAAGGATGCTAGCTCCTGTCCAGCAGGAAGCCGGCTGCAGGTCTGAGGTCCTTGCAGTGCTGGGCTGGGGACAGCCACCATCTCCCGAGTCCTTCCTGCGCTGCCAGACCCAGCAGCCTCCGTGCTTGGGATAAGGGGGTCCCCTTCCCCTGCCCTGGCCTCAGTTGGCCCTGTCCACACTCACACACTCAGTCACACTCTTGCACGTTTTCAGTCCAAAACACACTTACCCATGCACAAATACACACCAACCTATTCACACCGCACACACCTGCACACACCTACACACTCCTTTATGCAGTCATTACTGACCCACACATGTGTGCACAGACTTGTGCCACATTCAGCTTTGCACACATGCACCATTACACACCCAGTCACATATACACATCCACATTCTCGTTTTCTACATTCATATGTGCTTACACCTTTGCATGCTGGCTCACATGCATGAATCACTTACAAGGGTTAACATACACCCACACGCATGCCTGCCCTTGCTTGGCCTTGACCGTGTGGGAGCCTGTGGACGTGCGGCCGTCTGGGCCAAGAGGCCAGGATCTTGAAGGAGTGCAGGGGCAGGGCCGTGGGGCGTCCCACTGGAAGGCGCACTTCCTGGAGGCTGGTGCACTTCCTGGGGCACTTCCAAGGGGCAAGTGCCCAGGGCCCAGCCTGGTCCCCTGTGGGCTTCCCTGAAGGATGGGGACCCCTTACCACAGACGCCCTCCGCAGCCTCTGGGCCAGGCAGGCGGCTGCTCCCAGGGTAATGCCTCCTTCAGGAAGCGGTAATTGAGGGGTAGAGAATTAGATAATCAACACCGCCAGGAAGTGGGGACGTGCCCGTGCTGCCTTTGTTCCTAGAAGAGCAAGTGGGGGACGGGAGAGAAGGAACCCAGCCAAGCACGCGAGTGACTGGAAGGGGGAGCCAGGTCCCCTCATCCCTCATCTGCCGCCTTTTGGTGCCGCCAACAGGAGTAAGGTGGGCACTGTCAGGCCCTGAACCTGCCAGTGGGGGTCCCTTGGGGGGCCAGCGGGGCCTGGGAGGGGCCTGGGAGTGACCTCAGTGCCCCTGAGCCACATCACTGATTTCCCTCGGCCTTCCCTCCCACCACTGTGCACCAGAGGCTGCTAAGAGCCCAGGAAGGAGGAGGACCTCTTTCTCTCACTAGCAGTGTGAGCTTAGGTGCATCCCCTAAACACTTCAAGCCTCAGCTGCCTCCCTGTGACCCTTCCTGCAGGTGAGACGCTCCTTCTCAGCCCATCGAGCACCCACAACAGTGCCTGCCTCTAGCTCTGACCCTGTGCCTGGGCTAGGCTGGGGCCTGGGGTATAGTCCCATCCCAACAATCCCATGAAGCCAGGGCTCTTGCTATTATTCTCCCCATTTTATAGATGAGGAAACCGAGGCCTGGCAAAGTCATGTGAATGGCTGGGGTCAGACACTAGTGTGAGGCAGAGCCTGGGTTTGAACCCAGATCTCTGTAATGCCAAGGCCCATCCAAGGCCCATGAGTTCCACCTCCTGCCAGCTGCTACCCCCGTCCTGGTCTAGGGAAGAGCCCACAGGCTGCTGCTGCTTCTTTTTATTTTGTTTTGTTTTTGAGACAGGGTCTCACTCTGTTGCCCAGGCTGAAGTGCAGTGGTGCTCACTGCAGCCTCCACCATCTGGGCTCAAGTGATCCCCCTGCCTCAGCCTTCCAAAGTGCTGGGATTACAGGCATGAGCCACCGGGCTAGGCCCCCACAGGCTTCTGGACATCTATTCACCCCCAGAAGTGGGACAGTAGCAGTGGAGCTTGAGAACTAAGCAGCCGCCTGCTCGGGTCTCTTTGCTCCCCGTCTGCCTCCCTGCGGTGTGCACGTCTGTATGTGTCCACACCCTTCAGGAGAGTCTGCTCACTTGATCTCTGAGGCTGGCCCCTCCCCTCCATGGACTGGGGATGCCTTCCACCCCTGCAATGGCCGGCACTCTACACCTGCTAGAGCCCCACCCCCATTGCACATATGCAATCACCAAAGCCGGGGGTGAGCAGGGGCTTGCTTCTCCAAAGGCCTTCTCTGGGCCTTGGTTTCCCTCTCGGTAACATAAGAGGGTTGGACTCTCCCCCATCCCTTCTCAGATCCTCCTGTTTCTGTCCCCACAGGCCCTTGGTCTCTTGAAGCTCAGCTGAGAGTGACTAGGAAGATTTCCAGACTGTGGGGCATTTTACTCACCCGCCAGGTCCTGGCAGAGATGGGCTGATGATGCCATGTCTCAGGAGCTCAGGGGCTACAGGGGCGGACGGATAAACAAACCACCATAGACGTGGGGTCACTGCCTCATATCGGGAGCATGACGGTAAGGCAGGCTCTAGGTGTTTCACCTGTGTCCCCTCCTCTAGCCCCAGGCAAACCCTGCAGGGTAGGACTACTAATCTTCCACTGCTGCCTCATCCGGCTAGAGTGCTTTTCCCCAGATGTTCCTGGCTTGCTCCCCACCTCCTTCTGGAATGGACCTCCTATCACAGGTCGCAACTCCTTCGCCCAGCTTCCTCCTCTGCGGCCCCGCTGCTCGTAGCTGAGTGACTATGTATGCCATTTTATTTATTTATTTATTATTTATTTATTTTGAGATGGAGTCTCACTCTGTTGCCCAGGCTGGAGTGCAGTGGTGTGATTTCAGTTCACTGCAACCTCCACCTCCCAAGTTCAAGCGATTCTTGTGCCCACTACAATGCTCTGCTAATTTTTTTGTATTTTTAGTAAAGACGGGGTTTCATCATGTTGGCCAGGCTGGTCTCGAACTCCTGACTTCAACTGATTCACCTACCTCGGCCTCCCAAAGTGCTGGGATTACAGGCTTGAGCCACCGAGCCCGGCCCATTCCTTAATCTTGATTCTTGTCTGTCTCTTGCACTAGGACGTGAGTGCATCGAGGCCAGGGATTTGCTTCCAGTTTGCTCACTGCTACTATTCTGGTGCCCAGAGCGGTGCCTGGCACGGAACAAATGCTCAGTATTTATTTAGCGAATGGACACCCGTTTCACAGATAAGAAAACTGAAGTCCAGAGAGGCTCTGCCAGCTGTTGCGAGCCCCGTGAGAAGCCCACAGCAAGCCCCTCACGCTCAGCCCCGCCCTGGCCTGGGGCTTTGTTCCCCCTCCGGCCTGCTCTAGGTGGCAGTGGTGGTGGGCAGACAGTCTGCCCAACCCTGCTCCGAAACCCAAGGCTGGGAGGGGCTAATGGGGGTGGGGAGGAGCCTGATTCCTCCCCGTCCCCTTCCCGGGCTACCCGGCCCCTCCTCCCGCTGGAAACCTGACACCCGCGGCCCATCTGCCGCTCTGCCGCCCTCGGTCCTCCCGCCCCTGGAGGCCGCTGGGCCGGCGGCTGCCGAGCAGTGATTGTTCCGGGCTGAATGGGCAGGCCTGGCGCCCACGCCAGGTGCACCATTGTGAGGGCCCTGACACCTGCCTGGCGGGTCGCATGCCCTGCCGGCACAGACCCTCACCCGCCTGGCTGAGAGGAGCCGCCCACTCCCTCCCCGCGAGTGGAGCTGGAGGTCCGGACTCCTTCTGCTCCCCAGGGGAAAGCACCCCCGACGGCACCCCGAACTCCTCCCTGTTTGGGACAGCTCCCCCGCCCCTCCAGCCCCCACCATCTCCCCTGTGCCTCCCTCGGCCTCTCAGCCCTGGTGAGAAGGGCATGTTTTGGAAGTCAGTGGTGCCACCACTTTCTGGCTGTGATGGGCACGAGACATAAGCTCTCTGAACCTCAGTTTCTCATCTGTAAAATGGGGGTGATCACAGAACCCACACCTTAGCAGCATAAGATCAAACATTTGAGTCCATGGGCCACACTTAGCCCATAGTGGGCGATGGAGAACGCCAGTTCTTCTTATTGAGACCTAGCAGTGTGCAGATGGGGTCCCAGGAGAGCTGGTCTCAGCCCTCGGCAGGCCCAGCCCAGGGAGGCCCCAGCCTGCCCCCCTGCCCGCCTCCCCTTGCCTGGCCTCCCGCCCTCTCTATGAAAATTTAATGCCGGGTAATGACAGTCTGGGCTAATGAAAGAGGCTTCTCTTCTGGCAAAAAGAGAAAAACAAACAAAAATCAACAACCTGCAAGGGGGCATTAACTTTTCATGAGCTGCTCTCCCCACTGTCACCCCCCGCCCTGGCTCACCCGGACAGCGCCAAGCCTCCTCCTTCTCCTCCTTCTTCTATCTCGGAGCTGGGGCGGGGGAGCCAGTGGTGAGGCTGAGCAAACTTGAGGGGACCTGGATCTTTGGGGGGCATCTTTCTGGGGCTCTTCCACAGGGCAGCTGCCAGCCCTGGAAAGGGAGGAGAGCCCCCGAGGGCTTCTGCAAAGCTGTATTGGGCTCTGGGATGGCGATCCAGCCTTCGGAACCCTCTCTGAGGAGTGGGTAGCGGGTGGAGGAAATGCAACTCCGAGTGGGTGGGGCTCAGGGGCTCAGGGGCTCAGGGGCTCAGTGGTCCCATCTCCCACTCGCCACCAGCCTCCTCTGCAGTTTGAGGCCTCAGCAGCTCCACTGTCTCTGCTGCAAGCCGGGCTGGAAGTGTTTAGAGAAAAGGGCATGGGGTGTCTTGCGCTCCCTTTCCCTCTCTTTGTGGTATCCTGGAGAGCCATTGGCTGCTGCCTGTGATATCCTGAGAGATGTGACAATTAATTTTCTTTTAATCAAGGTCGGATGAAGTAAATTGGTGCAGTTCTGCAGCCCTTCATTTTCTGTTTTTGCAGTGATGCAAAACAAATATGATCAAATTATGCTCCTTCTCACCTTATTGAATTAGGAAGCATGACTGATCAGAGGGGGTAGAAATGTTCTATACCATGCAGCGCCCCCCCGCCGCCCCTGCCCCCCTCCTTCCCTGCTCTAGCCTCAGTCTCCCTGGATTCACTGGCACTCGGAACAGGTTTGTCTTCCCCAGGGACCCCAGGGTGTTGGAGGACAGCACCTGGCATCGTGGGTGCTCAGTGAATGAGTGCATGAATGAATGAGTAAATGAGTGCATGAATAAATGAGCAAATGAGTGAATGAGTGAGTGAATGAGTGAATGAATGAGTGAATGTGTGAATGAGTGAGTGAATGAGTGAGTGAATGAATGAGTGAGTGAATGAGTGAGTGAGTGAATGAGTGAATGAACGAGTGAATGAGTGAAGGAATGAGCGAGTGAATGAGTGGATGAATGAGTGAGTAACAAATGTGCTGGTCTTGAGAGAAAGCCAGGTCAGGCTGGGAGAGGGACTCACTTTGGTGAAAGCCAGAGTCCTACCAGCTCAGGTTCTCTCTAGAACTTCACTTTGTTTCTTCATACGATTTATCACTGTCTGAAATTAGCTTGCTCACGTGTCAGCCGACATGGGTATTGCTGTGTCTCCCTCTTGGATTTGTGCCCTGCGAGCTCAGGCCTTGTCCACTTTGTTTACCCCAATGCCTGGCACATAGTAGGTGTTCAATAAATATCGGTTGACCAGGTGAATTACTTTATTTTATTTGTTTATTTTTTGAGACAGGGTCTTGCTGAGTCACCCAGGCAGGAGTGCAGTGGCATGATCATGGCTCACTGCAGCCTCGACCTCCCAGGCTCAAGCAATCCTCTTGCCTCAGCCTCCCAAGTAGCTGGGACTACAGGCATGCACCACCACATCCAGCTAGTATATGTTTTAAATTTTTCATAGAAAGGGGGTCTCACTGTGTTGCCACAGCTGGTCTCGAACTCCTGAGCTCAAGTGATTCTCCTGCCTTGGCCTCCCAAAATGCTGGGATTACAGGTGTGAGCCACCACGCCTGGCCTGGGTGAATGATTTTAATACATCCTGATTGAGTGTTCGGGACTCCTCCTGATTCAGCAAGGGGAACAGACATGGACCATACCAAGGCCACGTCCTTGACGCCACACAGAGATCTGAACTCAGAGCCATCAGGATGAATTCTGTGTGGTGGAGTTGAGGTGATGTTTGAGCTGAGTCTGAAAAGGTAAGTAGGAGCTGGGCCCAGGGACAGGCAGGGGGACTGTGTGTGCAAAGGCTTATGGTCAGAATGATAGTGTTGGTTGGAGAGAGGCTGGCTGGCCTGCCTGGAGAGGAAGGCTGCCCCAAAGGGCCAGGTGGTCAGCCTGGGCTCAAATCCCAGATTCTTTCTGGGACATGCTGGATTTTCTGTCACTCTCTCTAAAGTGAGGATGACAGTTGACACCCCATTTCAGAGTTACCTGGAGAATGAATGAAGCGACCCCATCTGCCAGGTGACCTCATGCATGAGGCACTCGGTCAATGTTAACCCGTAGGATCACTGTCAGTTTTTATTTCTGTTATGAAAGGCAGGCTGGGGCTGGATTGGGAAAGGCCTTAAATGCCACACAAAAGAGGCGGACAGGGCAGACAGGTACGTGGGCTTCCTGGGCTTGCCAGTGGACCCAGCCCATGATGCTCCAAGCAGGCCAGGCAAGTTGGAAATCTGTAAATAAATCTCTCTTGCAGGTACCAAGAGACCCGGCTGTTTAAAGAACCCCTGTGAGCATCCTCCTCTAAAGAAAAGACTTTCTGTAGAGTGGATTTTACCCCTTAGTATACTGGGTTAGCAAGTCAAGAGTCAGTTTCACTTACAGCAAAGCTGCCTTGGGTGCCTTCTTCCCTGCTATTCTTGAGTGTGCTGGAATCTTCTGACTATCCACTGTGGCCAGAGTCCTGTCCCAGGTTGTGGGGGTGGGAAATGATTGTATGGTCATCACCTTTGGGGAGCTTAGAGCTCACATCACACATAATGATAAACCCATGAAGAAATAACCATGGCGTGGCTCACGCCTGTAATCCCAGAACTTTGGGAGGCCGTGGCGGGTGGATCACTTGAGGTCAGGAGTTTGAGAGCAACCTGGTGAACATGGTGGAAACTTGTCTCTACTAAAGTACAAAAATTAGCCAGACGTGGTGGGCACCTGTAGTCCCAGCTACTAGGGAGGCTGAGGCAGGAGAATCTCTTGAACCAAGGAGGCGGAGGTTGCAACGAGCCAAGATCACACCACTGCACTCCAGCCTAGGCGACAGAGCAAGATGCTGTCACACATACACACACACACACACACAAAAGGAGAAAAAAGAAAAGAAAAGAAAAGAAAAGAAATAAACATGATGCTCACACACACAGAAGAAAAAGACAAAAGAAGACCAGAGAAGCCACCCAACCACACAGAGAGCAGAGATGCTGATTTCAGGGCACTGGGGTGGAGGGCCAGATGGCTCAGGGAGGCACAGTGGTGCAGGGAGGCTGCCTGGAGGAGGCCAGAGGGTTTAAAATAGGGGTTTAATGGGAGTGCAAGGAGGAGGAGTTCCTGGTGGAAAGGAGTCCCCTGGGGAGCCCGGCACTGAGGCCAGTCCCCATGGGCATGTGGACGGGTGGGATTGCCCATGTGAGAGCAAGGCCTGCTGTGAAAATGTCCCCCTGAGTCTGGTCCTCGGGAGTCTCTGGGAAGCCCCCTCTGAGCACCCCAGGGCCCACTGGGCCCACAGTGCTGCTTTTCCAGGGCGCTGCCCAGCTGTTAGGTCTTAGGATTAAAAGGCTTGCGGCTCACACCAGTGCCAGTCTCCAGCCGGACTCCGGGCAGCCTGCTACTACAGGCAAGCTTTGGACTTCCCCACTCTGTCACATCCAAGCTGTGTGACCTTTGGCAAGTGACTTGACCTCTCTGGGTTTAAATGGGATGAAACCTCACAGGACTTGCTGTCTGGCCCCAGCAAATTCCTTGATCTCTTTGGGCCTGCTCTGCATCAGGAGAGTCAGCTGACTGACTCTAGGTTGCAGTTTGGACAGGGGTGTGAAGCGGTCAAAGAGGGGTGCCTGAGCCCTCAAGCAGATGGGTAACCCTGGGCATTGCTCCATGGGCCTCCCCAGTGCGTGCCTGCTGTGCCTGTGGGGCTGAGCCACAGCCTGTGGGACCAGTCTCTGGGTGGGGAACTTCTCAGCAGGTGAGTCATCACCCCCGGGGTGCAGCCAGTGACCCAGATGGGGCAAGATCATGACATATATTTATCTCTGTAATCGCCCAGTGCCTCCCCTTCCCCTTCCTCTTCCTGTCCTCATCCCCTCCTCCAGTCATTGGGTGGGCCAGAGTGACACTGTGACTACTCAGCCCCCAATCTCATCTATCCAAGACAAAGTCTATGGTTCTTCTAGGCCGCCTGTCTCTTCCTCTGTAAGTTTGACAAGAATAGTAACAGCCACCATTAATTGAGCCCTTAGCAATTACCAGCAGCTCTGCATACATTAAATTGAACCCCTCCATTTGCGGGGCGAAGCTGTTGCTATATTATTCCCATTTCACAGGTGATACAAGGAGGGTCAGAGGGGTTGCGTGGCTTGCCCAAGGTTCCAGAGCTGGGGGTGGCTGGCCCAGGGTTCTAACTGGGCTTCCCTGGTGCCAGGGCTCATGATCTTCCCATGATGCTTTGTGGAGTTTGTCTTCACGGCTCCCCTCCTAACTCCCTAGGGTTCCTCTCACCCCCCTAGCGCACCCTGCCCCAGGAGCTGCCACTTGGTTCCCATTACATTAACTTCTCCCGCGTCCCAGCCCATCAACTGCTGACATGATCACTTCATCCAGCCTGTGTAATGGGTTACCTCTCTCCAGGAACTTGCTAACTCCATTAGAGGAGTTAGAGATGCTTCTAGAGACACCGCCTGAATCCCAAGGAACAGAGACCAGTAGAAGGGAGAGTAGAGGGCAGGCCCCTCAACCTGCTCTAGGACAGAAGGTGGGAGAGGGTTCCTGGGGCCATGTCCCCTGGTAGCTGCCGCCCTCCCTCAAACAGGGTCTGAGCTGCAGGCTGGGAGGTGACTGAGGGGAAGGGGCGGCGCCGGGGTGGGGGGGCGCCCAGCTGGTGAGCGGTGATCCTTCCTTCCTTCCTTATCCGGCATCAGTGCATCATCGCTTTTCCAGGCTGAAGTTTCAGATCTCGTTTTCACTTTGGCCTTTGATCACGCCCGGAGTGGGTGGCAGGTGGGCCAAGGAGGTGTGGGGCTGTCAGGGGCATTGGGGAGAGTGAATTCCAAGGTGACACCCTCCCCGCTATGTACAAGTATCTGCTGCCTGGAGAAACGCTCCGAGGACAAGAGACCAGGGTGGCGGTGAGCGAGTGATCTAAGGATAGAGCCCCCACCCGGCATTGTCACTGTCTCACCCTTCGGGTCATTTCTTTTTCTGTTTTCCAAATGAAAATAGCTTTGTTGGGTTTCTCCCCTCTGAGGATTAACGTCACGTTTGTTTGTTGTATCACGTTCAGACAATACAGAGAAAAAGGTCCCCAAATCTTTTTTCCTCGACACCAACACCGGGGGAAGGGGTGACAGTGTCTGTGCATATATCTGCACAAAGATCTTTTTCCCTTATGACATACGGCATGCTGTGTGCCTCAAACTGTTCTGAAACCTGCCCTTCTCACTTCACAGTGTATGTTGAATGCTTGTCTGTGCTGGCGCATTAAAAGCTGCTTTCAGTGGAGACATAAGGGTCCCTGGGCCACACTTTATTTAACCAATTACTTCACTCTGGACATCGACACTGTTCCCGGTTTTTGACCCTCCCTGGCCAGGTGGTCCGAGGCTGCCCCTTTCCGGCTTTTCTCTCCTGGGCCCTCCTGCCAGGTTATCTCAGTACCTGATTCCTCGGTCTCTGGAATCATCTACGGAGGGGGTCTCAGCTCAGCTGGTCTGGGCGGGTGGGAGGGTTCAACACAGTGAGAAAAACATGGGTGTGAGTTCAAGGGAATTGGTTCCAAGTATAGCTTTGCCGTATACTAAGCAAGAGGACTTGAATGACTTTTTCTTTTTTTTAAGACAGGGTCTGGCTGTGTTGCCCAGGCTGGAGTGCAGTGACAGCACATGATGATGGCTCACTGCAGCCTCAGCCTCCCGGGCTCAAGCCATCCTCCCGCCCCAGCCTCCCAACTAGGTGGGACCACAGTTGCTTACCACCAATGCCTGGCTAATTTTGTGTTTGTTTGTTTTTGTTTTTATAGAAATGGGGTTTCACTATGTTGCCTAAGCTGATCTCGAGCCCCTGGGCTCAAGCAATCCTCCCTCCTTGGCCTCCCAAAGTGCTAGGATTACAGGTGAGAGCCACTGTGCATGGCTTGAATGACCTCTTATCTCCACAAACCTCGATTTTTCGATAGAGAAACAGGGACGATTAAAAAACAAAACAAAAAAACCTTTGCAGGGCTGCTGTGAAAACTCCTGAGTTTGCGGGTAGAGTGTGCTGAGTCCTGGGCTTGAGAAGACTTGCAGGGGTTAAGCACCACTGAGAGAAGGGAGTTTGTCCAGGAGAGGCAGGGGCAGCCTGGGCAATGAGGTGGGGGGCGCCCCGGCTGCCTCCATTCCTTCATCCTCACACCTGCCAATTTTCGCATTTAAAAAAATTACACACACACACGTTCATTGTGGGGAAATTAGAAAACACACCAAGGTTCTAAAGAGCAAACGTCGTTTTCTGGTGATTTGATCGCCGGGAATGAGCTCCTTTGAGCATTTCCTGGTCATGGATCTGAAGGCCAGAGGCTTCCCACTGCCCGAGGGCCTCGCCACAGAAACAGGAGGTCCCCACTGGTTCTGCTGTAAGCAGGATTTAGGGTAGATTTGGGAGGGACTGTCTCAGCTGGCAGTGTCAGCGTCCCTGGGTCTGGTGATGGAGGAAAATGGGAGAAGACTGAGCGCTTCAGGACCAGATGCTGGGAGAGTCTCTGGCTGGGGCCTCCGGAGGTGGCAGTCTCAGAGACACTGAAACGTACCTGTGGAAGACAAAGGCTATGAAGTGGGGTGGCAGGCACAAGTGGCCTTTTGGAGGGGACAGCTCTTGCAGAGGAGAGGGTCGGGGAGGGGAGAAGAAAGGGGGCAGGGAGGGACGGTTTACAGCCAGAAACCTGCGTCTGTCATGGGGGCTGCTGGGATGAAAGATGGCGGTGGGCTTGGAAAATGTGTGTGTCAGCAGCGGGCAGGCCCCGCCAACACTCGGAGCTGCCAGGCAGGGAGGCACTTTCAGGGCGAGTGGAGAAAGGACCGAGGAGCCAGGTCGAGCGATAAATTTCAGGCAGGGCCTACTCACACCCCAAGAACCCCGTCTCCTCCCGGCCCCGGGGACCCCGGTATTCCGGGAGCTTCCTCCACCCTTCTTCCCCATCCCCTCGCCATTGCCGTCTCCCCAGGAACGTCCTTCATCGGCCCGCAGGGTTCATGTCACCCCACGGAGCGCGGGCCCCGTGCCACTGTACACTTCGGAGAATCATTAGCAGAAATCATTAGCTAGAATCCAGCCTCCCCCATAAATCTCGCCTGCACCTGGTTCGTCTGTCCGTGCCTCATTTCCATCTCCCGAACTTTATGATTTGTCCCTCGTTTGATGAGCATCTCTCCCATCAATTGTGCGGTAAGTGCTTGCAGAGAAAGACCCCCCACACTGACCCCATCTCAGAGAGACGGGTGTGGGCTCCTGGCCCTGCGTGCTGGGTGGAGCCCCCCCTCCCCAGGCCCTCCTTGGCTCGTCCCTGAAAGGGCAGCTTAAAGACGCTGTGCCCGCCGCCTCCCTCCCTCGGGGACAGGAGACAGAGCTGGGCTCGGAGCGTGGCTGGGATCATGCGGGAAGGAGGGAGGTGGCAAGGGCCCATGGATGGCTGGGTGGCTTGGGTTTTCCATCACAGCCCCCAATGCCCTGTGTGACCTCAAGCATGTTACTTTCTCTCTCTCAGCCTCAATTTCCTGTACGTGGGGAAGACCTTTCCTGGTTATTGTGAGAGTTGAAGTCGTTCACTCATCCATTTGTCGACTCATTCATTTATTTGTGTTTTCACACATTCAAAAACCATTCAGGAAGTTCATCTACCCAGGAAGCATTCGCTGGACACTCTTAAGAACTATGGACCGGGCTGTTCTGGTGCAGACAGCAAAAGGCTTGCAAATGGTGGGACAGAAAGGAAACGTGCTGATTAAGAGCCAGGGTCTTCGTGCCTGGTAGAGATGTGGGTTTGGATCCTGGGTCTACCATGCACTAAATGTGTAACCTTGGGCAAGCCACCTGACCTCCCAGAGTCTCAGTTTCCTCATTTGTACAGGGAGGTGAAATGAGCAACTAACTGTAAGGACAGCAGCTCACATGTAGCACACGCGGCCGGGGACATGCACTGCCATTGCTGTCTCGTCACATTGGGGATTGGAACACGTGAATGAGAGTACTTAGGAAAATGTAGAGGAACAGGAACACTGGATGGAGGGTTTGTGCCCGGGGAGCGAATATTTTATTTTATTATTTTAACAAAATTTATTTAATTAATTTATTATTGGACTGGCGCAGTGGCTCAAGCCTGTAATCCTCTGTCTGTGTCTTGCTCTGTCACCCAGGCTGGAGTGCAATGGCACGATCTCGGTTCATGGCAACCTCCGCCTCCTGGGTTCAAGGGATTCTCCCATCTTAGCTTCCCTAGTAGCTGGGATTACAGGTGTGTGCCACCACGCTTGGCTAATTTTTGCAGTTTTAGTAGAGAAGGGTTTTCACCATGTTGGCAACACTGGTCTCGAACTTCTGGCCTCAAGTGCTCTGCCTGTCTCGGCCTCCCAAAATGCTGGGATTATGGGCGTGAGCCACTGCACCTGGCCGGGGAGGGAGTATTTTAAACCTTGCCTCATTGCCTAACAGGAGTGTTGAGGAATGTCAGGTGGACCCCAGGAGAGGGTCTGTGAGGACGTTAGGAGCAAAGCTTGGAGATATGGACCCTACAAAGGAGGGGTGTACCCCGGGGCCTGCCCTCAGGAAGCTGTGGGGCCCCAAAGAACTGCTGGGTCTCCAGGATGGGGCAAGGATGTCAAGTCAGGGAAATTGGGAAACCCAGCTGCCAGGCCCTTCTTGAGGCACATCTGCCCGTCTGGAAGGCTCCCTGGTTGTGACGTGTGCACCTCACGGTTTTAGGAAACAGAGTTCAGCCCTGTCTGCTCACAAGAGGGTGCTGGGAGGATCCAGGGCCTCTCTGAGTTCTCTCTGAGTCAGAGGTGGGGTGGGGACGTGGCTGGGGAGGGTCCTGCTATGAGTCCCATCAGTACCTGTGGCAGGCGTGGATTATCTGGAGAGGAAACCGTGGAAGGAAACTCCCGCCTTCAGCCTCCTGGACAGCAGGGGAGGGGCTCGGCCAGTACCGTGATCATGTGCCTGGCATTTGCAGGGGTGTCTTTAATTTCCACTGTGGGTGGCCAGCGAGCCTGGTAGTTGGGTAGGTAAGTCATGTGGCCGCAGGCAGGTTACTTAACTTTTCTGCGCCTCAGTTTCCTTCTTTTAAAAAAGAGATCGTGATCTCACAGATGTCTTACTGTTGTTCGGAGGATTAACTATAAACCTAGTATGGTGTCTGGCACACAGTAGGGCACTCTGTAAGTGAGGGTTATTGTCATCATCCCGAGAACTATGCTTGCTATGATATAGGCTTTTTTTCTTTATTATCTTCTTGCAAAATTACAAGGGGCAGGACTTTTATGTCCATTTTAAAGGTAGAGAAACTGAGGCCCCAAAGCTGCTCAGAACTCATCAAGGTTCCAAACAGCCGATAGGTGGTGAATTTGGGGATAGACCCCAGGCCTACCGGCTCCCATCTTGCCACCCTACCTGGCAGCAGACCAGGGGATGGAGTGTCTGCCCCCAATTTGTGAATTCCCAGTAGCTGAAAACAAAGAACTGGGATTCGGATTCGTCAACACACTCCCACGGGGTGACTCACCCGAGAACGAGAGCCGGGATCTGCCCCAGCACATTCCCACCCCCTGGCCTGGCAGCAGCAGCCCTGCTGACCTGAGCACCCAGGAACGGTCGGCGGGGGGGTGCCGAAGAGGAGGGTGCACTGGCAGTCGGGAAGGGTCTCACCACTGCCCACCTGACCAGACTGTGGCGCCTCAGGGCAGCTGCCTCCCCCAACTTGAGGGTCCCTGATGCTTAGAGGGCCAGGGCCCTGGGGAACACCCACAGTAGTGTCCTCAGCCTGGGGGCAGGAGAGTGGAGCTGGGGGTGGGAGTGGGGCGTGGGGCTGGGCGCCACAGGCTGGGAACAGCTTGCAGATTTTACAGGTCACATTATCTTTTATGGGCATCCTAAAAAGAATGTCAGGCACTAGAGGGTTTTTTTCCCCTTTTCTTTCTTTCTCTCTCTCTCTCTCTCTCTCTTTTTTTTTTTTTGACTCTGATCACTGCAGTTGCCACTGCAGGATTTTTATCGCAGGCCTGGTCCCTGAGGAGCCGGGCAGCCCCACTGGTGCCTGCCAAGGACTGGGTGCTGGGGAAAATCGGGATGGGTTGGGGTAGGGTGGAGCAGCATGGCTGCAGGGAGCAGCACGCTCACTTCTCCTTAAGATGGAAGGGCCTGTGTCTCCCCCATCAAGCTAGGACAACAAGCTCAAATTCCAAGTACAGCCTTTTCCTCTCCCCTCCACGGATCTCTGCCCATGGGAGAGTTCAGTCCACCGTGGGGACGAATTCACTTCCAGCATCAGCTCTCTGGCCCTGCATCTCCCAGATAAGGGAGTGGAGAATCCCCATGAAGATGCTGGCTCTCTCTACCCTTTTCCCAGCAGCTCAATGCCCCTGTGGTTCCATCTGCAGCTGATCTCACTCCCAGGAAGCTGCCTGGCCCCTGGTATCCCCAGAAACCAGCTTTGGGGCCCAAAGGTCCTGCCTGGGCAGCCTCATCTCCCTCACCTTTCAAATGGCTTGGGTCCTCCAGAGCCTATTGCCTCAAGGGCATTGTTTTGGGGGCGTTGACTCCCTACTTTTAAGGAAAGCACCATTCTGGAACTGACAGAGCAAGCTCTACAAGACAAGTATGTGTGTGTTGGAGTGGTGGGGGATGCTGGGGAGCATGTTCAGCCAAGAGGAGGACATTCCAAGACTCTCTCTCTCTCTCTTTTTTTTTTTAATACAGAATCCCACTCTGTTGCCCAGGATGGAGTGCAGCGGTGGTATCACTGCAGCCTCTACCTCCCAGGTTCAAGCAATTCTCCTGCCTCAGCTTCCCGAGTAGCCGTGATTACAGGTGTGCACTACCACGCCAGGGTAATTTTTGTATTTTTGGTAGAGGTGGGATTTTTACGAGGTTGGTCAGGCTGGTTTCGAACTCCTGACCTCAAGTGATCCGCCCACCTCAGCCTCCCAAAGTGCTGGGATTACAGGCGTGAGCCACTGCACCCAGCCTCAAAGACTCTTTGAGTCTATGTGGCATGGTGGTTAGAGACATTGATTTGAGGTCCCAGGTCCACCACTCACCATCTCTGAGCCTTATTTTCCTTACCTATAAGATAAGGATGATAAAGAAGGGCCTAAGCCTCATTAGGCTTCTGGGGAAAGTCACTGAGTTCACAGACCGTGGCGCACAGTGAGAGCTCAATAAATGCGCATAATCATAATTGGTGTTCTTATGAACCAAGTCTTTCTGTCCCTGGGGACTCCGGAAAAGGGGGCGTGGGCTGACCAAGGCAGCAAGACGCACCATGGTGACATGGCAGGAAGAACTCCAGGCCATGATACCAGGTGAGGGGGCCGGGGGTGAGACAGCTCTTTGCTCTGAGATGGTTAAGAAAGAGGAGAGACTGGCCAAGAAAGCGAGTGCCGCCCAGGAAAATTAGGCAGCGGGCCTAATGAAAACCAGGCAGCGGGCCAAGTGAGAAATGTGACCTTCCTTCTGCCTCTCCTTTTTCTTTCATCGGAACCTGGGGAGGGGTGGGGCAGAGTGGCTGCCTGCAGCTGGGGCTTGGGCTGGAGGTACCAGTAGGACCGATGGGGTGGGGGCATTGTCCAGGCAGGGAAGGAGAAGGAAGCCCACAGAGGAGGACAGGAGGCCGGGAGAGGATGTGGAACTGCACAAAGCCGGCCGCCCGAGCTTGGCCTTAGACAGGTTTGTAGGGCCTGCTGGGATCCTAGCAGAGCTCTATTATATGCTGGTCATTTACCCACAAGAAAACAAAGACTCAGAGAGCTGGGGTGGCTTGCCCTAGGTTACACAGCAGGCACAGTGAGAGCCCTGGCTGGAACTCGGGACTCCTGGCTTTAAGACCCTTCTGACTTTCCCTGCTCTGAGAGTAGCCCAGAGAAATTCAGCCCTTAGCCCAGTCCTCTGAAGGTCTGGCTTTCTCAGGCTGGGGCAGCTCACTTGGGGCATGAGGTCTCAAACTTTCTCCCCCAACTAAGGGTGGCCACTACCCAGGGTGCTCCAAGGGCCCCCTTCAGTCTAGAATATCTCTTAAAAGTTTATGCAAGTTTGATGTGCCATCTCATAATGGATTTGTGTTGCTTAAATAAAAGTTAATGCAGGTCAGGCGTGGTGGCTCACACCTGACTTCCAGCACTTTAGGAAGCCAAGGCAGGGAGAGCGCTTGAGACCAGGAGTTCAAGACCAGCCTGGGCAACATGGTGAGATGCCATCTCTACAAAAAACTTTAAAAAATTAGCCAGGTGTGGTGGCACGCACCTGTGGTCCCAGTTAGAAGGGAGGCTGAGGCAGGAGGATCACTTGAGTCCAGGAGGTCGAGGCTGCAGTGAGCTGTGTTCACATCACTGCACTCCAGCTTGGGAGACAGAGTGAGACCTTATCTCTAAAAAATGAGAGAAAAGTTGACCGGGTGTGGTGGCTCATGCCTATAATCCCAGTGCTTTGGGAGGCCGAGGCAGGTGGATCACCTGAGGTCAGGAGTTTGAGACCAGCCTGGCCAACATGGCAAAACCCCATCTCTACTAAAAATATAAAAATTAGCCAGGCGTGGTGGCGGGCTTCTGTAATCCCAGCTACTCAGGAGGCTGAGTCAGGAGAATCACTTGAACCCGGTAGGCAGAAGTTGCACTGAGCTGGATGGTGCCACAGCACTCCAGCCTGGGTGACAGAGCAGGACTCCGTCTCAAAAAAGAAAAGTTAATGCTCCCTCAACCAAAATTTAAGAAAGAAACTGATGGATTGGGAAGATGTGCCAGTTTATCCCAGGGCTTCATCTCTCCAGGGTGGGGGCCAGCTCCGCCTGCTAGGGAAGCTCACAATTAATGATCCACTTGGATGTTAATTTCTCAAGGTCAGGGATTTCGTTCATTTGGTCACTGCTGTGTCACCAGCACTCAACACAAGGCTTGGCATGTAGTAGGTGCTCAATAAATATGTGCTGAATGAATGAGTGAATGAATGAGCAAGGTTGTCCAGAAAGCCTGTCTAAAGAGATGACATTCTAGCTGAACTCTGAAGGATAGAGAGGCATTTAATGGGCAAAGAGAGTCGACAAGCCCCCAAGTCAGAGGGCGCAGCTTGTGTGAGGGTCCTGAGAAGAGCCAGTGTTGGCGTGGCTGAAATATGGAGTGTGCTGAGCGGAGCGCGGTGAGGGACTCTGAAGCTCAACTCCTCTTCTTTTTCTAGCTGTGTGATTATTGGTCCTCTCTGAGCCTCCATCCTTTGGTCTGTCAAATGGGGTATTACATTAGGATCCATCTCTCGGGAGTAGGGAGGACCCTGGAGTTGATGTATAGAGCCTGCCTTTGGCCAGTCCTGAATACTAGTAGCTCCCAGAAGAATAGTAGCAGTCTGGGTGCGGTGGCTCATGGCTGTAATACCAGCACTTTAGGAGGCCAAGGTGGGCGGATCATCTAAGGTCAAGAGTTTGAGGCCACCCTGGCCAATGTGGTGAAACCCCATCTCTACTAAAAATACAAAATACTAAAAATACAAAAATTAGCTGGGTGTGGTGGCAGGCACCTGTAGTCCCAGTTACTTGGGAAGCTGAGGCACAAGAATTGCTTGAACCCAGGAGTCGGAGGTTGCAGAGAGCGGAGATTGTACCACTGCACTCTAGCCTGGGCAACAGAGTAAGACTCTGTCTCAAAATAAATGAATAAATAAAATAATAGCAGTGATTATCATTATTCCAATGAGCTTCCATGCTTCATTTCACACCATACCCCCAGGCCCCGTCCCCAGCCCAGGCCAAGCTGCGGCCCCAGGGTGCCCCCTTCCTGTTCCCACCCCTCTTGAAGGTCAGGCCTCCCCAAGGTTATCTGTGTTTTTCCCTGGATTCTGTGAAGTCACACAGGTCACACTCTGGGGCTGAAAAGTGTTGCTTTTTATAGCCTTCCCTGATGGCCAGGAATGCCTGTGGGGCCCATCCTAGGGAGTCCTGTCCCCTGGGCAGACACCTCCAGGGGCTGGGGGCTCTTCAGTCACACCAGCCCAATACCCCAGCAGTCTGGTGCCCTTGAGGCCAGGTCCCCGCCCCAGCCAGGTGTCAGAGTGGCGGGGAGGCTGGCCGACAAAGTGAAAGTGCCCTGGACAGAGAGCCGGAACTCCTGGGTTCCAACTCTGGTCTTGGGCAGCCATTATCCCTCTCTAGGCTTCATTTTCCCCATCTGTAAAATGGGAATATTGGGCCTTGCCTGCCTCCCCCGGTGAGGAAGTGTCTGGAGGCTTGGAGAGAATGGGGCGGAGGGTCAGCGGGTCCCTCAGGTAGGCTCCCATGATGGCAAGAGAGGAAAAGGGACAAAGGCAAAGCCAGGCAAGGATGGCGTCAGAGCGTCATTGATTATTTGGAAGGATGCGGTGGGAGGAGGGAGGCGTGTCTCTGTGTGGCTGACACCCCGCCTCCTCCACCTCATCTCCTCACCCTGAGCCTTGCAGGAGGCACGCTCATCAATACACCTTACTGGTGGGGAAACTGAGGCTGGCAGCACAGGCTTGGTTTGCCCAGGGTCACCGGCTTCTGTCCCTGGTTGGGGCATTTCAGTAGGCAGCTCTAGGTGATGGCTGGCTGCCGAGGACCAGAGCTGGGGCCTGTGTGGGCACCCTCGGCGTGGGAGGTCCGTACCTCTCCTTCCGCTGGCCAGCCTGGCCTATGCCTGGCAGCTCACCCACCAGTCCCTCTATCCCTGCCCCCCCCCAGTGCCCCCTGGAAGGAGCTTGACTCTGGGGTCCTAACTGGGCCCTGACCAGCCCGAGAGCAGCCAAGCACTGGCTCAACGAAAGCGAAGCTGCACTTTGCTTCCTTCCTTCACCCTCCCGCCCCTCTCTCCACCCTCTCTCCCCTCTGCCCCCCTCCCCTGTTTAATCTGCTTCTTATCAAGGATAATAACATTCAGCGACAATCACCCAGCTGATTGCCCCCACACCCTGATTCAGCAATACAGAAGCCCATGGCCTGTGCTACCCAAGGCCTCCATGGAGGAGACCACTCCCACTCTGCCACCCAGTGGGGTTTCTACCAACACCCTCCTATCCCCACACCTGGCTGGCTCCCCAGGGCACTTCCAGGGAGGGGACACAGCCTCCCATCTCTATGTCTGTCAAAGCTGTTTGCTTTCCTCCAGGACCTGCAGAAAGAGCCCAAGGACTCCTGTGGTACCTATCTGCCTATCCCTCTCTCCCAAGAACAGCAAGTGGCAGCTCCCATTCACTGAACACTGACTTTGCTCCACGCTCTGCAGTGTTGGGGGCAGGTTCTCACTGGATCATGAATAACCAGGACTATTCTTAACCCTGTTTTACTCAGAGATGAGGAAACTGAGGCTCAGAGAGGTCAAGTCGCTTGCCCAAGTTCACACTGCTGGGCAGGGGCAAAATCAAGATTCGAACTCAAGACTGCTGGATCCCAGAATCCAGTCTGAAGTGCTGTGCGTCCTGCCAGCTGCCTGTACCCTGCCAGAGGGAGAGCACCTGCCAAGCACCGTCCCGTCCTCACACAACTGGGGAGGCTCTGCCCCAAGGGAGATGGACCTGGGACCCAGATTCTTCCATCTCTGCCCTGAGGCTTGAGATGGCAGGGCTGAGAGTGGGGGTTCCTGCTGCAGCCCAAGCCTGGGCCAGCTGCCAGGGCTGAGCCTGGGGTGCCTGCACCCCATGGGGACCTTTGTCCCTTTAATAAGTCCTCCTGGGTACAAGATGTCCCAGGGCGGAGGGTGCAGCTGGAGTGCCAGGTCTGGGCAAGCCCTGCCTGGGGCACTCCCTAGGCTCCGGGGCTGGGGGGAGGGCAGCGTTGTCTTTAACTGCAGCCATTGGTTTCCCTGCAGACAAGAACTGTGGCCCCTAGTCACCCCCAGCCAGAGCAAGACTTAGCGGTCCTAGGTATGGTGGTGTCCAGACGCACAACCTGGCACTCTCCTAAACATCACCCACGATGTTTGTACAGATGCCCCACCCCCTCCCACCTGCTTGCAAACTCACACCTCTTGCTCCTGCTGCCTGTATCCTGGTCTCCACAATCCCTAGAAAGCATCCGCCCTCCTCCCTCCCAACTACTTTGAGCCTCCACAGGCTTCAAGGCCTTGTTCCCAGCACCTCCCTCAGGAAGCCCACCCTGCTGCAACACACACCGGTCTGCCTTTCCCTCCTGGAACTCATGAAGTTCCTGGTGTAGGGTTATCATTGGCTGGGCGCAGTAGCTCACACCTATAATCCCAGCACTTTGGGAGGCCGAGGCGTGTGCATCATCTAAGGTCAGGAGTTCGAGACCAGCCTGGCCAACATGGTGAAACCCCACCTCTACTAAAAATACAAAAATTAGCCAGGCATGGTGGCGGGTGACTGTAATCCCAGCTCCTTGGGAGGCTGAGGTGCAAGAATCGCTTGAACCTGGGAGGCGGAGGTTGCAGTGAGCTGAGACTGCAGCACTGCACTCCAGCCTGGGTGGCAGAGCAAGACTCCGTCTCAAAAAAAAAAGAGAAAACCTTATCATCCGTCAGTTCTCTTCTGCCTGCATTGGTTGAGCCCCTACTGTATGCCAAGCCCAGTGCTGTGCTCTATGGGGAAAAGTAAAACATTATTAGCACGTGGTACTGGCCTTGTGACTACTCTCAGGCCTGGAGGAGAGGAGATCACATGTGCCTTCCTAGTGCCCCTTTCTAAATAGCCCACACCCCCTGGGTCTCAGGGCTCCAGTCCTCAGGGGCACAAGCACCCCACGCTCAACCCTGGCAGCTGTTCATAGTAGGTGCTCAATAAATCCTTGTTGGTTGAAGAATGAGCTGAATGAAGGAGCCAGTACCAGTGGGCTTGCTTCATGTCCTTCTCTGAAGACAGGGACCAGGTGGTGTCCTACACACAGGGAAAGCCAGAGTCTCTGGGAACTGCAGGAGGGACAAGGCTAGGGAGGTGGGGTCCAGGAAGGTGCTGTCTCATTTGAGACCTTACAACAGAAGGGTGGGGGCAGGCAGCAGGTAGGAAGAGCATTCCATGGGAAGGCACAGCAGGGGCAAAGGCCGGGGGCTAGACCACCTGGGCCTGGGGAATTGGGTGCAGGCCAGTGCATTGGAGAGGGGGAGCCCGGCGAAGAGAGGAGAGGGTGAAGCCAGAGAGGGTGGTGGGACCTTGCGAGTCATGTGAAGGGAACTGGCCCCAGGTCCTGCAGGTCCCGGGAGCCTCTGATGGGCTTTGAGCAGGGGACTGTGGGTTCAGGTCTGCTGCTGCACGAACAGCAGGTGGGCAGGGCCAGCACCCCTCAAGGAGGAGGCCGCAGAATCCCAGGGGAGCCTGAGCAGCAGAACTGCCTCTCCTCCTCCTTCGGCTCAGTCTGGGACTCCTACATGTTAGACCCCTAGGGCTTATAGATGCAGACAGGAACTGTGCTCCCCAGTCAGCCCCAGCCAGGGCAAGCAGGGCATGAGTTTTCAAACCTTCTTCCCCTACCAAGGGCAGCAGCTACTTAGGGTAGCAGCCTAGAGGCCTAGAGCTGGGAGAGGCTCTTGCTTGAGTTTGACAATGAGCTGAGGCACAAACCGGCGTCCCCGGCCTCAGACTGAAGTGCTCCTTCCCCACCGTGGACAAGGAAGGGTAGTGGGCACCTGTGGGAATAAGGGTCCATCACGGTATCCCGGCTCAGGCCACAGACAAATATGATCTCGCATAGTCCTGGCAAGACCAGGGCATTTAGAATGGGCCAGAACAGAGGCTGAGAATAACAAGTATCTTCCAAGGAACAGGGGTGGGGAGCAACAGGGGGACCAGGTTCCAGTGAGGACCCCCTGCCAGTCTTGCTGCTTTCAAAGAGGCAGCCTGTGTCATAAAGCAGTAAGGTGATTCCACGGATGACAGATAGGGATAACAACGGCTACCCCGCCAGACACCTGGTACATGCTTGGCACTTGGCACGCACGATTTCATTGCGCCCTCATGATAACCTTATGAAGAGGTTGTGTTAGTGACCCATTTTGCAGATGAAGAAACGGAGGCCCAGGCCCAGGATGTAATTTCTGCAGTGGCTGTAAAGTGAGAAAGTCAGGATTTGAACCTGCGAGACCTGACCCTAGAGCTGTCTCTTAATGCCGTCCGGCTGATGTGAGTTGTGTCAAGCAGAGAGTCAGAAAGGCTTGGGTTTGAATTCAAGCTCTGCCATTAAGCCACCTCTCCGAGCCTCAGTGTCCTCCCCACCTCCCCAGAATACAGCGATGCAGACAAGTCGACCTCCTGAGGCTTTTGTGAGGACATAAGGTGATGCATTTTACATGCCCGGAACACAGAGGGGCTTGGGAGCGTCTGCCCACCTTCCTCTCCAGCAGCCAGCCTGACCCTGAAAGAAAAAGAAGGAAGAAATGAAGTGTGGGGGCCCCTGCCAGGTGCCCACACCCCTGCCTGGGCACCTTCAGTCTCTGCCCCACACCCATTTGCATGCCAGGCTGCCAGCCTTGGCAGGTGAGCCAGGCACGCCTGCCTCCTCCCCCTCCTGCGGGTGTCAGGGAAAGAGCTGGGAGCCGAGCAGGGGCAGAGCCCTGTCAGGGCTCTTACCCCTTTGGGCTGGGGCTAGGGAAAGTGGGCACTGGGCACAGAGGGCAGCCCTCCTCTCTAAGGGCTCCCAAGAGTGCTGGTAGGTGTCGACTCTGGAGAAAGGTACAAAGCCCCCTCCTCCCCTTCCTCCCGCCCACTTCCTCAGCCCTCGATAAAGGTGTTTAGCTAGCAAACAAAACAGACAAGGCCCAATTCTCGGAAGCCTTTGGCTCCCCTGAGATACCAAATAGCCACTCCCTCTTCCACCTCCACGGACTGGCTTTGGTGTTCATGCTGGTTGGGGTGAGTGCTCTGAGCCTCAACATCTTCATCTGTAAAATGGGAGTGAGACTTTCTCCCTGGATGGTCTTGAGGCTTCAGTAAGAGTGCATGGGGTGATAGCTATTTCAACTTAACCACAGATTCTCCGGCCCTACTAAGCTTCCAGGCTGAAGTTCCCCCTCTTGAGCACTTGGGGAAACTGAGGACCTGCCCCCAAGCTCCCAGGGGTAGTAGAGGTGGGCAACTGAACCCGGAGTTCACACTCCCGCCTCTGCCTGTTCTTGAGGGGGTGGTGCCAAGATACAGTCTCCTCTCCCAAGGGCCCAGAAGAATTTGGACAGGGAAGAAAAAACAAGCCCCAGCCTAATGTTTTTCACTTCTGTCCTGAACAATGCTGTCTCTGGGCTGATTGTTAAGCAAATATTGCAGAAGGCAGGGCCTCAGAGCTGACGCAGGCTGGGAACACTATCAGAGTTGCAGCTCCAAGGCCAGGGCCCTGGCCTCTGCCACCCACAGATCCTTCAGCGCTCCAGGTACCCTAGTTGGCCCTCCCCTAGGTCTAGCCACCTCTGCAGAGGGGCTTCAGGGCCTGGAGTCTGCATGAGTCCCGCCCTGGGGAGAAGGCGTCGTAGAGACTGTCCGGCCCACAATGTCAGGTTTCTTCTCCTTCCCTCCACCCTCCTTGGAGGCAATTGGGAGTTTGATCCACTGTCCCGGCTTGTGCTGGACTGCGGAGCTTCTCGTGACATGGGACTTTCAGTGCTAAACCAGTAGAATCTCGAGCAAATCGGGGTGATTGTTCACTCTGCAGGCCTCAAGGAATGAAATGGGAAGATTCCTTAGAAGATGATGATGATGATAATAAAAACGACAACCACTAATACTAACACAACTAACCATTTATTGAGCGATCACTAGGTGCCCGGCGCCATCAGAGGAGCCTTACAGGCAGCATCTCACTGACGCCCACAACAGGCCTTGCGGAGATTCATTAGTCCCATTTTACAGCCGAGAAAACCGAGGCTCAGGACCTGACTTGCATGAAGTCATGCAACTAGGAAGTGGCAGAGCAGAGAGTCCAGTGCAGTCTGAGTCCAAAGCCCTAGGTTTCAGTTACCACCTGCCCCATCTGGGAAGTTGACCTAGGCCCGACACCAATGGTGAAATCAAGATCCAGCGAGGTGGAGAGCGCCCTACGCTAAGCCGGTGCTCTGTCAGCGTGGCTGGCTTCAGGGGACCTCTTGGTCCAGCTCCTGAAAACACACACCAGTTGGTCTGGGGAAATTCGATGCTTCCTTCTTGTCTAAAGGGCCCCAGAAACTGGCCCCAATACTGGGGCTCAGTGCAGCCCCCGCGATCTTGCTTTTCCTTGGAGAGCCTGTCGCAAAGTCAGACAAAACCCGGCTTGCTCATTGTGAGAGAGTCACATCCAGGGCTGCGGCATGGCAGGGTCCCCAAACTCCAGCCCTCTCCCAGGTTCCTGAGGACTGGAAGGCAAGGGTCAGATCTGGTCTGGATCCTTTTCTCACCAGAGGCTGGGCCTGCCCGTGCGATCCCCTCCTCACTGTCCCCGGGCTTGACTGGCACCCATGGCGGGGAGGGCGCTGGCACTCTGGGGGTCTGTTTGAGGTTTCCTCCGGCGGCTGGTGGCAGCGGGTACAGCTCACTAATTAATTAGCGCTTAAGTACTTAGCATCCTCCTGCATCATGTCAAACGAGGATTTGAGTCTTAATTCCCTGTGTAGGTAACGGTGGGAATGTGCCGGGGAGAGCGGTCAGGACTTAGAGGAAATGCTTCCCCTTGCCTGGATGCAGGCTGAGAATATTCGCTGCTATGGGGACAGAGCACCTGGACCCCCAAACCCTCATCTTCCCCCCATTTACTTACCTCCCAGAAGCTTTACTGTGGCACAGAGGTGTAACCAGGCAGGCTCTGCGGCCACACTGCCTGGGTTCCACTCCCAGCCACACCACCCGCTACCTGTGTGCCTCTAACGGAGTCACTTCGTCATCTCCTTGGGTCTTGATGTGCATGTCTGGAGGGTTTGATGGGGTAGCACCCACTCACAGGATGCCTGCAGAGATTAAACAAGCTAGCATGCAGAAATTCTGTGGAACGTGGCTGGCACATGGCAGGCCCTGATTAACAGGAACTATCACCTTTCATGCGTCCACCCTCTTGGTTATGTTTTTATTTATTCATCAAACTTCTTTCAAATGTCTACTATGGACCTGCTGAGCACAAAGCTGGGTTCCTGGGGCACAGAGTTGAGTCTCTCGATCCCTCTAAGTCTTACTTTGAGCATCTGTGAAATGGGGATGATGACAGACTCTGTCTCAAAGGGGTGAGGGTGAGGCTTAAATAAGATGCTGTAAGTCAAAGCCCTCAGCACTTACTGTGGGTGGCAGGAGGGGCAGTGGCCCCAGCAGAATTGGACTGGGGGCTGCAGGAGGGCCCCACCTCCAGCCCAGCATGGCCCACAGGACGAGTCTGGCAAGATGCCTCCAGCCCTTGGCTACCAGTGCTGTGCCAGCCTCTGGGCAGGGCCACAGGGACCGCTTCGGAGGGCTCCCCCACTCAGTGTCAGGATTTGAGGCTATGGGGTGAGGGTGTCAATGGGTCATTCGAAGGGGCAGGGTGGTGGGAGCCTCAGGGAAAGCCCGGCTGACTCTGACGCTCTTTTTGCTAGTGCTTCTGGCCCAGGAACTGCTGAGCCCCAGGCCTGGGCGGTTTCCATGGTTGCTGTCACAGAAGCAGCATGGCTGGAGTCAGTAGTGTGGCCGCCTTGCCATGGCCATGGTGGGTCTGCCTGGGGGCGTCTCAATCCCACAGAGTGCCAGGCAACCACTCCAGCCTGCTGTGATGGCCCCTGGCCACCCCTGGGTAAGTAAAAGATGTCTTTTGGTGGTATGGCAGCGAAGGGGGAGCCAGGCAGAGTAGGAGCATGAAGGTAGTGGGAGGGGTTCAAGGAAGGTGCTAGAAACCGAGTCTGAGGTTCTTAGATTGGCTCTGCTCTGTGACCTGAAGAAAGTCACACAAGCTCTCTGAGCTTGGATTTCCTTGTGTGAAACGAGGCTAGCAATCATGCAGCCGACAGTGTCTCCAGATGAGTGCTCTGTAAATTGATAACATTCATAAGACTTCTGCAATTATCTTACTTAGCAGTCAAAATTGGCTAACAGTCCTACGGAAACCTTTACCCACTATATTATAAACCCTTTGCAGGAAAAGACTCAAATTCAGCTCTGCACCCACTATGATCCTACCACTAACTTTTGCCCATGAGAAAAATACATGCTATAGGCCAGGCACGGTGGCTCACACCTGTAATCCCAGCACTTTGGGAGGCTGAGGTGGGTGGATCACCTGAGGCCAGGAGTTCAAGACCAGCCTGGCCAACATGGTGAAACCCCGTCTCTACTAAAAATACAAAAATTAGCCAGGCATGGTGGCACGCACCTGTAATCCCAGCTACTCAGGAGGCTGAGGCAGGCGAATCGCTTGAACCCAGGAGGCAGAGGTTGCAGTGAGCTGAGATCACACCACTGCACTCCAGCCTGGGCAACAAGAGCAAAACTCCATCTCAAAAAAAAAAAAAAAAAATACACACCATGTATGCAAGGCCCACTATGTGCCAGGCACTGTATTGTGCAATGGGCAGTCACTGTGTCTCATCAACTCTTACCCTCTCACAGAGGAAGAAACTAGGCTTAGCCTGGTTAAGTCACTTGCCTAAATTCTCCTAGCTTGTAAGCGGTAGAGCCAAGATTCGAACCCAGCTCAGCTGAACCTGACACTCGGTAAATATATGTTGAGCGAATAAATAAACAAATAAGTGTGTGATTGCAGGAATATCATTGGTTAAACGAGGATGAGTAGGGTTGTCCTTCGAAGTGAAACTATAAAGACAGTGGCAATTGAGTAAAGAGTTCCTTGTGGTTTTTGACAGTTTCAAGCTATGACCTGTTATTTGCACAGAGTTCCAGAAGTTTAAGAGACATACACAAAATTATCCAAGCCCAGAAGAAGAGTGTAGTTTCAGGGACAATTTAAGTATTCAACTGGTAGCAGTAAAGCACCTGCTGCAAGCCAAGTGCATGGATAGGAGCTGCGGTTACAACCCTGGACAGGCCAGACATTGTCCTGCTCTCACGGTGCTCGCAGTGACTGGCAAGGGAGCTGACTTCACAGCATGAGGGCCACCTGGAAGGTAACCTGTCTCAGGCGGCAGGTTGGGGACTTGGGGCCAACCAGATTTCTCCTCCTTTCTGTGTCTGTTCCCCTCCATGAAATGCAGAGTTTAAGAAACAGGGTGTTATCTAACCACATCACCCTGCTTGCATATTCAGACCTAGAGTCTGAAAGAAATGATATGGAGACAAAATGAAAGCAGAAGGTTGGAGGAATGAAATTCACAATAAAACCTACAATCTGCTCCTTGACCAAAATGATAGGTCAGGCACGCTGAGCACTCATGACGGGCCTGGTGCCGCGCTAAGACCTTCATGTACTTCGTCTCACTCAGCCCTCTCAACAGCTGCATTTTCCAGTTGACAGACTGAGGCTTGGAGAGGTCACCTTGCCCAAGGTCAAACAGCTAGTAAGTGGTGGAGCTGGGATTCAGACCCCAGGGTGTCTGACTCTGGAGACCGCAAGATCAGCTCTGCTCTGTTGCCCTGGCAGGTCTATTCCTTGGGTTGAAAGAGCTCGCTGCAGTCTGATTTCACACAGAATAGTAGCATGGAAAGAGTGGAGGGAGGCAGGGGAAAGCTCCCAGGCTGGTAACTGGTGTTCTATCTGCAAGGCTGCCTTAGCTGGTGCAGCCCCAGCCTCCAGGCAGCTGGTAGGAAGGTAAACTGCTGAAACTGACAAATTTGCAAAACCCACCATGCTACAGTTAACGAGCCTCTTGGAAACCTCTCTGAAGGTTCCTGGCAATGTCCCTGTGGGAGCCAGCTCATGTATTTTAAGAAAAAAAAAAAATCATTAAAGAAGTTAGGACTCTGGAGAGGCCGTAAATGTAAAATATTGGTGGTTCGACAGTGTATCCCTAGCAGCCGTAGGCAGAGTTCATCTTGATGAGCCAGAACCATGTCCAAGAAATGAATCATCTTGTTTTCCTGAGATGGCTCCCCTTGAATCTTCCCAGGCCGTCTGCTCCAAAGTTTTTAACTTGCCCACCTAACTCAGGACCCACTAAGACCATGACTGCACCTAGCCAGGAAAGGGAATAAGGCTGGCAGAATTGCAGAGTGAGCTGGGCCCCAAACACTTCTGGAATGGTGCCTGAGAGATTCCATTTTCCAGATGGCCCCCACGTCTTCCCTCACTTTGGTTAACTACAACCATCACACCAAAGGCACTTGGCTTCATGACATTCTGGAGGAGGGAGGTCATGGCACGTGGCACCTCTTAGGCACTCCATGGGTGCTTGTGGATGGTGGGGACAAACACATGGTTTGCACGGTTTGGGCTGCCCACATGGGACCTGCTTGTTTCTTTGGCTGATGGGTGCCTTGGTCTCCCTTTGCCCAGCAAAGGTGGTGCCGCCATCCAGCCGGTGTTTTATTCTGCTCCCTTTTTCATTTGGTGAACCATAGTGAGAATGCAGATTTAGAGGATTTAAAGTGTCGGGGACCCCTGCCAGCTCAGATCAAATTTAAAGGTGTTGGGGACCCCCACCCGCCTCAGATTAGATTAAAGACAGTGGCACCCCAGGCCAGGAAGTGAGGCTGGAGGGAGGATTTCCAAGGTCCCACCCTAGCCCCCAGCCCCCACATCCAGGGTGACTTCCAACAAACCACCTGACCCCTCCCCATCCCCTCTTCCCAGCTAGGAGGCGGGGAGGGTGACATTGAGCTTCGGCTCTGGGGCGTCCTAAGGGTTAACTAATTAATGGTCGGAAAGTGCTTTGAAAAAATAAAGTGCTGGATAATGGGAAGGGCAATTATGTTGGGAGAAACTCCTAATTTGGCTGGAATTGATGTTAATGATAAAGTATCTGAAACATGTAGCAAGCAAGCGTGATTGTATTTTATATGACAGAGAGAGACACTTACACGCAGGGGACACGGACAGCGGTTAATTTGGTTAAATAAAGTGAAAGATAAAAGGAATGCGGACACCACAGGACTCGCTGTTTATCCGGACTCTGTGTAACACTTTGCGATTGGATCGGGCACTTTGACTCTTATTTATTTGTTTGTGATGAAAATAAATGGGAAAGCGCTAGTTTTATGGCTCAAAAGGAGATGGTAGAAAATAGAATCCAAGAAGGAGGCCCAGGGCTTCCGACGAGGCAGGCTTAGGCTGCGTTTCTGGGAAGGAGAACAAGGTCTCCGTGAGAGTCAAGGTGGGTGAGGGCATTCCCACTCCACCCCACCAGAGCTGGGGGGGATCTTAGAGGGCAGCCAACATAGCTCTCACCTTCCAGAGGGAGAAACTGAGATCCAGGAAAGGGAGAGAGTATATGACTCAGTATAGGAGCCAGCATTAACTGAGCACTTCTGTTCGCTATGATCAGATGAGATGTTATGATCCCATTTAATCCTTAAAGCAAGCGGATGAGGTGGGTACCATTTTCACTCCCATCTTACAGAAGAAGAAACAGAAACTCAGAGAGGTCAAGCAAGGTGCCCAAGATTGCACAGCCAGGAAGTGGTGGAGCAGGACGTTGGGCTTGGGCAGCCTGACTCTGGGAAGAAAACTCCATGCATGGTGACTTTGGGACTAAGCAAATGCTCTTAATATTCACGTCCCTATTCTCCTTGACTAGGTTCTGCTGGACATGGAACTGGGAGAAGGAGGTGAGGAGACTCTTGTCCCAGTCCAGGGAAGACTGAATGGGGTTGCCCAGGTTGATAGGGATGCCTGGCCTGGGACCAGAGCAATGGCAGGGGTTTGAGCCCTAGCTTGGAGCCCCAGAGGACAGCATGAGGTTGCCCCAAGAAAGAACAGGAGACTCGTTTTGTGGAAGGTCTGTGAGGTCCCTGCAGGTCCAGATTAGTATTCAGTATTTATGATATTTCCATAATGGTAAAACAAAAGAAAACAAGCAGAGAGAATGCATTTTTAATCACCAATCATTTCTCTTTGTTTGTTGTGAATGAACAGCGAGGTGAAATAGTATTTCATAATCACCCCATTCGAATTTTCCTCCCCACAAAGCACCGAGAAATCTCTAAATAAAATAAATAAACAAGCCAAGACCTTAAAATAAATTCCAGAGGGTAAAGTGCTACGTGTGGGTTATCACAGCTGCAGGGAGGCAGGGGCTGGGAGGTGGGGAAGGGAGGACAAAGGGCCAGGGGCCTTGTCAGTTACCAGGAATCGGATCCCCCAGATCCAGAGACTGACAAAGAAGGGCGGAAGAGCAGAGGAATGGTTTGAAGATCCGCAGCAGTGTAGAGCTGGGACAGAACCCCCACTCTTCATTTCTTCCTTCTTTTTCTTTCAGAATCTTCTGGTCCTCCTTCTCTCCCTGAAAACCAAAGAAACTCTTGTTCCCTGTCCCCTTGGCACTTTACAACCTCCCATTCAAAATACTCCTCATCCAGGGGCTCTTTGGATAATGTCTGCCTGCCCTCTGAGCTAGTCCCACCTTCTCAAGTGATAGAGGAAGAAACCATAGCAAAGAGAACACGGACGGGACATATCTAAGACTCTCCAGCAAGTTAATGACAGGGTTGGGCCTGGAAGCCAGGGGGCTTGACTCCCTGTCAAGTCAGCTTTCATCTACCTGCACTTCTCTCTAGATGTCTTTGAGACACCGCCTATGACGCTGGATTTTCTCCACTGGCTGTTCCCAATTTTTTGTTTTGTGCATCTCAACATCCCCAGACCTTCGGGTCCTAGCAAGGTGCCTGGCACATGGGAGCACTCATCAAATGTTTGTCAGATATGTGGCTGGATGGAGGGATGGATGGATGGACGGATAAATGGATGAATTGGTGGTTGGCTGGATGGAAGGATGAACAGGTGAATTGGTGGGTGGATGCATGGAAGGTACACCGATGGATAGATGGATGAATGGATGGATGGATGAAAGGTTGGGTGGGTGGGTGGATGGATGGATGAATGGATGGATGGATGAAAGGTTGGGTGGGTGGGTGGATGGATGGATAAATGGATGGATGGATGAAAGGTTGGGTGGGTGGGTGGATGGATGGATAAATGGATGGATGGATAAATGGATGAATTGGTGTCTGGATGGATGGAAGGATGAATGGGTGAATTGGTGGGTGGATGCATGGAAGGGTACATAGATGGATAGATGGATGAATGGATGGATGGATGAAAGGTTGGGTGGATGGATGGATGGATGGATGGATTAGTGGATGGGCGAATGGAAGGACAGAAGCTGGCTGGCTGACTGGATGGATGAATTGGTGGGTGGATGGATGAAAGGATGGATGGATGGATAGATGAGTGGATGGATGGAAAAATGGAAGGGTAGATAAATGAACAGATGGATAAATGAATGGATAGATTAAAGGTTGGGTGAGTGGATGGATGGATGGATTATTGGATGGATAGATGGATAAAAGCATAAGAGACTAAAGCTGATTTCATCCCCTTCCTGGACAGTGGAAAAGGGCACCTTGGATGGCCACTTGCTAGATAGCTAATGGCAATCACAGTGTAGTCTAGTTAACACCTAGAAGTCCTGGCACCTTGAAATTATGTCTTCAACAACTTCTTGAAGGACTCTGAAAAAAATCACCTTCTAGCAGAGGCCTCCCTCCTGGTTAAAATTTGAGGCAGAATGCCAGGGCCAGGCAGACCCCATTTTCAAGTAAGTCATATGGTGGGAAAAAGCCCTGGCTGGGGCCAGAGGACCCAGGCTCTGTTCTCATTCTGTCACTAGCTTTGCATGGTCACCAGGGTCACTGGTATGCAAGCAACTTCCTCTCTCTGGGCTTTAATTTTTCTTTCTGAACCATTCTTAAATGTTCTAGGCTGTGGGTCTGGCCCCTTCGATGTGGACAACTTGCCAGGGCTTGGGAGAACTTCACTTCTAGGTCTCTCTCTCCCTCTTTTTTTTTTTTTTGAAATGGAGTTTCACTCTGCTGCCCAGGCTGGAGTGCAATGGTGCGATCTCGGCTCACTGCAGCCTCCATCTTCCAGGTTCAAGCTATTCTCTTGCCTCAGCCTCCCAAGTAGCTGGGATTGTAGGCACCCGCCACCAACCCCAGCTAATTTTTGTGTTTTTACTAGAGACGGGGTTTTGCCATGTTGGCCAGGCTGGTCTCGAACTCCTAACTTCAGGTGATCCGCCTGCCTCGGTCTCCCAAAGTGCTAGGATTACAGGCGTAAGCCACCACGCCTGGCCTGGGGTTCTTGTTTTGTCAACTGGGTGGCCCCTCTCCCTGGTCCCTGACCCCTTCCACCTTGAGGAGCGCCGCTCGGCCCTCTCCCACCCAGCCTCTTCCCTGGCAGGGCAGTGGGCATGGAGACAGCACAGGGACAGCACAGAGCCTCAGGAAGCCATGCTGCAGCCAAGACCCACACTCCTCTGAATCCTATTGAAAAAATAATAAAAAGATAATTACTTTGTCATTACTGAACACTGGTTTGTCTTTTTTCATTTTTTTTTTAAGCCCTGACCATAAATAACAAGTCCATTACCCTTCAGAGTGGACACACACATCCATACGGGACCTGCCTCCTGGAACATCCTGGTTTCCTACCCACCCCCATGCCCTGGCATACGCCACACATCCCCCACCACGCATGCACATCGAGCAAAGAGACACTATTTGTTCACTTGTCATTTTCTAAGCACTCTGCTGGATGCTGGAAATAATCATAACAACAGTCATTACGTGTGAATCCAGGCTAAGTGCCCTGCATGAATTATCTCAATTAATTCTCCTGACAATACTGTGAAGCCAAACCTGGTTTTCTTGCCATTTTACAGATGGGGACACTGAGGCTGAGAGAGGTTGGGAGTTGCCCAAAGTCACACTACTGGTAAGTAGCAGAGCTTGATTTGAACCCAGAACTGGTTAATTCAGAACTACAGCAATGATTCAGGCCAGGCGTGTTGGCTCACGCCTGGAATCCCAGCACTTTGGGAGGCCGAGGCAGGTGGATCATCTGTAGTCAGGAGTTCGAGACCAGCCTGGCTAACATGGCAAAGCCCTGTCTCTACTAAAAATACAAAAATTAGCCGGGCATGGTGGCAGGTGCCTATAATCCCAGCTACTCAGGAGGCTGAGGCAGGAGAATTGCTTGAACCCAGGAGGCGAAGGTTGCAGTGAGCCAAGATTGCACCATGGTACTCCAGCCTGGGTGACAGAGTGAGACTCTGTCTCAAAAAAAAAAAAAAAAAAAGAAAGAAAGAAATACAGCTATGATTTAAACATAGATTTTAAAACCACACACACACCATCTAATGGGAGGGTTTAGGGAGAAAACAGTTATAATACATGCTCTGACAGAGAAAACAAGGGGGCTATGGGAGCACAGACAGAGGTGTCTAATCCAATTTGGGGCAGGGGGACATCAGGAAAGGCTCCCCAGTGGAAGTGCCACCTGTTTTGGTCTTAATGGGTGAGTTGGGGGGCGAAAGGCCTTAGAGCGGAAGGAACAGTCTAGACAGAGGCCTGGAGCTGGGAGCAAGCAGGGTAGGTTGGAGAGCTGTGTGGCTGGAGCAGAGGGTGTGTGGGTATGTGAGGGGGAGTGGGGAGAGGCAGGCCAGGTTCCCGCTCACATCTGGGCCAGCTTGGCACAGCAGGGCAGTCCTCCCCACCCACATCCAGGGCACTCCAGCCCGTGTGACAGGAGGGCAGCTCATCAACAAAACAGCTCTTTCTTGCCTCCATGGCCAGCCCCGCCCTCCATGTGACGCCAGCTATGGGTGGCAGCCGGCGCCTGCACAGGTGCCCGTCAGGAGGAAGCATAGCCACTTCCGGAGTCAGCCGGCGCCTGCACAGGTGCCCGTTGGGAGGAAGCATAGCCACTTCCGGAGTCCCAGGACAGGTTCCCTTTCCACGCCAATCTCAGGCAAGATCGCATCCCAAGACAAAGCACCACCATGACTAGTTCCTTTGGCTTCTGCTCTCAGATCTGGGAGAGGTGGGAAGGAAGAGAAAGGGGCAGGGGCTGTGTGGGCCCACGTGGCACGTGGCAGGGACCACATGGCTGTGGGAGTGTGGCTTTGCTGAGGACAGTGGGGAGGCTGGTCCTGCGATTTTTCCTTCACTTGGTTTTCCCTGTTCCACAGGCCCTGGAGCCAGGCCTGCCCCACCCTGGCAGGCGTGGGAGGGGTTAAGGTGTTGGCCCGGGGATCTTCGGGTAAGAGGTGATGTCAGCTTCGGGCCTGCCCCTCACCTGGCTGGATTGCTGTGTATTTGGGTGGCTGTTGACAGCAGAAGCAGTCTTCCCGTGTGCAAATACAGCACAACCACACCTACATGCACCAGGACGCTTCTTTAAAGGGAATGCAGTCCCACACCTCCACAAGTGCACACTCACACTCCCTCCCACACAGATAAAATCACACACACCTTACCACTTGGCATGAATGACACCCCTGTCCACATACATCTCCCAGTCAGGCTGCTGAGGGGGCCTTGAGAAGATATATCTGGAGGGTTTCATTTCAATTCATTCTTTAAATTCTTAAGTTCAGTTCACACCCAAATACCTGGCTCTCCGATGGTGGGTGTCTTTTTATTCTCTGCATTATATTTATGTTTGTATTTCACTGGGTTTCCTGAATTGTTTGCAGTGAGTGTGAATTACCCTCCTTTTTTTCCCCAGAAATTTAAAGCGATTTTTTTTCTAAAAAAGGTAGATGATTCAGAGAATGTTAAAACTGCAAGGGGTCGTAGAGATCAGAGACCCTGGGACTAGGGAATGTTTCCTAGAAGCAAAATGTTAGTCACTTGCAATTCTTGTAGTTACCAGGCAGAAGTAAACATAAATACCCCTGAAAAAGTAAATTAATTAGAACCAACTAGGAAAGAAGGGGTTGAGCCAGAGAGCAAGACAGCCTGGCCCTTGCTTGGAGCTGAGCTGAGAGCTCGGACAGGGAAAATGAAAGCAGCTACAAAGTGTGGATCCTGAGCTTGGAAAACAGGTAGTATTTATGGCATAGAAATCCCTAAGGCTTTTCTGTCGAGAGAGGTTTCTGGAAGGTGTGGGTGAAGGGGTAGGAGGAGGTGGGGAGCTCAACTCTGTTGAGACTGAAGGACAGAGACAGACCCCACCCCTTCTCTCCCCTCAGCTGAGCATTGCCTAAGAAGCCTGGACTCAGTAGCTGTTCTGGAGGCCTCCGAGAACCTGTCAACGCGATGCTCTGGGCCACAGCTCCTGGGAGACTGCCGTTCTCTCCATCCCTGCCTGCGGCTGTGGATCTGAGCAAGGCCGCTTAAACCTTGAAACAGCCTCTGCTTGTGGCCAGCACGGTTCTAATAAGGATTCATTACTAGAATCATAGACTCTTTCACCCATTAAATTAGCAGGGGTTAAAAAAAAAAAAAAAGACTGAGAGAGAACAGCAAAGGTTGGACAGTAGACGGGAGATGTGCACCGCTGGAAGGGCAAATGAACACAACCTAATCTGGCGATGGATAGGAACAGCTTCGAAACGTGTGCATACTCTTGGACTCAACAATTCCACTTTAAGGAATGTGCATGATTATTTATGGACAAAGATATTCATTAGAGTTATTTATAATAATGAAAAGAATCGGAAACAAGTTCGATGTCCAAAATTTCCAATAGTGAAGTACTGCGGAATTAAATTATGATTAACTCTACAATATGGCCATTAAAAATCATGTTGGAAAAGAACATTTAATGACGTGACGAAGTGTTCATGCTACATACACATGTCAGGCTAAAAAAAACCCCCCACAGTCCAGTATGTTCAGAGTGATTCTGATTTTATACAACCAGACAAAGCCAAGATTAAAAAAACTAACAAATAAAAATCCCGGACTGGAAGGAAATACACCAAAACATCAACCAGAACATTAACAACCATGGGTGGTGGGATTACAGATAATTTAAATGTGCTTCCTCCTGTTTATCTGTATTTTCTGAATTTTTTACAAAAAAAAATACACATATTATGTATTTAGTCAGAAACAAAGAATTACCTACTTTGTTAAAAGAATGACAGAATTTCGGGGTGAAAGAACTTGTCAAGTTCACCAACCCGGATGGGATTTGGGAACCAAGCTCAGAGTTTGGGAAAAAGCCCCTCCTGTTCTCCCTCTCCAGGACTCCCAAGAGAGACACTTATAAATAAAATGAATGAACTCAACTTTAAAAAAGTTTTAATTAGGGCGGGCGCAGTGGCTCACGCCTGTAATCCCAGCACTTTGGGAGGCGGAGGGGGGGTGGATCACCTGAGGTCAGGAGTTCGAGACCGGCCTGGCCAACATGGTGAAACCCCGTCTCTACTAAAAATACAAAAATTGGCTGCGTGTGGTGGCACGCGCCTGTAATCCCAGCTACTTGGGGGGCTGAGGCAGGAGAATCACTTGAACCCAGGAGGTAGAGGTTGCAGTGAGCTGAGGTTGCGCCATTGCACTCCAGCCTGAGCGACAGAGCGAGACTCCATCTCAAAAACAAACAAACAAAACGCACCTTTTTTAGATTACAGCTTGCCCAGTAATCACCATAATCACTTATCTCAGGCACTTGTTCACCTCTTCAGTCATGAAGCATCTCCTGAGCACCTACCTTGTTGCTAGCACCAGGCGAGGCACAGTGAGCCAGAAAAACATGGACCCCACCCAAGGAGAACCACAAAACAAGGAACGGTCCAGGAGAAGAAAGCCAGCACATCATTCACCATTTTAAAATGTAAAATATAGTGACTCTTTGTTACCATTTATTGAGTGCTTACTGATACAAGATCTGATGCTGTGTGGTTTTTGTTGTTTGTTTTTGGTTTTGGAGACAGCGTCTTACTCTGTCGCCCAGGTTGGAGTGCAGTGGCATGATCTCAGCTCAATGCAACCTCCGCCTCCAGGGTTTGAGCAATTCTCCTGCCTCAGCCTCCCGAGTAGCTGGAGTTACAGGCATGTGCCACCACGCCTGGCTAATTTTTGTATTTTTAGTAGAGATGGGGTTTCCACGTGTTGGTCAGGCTGGTCTTGAACTCCTGACCTCAGGTGATCTGCCCTTCTTAGCCGCCCAAAGTGCTGGGATTACAGGCATGAGCCACCGTGCCCAGCCTAAGATCCAATGCTTCGTACTGTAATTTCTTTGTTTTCTCTCATCTTTTACTAGATTGAAATAAGATCGACAGATTTGTTCTGCTTCCCCCTTCTCCTCTCCTAATGCAATTCACATTCAAGTTTCATATCTTTATGAACATTAAGTAAAGGTAAAAATGCTTGTTGCATTGGGGTAAGTGGAGTAGTAAGGATTGTGTTACCTCTCTGCCCAAGCAACTGGTCCCAAGGGAGTCAGACTGCCTGCCTCAGTCTTGGGAAAGTTATTCTCTGTGCCCTGCTTTCCTCATCTGTATAATGGGTATATTTATAATCTCAACAGTTTCATATGGTTGTTTTGTGGGTCTAATGAGATATCATGAAGGTTTAGCATGGGGCCAGGCACATAATAATCACTCAATAAATATCAGTGATTGATGTACAAGTTGCTTTCCATCACAGTAGAGGACCAGAAACCAAAATCTGTGGGCAGCAAGCTGAGCTGTGATTACTTTCAAGGCTTCCCCAATTACACAAACTGAAACAGACTTAACTTTATTTGTTCCACAATCAATTATTGGGAGCCTCTTGGGTGCCAGGCACGATGCTTGGCTTCTGAGCTTCTGAGTTAAAGATGCAGACTCTGTCCTCAGAGTGAGAAAGGTTTGTGTGTGTGTGTAGGGGCGTCTTCCCCGAAGATACAGAAATGGGAGACGCTCTTGATCACATGCAGCCTGTCTGGAGGCAGGGGCTGGAGAAATGTTTTGATGGGGTCCTTAGCTGACCCACCTCCCCTCCCACCTGTGCAGCCTCCTCTGCTGGGTACAGTTTGCCAGAGCCATCCATTTCCCTACTATAGACGCCCCGGCCAAATGCCAGGGAGTGCAAATCTCAATCAAGGCCACCGCACCAACCTGGTAACTCCTGGGAAGTCCTGGGTTGTATTGGCTCGTATCAGCTCCTCTTCCCCCCGCCAAACTTTGTCCTAGGACCTTTCTAGTCACTTTCCCACAGCATAGGCACTTGGAGGGCAGGGACCACATTGGCTTATCTTAATTCTGTGCCTGACTCAGAGAGAGTGAGGGCTTGCGTTATGCCAGACACTGCTGAAGGTGCTGAGGACACAGGGGACTCAGAACAAAGTTCCTGTCTCCAAGAAGCTCCCATGCTAGAAGGGGCAGCCAGATAGGAAATATGGGAACAAAGGAGGAAGCAAAATCATTGTGGACACTCAAATAGGACAAAGTGGTAAAGAAAGGCTGGGAGCTACTTTATGGAGAAAGCCTCCCTGAGGAGGTGAGATAGGAGCAGAAACTCGAACAATGCCATTTGATTTGCAGGAAGCAGCCTGCAAAGGCGACATTCCAGGTGGAAGAAACAGCAGGTGCAGAGGCCCTGAGGTGGGGACAAGCTTGGTGTTTTCCAGGACAGCAAGAAGCTTGTGTGAACCAGGCAGAGAAGGAGAGAGGTGAGGCCCAGGGAGAGGCGACGGCCAGATCTTGAAGGACCTTGGTGACCATGGGGGAAAGGCTTGGATTTTATTTTAGGGGAAGCTCAGGAAATGCTAAATTGAAGAACATGAGGGGAAAAAGCACCTGATTTCAGTCCCTGCGCGGGAAGTTTGGGTCGGGAATGAAAAAAACAAGCGATGGAGGAACAAGGCATGGAGATATTTGGCTGCCATCAGAGGCTGCTGTTTGGGGTTGCCGCTCTCTCCTGGCCCCTTACTTTAATTTCTGGGGGGACATTGGGGGTGGTGGTTGAGAAACAAAAGAGCTTTCCCTTTTCATCCCCCACCCCCCGCAAATCCTCTTTCCTCCTCCCAGCCTTGACTCTGTTTTCAGCCTTCCCTACCCGAGATGAGGTTCCTATGGAGGAGGTGGAAAGCCTTCTTGGAAGGTGGGAAAGTTATGAAATATTTGAGGAAATAATGGAGGGAGGAATACAAATTTTAATAAAAGTTTGGTGGGTGACGTGGCTGTTGGAGACCTTGAGAGAGGTGGGAAAGGGTGTGTGGGAGGGCGTCGTAGTGGGAAAGGGGTAAGGGTGAGCCTGATAGTGGGAAGTGGGGTAGGCCTGATAGTGGGACAGAGAGACGAGTGAATTCTTCCCTAGCCCCTCAAGGGCAGTCTTTGTCTCATTCATTTCTGGCTCCCCAGCACTGGTGGAGATCTGCTCTTCCTCAGAGCTCAGCCATCCCTACCAAATGAATGAATGAGTGAAGGACTGTTGTTGCAGGGGAAAAAAAGGACAGAGGAGAAGAAGGAATGGAGAGAGCATGGAAAGAAATGAGAAGTAAAGGGAGCACTGGATGTCCCAAGGAGCAATGACAATTACTGGCATTTATCGATCAACATCTTGGCCCAGGCCCTTTTCCTGCATTAACTCATTTTAGCCTCTCAACAATCCTAGGCAGTAGGTGCTATTATTATCCCCATTTCACTGTGGAGGCAACTGAGGCACAGAAGGGTCAAATGCCTTCCTCAGGGGCACCCAGCTGGGGACTGGTAGGGTCTGAACTCCAAGCCCAAGTTGCTAACCCCTTCTTTACACTGCCCCAGGAGTGGACTCAGCCCTGAGCCAAAAAGTTAGAAGAGCTACCTTGCCACTTCTCAGGTTACTGTCCCTCGCTGTGCCTCAGTTTCTCCTTCTGTAGGATGACAGGATTGGGCTTGAGATCTCTGGGGTTGTGCATCCTGCTGAGTCACCAGGCACAAGGGTCTTAGAGATGGTGGGTGAGCACCCAACCCCTGGAAGCTGAGAATGCCTTGGATGGTGGGGGTGGCAATGGAGAGTAACCAATCAGTGGTCTTTGAGGGATGTTAATTATCGATGTGTTGCTGCCTCCAGTTAATTATTGGGATAAGTTGGGGGGGAACAAAATGACCCCGAAAGGTGTGTCTAATGCCTAAATCTGGTCTTCCTATGTGGACAGATCCTGAAGGGACCCCCAGGAAGTGAGGAGCTGGTTTTTTGAGGTGGTTTCTTCCCCAGTCCATCTAACACAAGCAAATATCACTGAGTATCTAAGGAGTGTGGGATGGCTCAGCCTCCTCTCCCAAATTTGTTGGCTTTATTAGGGCACAGGGCAAATCCTGGCCTCCTCAGGGCCAGAGGGCCATCATGTCTCCAGTCTGTGTCCATATGCTTCTGGACAATTAACTTCCAGTTTAAGGCAGGACATGGAATGCATCCCAGAAGATGCTTGTCTTGGACAATCATCATACAGGGCTGTGGGTCATTTCTCTGGTCCTGAGAGGCTTTCCTGACACCTTACAGATTAGGCTCCAAAGACTACCAGCCTGCAACAATGTTTACCAGCCTGTGGCATTGCCTCTTAGTTTAATGCATTCTGTTGAGCAGGGCTTGAAGCTGTGGGTCATACTTTGAATTTATATTCATTTATTCCACCAATCATTGATCTATTTCATTTATTGTTACGGTCAGTTTCTCACCTATCTCATCATCTGGGTGTTTTCACTTTCTTTCATGCCTCTCAACATTTCCATCCCACCTTTATGCTAAAGGGAAAAGTAGGTCAGGCCTGGAATGAGGGGTGCGCTTGCTGGGAAAGGCAAGATGAGAGCTACAGGGCCCTAGCACTGAAGCTGACCACTAGGCTCAGCTGGTGTGGCCACTTCAAACCAATCGGGAAAAGGGAAAGCTGGGTATGGGAGAAAAGGAGGTTTCTTCAATAGAGTATGAAAGTGCCCCTCAAAAGACTCTTCCCCCATCATCTGGGGGCAGGGGGATTAGCTATCCCAAGACACTGTTGTTTTGTTTTGTTTTGTCAGAGACGAGGTCTGGCTATGTTGCCCAAGCTGGTCTCGAACACCTGGGCTCAACAGATCCTCCTGCCTCGGCCTCCCTAAGTGCTGGGATTACAGGCGTAAACCAGGACGCTGGCCCTCAAGACACTCTTTAACCTATTGCTTTGCTTTATTTTCTTCATGGATACTTTCACTCTCTGAAATAACATTATCCACTTGTTTTAATGTGTATTATCTGTCCCCCAGCCCCTCCATGTAAGGTTCATTCTGCACGGCCTATGTTGCTCACTTAAGGATATATTTCTTGCATAGTAGATTGAATGAAAAACTCCCTTGCAAAGAATAAGTGCAAAGCAGATATCAAACAGTGAGAACATTTCGTTTCTTTGGGTTCCACAGTTCTAACACTCTAACTTGCAAAAAAGAGCCAGTTCTTCTGTGGAAAGGGGGAACCAAACTCGGGCTCTCTCCAGGTTCAGAACAGGTGGAAAGTAACGCCCCCCGTCCCGCCATCCCTTCTCTCTTTTCCCATAGCCTCAACTCAGCTCAGTTAGGGGGTGTAGAAGCCTCTGGAGCTGCAAAAGGGGGCCGAGTGCTCAGATGCTGCTCCGCAGGCAGCGACTCGCCGCACGCGCACGCTGACCTCAGCCCGGGCGGTGGGTGGGAAGGATCCGGGAGGGGCAGGTCTGGGGGTGTGAGGGTGGAGCGGAGCCCGACCCTGAGATCCGGCCCGGGTTTTGCATGCCACCCAGGCGCCCGCTCGGCCGCGGAGAATTCCATAATCACAGCGGGCGAGAGCGGAGACTGGGAGCGAAAAATCCGGGATCCGGCAACTTTGGGCAGCGCATGCGCGCCCGCGGCGCTCCATCCCAAACACACACACATTTTTCCCCCGGACTTGGAAAGTCACCCAAAGCCGCCCCAAGTGCAGGTAAGAGACTCGGCGCTCCCTCTGCCGCGGCCCCCCCACGCCCCCCAGCTCCGCGGGCCTCCCGGGGCGCCTCCCCGTCGCTCCCCCTGTCCCGGTGCACCCCCCCAACCCCCGGGCTGCCGCTTGCAGCAGGCAGCGGGCGAGCGAGCGAGCGAGCGAGCGAGAGAGCCAGCAAGCCAGCCTGCGATCGGCGGCTGCCACCCAACTCCGGCCGTGCGGAGGCAGGGGGCACGGAGGGCTGGCACCCAGGCGCAGGGCGGCGCGTTGCCCGCCGTGGCCAGGGAAATGCCGGGCGCGCGGCTCCGGGGGAGGGGAGGGCTGCTCCTCCTGGGGGTCACTTACTCCAACTGAGGGGGCGGCGGGGTAGGGGAGAAGAGAGGGAGGTGCCAGGCGCGAGTGCAGGACTTTGCAAATAGGGTGGGGGCGCCCCCCGCGCTGTGGGCTCCTGAGGGGGGCAGGTGCTCGCCAATACCGGGTAATCACTCCTTCTCCCTACACCCCCACCCTACCCCACCCCCCAGCAGCAGAGGGGTCGTGCGCTCTCCAGGGCAGAGAAGGAGGCAGGGGTGAGGGGTGCCTGGGGTGACTTTGCAAGACTTTGTCCATGGGAAGGGGTGGGTGGGGAACCTCTCCAGGAGGCTCTTCTGCCCGGATACCGGGTGTAGGTGCTGCCCGCAGAGGTAGGCAGTGTTCGCTTAGGTGCGGGGTGCCAAAGGGTATCCCCGATAGGAAATCGAAGGCAAGATATTTCTTAGATGGGGGAGCGGCGCCCCCCTTTTCATCTGTGCCTGGGAAGTTTATCTTAAGTGCGCTGCTCCAGGCGCGGCAAGTGGCGTTCCTCACTCCCTTCCCCACCCCACCCCCTGCCTCCCAGGGTGAAAGGCTGGCAACACAGGGCACGGGGAACCGGGGCGCCGGCCCAGAGCCGCCCGGCTGTCGGCCGGAGCCCGCCCGGGTCCCGGGGAAAGTTCGGGCGAGTTGTTGCCGGCTGTTGTGTGCGCCGGGAGAGAAGTTGCGCCCGGGGACTGGCGGGCTAGCAGCCTGGTGGGGCGGTGCGCTCCGGGGGGGGGCTTTGCAGCGTGAGAGAGGGTCGGGCGGGGTCTGTTCCCCCAGGGTGGCCTGAGGGTGACCTCGGGGCTCAACAACTGGGGAGAAGGAGCCCTGAATCCAAGGGCACAGGGCTGAAATAGGCACCTGGTGAAGGACAGAGAAAAAAGTAGTTTGTGGGGACGCAGGGAACACCAAAGGGAGAGAGCCGGTTCCCCGGTCACTTGGGGTCCGGCTTAACGGCAAAGGAGAGTATGGTGACTGACGGAGGACCGTCGGGGAGCGGGGCTTCAGGGGACGCGCGGGAATGGGGGATCGGGCCAGACCGAGTCAGGGAGCTCCCGGGGCAGGGGGCCGATTCGTGCGCCCGGGGTGAGCCGGCCAGGCGGAGCGGCGGCCGGTTTATTTTTACTCGGTGGCATTTGCAGAATGTGCAGCTGATGGCCGTCGGCCGCCAGGAAGTTTTGCTTTCTGTTCTTTCTCTCTCTTTCCGAAGCCAGCACTGCCGGGAGCTAGCGGGCCGGGCAGCCGGGCCTGGAAGGGGAGGGGGCGGCCGCCGGGGTGGTGAGGTGCGGGCAGAGGCGCGCTGGGGCCGCTGGCGGGGGCTGGCCGGGCGCGGGCGGGAGGTTGGTTGCTGGGCCGCTGCGGAGCATTTGGGTGAATGTCTGTCCCCAGCGCTGGAAGCGCCTCCGCGAAGGGAACAGGTGTATGCGCTGTCAATCACGGCTGGAGGGACACTTTGGGGGCGTAGATTAAGATAATAATAATAGATTTTTCTCTAAGGGGTGGGCGCAGATTCTTCTTCTAAGTCATCCCCGACCCGGGTCCGGAGTTGGGGGAGGCTAGTGGAGCGCTGAGGGAGGCAGGGAGCCTCCTCTTCCTCCACACAAGTTCCTCTGCCCCAGCCTCAGCTTGGAAAGCCGGCTCTGGGCGCGGCGAGGACCTCCTTCCAGCCACGCTGGCTACGGTATGGGTGCGGGTGCGTGCCCATCGGGAAAGCGGCAGTAGCGCCCCTCCTGGGTATGGAGCTCCCCCAAACCTGGATCACTGGGCCACGGGGCGGGGTGTGCGTTTATACCCGAGTGGAGTGTGGGGGCGCGGCCCTCACTGTGCGTGGTTGTCCCGCCAACACCCGGTACGTTCAGGGGGTGGCGAGGGGGTAAAGCCCCTGGTAGTCGCTGGGCAAAGTTAGTAAATTTAGGACGTCTCCGAGCTGGTACAGGCGCGCGGTGAGAGCGCACGAGGGGACTGGAAAGCAGATCGCCGGATAATCTTGTTGTCCCCCCGCCCAACCCACGACGCGCGCGCGTATACACACACACACGCGCGCACACACATACACACACGCACACACACACGTCGCCGTCCTAAAGGGAGCTGTCCCGGCTGAGCAGGAGCAGCTGCGCCGGGCATGGGGAGGGGGGTAGTTGGTCCCCCGGGGCTGCGCCGGGGCTGCGCTCCACGTGCCCGGAGGGGGCGCTGGGCCGTTCGGCGCCCGAGCGCAAAGCGCCGGGTTTGCGTCCTGGTGGCGATCAGGCGGTGCGTCCCGGGCGGGCGTCGCGACCCGCGCAATCTCCGGCGACCCGCGCCACCTCCCCCGACCCCCAGCCGCTTTTCCACTTCCCAAACTTCGGTTTTTAGGGTGTGCCCCTCGCGGGAGCTCTCAGACCCTCTCCAGGGCAGAGTAGAGAACTTCTCCTTTCCAGGCGGCAGCCACCATCTCTATCCCTAGAGTCCGGCGAATTGGAGAGATCGCCGCCCCCCCAGCCCCCTTCTTGTTAGCCACCTTAGAGGCGGTTAAGGAGAGTTTATGGGGAATATTGTTGAACTTCAGTAATCAGGTTTCCAGCGATCTTATGCCTCCTGTTTAATTTATTAGACTAGTTATTTATTCTGTTGATGATAATCTGTTGCTGGTTTCTATGGAGATGTTAAACTGATCTCTTTCAGAAATCAAACTCCATATGCACTAAAACGTTTAAAGGGGCAGTGCCTTCCTCTTTTATTCCCCTTGCCTTGTTTGTTTGTTTTTTAGACTTTGCACCTTGCCGAGACTTGGAGTCTTGCTCTGAGTCTCGGCGCATTTTATTTCCTTCTTACGAAGGAGAGGAGCCCAGCCCGGGAGCCTTACGCTTTGTGGCAAGTACAGCTTATTATGGCTAGAAGAAAGCGAAGGCTTTGATCTCTAAGTTGCATCATCATTTAAAACAGATCATTTCACCACCACCCCCTTCCCCCCCATCATATAAGAGCAAAATTCTTTCAAGATCAAAGAGTCCAATCTTAAAAAAAAGCTATTGTTTAAAAAAAATAAGAAAGTCAGTTAAATATGAAACTCCCTTATATATCTGCTTCCCTTGTGTTTAAATAATTTTAATAAGAAAAACAAAACTTGTAGCTCAGCTAATTTTTTTCACACTTATTAATAGTTTATCTTGCCCCCCACCCCTTTTTAATTTAAAAGAAGTTCAAAGTTAGATTTCTCTGCCTGTGGGGCTTGAGGTATATTTGCTTCTCTTTTAGATCCTGACCATCTGTTTTAGGAAAATTAGCCTCTGGGAAGAGGGGAAAAGGAGTTTTTAGTCAAACTTACTGGAGTGCTTTATTTATTTATTTTTGGGGGAAAATTGTGACCCAAATATTTTAAAGTTCAATTTTGCCTGCTTTTTGGGAGGATATCAATAACCTCTGTCTGGTATGTGAGAAGACATCAACTTTTTCTCCTTTTCTTCTCTGCCCAGGTATTTTTCTATAGATCTGTGACTGGTTGGGGCGGGGGGTGGGGAGGCGTTGCAGCGAATTAAGAAAGGAAGGCAGAAAAAAATTATCTTGTTTTGTGACACTGAAAAATTGCAAACTGACTCTGACTCAGATATTTATCACACTGACAGATATGATACAATGCGATTGCATTTCCTAATGATCCTTTGGGACTAAGTTGTAGGTAGAACCATTTAATGCATTTTTAATATTAAAGTAAGGCAGGGGTTCCATTTTCTTGGAGATAGGGGGAGTGGATGCCCTTCCATAGAGATGGTGCTTTCTGAATATACTGCTTTACTTTTTCAACTGGACACCCCCCCAACCCCACCCCTTCACATTTCCATTTACTTTGTGTGTTGGGGGGGGCAGGCACAGAGCATTTGGCTTTCATAAATAAATTTATATCTGGCCAGAAGGTCCAATGCTAAATAAGAGCACACTTAAAAAAAAAACCCTGACTCCACCCCTGCTATAGGAAATAAAACAGGCAATACTTGAGTTTTGTTTTTTTTTTTCCTTCTGCCACCCTGGTTCTCTTTTATATTATTTTATATTGGAGGGGAGTAGGTAGAGTGATTGTTGCTTCTGAGCTCAGAGGCGAGAGGAACCATTCCTATTATTTCCCTCTTTGCTATATTTTTGAAATTTGTTTGATTTGGATTGCAAACAGAACAGAGGCTTAGAGTAGAAAAGAGCACTGTGGCTTTAAACTCAGGAGTTTGCATATTCTCCTTGTATCTTTCCCCTTTGCTAATTATTGTGTTGTTTTCAGAGCAAATATGTCATATCCATGGCGACCGGGCAGGTTTATTGTCTTTCTGAAGCAATAGCTCACATAAGTAATTAATGACTTTCTTTTTTTTCCTCTGGCTTAGGTTAAACAGATCATTCAAGGAAAGTCATATCTCTCTCTTCTCTCTCTCTCTCTCTCTCTCTCCCTCTTTCTCTCTCTCTTTTTTTAGCCTAGTGACATAAGAACATGAGTAGAACAAGAAAATACTTTAACCAAGAAGTCAACAGCTTATTTTCCCCCATTTCTTTTCAAAGCTGAAGTGTCAGCTTTCAGACATATGAGGCTGTCATTCTCGCAGCCCTGAGCAGTGCAGTCCACGCCTGGGCTGGAAACCCACTGAAAGGTTGTGTAGCTTGGAAACAAGGGAGGTGTTCACACTGGGGGGAGGAACCTGGAGGAATTTGCTTTTGAGGTTGGGGGGAAGCACTCCAAAATGAGTATTTCTCCTGTATTTAGCAGAATTTAATTAAATTGTTTACAGGAAAGGATTAATGAGTTGGTAGTAATGTGTTCTCCCACCTCCCTTCTTTTTCCCAGTCTAGTTAATTGGAAAGACAAAGTTTTTCTTTTTGATTCACCTTCAGCTTCCGCTTTCTCCGACCTTTGTCTCAAGTGCTTTTTCCAGGAAAAGTAGCTTTTGGAATCCCCACTGGTTAATATTTCCAGAAGTATAGTGGGGTTTTTGTTTTTGTTTTGCTTTTCCCCTTAGACCTACAACTCAAAGCTGATTTCTTCTTCTCAGGAATCAACAGCTCTGATGATTGACTAAGACTTGGATTTTTCAACTTTTTTTTTTTCTTTTTTTGATGGGAAGAGGGCCTTTTCAGATGCAAAATTATATAGACGGCACATCTCTTCTGTATCTCGTGGCAGTATTAGGGAAGGTAGAAGCAATTTTTTTCTTTTAAAAAATCACCTTTTATGATCTGCCCTTTACAAATGGACCTTTGCTGATAAGAATCCTCATGATGTCCCCCCTAAACTTTAGAATGTGCTAGATGTCCTACTAATGTTCTCCTACTAATGTTCTCCAGGGCTCGCTCGCCCCCTCTCATACACATACATTAAGCACATTTATACTATCCTCTCCCCCTTTTGAAAATTTCATGCATAGCCAAGGTTTTTGTGTGTGTCCTTACAAGGGGGGAACGAGATAAGGAGAGAAGCATTTATGTTGTACTCAGGCACAATCAAAAAGAATATTCCCCCACCATCTGAATGAAGTTCAAAAAGGCCACAGAATGAATCTTCAGGCTTTTGGCATTGAAAATAAAAATATAAAGAAGAGAGATTTATTTGGTATCTTGTTTCCGAAGAGGAGAAGAGAAGGCCGAGCCAGTCTGATGCTGAGACTCCAGCGGAGTTGTAATTGAGCCCGTAACCTCTTGATGTCTATATCAGAAAAACAGACATGAGCAGAGGGAACCGGAGAGAGGCAAACAAGCCTGGTAGAGGAGAGGGAGCTCAGGGGGAGATTCACAGAGAGAGGAGAGAGATTTAATTTATAGACATTTTAAAAACCGTAATTTCATTAGGATCTGTTCTTCCCTTTCTCTGAAGGGCAGCCCGGCAGACCGATAAGGCCGGCCCCGGTGCCCAGGATACGTGACGTGGTTGGGAGGGTGCAGGCTGGAGGCATCATTGCCAGCGTCCCAGGGTGGTTCTTCTCTGCCCACTTTCTACTGGCTTTCTTATTTTGAAATTAAAAAGTCCCAGACGGCCAAAAGTCAGCCGTGGTTCTGGCTGCCTGGTGATCTCTCCTCTGGGTGCCACGCCGCTCTGCAAGTGGGTCTGTCTCCTGCCTGGGCGGTGGCATCAGCATGGCTCCCTTCGGTTGCAGGGCTGCCTTGGGTGCCAGCAGCAGGAGGCCACTGGGGGAGGCGGGCACCCCCACCTTGGCCCCCCTCAAGTTCACCAAGTTAAGTTGCTGCGGCTCTGAGGCCACAGCTTGGGGAGAAAAAGCTAAAGCCTGTCGTAAATTCTGCAAAAATTAATCAAGCGTTTAAGAGCTGCACGTTAACAAGGTTTTGCAGGCAAGCTGGGCCCTTCTCCTGTTCCCCCTGTTCAAAGTCCAGCAGAGTGAGGGGTGGCCTGGATAGTGTGAAGGGAAGGGGGAGTTTTTTTTTTTTTTTTCTTAATTGGAATAATTGAGGACAACCAGGGAGAAGGAAGAAGAGAGATGGGTTTATTGAATAGAAATTCTCAAGTGCCCTTCTTCCATATTGTTGGAATTTTTTTCCCTTTTGGTCTGGATTTGTCCTATGTGTCTTTGGTGGAAAACACACGTAGAGAAAGAGAGTGAAGGTGGGGGGAGAGAGAGAGAGAGAGAAAGAGAGAGAGAGGAGAGAGAGAGAGAGACAGGGACGCGTCGCTCCTTCGGAACTCATTATCATTCTTAATAAGTCTTAAGGAATAAGGAAGCGCATTGAGTGTAAATGCTGGGTAATCCTAACACTTCTCAAGGTGAGAGGAGTCTTGAGGACACAGAGAAAAGAGCCAGCAGAGGAGGGGGTGGTGGGGGGCACAGGCCCTGGGGAAGTGGCAGGCCCAAGGTTTGGGAGGCTCAGCAGGAGGCCTGGAGGCTGGGATGGGGGGACCCCAAGATGTCTCAGGTGGAATGGGTTGTCTGAGATGACACATCTCAAAGATAGGGGGCCTTGCTCAGGGCAAGGAGCCGAGGTGATGGGAACAGCCCTGCCTTGGGTGGGGGGTGTGGGCAGGGACCACAGGGTTTTTGCTTTCTCCTGGGTGTCATGTCCTCAAACAGCTTGGCTCCTGTCCCCTGGCCTCAAGTCCCTGGAGAAGACCCACGTAGGGGTAGGGTTAGAGAAGGCTTGTCCCACTCCAGGCTTCCCCTTGCTGTCCCCTTGGGCTCCCCCGAAGTGGCCGCTCTGGGAAGCAGGAGGGACAGAGTGGTGGCTAGAGCTCAGCTCTGGACACTAGGTGGCTAATAGGATCTGTAAGGTTCTCCAGAGCTGCAGTGGCTGCTGGCTTCCCCTCCGTCCCCGCTGGTGGGCTCCGCTGTGCAATGCCTCTGCTCGCTGGGCAGGCAGCCCTGGCTCACAGGAGGGAGGGCGCTGGCCCAGGGCATGGCACAGCTCCCAGGCCAGCCCTCCTAGTGACCAGCTTCCAGGCAAAGCGAGGATGAGGCCAGGGCAGCTCCCGGGTGAGGAGGCAGCAATCAGGGACGCTTGCTGCCAGGACAACTGGAGTCCTGCCTGTGGTCTCCGCCCGCTCCATCCTTGGCCACCTGGGTGTGAGGCACTGCTGAGCCCGGGTTTGGGGGGGTCTCTGGGCTGTGCTTCTTCCCTTCTTTTGAATCCATGTGCCCCCTTTGAGAATCCTCTTAATAAAAAAAATCTCATAAGCATAAATATTGCTTATACTTTGAGGGGTTTCGCAGGTCTTATAAGCCCAGTCTAAGGACTCTCTAGGGCCCCCTGCTCTGGTGGGCTTCTTTCCAATTCTCCAGGATGAGGCAGGGAGGCAGGAGAGAGGAGGCAAGTGGTCCCCACCACCACTCCCACCTGCCTGCCTCTGTACTGGGAGAGGAGAGTGCTGTCAAACTGTCACCCAGGGGACCCCATAGTTGGATGGGGGCTAGCACTCAGGTTGCTCTGTAAAGAACTCCACCTGCTCAGGTAGCGATGCCCCACGCCAGGCCAAAGGCAGCTCTCCCAGTTCCCCTATCCATGGTAATGGATGCATCCCCTTAATGGCAGGGCTCTTGGGCATGCATAAGGGGATGTTCTGGATAAGAACATGCCCATATCCAGCTGATGATTCTAGGATGTTTGAGCAAGGGTCTTAGCCAAGGTCATGTTCCAGCCTTGGATAGTTTGCTCTGTGGAGAGACGTCTGCATGGAGAATAGCACGATTCAGGTTGGACTTATCACAGTGTAAAAAAAATAATTTTTTAAACTCTGTGTTTCTTTTGGAAAATAACTTCTGGGGAGCTTTTAAAGGGGATGTGTGGGAGTCAGAGGTGAAGGCTGGTGCCTGAGCCGTGGGAAGCCTGAGGGGAGAGCCCGGGGGGGATGGGTTAATGGCGGGTGGATTCTGCTTTTCTGTTGTTTAAGAGCAGTAATGGCCAAATTGCATGCCCTGCGTGTGCCTTGCTGATGAGATTTACCGAAAGGAAGCCTCGCTGCCTCTTTGCTGCTGGTCTCTGGGTGGGTGAGCGTGTGTGTGTGCGCGCGTGTGTGTGTGTGATCGTGCGCGTGTGTAAATGAGAAGAAGGGGTGGGGGAATGAGCTCTGCCAGGCTGGCACCCTTCCCCAGCACTAATTGCTGGCAGAGTACCCATGAGGGCTGTGCCAGCGTCTCCAGCTCCGCCCGCCCCCCTCGCCCCCAGGGAGCTCAGCTGTGCAGCTCGCTATGTGAGGGCCATTTCCGGGCCCACTCGTCCCCACAGCTCCTTCGGGAACTTCGGGGAAATCTGATCCTTGGGGAGGCCATGGGTCAGGCCCCAGAATCTCTGGCTGGGGTTTAGGGGACAGGGTGAGACACGGGTGGCCCCGAGCTCCACTCAGGTCTAACTGTCCACTCCCCTACCCTTCTGCGAGCCCCACACTTAAGGTCTTGTGAGGCGTGGCCTGATAGGCTATGCGTCTGGGGACCCTGTTCTAGTTCTGGCTCTGCAGTAAATCACTGTGTGGCCTTAGGTGAGTCATTTTACCTTTCTGGGCCTCAGTTTCCTCTCTTGTCAAATGGCCTCTGACCCTACCACCCTCAGAGTGTTGTCCTAATGGTTGGCTGGACTCTTAGCTATGAAAGTCCCTTGAAAGTAATTAAACGTAACGAAGAATTCATCATGGTTGGCATCGCCAAGCGCAAAGTGTCCCCGAGGTCAGGGGAGCCAGTTTTTATGTCATATGGTATCAGTCTCAAAGGGGACCCCTGTGGATTCCATTCCAGAAAGCCACGGACCTGGGCGTCGCGGGTGGTGCCGGGGTTACATTTTTGTATCAGGTTGTAGGTTGGTTCTGTTATCATTGGGAACTTGGGGCTGAATTTGGGGGCTGCCTTTCAGGCAGAATGAGGGATCACATTCAGGTTATGGGGTGTGCTTTGCTGTTTTGTGCCTCTGGAGCCAACAGGTTCATTTGAGGAGCTGTATATAGTGTAGATGGTGCATTCTGGAGCGAGTTAGCTGGGGATCAAAATCATGTGACCTTCCGTCAGTGACTTAACTGGCCTGTGCCTCATCTGTGAAATGGGCATAACTGTACCTACCTCACGGGGCTGATGTGAGAGTTACATGAGCTAAGACATGTGAAATGTTAGGACCAAATGTCTGTGTGTGTTACAGACCCATGCCGGAGAGGACACAGAAGCACTTGCAGCTTATCAGGGATTGCCGTGGAGAGGGGAACCGGGAGAGCTTGCTCTCTGTCTGTCTGGAGCTGGGCCCCTAGGCCATGCGCAGGGTGACGTGGTATTGCATAGAAATTCTGCATCTTGTCTTTTACCTCTCTGGCCTGCCTGGGGTCCTCCTGGTATTTTTGCTGCTGGGTCCGGAGGGGATGAGAATGAAGACGCTGCCCACATGTGAAGTCAGTCCCTCCAGCGGGGCAGGGGCCGTTGTTCTCTCTTTCCCACATTGGCCAGACCAAGCGTTCCTGGAGCTCGGGGGGGGGGGGGAGGCGGGTCACGATGGGAGCTGTTTGGGACAGAAGGCCAAGGTGGGGTAGGGTGAGGGCCGATCCTGGAAACGGGCCCAAGGCGCCGGTGGCCTCTGCCTGTGTGAGCTGAATTCGGGGTGTTGGCGATCCCAGAGTCGTGCCCATGAGGGTGCCTTGCAGATGGAGGCTGTGTGGCTGGCAGAGGGAGCAGTGCGTGGGATCAGGAGCCAGGCTGAGCTGAAGGCGAATTATGTTTCCCCCACTTGGACAGATTCATTCCTCGAATCCTTTGTTTCTGCATCTGTAAAATGGGACTTGGAATTCCCGCCACATGGACCATGAGGATTAGATGAGAGGATCCCAGCTGACATTTGCTGAGGTTCCACTTTGAGCTTTATTTCACGGAACGCACACAGCCAATGAGCAGCACATAGCAGGGGCACAGGATGAGGATGAAGCAGCCAGCGTGGGCTGAGCCTCAGTTGGTCTTGGCCTGAACTAATCACGGAGGCTCGGGGCTTAGCCAAGGGGCAGAGGACCACGGTTGTCCCTTTAGCCCCTGACATGGATGGAGCTGAGCTTTCCCACCTGGCCCGGGGGTGAGTGCTGCCCCGGCCTGGGTAGAGGGCCAGGAGACAGGCGGGGCAGAGCCAGGAGAAGAGGCAGAGGTGGGGTGGAGGCAGTGACCTAAGGAAGCAAGGGCATGAGGCCGTGAAGCGGGGGGCACTGGAGGGGCGAGGGGCACTTATGGAAGATGAGGTGTATGAAACTCCATCGGCCTCTCCCATTTCACTGTGCTATGCCAAAACACTCCGGTTCTTGTTTCACTATCTGAGATCTGGGAGCAGGTTAATTTCCATGACGAACTCCAGGCCACGTGCTTGGAGGATTTATCTAATTAAATGGATGCTTTTTTCTAAGAAAGAAATGAAGAAAGGGAGGGAGGGAAGGAAAGAGAAAGGAAAGGAAAGAAGGAAGAAAGGAAGGAAAAAGATGAGAAGGAAGGAAAGAAAGGAAGAGAAGGATAAGGAAGAGAGAAAGAAAGGGAAGAATGAGAGGGAGGGAGGAAGGAAGGAAGGAAAGAAAGGAAGAGAAGGATAAGGAAGAGAGAAAGAAAGGGAAAGAATGAGAGGGAGGGAGGAAAAGAAGGAAAGAAGAAAGAGAGGGAGGAAGGAAGGAAAGAAGGAAGGAAGGAAGAAAAAGAAAGAGAGAGAAGGAAAGGAAGGAAGAGAGAGAAAGAAGGAGAGAGAGGGAGGGAAGGAAGGAAGGAAGGGAAAGAAAGGCAAGAAGGCAGGCAGGCAGAGAAGTTGGAGGCTGACTGGTAATTTTTGAAAGGCCATGAAGGAGTGGAGGAGAGGGCCTACCGACTGAGGTGGGGCTCCTCCTGGCAGGTCATGCTCCTGTCTTTAGATGCTTTATTTCCAAAATAGCTCTTGGGGCCGGGTGCAGTGGTTCACGCTTGTACTACCAGCACTTTGGGAGACCAAGGCGTGTGGATCACTTGAGGTCAGGAGTTCGAGACCAACCTGGCCAACATGGTGAAACCCCATCTCTACTGAAAATACAAAAAAATTAGCCGGGTGTGGTGGTGGGCGCCTGTAGTCCCAGCTACTCAGGAGGCTGAGGTAGGAGAATTATTTGAACCCGGATGGCGGAGGTTGCAGTGAACTGAGATCACGCCACTGCACTTCAGCCTGGGCAACAGAGCGAGACTCGCTCTCAAAAAAAAAAAAACAAACAAAAAACAGAACAAAACAAAATAGCTCTTGGGCTAAGAGGTAGGGAGATAGCTGGAGGGTGTGGGGTCTGTACTATCTCATACAGTAGCCATTAGCCCACATGGCAATTTAAATTACATTTAAAATTTGATTCTTCTGTGAAGGAGGCACATTTCAGCTGCCCCATAGCCACGTGCGGCTAGAGCTCCTGCACTGGGCAGCTCAGACGGTTCATTTCCATCATTGTAGGAAGTTCTGTTGGAAGCTTCCTCCGAGGGATGCTTCCCTCAAGCTTGGGTTAAATGGAGGAGCCCCCATGGGACAGTGATAGAGATGGAGAGCAGGGGCACACCCAGCTGTCGTGAGGGCTCCCAAGGCCAAGACCTCTGTGGTGCCAGGACATCTTCTCTTTTGATTCTGCCACAGGTTTCCTCTCTCCCAGGGCAGGGCGAGATGGCCGGTCTAGAGTGAGGCAGAATGGGGTTTAAGCCCTTCTTTTCCCACTTAGGACCTTTATGACCTTGGGCCTGGGTCTTACCGCTCCGTTCCTGTGGAATTGGGCAGACAGTCAGCAGTGCCGCCTCGCTTGGTTCTTGTGATCATTAACGGAGGTGGCGTGGAAAGCACTTGGAAGTGTGAGGGCACAGGGTGAGCACTTGAAAAATGGGGACCACCATTACTATCTTGATGATTATAATTGTAATTTTTTTTTTTTTTTTTTGAGACAGAGTCTTGCTTTTTCACCCAGGCTGGAGTGCAGTGGCACAATCTAGGCTTTTTGCAACCTCCGCCTCCCAGGTTCAAGCAGTTCTCCTGCCTCAGCCTCCTGAGTAGCTGGGATCACAGGTGTGCGTCACCACGCCAGGCTAATTTTATATTTTTAGTAGAGACGGGGTTTCACCATGTTGGTCAGGCTGGTCTCGAACTCCCAAAGCACTAGGCCTCCCAATGCACTAGGATTACAGGTGTGAGCCACCACAACCGGCCGATATTATTTTCACAAAGATTATTGAAGAGTGTTTGGGCCTGCGGAGTTCTTCAGGACACTCTCCGAGCAAATGTGGATTTATCCATAGTCGACCCTTTCCAGATTTAGTTTCAGTAACCCCCACCCCCCATATCCTTTCCTTCTGGAGACCTGATTTGGATTTCTTCTTTCCATCCCTCCTTTCTTTGGGCAAAAGGAAGACTTGGAACTGCCCTGGAATGAACTCTTCCAGGCCCTTCCTCTTGGGAGGTAGAGCCTCTGTCTCTCCCAGCACATATAAGTGTGCCCATGTGCACACGTACACACACACGCGCGCGCACACACACACACACATACACTTCTCCACCGGCCTAGCCGTTAAAAATAAATAAGTAAAACCCAAAGTATTACAGCAGGGGTGAGCAGATGTGGCCCTGGCAGGGTGGCTGGGTTGTCTGGAGGCGGGGGTGGCCAGGGGTCCCGGGAGGGCTGTGTGCGTTGATTCCCGGACATTGCCCAGCGCCCTGTGTGCTAATGTGAAGCTGAAAAGTCCCCTGCATTGTGCCGGCTCCTTTCCCCGTGAAAAGGCAATTGAGTCAGTGAGTTCCAAATGGATTGGAGCTGACAGTAAATGAGAATTTGGCAGTGGGTAGAAAACAAGCTTCCCCCACCCTCCACCCAACACACACTCCCTCATCCCTCCCTCAACTCCCAGTGCTTGTTTGGTTTTGAGAGGGATTTTGCAAAGAATTATGATTTCTTTTTGCACATATCAAACATTATCAGCAGGGGTTGTGCCCCAGCCTGCCCCCCTCCCAGGGATGGCCCAGCCCCCTCCCCCAGGTGACCAGGCCCACTCCCCTTGCCGCCTCGGTGGCTGTGCCAGTGATCCCGAACGAGTTAAGGGCTGAATCAACTCTAGACCCAGCTGTACATTTTACTCTGGGTTCCTGAATGAAGTGATGTGCTGTGCTCAGCACGATTGGAGACTGTCTGTCCCGGGTGACCCACCCGGCCCCCACCCTGCTGGACTCCACCAGCTTTTATGGGACCTACTGCTGGGTCCCAGGACCTTGTCCCTGGCAGCTGGGGAGCCAGTGGCTCATGCTGTGGGGGTTTTTTTGTCTGGTGTCCTCCCCATGTCCAGCCTGCTCTTAGAGACCTATTTTAATTTTAAAAGAAAGAGTACACCATTTTAAGTTGGTCTTATCCCTGATTTGTAAGGAAGGCTTGCAGTGTTGAGGGTTCATGGATGCCAAGGGCCCTGCCGCCATCATTCTGCATTCCACGGTGTCCACACCAGTACATTAGTCAGTAGATACTTACTAGTACCAGGCCCTCTCGCCAATGGCCCCGTGTCCCTATACCTCCCCACTTAATTATTCCCAGGAGCTGCAGGGAGGGAAATGCCGCTTCCTTGCAGATACCCCTCCAGGCATGCTCCTCATTTGTGACATAGCAACTCTTTAGCCTGACCAGCCTGTCTCCATAGAGGGGTAGCATCTGTCCTATTCTTGTAGGGCAAGAGGCACGGAGATGCCCTTGTTTTGGCAGAATTACAAGCTGCTCCTGGGGGGTGTCTGTGCCCCCACTGGCTAGGGAGGCCCCTCAGGGGCCTCTTTCTGGAAAAGGCTGGTGGAGTCTGCTTGTTTTGGGAGCTATGCTGGGAGGATAGTGGTAAAGTCCTCGGCTCAAATCCCTAGTCTCTCCTTATTGGGACTCTGACTTTGGAATATTGTGGACTCTTCTGAGCCTCAGCTTTCTCACTTGTAAAAGAGGGTTCACGATAGCACCTATCCCATGGGGTTGCTGTGAGGATTAAATGAAATGACACTGGAAAGGCCCCTGGCACGTGGTGACAAGGGGTAGCTATTGTTGCTACTAGTACTGTCTCTACTCCACCCTCCCCATCCGTCATCATGAAGGCAGTAAGGCAGAGGGCTCCCTGTGTTTGAGCTCCAGAGACCCCCAAGGCCAGGCTGAAGCCCCAGCCCAGAGGCTGTGGCCACCACAAGTCTGTTGCAGCATGTTTGCCAATAGCAAGGCAAACGTGTCCGCCCAGTACAGAGCCCTCGAGGGAGCAGGGAAAGGCTTGCAATGCCCAGGGCTGAGCTGTTAGACGTTCAGGTGGCAGTCCCTGGGCTGTGGCCTGGACTGCCTGCCCGGGGAGGAGCTGACTCCCAAGCACTGGTGCCATCTTGGTTCTCCTTGGCCTCTCCTCGCAGACAGGAGTGTGGCCCTTGCCCTCCTCCGGGAGCAGGTGGCCTTTGCAGCCTGGCACCTGTTCCCAGAGGGTGGCTGCCAAGAAGGCACAAACCCAGGGATCTCCCTGCGTGTACTCCAAGTCATTGCACGAGGCCTGTGTGCTGCCTGGAGGAGCTGGCCTGGGCCTGTGCTAGTGGAGAAGGTCGGAGGAGGAGCTTCTCTCCTCCAAGAGCCCCCTCCTCACCCTTCAGGCGAGTCACAGGAGAGCGGGGGCCAGCATCCTGAGGTCTGTGTGCTGGGGGTTTGTTGGGGTGGGGCGAGTAGGGGAAGGGAGAGACGGGTGAAGGATGTGAATGAAGTTGGAGAGGGGGTGCAGGAGAAGGGTCTTGCCTCTGTCCTTAAGGGGCAGCAAGGAAGCTGAGTTGATTTTACATTTTCATTTTATTAAAAGAGAAAGGGAACAGACATTTACTGAGGCCGACTGTGTGTCAGATGCTGCGCTGTGACTTTCTGTGGGATTGAAAGATACAAGGCAAGCAGTGGTTCGATTCCCATTGTACCTGGCAGGAAATGAGGCTCTGAGAGGTTCAGTCACTTGCCTGAGTTCACCCAGCTCGTTAATGGAGAGCTAGGGTTCCAACGCTGGTTGATCTGACTCTGAAATGCACGCTTTTCCCTATGCACTGGAAAAATAGAACCATATTTTAAACAGCTTTTGAAAATAGATCAAAGGGAAAAAAATGCACCCCTAACTTAACCATCATGAGACGACGTTGTTTAGTATCTGGTGTATTTCTGTCTAGTGTTTTTCCCCCGTTTGGTGACTGTATATATTTATTAAACATGTATTTTACATAACTATAACCATAAAAGAATATAGTTTTGGTTGAGACTTTGGACGAGGTAGGAGGGTCTCCTGAGTTGGGACCACCAGGGAGGGATTGATTCTTGGCAAAATGGAAACGTGGTTTTGGCTCCGAGCCATCTTTTCGGTAATGAGGTGCCCGAAACTGCACTGGAGAAGGCAAACTGGGTGAATGGAGAGGCAGGCGAGACCCCAGGGTTCTCTCCTGGGTAGCTTTTGCTCAGTTAAGTGGTAGAATTTTCCTTTTAACTCACTTCCTTCTTGCTTTTGACAAATGGGAATATTTGTGCCATTTTCCCGAATGACCTCCTCTCCTTGGGGTAATGAGAAAATGAAAGTCTTTGCTAAGTGCTTTGAGATATTCAGATATAAAAACGGAGAGCAGAGCGTCGTCGTGGGCCTTTTGCTGCCAGGGCGCTTTATAAGGAGGAAGTGCAGTTTGTGTGGCGTGAAGGTCACCGTGAGGCTGAGGGCTCTTGCTGGAACCCGTGTCTCTCTGGGCACAAGGGCCAGGGCACTCATGGCCCGGCTCAGGGTGGGTGGGGTGTTGGTGGAGCCTCTGCCCATCTTCCAGGTACACATTCCCAGGCCAGATCCCCAAGGGCCAGGTGATCGGGGTCACACAGGCAAAGCCCCCACCTTGGCTGGAATCTTGCCGATAAATGATTCAATTCTGAGAGAGGTCTCCCCTTCTGACTTCATAGGATCTGCCCAGGAATATCACAACGGAATAAATAAGGTGTCACCTGTACAAATTATCATCCCAAGGATGGTTTCGAAACACGGAAAAATGTTTATTATATGAGTGAAAAAATATACCAAATGCCAAGTGTTGTGAATGCTGCGAGAGAAACTATATAAAAATCCAAATGCTTCTGTAGAAGGCTTGAAAGGTGATCCTCCAAAATGAAAATTATAGCGTTAGGGTGGTGGGACTACGGTGATTTGTTTTTTATTTCACAACATTTTATTTAAATTCCCCCCCTATGATTAAAAACCAACAAAGCCAACGTGTCGGCCCGGCAGGGAGCTCTGGCAAGGGGGAGGGGGCGGGGCAGCGCCAGGCGAGAGGGCGCCTGCACCCACGGCCCCCGCAGGGCGCTGAGCTCACCGGCTGTGCCAGCCACAGAAACCTATGAGATCTCGAGAAGCTGAGGCGTATCGGTGACTCAGCCTTCGTGTTGTGCTGTGCAACAATAGCTTTTGTCCTTTACCCAAAACCCTAGGCCAGTGTACTAAAAAAAAAAAAATTATAAAATTATGAGATAGTTTGTACTTTCCTCACCAGCCGGTGCCAGCTTCGGGTGCTTTATTTATTCAAGGTGGGGAGGCAGGGAAGACGGGGTGGGGCTGGGGGGGAGACAGAAAGGAAAAGAAAAACAAGGTAAGACTCGGACAAGGCCCAAGAAATGTTTGAACCTCACCAACAAACTCTCTTTTGTTTCACCAGTGGGAAGGAAAAAATAAACGTGAACCAAAGAAAACTCCCTACGTTTAGCACGTGGAGGTGATTCCTTCGCTTCTTGCAGGGGTCTTGGCCTGTTGTTTACAGGCCAGGAGAACTATTCGTGATGTCTACCTCTGGGGTAGGATGTCATGGGAGGTGGGATGCAGGGCCCAGGGAGAAGGGGCTGCAGCCAGCGGCCAGGCTGGGAGCAGAGACTTCCAGGCAGGTCCCTGGTGTTCTGGGCAGTCACGCCCAACTGTCAACACTCTTTGCTTGCACTTCCACTGGGGTTAAAGAAGATTCTCCCCTCCCAGCGACCCAGAAGCCGCTCTCTGCCAGGGGGACTTGGAATTCCACGTGGATCAGGAGCAAGGACGCGTTTGCCTCGGAACACTTTGGATGGGAGCTCTCTCCTCCTCGTGTCCACTGGAATACATTTTAGGAATCAGATTCAGGAAGAAAGACCCGGGGAGGGGAGTTGGGAATGGGTGTGTGTGAGATCGTGTGTTGTTTTGTGTGTGTGAGATTGTGTTCGGGTGTAAATCGTTTTGCATGTGATTGTGTCTGAGATTGTGTGAGTGACTGTGTTTGAGACTGTCATTGTGAGACTGCATGTGAGATTGTGTGATTCTGTATGAGATTGTATGAGGATGTGTGTGATTGTGTGTAAGATTGTGTGAGATTGTAAGAGTGGTTGTGTATGAGATTGTCTTTGAGGTTGTGTGAGATGGAGTGTGAGATTGTGTGTGGTTGTGTGGGAGTGTGTGCTTGTGTGTGACATTTTGTGTGGGGTTGTGTGAGACTGTGAGATTTTTGTGGGAGATGCTGTGTGAAATTGTGTGATTGTGTGTGATTGTGGTTGTGTGTGAGAGTGTCTGATTGTGTGTGAGATTGTAAGATAGTGTGAGATGGTGTGTGAGATTGTGTGTGCTTTGTGTGAGATTTTGTGTGAAATTGTGATTGTGAGATTGTGTGAGATGGTGTGTGACTGTGAGATTGTGTGTTAGTGTGAGATTGTGTGTGAAATTGTATGATTATGTGTGAGATTGTATGAGTGAATGTATATGAGACTGTGCGAGATTGTGTATGCGACTGTGTGAGATTGTATGTGGCTGTGACATAGTGTGAAATGGTGTGGAAGATTGTGTGTGCCTGTGTGTGAGATTGTATGTGGCTGTGACATAGTGTGAAATGGTGTGGAAGAGTGTGTGTGCCTGTGTGTGAGATTTTGTGTGAAATTGTGTGATTGTGTGAGATCGTGAGTGATTGTATATAAGAGTGTGTGTGAGATTGTGTGTGGCTGTGAGATTCTGTGAGTGGCTGTATATAAGATTTGTGTGAGTTTATGTGGATTGTGTGAGTGGGTGTGTATGGGATTGTGTGTGATTATAACGTGGTATGTGGTTTTGCGTGTGATTTTGTATGAGATGGTGTATGTGAGATTGTGTGTGAGATGGTGTGTGGTTGTGTGTGAAAAAGAGTGTAAGTGGTCGTGTATGAGATTGTGTTTGTGTGTGTGGTTGTGTTTTTGTGTGTCGCTTCTTTCCCCCTGGTTGTAGTAGCTGGGCAGAGTAAAATTAACGGGGTCTTCCATCTGTTTTTCGCGTATCACTTGGTTCCCTGCCCCAGGCCTGCCCTGAGTGAGACTGTGCTGTGGCCGAATCCAGGGCTGAATGACGATTCTTCCTTCTGCATGAGATCAGAGGATTTTGTGGGAATGATGCGGTGGTTTGACCAGTAAGAGAAAGGATGAAGGGTAAAGTCACAGAGGTCAGAGGTGGCCTGGCCCAGGACTCGGACACCCCTCTCCATGGTCCTCATAGGGGTCCCAACCCTGTGGTCTTTGTCCTGTCCTCAGAAACAGATTCCCAGCTGAGCTTCTGAGGCTCGGGTGGGCTCAGAGGCACCTGCGTGATCGTTCCATCATCATGACCCTTGCTGTGAAGAAGGCAGCCCACAGGTTATTGTCCTGGTTTACAGGTGGGGAAACTGAGGCCCAGAGGGAGGTTGCTTGGCGCCGCAGGCCCTACAGCTAGTCAGTGACGGATCTGGAACTAGGACCCAGTTTTTGAGCCATTTGGAAACATGATCATCTTTCCCACCGGCTCAGGGTGAGGCTGCCCAGTTCCAGACGTGGAATGGTGCTTCCTCTAGTTGCGGGAAGTAAAGGGACCCTCCTGGGGGATCAGATGGTGGGGCTGTGTTTAAGGGTGACTGGTTTTAGGGACTGCCTCAGTTGAAGAAAGAGCACTGGATGGTGAGAAGGTGAGGTGGTTCTAGCCCCATCTCCATCACTGGCAGGCAGCCACCTCCCAAAATGAGCGAGAGGGCTGGCCCCCACGGAGCCGTCACCCCTTCCCACTTCAGGATGGCTGGAGCTTCTTGCCACTGTCTGGAGTCTGCAGCTGTGCCATGCAGCCAACCCTCTCCCACAACCTGTCAAACCAGAGATGCCAGTTTCCCCAGGACTCCCAGGAGGTCCCGCCCCTAGCTGGTACCAGGGAGAGCCTTTGCAGGCTCGGTGGGCAGTGCCCCCAACCCATGCCCCGTGCACCTGCTTATTGATCACTACGTGTCTGGATGTGTCTCGTGTCAGAGCCCTCTGGTGTGAACTTGCTGAGTACTGAGAGGCTGAGACATGAGACAATTACAAGCAGTGGAGAGAAGTGGTACCCTGTGACAAGAGGCAGCTGTGGAGAAAGGGGCAGGCTCCATGCCCGGGGTGAGCGCCATCTGGGCAGGAGGCCTGGCTTCCAGCTGTGGGGGCTTGGGAAGGGCAGAGCCTGGGAGGAATGATTTTGAAGCCACTACTATGGAGATTAAGGGGATGAGAATGTAAATCTCAAGTAAAAAGGTAATTGAATGTAATAGCAAACACTGCTCGCTCTATGTTAATTTTAGCTCTTCCCCTGGATACAAGACGCTGTATTAGTGTTTTATTACCATTTTGTTTGCACTAATAAAATAGTAAAATTTATTTCAAGGAAGTTGAAGGATGGTTTTACAATGCAAATTTGAAGAAATTGGACTTTTCATTTATGCCTCTGCTATTTTAAACCCTGACGGGTGTAAATTAGCTACAGGGACCGAGCAGACCCCACTGATGGGGACTTGGGAGGCGGGAGCCCTGGCAGAGGTTCCAGACGAGCTCAGGGCAGAAAGCAGACAGTATCACACGGAGAGGCTGGAGCGGGAGGGTACTTGGGGGCCTGATTGGGTGGGACAGGGCGATGGTTGAGAGTGTGTCAGGCACGAACGAGTCTGGGTGTAGGAGGGCATGTCACACACAGAGCTGGCAGAGAGAGACACGTGGCCACGGACCTCAGGGCTTCATCTTTCCTCTCGGCCCTTTGGCCTCCTTCTTGTCCTGACATCGGGCCTCTGTTAACCTGGTGAACCCCTAAGGGTAACTGAGCAACCCTACCCTCTGTGCCTAGAGAGGGCAAGTCGACCAACCGCTCTGCTCCCATTCACACCGGTCCCCTTGAAAGGGGCTGAAGATTGAAGAGATCCTCGGAGCATGGAGGAGAGACCTTGAGCCAAAAAGGAACCAGGGAAAAAGACTTAGGCCAGAAACCAGCCCAGCTGAGGTCTCACCTCCTCCTTCTCCCTTCCAACCCAGGCATCCCGGAGAAACGGGGACAGGACTTTCTCAATCCCCCGGCATGCCTTCCTATTGAGCCCAGTGGTGCCAGACAGTGTAGTGTCCATGAATCCAAAAGCTAGAGGACTGAATTTTAAAAGAAAAAAAAAAAAAATCAAGTCATCTGAATCTGAGGGAACTGGATGATGGTTACAGGTAGGCGGAGAAGGGAGCGAAAGGGGTGATAGGAGAGTTTCATTTTGAGTTTTGGGTGAAGAATTCAGGTTGGATCTTGTTTTATCCAAACCGGTTTGTTTATCTCTGAAAAATTATCGGCAGCAATGGCCCAAAGCGATGTACTGGGGGCCCGGCTTCCAAAGGGTAGGGAACCGAACAAGTGTTCTAATGTCTGGCGGAGTCCGCTGTGTGTATTGCCCAGGGTTTTCTGGCCGACTGCCTGGTGCGGGGGAAATGGTGAGCCGGTGTCGCCAGTTTCCAGCCCCAACCCTAGGTCTGGTGAGGTTTTCTCGGTGTGTTCTGTCTCCCTTGTTTGGGTGTTGTGTGCGTGTTTAATGCAAAGATTCAAACTGTTGATTCTGGCAGGGCCAGAGTGGAGAGACTGGAGGAGTCTGGAAGAGAAGCTGGAACAGAGATGCTTGCAGGAGACCCGTGGGGATTCATTCTCTTGTCTGTAAGACCACGGGAGCTCTGAGTGTCAGGACTGTGCTTGTGGGTTGCAGGGAACTTGGCGCTGGGACAGAGGAGGGAGGGCTCAGGCTTCCAGCCTCTCCTGGTGGTTCCTCTAGGCCTACAGGGTCACATCTGGGGAAGAGAGGGGTCTGCGTTGACTCAGGCGGTTGGAGATACCCAAGGGTGAGGCCGGTCTCCAGTGGCGAGCCAGCGCTCTGTGTGGTTATTAATGGAGCAAAAAAATTCTCCATCTGGGTCTCCTGGTGATCCTTTTGGATCGGGGGACTGTGGATGGGATTTCTTGGGATCACGGGGCTAAAAGAATGTGCGGAAGGCAAAGGACTCTAAACCCAGCTCCGCAACAGGCCAGGAACTCCTTCTTTTCCTCTGTAGACTACACAGGAGGCCCTGGTGGTGGATTTTTTCCAAATCTCTAATCTCAGGGACAGAGAGGGAGGCCCTGAACTTGGCCCCAGCCAAGGCCAGGGCAGATTTGACAGTGTGCTGCCGAAAGCAGTCAGAGTTGAGAACATTTAAAAGTGGCGCTTGTTTAGGTTTCGAAATGGTTCCCGATTCTCCAAGAGTCAGGAGATGTACTGTGTGTACCCAAGGATTTAGCGACGGTGTCAGGTCGGGGGTTACACTCCGGGTGGATTTCCAACCAAAACTCTAATTACATCCCTAAGCAGACAGAAATGGGAAAAGAGGATTAGTGCAGCGCCCCTCGTGGGCTTGGCGGTGGAGGACCCCAGGAGCACCTGGCCTCTGTGCAGGCACCTGCCCACTCCCTCAGGTCCCACCTCTGTGCTGGGGTCCGAGCTAAGGAGGTTTGCCCCGCACCACCCCAGGAAGCTGCTAGGACCTTCAGACACTTCTTTATCTACTCGCCTGCTCTGAACTCTCCCCAACCCATCTCTGGAGAGGTGAGGCCCCTCTGAGCGACGACAGGGCTGCTCCCACCCTGTGGCCTCTTCTCAACACAAGTCAGCCCCAGCCCAGACTAGAAGGAAGCTCCATTTTGAGTGATTTGGCTTTCTTTTTGACATAGGATGTGTGTGTGTGAGCTGGGGACAGGGTAACTCGCAAGCACACACACAGACTGCTGTCCGGTCTGACCACAGCAGGCCCTGGAAGCCTTGTCCTGCTTGGTTTGGGGGAGCCTGTTGCCTGGTCCGTGCGTGCCCTCAGCCAAGTATCCCGAGAAGCTAGAAGGCCAAGGCCTTCTGCCCGCAAGACGCTGACCCTTCCTGTCACCATGTTCAGCCCCCGGGGTGTGTGAGACCCCTGAGGATTCGGAACCCCCGCTCGCCTGTTTCCTTCCCGGGTCCCACTGTCCTGCACCTGTCAGCTGTCTCACTGACTGTCTAGCTTGGCTGCCACCCATCCGATCCCTCCCAGGCCAGCTCCACCCCCGCCCCCTCCCCTAGCCCACACTCCCTCCCTTCCTGTCTCTGCCCACGTCTGTCTCTACCTGCCCGTTGCCGGCACACCTGAAGATCCGAGGCTGCCTAACGGAGTGTGGGGATGGTTCAGGGTGTTTACCAGACAGCTGGGATAAGGTATTAAATCCTGCTGCTGTGTTCCCAGGGCCAGGTTCCTCAGATGGTTTTCCAACTCCCTAATCTCAGTGCCCACATCCCTGCCCAGCCTATGTCTGATGGGAGCTTTCCTTTCTGATTGAAGCTGTACCCAGCAGGATCTGTCGTGGGCTTGGGTCTGGGTTCCCACCGGTGCTCGATGACACGGGCATCCAGCCCCTTCCTCTCTGTGGTCCTTCCTTCCTCCCCTCCTTCCTTTCCTTGGGAATCTTAGTGAGTGGGGGCCAGGATTCTGACACCAGGTGTTCTAGAGCCTTCAGGAGTCCCCATCCTCCACCATGTGGTCATGAGGCCACCTGCTGTCATGGCAGGGGGAGGTCCCAGATTGGGCTTTAAGTCAGAAGTGAGGGTAAGGAGATGGGAGGGAGCAGGCCAGGAGCAGCCCTTGCTGAGCCCGCCTATACAGCTCTTCATGCTCAAAGTAAAAGTGACCAATGTGGGATTCTGCCCTGGCAGAGAGTCTGTAAAGCAAACCTGTTCCTTTACAGTGTCTCTGCATTAGCTTAGGAGATGACAGCTTTAGGGAGGAGGCATGTGCCTGTCTGGCACTCAGGTGGACACCCTGCCCTTGCTCAACTGGCCAAGCTTCTGGGGTCACAGGAGAGCCCGCGTGCTCCCCAGTGAACAGGGACTTGGAGACACCCAGCGGCATCCATTCTTCACGTGTGGCAGAGGCAGCTTCCTGGGGTCTTCCCTGTGGTAGAATATCCGGGGATGTGTCTACCCTTTCCAGGATGGCAGGACTAGGCCGAGAGCAGGGACACCCTGCTCCTGATCCTCAGCCCCCCACCAGAAACAAGGCTGAAAGAGGCCAGTCTGCTTCTTCCCCTGAAGCCGGGAAGTTTCTATGGGGGAAGGAGCAGAACTCTAGACCAATGGGGGCAGGTGGCCAATGGTGGCAGCCTGGGTCTAGCCCTCTGGGGGTGCCTGGGACTGATGGATGTGTTCTTTCTCCCAGCTGCGATGATGTGGCCTGGGCAGACCCTTCTAATTTCAGTTTCTCTCTCCCTAGCTCCAGACTGCCTCTTCTTTCTCCCTCCCGTGCCCGTTCTCCTCCTTCTTCCAGGCAACCAGAGGTGTCTTAGGTTTCACAATAGCCCAAGCCTCCCTCTACAGGTCTCCTCACCTTGTTCCTGCAGGCTCCCCCTGGGTGTCACATGGCTCCACCCTCTCACTGTTGCCTTGGCAGTCAGTGCCACTCCCGGTTTGTCTCTCTGTCCTTTGCTGAGATCAGGGCACAGACAGGAGTGGGGAGGTCCCTGGCGGACAGCCAAGAGGGGCTCGGCAGCAGCAAACTGGGCTGGGATGGGACAAGGGACAACAGCGGCCAACTTCACGCCGGGTCCTCAGCCGGCATCCTCAGCATCAAGGCTTGAAGCGGGTTCCAGGGGTAGTCCTGGGTACCAGCATCCCCAGTTTTATTTCAGGAGTGTTCTTTTTCTCATATGTGTTGGGCAAAGATCAAGAAGTGGAATAGAAAATAAGGGGACAGAGAAAATCTGGAGGGTGATGGTTGGGCTGGTGAGGAGGAGGAAGAGGAGGAGGAGGAGGAAGAGGAGGAGGAGGAAGAGGAGGAGGAGGAGGAAGAGGAGGAGGAGGAGAGAGGTGGAATTAATTCATTAGAAAAACTTGTTTACTGGCTTTGCTTAGGCGCCTCCATTTTAAAAGTCTACGTTTACAATAAGTCATTAATTAAAATACAAAATTAAGCAACAGCTATGTTTTTTTTTCCCTTACACTTTAATTGCATGATTTTTTGTGATGTAATTTCTGGAAACACCCAGCGTACCTCACAGGGCTGATTGTTTGATAAACTAGAAGCACCTGAAACCAACCCCAAAAAAATAAATATATAAATCCAAGGGAAACTGAAGGTAGATTGGAAATGACACAGAACTGCAGACAGCGGGGAACCAAAAATCCATAATCACAATAATAATAAAAAAAAAAAATTCTAAGTAAGTACATTTATCCTGCTGCCCCCCCCCCACCTCCCCAACCTGCCTGGAACCAGAACAATCTGTGCCTCTCAAGGAAAAAACAAGCTGCCATAGAAGCCAGACCAAGTGGGGCGGTTGCTGCCTGTCCCGCACCCCCAGGTTGGTGCTATGGAGAAAAAGCAGGCGCAACTAGGAACTTTCCCTGCCTCCATTTCTAGCTGGGCTCAGTACTTGCTGGGGCTTCTGCCTTCATCACTGACCTTACAGGAGAACTGTCTTTGTCCCCCTTGTTCTGAACCTAGATGCAATCCCAGGAGGAGATGCTTGGGAGCACTGACTGCCCCTCCTGGGAAAAGCACATCTCTCCTTGCACGTGCCATGGCAGACAGCGGGACCCAGGCTTGGGTTGCTGGCCCAGTGTTCCTCGTTATCCTGAGAGCACTGGCTCTTCTGGAAGGGAGTGGGAAAGGGTGATCCGAGGTAAAAGAGGCGTGGGTTGACTTTGCAGATGGCCCCCTGGCCTGTTGCCTTCTTTAAGGTGTAGACCTAGGTGATGATTGCAAAACTGCAGAGAAACCTGTCAGGAACTGACTGGGGGTGGGGCTAGGAGGAAGCTGGGTCCCACTGGTGGCCTGACTGCAGGAAAATTGCAGGCCCAGCATCATCTGTGGGCTCGGGGCTCCTAGGTGCAGGGCATCTGGGCAGTGGGAGCATGCAGGACAGAGGGGGCCTATGACAGCACTGCTGGCTCCTTTCACCATCCCGCAGCTAGGGGCCCAATTGGCTGGCACCCCAGCAACCCCTTCCGTACACTCTGCTCCTGGGAAAAGAGGAATTACCTCCTTTTAGGTATTTTAAAAAATCTATTTTTTCTCCTTGATTGTAAGTTATGCTCGCGGTGCATTGAAAAATACAAAAAAGTATAAAGAAAATAATTTAGGCCAGGTTCAATGGCTCACACCTGTACTCCCAGCACTTTGGGAGGCTGAAGCAGACAGATCACTTGAGCTCAGGAGTTCAAGAAACTCCTGGGTGACATGGCGAAACCCCTTCTCAACAAAAAATACAGAAATTAGGTGGGTGTGATGGTACACATCTGTAGTCCCAGCTACTTGGGAGGCTGAGGTAGGAGGATGGCTTGAGCCCAGGAGGTGGAGGCTGCAGTGCGCAGAGATCGTGCCATCACACTCCAGCCTGAGTGACACAGCCCAGCCCTGTCTCAAAAAAAAAAAAAGAAAAGAAAAGAAAAGAAAAAAGAGAAGAGAGAGAAAAGAAAATAATTTAAAAATGTGTTTTGTGAGTTAGGGAGACAGAGATACCTGGTTGTAATCCCTGGTTTTGCCACCCAGCAGTATGACCTTGAGTAAGTTACTCAATGTTTCCAAACCTCAGTTTCCTCATCTGTCAAGTGGGAATACTGAGAGCATAGATCTTTCAGGCTGGTCCTTGATTTAGTGTAATGATCCATATATAAAATACTTAGCACTGAGCCTGGCACGTAGCACCCTTAAACATTATTTCTGGCCAGGTGCGGTGGCTCACTCCTGTAATCCCAGCACTTTGGGAGGCCAAGGTGGGCAGATCACCTGAGGTCAGGAGTTTGAGATCAGCCTGCCCAACATGGCAAAACCCCGTCTCTACTAAAAATACAAAAATTAGCTGTGTGTTGTGGCATGTGCCTGTAATTGCAGCTACTCGGGAGGCTGAGGCAGGAGAATCGCTTGAACCCGGGAGGCAGAGGTTGCAGTGAGCCGAGATCACACGACTGCACTCTAGCCTGGGCAACAGAGCAAGACTCCATCTCCAAAAAAAAAAAAAAATTAACTATTTCTCTTTCTGTTATTATCATTAATAATGACTATTCCCACTGTCTTGGGATAATAGACATTTACGTTTTTTACACTGGTGAGTTATCTATCTAAACCTGTGCCATCCAAGCCTCTAGCTTCTTTAAACTTTCATTCGTTAAAGTAAAAGAAAATTGGAAATTCAGTTCCTCAATCACATTGTCCACATCTGGTGCTCAGTAGCCGCATGTGGCCAGTGGCTGCTGTGTGGGACAGCATCCTCCAGCACACAGCCACTGGAGTGTTTTCACCGAACCATCTCCCATTTTTCTAAGTGTCTCTTAAGGGCTGCATAGTGGTCCATAGCATGGCTGAATCACACTCTCTTACTGGCTTGAATTTTCTTTTCTTTTTAGAGACGGAGTCTTGCTCTGTCACACAGGCTGGAGTGTAGTGACACAATCTCGGCTCACTGCAACCTCTGCCTCCTGGATTCAAGTGATTCTCCTGCCTCAGTCTCCTGAGTAGCTGGGATTACAGGCGCCGCCACCACACCCGGCTAATTTTTGTATTTTTAGAAGAGACGGGGTTTCACCATGTTGGACAGGCTAGTCTCGAACTCCTGGCCTCAAGTGATCCGCCCGCCTCTGCCTCTCAAAGTGCTGGGATTACAAGCCTATGCTACCACGCCTAGTTTGGCTTGAGTTGTCATTCCTGGGAAGTTGGTGCATCCTCTGGGCTCTGATTGGTCCCCAGGGGTTGCTGCCTCCTGACACCTGCCCTGTGGTGCTCTCTGATTGGTGCCTGGCAGTGAGAGATTCTGGGAGGAGCAAGCCCGGTCAGCTGATTGGCTGTCAGTGGTGATGCCAGGGCTCTGCCTCCCTTTCCTCACAGTGGGCTCTGGCTGGGCAGGAGGGGCCACTCCCCCCAGGACTCCAGTGCCCGCCCCCCAGGATGCCTCCTCCTCACTCTTCACCCCAGAAGGCTGGAGTCCAGGGAGAGGAGGGCCTTGGTTGAGGGAGTAAAAATGAACAATAGGCCAGGTGCAGTGGCTCATGTCTCTAATCCCAGCACTTTGGGAGGCTGAGCCCGTCAGATCACTTGAGGTCAGGAGTTCGAGACCAGCCTGGCCACCATGGCGAAAGCCCATATTTACTAAAAATACAAAAATTAGCTAGGCATGGTGGTACACACCTATAATCCCAGCTACTTGGGAGGCTAAGGCAGGAGAATTTCTTGAAACCAGTAGGTGGAGGCTGCAGTGAGCCGAGATTGCACCCCTGCACTGCAACCTGGGTGACAGAGTGAGACTCTGTCTCAAAAACAAACAAACAAATGAACAATAATGACTCACCCTGCCCTGAGCAGAGGGTCCAAGATAAAACCCGGAGGCCCCTCGGGGAGCCCCCCGAGATCAGGGTGGCCTGCCTCATGGGAGGCACCATGGTGGAGGCTGGCCCGGCTCCCTGAATCCTGGGCAGGCCTCCCGCTCCTTGTGAGGGTCTTTCAGCTCCCGGAAGGCCCCTGACTCAGTCAAGACACTGGTGAGATTCCAGGGTGGGGTCTGGGGTCCCAGGTCTGGGGACTGCTCCAGGAAGACTTGCAGTCACCTTGCAATGGTGGGTGACCCTCCTGTGACTAGGTTGGAGTGGGCATCGGGGGTTGGGGTGATACTGGGGTCATGGCCCTCGTCGTGGGCCGAGGGCTGTGGGCAAGGCCAGCGGGAGAAGTGATCCCCGGGGCAGTGGACAAGACAGAGACGGGGAGCTGCAACCCGACCTGCTGAGGTGGTCCTTTCTGCTCGCAGCGGTTCATAAAATATGGCTCAGATTTTCATTACGGGCTCTATCGATTATCTTCTGGGATGGATGAATTATAGAGAACATTAAATTTTTTTTAAAAAGCAAGTGAGAGAGGAAATATCTGAATGACTTTGGGTGGTCGATGGTAGAAAGGGCTGAGCCACCAAGCTTGGTCTCCAAGCAGGTGTGGACCAAATCTCTCGGGGCAGGAAGCCGCTGACTCCTCTAGCCCTCTGCTTCCCGGCCTCCCTGGGCCTGGCTTTGCAATAGGGGAGGCCTGTGCTCCCATCGCCCCCACCCTGTCCCCTCCAGGGATCTGTCTAGGATCTGGGAAGGCAGAAAATCAGGTTGTTTACAGGGCTGTGACCTGGAAATAGGACCTGTCCCAGGCTTTGGGCCTCCATTGCCGGGAGATGGGGCCCCAGCTCTGCTGTCTGCCCTCCAGGGACTTCCTGATTCTGGAGATGCCTGCCTGGGTAGAGGGAAGGGTCAGAGGACATCACTGATCTCCCGGGCCGGGACTGGGGCGGGAACTCATGAGGAATGCGGAGGCCCGGGCCTCATCTCTTCCCCGCTCCTCGTTCCTTCTGTCAGCAATCACAGGCATGGAGGATGTCTGTTTTCCTTCTTAAGTTTGGGAAGGGCGAGTCTAGGTCCCACTACTCTGCCTCTAAGGTCAGTCCAGAAAGAGAAGCTCCTGAAAGCCCTTCCCTCCCTCGCTTTCTCCCCACCCACCTTGCTAAGCCGTGTCGTGATGAGGTGTCAGGCAGCTGGGGTTAACTCGTGTACCAGTGTGTGACCTTGGCTGGGTCACATCCCTCTCTGGGTCCCAGTTCTTCAATCCTCCACTCTCCAGTTGAGAGAATCATCTACTTCGTTGCAGGTTATAGATATTAATTTGCAATGGTTATATGCATTAATATATTAAAATCCTGAGCACACAATGCTTAATAAACATGAACTATTAACATTTTCCTCTTCTACTCTGGCAGGGTCTAGAAACTTTTCTTTCTCTTTGTTTAGGCTTTGTGATTGATTTATCAAATGCTTGACAGCACTTACTTGGTGGTGCTGTGAAGTACCTACTTGCCACCCGGGTGTTACCACAGGCTTCACCTTCCCCCACCTTTCAGCCCAGCCAGAAACACCTGAGGCTTTGGTTGTGATGTCTGAGCCCTGTCTGTTGGCTCTAGGGGACTTACTTGGTTGAGGGTACTTTCCTCAGCATGTTACACGTAAGAAGCCATTTAATCCTCATGACGGTACGCAGAGGAACTATCATTATCCCCATTTTACTGATGGAGAAACTGAGGCACAGAAAGATTAAAGTCGTTAGCCCGGAGCCACACAGCTTGTGAGTGGCAGAGCCTGGATTCCTACCTGAGCAGTCTGGCTCCACAGTGTGTGTGCTTAACCATGGCGGCAAGTTGCCCAGTGATCTGGCAGAGTGGCATATGTGTGTGTGTGTGTGTGTGTGTGTGTGTGCATGCTCCTGTGTGTGTGCCTGTGTGCACGCGCTGAATGTGTGTTTTGTGACTGACTCCACTTTCTGACCCTCCACACGGTATTTGGCTCCTACAGATAGATTATCAGTGGCCCCTGCATTTTCTGGGGCCCTGTTCTAGGTGGAGCGTGTCTCCCCATCCCCCACACATCCCCTCACCCAAGCTTCACCTAGGCTGCTGTGAAAAGGTGGTGGTTTCCATGGATATCCGTCTCCCTCTGGCGACACGCCCTTTTTTGTATAACTCTGTTCCCTGGAGTTGATTGTTTCTGGCACACAGCTCTGTAAACTCATCCAACAATTAAAGGGGGGAGGGGTGGAACAGAAAGGAGACAGATAGTAACTGTGGGGTGAGTGATACGGAGGAAGGGCCTCTGGGGCGCGGGTCCCCTCCCTGTCCCCTGCTGGCAGCAGGACAGTGGACAGTACCTTAAGTGCAGAAAGGCGGCACAAACACCTGGCTGGGAGTTCTGAGCATGAAGAGCCCTCTGCACTTGAGCTGCATTCTTGCCCCATCTCTCTCTCCCTCAGAAATCGAAAGGGTCCCATGTTCAGGTCCAATGAGGCCGTCGCCAGAAGCCACCCGAAGCCGTGAGATGCCAGCCTGGACCGATTTGCATGTTGACCTTCCTTGTTTTGGCTCATTGTGTGATGTGTCTGCCCTGTTTGTGTACCGTCGAATACCTGCTGCGTTGGGCGTACCCGTCGTGGGCCGTGTGAGATCACAGATGAAAAATGCAGCGAAAAATACTTTCGTGCCACAACACATCATGGAGGATTTTTGTATTAAGATGTGGATTTTTTTATTGTTTTTTTTTTTTTTTTTTTTCCCTTTTCCATACAGCCCTGGAGTTGGGCAATGTGCGCGTCTGTGTTTTTGTTTTCACTCGGGTGGTTTATGAAATCTGCTCATTAGCGCTCTGTCCTCTCCCCACCCCGGGCTGGTCTTCCACCGCATACCCTCTCGGATAGAAATCATTCCCTGCCACTTCCCAGTGTCTTCCCTCCTGTGGGGAGATGATGGGCACCTCCCCGTACCCACATGCCCCCAGGTGAAAATCAAGGGGTTCTCTGGCCCTGCTTCCCAATCCCGCATCTCCATGGCAGATGTTCACTGTGCGGGGAGCTTCCGATGTAGGGGAGGCAGCAGAAATCTCTGACCCATGCCCCCAAAGATAAAGCCCTTTTGCTTTCCCCTTATCTGGAGAGAAGAAACGGAAGTTGTCCTGTCTCAGCAGGACCTCCTGACTTAGCATGGCGGTGGTTTCCTTGTCCCCGTCCTGTCAGATGACAGGTTGCAATGAGTATGACCACAGCCCAGACCCCATTTGGAAGATGTGTTCAGGGCTTCCTCCTGCTCGCCGAGTGTTACCACAGGCCTCACTTCCCCCCTTTTCAGCCTGGCCAGAAGCACCCGAGCTTTTCATTGTGATGTGTGAGCACTGCCTGGTGGCTCTGGGGGACTTGGTCCAGACCTGTTTTGAGGCCAGGAGAACTGAGATTCTGGAGGGGCAGTAGCATCAGTTGTGGGTGGCTGCTGAGATCACAGGGAGGGGAGGAGGATGACCTTTTAAGTGAGTTGGGCCTTGGAGCCTGTCAGCCCAGGCCTGGCTTTGGCACCTGCGCACGGTATGATCTTTGGCAAGTCACTTCGTGTCTCCATGTCCGCCCTCCCTAATCTATCCACGGGGACCATAACCATTTCTGCCTTTGTGTTGTAAAGATTTGGCCAGATCATGCGCGTAGGGCACTTGGCACAGCGCTTGGCAGATAGAAGGCATCTGATTGGTTCATACCAAGAGTTCTCACTTCGGCCTATAGGCAGGGGGCAGAGGCCACTCATCAGTGTGCCCTGCCCTTACTCCCAGCCTGCCGCCTGGCACACAGTAGGCACATGGTTCATTCTTATTGGAATTGGTTGGAGGGGATCAAGTAACTAAGGGGCTCCCTTGAACCTGAGAACTGTTAATTCACGGGGCTAATGGAGGAGGGGGAGAGAGCAAGGCACAGGTTGAGGCTCAGGGAGAGCTAAACAGAATGGGCACGAAAAGAGCCAACAGGGTTGGGCGCGGTGGCTCACGCCTGTAATCCCAGCACTTTGGAAGGCTGAGGCAGGCCGATCACCTGAGGTTAGGAGTTCGAGACCAGTCTGGCTAATCTGGTAAAACACTGTCTCTACTAAAAATACAAAAATTAGCTGGGTGCAGTGGCACTTGCCTATAGTCCCAGCCACTTGGGAGGCTTAGACAGGAGAATTGCTTGAAACCAGGAGGTGGAGGTTGCAGTGAGCCGAGATTGCACCACTGCACTCCAGCCTGGGTGACAGAGCGAGACTCCATCTCAAAAAAGAAAACAGCAAGTGGAGCGTTCTGTTGGAGAAGAGGGGCCAAGCTGCGCGGGGCTCATCTGACTCTGACATGAAGTCAGGGACTAGTTCAGTTCCACCAACACCTTTGCTGCCCACGGTCACCCAGCTGTTGTGCTAAATGCTGGAGACATGCAGATCATTAAGACCCGCTCTCTGCCCTTGAGGAGTTAAACGTCCAATGATGGAGACAGACTTGTGAACAAATTACTTTAGTCCAGTGTGGATGTAAATGCTGTGGTGGAGGATGTAGGAGCAGCAGAGTCAGGGCACATGGGGCCACCCGGGGTAGATTCCAGAAGGTTACCTTGAAGAGACTTGGAAGAAGAGGGTCGTGGTGATTCTAGGCATGTCTAGAGTGCTTGTTAACAACCTTTCACACCCCTTGTCCATCCTCCGCACAGCCTGCGAGGTAGGAGGGAAGACTGAGGCATTGTCTCCGTTTGGCTGGTGAGGAGAATGAACCTAGGGAGATTAGCAGGCTTGTCTAAGAGCCCATGGAGGTTTCAGGGGGCACAACTGGGACTCGGACCCATGTGTCCTGGTTCTCAGCCCATTGTGAATTCTGTAAGCGCACTCACTCAGCTTCTCACCTCTTCACCCTGGAGCCGCTGCTCAGAGAGATCCGGCCTCTGTGCTCTGCACTTTCTGACCAGGATCCATGGGCCCCGGGGCCTGGGCTGTGGGAGAGCCTCAGTCCATGGAAGGCCCCCAGGGCCTGTGCCTTGGTTTGGTAAGTGGGTCAGGCCACTTGGTTGGGGACAGTCTTGGAGCAAGGCCACGCCCTGGCAGGGTTGGAGGATGGCAGGAATGGGGAAGACTGTGGGGGAGAAGGAGGAGGAGGCCTGGCCACACCCTTCATTCAGTTGTTCTTGCTGCCACAGCTGAGAAGCACCCTCTGCCCTGAGCAGGCCCCTGTCTCCGATGGACGAAGCCCAACAAGGGTCCCACCAGGGCCTGGAACCCCCTTTCCTTCCATAGCTGGAACACCCTCTGAGCCAAGGACGTGAAACACTGGAAGTGTTCACCGTTGGCCTGTGGTCAGACCCTGGTCTTGCCAGTGCCTTGCCTGGAGTTGGGGAGGTAGAAGTGTTGCCCTTGACCTTTTCTCTGGGAAATGTACATGTCTGTTTTACAAAGCTGGAAGAGGGGCGTGTTAGCCTCCTATGTAAGACGCTCGCTTTTAGGTGGGGTCGTTCTGATGGGATATTGGAGTGGAGATGGATGTTCTTGGAGTAGGGGTATAGGTAGTCCAAGGCATGCCTTCTTCCAGCCCAGGGGGATTTTGTGGGTGGATGAGCTGCCCAGGGCTTTGGGGGATTCTGGACTAACAGGCAGGGGAGTTTCAGAGCCCAGAGGAGTGAGTCTCCCAGTGGCCCTGAAGTTTCCATTAAAGTGTTTTTTCCTCTTTTTTAAAGAAAAAAATATTCCCAAACTGGAAAACAAAGGAAATCCACTTCCCCCAAATCACACGAAACTCACATTAGGGGCCTGGCGAGAATCCATGGAAACCAGGAAACCCGCTGTTAACCCTGTGTGGGGCCGAGGGGTGGGATGGGAGCTGGGCTGATTCAAGCCTTGGACTGTAGATGCTGTCCACCCTGATGGCCTCCCCAAGGGAGCTGGTCTCGGTGGCATTGCCCCAGCCGAGGTGGGGCAGAGCTGATGCTGAAGCTGCCACCTTCCAAGAGCCAACTCCTCCTCGCACTCAGGTCCAACCTTGGGCAGCAGGAGGGGAGGGGTTCGTGCACTCCTGAGAGGCCTCCGGGGACTCCGAGGGCCGGGCCAAGTTGGAGAACCTGCAGGGCAGCTGCCCACACCATGCCACACTGCGGAGGCAGGGCCCAGCCCTCTCACACGTTTCAGGAACGCAGAGCTGCTGTGGCTGCTGCAATCTTCCCGCAAAGGGGGAAGGAAAGGGCCAGGATTTCAGTGGCAATCTTCCTGGTGCCAGCTCTGCAGGCAGGTTGGGCAGGAGAGCAGACCGAGCACCCCCTCTGGGTTGTCTGCACCCCATCCTCACATCCACGAGGCCGGGCTTCCAAGACTGGGAGGTTGTACGCTAAGATCGGGTTGTGTGTTTGTGTTTGCACGCACATGAGCTCCTTTTTTCTAAAAATGCTGAAAATATTTACAGGTTTGAAGTTGAAACGCAAACAGGAAAAGCCCTTTAAAAAGTGAGTGTAGTGGATATTCAAAACAGGAATCACCATAGAAACACCACAATATTTGTTTAAATTGACACAAAGGTTGCCGGTAGCAGGGCACCAACTTTCTTTGGCTACTTTTTTTTGTCCCAACACCTATCGCAGCTGAATCTCAGCAACCCCCTTTCAGGGTATGGGCCCACACCCTCTTTTCTTTTTATGAAATTGAGTCGCACAGTACCAGAATGGAAGTGGGGAAGGAAAGCCAGAAGAAATTAAATGCACCATCCTGGGTCGCTGCAGAGACACCTGTTGATTCCTTTTATAGAGACTCCCAGAAGGTCACCCAGGGGTCAGGGGAGCAGCTGGGAGCCAGTGCAGGGAAAGTCTGGAGGGAGCAGGTGATGGGGAGCGCAGGGTTGGTTTGGCTGCATGGGTTTGATCTGTTTCCGGTACTGGAGGGAGCAGGCGATGGGGAGCGCAGGGTTGGTTTGGCTGCATGGGTTTGATCTGTTTCCGGTATTGGAAGGAGCAGGCGATGGGGAGCGCAGGGTTGGTTTGGCTGCATGGGTCTGATCTGTTTCCGGTATTGGAGGGAGCAGGCGATGGGGAGCGCAGGGTTGGTTTGCATGCATGGGTTTGATCTGTTTCCGGTACTGGCTTGATCCATTTTCAGGCCTGACCTTTCACCCTGGGTGCCCAGGCTTGGGTGTGATCCTTCTGTGTTACCCGGGGAGGCACCTGATTGGCCTAGTATCGTTTCTACCTGTTTGCTTATTTTATTAGGTACCACAACTGCGTAGCAATTGGCTAATAATTGTGCGAAGAGTGCATTGGTTGCAGAGTCAGGCATGGTATGCGCCATGGCAATGCCATCTGCTGATTGGCAGGAATGAGAATCTCTTACCTTGTTGGCTGGTTACCACACAAGGTGTCGGAACCTTGCCCTCCATCGTACACCCCAAGTGTGGGGTGGGTTTGTGGGTGTCGCTTGTAGCCTAATCTTTTTTGTTTTCCCCTCTCGTTTTGGTAGGCAAACAGACCTTGCTGACTGAAGGCAAAGACTCCTCCATCCCACCCACCCTCCCAGCTGCCGCGGCCATTGACCCCTCCTTTACAAGCGGCTCCTGCAACTCCCCAGTGGCGCGTGTTGGAATGGACTTCGAACCCTGGCCTCTTGGGATACAAAGGTAGTTGCTTCTGGTTCCCAAGATGCCACTAGGAAGTGTGGGGTGGCCAGTTTGGGGGTTGCTTCTTAGGGTACGGACTGTGTAGGGCCTAGACTCGCCTTTCCCAGTGGATTCTGATCCCGATGGCGGGAGCTTAAGCACTATCAGTGAGAATGAAAAAAGTGTTGCATGGAGAAGAAAGCCCCGGCCCAGGGGCACAGCACCTGCATTTGGGCCCTGGCTTTGTCATCGACTCAATACTCACTCTCTGGATCTTGGTGTCCCCACCTGTGAAATAAAGAGGTTAGCACAACTGGCCTTTTAAGGATCTTCCCGGTGTTTCTATGGCATGACAATGAGTGGTGCCAGCAGTGCCCAGGCTTTGCAGGCAAGGACCATTCTCTATCAGATGCCACTCCCAGATCTAAGCATTAGGTTGGAACTTCATCTTAGAAGGGCTGGACAGTAGTTCCAGCCTTTCTCCATCTCTGGAGCTGCTCTGCTCTGAGCTCATGTGTGGTAGGAGCTGGCCTGGGGATGACTTATCAGGCTGTCTTCAGTGGTCCTCCAGCCCAAATAGGACCCTTCATAGAGGAGAAGCTGTAGGTGCCTTTTGACCCAGGCTTGGAAATAGTCCTTTGCATAAGGCAGGTCACTCATGCCAGGGAGTCTGTGGAGCTGGTACTGTCAGATATTTACCTGCAGGTATCAAACGTAGCAGTTCTTGGGGTGAGGGGTTGACACACAGTGGGTGACTCATTGCATGTTGGTCATTATTCAGTATTTTCTTGAGATCCCAAGGGAACCAGTCCAGAGGGATTGGGTGTTTGTGAAGTTCATGGGCAAGGTCTAGGGATGGAGGCGGAGGCTGAGGGCCTAGAGGATGTCTGGGGAGGGCAGGGCTGGGGGCTGCTGTTCCTGTGTGTGCCAGCCTGGAGCCTGTGTCCCTGGCTCACCTGCCTGCGCTCCTCCTCCCCGTGGTCACCCTGGGCAGGTGTGTCCTGCCCCTCCCTCTGGGGCTGGGCTCAGCAGCCCTGGACTTCGAACTTGCAGGGAGGAAGCGCTTGCAGAGATGGGTGCCTTGGTGCACACTGGGATTTGGTAGGTCCTTGAAGCCGCAGACCTGCCTGAATCCAGGCCATGCCTCCTCGGGGAACTAGCTCTGGACACAGCCCAGAGATTTGCAAATCAGATGCAAAAGTGGCCTTTGGTCGCTGTGGTGGGGCAACTGTGTGGCTGCGACTCTTCTTCCTGGTGTGCAGAATGTGATCATGCTCCTGAAGTTGGTCCATCGTACTTAGGATGTGCTACCGTTGTGCCCTGGATAGCACCAGGGCTGTTTAGACTGTCACCTGGAAAAGGCCGTGGGGGGAGTTTCGTGGCACTGAAGTCTTCCGGGTTTGCTCTGCCACCTTCCCGGGCTGTTCTGAACAGACTCTGCTTCCTCTGATGATCATGAATCTTGGGATGCAGGCCCAAATGTATCCAAGCCTCAGGGTGGTCTTGCCCGGCCCTGCCCCGTGCCCTGCCCATGAAGAGGCTGTGAGTGCCTGCGGAGCCCCTCCCCTCTGAGAGGGTAATGTTTGCCTCCTCTGTTCTCAGTGGCGGGCTTTTTGTTTTCTTCTTTGCCTGGGCAAAACACACCCATTCGCTTTATCCTTTCTGAAGTTTCCACTCTCTGTTGACTCCCAGGGGTCATATGCCAGCTGGGATTTGTGCCTGGCATGGGGCATGGGCTCCACAGGTCCGGTGGGACGCCTGCATCCTGGCATCGGCTGTCTTGGACTTGATAATGAAGCTTAGGAACTCCAAGGGCTCTGAGAGAGAATATCATGGCCAAGTCCCTTCTCACTTAGCGCTTTCCAGTGACCAGGCTGGACTCCAGGCGGGGGCCTTCTGTGGCAGGAGTGACCCATGGTCTTAGAGCGGTCCTGCCTCACCCATGCGGACCAGGGGGCAAGACTGTGTGCAGGTCTGATCTGCAGGCCTGGCCCTGTCTGGCTGATTCCCCCATCTCGGGTTCCTCTGCAAAAGAGCTGGTTGCATTTAGCCAGCAGTTACAGAGGGTCTGGGGCCAGGTGCGGTGGCTCACGCCTGTAATCCCAGCACTTCGGGAGGCTGAGGCAGGCAGATCACTTGAGGTCAAGAGTTCAAGACCAGCCTGGCCAACATGGCAAAACCCCATCTCTACTAAAAATACAAAAATTAGCCGGGTATGGTGGTGCATGCCTGTAATCCCAGCTACTTGGGAGGCTGAGGCAAGAGAATCACTTGAACCCAGAAGGTGGAGGTTGCAGTGAGCCAAGATTGTGCCCCTGCATTCCAGCCTGGGCGATGGAGCAAGACTGTCTCCAAAAAAAAGAGAAGAGTGTCTGGGGTCTGCCAGTCACTCACCAGCAAACAGAGGTGACAAGACTGCCCCTGTTCTTATGGAGTCCGGTAGGGGAGGCAGCATGAAACAAACCCACAAAAACAAAAAAGGAAGATCCCAGCAGAGAATGGAAGTAGGAGGTGGTGATGGGAAGTGACTGCTTGGCACTCCTGGCAGGCTGCTCAGAGGTGGTTTCTCAAGGACATGGTGACATTTAGCTGACATTGAAGGACAGGAAGTAGACAGATCAGTGAAGAGCAGGCAGAATATTCTAGAAAGAGAGAACAGCTAGCCTAACGGCCCTAAGGTAGGATGCCTTCAGTGCATTCAGTGACTGGAAGAAAAGGCCAAGTGACCAGGACGTGGATGGGGTAGGTGTCAAGAGGTGCTGGGTTTTGTATGCCTGGGAAGAAGTTGGGATTTTATGCTTAGGTGATAGGAAGCCACTGGAGGGTTTCGAGCAAGAGGTAAAGTGATGTGATGGTTTTTTGGTTTTTGTTTTTTTTTTTTTGAGATGGAATCTCACTCTGTCACCCAGGCTGGAATGCAGTGGCGCAATCTCGGCTCACTGCAACCTCTGCCTCCCGGGTTCAAGAGATTCTCCTGCTTCAGCCTCTCGAGTAGCTGGGATTATAGGTATGTGCCACCACGCCTGGCTAATTTTTGTATTTTTAGTAGAGACGGGGTTTCACCATGTTGGCCAAGCTGGTCTTGAACTCCTAACTTCAAGTGATCCACCCACCTTAGCCTCCCAAGGTGCTGGGATTACAGGCGTAAGCCACTGTGCCCAGCCAATGTTTGTTTTAAAAAGGTAGTTGGAGCTGCCAAGGGAAGAAACTGTGAGGCCAGAGGGGCAGCTGCTGCAGCCGATGGTGTGAGAGGATGGTGGCTGGGTGAGGAGGTGGACAGGCAGGGAAGGGGTCAGAGTCTGTGTGTGTGTAGAGGAAGAGTTAGCAGGACTCAATGGTGGAGTCAATGGGGCAAGGAAAAGAGAGGGCCCCAGGATGACTCCAGCATTCTGTGCCCCCCGATTTGTGGCTCTGTGTCTTTTCTTCTCTCTCCTGCCCCCTGAACACGACAGTACCAAGAACGACCCACGGCTTTGAGAGGGTTAACGAGGGTTAACGTCTCATGCATTAGGGGAGAAGCGCCATCTTGGAACCATGCTGGCTGCTGAGAAAGGCTTGTTTGAGTGGATTGGGCTCCTTGCGGAGGGAACTGCTTCTCTCTGGCACTGTTTTCAGGAGTGAGTCTGGGAGCAGGCCGAGACACACACTGTCCCTTCGGCCCTGGCTCTGCACTGAAGCCAGCTTCGTGTGTTTGCTCCCTGGGTTCTGTGCTGGGTCTCAGATTGGGTCTAAAAGTTGGCCAGGTTTCTCTCTCTGTGGCTTTGAATGTGATCTGTGTGCTCAGGGCTGAGCTTCTGCACACCTTTTTCCACGTGCCGAGTCATATAGAGCCTCGTTGATGAGCTGTGAGGGCTGGCAGATGGGCTTGTCTGAGGCTCCCACGTTTCCATGGGGCTGGCTCAGCCTCCAGCCCCTGCTCATTGGCAGGGATCTTAACAGTCTTGCCACCCACCAAGGTGTGAATTGCCCCGGTACCCCGCTCGCCTAGAACCCAGGCCAGTCTCCCTTTTCCCAGTTCCTCTGACATGAGGCTCTGCTCTCCTGGGTCCTGACACCGTCTGTGAGGGCCAGGTTGGGGTAAGCATTCCCACCATCGATGCTGTGATAGCAGTGATCTCCAGCTTCCCTGGACAGGCCCCTTGCCACCCTGAGCACTGCCCTGTAGCCCGGGAGCAAGCCAGAGGCCTGGTTGGCGAGCGTGATGCTGTCACAGCCGGCTGCCAGGCTCGCGTGAGCACTTGCCCTTGCTGGCAACGTATTCCCAGCCATATGGGCCAGCCCAGCCTTCCAGGAACACTCTGGAGACCTGACCTCCATGGGGGTGACAGGAAGGGAGGGCCGGTGATGTCTTGCGGGGGCGAGGGTGGGGGGTGCATCAGGGATGTCCCAAGTGGGAAGCAATGTGTGGCACAGCAGCCTGGCCCTGTAAGGAGGCTCTGGAGGCCTGACCTCCAGAGGCAGTGACGGGAGAGAGCAGAAGTGTAGGCTGGCAGCAGCTTGCGGGGGTGGTGGGGCTGTCCCAGGCCTACAGCTGGTGCCTCTGCCTGGCTCCAAGGGGCGTGTCAACCAGTCTTCCTGGGCGTGTCTGCTGGCCTCAGAACACTGGGCTGACCCTGGGGGAGGGTGTGTCCGGGTGGGAGGCGTGTGCATCTGTGCACGCGTGGGAGGTTTTTCTGCTTTCTGCCTCTATGGTCTGCACTAGATCCGTGACCTTCACTCCTAACTGGACTGGACAGTTCTCATGCCATCCTCCAGGGCTTTGATCTGATGTGAAGCTGGCAGCTCCACGGCCTGCAGCTGGGGTGGGGGATGCAGAGGGGCGGGAGCAGGAGGGTTCCCCACCTCCCACCATGATATGGTGCTCCAGAGGGTGGGTAGACCCCAAGGTTGCCTCGGGCTGAGCAGAGATGTGGCTGGGAGTTGGTCTAGGAAGAGTTACTGATCTTCCTGATTTCTAATCTGGGCCAGCGTTCCACCTGGTGGTGCCGACACCCCAGCCTGGGCCTCCTTCCTCCGTTCTCCCCATGCCCCCTGCCTTCGGAGCAGATGCAGGAAACCCCCGAGTCTCGCCATGCATGGGCCCCAGGGAAAAGGGATTGGGAAGGGCTGGGGGCACCTGCCCTGTCTGGTGCTACTCGGGGAACTTCTCAGTGGGTGACGCAGTTGCTCCAAAGGATGGGATGACCCATGGGTTTGGGAGGGTTGATGCTGTGTGGTGAACGAGGGGAGAAGCACCTCCACCCTGCCTCTGCCCTGAGTGCCCACAGTGAGAGAGGCTGGCATCAGAGAGGCGACTTCAGGTCTCACACATGGAGGAGTCCCGGAGTCCTCACTACATCATCTCCTCATGTAGACCTTCAAGCTCCTCCTCTCCAGTCTCCTGCCAGGTTCCCCTATCTGCTTTTGTTCTGGAATCTACCCAGGGATAAGCCTGGTCCAGGTGAAGGCCCTTAGGCCCAGAGCCACCACCCTGAGGCATGAGGCGGCCAGTGATCCCCTTGCCGCCCACCTTCCCCAGGACCCCTGGATGCTGCCACGTTCCCACCCACACCACTGCCGCTTGCTCTCTACCCTTCAGGCCTGAGGGTTGCTACCTTCTGCTCACCACCCAGGTTTTCTCTCTGGTCCGGCTCCTTGGCTTTCCCCCAGGCTTTTCTGAGCCTCGGTCTTGCCATGGTAGCTGGGTTGGGACCCCCATGGCCAACGGGGTAAGAGGAGGAAAGGTGTAATTAAACACTAGTTTCTTCTCCAGAAATGCTAATCGGGAAAAGCAATTAAAAGCAACTTTTTTTCCCCCTTAGTAATCTGTGTTAAGAGCTGGTAATGAAGTTTAGGGCCGTTGTGACTCAATATTTCAGCTTCACCGACTCAAGTCAAAACAATCCGAGCCCAGGAGTTTGCCAGCAGCTGAGCTGGGCCCGGGCAGCAGCTGTGAGTCCCACCCCGTGCTGCTCTCTGGGCAGACAGAGGATCAGTCCCAGCTGTGGGGAGGGGGTCTGGTGACACAGAGATGGGTCCCCTCGGACATCCCTCAGAAGACCCTGGAAATGCATCATAGTGAAAATGCTTAGGACAAGGGTTTGGGGAGCACCTGGTTTAGGGGACAGGACTAAGGAAGCACGGGGTTCAGTAGGGTCAGGGGAGAGAAACTGGGTGCTTGAGGAGCCCACTGGATTGGGCCAGGGCTCAGCCTTGGGGGTTCAGAGCTGGAAGAGGTGGTGGTCCAAGTCCTGACCTGTCACCTCTGGCCATTCATTTTCCATTTCCATTCAGCGACACTGCGGGTAGCCATTGCAGGTGCTGGAAATGAAGAGGAGGCCAACGTCCTGCCCTCGTGAGGTTTACATTTGGATGGAGGGAGCCAAATGATACAGGAGAAGAAGGAATAAAGGATGTACTGGATGGCGATGCGTGGGAAGGAGGAAACAAGAGCCGCTTTGCAGAACAGAATAGGGAGTGAGGGGCAGGTGGGTGGATGGTTTGTCATTTTAGATGTGGCTCCCAGGGAAGGGGTCACTGCGACGGTGACATTTGAGTGAAGACAGAAAGGAAGTGAGGGAGTGAGACAACCTAATCAATATCTGTAGGAAAAGCGTTCCCACCAGGGGGAACAGCAGGTGCGAGATCCTGGAGGCATGTTGGAGAAGCAAGGAGGCCAGTGTGGCTGGAGCAGAGTGAGGGGCAGATGCCATTTGAGGTTGAGGGGGTCAGGGTGGGGGGCCCTCAGATCCCACAGGACTTGCAGGCCATTGTGAGAACTCTGGCTTTTACCCAGAGTGAAATAAGAAGCTTTTTGAAGAGTTCTGAGTGCCATGATCTGATTAGGAACAAGCTCTTTATTAAAAAACAAGACCCACCTGTCACCAACTCTGCCTCTCACAGGTCGCATATGTGCCCGGATCTCCCTCCCTGAAGGCACTCTCTCCATGTTTCATGTGGGAGCGGGCAGAGGAGGCATAGAGAGGTCTGTCTGGAACTCACCCTGCTCTAGCCTGGGCCTCCTTCCCCCGGTCCTTCTGGGGAGCCGCTCAGAAACAGGGTCTTGTCACTTTAAGCAGCCCCCACCCGCCTCCCTGGCCTGCTTTATCTGAAGTCCAAGCGCATGTTGTTCCAGGACCGATCCGCTTTAGCTAATTAATAATCTGACAGGAGCCACCCAGGGGATTAGCCGTTGAGCTGAGCTCCACCAAGCCCCAGCAAATGAGCCCTGTGCTCCTTGGGGACATGGAGGTGACTTTGCGGGGTGCAGCAAGAGGGGACCCCCGCAGGTGAGCTGTGGTATTGGGCAGTGCAGGAGTGACAGGTGAGGGAGGAGGCTGGGCAGGGCAGAAAGTGATGAGAAGAGCCTCTTGAAAAGAATCTGCTGTCCTGAGACGGACAAGGACCTCTGCTCCCCCTCACTGCCTCTTCTGTCCTGCTCACACCCCAGGAACTGTCCCCCCGTGCCAGGTACTACCTGCTGAGTCACTGGGACAGGCTTGCCAGAGTTAACAAATAAAAATACAGGATACCTAGTACATTTAAATTTCACACAAATAGCATGCAATGTTTAGTGCAAGTATATTCCATGCAATGTTTGGGACATACTTACATGAAAACAGGTTTTTTTGTTGGTTTGCTTGTTTGTTTTTTGAGACGGAGTTTTGGTCTTGTTGCCCAGGCTGGAGTGCAATGGCATAATCTCGGCTCACTGCAACCTCTGCCTCTTGGGTTCAAGTGATTCTCCCTCCTCAGCCTCCCTAGTAGCTGGGATTACAGGTACCCGCCACCACACCCAGCTAATTTTTTGTATTTTTAGTAGAGTCGGGGTTTCACCATGTTGACCAGGCTGGTCTCGAACTCCTGACCTCAGGTGATCCACCCACCTTGGCCTCCCAAAGTGCTGGAATTACAGGCATGAGCCACGGCACCTGGCCATAGTCATTGTTTATCAGAAATTCACATTTCACTGGGCATCCTGTATTTTCTCTGGCAGCCCTGAGCAGGGAGGGCTGGCAGCTGGGGGGCTCCCTCTGGAAGAGGCAGCACTCCCTGGGGAGCTGCCTGGGGACTTTGCAAGCAAGGCAGGGCTGGGGTCGCAATGACCTCCACTCCCACAGTACAGGGAGAGGAGGGTGATGGCAAATGTCAGCCACTTGCTGGATTCTTCCAGCCTGTATCTGGCCCAGGTGGTCCTTGGGTGAATCGAGTCTAAGTCCCCACAGGGGCATCTGTGGCCACCAGGCTGGGGAGCAATTCCCCAGGAACGCCTCCCCTAGTGAGGCTGCTATCTAGGAATAGTCTGGGGGCCTCTCCAGAGGGGGCCGCCTGAAGTTTCTGGGGTAATTTGGGAGGATGGCCATCCGCTAAGGGCATCTATTCTGAGCCCAGGGAGAGGTGGGCAGGGATGACCCACTGTGTAGGAGGGGCTGGACCAGGCCAGGCACAAAGTCAGGGACAACAGCCTGCTACACAGGGCCACCGCTGTGTTCTAGGACCTTTGGGCACTGAGCAGGAATCCCCATCTGCTGCTCTCTCCACACCCACCCCAACTGGGCAGCCCGTGCTAGCTCCTTGGGGAGGGTGTACCCTGCAGGGGCTGGCCTGCCTGGGCTGTCACTTTGGGGCAGGGAGGGGAGGGCCAGTCTGGAGTGGAAAGCTTGATGGGGTCCTTACTGCTCCCTCTGGTGACCCCTCACATCCTGGCTCCGTTCCTGTGGCCGGGGAGCTTAGGGCTGCCAGCTGGTGGAGGTCCAGCCTCCTGCAGCCAAGGGGCCTGATGCCAGGCGGGCAGTGCCCCGAGGTGGGAGCTCTCTGCTCTGACTCTGTTCTCCAGGAGTTAACAGCATCCTGTGCCCTGGGAGGCCTCCTCACCCCTAGCCCCCTGGGCTGCCCTCCTCCCAGCCTTTCCTGGCACAGTCAGCCAGGGCATCTTGTGGTGTGAGCAGAAGGGGGCTGGGGTTGCCACACGGGTGGGAACCTCTTCCGCTTCCCGAGCTCTCAGACTCTTCCCCAGCCTGCCCGGTGGTTTGGCCCCGTTTCTCGAGCCGGCTGCTGCCCGTGTTGCCTCTGACCAACATCATTAGCGTGGGTATTTATATTTCATTAACAACATTAAGCCCAAATGGCATTAAAAGCAAAGCTGGTGATAAATAGCTTATTAATAAACAGGGAGTGCTCCGTGCTGCCTGGCCTCTCCCAGCCCCGGTGTTAACCCTTGCTGCCCTAGATAAATATGCCTCACCCTAAAGATCATCCCCCTGAAGATGGGGCCAGAAGTGCCGGTCCCTTCTCTGCCCTCTGTCGGCTACTCTGAGGTCAGTGTGTCTTGGATTCTATGCCAGGCAGGTCTGGGTCACGAGCTCACAAAACCTGGCCAGACCCCCTTGGGGCCTCTAATCAGATCCTTGTCACCCTGTCCTCACTAGTTTTGATTCTGGGGATTAATAATTTAGGAAATGTGGCTTTTCTAGGTTGTAAGCTAAGATCTTTCCTATTCCCTTTTAGCTGTATCTGAAACAAGGTTTACAGACTCGAAAAGACTCACAATAGTAATAATAATAATAATAGCAACGACAGTTACAATCGCAGCCAGCATGCACCGGGTGCTCACCATCTGCTCACCGCTGTCTTGGTGATCACTCCACACACAGCAGCTCTCAAACCCTCCAGTGACCCCAGGAGCGTCCAGCTCAGCTTCCTTTTATTTTTTATTTTATTATTTTATTTTTTTATTTTTTTGAGACAGAATCTTGCTCTGTCACCCAGGCTGGAGTGCAGTGGTGACATCATGGCTTACTGCAACCTCCACCTTCCAGCTTCAAGTGATTCTCCTGCCTCAGCTTCCCGAGTAGCTGTGATTACAGGTGCGCCACCATGCCTGGCTAATTTTTGTATTTTTAGTAGAGACGGGGTTTCACCATGTTGGCTAGGCTGGTCTCGAACTCCTGACCTCATGTGATCCGCCTGCATCAGCCTCCCAAACTGCGAGGATTACAGGTGTGAGCCACCTCGCCTGGCCTCAGCTCCTTCTATAAGTGGGCAAACTGATGCCCAGAGAAGTGAAGCAGGGCCGAGCACGGTGACTCACGCCTGTAATCCCAGCATTTTGGAAGGCTGAGGTGAGAATCGCTTGATGCCAGGGGTTCAAGACTCCCATCTCTTAAAAAAAAAGTTAAAAAATAAAAAATAGCCAGGTGTGGTGGTGCACGCACCTGTAGTCCTAGCTATTTGGGAGGGGAGGCTGAGATGGGAGAATCAGGTGAGCCCAGGAGGTGGAGGCTGTAGTGAGCTGTGATTGCACTGCTGCACCCCAGCCTTGGCAGCAGAGCAAGACCCTCTGTCTTTAAAAATTAGAAGAAAAAGAAAAGAAAAATGGAAGCAAAGCAGCATCAGTAGCCGGGGCTCATGTCACACAGCCTCTGAGCTACTGTCATTGTGCAGTCGGCCCCGAAACAGGAGTCATTGTAGAAGGGCTCATCCCTGGCTCCTGGGCCTCATGTGTGCCAGGGTTTCTCAGAGCTGTGGCTCCGGCCTGACTCTCCCTGCCCCCGGGCCCCTGCCACTTCGTCATGCAATGCCCCTGTCTAGGCAAGCTGCCTGCGCATAGGTCGGCTGTCCGGAGGGCACAGTTACGTACCTTGCAAGCCACCACTCCACCTGGGACCCAGAGGTGCCACCAGAGAGCCAGCAGGGTGTCTGTGATGCTCCAGAGACCCATGTGAGCCTCTGTTTCCGACTGGAGCAGCTTCTACTCCGTGCCCCTCCTGGGGAGCGAGGAGCAGCCAGGCCTTGGTTGTTGGGTGTTATAAGTTAGTATTAATATTTGTTAGATGTAGGGTCATCTGTTAACACTTCTGAGAAATAGAGGCATGCTCAGCCCTGGGTCCTCTCACAACCCCAGCTCCCTAGCCGAATTGGCTGAAAGTAAGAAGAGAAACTGGAACCTTGTCTAGATTAAGAGGCCTCACTTAGAACTTCCTGCTGCAAGAGTCTCCTTATTCGCCTGGTCCACTCGGGGCTGTCTGGGCCACACCTGGCTGAAGGAGGAAATGGGACTGTCTTGGAGTTTGCAGCATAAAAGTGAAAGATAGGCCAGGCGCGGTGGCTCACACCTGTAATCCCACTGCTTTGGGAGGTTGAGGCGGGTGGTCAGGAGATCGAGACCATCCTGGCCAACATGGTGAAACCCCGTCTCTACTAAAAACACAAAAAATTAGCTGGGCATGGTGGTGCACGCCTGTAGTCCCAGCTACTCAGGAGGCTGAGGCGGGAGAATTGCTTGAACCCGGGAGGTGGAGGCTGCAGTGAGCCAAGATTGCGGCCCCCCCGAACTCCAGCCTGGGCGACAGAGTGAGACTCTGTCTCAAAAAAAAAAAAAAGGCCGGGCGCGGTGGCTCAAGCCTGTAATCCCAGCACTTTGGGAGGCCGAGACGGGCGGATCACGAGGTCAGGAGATCGAGACCATCCTGGCTAATACGGTGAAACCCTGTCTCTACTTAAAAATACAAAAAAAAACTAGCCGGGTGACGAGGCGGGCGCCTGTAGTCCCAGCTACTCGGGAGGCTGAGGCAGGAGAATGGCATAAACCCGGGAGGCGGAGCTTGCAGTGAGCTGAGATCCGGCCACTGCACTCCAGCCTGGGTGGCAGAGCAAGACTCTGTCTCAAAAAAAAAAAAATCGGGGGAAAAGATGGAGGGAGAGTGGAAAGTGAAGCCGCCATGTGGTTGCAAGGAGGGGACAGGGTGGAGGGCATGTCGTGGAGACCATCTGGCTGTGTCTATGAGCACTCAGGGAAGACAGAGAGCTCATTAATTAGCAGGGCTCCCGCTGTCTGTGCAGGGCCCCGGACTGCTTCTCCCAACTCATTGCCAAGCTGGGAAGGAAGTTGGGATGCAGCAGCTGTAGGGCTCCTCATCAAAGAGGAATCCCATGTCTCATCCTGATGCCTGCAACCTGACCAAGCACTCCCCAAAGAGAGAATCGAGTAGGGGGACCTGGCAGGGAGACCTCACCGGACTGACGTGGCGATGTTAGGGCTGCCTCTGGAGGTCTGATTCGCATCTGCTGCTTCTGCCGAGAAGACCTCCACGCTTGCTTTGGCCATGCGGGCCTTGGCCATCATGGCAGGGCGTGGTGGATGGCTGGGAATTGGAGACACTGTGGAGTTTATGATTGTCACCTACATTACAGTTCAGGTGACTGTACAGACATAAAACCAGTGGTCAGAGACCCCAGACCAGGAGCAAACAGTGGGGAAAGGCCAGCCAGGCCTGCCCCTGCCTGGAACTAGTGGTCAGGTCGGGGAGCTGATTGCGAGAAAGAGGTACGCTAGAGAGAGATGGGCTCTGGAACCAGGTTGACCTGAGTTGCAGTTCAGACCCACCATTTTATAGATGTGGCCGTCACTTCACAAGCTTAGCCTCATTGTCCTCCTCTGCAAAATGGGCACAATAGCATCATCTTTGCAGGAATGTGTTCTCTAAAATGCCTGTGACCAAACCTGGGACCTGGTAGATACTGAGTGAGGGGTCACCGCTGCCTCTATCACTGTTATGCCCACTCCTCATTTGTCGTCGCTAATGTCTGTTTGAGAAACAGAAAATGAAATGGGTGTAGAACACGGTATACACACAGGGCTCGGCCTGCCACCCCTGCCCAGGAGGAGCTGCTGCAGCAGTAAGCACACGCCGGGCCTGGCAATCACCTTCTCTGCCAGGCTTAGAAGGGGAGTTGGACGCAGGGAGCCTTTGAAAGGCAAGCACAGTGTCCCCTCTCCTAGTGAGTACTCATTCTGGAGGGGGAGCTAGGTGTGGTGAGACACCCCTAGTTCCAGGCAGCTGCAGTGACCCACGAGAGAGCAGAGCGGGGGTCTTCAGTGTGGTCGGCCCTGTAGCCTTTGATGCCACGTGTGCGGAGGCAGGTTCTCTCCTGTTTCTTGCATGTGGGCTGGGCTTTGATTAGGGACCCTGAGCCCGCCTCACCTTCTCCCTACTCTGCAAAGCCTGGGACAGGGACTGCAGCTTCTGCTCATTCACTGGAGGCGTGCTGAGATGTGTTCTACTCCATTCTACTTCCCTGACATCTGGGTGGAGTGCCTTTCATCTGCCGCTGGGACCTGACCATTGTTAGACCCTCAATGGCAGCCATTGCGTCTGCCACGGTTTGGCAGGTGCTGGATTTAGCACTTAGTAAGATTCCCCTGCCCATGGGATTTGGTTTGTCTGCTGGGTTGCATTTATGAAAGATGAGCATATGCAGACCCCTGCCTCTCTCTACAGACCTCACCTTCCCAAGGACGGCTTCCCCTTTGCTTCCCAGCCCGATCCTTAGTCTCAGGTGGCCTATGTCTCCAAGGGCCAGAGGCTCAGAGGGGATGGGGGTGGCTGGTGGAGTGGCTGGAGCCTCCTGGGGTGAAGGGTCTGTGTGTGCTTACCTTGCTTTAGGGGAATGGCACTGCCAACTGGGTGGCCATCACATGCCGTTTGTCACTCTGTGAACTTCTGGGCATCCACTCCGGGTTAGCAGGGGCTATGAAGGGAGAAGCCATGGGGTCATCTGTCTTGCCCACATGATCTCAGAGCTACCCAACCCCACATGGGCCCTAGAGAAAGGACAGGTGGCAAGAGCCTGGAAAATGGCTCCTGGGAGTGGGGAAGGTGACTTGTACATCCTTTGCTCCATGGCCCAGGAGCCAGGCCTTTTGGCTTGATGAGCAGACCTTCCAGTGGGTCAAAGTCCACTCCAGATCTGAGCTTTTTCTTTTCCCTGCTCTCTCACCTCCAGGGGTGCTAGAAAGAGGGCACCCTCCCTTCTGCCCTGTGGTGGCCCCAACATGAGGCCAGTCATGGGCTGCGGTCTAGGACGCCTCTAGGAGAAGGTCCCGGGCCCAGGCTGGCTCTCGGTTGGGGTGCAAGGTGCTGTCTTGGTTCTACGCCTGCCCCCAGCAGTAGGCATTGCCAGCCTTTTTAGCAGACACCCCTGATGCCAGCCCCAGGCAAGGGGGCCCTCATCTGAAGCCACGGGGCTGGGAAGGCAGAAGGGATCCCGCGCGGACTCCTTCCTCTGGGAGCTTCTCCTACTTTCATTTTCTTTTCGCCACTATTTTTTCCTGGGGTCTAATTAAAGACTTGGAGCCGTTTACAGCCTGTGGTTGGCTTTTTATTTGGATCTTTGGCAATTACCTCCTGCCCTAAAATAAGTTTCGATGGAACAGGGGTAGGATTCTTCTTTTTGGCCGAGTTCTCAGCTTTAATTTTGCCGTGCATGCGTGTGTGTGCGCGCACGTGTGAGTGATGGAGTGTAATGAGGCCCTTCCCTCCCTGCTCTTCCAAATCCTGCCTCCTTGTCACTCTCCTCATCTCAAGTGTCCTGTGGCCAAGGCAGAGGCCTGGACGGCAGGAACAGTATGTCCTCAGCCTCGCCCTGCCTCGAGGCCACTCTGTGATGACAACAGGCAGGTCATCTGTTGACTCTGTCCCAGTTTCTTCACCTGTGAATGGGGCCAGTGGGCCGGGCACGCCAGAGGCTTCCCTCCGCACTGCTTGGTGGCAGACCTCTCACCCAGCAGAGTAAGGTGATCCCTCGGGGTGGGAGGAAGCCAGCACCACCGCCGCCAGGCCTCCTTTTCCCCTCTTGATCCACACTTTGTGTTTGAATAGGAGCTCGTGATCATGTGCCCAAGGATCTTCCCCATTTCTGTCCCTCTCGATTCTCCTAGCTTCTGTGTGAGCAGGTGCGATCACCCCATTTTCTAGACCTATAGGGTCATAGGTGCCCTGTGGCCGGAGATCATTAGTGGCTTTTCTGATCTCTCTCGGCTTAGAGGGGATAGAACATTGGGATTCAAACCCAGGTCCTCTTTTCATCCAAAATCCACACCCAGGTACCCAGGACTGGGGACATCATTTGTGGGGCCCAGTGCACACGGAAAATGCAGGGCCTCTTGCTCTAAAACGATTCAGAATTTCACAACAGTGACAGCAGGACGTTCAACCCAGCAGGTGCCCTTTGAGTATGAGACCCTGTGTGGCTGTGTGGGTTGCACACCCAGGAAGCTGGCCCTGCTCACACCCGCTTGAGTCCCCTTTTCCTGTTTGCCTCTGTTTCAATCCATGTGGCTAAGGGCAAGGAAGGTCAAGAGGCCGTCTGTGTTCCGTGTGCCTGGCACTGTGGATCACTCCTGCAGATGGGGAATACCCTGGATTCTCCCAATTCTTGGCCTGTCCCATCTGGCCTCTGTCTTATAGGCACAACACAGGCTGTCTGGGGTTCCCTGAGTCTCTTAGGGGACTTCAGACCTAATTAAGGCCACCTGAGACTTCATGTGAGTCAGAGGTGAGGAAATCAAAATAAAAGGACAAAGAAAATTTGGTAACAACTCTGTTTCCTTGGGGCAGAGGGTGAAGCTTTTGGGGATCAGTCCTCCCAGTCCCATTTAGGAGCCCTGTGGGATCTCTCTTTGTCAAGCAAAGCAAATGGTGACCTGCCAAAAATATTCAGGTCATACTGGGCTTTGATTGCTTTGCTTGGGCTAGAAGGTCAGGTGGCCTATTACGTAGGCTCATCTGGAAACTTCCTCACCGTTTGTTGGGGACTTGGAGTGGCCGTGGAGTCTTAGGGGGCAATGGGTGGATTGACGGAGCACATGGCAGACATGCGTCTGTGGGTACCGTGTACCGGGGTGCCTGTGCGCTCCGGGGAGGTCACAGCTCTCCAGCGTGCCACGCAGCTCTTCAAATAAGAGCTGTCAGGATGAATGGCTCTCACTGGCTCCCCAGACAGACAGTCCTTGCCCGCCCATCTGGGACTGTGTTCCCCTGTCAGGACACGCCTGCTCATGGTACCCTTTCTCTCTTCTGCTAATGCCCCCCACCCCACCCCCAAGAAGTCTGGGTACCAAAGTTCCGGCCCCAGGACCCCACCCTTGGCTCTCATTACCATGCCACCTGCTCCCTAGAAACTGTCTAAATTCTGGACTTTGGGCAAGTTTCAGGATTAAATGTGTCCTAAAAGCCATAGCAGCTGTTTTTATGGGTGGGGAGGGAGCAACTTTATCTAAAATCAGGGGGCAGGGCTGGGGTGGGAGTGCCCTAGGCATAAGGTCTGAAGCAGTTTGAGTCTAAGGGGAAGAGAGTGCCCGAGTTTCCAAGGACTGATTAGATGGTATGCCAAGTGTATTAAATTTTGCAGACATTTTAACAGCAATATGCTAGATAGTTGGGTGTCCCCTGAGGCGGCTGGATTTTTTATATCCTTCACAGAAGGTCAGAACCCTCTTCTGCCTCCCTCCCCCCGCCGCCCCATGCTCCCCGCTCCTCTCTCTCTCTCTCTCCACCTCCCTCCCTCCCTTTCCTCAACAATTTCCCTTGCTTCTTGCTCTCTGCTCATCTGGTACCTAAAAGACCTCCCATCCCGCCTGCCCTCCCATCGGGGGATCTGGGGTCTCCAAGGCTGGAGAGGGGCACAAACGGGGTACTTGATTTCTATTTTTCTCCCCTTCCCTCTTCTCCTCCCCCCACCGCCCCCCCCCCCCCCATTTTGGAGACTGTCGTAAGACCTACTCCCTCCCTCCTTATTTTTATAGAAAAAAAAAAGGCAGGAAAAGAATCCATCTGGCATATGAATAATTGAAATGGCTCAACTCTGTTCCTGTTGCCGCTGTTTGTTCTCAGCTCCCCCGGCCCCCAGCCCATCCCCCTGAGTGCAGGTCTCTACGTGGAGGATGCAGGGGCACACTTAGAAGGTTCTCGGTGGAGGCCTAGGGCTCTCCTTCATCCTGAGCCCTTTCTCCCCATGAACCTATGGGTCTGAGTGGGGGCACTTGGAGATATAGTCTCCTTCTCCCTGACCATGGGGACAGCCAGCCTTGGGCTAGAGTGCCCCCAAATATCACTCACCCTTGAATGGCTCCCTTGGCCTCTTGGGCTTCAAGGGACAGCTAACTGGAACCTGATTTCTTCCAGAATCCCCTGGGATTCTCCCTTTTATGCCCCAGACTCCTCCTGTCCCCCACCCTCTGCTTCTCTGTCCTGAGGGTTCTAGTGCCCTGCCTGAGCTTCAGGGACCACAGGGACTCCTGTTTGGGGAAAACTGGCTTTGGCAATACTCTCCAAGCTCTCTTTCAGTACTGCTTTCAGGGGCTGCTTCACCCCCAGGAACTGGCCCAGGCTTCTTGCTCAGAGGCTTTTTTATCTTTTTTCTTTTTTGTGAGATGGAGTCTCGCTCTGTCGCCCGGGCTGGAGTGCAGTGGCATGATCTCGGCTCACTGCAACCTCTGCCTCCGGGTTCAAGCAATTCTCCCATCTCAGCCTCCCAAGTAACTGGGATTACAAGTGTGTTCCACCACGCCTGGCTAATTTTTTGTACTTTTAGTAGAGATGGGGTTCCACCATGTTGCCCAGGCTGGACTTGAACTCCTGACCTCAAGTGATGCGCCTGCCTCGGCCTTCCCAAGTGCTGTGATTACAGGTGTGAGCCACCTCACTTGGCCAGAGGCTTCTAACTCCTCACCAACCCATTCCCTTTCCTCTCCTTCCTTTCAATGCGCTAAGACAAGTGCTTGCTCCTGGCTGGAGGATTTCAAGTTCTTCACTTTTAGATTCAGCCTTTTTGTGGGGAGCCATGAAAGACAGAGATTTTTAACTTTGTTTTCTGTGACAAGTTGAGCGGAAGCACATGGGCAGGAGGTGGGGCCAGGCCAGGGACTGGGGAGAGAATGGACTCAGGCCTGGCTGGAATCTCTGCCTTTTCACTTTCCACAGCCTGGACCAGCTGCACACCAAGCCCCGTGTCCGAGCCGAGCATTCACTGTCTCTTTAAAACCATTTAGAGGAAAAACAAAAGAACTTTAGTGCATTAATTCTAGATGAAGATGGGTCTCCAGATGACAGCCTGATCCACATTATTCCCTGCAAGACAACCTCCCCTCTCCTCCGCCCCCTCCCGCCTTCCTGCCCCTCTGCCCAGCTCTTTGTCCTCCTCCGTGGTTATTGCTTTGTGAAAAGCAGATACAGGGTGGCATGAAGCCTAATCGTGCGCTTGATGTTCGAGAAGTCAATACTTCTGTCTGTTTGGGACATCACGTTCATGTCGTGTGTGAAGTATTGACTTGCAGCTGTGGGCCCTGTGGTTGCAAAGTGCTGGGAGCCAGTGTATCTCAGAACCACCGAGCAGTCATGGTGGGGTTGCGGCTGGGGGCACATGAGAAGCGGTGAGGGGTCCCTGTCTCGGGGCTTGCTGGGTAGGCACACTAGGTCTTAGAATAGCACCAAAATGTTCTAGATCTCTCCTGGCTTTGGGGGAAAAAACACACGGATACACACAAACTGCCCAGTAAGCAAAAAATAATTCAGATGAAATTCAAATCATGTTTGTTAATATATAACTATATATATATAAATATAAATATATACAAAAGTCATTTGTAAAGACTCCTACACATGTTATAAAAGCTGCAAAATGTCTGGCATTCCAGGGCCTAGTAGGAATAATTAGATATTTATATCCAATAAAACTGGTTTGATGGGGAAATCGTTTCCCTCGGTGTGGATTCTCAGTTGAGGTTGAGTTTCAGTGGTTGGGTTTGTTTTTTTCCTGACAATAAAACCAGGAGTTTGGCACCAACAAATGTATTTCCCGTAAATATCTAAAACTGTTTTTTCTACTGTGAGCTCTGCTTGACCAGCCTCATCATGCCAGCCCAGCCCGTGCTCATCTTCACTGGAGAGCTCTTTGCATAGAGCACCCGCTCTGGACCCGCAGCCTGGGCCAGTGCTGGAGCTTGTGTGTACCTGTGTCTTCTCCCTGTGCCCTGCCACCCCCACCCCCAGGACAACTGCTGGTGGCTCTTTTCCAGGCTTGGCTTTGCTGTTTTCCTCCTTAAACAAGTCCCTAGAATGGGGCTTCTGCCCTCATGTTCTTGAAAGCCCAATCTAGAGCCAGGCGTGGTGGCTCACACCTGTAATCCCAGCACTTTGGGAAGCTGAGGCAGGTGGATCACCTGAGGTCAGGAGTTGGAGACCAGCCTGACCAACATGGTGAAACCCCGTCTCTACTAAAAATACAAAAATTGGTGGAGGTACACACCTCTAATCCCAGCTACTTGGGAGGCTGAGGCAGGAGAATCGCTTGAACCCAGGAAATGGAGGTTGCCATGAGCTGAGATCCCGCCATTGCTCCCTAGCCTAGGCAACAGAGTAAGACTCTTCTCAAAAAAAAAAAAAAAAAGCCCAATCTAAATGTCTTTTAGACTTTTTTTTCCTTTTTTCAGAAAGGGTCTCACCCTGTCGCCCAGGCTGGAGTGCAGTGGAGCGATCATAGCTCACTGCAGCCTCCACCTCCTGGGCTCAAGTGATCCTCCCACTTTAGCCTCCCAAGGAGCCAGAACTACAGGTGTGCACCACCCCGTCCAGCTAATTAAAAAAAAAAAAATTTTTTTGTGGAGACACAGGGTCTCACTGTGTTGTGCAGGCTGGTCTTAAACGCCTGACCTCAAGCAATCCACCCACCGTGGCATCCCAAAGTGCTGGGATTACAGGTATGAGCCATTGTGCCCTGAAACTTTTCTGATTTTACTTAGTACTTCCTACCCACAATTTGCAGTTTCTCTTCCTCCACCTCCTGCTTCTAGACCCTTCTCTCCCACCTCTTCAGAGCTCTGCTTGGCCTCCCGGCCTGTTGCCTTCAGGGCCTCCGCCATGGTGCGGCTGCCCTGGGGAGACACTGCCTCGAAGCCCTGGCTTGGGGGACCCTCAGCCCCATCCTCGTTTCTCTCCCATCTGTTACACAGGTGTGAACAGATGGAGCCAGAAGGAGTCATAGATGCCCAGGACCTCACTCTCCCATTATACAGATGTGGAGCTGAAGCCCGGGCTGGGGCGCATGGGTTAGTGGGAGGGGCTGCGCTGGCTTCAGGTTCCTTACTGGAATGGGGCAGAGCTGGGGCCTGAAACACTGCCCTTGACTTCCAGCAGGTTCTGGGATTGGGGAAGATACACAGGCCTTGCCTCAACATTGAGCCACTGTGAGACACTGGGCAAGTGGCCTCGCCTCTCTGAGCCTCGCTCTTCCAATTTGTGACATAGAATCAGTAACTCGTATCCTATGGGGTTGCAGAGAGGAGTGAGTGAACTAAAACCCGACAAGCCCCTGGGCTGATGCTGGCCGGGGGGGGTGCTTTCCCTATAAGGTGATGGTAATTGGCACTCACCCTAGCTCAAACGAGGACACGCTGTGACACTGGGTCACTGGAAGGAGACCTTGTCCGTGGGCTCCACCTGTGCGGTGAGTTGACTGTGGTCCCTTTCTCCCTGGATGACTGAGTTTTGCCCTTTCAGGAGGGCCTTGTCTGGGATCCCAGCACCTTTCGGCTTCCCAAGTCTCAGCCTCAACTCATTTCCGGGGGGAAGGAAAAGCCAGGACCAGCGGGGGAGCTGGCCAAAGGCATGTGCTGGATAGGCCAAGGTTTAATCGGGAACCAGAACCCCAAAGAGAGGGCCCAGAGAAACAGGAGGGAGGAGCTGCAGGGTCTTTGACATAGAGCCACCCTGGCTGGGACATTTGGGCCAAACTATAGCTTGGGCTCTTGAGGGGCTGGTGGCCCTGTTGTTTTGACAAAGGGCTTTTAGATCAATGACAAGAAGGCCCCTGAAGGCTCTGTGGGGAGTGGAAGCAGCCAGCAAGGCTCGGAGAACCGGGAGTAGGCCCGGGAGGCGGAGGGCTCAGGGAAAGGTCTGGAAGCCTGAGTGGGCACAGCCGAGCTTAATTACGGAGCAGCAAGGGGAGTGAGAACAGACAGCCCCTGTGTGGGTCACGCACATGCTGTGCCCCATGCCCTTCCCTGAGCATGTGGTCCTCCTCCTCCTCACCATGGCCACCCTAGGCCGGGGCCCCTGGGAGGGTTTCCCTTGCAGTGACACTCACGGAGTGGCACATGTGACCTTCACCTGCGCCCCTACCCAGAGAGACAGCAGAGGTGAGCCCCAGGCGCACACACCCTCCTCGCGAATGCACCGGTCCCGCAGCTGCAGGTGTCACCGCACGCCGTACGCCAGGGGGCTGGCCGCTGGCCTGAAAAGAACAGCCACCCTCCAAAAGATGCCTGGGTGACTTGTTTTTCGTTGTTGTTTTTGTGGCTTTTTTTCCCTTCTTCCCCCGGACCCCCAGCAAAATTTAAAAAAAGAACTCAACAAGAAGCAGAGCCCAAGCTTCCTGTGACTGGTTCTCAGAGAAGCCAGTCAAATCTCCTCTTGTTGAGAACATTTTGACAGCATAAAATTGCTGCCGGAATGTGACTTTAGCGAAAAGTAAAAAAAAAAAAAAAAAATCCTTCCTTCATGCATATGGAGTTTTTTGGAAAAAAAAATGGTATTTTAATGCTTTCTATTAAATTGGGACTAAAAGTGGTGTCTTAATTTGCATGCATTAGCATATTTGCATATAGATCACTGAAATGGTGGAAGAGAGAAGAGCCTTTAAATGAAAATTCTTTTAAAGGCACAGGCCTGCCTCCTTCTCCTCTCCCTCTCCCTGTGGGGTTTATGCTTGATCTTTTCCTCTCACCCTCAGCCCCGCCTTTGTGTCCTCCCTGCAAAGGGCCAGTTGGGTCGAGGCCCTGCCTCTCTGGAGCTGGTTTGGATGGGGTCAAGGGGCTGGAGAAAGCCCTGGCCCAGGTCTCCCCATGGCCCTGCAGCCTCCTTGTGCGGGCAGGATCCCACCTGGCCTATCCTGGCAGTGGCTCTGAAGGAGGGGCCTGTGTCCACAGCCAGCAGGCAGGTGGCCTCTCTACCAGCCATTGTCCTCCCCATCTCCCCGGCCCTTCCCCTCCCACCCACCCCTGGCCATGTCACTTCTTCCAAGCCTGCTGTGGGCACCCGTCCTTCCAGCCACTGGCCTGGGCCTTTGGCCACCTGGCACCAAAAGGACGGGGTGGGTGGAGTGCTCTGCGTCCTTCCGGGTTTCCTGCTGTGTCAGCATCCCTGACTGAGACATTCTGGGCTCCCCCTTCCCGCCTTCCTCACCTGGAAGGCCCAGGTGGCCCTGTTCCCTTGGGTCTCTGGTTCAAAGGCCACCTCCTTAGTGGTAGCTGAAGCAGCCCCACCTCTCTCCTCCGTCAGTCCCTGTCACTCTCCTTGTTTTATTGTCTTCGTAGAACTCATTAGTTGTCATTTATTAGTTGCTCAATTGCTCGTCCCCACCCCCATCCTTGCCAAGGGTAAACTCCACGAAGGAAGCACCTGCGGCCGTCCTGTCTGTGGCCCCGCCCCCGGCGCTCAGACAACATGAGGCACATCGTGGGTGTTGAATGACTATTTGTGGAATGAGTAAAAGGGGACTGGGACCCTACCAGGGCTGAGCCTGTGTCCCCAGCGTCACTGCCTGACTGCACCCAGGGCCCCACAGGGCTGTGCCCAGCCTTCCTGAGATGGCCTCAGCCTGGCAGGAAGAGCAGGCCTGGAGTGGGCTGGGACCTCTGGGCTGATCCATGGCCCTCCAAGCACCTCAGCCCACTGTCGCTCCTTTGGGCAACAGGCTGGGGCCAGGCCCTGGCCTTGGTGAGTGGGAGGGCCGGGTGGCCTGCACTGATCTTGCAGCTGCGGGCAGTAGGAGAGGCTAATGGAGCTGAGGGTCCCCCGTGGCAGCCCACAGACCCTAACCCTTACAGCCACCTAACTCCCTTGGGCACCCTTCTTCCAGGTCTGGGAGATCCCCCAGATATTTCAGGGTGCACAAACAAGAACCCAGCTTTCTGTCTAGATTGTGCACGCTGGCGGGTCCTGTGTGGGTGGCTGGAGTCCTAGGGAAACCTCATCTCCTTCTCTGCCCTCCAGCGGGACAGCCAGGACATGAGGTCTGGCCCTTGAGTTCTGTGCCCTCTCTCACTTCACTGCTGTGGTGGGCTGGGCCTTCTGAAGGGCCCCTCCAGGCTGACGGCAGCCTTGGGCTCCATGCCCAGCCTGAGGGGGGAGGGCCCACGAGGGTGAGGGGGACACCCAGGGTTGAAACGGGGCTGTGCCTCCACCGCTAATGAAAATCGGAAACCAATTGAGCAGGACAAGGTGCCCAGCCAGCAGGTTGTGGGAACGAGGGGCCTAATGGATGTGGCTGGGCGGGGAGCGGATGCCTCATTGATCGCCCAGTGGCTATATTTATCCACCTTGGTCTGTGGCCCCAGCAGCTGGATGGAGCAGGGATAAATAAATGGCCACTGAAATATTCATGAGCTGCACATGCACATCCGTGGTCAGGGGACTGCCAAGGGCCTTCTCTTCCTTCCTTCTCCCCCTCTCTGCAGAAGCCTTTCAGGAAATTCCTCCCACCTGGGCCAGGTGAAGTGTGGCACAGCCCCAATGGGCACTCAGCCCAGCCCATGGCCCCAGGAGCACCTGCAGGCCCGGGCACCTCCCACCCAGGCGTGCCAGTCCCTGCCTTCCCCTTGTCCCCATCGTTCCTCCCACGTCTCTGTCCTTCAGTGATGGATTGGACGCGTGGGGCCGTGGCTGTCTGCCTGGCCCTGTGTCCGCTACTAGACCGTGTACTCCTCAAGGACAAGCTGGTGGTTCACTCGTCCTTATTTCCCACGTGGCCTGGCATGGTGCCTGACACATCCTTGAGAGAGGGGCCTCGTAGGTGATGAATGAGAACTCAGAGTTGGGTTTGAATCTCCGCTCTGCCCTGTTTGTTTTGGGGAGTGATCATGCTTTGCTGGACTCAATGTACCCATCTGCAAAATGGGATTAGTAGCAGTGTTGCCAGGGTTTTTAAGTGTGGGTCTGGGACTGCCCAAATGAGAATCCCGAGTGGAGCAGGTTAAAAACAACAAGCTCGGCCCATCCAGACTCACAGGATCAGAACATGCCAGGGAGGAGCCTGAGGACTCCCCAGGTTCGGGGTTCTCAGTGCTGTGCTGCTCACTAAGGTCTGGAGCTCCTGTCTCGTTGCCTGCTGATCCCTTTGTCCAGGTAGCAGATGCTGACCGTGAGCCCAGAGTTCTGTGTGTGTTCTCTAGGACCTGAGTGATGGGGACCAGGGGTGTGAGGGAAGTGCTATTCTGAAGCGTCCATCAGTTGGGCATTGTGGTGAAGCTGCCTGGCTTGGGGGTTCCTGGAGACTGAGCTGAACTTGGCACAGTGGTCCTGGGTGGCAGGGCCCAGAAACGCTGCCAGTACCGTCCACCAGCAACAGGTGGATGGGGTTGGGTGTGGCCACTGGGGCATCGTTCATGACTTGGGGGGCATCTGTTGCAGGACAGAGTGATCTTTGGGGTTTCCGCTGCCTTTAATGCTCTGCCTTCTCCCTCTGTTTTAAGGAAGTCAAACTGCCCTGCCCCTGGGTAGGAGGCAGTGGTGTCAGCAGAGCAGCTACTTGACCAGAGCTGGCTGAAAAAGTCATTTTTCAACCTGATGTGCCTGGGGCTGCCCCTGATCCTAAGGCACTGCCTCTGGGCACCCTGGGTACCTACAACTCCCAGTGTCCGCTTGGTGCAGCCCAGAGCCAGGCACTGATGGCCTGTCGGCTGACACCAGGCCTATCCCTTGGTAGGCAGATGCCCATGACTTGGAAACTGTTTGACCTCGTTTAACCGAAGGGACTGAGAGTTCAGCTGGCCATCTGTGGTGCGTTCTCCGAAAACTCGGGGCACAGAAACCGGGAGAATCATTTGGGATGGGTAAAGGCAAAACTTCTGTCCCTGGCACTTGGCTAAGAGCCACCAGCCATCCCTCCCTCCTGCAGCACACCCCCTCCCCCAGGCAAAGTTTGATCCAAACAGAAGCAAACTTTGGGGACAACCCTGGCGCTGCGTGGAGCTGGCTGAACCTGCGAGTGGCAGCGGGAGCAGAGGGAGGCAGCCCTGGCGCCTGACTCTGCCGGTCCCCCGTCCCCTCCCAGAGCTCCTGGGCCTCGCCCGCGTTTGCAGGCTCCTCTCTCTCAGCTCAGAATGCAGCTTGGGGCCCGTGGCGGCTCAACCTTTCCCTCTCCCAGAGCCCCGGTCTAATCAACCCCTATAATTTATGCAGAAAATATGATTTATATTTAATTTCACCACACTTGCATTGTTAATTTGAGATGTAATTAACCCGTCGCCATGACAACTAATTTTGTGATGCCGTAAATTACCGCCGTCTTTTCATCAAAATTCAGTTACTTTGGCTCCTGTGTGCAATGTACTGATGCAATTAGGTTGCTAAGGGCAACTCAAAAGTGTTCAATTTCTTTTGTGCAACTGCAATGGGGTAGAAGCTCCCTTGCGTCCTCCCAGGGTCCCGTTGGCCATGGGGCGGGGAGTTGAGGGTATGTGGCCGCCCTCAAGGGATGCCTCTGGAAAGCCGGACTGGGTGGGCACTTGTGGCCCCCCACTTCTCTCTCTCCCACCCTCTTCTCTCCAGTAATTGTTTTTAAACAGTGACCCCTAGATGCATGCTCCCCAGACCCTCCGTGGCACCCCAGGGCAGGCGTAAAGGGCCCTCTCCTTAATGGCATGGACTGTGCCACACACCTTCCTCCTCCAAACATAGTGGTGCTCTGGTTAGAGAAAGAGAGAAAACCACTTTGCCTTTCTTCTCTCCTGGTGTCTAACTTGTTTATATAGATCTTCCCTTCTCCCTCTCTCTCTTTTTCTCTCTCTCTTTTTTTCTTTATTTAAAACAAAAACCCTGTGTGTTGCTTTTGTCACGTTAATTCCCATTTTGCCAACACCAGGGGCCCAGGCAGACGAGTTACCAAGGAACACAAAATTTTAATTAGTGTATTTTAATCATTCAGGCTTTCCGAGCTAATCCACATGCCCTGGAGAATTCCCGAGATGCAGCTCTGCCCTGCTTTACCATTTATTGTTGAGTCTATTATAATTACTGTTAGCAGGTGGGGACTGGGAGATGTTTATTATGAGTTTTTCATCTTTAGTATAATTACCGAAAAAAACAAAATAAAAAGATGTCGTTGTATTTTGTTTCCTAGAATTTTTTTTTTTCCGAGGGAGGGCATGGGCGTGAGATTTTTTTTTTTTTTTTTCTTGCTTCGTCCCAGGCAGGTGACTTGGAGTTTCGGTGCTGGAAGACACACTCCTTGAGATCAGCACGCAGTGGTGCTCAGTACTCCACAGGCTCAGGAAGGGGGGCGGCTGCCACCTCTGCCTGTCATCTGCTCAGGCAGGCCCTGGGGTTGTCCCCTCCCACCCGCGTGTGCTGTTGTACATTGAGAGAGCAGGGCTGGGATGTGCCAGCGCTCCTCCTGGGCTGGTGGCCCTGCGTGGTTGGGTCGGCCTGGGGGCCTGGCCAGGTGGACCTGTCGGGGGTGAGACTAGCACTTTTGCTAGTTATTAATGTAACAGTTAACATTTATTCGGTGCTTGGTATGTGCCAAGTGCTGTGTCATGCCCTTTAGCTGCATTATTTCATGGACTCTCCCTCAGCAGCCCTGTGAGGCAGGTGCCAATATCACCTCTGATTTTATAGAAGAGGGGGCCAAGGCTGGGGATCCTAGAGCTAAGAAGTGGCAGGGAAGGATTCCAACCCAGGTGTGTCACCAGAGTCCAGGCTGCCCAGTACTGATTACACTGTACTGGCTCCTCTGAGCTCATCTTCCAGGTCTCATCATAGATGCCACCTCCTCCCAAAAGCCTTCCAGGATTAGTGGAGACTGAGTTGGGGCTCTCTTCCTATATTCCCACAGCTTTACAGTTTCAGTGCTCATCCCTCTGAGTTATAGTTGCCCGGTGACTTCTCTGCTAGCCTCTGAGAGTAGGGACCGGTGAGGGTGGAGCTCTTTTTGCCATTGTCCCTGATGAGCCTCTAGCATTTAATGTGGTCCCTGACACAAAGCCAGCTCTTGGGAAGTGTGTGGGATAGACAGGCGTGCAGGTGGACCTGGGAGGGTGCTGCGCTGTGAGCTTTCTCTCGGCAGTGGCGGGTGTCAGGGTCTCTGGACACAGATGTTTAGCTGGTCAGACATGCCACTCTCAGCAGAAGCCACAGAAGCTGTGTCCCTGAGCTTCACATTCTTTGGGGAATGATGACCTGGGGCCCCAGGTCAAGTTTGGGTCCTGTCCTGGGGACTTTGGATGTGAAATGAAAACACACAGCCTTGGCTTTCACATCCAGTCCCCTGTGCTGGAGGCAACCCTGGGAAGCCTGGCCTGCCCTCTTTCTTTCCTTTCTCCTCTTTAAGATCAGTTTTCAAATGTCTTCCCCTCTCAGTGATGATTTTGAAGTTTCCCTGGAAAATTCCACATCTCTGCTCTAGAGCCAAGCCGGAGCCCAGGACCGTGGGCTTTCCCAGGCAGAACAGAGCAAGGTGAGCTAGAGCCCGCCTTTGCTCATTTCCAGCCTGGTTACCCCCAGGGACCAGTGGGGGAGGATAATTAACACGTCCCTGGGAAGGGGCCCAGGGCATCCTGTGAATTGCACACTGGTGGCAAGACTCCCTGTTCAGCTCTAAATTCTTAGGCACCCTCTCCACCAGCTCCTCCTTATGCCCTGATGGGGCATGTGCGGCCCAGGGCAGTGTTACCTCACCTGGATCCCACGCCCCCTGCACTGCTGCTGCCACCATGGGAGCCAGACCCTTTTCAAGCCCAAGACAGAAGGGGCCACCTCCCCGGGTGATTCTTTTACTTCTTATAGGACCGTCTCCCCCTCCTCTGCCTCTGCATCCCAGGGTCACCATCCTGCCCCAGATTGAATCTCTCACCTAGGCTGTGAGGTGCAATTCCCCTTGGATGTCCTGGTGGCATCCGTGAGGCAGGCCCTCACCACCTCCAAGGCCAGCTTGGAGGGGCCAAAGAATCATCACTGCTGAATCCCCGCTCCACTGCGCTCCACCACATGTATTTTCTGCCCCTAGCTCCTCAGGACGGTGGTTCTCACACCTGTTGGTCTCAGTGATCTTTTATGCTCTTAAAAAGTATTGGGGCCCTTAAAGTTTTGGTTTGTGTGGAATATATATATATATATATATATATATATATTTGAGACAGAGTCTTGCTCTGTCACCCAGGCTGGAGTGCAGTTGCATGATCTTGGCTCACTGCAACCTCTGCCTCCCGAGTGCAAGTGATTCTTCTGCCTCAGCCTCCCAAGTAGCTAGGACTACAGGCCTGTGCCACCACACTTGGCTAATTTTTATATTTTTAGTAGAGACGGAGTTTCACTATGTTGGCCAGGCTGGTCTCGAACTCCTGACTTCAGGTGATCCTCCCGCCTCACCCTCCCAAAGTGCTGGGATTACAGGCATGAGCCATCATGCCTGGCCTGCGTGGATTAGATATAGGGGTATTTAGCCTATTAAGACATTAACACTGAGAAATTTTTAAAATCATTATTTATTAATTCATTTTAAAAATTACAGTAATAAGTCCATGATGTGTTTACATAAAGAACATATTTTTGAGAATAACTGTATTTTCCAAAACAAAATTTTCGTGAGAAGAGTGGAGTTGCTTTACATTTTTTGGCAAGTTTCTTTCGCATAACCTATCTGATAGGTTGTTTTGGTTGAAGTCCATGAAGACAATCCAGCTGGACACAGATGTGTAGTTGGCAAAGGGAGGAGTATCTTAAGGGCCTCTGCAGCCTATCACAGCCTTTGTTCCTTGACACTAAACCTAAACTCTACAAGCGGTGGTTGCTCACAGGTTAGTTACAAGGCGGAATCTGAAACCACATCAGTGAACTTTGTGTACTGTTTCAGTAAACCCCGTTGATCTAAGAGCATTTTGTTTTGTTTTTTGTTTCTTTTATTTTTAAGATAGGGTCTGTTTCTGTCACCCAGGCTGGAGTTCAGTGGCACAATCAGAGTTCACTGCAGCCTCAACCTCCCAGGTTCAAATGATTCTCCCACCTCGGCCTCCCAAGTAGCTGGAACCACAGGCGCATGCCACGGTGTCTGGCTACTTTTTTTGATTTTTAGTAGAGAGAAGGTCTCACTGTGTTTCCCAGGCTGGTCGCAAACTCCTGAGCTCAAGCGATCCTCCTGCTTTGGCCTCCCAAAGTGCTGAGATTACAGGCATGCGCCACCACGCCCAGCTTATTTATTTATTTATTTATTTTGTAAAGACGGGATCTCACTGTGTTGCTCAAGCTGCTCTGTGAGCACTCTGAATGACTCATTCCCTGATGTGAGACTTTGTAACCTCACGCATCAGTTATGTGGAAAATACTGGCTTACTGAGGAATGCAGGTCTTCAGAATGTTGACACATTTCTTTTTTTTTTTTTTTTTTTTTTTAAGATGGAGTCTAGCTCTGTCGCCCAGGCTGGAGTGCAGTGGTGAAATGTTGCCTCACTGCAACCTCTGCCTCCCGGGTTCGAGTGATTCTCCCGCCTCAGCCTCCCAAGTAGCTGGGATTATAGGCACACACCATCATGCCCGGCTAATTTTTGTATTTTTAGTAGAGACAGAGTTTCACCATGTTGGCCAGGCTGGTCTTGAACTCCTGACCTCATGATCCGCCCACCTCAGCCTCCCAAAGTGCTGGGATTACAGGCGTGAGCCATCGCGCCTGGCCTATATATTTTTAAAAAATCACAGTCATTAGTATCATTACTGGTCTCATCAGAAAAGCTGTTAAGTATTAGGATGCCGTCAAGGTTGCAGTGGCAGATACAACTTTTCCAAAAGTCTGATTTTCACTGGAAAGCTCAGATTTTATCATTGGCAACAGATATTGTCAGGTTTTTTTCCCCTTGAAGTGACAGGCCCACTTCGTCCACCTTTGAGAAAATAGCTGCCAAACACTCAAATCTGAAAAATCACACTTTGTCTGTCAGTCACTCTTTCAGGTAAAGATGGTGTTACCTGGAGCAGGCAGCTGCTTCCACTTTCAGCTCAGTCACACGGGTCCATGTCCTCCAGACAGGCATTAGACTTGAAGGCCCTAGGCATGCCTCCCTTTCATCCTCCCTGAATATTCAAAGGCTGCATACTCGAGGGTCACGACTTCTTAAAAAAGTTAATCAAATATGATTAACTTCATCAAGGACATTTTAAAGTAAATATGGGGCTGGGCACAGTGGCTCACACCTGTAATCCCAGCACTTTGGGAGGCCGAGGCGGGCAGATCACCTGAGGCCAGGAGTTCGAGACCCGCCTGGCCAACATGGTGAAATGTCATCTCTACTAAAAATATAAAAATTAGCCGGGAGTGGTTCGTGGGTGCCTGTAATTCCAGCTGCTCGGGAGGCTTGCTTGAACCTGGGAAGCAGAGGTTGTAGTGACCCGAGATCACACACTGTACTCCAGCCTGGGTGACAGAGCCAGACCCTGTCTTTAAATAAATAAATAAATAAAGTGACTATGGCTTGTAATCCCGGCACTTTGGGAGGCTGAGGTGAGTGGGTCACTTGAGGTCAGGAGTTCGAAACCAGCCTGGCCAACATGGTGAAACCCCATCTGTACTAAAAATACAAAAATTAGCCACTCGTGGTGGCATACGCCTGTAGTTCCAGCTACTCGCGAGGCTGAGGCAGAGAACTGCTTAAACCTGGGAGTCGAAAGTTGCAGTGAGCTGAGATAGCACCACTGCACTCCAGCCTGGGCGACAGAGTGAGACTCCATCTCAAAAATAAAAAAATAAAATAAAATAAAGCGAATATGGCTTTTTTTGAGCTAAGGAATGCAGGCCTTCTCGCACACTGCTGTGGTCTGCGCCGGGATGCCGGCAGTTCGGCTCACGCCTGCCTTTGCGCTGTCAGTGTAATGTCCCCACGTTGAACAGGGCACGTCGAAACGTTGTTCGATTATGGGAACTTTACAGCCTCCTGAGAGGGTCTCGAGAATCCCCAGAGGCCTGCGGATCGTGCTTTGCGAACTGCTCCCCTAAGCCCCTCAGGGCTCTGGGACTTGACTTCCGCCATCCGAAGAGGCTGAGCTCTCGGCCTGATGGTGGACTGCCACTCAGCACCTCCTCCTGGCTCCCTGGACTGTCCGGGAGCTGCGGTGGGAAAGATAGCTAAGCGGGTGGGGGCGTTCTTATGGGGTGCCCGGGGAGAGGGAGAGGAGCCACCTGGGCCCAGCTGCCGCACAGTTCCAGCCTGTGGATGTGGGCATTCTCCTGGCCCACAGCTAGAAGAGCCTGGTCCTCCTCCCCTAGGAAGCCCCCCAGCAGCCGTCTTGCTTCCCATTAGTGCCAGCGCAGGCCTGTCTTGGGCCCTCCGGCCTCCCACCCTGCAGCGGCCTAGTTTCCCATCGGCCACCTGCCTTCAACGTCGAGGGGCTGGGGGGCAGGAGCCGCAGGCTGGCCGCCCCCTCCTCCCCGCCCCTTACCTCTCCTCCCAGCTCCCCTTCCCCCAGCTGCCTCCCAACCGCCTCCCCAGCATGGCAGCCTGTCCAAGACACGGTTTTGTCCCCTCGGTCCGGGCACCGTGAGAGTGACAGAAAATAGCTGTCCAGAGAGTGGGGGGGAAGGCCTCTTGTTTTCACCTCTCAGGAGCTGGTTTTCCCAACTTTCCCATCCCAGCTCCTGCGGAACAAAGGGCCTGCGGCCCCCGTGTGCTGGGCCCGGCCCAGCGAGGGGACTCACCAGCAACTCTTTATTGAGTCTTCAAGCGCCGGCCAGGCACTCCATTAAAAAGCCATTCCCCTTTGTGCGGCCCGGCCCCCAGCTGTCCCCCCTCTCATGTGACGGTCGGTCACAGTTGTAAAACAACAACACACAGAGTTGGCAACTAACGAGGCTTTTTTTCAAGCCGGGGTCTCCATGGCAACCCCCGTCAATCACCCCTCAGGAGCGCTTTAACCTGACCAAGAGGGGGAAATAAAAAATAAAATAATAATAATTAAAAAAAGAAGCCAAGAAAGAAAGAGTTGGAAAGAGAGCGAGAGGCCAGTAGACAGCTGGGGAAAGAAACAATTCGGAAAGTTTCTGGGGTTTGCGCCCTCGATTGGAACACAAATGAAAATTTAACCAGTGGGACGGGATTGTCCTGGTGACCAGAGGGAAGGACGTTCATTTTCATTTTTAGATAGTTTGTACATTGCACCTAATTTTACAAAGGCCTCTAACCTTTTCCCATGGTCCATAAAATGATGGTGCGTGGTTGTCTGTGGGCACAGAGTGGGCATGAGGGCGGTCCCATGGGCCCTTATAGTAAATGGATGGTTCCATGGGCCCAAACCCAGAGGTGCCCAGTTGATGGCCTCAGGCCAGTGGGGAGAGCCATTCAGAACCTGGCTAGCGTCCAGCAGGGTGTCTGAGTCCTCCCGTGTGCGGCCTGGTGCCAATGGGGATAGCCCACAGTATGTGGCGGGCATGGTGCCAAGGGGACACTGGAAGGCCCCATTCCCAGTGCCATGTGGGGAAGGAGCAGACCTCCCACCGCGATGTGTTGAGGGGGAGCCCAGAGCATAGGCGGTAGTAGGACCCCTCGTTCTTCACGTGCTGCTGGGCCAGCAGATGCCCAGTTCCTGGGCACGTGGCATCGCGCCCAGGGTTAGTTCAACCTTCCACGTGTTGGCATGGCGCCGGGGCATGGCAAGCCTGAGTTCTCCCCCCACCTCACCCCCTGACACTCATACATGCTGTCTGGCCGCTAGCCAGTGGCTCCACAGGTTCCCAGGTCGTCACAGTCTGGGCAAAGGCTGAGGGCAGCCCTGGCAGCTGCTGCCTGGCCTTCCTGAGCCTCTGATCAGGAAGGAGGCGAAGGCCAGTTTCTCGGCCCCACTTTTGCTTCCTAGCACCGTGAACCCTAGGATGCAGACACTTTTTCTTCCTGGACGTGGTGGGAAGTTCCTATTGTAACTCCTAGCACCTTGGGAAAGGGGTTTTCTCATTCTTGGAGTCTAGGAACCCAGCCTGGGAGCTATGGGGACCAAGGAAGAGAGTCCTTCAGGACAGAACCATAAAAGCTCCCCAACTTTCAGAGGGTGGGCACTGGGGCACTGTTGGGCTGTGCTGAATCCCCTGGGCCCGGGGGTTCGAGGAGCTGGGGTGTTTGTGAGCTTCTGGGAGGCTGGGTTTTTTTTTTTTTTTCCTGGACTTAAAAGGCCTTGTGCAAACCTGGTACCCAGAATAGCACACATGGAGAGTTGTGAATGAACAGCTGGATGGCTGATGACCGGGTGTGGGGGTCGGGGCTGGGCTCAAACGGCAGGTGCCTCATGGCTCTGCAGCCCCTGTCTGCAAGATGCCCTGGTCTCCCAGTTTCCCACAGGCCTGGGACGGTCGCGGGCCTCTCCCTACCCCTGGCCACCTCTCCATTTTCTCCCTTCCTTCTCCAGGCTCCTTCCATGCCACCCTCCCTGGTGGGCAGGGCTTGACACTGGCACCCATGGCTCCCCCTCTGCCTTCGTTTCAGTCCTCCTCACTCACAGGCTGTGTTCTCTTCCAGAGTGGGTTAAGTGAAAACCTTGCCAGTCACCTCTCCCGGTCCCCCTCCCCTCCATCCTGGCTTTCCTGATAGAGAAACTGGCCAGGAAGCCCCACATGATGCTATTTACCTGACACCTCAGTGGGTTTGGCAGGTGCTGATTCATTCCCTGAACCATTTCCCCCAGGACAAGGAGCAGGCCAGGGAAGACCCCCCAGGCCTCTGAGCAGCCCCATTCTAGCCTCTCCCTGGCCTCTCTTCAGGGCCTGGGGTGATTGCTGCAGCGAGGACCCCCCGGGGACGAGAGCAGCCTTGCCTGGGCCTCATCTTCATGTCGCCTTTCCTGGGTGCTGTGGGCAGCTCCTGCAGGAAAGGAATGCTAACGATCTGCTGGTGTAGTAAGCTGGCACCGCACCCAGGCAGGGGCCGCACAGCGCCAGGGCCTAGTAAAGACGCTGGCGAGGGCTCCATTCCCCGTGCCCGGTGTTTCCTCCGGCCGGATTGGCATGCAGCCTTCAGCTTGGCCTGAGGCGGCATGAGGAAGAGGTGGCATCCTCCGCCGGCCCCAGCCTGGCCAGCCTGGAGGACTACACCGCCCTCCTCCTCCCTCCAGCTCCAGCCAGGAGGACCATGGTGGCCATAAGTATTTCATAGCATCTTCTGAAAGGAGACACGGAGTGGGCTGAGGACGGCGGCATCCCAGAGCGTGGCTGTTGGTCAGTAGCCCCAAGCTGGGGAGACCCGGTTTCACCTCCCCAAGCCTCATTTCCTCCTCCGTAAATGAGGGCACGAACAGTGGTGCCTCCTACAGGGTTTCTGTTGCCATTTAATGAGGTGGTTTATAAAACCGGCTTCGCTCTGCCTGGGACGCGGTCAGCCCTCCATAAACACTAGCAATTAATGGTGGTGCTGGTGATAGTAGCAGCAGTAGTAGTAGTACTGGTAGTAGTAGTAGTGGTGACAGTATAGGCCCTACCCCATAGGTAGTTGGAGGCATCAATGAGACAGTACAGCCCCTGACAGATAGTAACTGCTCAGCAAATGCTAGCTGTCATTATTATTGCTATTACCATTATTTCCCAGTGCACTGAGGTGGAGCCTCACCCTGCTCTTGCTACTGAGGGATCCTGAGGATGCTGCCACCTGCTAAGTCCAGCCCATCCTTCTAGAACATTCGGCAGGCCCTCTGGCCCCTTCAATGACTCTCTTACACCTGCCCTGACATCTTCAGGCCCCCCTTGCCATCCCCTCCCCACCCCACTGCCGCTCTCTGTCACTCACCTGTCCAGTGTTCCCCAGCATCATCCTCTCTGGGGTCTCCTTGGAAAAAAAAAAAAAAAAGGGCTTTCCAGAACCTGGCTTCCACCTCCTCCCCAAGCCTGGCCTCCCCCAGGCCTGGAGTCTGACTGGATTGTAACATAGTAGCTGAATGAACTCCAGTTTCAAAGGTTAATATCAAAATCTGGAGTGGATTACCTAAAAATTACTTACAACACCATTAAAATTCTGAACTCTTTTTGTTGTGGCTGTAAATTAATTTAAAATGTCAGGTTTTTTGAGAAATCCAATAAGAAATTGAGCCAACAGAGCAATCTGCAAACTGTCTGGCAAAGAGGAAAGTGTGTCTCTTCAATCGACAAGGAAAAATATGGAGCTTAACTGGAACCATATGGCTCAGTACTTGAGAGGAGCCTGCCGGAGAGGGAGGGCGGGAGGGGAGCTCAGCTGACAGCCACACGCATGCAGCGGGAGGTGGCCACGGTGTTGGCATTGGCGCGGTGGAGGGGCCTGGCAGACGCCTGGCACCCGGCCTACTTGGCCGCCTTGTGTCCACGGTCACCGGGCTGCCCTGGGCAGTGACTTGGTCAGTCCTTGGTCTTAACACATTCTCACCGTCTCCATCCCGGGCTCCCTGGCCAACTCGGGAATCCTACCCCCACCTAGAGGAGCCCAAGCCCCCTCCCTCCAGGGAAGAACAGCCACCTCAGGTCTTGGAGGGGCTGCTTCGCTCTGTCCTCTGTGGGCTCCCTCCTGGCCAACATGTGGTCCCAATTACTCCTGAATTCCCCCAGATTTACAACACATTAAGTAATTTGTAGGTTATTTCAACTTCAATCTGCTAAAGTTGAGAAAATCAAAATTAAATTCAAACCACAAGGAAACTTCAAAGAAAGAGGAGGAAGAGAGAAGTTGGGCGCCTTCTCTTCCCCAGGTTGGCTTCGTCCCCCTTATGTCATCCTCTGAGGCTCCCGGCCAGCCCCCTGCCTGCCTTCCTCTGCCTCCTCTTCCCCGCCTTGCCTCTCTTTCCCTCCCAGGGCCCTTGCCCCTGCCTCTGGCTGGGCAGTGCCCTTGGGGTGCCCCTCTGAGTGAAGACCAGGGGCAACCTTGGGGCTGGTGCTAGGCCCTGGCTGGTTTGGCTGGGGGAGAAGTGCCTCTCTAACCCTAACACTCTCTGCTCCCAGTCCCTGAGCCCCTACCCCTGCAGGCTGGGTGATTCCCGGGCTCCAAAGCCTCTCCTTGCTTTCCTGACCCATTTCAGGGGAATCTCCACCAGGACCGTTCTAGCTCCCGACATGCCTGGGACGGCTGACAGCTGGTAGGTACCACCTGGCCCCCGGGTTTAATAGCTCAGGTTACCTTATTTTGCTTTCTACCCTTTAAAACAGCCTTGTAAATAAGCAAACACTCGGTGCCAAGCACCTTCGGCACTTCGCCAGGCTGGTAAATATTTTAGTAGTGACTTGGTAACAGTTGCGTTCACTTTGATTTCCTCAGAAAGGTTCTTGGTGCTGGGGAGGGGGCCGTGGCTCTGGGAAATGATTTGCTGGCTATTTATAACCCAACTCTGACCACGTGGCCTTTGCTCTCACCCTGTGGATCGTGTGCTGGGGTATTTTTAAAGCTGGTGTAATGTTAGCCTGACACCTCTTTTGGCAAAGATGGGGAGGACTCTTCCACTTTCTCCCAAAGTGTGTGGTGGTCAAAGGGCTCCAAGGTCGGTTTGGAAACTGGACTTGTCCTCGCCAGGGATCCAAAGTGATCTGGGAGGCTGGGGCAGATGCTAGCGGTTGGCTGTGAGTTTTGGGTTGACCTCCTGCTGGCATGGTTTGCACTTGGGAAGACCCCCCAAGGAACAGAAGGTGGGCTCTGGGGCTGGGGCATATGAAACCCAGGCAGGGCTGAACTGGGGAGGCCACCTGAGATGGGTGGAGCGAAGCTGACCGTGAGAGCAGCCAGGTGGCAGGGCAAGTTAGAGGGAAATGTGACCGCTGGATGAGCTTCCTGGGCATCTAGTCCTGGAGGACCACGCCATGGGGAAAAGAGTGTGGGAGATAGGGCCAAGGAAGATTCAGAGAGGGGGGCAGCTTCCAGGCAGGGCTGCTGATTTGATGCCCTGGAGGATCCTTTCCTCTACGCCATGAGAAAGGCACCTGCAAAGCGCAGGACCTCATTGCCCAGTGCCAGGAAGCTAGCATAACCCCACCCAAATTTGCCATGTCCAATGGGGCATGTGCGCCCGTAGGTTGGGCACCGGGGCAGGAGTGAGGCAGCAGGTGAGAGGCTGGCGCCTGACTTGAATAGACTGCTCAGAGCCACAGCCAGTGGCTCCTCTGTTTTATAGGTGGTTTTAATGTACAGATGGGTTGGTTTTAAAGGGGGCTCTAAATCATGGCACAGTGAGAGCCCCCACACCCCAGAGCCCCCCAGGAGGCTGTACCTGTGAGTGACTGCAGTGTGGGCACAGGTGAAGTAGAAGCAAGGCCCGCCCCCTCTCACTGTGCAGTGGTGATGGACAGGCCAGGGGGAGGTGGGCCCCTCTGGCTGGGTAAGAAGGGCTCGGTGTTCAGATGAAACCCTTCCTTTTGTCCGCCTCCCCACCCACCATCCACACTGGCAGGTAGGGCCTTCCCACGTCCGGTTTACAGCCAGGGCACTGTTCAGTGACCAGCCAGCCTGCTGCCACTCCCAGCCACTTGCCCTTCCTCCTCTGGCTCCAGGCGCCATGATGCGCGCCTCCCGTCTGCACCCACGCACACCCCATTGGTGCTCAGCCGCCGTGGGCGCACATCAGGTGAGCGCAGACAGTGGCAGACCCAGCTCACCTCCTTCCCGCAGGACTGGTGCCAGGGCAGTGCTCTTCCCGGAAGGCCTCCAAGCTCCCCCGGATGGCATCCTGTTGGGCCTGTTTCTGGGGTGTGGGGGCAGACCTTTTTGGGGGGAGAGTGTCTGCCCCATGCAGCCCTGGCGCCAGCTCTTCCTAGAGGCCTGTGGCCGTAAGGCCAGAGGGAGGCAGCTGGGCTGGGGCAGGAGACAGGAATGTTTGAAATGGAAGTCGAGTGAGATGGGGCCACCCTCGGCCATCACCATGGCTCTGCTGGGAGCAGACACGGAGCCCTGGGCCAGTCTGAACTGGTGCTCACTGGATACCTGCTGCTTTGCTGCCCCCCTGTGAGTGGGCCTTGCTCACTTGGGCTCTCAGCACCCAGATTGATACCTGCCTTTTAGCTGCCCCCCTGTGAGTGGACCTTGCCCACCTGGGCGCCCAGCACCCAGTTTTCAATGTCCTTGGAAACTTGGAGGAGTTCTGGGAAGGTGATAGGAAGATAGAGCAAGCCTTCTCCGAGCACCCAGAATATTCGAGCTTGAATGGAAAGAGATCTGCCCTCAAAGGTACTCGGGCCCTAAGTCTGTGCCCTATAGGCTCCCCTTTTTCGCGGGCCCCTGTGTGGGATGGAAGGCTGCTTTAGGGAATCTTTGTCTGCCCCTTGGCCTTGAGTTTGGAACTGTGTGGCACCAGAACCTTCTCGTCCTTTACTGAGCGTCTTCAGGAAACAACGTTGTTTCCTCTCCAGTTCCCCCTTGGCGTTTGAGAATAGGAGTGCCCGTCAACACTCACTCTCCTGCCTGCTCTCCCTAAAGACATGGGGTAAAGGAAGCCTCATGGTCCTCTGAGGAGTCCTCATGGCCTCCCGAGCCGCTCAGGGGAGACAGCAGCTGTGACAGCTGACAACCCACTTCAGTGCAGGTTGCGGAGGGGCGGGGCCAAGATGCAGGTGTCTGCCCAGACCCAGCGGGTGCCTGGCTCCAAAATTTCCGTAGATGCCTGTGTCATCTTAAGGAGCAGAAGCTCTGCTGTGCCTCAGTTTCCCTAGGTGGCCTCTGTCAACAGGTGCTCAGGGTAAAAGATACCGCAGGAGAAGCACAGGAAGAGACAGCGGAGAGTGGCAGCTGGGTGGACCCAAAGAGGCCGCCCTGGCCCCTCTTCTTCCCCTCGGCATGGGCCCGCCTCTGCTTCCTAGCAGGCAGGTCAGGCAGCAAAAAGGCAGTTGGCCTCCACCACGACCCAGAGATTTGCTGGGCTGAAGCTGCCCGAGGCCTCCCCAGGCCTGCCAGATCCGATAGAGGTCCCGTCCACTTCCTGGTTTGCAGGTCAGTGCCTGCAGGTCAGTGGTGAGGTGCAGCTTAGGAGGGGAGGTCGCTGGCCTACCCTCCACCCTCGTCCAGCTACCCCATGGGCTCTGATGGCAAGGGGGCCACGCTGGCAGGTAGCCAGTTGCCCTGTTTCTCCTTGATGCCTGCATGGAACCAGTCCTGGTTTCAGGCTCCCTGCGAGCCGGGAATGGAGGAGATCCTATGAAAATGATGATATGTGACAATCAGTCACAGCAATTAGTGTTTTGGTTAACAGGCCTTTTTTGTTTTCTCTCACCCAGACAGAATGTCACAAATAAATCCTCTCCTGCATTTGCATATTAATTGGATCGGAGACGTCAAGCATCTTTCATTAAAGAAAATGATCTGCATATTTGGAGACATAAAATAGTTATTTTGATGGGTTTTTTTTTTCCCCCTAAGATCAGGGGGTGGGGGAGGTAGGTGATAGGAGCAGTAGAAATTGAGGTAGAGTGAAGGAAAGCCAGCCAGCCCCTCTGTCTGGAGTTAACCCTGTGGGGTCTGGAGTTGATGGCCAAGCTTGGCCAGAAAGATAATTAATACGCAAATAAATCAAGGAGTCAAGGGGCCCCTGGGCACCGGGCAGTTGCCTGAGGCCCAGGAGTCCAGCTTGGCTCCTGTGCAGAAGGGAGCCCCGCCAGAGTTACAGGCGAGGAGGCAGAATGAGGGCCCTGTGTGGCTTTGCTCTTAAATCCCTCCCTTCACAGCTGGTTGTGGCTCTGAGCAGGGTGAACTTCCCTGGGACAGTGGGCGGTAGGCAAGGCATGGGGTCGGGTGTCCACTTCGTAACCTGGAGCCCTTGGCCGGACCCACGCGGCTCCCATGCCTGCCTCTCCCCTTGGTCCCTTGGCCAACCCTAACCCTCCAGCTTCCACTCTGCCTCCCTCAGCTCGCCCACCAGCATCCACTTCCTCCCCACTCTCTGACCTTGGGCTTCCCTGCGCCCTTCTCATTCTTTGCCAGCCGTCCTCCCTCTCCCCAGATGGAAAGTTTTCTGGGGGCAGCAGAAGCGAAGCCTGGAGTCATTATCACATGTACTCGAAATAACCCAGAAAGCTGCTGGGCCCATATTAGGGCATGAGTCCCGCGGAAAGCCAAGCGAATGTACAGTTTTTGATAGGCAAATGGGACTGCCCAAGTCTTCCCACCTTCCCCTCCAGCCTTACGCGCCAGGGCCTTGGTGGCTGCTTTAGTCAGTTTTCAGGGCAGGGGCGGCCTCCTGTAGACATTTCTGAGCTCCCCCAGGCTCCTTGGGGAGCACAGTGTGGGGGCTGGTCAGTGCTCCCAGTCTCTGCCATCACCAGCCCTAAAGGCATGATTCCTAGTTACCATATCCTGGTTAGAAAAGTGTTCAGCGATGTTGATGATAATGATCACAGTGATGACTGGCACCACGTTTTCCACATAGAAATGTGTAGACACTGTGCTAGGAGCTTTACCCTCATCGCCTCCCCGAACCCTCACCACAGCCCTCTGCAACAGGCACGATCATTGCGTGCATTTTATAGACAAGGAAATTGAACCTCAGAGAGGCCAGATCACATACCCATCCGTACCCACCAGACTTCAGAACGTGCAGCCGGATCCGAGCTCTCCGTGGTCAGGTCACAGGTCCTCTGGGCAGAGCAGTGGGGACCGGCAGCTGTCTGGCTCCTGGTTTGATCCCAGCTGACTATTCCTTTTGTGCGCAAAAACACTGCACCCTGGTGCTGTCAGAGGACTTGTGTTCAGGCTCCGTATCTCTGCACTGCTGGCCTCTTCACCGCACCAAGAAGGCAAGATTTGCCTCCTCTCAGGGGCTGGGAGCTGCCTCTAGTGGCTTCTGTGGGCCTTTGAACCCCGGAGGTGCCTGTTCCAGGCCTGCGGGGATCCCCTGTGCTCTTTGTGTGCAGTTTTTCCTTGGAATGTTGAAGTGCCCGGTTCCTCTATTCCCATACCCTGCTGCCTCTTTTCTCACTATGCCAGGCTCTGGGACCCACGGGCTTCAGGACTGGGCAGTACCTGAGGACAAGGCCCAGTTCCCTGGCTGAATTGAGTCATGCATCTGGTCACCTGAGCCCCCCTTCCCCATGCCCTACAGGTGGCCAGCCTCTCCTCGTGCTCCAGGTGGACCCGGGTGTCCCTTAGAAACTTGTTTGGTGCCACCTTCCCCACAGCGCTACTTCTTAGGGATCCCTTCTCCCAAGCACTCAGATTCCAAATGCATGGCGTGTGCAGCCTTAGGCCATCACCTTGAACTTCAGGGTCCCTTGTCTTGGGCTACCATTCTCCACAGTGCGTGGTCAGGTTGCAGCTTTCAGGTCTAAAGGAAAGGCAGTGGGGTACGGTCAAAAGACCGAGGGCTTTTGATTCAAATAGAAGAGAAACAGCCTTACTGTTCTTCAGAGCTGTGCCTTGCCAGCAGACCTCCCTTCTCCGAACCTCAGGCTCTTCCCTTACAAGAAAGGGGCAGGGGGCCTGTAATCCCAGCACTTAGGGAGCTGGAAGCGAGCAGATTGCTTGAGGTCAGGAGTTCGAGACTAGTCTGGCCAACATGGTGAAACCCCACCTCCACTAAAAGTAAAAAAATTAGCCAGGTGTGGTGGTGAGTGCCTGTAATCCCAGTGACTCGGGAAACTGAGGCACAATTGCTTAAACCCGGAAAGCAGGGGTTGCAGTGAGCCGAGATCACACCAAAGAATTTGATGGCTTTATCAAAAATACCAAATGCGCTCCAGCCTGGGCAGCAGAGCAAGAGAGACCCTGTCTCAAAAAAAAAAAAAAAAAAGAAAAGAAAAGAAAGAGGCAATAATTCGGCTCCTTCAGGTTAAGTGCCCAGTCACAGGTGTGGGCTAGAACAGGCTCCTGCAGATGCCAGTGGAGAGGCTGGTGGGCCTGGGTCTGCTGCCCACTCCCCAGTGGGTCAGGACTCCAGCAGGGTCTCCCAGGCTGAGGGATGGAGGCGATTGTGTCCCAAGGCACTGGTAGCTCTGCCCAGCCTGTTCCTTTCCCACCCTCTGGCCCTCAGTGACTTTGGCTGCATGCGCCTCTGGCAGGGCAGAACCAGAAGTGGGGACCTAGTGGCCTTCCAATTTGGGGTTCTTGGAGAAGGGGCCTGGCATGCCCTCCTTGGGGAGAAGGTGGACAGGCTGGGTGTTTTATGGAGTCTGGGGGAGTCCTGCAGCAGCTGTATCTGTTAAATGCCAAGAAGCCAAGTTGGTTTAATATGATTGTAGCTGCTGCTTTGATAAATCAAAATAATTAAAAATAATAAATTTGATTCTTCAGCCAACAGGCTGTGTGTGGGCGCAGGGCCTGGGCTGCTGAGCCAGGGCCGAGGAGGTGGGAGCGGGCACAGGGACACAGGAAGGCCTGTCTTGTGGGATCCTAAATGGGCAGTGGACAGCAACAGGGTGGAAGGGGAGACTCTGAGAACCAGTTGGGGGAGGAACATCTGTCACTCAGCAGAGCCGAGCCCTGCTGTCCACAAGCCTGGGCTGGGGCCCCAGCTGGGCCTGCCCCTGGCCCTGTGGCCTTGGGCCAGCCTCAGTTTCCTCATCTGTCAAATGGGAAGGCAGTTCCACCCGCCTCCCAGGGCTGTGTGAAGTTGGGCTTTGTTGAGCGTGTGTCTGCCCAGTGTTGAATGGGCCTCCGTAGCCACCTCGGGCCGTCCCTGCACCCACTTTGGCGCTGCCATGGCTGAGGCGACCAGGCGTGCTCACAGCGTCTGTGCGGCCTCGAAGGTATGCCCGGACCTTCCTCCCACTGATGGCTGTTGTCCTAACACAGGATTGTTCTGTTTATGAGGACGTCCTCCAGTGCAGGACGTCTCTATTCATAGCTCCCTTCAGCTTCCAGAGTTGGGTCAGGAAGCCCCATGCCACGCCCTGGGACCGAGTCCCTGTTCAGGGTGCCGGCAGCTCTGACATCGGTGGGGGGGAGTTGGCAAGGGTTTTCCGCCTCCTCCTCTGTCCCCTGCCCCGCATCCACATCCTCGGGAGCCGTATTTGGTGTCTGATCCCGAAGTGTCTGAGCAGCTGGAAATCTGAACTGGGTGGAGGGGGCAGGGGTTGGTGGGGAGGGAGGGACAGGGTGTCTGTCTCTTTAAATGCACTTTGTGTCAGTGCGATAAGGAATTTGATGGCTTTATCAGAAATACCAAAGCTTTATTTAGCAGGGTGAGGCTCACACCACTCAGCTCCACACAATCTGCTGATAAATAGCAAAAAAGAAAAAAAAAAAATCCAACAACTCACCAACACCCCAGCATAGCAAGGCAGGAAAGATGCAGCGGACAGAAAGCCAGAGAAGCGAAGTGGGAAGTTTGGGGAATTGGGGAGCTGCAGAGGGTGGGGGTGGGGTGAGTGGGTTCTGTGGGAACTGCAGGGGCTTTCTAGAAAGTGCTAATAGGCAGGCATTTGTAGATTTTTCTGTCCTTAGGTAAAAATACTGTAATGATTTTGATGCTTCAAGAGAAAGGGCTTGTTAAGGAGACACCCTCCCCAGTGTCCTCGCTGGCCGTCTGTCCCTCCTGCTCCTGCACCTCCAGCAGCCTAGGCTATCCGAGTCTCTCTAGGGGAGCCCTGGGGCCCAGCCCTCTGCTTGGTCTGTGCCCTGGCTGGCTGTGCTGGTGAAGGCAGTGGCAGCCTTGAGATGGGGGAGAAGTTTGACTGAACGTAAAAGAGACTGCCGGGGAGAGAGCCACCTGTCATTGCAACTCCAAGAAAGGGGCCTCCACTCCGTACAATGTGGCTAAGGAAGCTGGAGAGGAGAAGGCTTGAGAAAGCCTTTGGAGGACTGGACTGACTCCATGCTCAGGGCCTAGTCTCAGCCCAGGGCGGTGGCCTGGCCCTGCCTACTGGTGGCATTCCAGGACTTTCTGTGCTACCTGCCACGGGCAGCTCTTGGGGAAACCCTCCATCCTGGCCAGTCTAGATTTGTTGTGTTGTCTAGAGGGTCAGCAGAACAGCAGAGTGCCGCTTCCATCTGTTCTTCTTCTTACTCTCTCTCTCTGCCCTGGGGGATTCGTTCTCCTTCCCTCGCTTGGGGAGCCCTTCCCTTGGGTCTGGCTTTACGCTCAGCGCACGTGCTTGAGTACAGCCACCCTCAGTATCTCCCCGGATGGTCCATATGTCTCCCTCTGCCCACTGCTCCCCATGAATCTTTTGATGTGAGCAAGCCAGATTCAAGCCAGGGTCCCCATGCACACCTCTCTGCCTGTGCCTCTTCTAGCCGGCTTGTGCATGTGACTTCCTCCGGAAATGGAGGCAGGTATCAGCACTCTCTACCCAAGAGCCATGTGGATGGGGAGTGGATTGGGTGCTGTGGGGTACAGATTGGGTGCTGTGGGGAACATGTTGGGTGCTGTGGGGTGCGGACTGGGTGCTGTGGGGAACACATTGGGTGCTGTGGGGAGCGGACTGGGTGCTGTGGGGAGCGGATTGGGTGCTGTGGGGAGTGGACTGGGTGCTGTGGGGAGCGGATTGGGTGCTGTGGGGAGCGGATTGGGTGCTGTGGGGAGTGGATTGGGTGCTGTGGGGTGTGGATTGGGTGCTGTGGGGAGAGGATTGGGTGCTGTGGGGAGTGGAGGAAGCATCCCTGCTGCTCTCAGGCTCCTTGTCCCTTCCTAATGGCACCACAATCCAGCAGAGCCAAGGGCTTGGGGTCCTCACCCTGCCTAGCCCGGGTACAGGGCTGCTTCTACCATTGTAGACAGTCACCAAGAGGTGGCTCACGGAGTTGGTTGAGGAAGAATGGTTTCTGCCCACATAGTTGTCCCCAAACACGGCCGAGGGGCCAAAGCTTTTCAGGGCCCACAAGCCAACCCCTCAAACAGAATGGAGGTTGCTGAGGCCAGAGGATGCTTCTGGGGCAGTTATGGGGAGCCCAGAGTTGAGCCAACCAGAGGCCAGGGTGGGCTGACTCGGAGAGTAACTCTGGACTGGACACCTAGTTCCTGGAGCAGAGGAGGGGTGGAGCCAGCATGCTCCCTAAAGTCAGCTAACGGCAGGGAGCCTGGACCAAGGTCAGGCCCGCGGCTGAGTGGCGGCAGGTGGGTCTCGTAGGAATTCCTCGGCTTTAGATGCTGGAGCAACTGGACTGGCTTGGCTGCTTGGGGAGGGCCAACGCTGGGCTGGGCGGAGACAAGGCAGCTCGGAGGAGAGGGTGGGGGCTGGGCTGGCCAGGGAAGGGGCAGAGGGTGGAGGAAACTGTAGAAAGGCCGAGGCCCGGAGACAGACAGGAGGAATAAGTGGAAGTGACAGGGTCAGGCCAGACCTTTGTCCTGCAGCCTGATTAGAGAGTCTGCCCTGGATTTCTGAAACTTTGGGATGTTGTCGGACAAACTGGAGCTTAATTCTGTCAGAGCGCTGGGGAGATTAGAATTGACATCCTGGGAGCACATTCCTGGCTGGGCAGAAATCCAGCCCCCGCTGGGAAAAACCTGTGAAAGCATGGCCAGCCCAGTGGTGGCGGCGGGGGGTGCCCATCAGCACCAGTGGCCACTCCAGCCTTGTGGGCCGGAGCCAGGAGCACTGGGAGGGCCAGTTGTTGGAAGGCTCCGGCCTAGTGGAAGGTGTGGCAGCTCAGCAGAGCCACTGCTGAGTCTGAGTTCCAGTTCTGTGCCTCATCCTAGCTGTGCTGCCTCAGGCAGAGAGCTTAAGTTTCTTTTTTTCTTTCTTTCTTTCTTTCTTTCTTTCTTTCTTTCTTTCTTTCTTTCTTTCTTTCTTTCTTTCTTCCTTCCTTCTTCCTTCCCTCCCTCCCTCCCTCCCTCCTTTCTTTCTTTCTTTCTTTTTTTCTTCTCTTTCTTTTTTTTTGAGATAGAGTCTCGTTCTGTTGCCCAGGCTGGAGTGCAGTGGCACGATCTCAGCTCACTGCAACCTCCACCTCCTGGGTTCAAGCAATTCTCCTGCCTCAGCCTCCTGAGTAGCTGGGACTACAGGTGCGCACCACCAAACCTGGCTAATTTTTGTATTTTTCATAGAGACAGGGTTTCACCATGTTGGCCAGGCTGGTCTCAAACTCCTGACCTCAGGTGATCCACCTGCCTCAGCCTCCCAAAGTGCTAGAATTACAGGCGTGAGCCACCGTGCCCGGCAAGAGCTTAAGTTTCTTAACCTTCATTTTCTTATCTATAAAGTGGGACAGTCTGCCTCTGGACCTACTGAATTTTCCTTTCCTTTGAAGTCGAAGGTGTAACCTTGGGAAGCCAAGAGGGATGGGTCAGACGGTGGTGAAGCTCCTGAGCCAGGGCCTGCTGGAAGACAGAGAAGGTTCCCCTTGCGGAGTTCTCTGGCGCAGGGCCGGCCAGCAATGCCAACCTGGCAGGGCTCTCTAGCTTAAGCATGTGAGAGGTGACTGTCCCCACACCACGTATGTCCTTTCCATCAGCCACCTGTCCTCGTCAAGCCTGGAGAAGCCCAGCAGGGGACTTAGAGATGGCCTTGTCCCTCTGTGAGAGCTCCCAGGAAACCTCCACCCAAACGAAGAGAGCTGAGGGCAACAGACGGAGGCCTGCCTTCTGGGAGCCTCCAGTCCAGGATGGCTGGCCTTAGAACCAGAGAGGGGGTTAGAGGACTACAGTGCGGGCCAAGCGCCACAGCCCCAAACCAGGCTGTTTCCGGAAGAACAGGGTACCCCTCCCCACATCCCTCCTGACTCTAATGACTCTTAAATAGTGGTAAATATTTTGGCTAATGCAGGCTCTCATGGCAGAGAGCAAAGCTGTCTGCAGTTCAGGACCTACAAATTATTTATTAAAGATTTGAGATGCGGTGCAATTATGTGGAAAGAACCCAAAAAATTAAATAAATAAGTAACAAAATAAATAAATAACAGCCCCACTGGCCTCTTGAAGGCTTGGGAGCGGCACATGATTGCCGTCTTGATGAAATCCCCCCGGATGTAATGAGCTGATTTTCTGCTGTTAATATTGCATCTGCTGATGAAGGATTCGTTAGGATAATGGAACGAAGCTAAAATATAAATGACTCCCTGTCAAGAAGCAGCTTTTGTTTGTTGATCTCCTGACAGTTCCTGGGCCAAGGCAGGGGTTATGTGTGTACATGCATTCTGGAACAGGCAGGAGGGCGGGGGCAGGAGCTTGGGGGAGGCTGCCCCACGAGCCTGGCTCCCTGGTTCTTCCAGGCTTTCCCTTCGAGGTGGGGCTCCTCGACCTTGGAAAGCCCTGGAGCCCTGTGGGTGGGGAAGTCACCGACTCAGACCCATCCAGAGGGGCGCTTGTTGCAGCAAGATGCTGAGCGGCAGCAAAAGTTATCTGGGGAGCATGGCGGAGAGATGGATTGGCTGGGCCGTGCGTATTGGGATCCGCACAGAAGCAGCTCTCTGTGTGTGCCGGGAACGGCAGCCCGCAGGGGTGCGGAATCACAGGCACTTGAGTGAGGGGTCCTAAGGGGAGGTCCAAACCTTCACTGCAACCATCCTAGCCCTTCCGCCTCGTCCTCTCCCTCCGTCATCACACAGCACATCTTGTAGAGGCCTGGGAGCCCCCCTCGGACGATGGGTTCTCAAGCAGAGGGGGAAAGAGGACCCATTTGAAGTCACCGTGTCTCACCTACCAGCCCCCCTGACTTGGCTTCCCTGCCCTGAGCTGCCACATGGGACAAATTCCTTCTCTCCCTAGCAGTTGCTTTTTTTAAAAAAGCAATATCATTTTATTTTACTTTATGGTGGTTAAAAATGCACGCACCATAAAATTTACCATTGTAACTATTTTATTTATTTATTTATTTGAGACAGAGTCTCGCTCTTGTCTCCCAGGCTGGAGTGCAATGACGTGATCGTGGCTCACTGCAACTTCCACCTCCTGGGTTCAAGCAATTCTCCTGCCTCAACCTCCCAAGTAGCTGGGATTACAGGCGCCCGCCACCACGTCCGGCTAATTTTTGTATTTTTAGTAGAGACGGGGTTTCATCATGTTGGCCAGGCTGGTCTCCAACTCCTGACCTCAAGAGATCTGCCTGCCTCGGCCTCCCAAAGTGCTGGGATTACAGGCGTGAGCCACCACACCCGGCCTGTAACTACTTTAAAGTGTGCAAATCAGTGGCATCGAGTACATTTGCAGAGTTGCACAAGTATTGAGCTAGTTCCAGAACTTTTTCATCACTCCAGACAGAAACCCTTAATCCCTTAGCAGTCCCTCCCCACTGTCCCCTTCCCCCAGCCCCTGGCAACCACTGCTTTCTGTCTCTATGGATTTGTCTGTTCCAGATATTTCATATTAATGGAATCATACAATTTGTGGCCTTTTGTGTCCGTCTGGCTCCTTTCTTGCTCATCATTTCCAGGTGCATCCACATTGTAGCCCGTATCAGAACTTCACTCCTTTTTTATAGCGGAATAACATTCCATAGTATGGACAGACTCCATGTTGTGTGTCCTCTCCTCAGTCCATGGACACTTGAATTGTATCTACCATCTGACTACAGTGAATAGTGCTGCTATGAACGTTCATGCACGAGGGTTTTGTTTGTTTGGTTTGGTTTGGTTTTTTTTTGAGTACCTGTTTTCCATTTTTTCTGGTATATGCCTGGGAATGGAATTGCACCATCTCTCCTAGCTTCTTAAAGGCAAGGACCCTGGAAACAAATAAGAGGTCATATTTATTGAGCACTTACTATGTGCCACCCATTGTACTAACCATTGTTTCCGAGCGTCCTCAACAGCACAGGAATGGAAGCTCCCTGAGGGTTGAGTTGTTGATTTGCCAATGTTCTCTAGGTCTAGGACAAGTATCTAATAGCATATAGTAGGTGCTCAAGAAATACAGGATGAACTTCCTTTGAGATAGGTGCTTATGGACCCCTACTTTTCAATGGAAGAAGCTGGGGCCCCAAGAGGTTAAGCAGCCTGCGTACCCAATTGCATGGCAGGAGGCAGCAGCGCAGGATTCAAACCCGACTCTCACCAACTCGGCTTTTGTATGCTATCTTCCCCACCCCACCCCCAGACGGAGTCTCACTCTGTCTCCCAGGCTGGAGTACAGTTGCACAATCTCAGCTCACTGCAACCTCTGCCTCCCGGGTTCAAGCGATTCTCATGCCTTAACCTCCTGAGTAACTGGGATTACAGGCGTGCGCCACCACGCCCGGCTAATATTTGCATTTTTAGTAGAGACAGGGTTTCACCATGTTGGCCAGGCTCGTTTCAAACTCCTGACCTCAGGTGATCTGCCTGCCTCCCAAAGTGGTGGGATTACAGGCGTGAGCCACTGCCCCCAGCCTTTTGTAAGCTGTCTTGTTTTCTCTTCCTCGTGCCTGGCACGGCGTCATATGTGCAGTACGTGTTCAGTGAGTGCCTGATGATCTCACTGTGAAGCAGGGACAAGAGAGATCTAGGGTCACTTGACCTGGCACAGGGGCTGGGGAAGGCCTGGAGCAGGTGTTGTCTTTCTGTGCATCTGTTGGAGACACGCCTGTCTGTTGAGAGGAGGCACTGCCTACCACACTGAGCCCTGCGCTGGCAGAGACTGGAGTGGGTGCTGCTGAGCACCCTCCCAGCATGTGGGAAAATCTTCTTTCTGACTTCTTGGCCAGAACCACTCTTCACCTTGACCTTCAAGGCCCTTAGAGAAAAGGAGAGCAAACTAGGCCACCAACTCGGACCCTTCCTCCTGAGGAGACTAGGGGTCCTGCCCAAGAAGATTGTGAAGGGCCACTTGGAAATGGAGGGGTCGCATCCTCCTGAGGGAGTCTCAGGAGGGGTGGGAAGGCCAACTTTTCTCCTGGAGCCTTGAGAGAGTCAGGCAGGGCCTCAAATTCACCATTGAAGTCCCTGGCCAGGCATGGGGACCACGTAGGGCAACATCCCACGAAGGACTTGAGGGCCTGACTGGGGAAGGTCCAAGACAGGCGAAGGCGGGCTCAAAGCTGGTGCTGAGCCAGCCTCAGGGTGGAGGGTCAAGTTGATGTCTCCTGCGTTTTAAAAATTACTGTGATTAAAAACATTTCTTAAGCCAGGTCTTGGGAGAACAAGGTGGGAAAACCCATTTCCTGTCCCCAAAGGATGAGGGCCCTTCCTCTTGATCCTATGTAGATTTTTCAGGATTCTGGCCCAATTCCAACCAAGACTGTGCCTGGAAAGAGCTCAGAGCCAATCCGGAGGCCTGCTCCGACTCGGGGGGCTGGACAGCCACCCCCACTGCCCCTCCCTGCCTCCGGCCCAGGCTCCTTTCCCGAGGCCTCTGTCTCGATCTGGCACCTGCTGGCCTATGCGGCCCTCGGCCCCCTCATTGTCCTGCTAAACCACTGTGTAAAAGTTCCGGGCTTCCTCCGACCTTTCCGTTTTGCCTGGTTATGCCGTGGGATCCCCCTGGCGTGCATCCCCCTGCGGCATCGCCAGGGGCACTGCTCAGCCCCTGCTTGGGGCCTTTCTCTCCCCAGCCATCCTCTGGACAGCACTTTCTTTCACTCTTTCTTTTCTCCTCTCTTTCTCTCTTTCCCTCTCTCTCTCTCCCCCTCTCCCGCTCTCTCTTTCTTTTTCACCCTTTTAACATGGTTTTCCTAAAAAGTTTTTTAATCAATCAAATTTGAGGCAGAAAATAGGTTTTGTCACGCCTGGTCCCGGGGTACTGTGACTCTCACTCAGCCTCCTGACAGCTCCTCAATGCAGGAAGGAGGCCAAACAGAATATTTCTCCGGGAAAGTGCCCGTTTCCATGACACTGCCCCGTTGTCTGGGCCGCCCCCCTCCTCACGCTGCCAGGTTGACATGGCCCCAGCTCCTGTGAAAGGGCTCGGCCAGGGAGAGCCTGTGCGTGAGGATGGGGCTGGGGGCAGGGGGAAGGAGACGCAGTGGAGTGTGGGGGCGGATGGGCAGCCCGACAGCTGCCCCAAGCCCCCATGGCCCGGAGGCCTGGTGAGCAGGTAGGAGTGCTGGCTGAGGAGCCTGGCCTGGTGCCTCATAAATATGGAGCTGGGCAGCTGTGGGTGAGAGGCTCCAAAGTCAAGTCCTGGACCGGCCGCGGCTCCAGCAAGAGGGAACTGCAGATGGAGGAGGTCCCTGAAGGTCCTGGTATGCTGCCACTTCTCTGCCCGTCACTCTCCCCCGTCCCATCTCTCGTGGCATTCCCTCCGCCCCTTGCCCATGGCTGCCCCCTCTCCTCCATCCCTTGCTTCCTTCCTGCCCTCCCCCGACCCTGGCACCCCTTGTGCCGGAGGAGCCTCTTGTCCTCCCAGAGCCCAGCCCACCAGGCCCCACTCCGGGCCCCCTGCAGGCCCCCAGGTCTTCCCTCTCCAGCCCATCTTCCCTCTTCCTCCTTCCCCTCTCGGTCTTTCACCCTCTCCTCTCCTCTCCTCCTCTTCTCACTCTCTTTTATAATTAATGATTAGTTTTAATTGGTTTGCTTAGGCAGCCTGACAGCAAATTAACAGAAGCCAGCCCAGGGCTGCCGGCTCGGTGAGAGACCACTGTGCCTCGGAACCGGCCAGGAGAAAGGCTGGATGAGGCTGCCCCCAGGCTCACTCTCACGGCTGGGCGGCCCGGGGCTGAGATGGAGGGAAGGCCGGGCTTCACCTGGGCAGGTACAGCAGCCAGTAGGAAGAAGGCACCACGCTCTTTGCACACATAAGGGCTCACGTTTGCCAACTTTTCTCTGTGCTTTTGTTTTTCTCTCCTCCTCCTCACATCCCTTCTGTGCTCTTCTTCTTACCCAAGACATTGCTGGTATCTTCAGAGATGAGGGGTGGGTAAAAGGTGGGCAGGGCCACTGCCCTTAGTTTGGGGCAGGGTTTGCTTTTGGTGTCACTCATCCTCACTTGTGCAATGAGAGGGTGGGATGGGCAGCCTGATGCCTCTGCTTTTTCACATGGACAGGAGGAAGGAGGTCAGAAGGCTGTTGTCACTTTTAGCTCAGCTACCAACCAACCATCAGCCCCACAGCCTGGAAGCTCCAGGACCCAGTTCTGTTTCTGATTTGCCATCTACCTCTGGACAGAACTCTGAACCTTTGGGTCCTCAGTTTTTTGGTCAGAGTATTTAGGATTAGGAACATTGGATGGATGGATGGATGGATGGGCGGACGGACAGCTGGCAGATAATGGGGGTGTTGGCATTTCTTAGGCACTTTCTGCCATGATCTCTGAGCACATGGCTTTTCTTTCTTAGCCTGGAAGGGTTCACTTCACTTCAGCCCTGCTGAGTGTAGGGCCGCTGCTGTCCTCCGGGTTTTCCCAGTACTGCGCCTCTCCCCTGGCCTTGGAGAATCCTTCCTTAACTACATCAGCTACCAGGTCCCAGATGTGCTGACCACTCACTCATGTGGGCCACTCACAAAGCAGACATCGGGGACAGTGAGAGGCAGAGAGACAAGAAAAGATGCCCAGAGAAGGAAGAGGAGACCAAGATGAACTCTCGGCTACTTCTTAGGCCCCCACTGGGGTCCCAGTATTCCAGGGTCCCAGATCCCACCCAGGGACAGCTTTCCTGCTCCCATCAGCCGGGACACTTGCCCTGGGCAGGTGGGGTACAGGACCCCACGCGCGTCCTGGTCCCTGTACGTACGCATCTCTGGCCCTCCCCTCCCTCCTCCACCCCCGACCAACTCCTGGAAAGTTTCCTCCCTGATTGTTCTGTGTGATCAGATCTGCAAGTTGCTCTCTAAGCTTCTTGTCACATTTTGACTTAATGAAGTGCAACTGCTGAGGGATTTGGGTTCAGCGCTCCGGTCTCCTGCGCTCCCTTGTTGTCAGAAAACAGGGGTGGTTGGGGACGGCAACACTGCACTGCAAGTCGTTATCATTCCGGTCAGTCTGTTTAACACAAAATTAAACAAAGAACTAATTAGTGCCTCATGAATTAATAAATGCACAGTTGCTAGGGAGGATGGGAGGGGAGGGAAAGGTGGTGGAAGGGAGATACCGGAGTTGTGGAGTTGGGGGGCTTTGGGGGTCCACAGGAGGCTGGCCAGGGCGCCTTGAGAGATCTTGGACAGGAGTGTGTGGGACGGATGGGACGGTAAGGATGACACCCAGCCAGGGCCCTGGGCTGCCCAGCCAGGACTTGAGCTCTGATGGCTGAGCCCACCTGGTGCCTGGCAGTGGAGGCCTGGGGGTCTCCATCCCTGGCCTCCGTGACCCTCCCTGTCGGCCTCCTCCTCCATCCTCTCCTTTCCTGGCCAGATCCTTCCCTTTTCCTTATTCCCCCTTTGCCCAGCTCCCCATCCTCTCTACCACCGCCTGTCTCAGGGGTCTGCCCAGCTCTCTGCAGACCCCCTGCCTCTCATCATCTGGATGAGACGGGCATCAGAGGCCCGTGGGGCAGTGCTTTCCAACCACTCAATGCCTACCGGGCCCTCAGCCCTCCCAGAGCCCTGTATCTGGCAGGGTAGGCTCCACCCCAGTGGGCACCCTCTGCCCGGGCAGCCCAGCACAAGAGGCGAAAGCTGGTGGAGAGCCGAGCCCTCCTTAAGAGGACGTGTCAAGTACAATTAGCATTATCTGTCTAAATATGTCCTGGGAACCGGAGAGCGGGCGGCGGGACTGGGTGGCATTCCGGGAGCCCTGAACAAGGTCACCTCATCTCCCGCAATCCCCCCAATCTGATTTGGGGATTACATAGCCTAAGGAAATTGGTGTTATTCCTCTTGCATCATTGATAAGCCACAAATGAGGGAGAGAGGAGAAGAAAACGTAACAGACAGCCCTCCCCAAGCCTGGGTAGGGTTTCGAGGCCTGCAGGGGCAGGGCCTGGCTCGAGCAAGGGTTGGGGGGCCCGGCCAGCAGGCTGGGGGGCTCCCTGGGTTTTCACTCTACGTACACAGAGGCTGCCCCTTTGAACCTGGCTCCCTAAATTCATTCTCTGGGCAGGAGGGCCCCAGCCCGGCACGCTGGGCTGGGCCGTGTGTTGGTTAAAGCCTCCACGTTGTCGGACCATCGTCTCTCTCCCTGCACTGTCTCTGGATGTGGGCTGTGATGACTCATGAGTAGAGCCCGGGGTGGAAGGTGCTGCCGGCAGCCTGCTCCTGGGGCGTGGAGGGAGGCTTCCTGGTGCCTTGGCCCCTGGCCAGCCCTTGCCCCTCTGTCACCAACTTGCTAGAGTGAACCGTTTGGCATCTGTCATTTTTATGTTCAGGGGCCCCAGGGAAGAGAGTAAAGGAGCAGTTACTGCTGTATTCTGTCATTGTCCCCAGGCATCCCTGTTAAGCCGCTACAGCTCCACAGAAGCATGTAGACCACTTCACCAGCACCCCCACTCCCGGCCTCCTCCACGGAGCAGTGTGCACGGCACAGCTGACTCTTCTCCACCTGGCTAGGGGGATCCTGAGGACCACATTGCCCCTGCAGTCAGCTCCCACCGCTTTCTGACTTTTTCACAAACTGTGGCTGGCATATACCTGAATGAACCAAATCAGAGTCCACCGGCATGCCTGAGTTTCTGGCCCTCTTGGCTGGCCCTGGAGCATCAGCCCCTCAGCCCATGTGGGGCAAGGAACCCTTGGGTGCTCAGGAGGGATGGTGGGCGTGCACTGGGGAGTCATGGGCTTGGAAAGGCTAACAGGGCTCCTCTCTCTGCCTCTCCAGGATGAAGTGACACCCCCAGCTACATCCGAGGAGGCTCTAGGACCCGCCACGAGGTAAGGCCTGAGCCCCTCCCTGAGCCTCACGTCCTTTCCCCAACTGGTGACCACTCACCTAATGCATGTATGACCCTGGGATGGGTTCAGTCCTGCTGAGCACCCAGGGAGAGATTAGAAGATGGAGATGGGGAACTGCAGCCACCCTGCCCATTCCGACCTGATGGAAAAAGATGCCCTCCTGCCAGTGGGATCCCCTCGGCTTGGCTTTTAGGCTGGAAATGGTCTGGGGACACATGGATTGCAGACTTTGGGGAAGGAATGTGCTCAGGGCAGCATGGGGCGGTGGGGCAGCTGTGGTGGCTGGGCTCAGGTTACCCAGCCTGCGGTGCCCGCTTTCACAGTGCCATTGCCTCCGTGGCGGTGGCTGGCTGTGCCTGGAAGCGCTACCCAAGCTCTGCCTCAAGAACTGCGTGGACTTGAAGGCCCCAGAACCCCAGTCCTGCCTTCGCTCCTCGGAGGCTGTGCCACCCCCAGTGGCTTCCTCCGTCCTCCCTAAGAGGCTGGCAGGGAGAAGGCCATGGCCGAGGCCAGGACAGGCTGCCATGTCCTGCCTTTCCTCAGGCACGGGGCTCCCCCAAAGTCCAAGCACACGGGGCTGCCCCAGCCTGGCCCAGCCTTCGCGGGCTGTGTCAGTTCCCCGGGTGGTGGCGGGAGAAACCGCGGGGCCACCGGGCCTCGGGCCCCAGGCAGTGCTGTGTCAGAGGTGACCGGTGGAACGCCAGTGTTATGTAAATAGCGGGGCCTGCCCGGCGGGCGAGCTGGCTGGCTGCAGCCATCCATCATCCGAGCTCGGCGGGGCGGGGGACAGACACGGCACCATGCGCCTGGCTCCAAACCTGTTTGTTTTCCCTTTGTCTCTCGCATTTCGGGGCCCTGGCTGTGACCGACCAGCTCTGGGTTTTGTCCTACCGGCCCCCTCCCCCGCAAGGAGGACGGGGAAGGGAGGAGATTCCCTGGCTCCCACCGCGGCATCCCTTTCGGACTTCAAAGGCTCCCCCAGCATTGTCTTCGCTGGCGGGCAGTGGCCCTGAAAACGTGATCAGAGGCGGCCCGGTGTAGGGCAGGCCCGGCCTGCGCCCTGCGCTCTCACTGGGGCCCGTGGATTCCTCCCTTTACCACCAGCACCACCCTGGTTACAGCTCTGTCCCAGGTCCTCTCTGCCTTTCTCTCCCTGGTGCCCCTTCTTGCTCCCTTCTGGCCACTCCCGTCCTCCTCTTAATCATGGCCTCACCCCTGTCTCATGGAGTTGAGAGTTCTAGAATCTTCAGAGCTGCAAGCCTCCATGCCTTCACATGGTCCATGAGGATCTGAGTGCCGTGGAAGGCTCCTCAGGATGCCCCGAGCTAGCACCAGTTCCTGGATATTGGCTTCCCACGCCACACTTTGTTCTCTGACCCTTCCTTTTCTCTACCCTCTGATTATGAGAACCTTGCTTCCTCTAGAAACCTCCGCCCATGAGGTCCAGACAGGATAGATACCTCCATCCCCAGGCAGCAGGGTGAAGCCAGCCATTCCGTGTCCTGAAATTCCACCCCAAGTGCTTCCATTCTCTGGAGCAGGACTTGGCAGACGGGCCACCTTTGACCCACAGCCTGCTTTTATAAATAAAGTTTTATTGGAACACAGCCATGCCTATTTGTTCAGGTATTATCTATGGCTGTTTTCATTCTATACTTGCAGAGATTGTTGAATGGCTACAACAGAGACTGGCCCACAAAGCCTAAAAGGTTAATAATTTTCTCTCTGGCCTTTAGGGAAAAAGTTTTCCAGCCCCTGCTTGAGAGTTTCTAGCTCCTGTACTTTGCTCTCTCTCTCTCTCTTTTTAGAGGTAAAATGTACACAACAGGAAATTTACCATTGCTCCCCTGCTGAAGTGTACATTTCCCCGGCCCTAAGTCCAGTCCTGAAGCTGTTACAGCCATCATCCTGCCCTGTGCACATGTCTTCATCGGGACTGCTCTGAGGGGCCAGGAGCATTTGTCTGGGAGCCCAGTGCTCGGGTTGCAGCACTGCTTGCAGTCGTGGTCTGTTCGGGGGGGCTCCCTCCCCCTGCTCTCCTTAGGGCCTCCTTCTCTGCTCAGTCCCTGCCTCAAAGTCTCAGCTCTTCCTCTCCCCTGCAGCCCCTGCTTCCTCGGAGCTCTTGCCCCTACTGGTATCCCGGGAGCCCTGCAGTCTTTAGCAAGTTCTCTCACCTCAGATCCACAGCTTCCTCTTTTTTTTTTTTTTTTTTTTTTTTGAGACGGAGTCTCGCTCTGTTGCCCAGGCTGGAGTGCAGTGGCATGATCTCGGCTCACTGCAACCTCTGACTCCCAGGTTCAAGCAATTCTCCTGCCTCAGCCTCCCAAGTAGCTGGGACTACAGGCGCTCACCACCACACCCGGCTAATTTTTTATATTTTTAGTAAAGATGGGGTTTCACCATCTTGGCCAGGCTGGTCTCAAACTCCTGACGTTGTGATCTGCCTGCCTCGGCCTCTCAAAGTGCTGGGATTACAGGCGCGAGCCACCGTGCCCAGCCCTCACAGCTTCCTCTTTTGTAAGGGGAGAATATCTACTTTGCAGGGTTGCTGGGACAAATGAGTGAGTTGTTGTGGCTGAAAGTGGCTTGCCCGGTACCCACCAGGTAGTTCCCGCCTGCTTGCGCTCCAGAGGCTACGGCCATCTCTGGGCAGATTCCACAGAGCTCCCTACCCTCTGTCCTGGGGGACTTGGGGTCTGACCCTATGGAGAAGGATGGGCTCCTAATTCCAGGGAGCACCTTGGAATAAAAAGCCCCACAGGTCGTGGACTGGCAGCCCTGGGTCTTCTATTTCTGTGTCAGGGCCCTGGGAAGCGGCATAACCTCTGAGCACCAGTTTCTCTATCTGTAAACTGCTCTCTGCTTCCCAGGCTTGTGGCAAAGAGGGGCTGGGGTGCCTGGGAGAAGCTATGAAGGCTGTGTGGTCGGGAGCTGCTGAGGGTCCAGATCTGAGACTGGGTCTATTTGTGGTGGTGGGGGGAACCAGGCTGCAGTCTGGCTGAGAAGGCCCTGGAGGTTACACAGTGGGTGCTAGCTCTGTCCAGGATCAGGGACCAAGGCCGCCCTGGCCCAATTCTACTGCTGTGGGCCAAGGTCGGAATCACTCTCCAAGCCTGAGGGGAAAGGCTGGCAGGGAGTGGGCAAGGAGACAGAAGCCGCGCCTGCAGTCAGAGGTCTGCTGCAGAGTCGGCTGGGCCTCCTCTCATGCTAGGTCTGCTGCCGTCTCTCTTGCTGTCCTCTTTTTGCAGGCTCTTGACCTTTTGTCCATCTCTCTTTCCCCTCCAGGCCTCCTTTCTGCATCCCTCTAGTTCCTCTTCCTCCTTGCCTTCCCACCACCCATAGCACCCCCACAACTCCATGGCGCTTGCTTTCTCTCTCTCTCTCTCTCTCTCTCTCTCTCTTCTCTCTCTCTCTCTCTCTCTCTCTCTCTCTCTCTCCTTTTCATCTACTCGGAAGGCTTTACTTTACTTCCTTGTCACCCTAATTGATTGCATTAACCTTTCAGCGTATTGGATTTCCCCGGCATCGTGCAGAGAGCCCTGTGCAATATGCTTATAATCTAAGCCATAATGGACAGTTTGCAGTCAACAAGCCCCTTCTCCCATCGGCCCCGTTGACATCTCTCTTGCCCAGGCCACCGTGGCCACTTCCCCCGCTGGCAGGGGTGGGGCAGTGGAATGGGGCTGGGAGGAGGCAGACACTAACCTGGATCCACCAATGGGGTTCTTGGCCTCCCTCTCCTCCCAGCACTGCCTCCAGCCCAGCATCTCCCTCTCCAAGCTCCCGGGCCCGGGTCATTGCCAGGCCTCTGGTCTTTGTGATTCCTCTTGGCTTGGCCTTCTGCCCTTGGGACTCTCTGTCTAACAAGTGACTGATGGGGCCAGCTTGGATTTTGTGGGTGAGAGTCCCCTGTTCCACCCAGATGCTTCTCAAAGCAAATGGTTCCTCCTTCACTTCACTAGCCCAGGAGGCTTTGGGGAAAGATGATGGTGGCCACTTCAGGAGGCAGGTGGTGGATAAGAGGAGGGGTCTGAGATCTCTGCCCTTCACTGGCCTCTGAACCAGCGGGAGGCCTCTGTGGATCTGCTGGAAGCTGGGCCTGCTCCTGGAAAGGGTGCAGATGCACAGGGCAGACAGAAAGCAAGGGATCTGCTGAAGCCAAGGCAAAAGAGGGATGAAGACCCCGCCAGGGCTGGCCGTCGGGGGAGCAAGGCGGCAGCAGCTCCTCCCAGCAGGCAAGGAAGCGGGCATGTGTCACCTGGGTTGGGACCTGTCCCCCGCGCTCATCTCAGGATTGTGTGATTTGGGTGTGTGGTAGGGGATGTCTCAGAGTATTTCCCGTCTAATGTTTGGCAGTAGCTCTGAGCAGATCCACCTGCCTTCTGCAAAGGAAGAGAGATGCCGCCTGGGCAGCGGGGCCAGAAGCCCAAGAGAAGCCTCGTAGGCAGGACGACTTGGCCCAACGGGAGATGGGCTGGGGGAGTAGGAGAAACCGAGGCCTGGCTTGTCAGGCTGGTAGGAATGGGCTCCCTCAGGTCGGCTCCTGGATGGACACCTGTTAGTTAAGCGGGAGGCAGGAAAGCCAGCCCCCTGCCAGTTGCCTCGTCCTAGGGGCTCAGCCCCAGGCCTGAGCCCTGGCCCCGGTCTGTTCCGGCCGCGGCTGCCAGCCCTCAAACCAGCAGCCTGATCGGCCGAGTCTTCATTCATGACAAGATGGGATGTCAGGTTGAATACATTAGTGTCAGGCTGGAGGAGCAGGACGGAAGCTCCCATTAGCCTTAGTGGTACTTCCTCTCTCCCGCACTGTTCTCCCCCCAGCCCTTTGCCCGACATCTCCTCCTTCTGACCGCCCCCCCTCCTCCCATCACTCCATCACTCTGAAGGGTGAGCTTTGGCGAGAGGGAGCTGGACCTAAGTCCTTCCCATCCTCTCCCAAGGATTTTGGGGGTGGGCAGAGGGCACAGCAGGGAGAAGCCAGGCAGCGAATTAAAGTTTGTGATTGTCAGCATCAAGAGAAGCTAAATAACCCTGTAACTAGTATGAAGGTGAATTCACGGTCTGCTGCACACGGAGAATATGAGTGTCTGTGAGACGGGCAGAGTGCGGCACGGGAACCCGCCTGCCACGGTGGGCAGGCTCCTCTCCAGGGACTCAGGAGGGAGGCAGGAGGAGGGCCACGCACCCCCTTCCCTGCCAGGGAGTAGCTGCCTAGGAGCCCCACCAGACACCTGGGGCAGCTCAGCTGCTTGACAACCTGCTGGCCCTGGCATCAGGGGCCCAAGTAAACGTTTGTAAGCACCAACGGTATACACCCATGGACACCAGCCCAGGCCTTGGACTGATCCCTATTAACAGCTAATCCTTACTGAGCACTGACTGTGTGCGGGCTGAGTGCTGTGTGGCAACAACTCTATTCAGGAAGTGCCAATATGATTCCCCCGTCTTTCCCCCACTTTTTGATAACCACTTTATTGAGGTATCCTTCATATACCATAACATTCACCTTTTTAAAATGTGCAATTCAGTGGTTTTTAGTATATTCGCAAGGTTGTACCATCATCACCACTATCTAATTTTAGAACAGTTTCATCCCCCCAGAAAGAAACCCTGTACTCATTAGCAGTCCCTCTCCATCCGCCACCATCGGCAGACCTAGGGTTCCGCTAACGATGATTTCCTTAAGATGCTGGGAAGGTAGAGGGTCAGTGCCTGGGTTCAAGGAGCAGAGCCCGTGGAAGATGGAGCTGGGGTGTGAACCCAGGTACTGAGACTCCAGAGCTGGTGCTCCATGAGGGATTGCTTGATGTCCTGGTTGACCCCTGCCCCACCCCTGACACACACGTGCCTATCATGTGTGTCTGACAGTTCAGGCTCAAGCATGTACATACACCATCCAAACATCCAGACCCAGGCAGGAGCACACGTGTCTTCTTCCCAGGTACGCTGGCAACTCCACATAGAAAACGTCATACCTCCCATAAGGACAGCCAGCCTCCCCTCCCGGGACCCCTCCCTCTGCTTCTCCCAGCCGTGCTCCTAGAAGGGAAGCTTGGCGCAGGAACCAGCAGCAACAGGGTAGCTGAAGTAGCCAGAGAAACCTAAGTGGTTTCAAGAGCTTAAAATGAGAAATCCCATATCTCCTGCAGCTGATCATTGTAACTGAGACAAAATGCCAACCCGACATTCCAGAACAGGTCCCCGCCCGGGCTGGGGCCACAGGCTGGGCCAGGCCCACAGGGTAACCCAACTAGCCCAGTTCCCTGCTTCATACTCTCTCTCTGTCTCTCTCTCTCTCTCTTTCTCTGTCTCTCTCTCTCGTTCTTTCTCTTTCTCTCTCTCTCTGCGTCTCTTTCTCTCTCTCTGCCTCTCTTTCTCTCTCTCTCTGTCTGTCTCTCTCTGTCTCTGCTTCTCTTCTGTTTCTTCTCACCTTTTTCTTCCCACCTACCTCTCTTCTCTCACACTCCACATTTCCACCCCAAAACTTTTTTTAAAAGTTTTTGTGGCCACACTCTTGAACTCACAAAAATTTGGGAATTAATGTGAAACCGTCGCTGTTTCTGATAAGAGAAACCTACAAGGGTGAGACAAAGGGGAAGGGAAACACAAGAGAATCAGCCTGTTGGATTTTGGTTTGGGGTTTTTTCCTCCTTCTTCTCTCTCCCTCCAAAGTGGAGGATCCGGCCGGGCCAGTTTGGATATTTATTAAGAAAAAGCCAAAGATAATTAACTTTTTTGTTTTTGTTTTGTTTGCGGGTGCCTCCCCTGCTGGCACTCCTGGCTGCCTGGCAAATTAAACCTGCTCCCGGTTCCCTGGGTGCTGGGCTGACGGCAAGACTTCTGCCGACTGTCTTGGATCTGCCAGGGCTGCCAGCTGCCCACCCAAACACCTACCTTAACTTTCAGAACTTGGGTCACTTTATGCCCCCACCGATGCCACCTCCCCAGGCTCTACTGACTCTGAGAGCACCTTTTAGAGCAGGGTAAGTGGGATGTGGGGGTGGGGGGGAGAGGAGGGGCTACTGTTTGGGGTTGTGGCCAGCACTTCCCTAAAAGGAAATGGGGGGAAAGTGTGAGCCTCTCCCAGGGCACAAGGGCGTTCCTTCTGGCCAGTTCAGGGCCGTTGACTTCCCAGGAGAGGGTAAGGAGAATGGAGGATGAGTTGGAAGTGCAGGGAGAGGCCAGATTTGGGCCAGGTCGATCCCCAGCTCTTCTCCCTGGAGGCTGGTACACTGCCAGGCCTCATAGGCCCCTGAGAACACCCTGGAGCAAGCAGCCTCTGGACCATGGAGCCATGCTGTGATACCTGTCCACCCCCAACCAGGTTTCATCCTGCTCCCACCCCCAACCCAGGCCAGGCCATGGGTGTGGGGGCAGGGGGCAGCTGAGTGGCTAGACAGCCTGTGCTTGGGTAAGAGCTGGCTGCCTCCCGTCCGCTGTCCTGGAGCCACACAGATCCCTGAGGCCAAGCTGTGACCTAAGCCTGAGCCCAGTTCATGGGCCAAGAAGGTGACGCTGGGAGTTAGAGGCTTCCTGGTAAGAGACAGAGCTGAGGACTTCTCAGGAGCCAGGAGAGCCCACAAGAGGAAGGCCAGTGTGGAGGAGCTCGCTGGGGTTGGAGGTGCAGCTCGCCCCTCTGTTAAGCCAGTCCCCCTCAGCCCTCCCCTGCCAGGGCCCCTCCTTGGTCCCTTGGCTTCATCCCCAGCTGGACAAGTAGGCAGCAATGGTGAGCCTCTTCCAGGTGGGGAGGCTGCTTCGGAGCCGGCCACAGAGAAGAGGGCATTTTTCAAGGATTTTGCTGGCCCTTTTTTTTTCTCTGAAATATAAGGATGTGCAATTTTTTTGGTTTCAATTTAGCATTGGAGAATTTTATAATTTAGTAATTAAAATCTCTGATAGGCTTTAGAAATTGCGGCTAATTGAATTTAATGGGAAGATGATTTTCAATTTTATTTGATTACCGGGACCCCTGGCATCGGTATTTATGGGAAAAAAATGGGAAATGTGCTGTGTGGGCTAAGATGGCATAATTGAATTAGGGATAATCGGATTTCTCCGTCATGAATTTCACTATAATTTTCCTATAATTTTCCATTAGATATCTAGTTTACAAATATTCACAAAGAAATGAAGCTCTTTCGGAATGGAGATTGCTGGCTAACAGGATTACGGGGCCGAGCGTGCGGCTGTGCCAGCCCCTCTCCTGCCATAATGCAATCCCTGCGTCTGCCTTACACTCGGCGCGGCCCTCGCTCCGCCACCCACTCTGTGGCTCCTTTCTCCCCTTTGTTTCCTTCTCATCCTGTTGACCCCCTGCCCCAACACCCACCTGTCTGTGGCCCACGACCTCCTGTGCCCGTGGCCGTGCCGTGGTGCCTTGGCTCTGCCCTCCCTCAGCCCCCACGCGTCCCGTCCACTTCGCTGGCTCACAGTTTTCCCGATACCCTCCCTCCATCGGCCCCGGAGCGGGCTCACACGCAAACACACGGACTCCATCGCAGGTGCGAACATGCTTGTTCGCAGGCACACGCAGTCCTTTGGCCAAGGCTTCTGTGCCCTGGCCCAGTCGCCTCAGATGGAACCAGTTTATTGGGATCCTGGGTGGGGTGCCAGAACAAAAGGAGCTTTGTTCAAGTTTATGTGAAAGTTACAAATTCAAAATGAGAGCAGATAAAGCATGAGATACCTGGTGTGTAAACAGGCTGGTGAGTGAGAAGGCCCCAGGCTCAGGAGGGAGAGAGAGTGAGTGGGCAACCTGGGGGTGCGGGGGGGAAAAGGAACCAGCGATGGCAGTGTGACAGGAAGGGCGGATGGCTTTCCTTGGTGCTGATGTGGGGAGCCTGGGTTGGGGGAAACCGCTGGGTTGCCTTCCACTCTTCTTTTTCTCTTGCGAGTGGGCTGTCTCAGGAGGAGCTGGAGGCTCTGGGTCCGGGGACTCAAGACCAGGCGAGATTATGGCATTGGATTTCCATCCCTTGAGTCCCAGACATGAAGGTCCTCACTGTGGCCTGGTTTTGGGGTCTCAGGTGTCACCATGTCGGAGTCCTCAAGGCAAAGATGGGCCATAGCCTCAAAAGATACCTCTCCTCTTGGTACGAGCAGATACACTCAGAGAGAGAGACAGAGAAGGGGGGGCGCATAATCTGGGGACCCCTCCATGACACAGCCTCTGAGTCACACCCCATGACCTCGAAGCCTCCACCTTCTTCTCTGACCTTCATAAATCCTTACGCTCCTAGTTGGCCTGTTTCTTGCTTCTCTGACCCCTGCTCCTCCAAGAGGAAGGCCTTTTCCTCTTGGGCAGGTCCCACTCGACCTGTGGCTACCTGGCCAGGGACTTGGCAGAACGGAGGTTTTCCAGGCATCCCCACACCTCCCTCCACTGCTGGCTGCCGTCCCCCAAGCTCTCTCAAGTCCTGTCCCTTCTGCCATTCCTCTACAGCCTTTGTCTACCTGAGGCCCCGGAGTTACTGGGTGGCCAATCCAGGTGGTCCTGCCTGGGCAGCTAGAGGGAATATGCTTCCTTTTCCCCTCCACACCCTCCTCAGGGATCAGGCTCTGACCACTATCAGCTGAAGCCGAGGAGGACATTCCGAGCCAGCCAGTGGCTGTGTGGGTCATGTATGCAAGGAGCTCCCCATCTGTGCAGACATCTTCAAATGCACCCAGAAATCACCTCTTCTACCCCTTGCCTCCAGGCTTCCTCCTACACACAGTTGCCCAGACAGGACAGCAGAGGCTCAGGATTGGGGTGGGGATTGATCACTTGCTGTCACCAGCCAGAGCTGCAAGCCTGTTGTTACGATTCCTTGCTTTGGGGAGTCGTTGGGGGCAACACCCAGAGGCATGTGTGTACCCCACAGCGGTCCTGGACACAGATGCCCTCTCTGAGATCCCATGTGGGGAGCAGAGGCACACAGTCCTCTGTGCTGGGTGCCCGGTACAGGCAGTCATACTCCCAGGCTTAGACTTGGGGTAGTTTTGTTCCCTTATTCGAGGTTTTGGGGCCAGGGGCAGCTCAATAAGGTTTCTGGGCCTCTCCAGCTGCTGTTCCTATGTAGGAACAGGGTTGGGGAATTACAGAGCCAATGGGGGTGTGTGACGGCCAGGAGTGGGGACTGCTAGGAAGGCAGTGGGAAAGGCAGTGGAGTAGGGGAGGGGTGCCCAGCTCCCTTCGAGGCCATTTAGAACTACAGAGCAAGCAGGAAAAAAGGAGAAAAATGAGGGGAAAGTAGGAGAAAGAGTAGATTGTTAACTCCCTGTTGTCTTTGCCCCAAGGCCTCCCTGGCCCCTCCCTTTGCAAAATAGAAATTATTGCAAAAATAGGCCAGCGCCATGTTGCTGGATGCTGTCCAAAGACCAGGGAAGCCTGGGCCCTGCTCCCCTCCCCCCTCTTTCAGCAGTGTGGCCCCTCCTGAAAGACGAGCGCGGGGAGAGGCGAGGAGGGCAGCAGGATAGGTGAAGAAGAGACGGAGAGCCAGGTCCTTCCTTAGCAAGGCTGCCCAAGGCCCTGCTCACCCCATCGTCTCTTCCGTGAGCCCCTCTGGGCCGGATGGGTCACTTAGGTCACCAATATTTAAGGACTCTCAAAATATATGGCTGCAGCAGGGACATCTGGGGATGTCCCATGGTGCACGGTGCATGGTGGGGAGACCCCTCAAACTGCCCTCTCTGGCAGAAAAGGAGGAGGAGCAAGGGGAGCACAAAGCGCCTGGCTGGCCATGGGCTGGCAGGATATGAGGTTCCACGTTTAAGGGGACAGGGCCCGGTCCCAGAGCCCGACGCGGTGTTGGGGGGGTGGGGCGCGGGGAGGAGGAGGAGCCGCGATGCGCCTCAGACTCGCTGGTTGAGGGTGCTTGTGCTCTGCTGAGCGCCCTTCCTAGGACAGCGGCCAGAGGGACAAGGCAGGGAGGAAGCCCAAGTGATGGCCGGGATCATGGGTCGGGGACTGTGGGGGAAGAGGGGCGCCGATCACCATTCGTCTAGCCTGCAGGGCAGATGGCCCAACTTTGAGGGAGGAGTGGGGAGAAAGACCGGAAGACCGGGGAGGCTCTGGGAGGACACTTGAACCCGTTTTAAGGGCAAAACCAAAGCAACGCGGAGGAAACCCCAGTGCGTGTCCCAGGCCGGCGCTCCTGGGGCCCAGGGTTGGGGACGAGCGGGATGCGAGGGCGCGCGGGCCTGACTGCGCTCTGCCCCGCCTTGCCCCGCACTCGTGTTCCTCCAGCTCCAAGAGCCGCCACTGCTGTGAGGGGAACACGAAATCCCTGTGCTACCCCAGGAGCCCCGAGCCCGCAGACCGCGGGCAGGGGAGCGCGCGGCCCGGCGGGCGCGGCCCCGCGGCGCCTCACACCTGCGCCCGCCCTCGCGGAAAAGTTAGCGCGGCCGCGCGAGGCGTAGGGCAGGCGCGCGCGGCGGCCGTCGGTCGCGCTCGCGGGGCCCGAGCGGCCGCTGGGAGCGTGCGAGCGTGCGAGCGCGCGCGCGGCCGCCGGCGGCCGGCTAGAGTGGGCGCGTGCCCGCGGGCGCCGTCCTCCGGCCGCGCTCCCCGCCCCGCGCCAGGTCCCCTCCCGCCAGCTCTGAGCGCAAGTCCCCGCCCCCTCCTCCCGGAGCCAGAGGTTTGGGGAATCGCAGAGCCAATGGGGCCGGCCGCCCTGCCAGTGCGGCGCGGGCGCGCGGCGGGGGCGCGCGCGGCGGGGGCGCGCGGCGGCGGGCGCGAGCGAGCGCGAGCCCATTCACTCCGGCACCGGCGGCGGGCGGGCGGCGGGCGACGGGCGGGCGCACCGGGCGGCGGCGGCGGCGGCGGCGGTGGCGGCGGCGGCGGGGCCGCGCTCTGCTCTTTCACCTGCCGGGGCCGGCGCGGGTCGGGCCGAGGAGGCGGTGCCGCGGCCGCCCTGCCAATCACCGCGGCTCCTGGCAGCGCCCCCGGCCGCGCCCGCCCGCCCGCTCCCTCCTGCCAAACTGTTACCCTGAGTGTTACCGGCAGGAGCAATGACATCAGGGCTTTAAAACAACTTGTTATTCGGGGAGTAATCAGTTGCAATTAGGCATTAATTAAGTATTATGAAAGTTGATTATTTAAGTGAATTCGGCTTTCGACTCTCCGACTATGGTGAGTACCGGGCGCGGGCGGGGGAGGCCCGGGGGCCGCGGTCTCGGGCGGCGACCCGGGCGCGGGGCGCTGGCGGCGGGACGGGGGCGCCCCTGGGCCTCGCGGACCCCCCGGCCCGGGCCCCCAAGCCGGGGCCGCGCCGGCCGAGAGTTGCTGCCTTAGTTGGAGAAACTCGGGCTGCGCGGAGCCGCGGGCGCGTGCGGGGCCGAGCGTGAGAAGCTGGCGGCGCGGAGGAGAAAGTTTCTCCGCCGCGGCCTCGGCGCCCGCCCGGGACGGGCCGCTCCTGCGGGGTGGGGGGCGCGCGGGGCGGGCGGCCGGGGTCCCGCGAGACGCTAACCCCGTGTTTCTTGTCTCCCGGTCTTCCCCTGGTGGCGTTCCGCGAAGAGTTTGGGACCAAGGAGAAGAGAATGGATCTTGGAACAGGTACCGGCCGGTGGGAACGCAGGGGCGGCTCTTTCACTTTTCTTTCGCTTCTTTTACGGAAGTTCTTATTTTTAGCCCAATGAGGTGGCGGCGGGGCCGGGTGGGGGCCGGGTGGGGGCCGGGAGGGTCGGGGCGGCTGCCTACCGGCGTCCCGGCCTCGGGATCGGCGACTTCTGAGGCTGTTGTTGTTGTTATTTGCCACTTGCTTAGAGGCTGTGACTAATGTGATGCTTGTCATTATGAAAGAACCGAGAGGAGCAGGAGCTGGGGGGCACCCAGAGAGAGGATTTAGGGGGTTTTTGTGGGGTTTTTGTTCTCCGTGTTTTTTGTATGGCTTCGTGTTTTTTTCTGTGTGTGTGCTTTTTTTTTTTTTTGTTCTCTGCAAAGATCTTTGTGTGTCTGGCTGTGGGGTGTGTGTTTTTATTTTTTTAGTGGGGGGTGGTTTAGTTTTTGAAAGCAGCGTCCTGTTGGGAAAGGTGGTTAGTCTGGTTTCGGGGCGACTGTCTCAAGGTAAAGGAATTTAATTTATTTGGGACAAGGCTGTGTCGGATGATCAAGCTGCTTATTATGGCTAATGAGTATTTTTCACCTGAGAATCTGTGGGATGAGGTGGCTGTTATCAGTTCAAAGTGAGGGGCCCTGGACTGTCTCCCACCCACCTCTTTAGCCCCCACCCTGGGGGGTGGTGATGGACCAGAAGGACTACTCAGCATAGGCATCTAGGTTTTGGGGGCCTCCTGTGGGACAAGGTCGGGGGTTCCAGGAGGCCTGGTGCTCGCCTGGGGCAGTTTATCCTGAGATTTTGGTGTTTTCTTGGTTTTAATCTAATTCTTTCCAGTGTTTTTGCCTTCAGCTCTTGTGGGCTTCCCATGGGCCCTGGCTATTGAAACCAAATTTTGACCAGGACCCTTACATGCTAGGCTTACAAAAGCAGCTGTCTTCTTAAATGTTTTAAAAGAAACAAACAGCCTGATCGTTCATTGAGACTGATCTCTGAACTCTCCTGGTTCATTGATGGGATAGGTGATACTGGTGGCTGTTAGCGTTGTTGTTTATAATAGGCCCAAGTTCACAGCATCGGCCCTTGGGACCCATGAGCTGATATCTAACCTTCTAAGGTCAAAGGGGAGTGGGCACAGAGACAGGAGGCAGCCCTGAGGGGCTGAGGATGGGTGGCACGGTGGCTGGTGAAGAAGGGCCTGTGTTTGTTGGGGGTGGGGCGGTGTCATTTGCAGAGTTTGAGGATTGTGTGACACCAGGTGTGATCTTGGCTGGTCTGATATGGAGGGCCTCGGGACCTCTGTGCCCAGGAAGGGTGTGACACCCCCTGCTGGGCAAAGTGGTAAAGGTGTCTAAGGCCATGGCTGCCACCCTGCCCCTCCCTGCCCTCCACTCCCACAGAGAACCTGCCCACCCCCACCTCCAATCGGTGTCTCATTACCTCCCTCTCAGGCCCCACCCCCTTTCTTCGGAAATGGGGCCCCACCCATCCCAGCCAAGAAGCTGACCTCGGAGATGGGCCTGGTGGCAAGGCACCACCCCCTACCTGGGGCAGGCGAGCCTCTGCTTGTGGGCCAGCACAAGGGACCCAGGCATTACAGAGCTGGAAGGCAGGCCCTCTGGTCGGTCTCCTCCTAACCTGAGTGCCAGCTGGAGCCAGTGTCCATCCTCCTGCCATCTACCAACAAGTCCCTCCAAGTCAGTCGTGGGGACAGTACTCCAAAGCCCTTCTCTAGGGTGTCCTGACTGGAGTGAGGGCCTCCCAGCCTTGGTAGGAGGCAGGTGGCAGAGCCTCTGGTGGTGTCTCTCCTGGGACTTAGGGAGACTGACTTCTCCCAGGACTCCAGGGACAGGTTCTGGAAACTTTTCCTAGAAGCTAGAAGGGACCCTGAGGTCAGCTGGTTCCTCCTGTAGCTGGAGTAGAGCATTCCTAGTGGGACTCAGGCCTGGACTCTGGCCAGAGGGGAGGCCCAGGGTGGCAGAGTTCTGACTGTTTTCTGGAGGAGTCATCTGGTGATACCATCTCAGTCTCTTCTTTGAACTTGGAAGTTTCACTTATAATCTCAGAACGTCAGAAGAAAAGCACTCTTCCCCCCACTTCACCAAAAAAGGGAAGCAGATGAGGATGCTGAGATCCCCTCTGAGCTGGTCCCTGGGCTGACTCCATGCTCATCTTCAGGAGCTGGGAACAGCTCCCTCAACTTCACAGTGCACGCGGGACACAGCCGGGGCCTCATCTCTGTCCAGGGCTTGTGGCTGGTGAAGTGAGTGTCCCTTCCTCTGAGGGCAGCGTGGGCAGCTTCAGCCGACGGCCTCTCTGACACAGTCCATGGCCAGGGGCGCAGGCCCTGAAGGGCTGCTGGCATCATGGACCCACCAAACCTCTGATCATAGGTTAACATCCCCTACGGCCCCGGACACATCTCAGTCCTGAAGGCCTTCAGCCATAAGGAAGTCAGTGGTGGGAGAGCCAAGCCTTCTCAGGAGGAGACAACAGGACCTCAGGACCCTCAGGGACCATGTGGACCCCCTTTCCCCCACCATAGTTCAGCCAAGGGCTGGATCAATCTGGACGTCTTTAGCAATAAAAAATGCCGATGTCGTCCTAATTCACCAGGCCCCGAGATGACAGCAAATTTACATTTTTTAATTAAACTAGCAGCCAGTTTTTATGAGAGGGGGTTGGGTTATGCAAATCAAATGGTTGTGTACGGAAGATTAGGAGAGTTTGGGAATAAATTCCACAAATGCTAATAAAAAAAAAAGGAAAGAGAGAGAGGGAGGGAGAGAGGGGAGAGAGGAAGAGAAGAGGACGTAGTTCCATTAGGCCCTTTTAGAGTGATTTCCCTGGGGGAGGGAGCTGGGAGGGGGGAGGGGAGAAGGGAGGAAGCTTTCAGACACAGGTATATCCATCCTGCAGTTGGGAAGCTCCCAGGGTTAGGCCCCACCAGGCTGATTCCCAGGCCCTGAACACAACCAGAAGCCAGGGTGAAAATGGCGGTGAAACATGGCTGGAGCTCTGAGCAGGCTCTTGCCCTTGACTTGTGGGGATCTGGTGATAGTTGCCCCTTCTCTTCTTGAGACGAAGGGGTGGGGCTGTCCAAGGCGCAGAGGAGCCAAGATAAGCTCTACAAGGTCAAGGGCCAAAGAGGCAAGAGGGCAAGTTTAAAGGGATGGCCACAGAGTGCAGGGGGAGCTGGTGAGGGACAGCGCTGTCCATGTGACGCTGTGGCTGCAGCCTTGCTGTCAAGGCGGGTCAGTGGGAGGAAGCCTGGACTACTTCTTTCTCCTTCTGGGGCTCCACGCCAGAACCCCCTTGTGTTGCCAGCAGACCCCCCATTGCAGATGACCCAGGCCTCAGCTGTTGGGAGGCCAGGAAGCGTGGGATCAGAAGCTGGGCCAGGCTGGCTCATTTTCCTGATTCTCAGAGTGGAATTTCTCAGTAGCCCCATGCTTTGAGAGCATACTGTCTTGAGGTAGGCCACAGACTTCTTCTAGATGGTGTCTGAGCCCAGAGAGCAAAGAACTTGGCATCCCCAACCCAGCACCCGTGTGTGCTGCTCAGGCCCCTACTCTGAATGTCAGCCGCCTTCAGATCAGACCTTCCATGAGCCGCCAGGTCAAGGCCAGAGCCTCGCCAAGTGTGGAGGCTTCTAGGAACCTCACTAGCTCTGGTTACACCTTCGACCTGCCAGGCACCGGGGATTGAGAAGGTTCCTGTGCTGTTCTGGAGGAAGAGATTCCAAGCCGGGTTTAGGGCAGAGCAGATTGCTCTCAATTTCCTTCCTCCAGCCTTTACTTGGCCAGATACGCCCACTCAACCAGTCTGAGCTGGGGCCAGCCCCTGTAGCCAGGTTGGGCACGGGTTTTGCCAGTCTGCTGCAGAGGGTAGGTGCTCTGGGGCCATCTTGGCAGAAAGGAGCTGTCAGAGCCCGGGACAGAATGGGCTGTCTCAGAAGTCATGGGTTTCCTGGTACCATTCGAACAGAGGTTTGTGCTGTGCACCGGTTAGTGACATTTGGAGGGACTTGAGCATCAGATGACCTTTCAGATCTCCGACTGTCTGACTCCCAACTTGATTTTGTTCAGTAGGGCAGTCCTGGTGGGCGGGAGTAGGGGGTAAGTGGACGAGGTGAGGGGCACATTATTTGGACCTTTTCTTTGGTAGAAAGCATTGGAGACAGGCAGCTCTGGGCTGTGAAGTGGCCCTTTGAACCAGCCCTGGTTCTAGTTGCAAGACATCAGAGGAAACTGAGGTAAAAAGGCCTAGCATAGCCTTTCCTCCCCAACAGGAGGCAGAGGCAGAGGGGCAGGTCCGAAAGGCTCCCTGGAGAGACCCCACCCCGGGCTCTTTTTACCTGGTAGGGACCAGCGAGGAGAACCCATTCACTCTCCTCTCCAAGAAAGGCACTGAGTGTGGGTGTTACTCAGACCTCTCTACCGGCCTTGTCGATACTACTGGTGTTCTCCCAGCCCCCACAGCCCGGGAATCTGGCTGGGCTGCAGCTTGTGTTTTTATGATGGAAAAATAAAATAAATGCAGGCACCTTTGGAGGGCTGAGCCATGCGGCGGCATCTCCTCGTGAAAGTGGCTGCCCTGGCTCAAGGCCGTGCCCGCTGCCTGAGCAGGGGATTGGGTGAGGCTTGGAAAGGCTTTTGGCCCCAACCTCTCTTCTTCCTGGGTCCTGCCCTGTCAGTGGTGCAGCCTCAGCCTCCATCAGCCTCCTCTAGAACGGCTGGCCCAACACTCTTCCAGGGCTCAGGCCATTTCTCCACCCGACCCAACCCCCATGCCCCCAGGCCCCAAGGCTCACCTTTTAACACTGCCTTCCCTGAGCTGGTTTTTAAACCCTGACCACCCTGGCCGCTGCTACCACCTCTTCCTCCTTTTCCTCCTCCTCCTCCTCATCTTCAGAGGGGGAAGGAAGTTGCACTGTAGTAATTACTGCCTGTGGGTCCCCACGGCAAGCAGCAGCTGTTCTGGGGTAGCTGGGCCAGGGTACAATGAGTAGAGAGAAGCTGGGAGCGGGAGGAGGGTGGACGGCCCCAGTGTGCAAAGGAGGAGGGTCAGTCTCACCGGGACCACCTGTGCAGTGCAGCAGCTTGGTGGTCTAGCACACACCCCTCTGGCTGCCTGGCCACAGAACAGCACCCTGGCACCCTCGACTCAGCAGGATGTATGGTCTCCTGTTGGGGGAGAGACCCATGTGGGAGGCGAGGCCTGAAACCCAGGAAGCATGGGAGGCTCTCCTGCAGCAAGAGAGACGGAAATGAGGACTGCCTGGGCCTCTGTGTTGGCAGCGTCTGCCTAGTGGAGGGAGAGGAGCGGTCTGCTGTCCCACCAGGCCAAGGAGCCAGGGGCCAGGACCCAGGGAGTTTTGTGAAAGAATGGCCTTAAGGGACCTCCCTCCGCCACCACGCTTTCTAGACTCCTAGCCAGACCCTTCTCTCTGTGCCTGGTCCTCCCTCCCCCTCCAAGAGCAGAACTCTTGCTTCCCATTGTGCAACCCCGTTTTTCTGTCTTTTTCATCCAGGCCACCCAGCTCCCTAAAGCCGGGCCCTCCCTGCTACCTTTCTTGCCCTTTCTTTCCAGCCTCACACTCCCTTGGCCCTGGAAAAAGAGAGAAGCTGCTGGGTGTGGGCCTGCTGCTCTGAGGCTCTGGGTACACCTGTGACATTGCTGTGCCGGGACCCAGCACTCTGACTCATGTGCCCTGATCCCCAGGAGATCGGGCAGAGCCCTTGTTTTCCTCTGCCACGGCTGCTCCTAACGGTGACCATTAGTTGGTAGCTGGTGTACCGCGACCTCCTCGCGACCAGGCCGCATACCCCAGGCCTGGTACGGGCCGGGGCTCACGCCTTCCCACTGTAAGTGCTGGTGGAACTGATTGATTGATGTGCCTCTTCCCCAAGTGCCTCCCTGGCTTCTTAGTGGGGGCAGAAGGAGGAAGGCAGGAAATGTTGGCTGATTCCCTTGAGACCTGGGTTTTAGCTCCTGGAGAGCTTTCTAGAGCCTGGTTTACAGGAAGGAGCGAGGCTGGGATTTGGGATGACGTGAAAGGGGCAGGGAAGTGCTAAGGATAAAGACGGGAGTGGGATGGTTGAATGGCACCCACAATAACTCCTAACCATGGCCATGGCCTGGGACTGGGAGGTCAGTCTGCTGCCTAGTGGGGACAGGAGGGCTGCAGCCAGAGGGTGATCCAGGCCCTTCTCCACTTCTTCCCTTGCCCTCTCCCTCGTCCCTTTGGCTGCTCCTGAGCAGATCTCGCCACTGCATGTCTACCATCTCTCATTCTCTTCCCCGCTTCCGGGATCCCTCCAGCTAGACAGACCCAGGGCAGGGAGTGAGACCAGAAAGACAGGGATACACCCATACCGAGGGCCAGCCAGGCGCCAGGGCCTCAGGCCTCTGCCCCAGGCGTGGTATATGGGCCACTCCTGGCCAGGGCATCTGCTCTTAGAATGTCCCACAGGCCTGACTCTGGGGTCTCCTCTGGCCCTTCTGGGCCCTGCCAGTGCTGTCATCACTCACCTGCTGAGAGATTTCCTAAAGCCAAGAGGGCCCTCTCTTGATGCCACCTGGCTGAGGCTGGGGCGCTGCCTGGCTTTGGAGGAGAAGGTGGGGGCTGGGAAACGGACACATTTTGTGTTTCCAGAGACCAGGTGTTCCCAAAGTTCGCCTGGCCTTTTCTTATGGATCATCTTTCGGTGAACTAAGGGGGCCCTGGGAGGGACTGTGCTGTGTGAGAATGGGGGGACTGGAGGAGCCGGGCAGAGCTTTAGGTAGGGGGACCCTAGTGCAGCGGGAGAGCAGGAGGACTCCTGGAGGCCAGCTGGGAGAGACTCCTGGAAGTTTTGTCACTGGGAAGTGCCTCTTCCCCACAGCTGTTATCCTCACCGCCCTCTAGCCCAGTGCCTCCCTCTCTGTCACCCCTTCAGCCTGGGAACCCAAGGCCGCAGGAAGCCAGGGGCTGCCTCGCAGAAGGATGACCTGGCTCTCCACTGCCCAGCAGAGGGCGCCCCACAGCATCTGCCCCCCTCCTTTTAGGTGTGGGACAGTGTGGTCAGGACCTGGTCCAGGCCTTCTGGCCACGGGTGGGGGAGGGACAGCCTAGCGTCCCCACCCCCAGAGGTTCCTTAGCTGAGTTTGTTTGCCAGGGTGACCTGTTTAATCATCTCATTTTCTGGTGGCCGTTTATTCCTCGTTTCCACGGTTACGGCCCCATTAAGGGGAGAAGCAATAAGGCGGTGAGTCAAACAGGTAATAAAAACATGCGGAGCCCCTGTGCACCAAGAGAGACTGGCAGGGAGGGGCGCAGTGAGCTGAGACGGCCTGGGGGGCAGCCCAGGTGACACCCTACCCGCCTCGTCCTCCAGAGGCCCGAGTGCCCCCAAGACCCAGTCCTCAGCTTACCCGTCCCCACCCCTTGGTCCCTTGGGCAACAGGCTGTCCTGGATAAAACAGGAAGGAGAAAGGTGAGAGGGGGTGTGATACAAGCACCCCCAGGGCTGCCCCACAGTTGGTGTGTGACCTGTTTCCAGGCCCCACCTCGTGCTCCCTTGGCACGGGCAGGGGATGATTTCTGACATTGGTTTGAGCTCTAGAATTTTTTTTCTGCCAACTTTATCAGAAAGCATATTTGTGGTGAGTGCTGCTAACAGGGCCAGTCCGGTGAGTAAATATTCCTGGTGTGGACGGCCCTGTGACCTTGAGAGGGAAGAGTACAGTGGTGCGGCCAAGGGCATGTAAGGAGAGGAGAGGACAGCCAGGCAGCCATGGGCCCCTGTGCTGGGTGGGGAGCCCTTCCTGGGAAGGGGTCAGGTGGGGGCCACGGGGTCAGGTTGGCCCCAGTAGCCTCTTCCTAGCAGCATGGTCTGCCTCAGGCCCCAGTGACACCAGCTGGAGCCGGGTCGTGTGACTTGCTGGCTGGGGGACAGGCCGGCAGCTGCCCCTGTGGGCTCCCTTCCTCTAGTAAATGGAAGCTGAAATGAAAGGCAGCCTCTTTGCAGCCCCTCTGAGTCCAGGGGCACATGCCTCCCTCCCAGTGTCCCCTCCCTGTCCTTCCCAGGAGCTTCCTGGGTATCCCCAGCCCCTCTGCCCTGCCCCCGAGGTTTTTGAATAAGCAGAGGCAGAGTAGACAGAGGGAGGCTGGGGTCTTCCTGTTGCCAGGAAGGATGGGGCTCAGACAGGCGTAGCAATGCCAGGCCATGCGGGGCCAGCTTCGTGCCCAGGGGCCGAGGATCAGTGGCTCAGAGAGAAAACAGTCGAGGCCACTCTGAGGGCTCCCAGGTTGGGGAGGAGCCCCCCTTCTCTCCAATGCCATGCTCCCTGACAGACTCACCGAGGTCTGTGTCTCTGATTATTAATTTCAAAGTTGATTTCTGACGAGAGAGAGAGGGAAGAAGGTGTGGGAAATGGGGGAACCCTTTGGCTGGGAAATGCGTCTTGGGAATGGGCCTAGATGAGTGAATATTCTGATCAAACAATTAAAAATAGAGCATGCTCCCGAGGCCCCAGCTGCCGAGGTTTTTCAGCAACTGTCACCAGCGGGTTCACGGGGCAGGTGGCACTGGAAAGGAGTTTGTCCACAAACAACAAATATCAGAGATGACAGGGTGCCCCCCACTTCCCTCCCAGTTCTCCCCAGACTCCCCTCTAGGGCCTGTGCAGCTTCAGGGCCGCCCTTCTCCCCTGCGGGGCCGGGCCGCAGTGGTGAAGTCATCGCCAGATGCCTTGGTAATTGCTTTAAGAATCTAACTTAAAATAAGATGAAAACTTATATTCCTGGGTAAGGAGTAATTTCCCATGTAATAGTAAATTAATGAAAGGATTATACCAGGGGGCCTGGCGGGGAGGCCGTGCTCATCTGATAAATGCAAGAGTTTCAGGCAAGACAACTCCATTCCAGGAGCCTCCCGACCTTTCGGCCAGGTCCCATGTTGGGGGTTCCTTTTGGGCTCCCCCATGGGTAGCTGAGTTGGGAGGACACATTCCACATGTGCTCAGCGTCCCTGTCAATGACAGGAACCAGCTTTTTGAAACCTACAGATGGGAAAGGCTCAGGTTTGGCCTCCACAGGCGTGAGCGGTCCTGTGTCATCAGTTCGCCCGGGAAAGAGAGGATTTCTGACACCCGACAGCGTGACACCCAAGGAGCAGATGCGAGTTAGACTCCGGGCAGAGTTCCCAGCTCTCAGACCGTGTGGTCAGCATCGTGGTGTCTCGAAATAGGATGACCCACCACCCCAGTTTGCCCAGAACTGCAAAGACCCATGTGTATGAACCCCCCGAGTCCTGGGCAAACTGGGAGGGTTAGTCAGCCCTGTTTGGAGGCAGGAGGATGAGCTACTTGACATGGTCCCACCTTCAGGGTCCTGGAGAGCCCAGGCACCTCCTGAATGGACTACGTCTCTGTCCAGGAGGGGGACTTGCGGCTGGCTCCACTTAAAACCCTCGCGCTACCAAAACTTGTTCCCAGGCTGCTGCGTTCCGCTAGGCGCATGTGCTGGGGTGGGCGTGCTCGTGCCCCCCCGCCCCCTCCAAGGCATGGCAGGGCACTGCTTGGAAGCTTGACCTGGCCTAGAAAAGGGCTTGGAGCTGCGATCCCACCGCTTTAACACTGAGCCTTCTCCCCCGACATATCACAGTCCAGGCAGGGCTTCTGAAGAGGATGCAGACAAGGCAGCCCCCACCCCCCAGCCCCTCACTCCCCCACCACCATAAGTTTATCAGCGCCTTCCTTCCGAGAGAGCCACACCTAACATCTCATCTCTCCTCATCGGTTCCCTTGGAGGAAGACAAGGAGCTGTCCCATTTCCTAAGCGGGGAAGCTGGAGGCCCTGAGATAGTGCTGGGTTTGTTCCCAAACACTAAATGCCAGAGGACTTGGTGCGGGGCTCCCCTGAGCACTGTTCCAAATGGCAGCACTGAGTGAGGACACACAGGCTTCCAGCCATGGGTATCTCCCGTGCTGCCTGGCCCACGTCCCCAGGTGTCTCTGGCCCCCGTGTATACCCCGCCTGTAGTCTTCGAACACATCCCTGGGCTGCAGGGATGCAAGATAAACTGTAGTTGTTGATGCAGATGCATTTTGAGCTTCTGGGGGAAAGCCTCCTTTTCTAGAGGCATCCCGGAGTGCCCATCTTTGCAGAAACTAGTGCTCCCGTCTGTCCGCAGGGAAGGGGTGCAGGTGGGCGGAACGCACTCCGACTTGTGTCTCTGGCGAAATGGAAGTGAAAGGACTGGACGCAGAGCCCTTCAGGAAGCATGTCTAACCAAACAGGCATTCTCCTAGGAGACAGGTTCACGATGCATGTTCGCTGGGTATGTTTCTGTGTAAGCAGAGACTTTGCTGGAAGGGAAGATGGGGACCTTACCCCCTGGTTCGCTGGGAGACCATTTTCAGTTCCGCTCAGCGATGGGTATCCCCACTGGCTTTCTTTGCTACTAGAGGTGATGGGACTTCTTGGAACTCTACGGGATCAACTCACTGCTTTGCAGGCAGCTGTCCCAGGTGGAGTTTTAGCCTGGGGGCTGTATTGAGTTTGCCCAGGTCTTTGCTTGGTTGTAATCTGAAAAAAGGACCGGCTTCTTTCCCAGTGTAGACCACACTGTGCTTTAGGAGGTGGGGAAGATTTGCGCTGCCCTTCCCCCACACCTACCCTCAACCCAGAGGAAGGAACGTGGGGCAGTAGGGCTGAGAATTCCTAGTCTAAACAACCCAGGAAAGCACGCCCAGAGAGCCAAGCCAGAACCCCAGACGGTGTGATCCGATTGTAACTGGAAGGATGGTGGCTTTGCTTGTTAGATGTTATGTGGTCATTGCTGTTCAAGCAGACACGTTGGTGACTTCCAGGCTGCAGAGATCAGAGCGGGCTCTCCTTTATTTATCTTCTTGTACCCGCAGGGTTAGGGGGCCGAGTGGAATAGCTAGAATGGACAGACAGGCCTGGAGAGCCACGCACAAGCAGCAAGGGGATGGCAGGCCCCAGCCCAACCACACCAAGCGCACCACGTCTCCAGAGGGCCATGTGGGGTCCCTTTCCCTGGCCTCCCTGATAGGAAGGATCACTTTGGGGCTCCTCGGGAGGCCTTCAGATGGAGCTGAAGAGCCCCTAGGCAGGGCCAAGAGCCCAGAGAAGGAGACAGAGATGTTTTCTATTTCCGGGTCCCTGGGGGGCCCAGGGGCAGATTGAGACAGGCTCCTTGCAGGGAAGGTGTTAACAAACAGCAGGTGATTAAACATGACAAGCGGTGACATTTCTGTTCAGGGTTCTCAGTGCCGGCAAAGCCAAGAATGAAGCTATAAACCCTGACATTTTGTGTTATGCACTGAGAGGTTTTTAATAGACCTCGCTCCCTCTTCCCCACTCAACTTCTCTCCCTTCTTTCCTTCCCCTCTCGGTATCCACTGCCCCACTGGAAACTCCTGCCTCCCGGATTCCGCCGGGCCCCCAGGAGCCTTCCCGGGCCCTTGGTCCATAGACCCTCCTTCCTCTGCCCCTGTGGGGCTGAGTACCACCCTGCCGTCTGCCTCTCCCACTTCACGGTGATATTTCTCGTTGCCCCTTCTCCCCGTCCCAACACCCTCCACTTCCCTCCAGCCTTCACTGTCTCACCTCCTGTTTTTGGGTCCTGATCTCACAGCCTCACCCTTAGCTGCGGCTGTCCCAGTTGTCTGGGACAGCAGGTGGCTGTCCTTGTGTGTTGTGTTTATAACATTTTCAGACAAACTTGAAAGTGGGTGTAGGGAGATGGTGGGGCTTGATATGGGATTTTCCCCCATCTTTTTTCAATCCCCTTTTCTCCTTTTGGGACAGGGACAGGAGGCGGAGGGAGAGAGTCGCACTTCATTGCAAACAGTTGCAGGATTTATTCAGAAAGGGACTGGCCAGCAACAGTTGTTCCTCTCGCCGAGAAATGTTGGAACAACTGGGGCCTCTTTTGTTCTCTGGGCAGAGCCCTGTGAAGGGCGTTTGGAGGTGAGCCTGGGGCTCAAGAGGGCAAGAGACCCAAGAGAGGGGGCTTCAGCTCAGTCCCACCCAAGGAGTCCCCACCCCACCCCTCCAGGAAAGGTTCCTGGAGCCCCGAGGGGGTCAGTCCAGAAGCCAGGCCATGTCCCTGGGGCCTAGCGCCGCCCTCACGAACTCGAGAAGCACTGGATTGTCCACATTCGCTCAGTAAATATTTGTTGGGCCAGACACCGCGCTGAAACAGTGGTCTCGTCCCAGGGATCTTGCAGTCTGGTGAGGCAGAGGGCTAATTAAACAAGTTCCTACAAAAGTGCTAAGACTAGGACAGGGTGCAGTGAGGACAGAGGGAGAGGACGGTCCCGGGAGGCTGCCCAGAGAGTGAAATGTCAGCTGGGACCCGTGAAGGCTGTGTAGGAGAAGGAGTGGCAGGGCGCTGAGCCGAAGGAGCGGTTTCTGCCACTGAGAGGGCAGCATGCTGAGGGCCTGGCAGGGAGAGGCGGGTGCTGCCCCACGTGGGCTGGCAGGCAGGTGGAGTAGGGTCTGGGCTGTGCCCTTTGATCTCTGAGTAACTGACCCCTTACATACTCTTCCATCCACCCTTCCACCACCCCAACCCACCTGGGCCAGGCATGGAGGTCAGGGTGAGGAGGGGGGTGAGGGTAATGGATAAAAGACTTTAAGGAAAAAAAAAGGCCAGGCACGGTGGCTCCTGCCTATAATCCCAGCACTTTGGGAGGCCGAGGTGGGCAGATCACTTGAGGCTGGAAGTTCGAAACCAGCCTGGCCAACATGGTGAAACCCCGTCTCTACTAAAAGTTCAAAAATTAGCTGAGGGTGGTGGCAGGCACCTGTAATCCCAGCGACTTGGGAGGCTGAGGCAGGAAAATTGCTTGAATCCAGGAGGTGGAGGTTGCAGTGAGCCGAGATCATGCCACTGCATTCCAGCCGGGGTGACAGGGTAAGACTCTGTCTCCAAAAAAAAAAAAAGACAGAAAGAAAGATGAGTATGAGGCCCCAGCCCTGCCCCAGTGGGAGGGGGAACACCCAGGAAGTCAGCATGTGAGCATGTGTCCCCAAAGACTGGGGCTGCATCTGCTTTCCCGCTTCCTAGTCCCTGTTGCTAGTGACTCATTGATAGGGGGGTGGGAGGGAGGCTTCAGACCTGCATGGAGGGACCGGAGCCCAGGAGGGCCCAGCTGGGCTTAGCAGTGAGTCCATCTGCCCGCCTGCCCCCTCACCTTCTTCACCTGCTGACCTCAGGGCCCAGCCGGGGTGTGGCCTCTTAGACACCCTCCTCCAGCCCGAAGTTGCCCTGCCCTTTGTGCTCTCAAGTGTGAAGCAGTAATGCTGGAGCCTGTGACACTGCACCCCCTGAGACCCGAAACCATCCTCCCAGGATCCCTAGGGCAGAGGGGGCAGTGCCAATAGCTCCTCAGGATATATTGGAGAAGCTCAGCCAAGCCAGGAGGAGAGGACTTGAGTTCATCTTTAGAGTAGGACCAATGAGGAACCTGCAGACTGACCTGTGAAGACAGGCCCTAGAGGTCCAAGTTCAGCTCCTTCCTCCACCTCCAGAGCCGGCCTTGCACCCCACCTCCCCCCTCCCGCCCCCTGTGCCATCCAGTCGGAGCCATGCGGCAGTGTGGTAAGGCCTTCTGCCTGGAAGGGGCTCTCCTGGCCCTTAGGGCACTTCCTTCCCTGCTTACTCAGCCTTTGCCCAGAGGTCCGGCCCAGGACACCCCACCTCACATTGGTTCCCTGAGAAGGAAGCCTAGTGGCATAAAGCCATCACTCCCCTTCCCCAGCCTACCCCACCCCAGCCTTTCTGCAGGACTTGGCCTGGGCTTCATAATGCCACCCCTTGTCAGTTGGAACCCCCCAGACTCCAGCCAGGAGTCCCTGAAGGCTAAGCCTTCCTCCCTCACTTGGCAGCTGGGATTGGGATGGGGAGTGGGTAGGGATGCTGGAAGGGGAGGGGAGGGGAGTCCCAGGGCCAGGACTTGGCCTGCTGCCCCTGCAGATCCGGAGCCAGGTTTTACTATAATCCCTACATCCTGTTGCAGATCCTTAATCAGCTGGAGCCCAGGTTGGGCTAGACCCTGTGGTAACACTCGGGGTTGTAGTATGGAAAACCTGAAGTGGAGCTTCCAGAGTTGGGGTTGGGGGCTGTGAAGATGAGGCAGGTGGAGGGGAGGAGAAGGGCACCCGTGCAGGCACAGGATGTGGACAGAGCCCAGACCCATCACCCACTCGACCCAGGCTGAGGGTGGAGGTGCAGCTGTTGCAGGCTGGGAACCAGGACTATGGGATAGGGAGGAGGGGCCCGCGGGGGGCCCCTAGGAGAATGCCAGAGTATGTGGGGGCTGCTACATTGCTTGGTAGCACCATCGAGACAGCTGGCCTGAGTCGCCCTGATGGTGAACAATGACTGCAGCCAGGAATCAGCAGAGGGAACCCTGGGTGGCGTTGGCTCCAGGGGTCTGTTCTGACTGGGGCCTAAGTCCACGGCTGGGAGTGTTTCTGCCCTGCTGGGAGAGGGACCCCTTCCTGGGGCAGGTGGTGCGGATAGCCCAAGACCTGTCTGCCTCAGGTTTGGGACTAGGCTGTGTCCTGGAGGCAGCAGGGGCCCTTTGGCAGGGCAGCAGGCTCCCAGGATCAGCCGATGCTTTCATCAAAAGCTGCAGGCCCTGGTGGAGAGCTCCGTGCCAGCCCCGAAGTCCCCTCTTGAATCCTGGGAAGTCGGGGCAACGGGTACCCCTCCTGAACCTCAGCTCTTCGTGGCCCAGGGAGCAGTGGTGGAGGAGAGTGAGGAGACACACATAGGCCAGAGATAGCCAGAGAGCGAAAGCCAGGGGTGGGCTGGCTGGCAGCGGGCGGGCAGACGGGCGTCTGTCCTGCCAGGGGCCCAGGCTGGCTCTGCAGACAGCCTCTTTTCTATATGGAAATGAAGAATTTAGGCTAATGGAGCTCAACCATCTCTAATTTTGCGATGGCAGGAGGATTTTGATTGAAAGTAATTAAGCAAGCTAGCTGTAAAATTAATTAAAGCAAAAGGGGGGGATTTTTTATTGGATTGGATAGCGATATAGCGTCTGTCAGGCGGGGGACGGATGGGGGTGACCTGAATCCTCTGCCCTCCCCCCTCCCACTCGGGACGTTTATGTCACTTTAATCTCCTTACAGCGGCTGCTGTGCATTTGTTTGAAATAATCAAGGAAATATGGTCAGAAATTGTCAGCTTTCAGATCTAATTTACCTGACGGCCCCTGCGCGAGCGAGCGCGGCCCAGGGAGCGAGTGTTCGTGAGCGGGTGGGGGAGCTGGAGGGGCTCAGAGGACACTGGGATCTTCAGCCCTGGCCCCGGCCCCCTCCCAGGGACAGTGCTGCCCCAGCCTGTGGGTGCCTCCCTGGGCTCTGCCCCCTTCTGGAACAGACCCCACCCTCACCCACCTGCTGCCTCTTCCTCGCACTGTAACCAGCTTTAGGGTTTAGGGAATATAGGATTAGGGAGGTGATCGTAATTCCTTATTCCAGATGGCTGACAACTGCTCAAGCCCTCCACTAGGGCCACCGTTTTAAAAATACTCCTAAATTAGTCCCCTCATGTCCTCGTCATGGTCGCCGCCGCTGGCCTCAGCAAGGGGATTGTGGAGACGGGCTGCAGGGAGGGTGGGTGGCGTGCCACCCAGTGTTCTTCTGCCACCTGCTGCCCATGCTGCCGCCTCCCCTGGGCTGGGCCTGCTGTCCGAGGTCTCTCTCTGGTCCAGGCTTTTCCTCTCATCCCCAGAGAGCGCCTGCCCTGTCTCCCCCTCAGCACACATTGGAAGGTCTCAGTGTCTCAGTCCCTGCAAGAGAAAGGTCCCCTCCCTCTGCCACACACATCCTACCCATTTCTGGTGGGTCAGCCAGGCCACGCAGCCAGCCTCCACTTGGCTTCCCCTAGAGGGTGGGGGAGCCTGGCTTCCAGGCCTTGCACCCCGCAGGTGCTGGTTCGGAGCCATTTGGGGTCCTTGCCCACTGGGTCATGTGTGGCTCAAATTCTCCGCAGCAGGGGGCCCTTGTGGTATTTGGGGCCCAAGGGGCCTGGTGCAATCTCCAAGGCTGCGGAAAGTTCTGCTTTGAAACAAATGTGTAGCATCGGATTGGCTGGGCGAGAGAGGACCCCCACTGGGAACTGCGCCCCTGGAGCTGTCTAGTCCTCGTGAGTGAGTGACCTGGGCTTTTGCCAAGTTTCTCAGCCTCTTGGACCTCAGTCCCCTTCCAGGTCTAAAGTTCTATGCACCTAGGACAGCCTCCACCCTGATAGCTGTCCCTTGTCCCAAGGTGTGTGGGACCTAAGTGCAGGCTGCCCTCCTTAGCTCCGTGTCCAGCCAGAGCCACTTGCCACACCCCTGCCGTGGCCCACACACAGATTCTAGAAACAGCGGGTCAGGACGAGCAACTGGTTCCCTGTTTGCCCATTTTAGACGTACCCATGAGAAGGCCCCTGTCCCCACCTGCCCCCTTGGTGCCACCCAGACACCCTCTGCCTTGCCCTCTGTCAGTCGTTCCCCTGACCCTGAAGGCGACTTCTCCTGCCCCCTCCTACTCCAGCAAGGCTTTGGCGCTGGGTGACTCAGTCTACCTCCTCCAGCAGCGAGGGAGTGTGAGCTCCTGGCGTTCCTTCCAGCCTGAGCAGAGCAGCTGGAGGCTTGGGAAGCGTCACCTGCCCCCTCCTGAGCGCTCTCTGTCTCGACCCTCCACTCTGCCCTCACCATGACTCACTCATCTTGGAGGCGGGGGGAGATGGAACCCCAAAGGGCTCTGCCCAGGAAAGAGGGGGAGAAAAGCTGCTGGCTTTCCTTCACGTCCTACGTGCTAGAGCCCAGGCAACACTGAGGTCTGTGGGGCCCTGCACCCCCTGGCTGGCTGTGCCCACAGGGGCCTCAGCGAGAGGCAGTGGCAGAGCCAGGCAGTGTGAGGTTCAGCCAGGACAGAGTACATGCCCTTGATACCCTCCAGCTACCAGGACCTAGATCCTGGGAGACAGAACGTTAGAGAGAGTCTCTGGCCCAGCCCAGCATCTCACCTCCACGCAGGGCTCAGCATCTCACCTCCATGCAGGGCCCAGCATCTCACCTCCATGCAGGGCTCACAGAGGCTCCTGCTGGCCTATGCGGCTGGGATGTGGAGGAACCAGCAAAGGTGCCCTCGTCAAGAAACTATGGGGCTACCGGCCCTGGGCTGGGGGCTCGTTTCTGAGCTGGATACTGGTCCAGGGCAGGCACCAAGGTGGTGGGAGGCTGCTGTGGAAATAGGATCCCAGGGCACCCCAGGCAGGTTGGCCCACTGAGGCACAGAGGGAGATGGAGAAGCCCAGGAGGAGAGCTCCTTTGTTCAGAGGATGGTGGAGAGGCCTCCTGGGGGCCCGTGGTGTCTTCTTTGTCCTGGTGGAAAGAACCTGCATTGGGGATGTTCTGTTGAAAGGTCACTTTTTAGGGCTAATGCTGTGGGGTGGGGGGGCGAGAGCTTTGCTTCTGCGGTGGCTCTCCTTGGAGAGGAACGACAGGGATGAGCAGCGGACAGGCAGGGGCCCTCCCTCAACGTGGTCGACAACAGCGGGGGCCCAGGGCTTCTGGGAGAGGGAATGAGAAGCAGCATGGGGGGCGGGTGTCTGGGCCAGTCCAGCAGGGCCTTGGTGTCTGTCACTTGGCTGGCATGGGTTTGTCGCCACCCTGAGATCACACATTCTGTGTGGCCATCAGGGGTTCCTGCTGTCCCTCCTTCCTTGGCCCCCAAGCCTCTGAGCCAGCTTAGGTCCAGGGGGAGCCCCACCCTCTTCCTGGGACCCCTCCCTGGCTGCCCGGCTTGGGTGCCTGGTTCGTCCTGGCCGTCTCTGCCATCCCTGGCAGGCAGGTGTCTGAGCCCCTGGGATGGAACTCGAGGGAGAAGAGGCAAGGCTGAAGGTAACAGGCCTAACCCTGCCCATCCCAGGCAGCTCTGGCCCGGACCAGCCTGCCAGGCCAGCTCCCTGCAGACCTTGGGGAAAGAGGACTTCCCCGCTGGGTCCTACCTGGCCCAGCAAGCTGGCCACTTTCTCCCTTTGTTGGGGTGGGTGGGGGAGGGTCCTGTGCTAGGCTGGCTGGTCCCCGAGTCCTTACCCATGCTTAATAGGGGCCAGGAGAGTTCCCACAGTGCCCCGGCCACAGGAGCTGGAGACGGGGGTAGGGGTACCTGCCCAACTGGGAGAGGAGCCCAGAGTGGCTGGGGTCCAGCCCCAGGAATCATTAACTGCAGGGTCTCCTAATGCCCGCAGTGTCGGGGGACCTGACACCTCCCCTAGCCAGGTCGGTGCGGAGTTGGCCGGATGTGACCGAGGCACTGGGCTCCCGGAAGTGCCTAAGGCTCAGCTGGGCACTGGCCTCACCCCTCTTGAAGCCTCCCCACCCAGGCCTGTTCCCTGCCCATGCCAGACCACCCCGCCTGCTCACACTGTGCCCACCCTGCCACCCCAGGACCCCCATTCCTTCCCACCAGCCTTGCCTCGGGGTTTCTGGCCCTTTAGGCCTCAAGACTCCCTGGCTCAACCCTGGCCCCGTCCTCTGTCCCCACTGGCTTCACAGTCGCATTTTGCTGCCAGCGCAGGGCACTGAAAAACTGCTGGCACTGCCAAAAACCCTGTGTGCGCTACGACTCCCCAAACATCCCTTTATTTTTATTGTTCTGTTAATTACTGTTTAAACTTTAATAAGTCACTTCGTCAGGAGGGGGGACCTGCCGTGAGCTTTTCTGTGCAAACACGGGCCGGGAGTGACTCGGGTGTAATATAACCCTTTATGCGATGTGGGAATGTTTAGATTGTAACAGAAACTTGTTATTTTAATGACAGTTGGTTGGGGGGGGTATCTCAGCACAGAAAAGAAGGAGGGGTGGGTGCTCCCCTTACATCCCCACAGAGGGCTTAGGGCGGCCAGGTCTGCTCCCCGGCTGCCACAACAGAGGGCCCGGGGACCTGTGGGGACCTTCTTGGGCTGCCCACTGGTCAGCTCCAGATTGGGCCTGGATGGCTGGGGCAGGTGAGGCCCAGGAAGAAGTTGAGCTTTGTGGGGATGGGAGGTGGAGGCCTAGGGCAGCTCTCAGATCCCGAGGCAGAGGTGGGCAGGGTCACACGGGGCCAAACTCCAGGTCTGCAGTGCCCTGCAGTTACCGGGCAGGAAGCAGTGCTCCCGGCTCCGAGGAGGGGACTCTGCCCACAGTCACCGTGGAGCATCAGGGAGGCACCGTAGGCTCTGCAGTCCCGGCCAGACGTGTGCCCACATCATCCCCTCAGCAACCCTGCGTTACGGTTGGGGACCCGAGCCCAGGGCAGGGAAGACGCTAAAGTGACGAGTTTCCAAGGGGCCAGGTCTCTGGAGTCGATTTGTCTTCTGTGGAAGTTGCCAAAGCCCAGGTATCCCACCACTGGTGGCCTCAGAGGGCTGGATGCCCTCCCGCAGTTGCGGTGCCGGGGAAGGCTCGGACCCCACGCTGAACTCAGGACTGTCCTTGTCAGCTGGTGGGGGCTTGGGCAGGGCATCCCTCGGTTCCTCTTTGCCTTCATTAGGAGAGGGAGGAGACAGAGGAGGCAGAGGAGGCAGAGCAGGCAGGGTAACCCTGAGATCTGGAGGCACTGGCCCTCCTCTTAGAAGGCCTTCCCATCTCCGGGGAAGTCGGGAGCTCATGCCCAGGTAGGGGTGATGGTGGTCAACGTCCTGACTCTATAGGAAGAGGCACTTCTGCATCAGAGCTGCTTCTAGAACAGGGGCACCTGGGGAGGGCATCTTGCCCCAGCATCTGTGGGGCCCCTGCAGGCACCTCAGGATACCTTAGGGCCTATTTCCCCACTTTGTCACCATTCAGTCCGTCAGTCCGTCCATCTGCAAAGCTGAGCTTCTCCTCTGGTCCCCGCCCTGTGGTGGCAGGGATGACAGAGGCCTGCACTTGCTCTCAGGGTCTAGCCCTGTTTGGGGTTAGTACAGGCCGTCCAGAGAGGGCAAGGAGGGCAAGACCCAGAGTGCCTAGCCTCAGCCTGGTGCATGGGTGGTCCTGTCGAGCCAAGGAGGAGACCCTTACTCTCTGTCTGGGCTCTCCTGCCCACCGAGGGTCCACACGGAAGCCGTCCTGCCCTCACCCGACCTCCTGCTGGCAGGGCCAGAGATTCCGGGACTGGGTTCCCTAGAGCTGCAGGTGGGAGCCCCCCAGATGGTGGGAGCCCCCCCAGATAGTGGCAGCAGCATGGACCACGAATCGCTGAGGTTTTCCTTTTCCAAGCAGCGCGTTTCCCTAAATTGTCTTTGACTGCGTGCATGGGTAATGAAAGTTTATGCCCTTGTTAGAAGGACAGGCGGCCAGTTCCAGTTAGAACTGGGGCTGTCTCCCTGCCAGCCCACTCAGCCCCCCTCCCCAGCAGGAGAGAGGCAGCGTGAGCACAAGAGTGCAAGAGTGTGTATGTGTGCGCGTACGCGCGTGTGTGTGCGCACGCACACAACCTCCCCCTCCCTGGCAGATAAGAAGGCTGTTAGGCGAAGGGAGAGGGGACGAAAAAAAAAAATTTCCATATTTGTGTAAGTTGCTTTAAAAGCATTTTATCATGTCATAAAAAAGGGAAAGTACTCTCAGAAATTGATCCTCTCCGCCAGCCCATTGGACAGAAGGACGTTGGGATGTTAATGGCCATCCTGCTCCAGGGTGGCTTATTAAAAAATTTATACATAAATGCTTAAAATTGCATAAATTATTTAAAAAAACCAACAAAGTAAGCAATTTGAATTCCCTCTTTTCCTCCCCTTCACTCGGTCCCCCTTTTCCAGCCCCTCCGTGGGGCCCTCCTGGTCCCCAGGCTCCCGCCCCCCTCAGAGCTTTTCCCCTCTTTTCTCCACTCGCCACTGCACCCCAACGCCGTCTGCCCTGCTCTCCTCTGGGGCTTCCCTGCCTCACCCACAAATTAATGGAACCGCCAGCCCACCACCAAACACTCACAGGCACACGCGCTAATAAAAACACCACTAATAATGCCCCAAATCGCGAAATTAAATATTAAGGCCAAAGGAGGTGGACGTGGAACGGAGCCGCCGCCACCGTCGCCGAAGTTGGAGCTGATGAGTGTGTCTCTCGCAGGCGTGGAATGTCACCCACACATCCTGGAGACTGGAGTGGGGAGTTTTATGATGGTTTTTCATTGATTTGTTTCCCCAGCGCAGCTGCCGACCTCTATTGAGGGACAAACATAATCAGCACTGACGCAAATTAGATGGTTATTCGTTTTGAAAATTGACAGAAAAACAATAAAAAAGATGAAATGCTCCCAAATCAATAGATATAATGAAATTCAAATAATCCGAGAGATGAGGTCTCCATGGCAACTGATAATGTGGAAAAGAAAACAATTTAATAAAGGACAGACACACTTTGAAAACAGATTGGGCCCGGGGAGGGGGGCGGGCCGGCGGGCGGAGGGCTGGAGCTCGGGCTGGCGAGTGAAGGATCACTGTCCGTCCCAAGGACACCCGCCATAATTAAGCGAGGCTTTCGGCCCCAGAAAGTGCAGATTCAGGTTTTAATACACAAAATTATTTCAGGAGCAGTGAATCGGAAAGTCGTTTGTAATGACCTTCCTGAGAGGCCCGGGCGCGGGGCATGTTGGAGGCTGGGCGGCCGGGCGGCTGAGTTATGGCATATTTGTGTTTTTATAGTGCGGAGGGGAGGGGGTGGGGGGAAGGGGGGAGAAGGTTAAACAGTATTTACAGCTCAGTTGTTTTCAGAGAGGAAAGAGAAATAGAGTTCATGGGGAGATGCGGCGGGCGGGAGAGCCAGGGAGGCCTCTCGGGCAAGCAGAGAGAGGAGGTGGCCTGGGCAGGTCCCCCACCTTGGGCTGCCTTGCCCACATCCACCTCTGGGACCCAGAGGAGATGCCAGGAGCCACCTCCCCCACACCAGTCTGTGGCATGGCACAGCTTGTGGGGCTGTGTAGGTCTGGGGCCTCTCCAGGGCTGTCCAGGCTGTGTGGACACCCAGCCAGCCACACCTGCTCTCGTGAAAAGGCAGAGTGTTTCTGCCGTCATCCTAGCCTCGCACCCTCCAGTGCACCGCGTGGCAGTCAGCCACCCATTTAGATGATGCTGCCCTTCCTGAGCCCAGTGTGGCATCTGGGGTGTGCCAGCCTCGGGCATAGCAAGTGAGGACCCGAGATGACATCATGCCCCGCTGGGGTGGCCCGCAGCTCACAGCCTCCTGCCTCCTTTTCCAGGCTCCACCTCCCTGTCAAGTGCCCACCTGGGGCTGGGAAAGGGAAAAGCTTAGGCCCTTAGGGTTTGGCAGAGGTGGGGGCCCCAGAGAGGGAAGAGGACCAATCAGATCCCCTCCACTGCCCTCCAGAGACGCTTGCCCGGAGCAGGGCAGCTCAGGCACCGATAGCAGCCTGGCCCTGGGGGTCCTAGGCTCACCCGAAGCCCCCTCCCTCAGATCTGTCTCCCCTCATGGCTGCAGGAGCCATGTTTGTGTTCTGTTACCACAACCACATGCAGCACTCCCCGATTCTCCATGTGCACGTGTGAATATGACGGGATGGTACAAACACAGACGCCCGCGTGCGTGTGCGCGCACACAGGCATGCACGCAGTCTGTGCGCGTTTGCTCAGTGTGTGTGTTTTAAATCTCCCCTGGGTGGTAACTCTCTTTTTTCTCCCCTTCCTGTTTGGCTGTGACCTGGGGGAGATTGATAGCAGGCCTGTGCGGTGGATGCTAACAGTTCCCCTGATTTATAGAGTTACTTACGCTAAGTGAGGCCACTTAGACGCGTCTGGATAGTAAACCTTTTAACTGGACTAAAAAAACATAATAAATAAATAAACAAAGTGGGGCAAGCTAGGGCCCAGTGGCCAAGCACGCCCCCCACCCAGGTTGGAGCTGTTGAGGGTCAGGGGACCTGGCCAAACCCCTAGGGCCCTGGCTGAACCCCTGGGGAGCAACAACCATTCCTCCTACAGAACTTGGAGGCCCTTCTATTAGGAGCTGGGGTAGAATTGGGTCCAAGAGGGAAGGACGCTGGGGAGGGGGGCTGAGGGGACGGGTCCTGGCTGGGGGAGGGGTCACAGCTGAAGGATGGAGAAGGAACCATTCAGGCGGAAATGGGCTGTGATCTACCTCACAGGAGGGAGGAGGGAGGGGTAGGTGCCTGGGCCCTTCCTGGCCCTTCCTGGCCTCCAGACCTGCCACTCCTGTGGACCTGCGATGCCCACTACAGAGATGGCTCTTGTACTGGCTTTGAAGTGTTCATTCCCAAGTCTGAACTGAGCATCCATGGGGCGGGAACCAGGGCTGCCGGTGTGCCCACATCGTAGCCTGAGGAGTCAGCCCGGGGTCTGGTCTGTACACGGTGCTCAGAGAGAGGTTGTTGAAAGGACGCCAGCACAGCACCCCAAAACTGGGGCTCGTGGCCCGTGAGCTGCAAGTTCGGAGGTGAATGGCAGGGTGGAAGCCCCGGCAGCTGCCCGCCCCTGACTCCAGGATGCCTAGATGGAAGGCTGTGGGGGACACAGGTGGGGTTGAAGATTATGACCTTGGGCATCTGAGCCTGGTGGGAACTGGACTCCAGCACTAACTGTGGGCAGCTACCAGCCTGGCCACCTCTGCTTCCTTATGTGGGAATGGACAGGACAGCCGACCACGTGGGGATCCTGGGGGCATCAACAAGGTGGCACCGTAAGGCACCCAGCACAGACGAGGTGCTCAGAGGATGCCAGCTGCTCTATGGCCCCAAACACCATGGCGCAGGGCAGCTACCAGAGTGGCATCCGAGCTGCCTGGCAGTGGGAAGGCGGGGCCCCAGCCTACCCCCACCCCAGGGGACTGGTTCCTGGCCCCTGCCTCCCCACCTCCTGATATACAGCGGGCATTAGGCCGCCCAAAGGGGATACTGCATCCTTAGGAAGAAATATGTCCTCATTTTTCTTAAACACCGTTTCCACTGAGTGAAATGTTTAGAAGGGACGCGCAGGGAGAACTTTATTTCCTAGCAGGGAGTTCAGAGCCACCAAGCAGAGCCCATAAAGCACCCGGAGCCCAGGAGCTGACAGGCAGCCCGGCCCCAAAACACATTACTCACGGGTGGGGAGGGGCTGCCAGGCCTGCCCAGCCCCCTGGGAAAGACCACCCCCCCACCGACTGTCGAGGCAGGACAAGCAACTCTGAGACCCAGGGCCATGGGCGGTGGGCACTGGAGCCTCTCCTCCCCTTGAACCCAGGATGCCTGCGGGATGGGGCCTGGCCCTGAGCAGGCCACCCCCAGAGAGCAGCGAGACCAGGGGACTGGGGATCCAGGTGCAGCGACAGGAACGCCCCGCTCACCCAGAGCTGGCAGGAACCCTGGCCTGCCCCAGCCTGTGGAGGGAGCGATGAGATTCACGCCATAATGGGGCTTCTCCCGAGGCCCTCCCTTCATTCGATTTCTGAAGCCGGCTGATTTGAATATTTATAAATATCAGTAAATTATTTATTGTAGCAATCTGCTGCACCGTTTTACCCATCGCAGTTAACACTTTAGGGGGCTCCGTGTTATGGGAACAGGAAGTGAGGGTGAAGAGGGGACATGGCAGGGGAAGGAGTCCCTGCAGAGAGGCCTGGGATTTCCTAGGGCTGGCTCAGGAGCCCTAGTGGGGATAGGGCCGAGTCCCAGCCTTCGGGAGCTCCTGGCCAGGGTGAGCTTGGGCTCTGGGGTGTCTACAGCTCCAGGATCAGCATCCTCCTCTATGAAATGGGACAATGACAGTGCTGGCTCTGCTGGGCCGTGACGAGTCATCCGTTAGTACCTGGAAAGGTGGACGGTCCAATCCATGCCCCTTCCCCCAACCCTGTGCAGGGTCTGCTCAGCTCCGAGACCTGCTGGGGGACTGTTGCTCGTGGCGCCCTGAGAGGGAAGGTCCCGAACCTGGGAATCCGAGGAGGGGCTGAGAGGCCAGCCCGCCCTTGCCCCAGACCTCTGGCCTCTTCTCTGTCCCCTGCCTCTTCCAGGCCAGGTAAGGTTTCTCAGCCTTGGAATCTCAAGCCCAGGTGTGGCACCAAATCTGCCTGGTGGCCCTCCCAGGGCTCAGCTGCCTTTTCCCAGATTCATGCCTGCCGGGCGCTGTGCTTGGCACAGACAGGTGCCCTCTCGCCTGATAGCCAGCCACCTTTCTACAGGCAAAAATCTTGCCCAGGGCCAGAGCTAGCACAGGGCAGAGCTCTGCCGTGAACTCACGACTCCCTGACCCCAGAGGCTAGGCCATATCCTGGTGCTGCGCCAGAGCCCCTGGGGCCCGAGGCTGGAGGCCAAGAGCACCGCCACCAGCAGAGAGTGGGCTCTGGCTTGTGTGGGTCCCAGGCCCGGCCGAGCCCCCCTCGGTGGCCCCTCCCCTCGCCTCTCCCGTCTCCATCTCCGGGGAAGCAGAGCAGGAGTCCCCTTGCCTTCCCACCCTCTGGCCCAAGCCTGCCTCCTGGGCAGTATTGTTCCCAGAGGAAGTGTCCAGTGTAAATAGAGCAGCGGGCAGGCTGGTGGCGGGAAGGAGATGAAAGGGGCAGTGACAGGGCTGGGGACGGATGGCTTCCTTCCATTGAGGCCTGGCCACGGCGTTTATATTTTAGGGAAGAAAGTCAGAGGAATGTTTACATGGACAGGAGTCTGGGGTCAGACCACAGCGGGGTGGCGGGGGTGTGGAGGGGATCGTCTATGGATCCCAGGGCCCTGGGCCGGAAGGCGGCAGGCAGCTTAGACCTCAGCTCCAACGCACCCCCGTTCCCGCCGCCTAGTCTCGCAAGCGCTTGCACTTACAAGCCTAAGCCCTACCTCTGCCTCCTGCCCCTGTGTCCCCGGCCCACACGCCTCCCACCTCCACCCCTGGGACCAGCAGGAGAGGGAGAGGGAGGGCAGCATCTGGAAGGCAGGTGGGCTGGGGCAGCGCAGCAGCTGGAGGGCAGGTGCCGGGGGAGTCGGCAGGAGCAAAGGGGCCTGGGGCTGGGGGCGGGTCCTGGGTACACAGCTGCAGCGCAGCTGGTGGGGGCCCAGGCAAGGACTGAGCCAGGCACACAGCCGAGATGGGGAGAAGGTGGGCTGGACTGGGTGGGCCAAAGTGCGGGGAGGCTCCAGGATGGGTGGGGGCCCAGGGAGGGGGCGTCACCAGCAGCAAGTGCAGCCCTGGGAGCTTCTGCTTCCCTCTTCCTTAGGATAAATATTTATAGATTCATTTGCCGTCTGCCATCCACACTTGGCTGCTTACCTCCTGGTAAAAATAGTGCAGGCTCCCCACTCCCCCTTCCTTTCCCCATCCAGGGCAGGGGACAAGGGGACCAGGTGAGGCCTGCTCCCCCGGAGGCCTGTTGGAGGAAACCCGGGTCACAGAACCTGCTGGGCAGCTCCGAGGTCTAGTGGGACGCTGTGAAGAGGAGGCCCCGTCTCAGGACTTCCAGAGGGGCCCCACATCGTGCTCGGGGTCTTGGGTATGGGCAGCACAGACTTGGAGATGTGGACGAAGCTGGGTAGAGTGGGCATCAGTTTGGGCAAGTGTCTAAGGCCCTGAAGCCAGGGTCACAGAACTGGAAGGCCTGGGAGTAGGCTGAGAAGACCCTTCTCTGGCAGTGGACCTGGCCGGGCTAGAATCACTCTGTCTCATCTGGGCCATATGAGCCATCCGTACTGGCCACTGGTTACAAGGGAAGGATCTGGCTGAGACTGCCAGGCACCGTGTCTATCAGGGGACGGTTATCTGTGCGTTTGAGTCAAGTCCACCTCAGGGATGCGGCCCCTGGGTGGAGCCAGGTACTGCCATTCCTGCCTGAGTAGGCCTCTCATTGGGTTTCCAGGTGTGTGGAAAATTGGCAGGGGGTGATCTTAGAATGAAGCCCCTTCTGACCGTGGAGCCGGGGGGCCCTGCCCTCACTTAGCCTTCCCACCTGTGTGGAGACTCGGACACACCCATTTCTCCAGTGAGGGCCACGAAGAGGCACATTCTGTTTTGTGCACAATGAGTGTGAGCCGAGCCCCTGCTGCTGTGGCCACTGCCCTGTCAGCCGCACCACAAGGTCTGGCCCACAGAAGGAGCTCACTTAAATGGATGGATGGACAGACAGACAATTCCACATGTGGCCACACTGTGTGTGTGTGTGCATGTGTGTGTCCACTCTCCCAGGCTGTGTGGTGGGTGGGCTTGCCATATGCCCCCCAGGACCCTCGGTGCCCTATCAGGGACAGAGTTCAGGCTGTGCGTCCGCGAGGGAGGTCGCTGGCTCTCAAGTCGCCTCGTTAGGGCTTCCAGTGTGCGTGTCAGGCTGTCATGTTCAGGGATTAGGTGCTGTGACCGGCGCTTTGGGGCTTTCCATGAGGTATCTAAGCGATCCCACCCTGCTCCAGCTGGAGCTCCTGGGAGTTGGGAAATGGGCTGGCCAGGCCTTCCAGGGCTGCAGGGGCTGGCCGAGGCTGGGGAGCCAGGTCCTGGGACGGGGACAATTGGCCCTAGGAAGGACTGTGAGGAACTCTGCTTGGATGGCTCTGACTGAGGCTTGGGGAAGGGAGCGGCAACAGGAAATGGCCAGAGAGGCCAAGAGGGGGCTGGCAAGGGCTGGGGAAGACCCTGAGGCCAGGAGGAGATTGAGGAACACGGAGGCCTTCGGGAGGGTCCTGAGTGGCTGGGAGAAAAGATCTCTGCTCTCTGCTGAGCAGGGTTGAAGTCAGGTGAGGCCCAGGGACCTGGCCTGGCAGAGGAGCTGCCAGGTGCTGACATGCTCAGGTGGGAGGTGCCAGCCAAGTGCTGCCAGGACAGTGAGGCAAGAGGCTGGCACAGGCTGGTCTCTGGCTCTCTGTGACTCCTCCCCGGGAATGTGTGGTGAGGCAGGATGCTCCCAAGTGGAACCGGCCGCCAGCAACTCCACGCTGTCCCTTGAAAGCCTGACTGATAGCCGGCTCCTTAATCTCCCTGGGCCTCAGTTTCCTTGTGTGTCAAAGGGCACACCCCCTCCCAGAGCCCAGCAAGCCTAGGAAATGCCTCCAGGACCTGGGTGCCCCTTGTATTGAAGAGTCATTCATTCATTCATTTGTTCATTTACAGATTACTTCTTGAACTACCTGCTCTGTGCCAGGCACCCTGCCAGGCCCAGAAAGTAGAGTGATTCTCAAGCGCTGCCAAGGAACTTGTAGACTAGTGGGGGAGACAGACATGTGCGTCTCAGGGCAGTTTGATGGAACTGTGGTCGATGGAGGAGGCCTGCAGCTTGGGGGATGCAGGGCTGTTTGGGAGGGTGGGTTGTGCTTGGCCTTGCACACCTCTGACCTCCATGCCCTCCTCCATCCCTGCAGCTGAGGGCACCCGGTGCACGGACCCGCCTGCAGGCAAGCCCGCCATGGCACCCAAGCGCAAGGGCGGCCTGAAGCTGAATGCCATCTGCGCCAAGCTGAGCCGCCAGGTGGTGGTGGAGAAGCGAGCTGACGCTGGCTCCCACGCGGAGGGCAGCCCATCACGGCCCCGGGACCCAGAGCGCAGTGGCCCTGAGTCTGGGGCAGCCCGGGCCCCCCGCAGCGAGGAAGACAAGAGACGGGCGGTGATCGAGAAGTGGGTGAACGGGGAGTACAGCGAGGAGCCGGCGCCCACACCCGTGTTGGGGCGAATTGCCCGTGAGGGTCTGGAGCTACCGCCCGAGGGTGTCTACATGGTGCAGCCCCAGGGGTGCAGCGATGAGGAAGACCACGCGGAGGAGCCCTCCAAGGACAGCGGTGCCCTAGAGGAGAAGGATTCGGACGGGGCAGCCTCCAAGGAGGACAGCGGCCCCAGTGCCAAGCAGGCTTCAGGTGGGTGCCTGGCCTTTGAAGGGAGGCTGAAGGCCGGGACAGGGAGGCCATCCGGGAAGAGGCAGTGTGTCCGGTGAGCACACCCGACTCCTCACTCCTGCTCTAAATACCTGCCCCTCGTCCCACCCAGGCAGGACTCCTGGAGTGGGAGAGATTAGGACAGGGAGGGGCACCCCAGGTGAGAAGGGAAGGGCTGGAGCTGCCCCACGAAGTGGGTCTTTGAGAAACCACAGGCAGAGGGGTGGACAGGTGGAGAGGGAGGAAAGGAGGGTGGCTGGATAGATGGACGGATAGGATAGATGGCTGGACAGATGGTGGGTAGGTGACTCTTTACACACACCTGTGAGGCCTGAGCTTACCGGGCACAGTACCTGGCACAAGAGGGCCGCAGTGGTCAACGGCATGAACCTTGTGAGCCTGCTGTCTGCGCATTCTGCTACTTAGGGCACTTTCTCAGAGAAGCCCAGGAGAAGCTTTGTTCTCCCGCCACTCCCCTTGGCCTCCTCTTCCTTCCCTACACTGCTGTCCCTGGCCCTCCCAACAGGACGTCTCAGGGCCACACGGATTGCCAGCCCGGCCAGCCGTATCTTCTTACAGCCAGCTGCCCCGGCCGCGGTCCCCTGGCTGACCTCTCTCCCACGAGGCACCGAGGCCCTGCTCTGCTGGTGTCTCCACGTCCTGGGGATCCAGAGCAGCTCTGCACACCTTCTGCTTAGGGGAGGGTGGTCCTGGGGTTCCAGCAGGCAAGGGGGTCCCCAGGACCACAGCTCCCAGGTCTGGGCCTTCTCTCTGCCCCTGGCCTCCTTCCCAGCCTTGTGTCTGGTGCCCTGCGCCTCCCCTGCCTGCTCCCCTAGCCTTTCCCCTGCAGCGAGGGGCGCATCTCCTCCCTGTGCGGGGAGCCCTGCACAGCCACATAATTATGCATATAAGATATAAACAGAGCTGTTTAATTATCCTTCGCCACATCAGTGACAGAGTAATTAACAAACATTGCAAGATCAATGAGGAAAAGTGTGACCTTCAGTTTCCTCTGATAGGAAAAGCCCTTGCCGTTGCCAGACACAAGGTGATTGTGCTGGGCCTGAGGAGGAGAGAGGGACGTGACAAGGGCCACCGTCCCCTCCACACCCCCACCCAGGCCAGCTCTGCCCGCAGCTGACAGGGAGCGGAGTGGGCCTCAGCCCTTGCCTCCTTCCTCCAGGGGAGTGGAGAGCAGGGCTGGCAGAGGCGGGCCTGGAACTGCCCGTGGCCTGGGGGACTCAGGCCTCGCCCCTCAGCCCTGACACTGGGACTGCCTGATCGGCCCTAAGCACTGGAGGAGAGAGACAGTGGAGCCCCAGCTGCCCCCGTGGGCTTGGCTCCCAGGCCACCTTCTCTGAGCCCTGAGCTTGGCCATGCAGGCCTGTGGGCCCCCTCAGGGACCCCTGCCTGGTCCCCTCCCTGCGCAAGCTGCCTGCCCTTCGAAGCTTCTGTTTCTCTGCCATATATAGTGAGGGCTCAGCTGCCTCCAGCTATTTTTAGCCCCTTTCCCTGGTCCCTGAGCCACTGAATCCAGCAGCCAGAGCCCACTCCTCCCGAGCTGGGCCCCCCAACCCTGTGTAGCTTGAGGTCAAGACAGTGGCTGACCCGACAGCCCCGCCCCAGGGGAACAGCTGTCTGTTGGTTTCTTGAGTCCCTTTGCACCCTGGGTGCCAGGTGGCCAGGCCCTCCCACAGCCTCTCCTTCCACATCCCACCGGTGTCCTCCCCTCCCCAGGCCCAGCCCTGTCCCTTTAAACCCCCATCCCAGGTATCTCTGAGGATCCCAGGCCTGGCAGGTTCACCTGGGAGGAGACCCCCAGCCACGCCTTCCCTTGGCTGTGTAGTCAGCGTGGGGTCCTGCCACCTCGAGCGTGCCCATGTGGCTGGCTTGCACACAAGCAGAGAGAATATGGTGTCCCCAGGGGCCATGCAGGTCTCAGTCTCGTGGGTGCACCTAACCCTGATGCAGGGCATGGCACACGGGAGGCATGTAGCACGCGGGCAGTGAAGAGGCGAATGTGCGTGTGCACTGGGGTCACACCTTGGCCGTGGCGTGGGGCGTGTGCAGAAGAGGCAGGTCCACAAGAACAGCTCAGAATTAGCCTGGGACCGCCTTCTCCCTCATTCCGAGAGACCCAGGGCAGGGGTTCGGGGAGTTGTGTACCTGTGTGTCTGCAGAGGCGGGAAGGCAGCTAGGGATAGGAGCTGGTGAGCCCGAGTGTGCGTGCAAGAGTGTGTGAGTGTGTGGTGTCTGTGAGTCAGTCTGTATGAGTGTGTGTGTGTTGTGTCTGGGTGTGTGTTTTATATGGGAATCTGCATGTGACTGTGTGGGGGTGAGCGAGTACATGAGTTTTATGTGACTGCGTGTCTGGGTGTATGTGAGAGTGTGTGTGATTGTGTGTGTGTGATTGTGAGCACATGACTGGGTGTGTAGTGGATGTGATTGCATGTGTGTTGTGTGTGATTGTGTGCATGTGACCGTGTGTGTGGGTTTATGGATGTGATGGCGTGTGTGTGCATGTGATTGTGCGTATCTGCGGGTGAGAGTGTGATATGGCGTGTGTGTTGTGTGTGATTGTGTGCATGTGACCGTGTGTGTGGGTTTATGGATGTGATGGCGTGTGTGTGCATGTGATTGTGCATATCTGCGGGTGAGAGTGTGATATGGCGTGTGTGTTGTATGTGATTGTATGCACATGACTGGGTGTGTGGGTGTGAGAGTATGAGAATGCGCATGTGTGTTGTACGTGATTCTGAGCATGTGATATGGGAGGGGTGGGTGGGTGCCAATGTATGTGTGTGTTTTATGTGATTGCACGTGACTGTGTGTGGGGATGTGAGAGTGTATGAGAATGCATGTGTGTGTTGTGACTGTGTGTAGGTGTGTGAGAATGCATGTGTGTGTTGGCGATTGTGAGAATGTGGGTGTGTGAGAGTGTATGAGAATGCATGTGTGTGTGTGACTGTGTGTAGGTGTGTGAGAATGCATGTGTGTGTTGGCGATTGTGAGAATGTGGGTGTGTGAGAGTATGAGAATGCATGTGTGTGTTGTGACTGTGTGTAGGTGTGTGAGAATGCATGTGTGTGTTGGCGATTGTGAGAATGTGGGTGTGTGAGAGTGTATGAGAATGCATGTGTGTGTTGTGACTGTGTGTAGGTGTGTGAGAATGCATGTGTGTGTTGGCGATTGTGAGAATGTGGGTGTGTGAGAGTGTATGAGAATGCATGTGTGTGTTGTGACTGTGTGTAGGTGTGTGAGAATGCATGTGTGTGTTGGCGATTGTGAGAATGTGGGTGTGAGAGTGTATGAGAATGCATGTGTGTGTTGTGACTGTGTGTAGGTGTGTGAGAATGCATGTGTGTGTTGGCGATTGTGAGAATGTGGGTGTGTGAGAGTGTATGAGAATGCATGTGTGTGTTGTATGTGATTGTATGCATGTAATTAACTGGGTTTATGTGAGTTTGTGTGTGATGGCATGTGAGTGCATGTGACTGTATGTGGGTGTGTGAGAGTGTATGAGAATGCATATGTGTGTTATGTGTGACTGCATGTGACTGTGTGTGTAAGAGTGTATGAGAATGTATGTGTGTGTTATGTGTAATTGTGTACATGTCACTGGGGGGGTGTGTCAGAATGCATGTGTGTGTTATGAGTGCATGTGACTGGGTGACAGTATGAGAATGCCTGTGTGTTGTGTGTGAGTGCATATGACCATGTAGGTGTGAGAATGCATGTGTGTGTTGTATGTGATTGTGTGAATGTGACTGTAATGGGTGTGTGTGTGTGAGAATGCATGTATGTGTTGTATGTGATTGTGTGTATATGACTGTGTGTGGGTTTGTGTGTGTGCATGTGTGTTGGTGTGTGAGAGTGTGTGTGCATGTCACTGTGGGGAGGTGGCTCCAGGCTTCCTGGTGTGCCCAGGGGTGGCCACAATGGGGAGGCTGCACTCAGGCCCTGCCCGGACTCCTGGCCTCCCCGGGTGGCCCAGCCTTGTGTGAGTGCAAGTGATTGGAGGAGGCCAGAGGGTTGGAGGACGCGTCCAGGTCCTATGTCACAGGCCGGGGCACATCCACACACCTGCGCTCCTGGCTGAGCTGTGTTGTCAGGGACCCCCAGCACCTGGGAAGGTGTGGGGAGGCCAAGAGGCCGGGTCCTAGGAAGGCTTGGAGTGGACCCTTCATCTGCCCAGGGGATCCATTTGCGGGGTCAAGGGAGGTCCTCCAGCCGGGCCCACCCCGACCCTGGCCAGAGCATCTTCCTCACCCCTGGGCTCCCGCTCAACTGCCCACCGGCCCACATCCCTACCTGTCTCTGGTTCTTGCCACTCCCTGTCCTGGGAGGCAGGTTGGGATCTGGCCTTACTTCCAGTAAAATGACTTCTCTTTCATATTAGGCCAAGGCGAGAGAGCGGAGACATTTATGAAACTTTGTTTAATGTACTGAAAAGCCATCGGCCAGAACATTTAGGAAATTGATTTTCCTGGCATTGATGAACTCGTTTTATTTTACCCCAGTATTAATTACTTTTTTTAAAAACAAATTAATTTAAGAGTCGTAAAACCTAACAAGTGAGCCAAATGTCCATAGATCATGTCCTGCTCCGCCCCTCCCCACATTGACCCCTCCCTCTATGGGTGGGGGCTCCCGTTGGGGGGACTCCTGTCCCTCCCACTCCCTTCCAGAGGTGATGCGCCCCCCTCCTCCTCTGCAGGAGAGGCCTCCTCGCTGCGGGACTACGCGGCCTCCACCATGACGGAGTTCCTTGGCATGTTTGGCTACGACGACCAGAACACGCGGGACGAGCTGGCCAGGAAGATCAGCTTTGAGAAGCTGCACGCGGGCTCCACCCCAGAGGCGGCCACCTCCTCCATGCTGCCCACCTCCGAGGATACCCTCAGCAAGCGGGCACGGTTCTCTAAGTACGAGGAGTACATCCGCAAGCTCAAGGCTGGCGAGCAGCTCTCCTGGCCGGCCCCCGGCGCCAAGACTGAGGAGCGGGTGGGCAAGGAGGTGGTGAGCCCCCTTCCCGGCCTGCGGCTGCCCAGCAGCACGGCCCACCTGGAGACCAAGGCCACCATCCTGCCCCTGCCGTCGCACAGCAGCGTCCAGATGCAGAACCTGGTGGCCCGGGCCTCCAAGTATGACTTCTTCATCCAAAAACTGAAGACCGGCGAGAACCTGCGGCCCCAGAACGGGAGCACCTACAAGAAGCCATCCAAGTACGACCTGGAGAATGTCAAGTACCTGCACCTCTTCAAACCTGGGGAGGGCAGCCCCGACATGGGCGGGGCCATCGCCTTCAAGACGGGCAAGGTGGGGCGCCCCTCCAAGTATGACGTCCGGGGCATCCAGAAGCCAGGCCCCGCCAAGGTTCCGCCCACCCCCAGCCTGGCTCCCGCACCCGTTGCCAGCATGCCCAGTGCTCCCAGCGCCCCCGGGCCAGGGCCGGAGCCGCCTGCCTCCCTGTCCTTCAACACTCCCGAGTACCTGAAGTCAACCTTCTCCAAAACAGACTCCATCACCACGGGAACCGTCTCCACTGTCAAGTAAGGCCCTCCCCCCCCACAATGCCCAGAGCTGGGAGCCAGACTAGACAGGAGGCCTCCTTCCTCCCCGGGGTTGCCCGTGCTTGAGGACACACCTGCCGCTCACACCTTACACACATCCACTGTGCACCCAGGCGCATGCACTCAGGCTCCCCTCCACGTGCTTCCACACTCACAGATGCCTGCCGCGCTCATGTTCACTCTTGCAACCGCAGAACCATGCGTGAGCCCTCCTGCAGCACCCTGCCCTGCTCTGGGACCTGCACACTGCACCCCTCCCGTGCACCTCGCACACACCTCCCACACACGCCCACACTCCCAGGCACCAGCGTGCTGTGCCTTTTGCTAGCATGCGCACCGGACTGCGGCCTCCCCCATCTGCCCATGACAGGCCTCCTCTGTCTGCTGCCATGAGTGCCGAATGCAGGCCTGTGGTTGGCTGAGAAAGCGCCTCCCTGGGTGGGGATGCTGGGTCCATGCTGGTGGCCCTGGTTCCTGGGCTCAGAGCCTGAGCCCTCCCTGGAGGAGGCAGGAAGCAAAGGTAGTGACTGGGGTGAGGTGCATACACCCTTACAGCCTGAACCCATGGGCAGGAGAATGGCCTGGTTGGTCAAATGGTAGATGGTGTGGGGCTGAGCGAGACCTTTCCCCAGAGCTCCTCCTGCACCCTGGGGAGCTTCCGGACCCTGAGAGGCTGCATAGCTGGGAGCAGATCAAGGCAGCACCTGCTGCCTGGGGCGAGGATACACTTCCCCTGCCCAGCTGCCTGCCCCCGCCTCAAATCCCTCCCCATTGGGGGGCCTGGTGCCCCTTAGCCAGCGGCCTCCTGATACTCCCTGAGTGCCAGGCACCGAGCCCAGGCTTCCGCGGCTTTCCGCCCCATTAGACCCCAGGCCGGCCCATGCCCAAGGGAGGCTCCAGCCCCACCTGCATGAGATGGCCCTGCCCCCCCCAGAGTTGGGCTCGTTGAACCTCTGGCCAGCTTCCACCAGGGATGTCCTCAGTCCCACCCTGGGTGCCTGGGACACTGCAGAGCAGAGCAGAGGGGCTGGGGCCTCAGGGCAGGGGCTGCCCAGATGCCCCTGTGGCACAAGAGTGCCCCATCTGCTCACCGGCTGTGCCCTGTGTGTCTCTCGCCAGGAATGGACTGCCCACAGATAAACCAGCCGTCACTGAAGATGTAAACATTTACCAGAAATATATTGCCAGGTAGGCCCCTGGGGAGGAGCCTGCCGTGGAGAGAAGGTGGGGGGCCAGGACTGACTGGGCACTCTGAGACCATTCGTTTGACATCTGACCTCTAGGGCCAAGGTAGCTGCCTCCTTCCACCCCCATCCACTTCGGTCCCTCCACCGCACCGAGGGCTGCCCTGCACACGCCCATCTCAGAGCCTCCTTCTGCTCTGTGTAGTCCAGGCCACACATTTCCTCAGCAGCCTGTACCCCCAGGTAGGGCCGGGGTCCCAACGCAGGGCCTGGCCACAAGCGAATGCAGCTCCCCCAGCTTGCCTGGGTCCTGCTGTCACACAGAGCTTTGAGTAGGGTACAGGTCACTGTGAAACTGTTAGGGTTGGGAAGGTAGGGGCAGGCCGGGTGCGGTGGCTCATGCCTGTATTCCCAGCGCTGTGGGAGGCCGAGGTGGGAGGATCCCTTGAGGCCAGGAGTTCGAGATCATCCTGGGCAACAGAGTGAGACCCTATCTCTTAAAAAAAAAAAATTGAGAGAGAGAGAAGGTGTGGGCTGTCATCCTCTCTGACACAGCCCAGTGCACTTCCCCAGTGAGGCTCTGACACCACCTGACTCCAGACCAACCCCTTTCCATCCCAAAGGCAGTGGGATTGGCAGCGAAGAGCCTTTGCCTCAACAGATTCCCCCAAATCACACAAATAACACCCCCCGCCCTCACCCCCCACCTCACCCTCTGATGGGACAGCACACAGCAGCCGGCGCCTGTCTGTCCGCAGATCCAGGTTCCTCCCGCCCGCTCCGTCTCTCCGCCGCCATGTCCCACTGTCTCCACTCCCCTGTCCTGCTCTGTTTCTGCCCCCTGTCCCACTGCCTCTGCCCCCCTGTCCCACTGTCTCTGCCCTCCTGTCCCACTCTGTCTTCAGCTCTGCCCCCGTCCACTGTCTCTGCCCCCGTCCCATTCTGTCTTCAGCTGTGCCCCCCGTCCCACTGTCTCTGCCCCCCGTCCCATTCTGTCTTCAGCTCTGCCCCCGTCCCACTGTCTCTGCCCCCCTGTCCCATTCTGTCTTCAGCTGTGCCCCCCGTCCCACTGTCTCTGCCCCCGTCCCACTCTGTCTTCAGCTCTGCCCCCCGTCCCACTGTCTCTGCCCCCCGTCCCATTCTGTCTTCAGCTCTGCCCCCGTCCCACTGTCTCTGCCCCCCTGTCCCACTCTGTCTTCAGCTCTGCCCCGTGCTGTCTCCTCTATAGTATTATTATTATCATTATTATTAGTGCCTCCGCAGATGGCCCTTTTGGCTGCTTCAGCTTAAATACTTGTTTGCACGTGGTTTTCCCATTACAATATGGGGTTTCTCTCTGTGTCTCCTGCAATCTCACGTCACTCTTGGAGGGTGACAGGTGGGCTGAGCCACCCCCTTCTCCACAGTCTTCATGGTGTGGCCTCTCCAGAGTGGCCTCCCCACGGCTGGGCCATCACCGAGGCTGTGGGAGCCACGTCCCAGCGGCCCTGGGGCCTGGAGGGGGACGGGTTTCCTGGGAGGCAGCACAGGCTCCTAGCGGTGGCGGCGGTGGCTGGAGAGTGAGCTCCTTGCTGCAGGAAGCCAAACAGATGCTGTGCTTTGAAAATGCATAACTCTGCACTGTTTCAAGTGTCAGGAAAAGCCCAGGACAGAGAGAGCTCTTTAACACCTCTCAGCATCAGAGCCCGGGCTGGCCCAGCCAGGGTCTCTGCACCTGGCCAGAGCTGGGCGGGCTGGGAGTGGGGCGGCGGGCTGGGAGTGGGGCAGCAGCCCCTGCAGAAAAGGCAGGTGGGCAGCCGCGGGGGCGCCTGCCTTCCCTTCCATCCCAGGGCTCGGGCCCCATCTGTCTCCCCTGCTTTGACTTTTGGCCACCTCAGCATTGTCCTGCCCCCTTCTTGGGGCCAGGCCGCTTTGCCTCAATGGGCCTAGGATTCCCCCCAGACCCAATAACTTGCCTGGGCCTCTGCAACTTCACCTCCCCTCCGTATCCCATACAGGGCCTGAAGAGTCCTCCCTGGGGCTGGGGCTGGGTTTGGGGCTGTCACCCACAGCAGGGCCCTGACCCCACCCCTCCTCCCTCCAGGTTCTCGGGCAGCCAGCACTGTGGCCACATCCACTGTGCCTACCAGTACCGCGAGCACTACCACTGCCTTGACCCCGAGTGCAACTACCAGGTACGGCCACAGCGAGATGGACTCCGCCTCCCCCACCCGCCAGCACAGCATGGAGGCACTTAGAAGTCGGTGCGGGAGTGGGGGGGTTTAGTTCTACTTGCATCACCCAAACTTGACTTGAACAGGCAGAGGGGCCGCACAACGACCAGCCTGCCCACATTCCCTGATTCCTGCCGACAGAGCAGCTCCTAGCATTGGGGGCCAGTGACATCCCAGTGGTGATCATTCCAGTCCCCTTTCACTGAGAGCCTCCCATGTGTCCAGGGCCATGCCAACCAGCCTGTGAGCCTTGCCTAATTGACTCTTTGCAGTGGCCTTAGAAAGTTAGCAATACTGCCCCATCTTAAAGATGATAAAATTGAGGTTCAGCCAGAGTGCCACTGTGCCCAAGGCTGCCCGATTGGTGAGTGCAGGGCTGATGAGTTGGGGGAGAGTTGGGGCAGCCTGCCTGGGACAGCTCCCTCTGGCTTGCCAGGGATCCCAGCCTGCCTTAGTCCAGAGGTGCACTGGGCGGGATGAGCTGTCAGCATCAGAGCCCCTGCCTTCAAGGCCTGGCCCGATGCATCGTCTGTGGCTCCTGGGGATGGTCACTAGGGACACAGGGGAGCATCGGGGAAGAATCTGTGGTTCTAGAACCTTTGGGATGGTTCCCTTCCAGGGCTGGTGTGCCTGCCACTGGCCTTGGACAGTCTGGGCTGCCTTGACCCCAAGCAGGATTCTTTCTAGGGAGACCTGAGGCCAGCACCCAGCCCAGGTGCTCTTGGCATATGGGAGGAAGGGCGGAGGGGAAGCTCAGGCTCCTGCCCACACAGCGCTGTCTCCTGGCAGAGGTTCACGAGTAAGCAGGACGTGATCCGTCACTACAACATGCACAAGAAGCGCGACAACTCCCTGCAGCACGGCTTCATGCGCTTCAGCCCGCTGGACGACTGCAGCGTCTACTACCACGGCTGCCACCTCAACGGGAAGAGTACTCACTACCACTGCATGCAGGTGCCTCCCGCGCCCGTGCCCGCCGTCAGCTGCAGGACCGGCTCTGAGCCCCCACTCCCAGAGGCAGGGCTGCCCCACGGGCAGGGCCCCCGGTTGATCGGGAGCCCTAACCCAGCACAGGGCTAGCCAGCGAGCCAGGAGGGTCCTGGGGGCTCAGGCTTGGGCAGCGTCTGGTGGGCCAGGGTGGGGCCTTCCTCATGGCCATACTTGGTGTGGATGAAATTCAGTGAGCTGTTTATACAGATGGACATTTTTCAGGCTTTAACACCAAGAGCAGCATTGCAAATGATTCCTGAGGAGGTTTTTGTTTAATTCTTTCTTTTAATGCCACGCAGAGTCTGGGCTTTTTCAAGGTGTCAGGGCCAGGAGGAGCGACTTTGGGTTGCAAATAGCAGCCCCGTGCCTCCCCCGGTATTTGTCAGAGGTTGTTATGGCCTCTGTGAACAACCTGGGCCACGAGGAGAGGGGGGCCACCCTCTGGGCTCTGAGATGGTGCAGACACTGGCACGGCCCAGCCTACGAGAGTGTTCAGATTCCACGGGTTTTTACTCAATATGGCAACGTTGCCTTCCTGGCCCGGCTGGGGTGGGGTGGGAGGGCCCCGTGCCCAGGAACTGTCCACTAAGCAAATCCTTGGGCTAAAGGTGACCTCCGGGGTCCAGCCCCTGTCCACCCACTGAGGGTTTTGGAGGTAGGGCCCTGGATTGGGTCTCAAAATCCAACTGCTGCAGAATGCAGCTCCCTCCCCTGGGCCAAAAAGTGCCCTGGGTCTCTGGAGATGCCCTGACCCTCAGCACAGACGGAGCCAGGCCCCAACAGCACTGGGTCCCTCCGTGGGGGCCTGAGGGGCTGTTGGAGGCTTTCTACTCCGCTTCTTACACCCACCTTCCGAGGCCTCTAGTTTGAAGTCAGAGGTGCCAAAGCTTCCCTGAGCAGGGAAGTCAGTGGCCCCAGCCACACACAGCGGTGTCGATCTCTGTTTGCCTGACCACCATCCCGTCCTGTGCAGGTGGGTTGTAACAAGGTGTACACAAGCACGTCTGACGTGATGACCCATGAGAACTTCCACAAGAAGAATACCCAGCTCATTAACGACGGCTTCCAGCGCTTCCGAGCCACCGAAGACTGCGGCACAGCTGACTGCCAGTTCTACGGACAGAAGACCACGCACTTCCACTGCAGGTAAGCGGGAGCCTGGCGGGGGCCTTCCTGGGCAGAAGCCGGGAGAGAAGGCAGGGACCCGTGGGACAGCCCAGGTCCCTGCCTTGGTGTCCAGCCTGGGTCTTCCACCCGGGGACTGTCCCTCCCAGGACCATGGTGGGAGCAGGGTGGGGCCTCCTCTGGGTCCCATGACAGGTTCCCAATGTCCCACCCAGGCGCCCTGGCTGCACATTCACTTTCAAGAACAAGTGTGACATTGAGAAGCACAAGAGCTACCACATCAAGGATGATGCCTACGCCAAGGACGGCTTCAAGAAGTTCTACAAGTACGAGGAGTGCAAGTACGAGGGCTGCGTGTACAGCAAGGCTACCAACCACTTCCACTGCATCCGCGCCGGCTGCGGCTTCACCTTCACCTCCACCAGCCAGATGACCTCTCACAAGCGCAAGCATGAGCGCCGGCACATCCGCTCCTCGGGCGCGCTGGGGCTGCCGCCCTCGCTGCTGGGCGCCAAGGACACGGAGCACGAGGAGTCCAGCAACGACGACCTTGTCGACTTCTCCGCCCTGAGCAGCAAGAACTCCAGCCTGAGCGCCTCCCCTACCAGCCAGCAGTCCTCTGCATCCCTGGCTGCCGCCACTGCCGCCACCGAGGCTGGGCCCAGCGCCACCAAGCCTCCCAACAGCAAGATCTCGGGGCTGCTGCCCCAGGGCCTGCCTGGCTCGATCCCCCTGGCCCTGGCCCTCTCCAACTCAGGCCTGCCCACCCCCACGCCCTACTTCCCCATCCTGGCTGGCCGTGGGAGCACCTCCCTGCCCGTGGGCACTCCCAGCCTCCTGGGTGCCGTGTCGTCTGGGGCAGCAGCCTCAGCCACCCCTGACACGCCCACGCTGGTCGCCTCAGGAGCTGGAGACTCAGTCCCCGCAGCTGCCGCCTCTGTCCCGGCGCCGCCCACCTCCATCATGGAGAGGATCTCCGCAAGCAAGGGTCTCATCTCGCCCATGATGGCCAGGCTGGCTGCGGCCGCCCTCAAGCCCTCTGCCACCTTTGACCCAGGTGAGCAGGCTGGGTCCTGCCCAGAAAGCAGGCACCTTCTGGACTGGGGTGGCTGCCTGGCCTCAGGCTGCAGAGCAGAGTTGGGGGGTGTTTGGAAGAGGTGTCCGTGTGGCCCCTGCCTGCCAGCGCCCCCTCGTTGCCTGGTCTTCGCCCCCATCCTGTTGGTTTCTGTGTGGGGCCCCTGGTTCTGGCTGCCACAGTAGGGGGACCATGCTTCTGTTTCCCCATTTGTGAGCTGGGGGCAATGGTCCCTGCCTCCTCGGCTGCCCCATATCCCTGGGGCCACTGCAGGTCCCCCCTCCCTGTCTGCTCACCCTCCCACATCCCAAGTCCACCCCCGATGAGGTTAGGCCCAGGGCCCCTGGCGTGCCTAGTGTTTCCTCCAGCTGACCTGGAGGGGGGCCTGCGTCCAGCCCAGCGGTAGGGTGCCTGCACCTCACACCTGGACACCTCCAGGCCCAGGCTCCATCCTCCATGAGTGCCGTCCCAGTAGGACTTTCCAGACAAGGGAAGCCTTCTATTTTGCACTGTCTGACTTGGCAGCCACTGGCCACCTGTGGCTGTTGGTGCTTGAAGCTGGGTCTGTGATTGGGAAGCGGGATTGTCACTTTAAACGGCCCTGCCCTGTCAAACAGAAAAGGGCCAGAGCCCCGGAGCTGCATCTTCCTTCTTCACGCTGGTTCACTGAGGTGAACTCAGCAGGAAAGGCAGCTCTCTTTCCTGCCTTCCTATAATTTCATAAATTTTCCATTAGAAAAAGGCCCCTCCGTTTTTCTCTGGATTGGGGTGGGGGTGCTTTTCTGTTTACCTCACTCTTGTCCCCGTTTCCCTGCTCTGGGTAGTTCCTATTTGTTGAATCCTTGAGGAGAGTTCAGTTCACATCTGGGATGTGGCTCATTTCACTTATTCATTCAACAACCACTGATGCTTGCTGAGAGCCAGGCTCCGAGCCGGGTGCTGGGGACACAGCAGGCAGGATACCAGACAGAGCCCCACGCCGTGGAGCCAGCAGACGGTTGGGGATGGTCTGTCCCAGGCACATGGCTAGGAAGTGGTGAACCAAAGCGCTGCCCGCAGGAGTGGGGCTCCGCTGGGCCTAGATGCCCTGTTCCCATTAGAAACCCTCTCAGAACCAGCTGAGACTGAGGGTCCCTGTGGCCTAGCCCGGGGCTCTGCCCACACCTCGCAGAGGCTGCCAGTGCCTGGCAGGGGAACTGGGCCATGTTTCCCTGGGACCTTGGGCAGGTGACTTTGGAGAGCTGCTGGAATGTGGAGCCCCTAGGTCTGAAAACTCTCACAGGCCCAGTAGAGTGCTCATGCCTGGCGGCTGCGCAGAGGGACCACCTCTTGGTCTAGGCATGGGTGGGGCCTCGCTGGCCACGCCCCTCCAGCCAGGGGCCTGATGGATGGGGCAGGGCCCACTCCAGGGCCACCTGGCCTCAGTGGCCAGACTGTCAAGTACTTTGTTTTCATTAGAAAAGTCTCCTTCTCCCAAAAGAAAGGTCAAGCGCAGGGGAGGGGGCCGTTTTATTTTTTAATAAAATGCCACTTGCTGTCTCTGAAACAGCTCTCTGTCAGCTACAGCGCCTTGGGGCAAATTAATATTTCCGTCACTGGGGGAATGTGGGGGAAGGCTCGCTGGACGGCCCTGTCAGCAACTTCTTTTACCCCTGCTCTGCTGGCCTCCTGCGGCCTCACCCGCCCAGCTCCCTTCCGGACCCAGCTTGGCCCAGCCTGGCCTCGTGTCCCTGCCCCGGACAGCTTGACTGTGAGGTCGCCTGGTGTGGCCGCTCTGATTGGCCATCGGTCCCATCTCCCTGACACAGCAGAGGCCCTTCCCGGGCATACTCCGTGCGGGGGCCGTCACCCCGGCAACCGCGGGCTGGGGACCACAGAGGGGCCCTCCCAGTCCAGATCTGCCACTTTCCCTCAGCATTAACAGAGTCTTTAATAAAAGCCTAAGCGGCAGCCCCACAAATTGACTGTGACAGTTGGTGGAGAAAACGAAGGGCCCCCGCCCCCACCCCAGCCCCCTCCCCAGCCTCCGGCCCTTCTCCTCCAGGAGGCCCTGAGCCAGGACAACTTTGACATAATTTTGCAATAATTATCACTTGAAGAATTGCCACACAGGAGCTAGCGTCGCGAGCGATCACGTCAGCGGGAGAAGCGCTGACCAGCAGCCGGAGCCCACCCAGCCCACTGCCCTCCCTCCAGGGGGCACGGCTGTCTGTGCCCAGGCCAGGCCTTCAGCCCCTCTGACGCATCTTTCCTCCCCTCCCCTGCAGGAAGCGGGCAGCAGGTCACCCCAGCCAGGTTCCCCCCGGCCCAGGTGAAGCCGGAACCCGGTGAGAACACCGGCACCCCAGGCCCCCACGAAGCCTCCCAGGACCGCAGTCTAGACTTGACTGTGAAGGAGCCCAGGTGAGGCGAGGCCCCCATGGGAGCCAGCCCCGGGTACCGCACCTTCGAGCTGGAGCCCCGGGGGTGGTCCTGCTGGGGCAGTTGCAGCGGGCATGGCTGAAGCCCTAGGGTCGGGCAGGGAGGGTGAGCCCCAGGGCCCAGGCCCTGGCCGTCTGAGCTCAAGCCCCTTGGTTTGTGTGTTCTAGTAATGAATCAAATGGCCACGCAGTCCCGGCAAATTCATCTCTTTTATCCTCGCTTATGAATAAGGTAAGAGCCATCCATCACACGCCTCCCGTTCCCCCACCCAGAGAAATTAAAGCTGTGCTGGGGGGTGGGGGGATGTGTTTGTTTTTTAATGTTTTGCCTCTAATAAGATGAGTTTGTACCATTTAAATTTTGAGGCCATTTTTCATCAGATATAATTTCAGAGCCACTGCTTACAAATTAATTTAATGAACTGGCTGAAGAAATATATTCCAGCCTCTGACACCTTTTTTTCCCTTCAGATGGAGGGCTCCAAAAGCTTTTCCAGAGCCCTTCAACTTCGTTCGTGCCTCGTTATTAATTTTATTTATTTATTTTATATATATTTTTGTTTGTTTAAAAGGAGAGGGGGGAGGGGGGTCTAAAGTGGGAGCAAAACATCAATTTCCACTTTTCGGGTTGAGTAATGGTCTCGGACGCCTTCCGGAGAGGTCGCTCTGGAATATTTATTTTAAATAATGCAGGGTCTTTGTAAATTATACATCATCTCAAATATATTTTTCCCCTTCACATGATACATTTGACTACAGCAAGATTAATTCGGTTACTGTACACAAGTGACTGCCCTGAGGAGGGGCCGGGCCTGGGCCAGACCTCTCGCCGCAGGGGTCCCAGCCGGGCACTTGGTGGGGAAGGAGCCTCGGTGGCCTGTGGCGTCCACTCCTTGGCCACTTGCTCTCTTGCTCTCCTTCCCCTTCCTTTGGCCTCTGCCCCCACGTCCCCCTCCCTTCCCTTGGAGCCTTGCAATGACCCCCTCCCGGCCACTGCAGCGAGCCTGTCTGAGTCTCACCCGTGAGACTCCCTCCCTCCTTCCCTCCCTCTCTCTCTCTCTCCTTTGTGGGCCTCCTCTTGTTCTCAAGGAATTCATAGGGGTTCCCCCATCCCTCCTCCTTCTGCGCTTCTTTTGAAAACCTTCTGGCAGGAAAATAACCAGGGAGCCGCAAAGTCTGGGGAAAGATGGGCTGCAGCGTGCGCCCTGAGTCGCGGCCTCGGCTTGAGTGATGGATCCTGCGGCACGGGCTCATGTGGGGGAGCCCTGAGGAGGCCTCACAGCTCCTGGGGTCAGGGCAGCGCAGCAGGCTCTCCATTCAGAGAGGGCCTGGCCACAGCCAGAGCCAAGCAGGCAGGCCGCGTTCTCTGCTGGCTCTGAGGGCTCAGTGGGTCCCAGCAGCCCAGAGCTTCGACTGTTGCTCCCCAGGCAGCCTTGTCTGTGTTCCAAGCTACCCCAGCCCCATGCTCGGCCTCTGTCCTCACAGATGTCTCAGGGCAACCCTGGCCTGGGCAGCCTGCTGAACATCAAGGCGGAAGCGGAGGGGAGCACCGCTGCAGAGCCCTCACCCTTCCTGGGCAAGGCCGTGAAGGCGCTGGTTCAGGAGAAGCTGGCAGAGCCCTGGAAGGTGTACCTGCGCAGGTGAGGGACTGCCGGCCGCACCCACCCGTCCTCCTGCAGCACCCGCCCCGGAGCCCCAGGCTCTCCTCTAATGCCGGCTCCTCTGGCTAGGTTTGGTACGAAGGACTTCTGTGATGGCCAGTGTGACTTCCTCCACAAGGCCCACTTCCACTGCGTGGTGGAGGAATGCGGCGCGCTCTTCAGCACCTTGGACGGGGCCATCAAGCACGCAAAGTGAGTAGGGTGCTAGGGGTCATTTCAGCAGAGCCCCACTGATCCCAGCCTGGCTCTGGGGTGGGTGGGGCTGGGGCTACCACAGCAGTTCCCGCTAGACCACAGAAGCTGAGTTGGCTTCTCAGAGGTGCTGCCCCAGCAAGCGTGGGCTTCCCATCCTCCTTCACACATGCAGCCTTCAGCCAGGGGCTCTGAGCCCCTGTCCAGGCCCCGCCTGGGGCCCTGAGCAACAGCTGCTGCTGCACCCACATTGCCAGGGCAGCCATCAGTCCCAGCACATGCTCCTTGCAGAGCAGGCCAGAGGGGCGCAGAGCCCAGCTGGAGAGACTCGGCTGTGACCTGGAGCAGGAACCCTAGCTGAAGGCCTTTCCAAGCCACAATATTACATCTCTAGGTTACCTTTGACCTAAAAATAATGAAATGAATTTGTAAATCCTATTGAGTTAAAAGACTTCGAGCCTAGCCGCCCACTTATAAGGGAACTCAGAACTTGCAGTCGTTTAAAACAGATCTGCAGTGCTCCCAAGGCTTTTCCAACCGCGTAGGCACCCTTGGCTGTAGCACGCGGGAAGCCTACTGTGAACATTGAGAATCCTACCTTTAAGACCTCCGAGCAGGTTCTGGAAGGAAGGGACTTCCTGGGGCAGGGCCTGCTGTCACACACATGGAGGAGCTGGGGACTGAGGAAGGGCACAAGTAGGAAGGCATGGTTAGGCCCAAGCCAGGAGCCCAAGTTCGGACCCAGAGGACATGGCAGTTTGCCCTCCAGTCCTTCTGTCCTGGTGGGGTCACAGGAGACTTCCGGAGCTGAGTGATGGGGATGAGTAGGGACGGACACCGGGGTCCAGGCCTGTGATGGGGTCACATGCATGCCCCTCTGCACCTGTCTTCACTGCCCCCCATGAGACCCCCTCTTCTACCTCTCGCAGCTTCCACTTCCGGACAGAGGGAGGAACAGCAAAAGGAAACGCAGAAGCTGCCTTCCCAGCCTCAGCTGCCGAGACCAAACCTCCCATGGCCCCCTCATCCCCTCCGGTCCCTCCTGTCACCACGGCCACGGTGTCCTCTCTGGAGGGGCCCACTCCCAGCCCGGCCTCCGTGCCCTCCACCCCAACCCTCCTCGCCTGGAAGCAGCTGGCTTCCGCCATACCCCAGATGCCTCAGATCCCAGCGTCAGTGCCTCACCTGCCCGCCTCGCCCTTGGCAACGACTTCTCTAGAGAACGCCAAGCCCCAGGTCAAACCCGGATTCCTCCAGTTCCAGGAGAAGTGAGTCCCTTGATGAGCCGGGAGTCCCGCGTTCCCCTCGCGTCTCGGGAGTAGGTGCTAGCAAGGGCGCTAGGAGGCCCTGTTTCTCACTGCGGATGGCGCTGCTGTCCCCAGCTTCTCTGGGGCATGGCCACTGGGTGATGTCCTTCTAGCCAAAGATGCTGCTGCTCCTACCTCACTGCCTGTCCCAGAGCAGGCCGGCCAGCATGGGCCAACGGTGGCGGCAGTGGCCGCTGCTCCTGCAGGGCATGTGGTGATCCTGCCAGGGCCAGCTGGGGTGGACTGGGCATGGTGGTCCTCAGAGGACGTCTCCCAGCCTGACAAGGAGGGCTGCGTCTCCCTCCAGGCCTCTGTATTGGCCTCCTCTGTGGCTCACACCCATGGCTGAATCTCTTCAGGGCACGTGAAGTCACAGGTGGGGCACGAGGGGGCCAGGCCCCTCCAGGCTGTCACTGGCCTGCACAGTGGTCTGAGCTCTTGGGTGGAAGGGACCCTCCTCACTGGATGGTGGTGGCTCCTTGCAGGGAGAACGGTGACTTTGTACTGTCATGTGTGCGGCTTCCTGTTCTCAATAAAAGTAATAAATTGGATTATTTATATCGCCTGAGTGGCAGCTGTCCTCCCTCTCTGAGCACCTGGGGCTGGGCCCACAGCATGGAAGGGGCCCGGCAGTCTTCTCCGTTCCCCCCACCAGCTTCCCCTCCCCTCCTCCTCCCCAGAGTGGCAGCTCAGGTTTCCCAGGCCTGGTCAGAGTGCCCACCGTGGGTCCCCTGGGAGGGGACTACAGTATTGCCAACCAGAGTGGAAGGCTGGCACCAGTGTCCTCCCACACACACCCCTGTGCATCCTGGAGGCGGCCCAGGGCAGTCCAGCACACCGCCTCTGCCCCAGCAGCTCTCCCACTCCGCCGGCAAGTGGGGTCTGAGTGGGTGGGCACCATGGGCTCCGAGCTGACCCTGGGGAGCCCAGCAGCTGTGAGCCCCCAGGAGCTGACACCAGGCACGTGCTCCTGCTTGCTAAGGGCCTGTGGCAGCAGCGCTTCCTGGTGGGGCCGAGCATCCATCTGCAGTCTGTCAGTCAGCCACATCCACTGCGGCGCCCATGCCACACCAGCCAGGGCCTCACGGCACTCCGCCAGGGCTGGCAGCACCATCCTTATTTTCCAGTCCAAGAAGTTATTCCAGCCATCCTTATCTATAATCCTGAGGTGTGGCTGTGGAAACTACGTGTCCCAGCATGCAATGCTCTGGGCACCCTGCATATTGCAATTCCTGTGCACCATGCAGAGCTCCTAAAAGGAGGCAGAAATGCATGCTGGGATCTGTAGTCTCTGGCTGAGTCATCCTGTTGAGCAGGACAGCAGGCCAGGCCATCCCTCTTGGTGGTACCGCTGGTCATGGGGGAGTGAACTCCAACACAAGCGAGGTCAGGACACCCGCAGGGAAGGCTTGGGAATGGCAATAACCTTCTGGGCTGTGGTTTCCTTCCAGCGATCCTTGCCTTGCCACGGACTGCAAGTATGCCAACAAGTTCCACTTCCACTGTCTCTTTGGGAACTGCAAGTACGTCTGCAAAACATCTGGCAAGGCCGAATCCCACTGCCTGGACCATATCAACCCCAACAACAACCTGGTGAACGTGCGAGACCAGTTTGCATACTACTCTCTGCAGTGTCTCTGTCCCAACCAGGTCAGCATGGCGGGCCGGCCCAGGAGCAAAGTAGGGGGCAGGGAGGTGCAGGGCTAGCTCAGGGCACAGGACAGGCACCTCTTGGCAGAGGCTCCATTTCTGACACCTTGCTTAAATGGGCCTCCCGGACTCTGGAAAGGGCACTGTCTGCCCCTAGGCCCCTGGAGGCCCCTGGGCAGGGGTCCAGATTGGTGCTAGTTGGTGAGGTCTGACACCTGAGTGGTGACTCAATGCTGGGCAGTCACCATGCCTTTGACATCATTCTTGCCTATCCTGGAACTAGCTTTATGCCCCCTTTCTCCAAAGCCCTAGAATTTTCTAACAGGCCCATTGTCCATGCCCACACAGGAAAGTCAGATCAGATTCACCTTAAAGGCCTGACTCCCAAGACCAGGAGGGGCTGCCTGAGGGGGAGCCTGGGTCCAGGTGTGCTAGGATAGAGCAGTGATGTCTGCCTAGGTCTAGGCATACAGGGAAGACTGTTAAAATAGGTTCACGATGTCTGCTGTAGGTATGGGATTGCAGATAGACTACGAGGTTACCAGGTTAGGATGCTTTAGTGCAGTGACTAAGGGCATGTACTGCTTTTTTTTTTTTTTTTTTTTTTTGGAGATGGGTCTCCCTCTGTTGCCCAGGCTGGAGTGCAATGGTGCAATCTCGGCTCACTGCAACCTCTGCCTCCCAAGTTCAAGCAATTCTCCTGCCTCAGCCTCCCGAGTAGCTGGGATTACAGGCTCATGCCACCACACCGGGCTAATTTTTTGTATTTTAGTAGAGATGGGGTTTCACTGTGTTGCCCAGGCTAGGCTCGAACTCCTGAGCTTAGGCAATCCGCCCACCTCAGGCCTCCCAGAGGGCTAGGATTACAGACGTGAGCCACCGTGCCCAGCCCTGCGCTGCTTTTTAATATGCGAAAGGTGTTTCTGTGATCATCAGCTTCTGAGAGAGAACACATGTGCCAAGGGCCCACACCACAGTCTCAGGCCCGGGGCAGACAGGAGCTCACCAAAGTCACCCGCCTGTCCTGACACTCCCATGTCTCCCTGCAGCACTGCGAGTTCCGAATGCGCGGGCACTACCACTGCCTCCGCACCGGCTGCTACTTCGTGACCAACATCACCACCAAGCTCCCCTGGCACATCAAGAAGCATGAGAAGGCGGAGCGGCGGGCAGCCAATGGCTTCAAATACTTCACCAAGCGCGAGGAGTGTGGCAGGCTAGGTACCGAGGGCCTGGGCTGCGGGCAGGGACTTCCAGTGGGCATCAAGGCCATGGCCCCTGTGGCCTGGGCCGCCTCTCCTGGTACCCGTGTCCTGTCCCCCACCGCAGGCTCCACGCTTTGTTGAAGGTGTCCCAGATATCACAGGCTAAGCACCGTCAAGCTTGTGAAACAGTCCAAACCCACAGAGCCCAGCAAGAAGGGTGGGGGTGACTCATACAGGACACTGCCCTTCCACCCCCAGACAGCGGCCCTGGGACCTCGTCGTGAGCATCCAGGGCCTGGGCGTGGTTCTGTTTTCCTTTTCTCATCAAGAAGTCGAGCAGGGAAGTCTTAGGAGTTCAAAGTTCTTTGCTCTGGGATCTCTTTCCATGGCTTTCATGATGAGGTTTTTGTCCATGGTGAGCTACAGTTTGTTTGTCCATTCATCCATTTTGCAGTTACTTATGGAGGGACAGCTCTGTGCCAGGCTGGGTGCTGTCACAGGGGTGGGGGTGGTGACAGTGGTGGCGGCTCAGATCTAGTAGGGAACGGTCAAGTTCCCCATGGGCTCAGCTGGAGCATCCGTGACCCGGAACCCAGGAAGGGGCTGCTGTGGCTTTGGGAAGGGAAGCCACTGATGCCTGAGAGGTAGCGGTGCTGCTGGGAGCCGAGTCTCGGCCCCTGTGCACGGCCTGCTGAAGCGGCAGGACCCTCCCTAGGAAGAGACCAGAACCCAAGGGCAGGCGGGAGCCAGGCCGCCAGGCAGAGGCGCCTGGGCTGCAGGCAAGGCCCGTTGTGGCCTGGTGGTCGTGGCAGCAGGGGTGGGGGCTGCTGCAGTCTGGTCCTTCCAAAGGTGAAAAGGTGACATGTTCAAAGTCAACCGCCAGAAAAAGGAAACAAACCTTGTCTTCAAGTATGAATTCAGAAAGGAGTGCTCGGCCAGGGAGAGGGCTGGTAGCCAGGCCAATAAGTGTCAACACTCGTGGCCTGTGCTGTCCCTGGGCTCAGTTTACAGATGTCAGGGTATTCTGCAGTTGCCGTTATTTACTCAACTTGTGGTGTTTTTGGTGATAATTGGGGCCAAACAAACCTGGGGGATGACAGAAGACACCTGGCCAGCCTGGGCGCCATGGCAGCGGACAAGCCCTCACCTGCCCCAGGATGCTGTTTCAGTCCCGCCTGCTCTGTTTGTTCTCGGCCCAGAGCAAGGCAGGGGGTGCTGGGGCCTGGGCCGAGGGGCCAGCAGCACCCCGAGCTTCCCAGCAGAGATGTGGGGGACAGGTGGTTTGCTGAGAGGTAGCTGGCCTAGTGTACAGGGCCCATGAGGGTCCCTTGCCCTGGAGCTGTGCACCTCCCTGCGTGTGGGCCAGGGGATGGGGACCAGCCCGGCATTGTCACTTGCCTCTGTGCCAGGCTGGAGAGGAGGCCCAGGGTTTGGACAGCCAGGTGGCTTTGGACTTCCTGACCTTCCTCCTAAGAGTGCCACCTTGGCGCAGCACCCTTCCCCCAGATGCCATCTGCCTCATTGGCCACACTGCCCCCATGCCTAGAACAGTGCCCGACAGACCCTGGAAGCCATGAGTGCTGGCCAGCTGGGGGGCTTATGCCAGGTGGGGCTATGTCCACAGGCTGCAAGTACAACCAGGTGAACAGCCACTTCCACTGCATCCGAGAGGGCTGCCAGTTCTCCTTCCTTCTCAAGCACCAGATGACCTCCCACGCGCGGAAGCACATGCGGAGGATGCTGGGGAAGAACTTCGACCGTGTGCCCCCCTCCCAGGTGAGAGCCCTCCCCAGGTGAGAGCCACCCCCAGGTGTGCCCCCCTCCAGGTGACAGCCCAGCCAGGGTGGCGGGAATGCACCATGGTCCCACGCTCACTCTCAGGCCTGTGCTGCGTGGAGCCTCAGCCTGCCCTCTGTGGGCAGCGTGCCCCACAGCCCCACTTCCTCAGGGACCCCCATGTCCTTTCAGGGCCCCCCAGGCCTGATGGATGCTGAGACAGATGAGTGCATGGACTACACTGGCTGCAGCCCGGGCGCCATGTCCTCTGAGTCATCCACCATGGACCGGAGCTGCTCCAGCACCCCCGTGGGTAACGAGAGCACTGCAGCAGGTGAGCTGCAGGCAGGGGCTGCTGGCAGGGCCAAGCCCCACTCCCAAAGCCCAGCACCGGTGGGTGCAGCTTGGGACAGAAGGTCCGGGGCACACGGCCTCCGAGGAGGACAGGCTGGTGTGCAGCAGAGCCAGCTGGTCTGTGGGACTGAGTCACTGAGGCCCCTCCCGCCATCCTCCCGCCTCCCCGGCGCTGCCCTTCGTGTCAGTTTCCAGGAGAGGACCCTGGGCCCATCCTCTATGAGCCACAGCGGGAGCAGCGCAGCCCTGGCCTCCTTCCTCTGCTGCCTCCCACCTGGCCTGGGCCCAGCGCCGGTCCTGCCCGGCACACCTGCCCATGTGACCCCTGGCACCGCCCTGCCTCTCTCTCCCCCTGCCCCCTCTTCTTGTGTCCCTCTCTCTGCTCATCCGTGCACACATTTTCATGCCATACCTGCTTCTGCCATCGGGTTTCTCATTTTGGTTCTTTCTGTTTGTTTGTTCTTTGTTTTGGTTTCTTTTTTTTTTTTTTTTTTCTGCTTTTCTCCACCCTCTCCAGGCTGCCCGGCTCCTCCTCCTCCTCCTCTTCCTCCTCCTGCGGCCGCTGGTGATGAGGCTGCCCGCGCGGCCCCGCAGCCGCCAGCGACTCCATCCTTCTCGCCGGCCACGCTCCGGCCGCCCCTCCCTCCCCTCCCCTGCCTCTTCTCTCCGTCCTGTCTCTCATACTCTCTGCTCAGTGCCACTCTCGGAGCCGGCCGGGGCCTGGCCCATCCCACCTGCAGCCCGCCCAGCTTCCCGCCCGTCACTGCCACTCCAACTCCAGTAAAAAGTGACGTCCCCCTAGTTCAGGATGCTGCAGGTAATGCGCATATGCCTTCTCACCGCCCCTATGGTGGTCCGTCACTCCAATCCACCCTCTAGGCCATGCTCCAGGGCCTGACCCTTTTCTGCAGCCAGCCAGGCCAAGGACGGGGCCGCTCTGCACCCCTCACAGCCAAGCATCCCCGAGACTAGAGAGCGTAGTCTCCATCCCAGGGACAACTCCTCGTGGCTCCTGCTCAGTGCTAGGCAGGCCAGAGCATTGCTGCTAGGGATTCTCCCCTGTTCACAGCGGCTCAGAGTCCCAAAGAGGGCCGATCCTGCCGGAGGCCCTGTGCAGTCTGCCTTCCTTGGCCTGGGGCAAGGCAGGACCTGTCCCTTCTACTCTGAGGAGTCCCCCTGGGATCTGGCACTAGGGAGCGGTAGAGGATGCTTTCGGGAAGATCTGCTGGGGTCTGGGACCTGCCCAGGTTCAGAGGGTCCAGATTCCAGCCTAAACCCCGGCCCACACCCAAAGCTGAGCAGTAAGTGGAAGTCTGTGGACTCAGGCCCCAGCAGTGCTCAGGGGCAGAGGCACCTCCCATTCCACCCCCATATCTGATACCCACTGGGATGGCATCTGCCCGCCCCCTCCCTTGAGCGTAGATACCACCCGGGCTCTGACTCCTCTGCTAATTTTTGCCTCACGTTCTGCCTGAGTACAGGCCCCAGGAGTTACGACCGGGGCAGGGCCGGGCCTCCCCCACCTCAGGGACTTCCGGCCATTGGAAGCTCTACTCTGACATCACCAGGCCCTGTGACTTCAGACCCAAAGCAGCTCCTCACCCACCCAGGTTTTGGGCCTGAGGCTATCCCTTGCCCCCTGCCTGGGTGCCCCCACACCGTCACAGCCCTTAGTTTCTCTCCGTTTTTGTCCACTCAGGGTGGGCGATGGGGCCTGGCCTGAAACGGGCAGGGCAGACATTTGGTAGCTAGAGTGACTGCTGGGCCTTCTAAGCAGGCTCTGGGAGAGCCAGGCAGGTCAGCCGTGTGGGAGGAGCCCAGAGGCTACCCATGCGCTGGTGGGGCTGGTCAGAGAGCTTCTCTTATTGTTTGTGGGGGGTGGCGTGGGGAGCCAGGACTAGCTGCCTGTGCCTCTGGCAGGAGCTAGGGCTTCCCCTCACCCATGGCCATAGGGGCACAGGTGCCTCCCAGAAAGGGTTACAACCCTGGCCTTGGCAGGGGGACATCCTAAATCCCAAGAAGCATTCTGGGCCAGCTGGACATAAATGGGCTCAGCTCCCCCAGCTGAGCCCCTGCTCTGGTCCTGACCCAGGTAAATTATGGCTCTGAGCAGAGGACAGAGGCATTGAGCTCCCTGAGGCCTAGTCCTCCAGTAGGGTTGTCCTCTCCCAGCCCTTGGGGTAGACAACCCCAACAAGACCTTAAAGAACCTTCTGGTACCAAGGACAAGGTGCTCCTTAGGGCAGGGAGTTGCAGCCCCGCACAGCCCTGGGGCACTTGGCACCCCTACTGTGAGTAGGCAGCTCCCCCTGTGCAGACAGGCGCAGCCAGGGAAGCCGGGTAGCCCGCGGGAAAGGAGCGGGCCTGTCCCTCATTAGAGGCAGGCATAGCTGGCGTCTTGGCACGAGTCCAACTTGGGTAATTGCACTCTGCCGACCTAGATTCCCCCCTTCAGCTTCAATTAGCGCCAGGACGTGTCCTCACTTCCCACCCAAACTGGCCAGGAAGCAGCCACCACGTCCCCCAGAGCTGGTTGGGCTGCCACTCCGGGGGAGAGGCCTGTGAGGTCCTTCTGCAGACAGGGATGAGGAGGGGGAAGCCCGAGACCGCTCCTGTGCCGGGGTAGGGAGGGGGCTGGGCAGGAGAGGCCTCCCGAGCCAGGGGAAGCCGAGGGCTCCCTAAATGCCGCCCTCTGGCGCCATGCCAGATCAGGGGTCCCGTGTGGGTGTGACCCTGGGATGGTGCCCACGTGGGTCCCCCTTACCCACTGACCTCCCTGCCCCTCCCCAGGGAACACCATCTCCATGCCGACAGCCTCGGGGGCCAAAAAGCGCTTCTGGATCATCGAGGACATGTCGCCCTTCGGCAAGCGGCGGAAGACAGCGTCCTCCCGGAAGATGCTGGACGAGGGCATGATGCTGGAGGGCTTCCGGCGCTTCGACCTCTATGAGGACTGCAAGGACGCGGCCTGCCAGTTCTCGCTCAAGGTCACCCACTACCACTGCACGCGTGAGAACTGCGGCTACAAGTTCTGCGGGCGCACGCACATGTACAAGCATGCGCAGCACCACGACCGCGTGGACAACCTGGTGCTGGACGACTTTAAGCGCTTCAAGGCCTCGCTCAGCTGCCACTTCGCCGACTGTCCCTTCTCGGGCACCAGCACGCACTTCCACTGTCTGCGCTGCCGCTTCCGCTGCACCGACAGCACCAAGGTCACGGCGCACCGCAAGCACCACGGCAAGCAGGACGTGATCAGCGCCGCGGGCTTCTGCCAGTTCAGCTCCAGCGCCGACTGCGCCGTGCCCGACTGCAAGTACAAGCTCAAGTGCTCGCACTTCCACTGCACCTTCCCGGGCTGCCGTCACACGGTGGTGGGCATGTCGCAGATGGACTCGCACAAGCGCAAGCACGAGAAGCAGGAGAGGGGCGAGCCCGCGGCCGAGGGCCCCGCACCCGGGCCTCCCATCAGTCTAGACGGCTCCCTGTCGTTGGGCGCCGAGCCGGGCTCGCTGCTCTTCCTGCAGTCGGCGGCCGCAGGTCTGGGCCTGGCGCTGGGCGACGCGGGCGACCCCGGCCCGCCCGACGCCGCCGCCCCCGGGCCGCGCGAGGGCGCCGCCGCCGCCGCCGCCGCTGGAGAGTCCTCGCAGGAGGATGAGGAGGAGGAGCTGGAGCTGCCGGAGGAGGAGGCCGAGGACGACGAGGACGAGGACGACGACGAGGACGACGACGACGAGGACGACGACGAGGACGACGAGGACGAGGACCTGCGCACCGACTCGGAGGACTCGCTGCCCGAGGCGGCGGCGGAGGCGGCGGGCGCGGGCGCGCGGACCCCGGCCTTGGCGGCGCTGGCGGCCCTGGGCGCCCCCGGCCCCGCGCCCACCGCCGCCTCCTCGCCCTAGCGGCGCCCGCGGGTGGCCCTGGCGCCGGCCTCGGTCTCGGGAGCGGCGCCACCCCGCGCGAAGCGGTCCCTGGGCAGAGCCCCGCGCCCCGCCGGTGCTTCCGGACCCCGAGTCCGTCTCAGGACAGAGGCGGGGACCCCCCTGGTGCTCCGCGGCCGAGGACACAGGCGGCGGCGGCGGCCGCGGCCCTGCTCTAGGGAGGCCGGGTCTCTTCAGGGAAACAGAAGGTGCTCTTGTCCCGGGGTAGGGAACCGAGGAGCAGGGATCCCGGGCGAATGGGGCGCAGCTCCCGGCCGCTGTCCCGGCGCCCCTCCCCGCGGCCGCTTCGGCCCCCGCGACCATTGCTCAGGACTGGGACGGGCGCTGGGGGCCACCGGGACCCCCACCCGGCGCCACCAGGGCGGGGTGGCTCCTGGAGCCGCTGGCGGGGCCTCCCTCATGCAGCTAGGATCCTCCCCCCTGCCCAGGGGGAGACGGGCAGAAGGCGGTCAGCACGGGTGACACTACAGGGACCGTGGAGGAAGCCTCATGGGAGTAGCAACCACAGAGCTCCAGCTCAGCCCCACCCCAGGGCCCGGCTGCTCCCCCAGGCCTGGGTCGGGTCTGTTTGGTGACTCCCTGGCCCCATCCTCCGCCCCAGGGAAACTGAGGCTGCATCCAAAACCCAGAGCAGCCCGCTGGGGGCCGGGGCAGGGTCTCGGCCACCCTGGCGGTGCGAACAGGAAAGATGCGCTTGGTTTTGGCTTTAATATTCAAAATGGAAAAAAATACAAGAAAGTTGTACAGTATTTTTCCTGTAAAGGTTATTATCCTACATAGAACAAAAAGGAAGAAAGCAGGCGTGGTGAGAGTGCAGACCCGCCTGGGCCCGGCCTGAGGTTGGAGGCTCAGTCCCGTTTCTCCCGTGGGATTTGGTCCAGCGTTTTTTTGTAGAGGCCTTAACAGTTTGAGGCTGTCTGTCTTCACACTAGCACTGATGGGAGCTGCGTGATTCCAACTCTTAACTTGAATTTTGTAGAGACAAGAAAAAAGGACTATTACTGTTGATCCAAGTTTGTAGTTAATTTAACATTTGAGTTCTCTCTTGGTGATGCGTGTGGCTTTATAGGGCTTTTTTTTTTTTTTTTTTTTTTTTTCCAGTTTGTTTTATTACTTTGTTTGGGATGCTTCTTTGCTGGTGCAGTCTACCCAGATTGGGTTCCCTTTGCAAAACATCCCCCTTCCTGGAGATGATGAGGCCATCCAAGCCCCGGCCAGGGCCTGACCTGGCAGGCACACACCTGGCCGGTGGCTCTGAAGTCCCCGGGGACCGAGTCCCCTGTGAGGGCAGGCTGCCCGAGGCCACACCTGCCCACCTTCCCTACTCCAGGCCACCAGCTGGTGTCAGATTGGGCCACAGGGAGAAAACAGGCCTAGGAGGGAATGGAAGGCTGGTGGGGAGGCTGTCACCCTGAAGCCTTCTCCCCAGAGGTCTCCAGGGGGAACCTGGCTCAACTGGGGGGCAGTGGTTTACTTTTCCCTTTTTTCTTCCTTTCTTTTGTCCTCTCGGCTGCCCACAGCCAGAAAGCCAGGACCACCCGAACTGGACAGGGAGCAGGGAGGGAGGAGGGGTCGCACGGAGCGTACCTGATTCAACAGGAAATCAGTTGTTTTCTAAAACAGCCCCTACCAGAGCCTCCTGAACTCTGTGGGTACCACATGCTGCTGTGAGCATCTGCCCAGACAGTGACCCGCCACGGCCCGGGAGTCTGTGGAAGGAGTTTTGTAAAGGAAAAAAATACACACACACAAAAACGTTTTTTCAATGTAGCAAAATCAAACTTAAAAAAGAAGAAGAAGAAGAAAAGAAGATACCGACAGTGCGGAGTCTAGCCTTTTGTAACCTTCATATTGCACATTAGGACTACAAGCCATTGCTAGCTCATTTTGAATTTTAACGTGTAATTTTTGTTTTATTTTCTTTCTGTGGGGAAAACAATGCTTGATCCACCAATGCTCTTTTTAATGTTTTATAACTATGTATGTGTATATATATAAATATAAAATAATATGTATGCACATATGTGTGTGTATATATCTATATGTATATACATATATAGATATATAGAGATATATAGAGAGGTTTTGAGACAAAAAGAAAATGCAGAACGTGAAACCCGAACTGAACAGCGTGTGCTCTGATTACTTGAATCTGGTCTCCTCGGCACCTGGTTATTAAGAACTGAATATTTTTCCACTTGAATTTAGTGCTATTAGAAATTTAATATATGTGTTTTATTTATTTGATTTTTTTTTTTTTTTTTTTTGCATGACTGATGCAAGGTTTGACATTTTCACTCAATAAAAACTGGAAAAAAATCTATCAAGTTATCTTTTATTTTTAAAATCACCCCCAAGCGGCTGGCCATGACTCAGCTACACCGGTGGGGTGAGGGGAGGAAGACTGGGTGCGCTTCGACCCTGGCAGGAAAAGGGGGGGAACAGATCAGTTTTGTCCCTGGGCTGCTGGGGACAGAGGTAGGGGCCTCAATTCTGGCCTGGCCAGAAGGGTGGTCTCCTCCCCAGTCCTGCCTGAAGCCCCCACTTGGGGCTCAGGAGCCACCTTTGGGCAGAGCCATCTGACACCAAGGCCTGGGACGTCGGACAAAGGTTCTGCAGCCTCCCAGGACCCCCCACCCCAGCCAACCCTCTCCTCTCCTGCTGGGCTGCTGGGCCGGCGTTGGCAGGGCCACCCTCCTGCCTCCTCCCTCGGCTCCTTCCTCCTTCCTGCAGGGACCTGCCCGGGCTGGGAACGGCGCGTACCCGGATCCGATCCGGATGCTGGCGCGGCTCCTGCCTGGAGCACAGGGTGGCAGAGCCAGAGGGGGCCGATAATTCCTGGGTCTGTAGCCACCAGCCCCGAGCCTGAGCTGCCAGCCCTGGTGGCACCACGGTTGGCTCCCTTGGAAGCATGGAGGTCAGAGTGTCCACCAGGCCTAGCCTGGAGTGCAAGCCTCCGAGGCACTCCACGAGTTTGCCCTGACACTTCCAACTGATGGCCGGCTTCTCATGACACCACATCATGGGAAGGACCTTGGCAGCCCTGCTCTGAGCCAGACTCCAGGTGGCCGGGGCTTCCTGGAACCTTGGGGAGGGGATGTGCGCGGGATCTGCCACATTCTTCCACGCTGAGGAGTCTTACCGCCTCATCACACCCCAGCCATGGGATGCCACAACCACTTGCCCGACGAGGAAACAGGCAGACTTGGGGGCTGGAAAGGTTCGGTCACCGCAGCACGCTTCTCCCTCACTGAGCCTGGCACCAGCCGGCCAGGCACCAGGGACCGGGGGCGGCAGGGGAGTGGCCACAGCCCACAGCGTCCAGGCCCGTGTCATTTCCCACCGCAGAAGTGCGTCTCCAGCCCAGCCCTGGCGCGCGGGCACTCCCTTTCTTCTTTCCTCCTGGAACGCAGCCCACAGGCTATTTACATAAATATGTTTGTAACAGACATGAAAATACATACTTTTTTCTGTCTTATTAAAATGTTCAAGTTGGAACTCGCCTATTGTTTGTGGATATCTTGATTCTGTTAAATAAAACAGTGACTAATTTATGGGATAAAACACAAGTTCAACAAATTAAAACCATTATTGGAGCTTCCCAGGCCCTGGTGGGCCTCCCGTGGGGCCTGAAGCGAGGCAGGGAGCCAAGCCCTGAACAGCCGGTGGGTGGGTGGTGTGGCCACAAGGCTCCCTCTAGGCACCGGCATAGTGGGCAGCTCTCTGGGGCAGCACTGACTCCTGGGGCCCAGGGGAGGGAGGATGGGGACTCAGGGCGGTTTGCTGACCTTGGCCAGACCCCAAAACTGCCCCCTGGTCTTCTGGGCCTGGATGGACCTCAGAAGGCCTCACCCAGGGCTGATCCAACCTCACAACAAGTAGGGCCCTGAGTCCAGCCCAAGGAAGGGGCACGGGGACTCCGGAACCTCTCAGAGGCATCTCAGGGCCTCAGGACGGAGCACTCAGGCCAGCCCGTGGTGCCACGTCCCAGGTCCCGCCCCAGAGGGTGGAGAGAAGCTCATACCCCCACTAGACGTGTGTACCCACTCTTGAGACTGTCCCCGAGAGCTGGGAGGGGGCCTGTGGCTGCAGGTCGGGATGGGCCCAGGTCCCACGGCACTCCCTGTGGCTTGTTGGACTCAGTAGGAAATGCAGTAAAGCATGTTTTCCTTCTGGGATTTAATTAGCTGTGGTGTGTGATGCTCCTACACCCGAACCGGAGCAAATTCAAGAGTTTTGCAACCTCTTGGAAAGGGCCAGAACCCGCCGCACAGGCTCAGGGCTGAGCTCAGGGGCCTGCCCGCCTCCCACAGACCTGGCCCAGCAGGGGCGCCACCAGCAACCTGAGTCACCCGTGTGTGCCGGGCCTTGGCACTCACGAGGCGGCCTTGCCCCAGCCTGGACACGGCGACAGACAGCCCCCTTTCTGGGCAGCATACCAGGCCACTGGGCAAAGGCCAGCTGCCCATCCACTGTCACGGGAGGTGGCCCCGGCCCCAGAGGCAGCAGTGCCCTCTGAAGGGCTGGAATCCCAGAGCCTTGTCTGAGAATGAAGCAGCCAGACCCCGGCCATCCTTGCTGGGAGGTGCCTCTGCACCCTCTGGAGCAGGTCAGGGAGAAATCAGTGGCTCCCAGGAGGCCCACAGCCAGTGCTGGAGCAGCCGGACCCAGTGGCTTGGCCTCCAGTAAGCCGCGTGCCCCACACCACTGGAAGGAGGCAGGGATCCTCAAGAAAGAACCTCCCTGCCTGGAGTCTCCCTGAGGCTGGCTCCTCGCCCTGGGTCTATAACGCATCTGGACCCCGAGTGTCACGGTGCTGTTTAAAGCCATGACCCAGTCACTTTAAAGAAGGTCCTTCCAGTATCTGTCGTGGAGCAAGGAAAGGTTTCAGGCATCCCTCTCATGAACATATCATACATCTTCTTTCTTCTTCTAGGAGAACACAAACTTTAACGTGCTCAATGACACTAAGTCATGATTCAGGTAGTTATCCCTCAATGCCAGCCAAGATTTCAGACCCGTTTTGCATTAAAGACAGTGCCAAGGCTGTGGTCTGAGCAGTGGTCTGCGTGAGCAGGTGTCGGGGGAGGACAGGGGGACCTCTCGAAAAGGATCAGGACCCACTGGGCCCTGCATGAGTGTGAGGGTGCCACACACATGTGCACATGCATGTCAGCATGTGCCAGCTTGGGCGTGGTTCCCCCGGCCAGGCGGTGGCCTGTCCCTGGGTGGGAAGCCCCTGTACACAGCAAAGGAGCAGGGGCAGGAAGAGCGGCCAGGCCCTGCAGGTCTACCTGGGTGCTACACCTCAGGTGTGCACCTCATCTGAGGCTGGAGCTCCCACCTGCATGCGGGTCTCACTGGCGCCTTCGCGCCTGCCCTGTCTGGAGTCTCTGACCTCTTCTTTGGGTGCCTTGGCAGAAACCAGTTTAAACAAACAGACAAATTAAGTCAACTCCTGGGGACGGAGATGTCTGACCCTTGAAGAATGGCCCCTGCTTGCTCTCCCCCTCCCTCCTGGGCTCTGGGGCAGGGACAGGGTGGTCACCTGGAGAGGGAGGGGTCTGGGGCCAGGCCAGAGACCCAGCGCCTCCATGCTCCTGGCCGGGCCACCAGGAGGGCAGAAGCGAAACCGTCTAGAAAACTCTTCCACCTCTACCTGGGTGTGAGGGCCCCGAAAGGTGAACACAGCTTGCTCAGATGCGTTTATTAAAAACAAGGAGAAAGAAAGAGGGAAAGAGACTGTGTGGGCACACAGGGAGCCGACGGATGGGTGGCAGGTTCTCACCTCTCTGTCCCCTTCTCACACCCCACCTGTGGGCACAAACTCAGCAGCCCCGTCCCCTGACCCAGGTAGGGCTCCCTGCCCCAGCTGGGGTCCTGGGATGGGACTGGCTCCAGGAGCCCTGGCTTTTGAAGGACTGGGCAGCCCCAGGGGGGCAGAGGCCCTACCATCTCCCGAAAGCAACTACCCTGCCTCCTGGCCTGGTCCTGCGTGTCGCAAACACCAAGGGAAGTCCCCTGTCCTTCCCAAGCTAGATGTCCCTGCCCAAGGCAGAACCAGCGAGTCACCGGAGGAGCAGGGACAGACCCTGGAGACCGAGGGAGCTAGTCCAGGGTGAAGTCAGGGCGGCCGTCCTCTGGCCTCCGAGCACGGGGCTGGTTCTTTCCTAAAAGACACTTTATAAAAATACATTGTAATTGAGTTTAATAATCTTCTCCCTTCCAGAAAGGCCCGACAGCCGCTGCTTGCTGCTTACTTCTGCCCCATTCCGAATATTTTTACCTTATTTGGATGAAATGCATTATTTTTCTAATGAAAGGCTTTTTTTTTTCAAAGGGCTGTTTTCCCTGGTCCAGCAGCTGGCTTTATTAGGCAGCACTCCTGCCGTTTTGGGGAGGGGTTTTCTCTCCCTGAAATCACGCCAGACTCTCTGTCCTCAAAAGCCGAACTCGGTGCTCAGGACCCACAGGGGCAAAAGGCCTCCGGGCCCAGGTTTCTGTCTGTTTCTCCTCCGCACTTGAGCCTCAGGATGTGCCAGCTCACCGACCCCAGGTGGGAGAGCACTTGCCCTGTGAGGTCTCCATTGCCCCCACCCCAGGGATAGTGAAGCCCCAGGGAACCCCTTTCTTGGTGGCCCCAGCTCTCCAGGAAGACACGGGGCCGGGCAGCTGGCACTTCACTTCCACAGCACCGACCTCACAACCCTGGCTTCCCTTCCTCCCCAGGGCATCTGCCCTCTGGTCTCCCTTTCTGGTCCCGCTGCAGGAGGGACCTCTGAGAAGTTACAGACAACGGCTACCAGGCACCAAATGGGGTGGGGACTCCTCAGGAACAGATCCGCCCACAACGCAGGCCTGTGACCCAGCAGGTCCGAGGGTGGGACACAGGCAGTCACCGTCCCCAGAGCCAGGCCGAGGCCTGGCCCACCTGTCTGCCCGTCCCAGCTCCCAGACACTGGGACTCCTGGGGGCCTGGTAGGCAGGACCCCCTCGTCCAGGTGAGGTGGCAGCCCCTGGACACTGAGACACCTGCTTCTTCAGAGACGGCAAGGAGGCCAGGGAAGAAGGAGAACAAGCCGCAGTGTGACACTGAACTGTCCCTGCGGAACACGTGGCTGTAAACAGGAACTGCAGGAGCGTCCTTCTAGGTGACAAGCATGAAAGACGCAACCCACAGGCCAGAAACCAGATTGGGGCTGGACCCTCCCGCAGGTGGGTGCAGCCTGCTCCTGGGGACCCTCCAACGGGTAGGTGCGGCCCGGTACTGGGAACCCTCCAGTGGGTGGGGATGACCTGCTCCCAGGGACTCTCCAGTGGGCGGGGGCGGCCCAGGCCTGGAGACCCGTCACTTTAACAGGCCCTGTGTTCCCAGCATTAAGAAGGGTTTGCTGCAGGGGCTGGAAGCAAAACGTCTGAGACAGAACAGCCCCAACACCAAGCCTCTGAGCCCAACTGCGTGGCCTCCTCCCTCCCCAGGAGAGGGTGGGGTGGGGCAGGCGGGTGCACGGAGGCCACACCTGCAGGGGCTGCCCAGAGCTTCCTATTTCCGAAGCCCTCGTGTCCGCACAGGCACACGGACATCACGGCGTCTGCGGCCCATGAGCCTGGTCCCGACACTTGGGGGCTGGAGGGAACAGGAGCGCCCCTCAAGGAGTGCACGGCTCTGCTCTTCTGGTTTTAGTCAAATGCTCTGTGAAGGGGAAAGGGAGACTGGGAGGGCGAGAGCTGGGGGAGACGAGGATTCAGAGAGGCCGCCACACTCCCCTCCCCGGGAAGCATGCGTCCATTTAAGGAAGGAGAGCTCCTCACTCCACATGAGGTCTATATACAGTCACACGAGGTCCCTGATCCTCCTGCGGTCAGCTAGTGTCACCCTCCGGCAGCCACTGGACCTGAACAAAGCCCTCTGCTCCTGGCTGAGCAGTGGCAGAAGCTGCCCATGGGCCCTCACCCACACTTCACTGGCTGCAGGCTGCACTGAGATCACCCCCGGGGCCCAGGGTGCCATGAGCAGACAGGGAGCCACAGGCAGAAATTAAATAGTGGCAACTGGTATTTATTACAATTATATACAGTCCTATCTTCCATTCTGAGGTCTATACATGATCACACAAATGAACATGTGTTTCTTGGGGGGAAGGACAGAGCTGGCTGTTGGTCAGGAAAGCCCTGGTGCCTGGCTCCTCCGAGGGAGTGAGCCCCCATCTCGCCATGGGATTAGCTGAACCATGACACGGCAAGCGAGGGCATCAGAAGCGCAGCATGGTTTCATTTGTCTGGGAGGACGACGGGGCACAAGTGGGGTTGGTGCTGGGGACAGGCACCTGTGGGGTCCAGGGCTGGGTCCAGGGAGGGAGGGGGATGGCAGACACCAGAGGGACCGCAGCTCCTCCTCCACTGAGGAGTCGGGAGGCAGTGGGGACGCTAGCTCTGGCCATGCGTGGCGTCACGGTAGTCAAGACACTCGGCAAACACACCCTGGGCAAGGCGTCTGTCCGGGAGCGGCTGGGCAGGGGCTTGAGCCCCAAGGCTTCGCTGCCTTCAGCTGGACTTGAGATCAAAGCCAAAGGCTGCTGGGCCTGGGCCTGGGCCTGGGGCTGGGGCTGGCGGCCAGGTGAGAGGAGGCCAGGTGGACAGAAGTGCGACCCCCACGCTGCCACCAGGCCACAGTGCAGCTGAGGACAGCTCTGCCCCCTACCTGGGCTCCAAGCTGCCCTCCCAGGGCCAGAGAGGGAGGCAGGGTGTGGCCACGCACCAGCATACTGGACGCCGTCCTCAGGGCTGGAGGCAGTGGGCGCGGCCCTAGTCCCGCTCACTCTCGTTGCTGGCACCCTCGGGCCGCCGCAGCTTCTCCACCTGCTCGTTGATCTGCCCATCCCCACCCCGGCGGTCCTCCCTCTGCACCCCCAGGCAGTCCTCCTCGTCCACATGGCTCACGTCATCATCCTCCTCGTCCTCCTCGTCCTCCTTGTCATCCCTCTTCTCCTCCTCGCCTTGCACCTCCATCCGCACCTGGCCCTTGACGTCCACCACCCCCTCGCCTTCCTCTTGGGGGCCCAGCAGGTGGTAGGTGACCGTGGAGCCCTCGGGGCTGTGGCCCTCCTTCCCAGGTGAGGACGACGTGGACTCATTGCTGACGGGTGAGATGTCGCTGCTGCTGTGGTGGTTCACGGCTGCGGGGCTGGAGGGTGACGGTGACTTGACCGGGATCTGCCAGGAGGGGATCTTTGGGGCTGACGGGGACGGAGGGAACTGCCTCCTGGCGGGAGAAGCAGAGGAGGAGGTTGGCGGCATTCAGAACTCCCACCCTTGAAGGGCCATGCCTTCCCTGACCCCCAAGGGCTTGGCGATGGTGAGCTGCTCCCCTAGGGCCACTGGGCAAGGGACAGGATGGAGCCCTTCCTCCCCTCCTTTCAGGAGCAAAGATCCTATAGCTGAGATAAATGCCAAGAGTGTCCTGTGCCCCCACAGACAGCCCAGGGTCCCCCCGGGACCCCCTGGGCGAGGCCCACCTGCCTGGGCAGCTGCTGGAAGCCAAGTGGGGCCTGCTGCCTCTCCGGAGCCCGCTTCCTCCTGATCCTCAGCACTATCCCTGCCTCCACCCCAGTGGCCAGGAGAGGGACAGGGTGGGGAAGAGCCCAAAAGGGCGATGACTGGGGACTCCAGACACCTGAGCCATAGTCCTCATTTGTCTATGGTCTGAGCAAAAGGTGGAGGCAGGGAGCCCTGGCCACTGGCAGGGGGTCAGACACATCAGAACCAAAAGGGCGGTGGTGGTGCCCTTTGCTAGAAAACTTCTGAGCTCAACACTTTCAATGGGCAAGAGTCAGCTCTCCCTTCTGCTCCGTACTCCCTTCCTGGGCCAGCAGCCAGCCCAAACCAAAGCCAATTCCAGGAGGGACCTGGGAGGTCAGGTCCACTTGGCAACGGCTCAGAGACAGAGCTCTCCAACAGGCAGGCCCATCTCTGCCTGAGCCAAGAGGACAAAGCGCTGCCCACAGGGCTGTCCCCCAGCAGGGCCTTAGACACAACTCTCCTCCCAGACCCCACTTGAATGGGGCACACACCACGGCCTGCTTTATTCACCAGCATCCTCAACACTAACAAGAAATTCCACGTGCAGTTTTCTTGGCCCCATGGTTACCCAACGGCCTGGCCTCCATCCCCAGCCTCCAAGGCGCTGGTCTCAGTTAGGGAAAACGGAGGCTATCTCCTAATGACAATGCTCTGGCCTCTGCCAGCACCACACCTCTTTCTAGGACAGCTTCTTTTCCTCAGGGAGAACCAGGAAGTTGAGTGGCTTGGAAAATGGGGTCTTCTGACTGGAGCCGCAAGAGCTCTCTGCACCCCATCCTGGACCCTAGTGAAGACCCCACCTGTACCCTCCCATTCACCCAGCTCCCACCAAACCCAGTCCAGCAGGGAAACAAGGACACTCCACGCAAGGCACCCTAGGGCGTCAGCCCCAGAGGACGGCCCGCAGTCGCGGCTCCTAGGACACAGTGGCTCCTGGACACTGGACTTTCCGTTTTAAAAAACCACAACAGTCCAGGCACAGTGGCTCATGCCTGTAATCCCAGCACTTTGGGAGGCCGTGGGCAGATCACCTAAGTTCGGGAGTTCAAGACCAGCCTGGCCAACATAGCAAAATCCCACCTCTACTAAAAATAAAAAAATTAGCCGGGCGTGGTGGTGGATGCCTGTAGTCCCAGCTACTCGGGAGGCTGAGGCAGGAGAATGGTTTGAACCCGGGAGGCAGAGGTTGCAGTGAGGCAAGGTCATGTCACTGCACTGCAGCCCGGGCAACAGAGTGAGACTCCATCTCAAAAAATAAATAAAAATAAAAATAAATAAAACCAGGACAGTCCCAGGCAAAGCAGGACAAGTTGGTCAGCCTACCTCTGAGGCTGCATTGGTGACAATGTGCTGTCACTACAGAGGGACAACAGGGGGACCACCAAGAAGCTGGGGGGGGCAGGGCCTGCTTCTACTCATGCCTCCAGTCGTGGAACCCTTCCAAGTAGAAAACGCAAAGACCCTCCCGCAAGGGCTTTCCCTGGGGCAAAGCTGTCACTGAGTGGTCACCTGGGGCTCAGGAAGGAGGAGGAGCCAAAACAGGAGGTTCTCCTCTGCTCCAAGGGCCCTGCTTTTTGGCTCAAGCTGTCCCTTACCAGGTCTTGACAGGCCTGGGAACTGTATATCAAAACTCATGTGCCACAGACCGTCACCTCTGGAGCGGAGAGGTAGTCAAGTGGGGAATGAAAAGAGAAGTTCAAAAGGCCCCAGACTCAGTGCCTGAGTCGCCCAGACAGATGGGGTCCTCGGGGGTGGGGGTGAGGGTCATGCCCCTCCCACGCCCCAGAGCTCTCAGTCCCCCCTTTCCAGGCCTGACCAGAACAGGGTCCCCGTGCCTCCCTCCTACCGATTTAAAAGAAGCCCTTTCAAGGAGTTAATTTCGGACTTGAGTTCGTTGATATTCTGGGACTCCAGGATCCAGTTGGTGGATGTGGTGGCCTGAAAGCAGAGCACAGGGAGCAAGGCTCAGGGTGGGGTCCTTGTGGCATGGGCGGGGCCTGCGGCTGCAAGAGGACCTGGGTGGGGGCAGCAGGTGGGGCGTTCTGGGTCTGTTCTGGGGAACCTGGAGGAAGGTTCTGCCACTGCCCACTGCCTGCCATGCCTCTGTTTGGATGACGACATCCTTAAACATTCCCACGGCTCTGTTTGGACATCTGATGACTTAAGGAATCATTACGTGTTTTTAGGTGCCATAATAGTATTGCGGGCATCTTTGAGAGCCATGCGGAGGCGTGAAGGTGCGGTATGAAGTGGTGTGATGCCTGGGATATAAGATGGCCCAGGGTGGAAAGAGGAAACAGCCACTATCTCTGACAAACCCCATCCTTCCATGCACAACTTTCCCCTTTGAAGGTAACACTGTTTTCCAAATAAACTTCACAGGACTACATCTCACTTCTGGCAAATCTTGCTGGTGTAGATGGGGAAGAGGACAGCCAAACCAGAGGTCCCCAAATGAGAGCTGCCGGTGGCCACCTGCTTGTGGCATGTGCACAGACGACAATGCCACACGAGGCCTCCGTGTGAGGTCTACCTCGCCCAGGCTGAAGGCCACCCCAGGCTGTCTTTAAGTGCACAGATGAATATTGCCAGCTCTCCTGATACTGCTCCCCCGAGGTGGGCATAGGGGACATTCCCTGGCTGTTCCCTACCAGTGTGCGGTGGGCCGCTGGGCTGGCTTTCAGAGGCCTGGTCCCTGACGTGGGGTCGGGGGCTGCCATGGGCTCGCCGCAGCAAGCAGCCCAGCTGGCACACCTTAGCAGGGAGCAGTCCTTTGGAGGACCTGTAGGTCTCAGGAAGGAAAACCTGGGCAGTCTGAGAGTGAGTGTGTGTCACCCGCCACCCTCAGACACAGCCCCTCAGGGTTCCTACTCCAGACCACCAGACAGGGAGGGCCCAGGAGCCACTGTTCTGGCTTCTCTGAGACCTTGAAAGCTACAGCAGCCCATTAACAAGGGCACAATTTCCACTCACCGGCCTACAAAGGACTCAGATTTCCAAACGCATATGGTGCCAGATGCCAGGATTTAGAAATAAAATCTGACATCTGGGGCTTTTTAGTCAGTCTCTTTAAAAAACAGTTGTAGAAAACTCATAGCCTTCAGTTTTATGTAGGTTTTTTAATTACTTAAAGCTCTTCTTTTTAATTTTTTACAGTGCTCCGGTAGGAGTTTGCAAGCAAGATATAAAAACTTACATTACAGCTGAGAAAACACAGCTCTGGGTCTTTGGTTTATGGGGTAACCGAAGTCCTCATACATACGAGTTTAGGTGCCAAGCCAGTGGCCCCACTGCAGCTCGGGAGAGAAGGTTGGGGTGGGCCAGGGACAGCGGCAGCAAAGCCAGCTCGAGGAACTCTGAGGGGCCTGACCCCTCTCACCACCCAGCACATCCCGGGCCCCCACTGCTTCTTAAACACAACATGTGGTGTTCATCTCATGCGCAAGGCCTGAAAACAGTTTTCCAATTTCCGGGATGGCTTCTGGCCACAGGCAGACCATGGATCCAAAAGATGATCTGACCCAGGAGAGCAGGCAGGGCCGTCGCTGGGCTTCCTGGTGCTTTAGGGACCGGCCACCCGCGGAGAACATGCACTGCACGGTGGCTGGAGGTGGCCACCAGTACCCGCAGCCACCCCAGGAGGAAGGGCAGGCAGCACCTCTGTGTGTGGTTTGGATGTCCAGGGGGGAGATTCCCGGGACTCTCTTCAAGAGACACCCCAGACTCCATGGAAAATGGAAAGACTGTCATTTTCATGGTTTTTGCAAATGCAAAAGATTTGAGAGCTGGCTCGAGCCAAGTCGTACATTAGGAGTGGCTTGCCCTGGGTGAGCAACTCAGGACGGGACTCTCCAGAGCCCAGCTTGTGGGGGCAGCCAGGGAGAACTGTCCACCGGACACAGAGCTGTGGGTCAAGGGACAGAGAGAAGAGCCAGTGGGTGTTCTGGAGCCACCAGGCCACTGTCTCCTGGACCTGGTCTGTCTGACACTGCCTCAGTGATGACCCCTGTTACCCACCCACAGAACCCAGGCCTGCAATCCCGTGAGTTGGTTGGAGCCAGGCACCCTCCTGAGGCCATGAAGAGCCCCACGAATTAGGTGCTGTTATGGCTCCATTTTACAGATGAGGAAACTAAGACTCAGAGAGGTTAAGTGACTTGCCTGTGGTCACACAGCTAAAGAGTGGCAGGGCCAGGAAAGCTGCCATGCCAGGATTTCTTCACATTTGGGCAGTGAGGCAAGGACACTGACTCGGGAGTCGGTTCTGGCTCCCTAGGGTTGCTGGAACCTGTGGAACCTGAGTCTAGAGAACCTGCCCGCTGCACTGCGGTGTGGACAGGGCTGGTGCTGGTGAATTGACTGCGGCTCGCTTCTCCCCTGTCTGTTCCAGAACCCCTCCTGGCCATGCTGAGCTGCAACCTAACTTATAGGTAGAGGCCGTCCCACGTCTACACAGAAAGCCTCCAGAGCTGCAGGGATATGGCTGCCATGAGATCTCCACAGGCAGAGGGTAGCTTTTCCTTCCTCCTGTTGGGAGGTGACAGAGAGAGAGAAAGGACAGCCTCAACGGTTAAACGTCATACTGACTGCCCAGCACCGGCCTCCTGTCTCTACAAGGAAAGAAAGGGCAGCGTCGGCTGTGGCTGTGTAACCACCATGAGACTGGGGCAAAGTCCGGCTCCCGAAGGTGGCAAGCCAGGCCCAAGGGACAAGAGTGAAGGGCACATGGGACAGACCTGGGCCTGGAGGGCCCTGCAGGGCAGAGACAGGTACCTTGGCAGCGGCCAGCTCGTGGGCGAGCTCCTGGATCTTCTGCTGCTGCTGAATCAGCAGCTCCTGGACGGAGGCGAGGGTCGTCTGTAACTGAGTCACTGCGAGGAGAAAGCAGTCACGGCGCAGGTAAATTCACAGGCACAGACGTTCCCCTCGCTCGGCCCGCGCACCTAGGAGCGGCCCATGTTCCCGCTCCATCTAATTTATCTGCAGACACCCCCAGCCCCCCGCAATCCATCTAATTTATCTGCACTCTGGGTGATCTGCCTGCACTGTGTCTAACCTCTAGTATTTCTACTTTATCTTTCCATTGTGTAGTTGTCCATGGTCAACAGTATATCCGTCCAGAACCTCTCCCCTCTAATTAGAGCTGGCTATGATTTGCTGAGCTCTCCCAGCTTCTCTGGCACCTGCATCCTTCATCTCCTGGGCCTCAGTGTCCTTGTGAAACTCCTGGAGTCTCCAGTGCCGGGACAGACACATCTCTAGTCCCCGCCACATTCACATCCAGGACTGGCTCAAGCCACAAGTCCTATTTCCCACTGCTCCTTCCTGCCCTCCCCACCTGACCCCAGGCCGCCTGCTCCACTCCCAGGTGCCCTGTGACCCCTTGGGACCCTGTTGCCACCAATGTCAGCCTTGCAGGAGCAAACGCCAGTAGAATGGACAGCATCAGAGGGTTTCTGAAAGGGTTTCTGCGAGCTTCACAAATGTGCCCCAGAGGGACACAGACTCCTGCCTGGGACAGGTAGCTCTCTTGTTGGCCTCGCTCTGGTTTTTAGATTCAGAGCTGCCGTCTAGTAAACAAGTTTATAAAGAAGGGAAGCCACCTCTGGCGCGACAGGTCCCAGCTCATCTGGGCCATTGCTGGGGCACGGGGTAATGAACGTGAGCCCTGTCGAGTCGATAACAGGGGAGGTGGCCAGGGTCCTGGGAGCCACAGTAATTAGAGACTCTCTTGACCCCACAGTGGTGTCTTAGAGGGAAGGGGGAAAATCACTGAAAACCCCCCTGAAAACCTCAGAGAAGCAGAAATTAAAAATGAACTTTACAGCCCTTAGAAAGGCTGTCATTTTATTCCCCTTATTAATATTCTGAGGTTGGGAGCCTTTCCGTAAAAACATAATTAATTGAGGCCGCGCCGACAGTAAACAAGCAATTTCAAATTAAACCGAAATGACGGCGGCTTCATTTGCAAATGTGAACAGATTCTCAGAGCAGATAAATGAAGTCACCACATAGAGTGGAGACGGAGGGAGAGGGGAGGGGCAGAGAAGGGGCTGCTTGGAGAAGGCTGTGAGGGGTGACTTGATGGAGTCATTAATCTTTACCTGTCTGGGCCACGCTGCCACTCAGCTCAGAGAGACCGGCCTCCATCCTCTCCAGCTGCTTCCTGTCCTCTCGGCCGCCCAAGATAAGGGGGAGCAGGTATCTCTGCAAGAAGCGGGACAGGGTGAGGAATGCATACGGACCCAGGGTTATCCTCCAACAATCTCTCAAATTCTGCCGCCCAACTTTCTCCCGGTCATCCCCGGGTTTTGGAAACCCTAAGCAAACACCATAAATGAACAAGATATTTGAAAAAGTTATGAGACTGCGATTACAACCACGTAAAAATTCTGCCTGAATAAGGACAAGGACCAGGAGGGAACGTGGACAGGGAGAGTCAGCTGGATCTGCTGTGATGGGAACTTTCTGGTTCCTTTATTTACTTTTCTTAGCGATGCCACACTATTTCTGTAACACAAAGTTTTAAACTCTACTGTCAAAGTTGTAAGATATAAATGTGGATGGACACACAAGCATCAGATACTGCTGGAGCCTCCGGGAGGCGAGGGAGGAGGGGCAGCTCTTCCCGGCATATTCTCCTGAATCGTGAACATTTTGAACCTGTGAGTGAATCACCTATTCAGAAACAAATGAGTACAATTAATAAACAAAACATCACTGGATAAACTAAAGGAAAATCAACAACACATTTCTGGGACCCTTGGTTCTCTCGCCAGGGGATAACACGAGTGCTCTGAGGCTGCTGGAAGAGGTCACCTCAGTCTTTTTCTAAATGAAGCCTGAATCCTCAGAACAAACTTCCTTCATGTAAGAGTCAAAAGAAGTCGAGTTCCCCAGAATGAAATGCAGGGCAGAAGGGAGAGGAAGGCGCAGGATCATAAGAAACTGGCTCTGGGAAAAAAGAAAGTGGATGCGGCAGGGCCACCCCTCACAGGGGCCTAGAACCAGGGACGCCCGGGAGGCCGTTCACAAAGGAAGCAGGCAGGGCAGGGCTGGCAACAGGTGCTCTTGGTCGCCTTGGAGGTGAGGGTGTGGAGGGGTGGGGGTGGGTGGCGGGGCCTTCAGGGACAGCTGCGTGTAGGAATATGTGCACTGATGTCCAGCCACTCGGGATATGGAGACAAAGTCCCCCAGGTGAGGAGAGTGAGACCCGCTGCCCACTTCAGTGGGTGCTGCCAGCGGCAGTGCAGCGCAGGCCCGGCAGGAGTTGCCCAGGGACAACTTTGGTTCTTAATCTATCTGGGCCCAGATAAGAAAGAGGACGGAAATCTCTCCATTACGGTTTCTGTACCAGGGAAGGAAAAGAAGGTCTCTTGCAAGGGGTTTGTGGGAACTCATTTCCAGAGTGACTCCTAAGCGAAGATCATTCTTCAGCAGCACATGTATAGATGCATTTTCTATTTTGCAAAGTGCTTTTCAACCACAGTGTGAGCTATTACCCACAACTGAGCCAAAACTCATCAAAGGTAGCCTTATGCTTCAGGATGAAATGTCCTCAGCATGAAAGGTAAAGAATTCTCGGCCAGGCACGGTGGCTCACGCTTGTAATCCCAGCACTTTGGGAGGCTGAGGTGGGCAGATCATGAGGTCAGGAGTTCGAGATCAGCCTGGCCAACACAGTGAAACTCCGTCTCTACTAAAAATATAAAGACTAGCTAAGTGTGGTGGCACATGCCTACAATCCCAGCTCCTCGGGAGGCTGTGGCTGGAGAATCACTTGAACCCGGGAGACGGAGGGTGCTGTGAGCCGAGATCATGCCACTGTACTCCAGCCTAGGTAACAGAGCTAGACTCTGTCTAAAACAAACAAACAAACAAACAAAAAATCATGTATGTGCATGTAACCAACTAAACACCCCATTTCTGAGATCAGAAGTCCTAAGGGCAGGAGCAGACACGCTGCCCTAGTCCAAGTCTTCACATGCTTATAAAGCAAGTCAAGGGCTTCTTACCATTTCTTTTATTTTTTCAGTTTCAAGAAACTGACCAGATGCTTTAGAAATTCTCTTGTTACCATTGTGACTGATATTGCGATGTTTCTTTTCTTTTTTAAAGTACAGCAGAGAGCCCAGAGCTTCGTAGAAACGATGGTGGCAGCTTCCTGTGAGTGCCCACACCAAGGCGAGCTGCCGAGCTACCCTCCCGCTCCCATCAGGCCACAGGCCCTCCATGGGTGGCCATGTGACAGTGCCTACTGCTCGGTGCAGCCGAGCGTTCATTTGAGGACTCTGCATTTGTATCACAGTCTTCTTGGTGCTTGTATACAGTCGGTGATTTGAAGGGGGCACCAGTTCAGAGGGAGAAGTACTGAGCCCCAAGAGGTGCTTTTGTTCTGTTCTTTTATTTGAGACAGAGTCTCGCTCTGTCACCCAGGCTGGAGTGCAGTGGCACAATCTCGGCTCACTGCAGGCTCACTGCAACCTACGCCTCCCAGGTTCAAGTGATTCTCCTGCCTCAGCCTCCCGAGTAGCTGGGATTACGGGTGCACGCCAAGACACCGAGCCAATTTGTGTATTTTCAGTAGAGACAGGGTTTCACCTTGTTGGCCAGGCTGGTCTCAAACTCCTGACTTCAAGTGATCTGCCCACCTCAGCCTCCCAAAGTCCTGGGATTATAGGTGTGAACCACTGTGCCTGGCTTATTTTGTTTTTTACATTGAGACAGGGTCTCCTTCTGTGGCCCAGGCTGGAGTGCAGCAGTGTGATCTCAGCTCACTGTAACCTCTGCCTCCCAAGCCCAGGTGGTCCTTGCACTCAGCCTCCCGAGTATAGCTGGAACTACAGATTCATGCCACCATGCCCAGCTTATTTTTGTTTTATTTTACTTTATTTTTCTTTTGGTAGAAACAGAGTTTCACCACATTGGCCAGGCTCATCTCAAACATTTGAACTCAAGCAATCTGCCTGCCTTGGCCTCCCAAAGTACTAGGATTAGAGGTGTGAGCCATGGCACCTGGACCAACCCAGAATGTTTTATTTCTTGATTTCTCTTTTTTGAGATGGAGTCTTGCTCTATCGCCCAGGCTGGAGTGCAGTGGCGCGATCTTGGCTCACTGCAAGCTCCACCTCCCAGGTTCACCCCATTCTCCTGCCTCAGCCTCCCCAGTTTTTTGTATTTTCAGTAGAGACGGGGTTTCACCATGTTAGCCAGGATAGTCTCAATCTCCTGACCTCGTGATCAGGTCAGGATCCTCAGCCTCAGCCTCCCAAAGTGCTGGGATTACAGGCGTGAGCCACCGCGCCCAGCCCTTGTTTCTCGATTTCTAACATGGAAATGTCCAGCTCCAGGAATACATGCTACACTTAAAAAATTATATTCTGCTATAACTGTCATTAGCTTTTGTACTACATAAAAAATGAAGAATCCCACAGTACCATGGCTGAACATGTTTCATGTGCTAAGAGTGACCATGGCGAGTCTGGGTGCTCATTCAGGTTGTTTAAAAAAAAAAAAAAAAAAATCACCGGCCAGGCACAGTGGCTCAGCCTGTAATCCCGGCACTTTGGGAGGCTGAGGTGGATGGATCACCTGAGGTCATGAGTTCGAGACTGGCCTGGCCAACACAGTGAAACGCCATCTCTACTAAAAATACAAAAATTAGCCAGGCATGCTGGTATGCGCCTATAATCCCAGCTACTCAGAAAGCTGAGACAGGAGAATTGCTTGAACTCAGGAGGCAGAGGTTGCAGTGAGCCAAGATCACGCCACTGCACTCCGGCCTGGGCGACAGAGCGAGACTCCATCTCCAAAAAAAAAAAAAAAAATCACCAATCAGGGGTGGAGGAGCTGACAGCCTCGAAAGAAAAGAGGCTTCTCTCCAGGATCCCAAGATCTGGACTGGCCACCTACCCTGGCCCTGCATTTTCTAGAAACTAGACTCATCTGCTTCATGTCCAAGTTGGGCCTTCACAAGGGAGTCAATGTTTACCTCATGCCTGCAGTTCTGTTGCAAGCAATGAGCCTGGGATCCTGAGAGTTGACCTGAGAAGCCTGGGAAATCCTAGATTTCTATAGATGCCAACACAACAGAGCAAAAAGAACAGCTCCCATACATCTGATGACACTAAGGTTCTCACTGCCGCTCTTAAATGCTATGGCAGAACAATGGTGTATAAAGCTCTTCCATGTGCCGGGCTTGGCTCTGAGCCCTCCACAAGGGAGACTGACTCTTCGGGACTTCACAACAACCTCATGAGGTCGGGACTGTTATCCCCATTTTACAGACCAGAGCCTGTGATCACCAAGCTCCTGAGGGGCAGAGCCAGGGCTCAGCAAAGCAGCTGGCCCAGCGTTTATGATCTTTGCCATTATGTTATTCTGTGTCTCAAAACTGCTCGCACGGCTTTCCTGTGCGGGCACTACTCTAAGTGCCCAACATGGGCTGGCAAGGGACAGACCTCACGATGCCCCTGCAAGTAGAGATCTGGGTGGTACATGCTGAGTACTAGAGAAAAGATGAGCAGAGCCGCCAAGCCTCGCAGCAGGGCAGGGCCTGGATCCAGCCGTGAACCCCGACCTCTACCACAGCCTCTCGCTGCCAACATGCTCCAGGGCAGAGCACGGCAGTGCCTCCATGCAGGGGAGCCAGTGAAAGGGCACTGAATGCCACAGGGTGGCAGGGGCACAGCACCCACGGCCACTGGGGGTGACTCACCTTGTAGAGCTGGTGAAAGCCAAATGCGATGCCTGCCATGATGATGGCCAGGGCGCCGTAATCTCGCCATCGGGATCCTGCGGGGCCTACAGGCGGGGTAAGAGGAGGAGGGTTAGAAGACGCACATGGTGTCCTTCCCTGGGTGGGGGCCGGCACACGTGCCTCAGTGGCACAGTCTCCTCGCCTCCAACGATGGGCAAGTGGAACACTCTACCACAGGAAGGCAGCACGTGATCATCACAACAGCAGCTCGGCGCCGTCCCCTCCTGTTCCCACTACCTCGACTGGGACACAAGGGATGCCAGTCACCCAACCCTGACTGCAGGCCGTGGGTGGAGGTATCTAGCAGTGAGCTGAGCCCCGAGTCGGGAGTCAGGTGGCAGAGGTGATCTGAAGACGGATGGCACGGTCTCTACCTCAGGAACAAAAGATCCAGAGAGGATAACATGAGTACATTTTGGGGAGCATAAGTATACCCACATATGCCTACTACAGCTGGTGATAAGCTGGGAGCCACAGCAGAACCAAGCGGGGTCTCAGCCAAGTGGAGAGGGGGACTGTGATATGCTGGGTGGGGACGCGGGGGTGGGCTGTGGTAAACTAGACCTCCCAGCCCTGCTCTCGCTTGGAGCCAGCGGAGAGAAAACACGAGTCTCCAAATGACTGAGGCTTCAGAGAGTGAGAACGCCTATCAAAAGGGATGAGGGTGGCAGGGGAGAGGGGCTGGGGGTGGCAGGGGAGAGGGGCTGGGGTCAGCAGGGTCTTAGAGGAGCCCTGAGGCCCTTGGGGGCTGGAGAGGAGCAAGCGCAAAGGAGAGACGGTAGGTGCATGTGGACCAGGTGAGCACCCTGGGCCTGACTAAAGAGGAGAGCTGCTCTGGCCCAGAGGACCCCAAGAGCAGGGTGCTGGGGAGAACGGAGAAAAGCCAAGGAAGCTGCAGGTGCAGTGGAGGCTGGGGCGGGGCAGGAAAGAGGTGGAGAGGTGGCGCCAGGTGGACTGTGTGGTCAAGGAAGCCGAATATTCTTTCATAAGCAATGGGAGCCACTGGGGGACGTGATTCAGGGAATGCCATGACCCTGAAGAGCAGCACTGGGGTGGCTCTGAGGATGGTCAGAAGTGGGGGCCGCAGAGGCAGAGGAGCTGGGGCGAGGCTGCTGCAAGGGTTCACGAGTTGGAGAGGGCCTGGGACCAGCACAGAGGGCAAGAAGGGAGTGGGGTGATGTCTCAGAACAGGCTGCTGCTGCTGTGAAGAGCAGCCAGTCTTCGTGGAGCAGCACCTGGCCCCTTTCTCTTCTCTTTATTTGTATTAAGTAAGTAATCTTTCTAGAGGTGGGCTCTTGCTATGTTGCCCAGGCTGGAGTGCAGTGGCGATTCACAGGCATGTTCCACCGCTTATCAGAATGGGAGTTTTGACTGGCTCCACTTCTGACCTCCTTAGATGACCTCGTGGTCCCCTGCTCCAGGAGGTCACCATATTGATGCAGAACTTAGTGCAGAACCACCATCAGCACAGTGCCCCGCAGCCCAGAACTCCTGGACTCAAGGAATCCTCTCGCCTCAGCCTGCCAAACGGATGGACTACAGGCGCGCAGCACCGCGCCCGGCCCTGATTCTCTAGCAGGGCACACAGCAAAGTGCCCTCATCCCAGGCGCGCAGCCCCGGCGCCTGGCCCCGATTCTCTTTAGCACGGCACATAGCAGAGTGCCCTTCTGGATGCAATTCCAGTTGACATGGGGAGAGTTTCCACCTTCACTCTTTCCCATGTCCAGTTCACAAAGTGCTCCCATGTCCACGACCTCATCCGATCCTCCAAGGCACGCGGGACAGCCCTGTCTCCACTGCCAACACCTTTCTGGAGCTGCCATCTCCAGGCCACGTGGTGGGTGCTCTGCCTCCCTCCAAAGGATCTGTCATCAGGAGGGGCCTAGGTGGGACATAGACCAGTGGGGAAGGCGAGCACAGCGCCAGTGGAGAGCTATCTGGGAGGCACTCCCACGGTGTGCTGCTCACTTGGGGGAAACGGGGAGAGGGAAAATCAGCAGCGTCCTAAACTCCGGGAAGGAGCGTCAAAACACAGCGGAGTGAGGCTGAAGGACTTGCTGCTTGAGAGACTTCCGCCCTCAGTTCTCACCTGTGCCTGTAAGTTTTCAGAGGTACCTTCCATGTCCTGGCGTTTTATGACCAGAGGGGAGGAGAAGGCCCGTTCCTTCTTTCAGCTCAGGGCAGGATGTGGCATGAGGGGGAACGGGCTGTGGCATGCAGCCCAACCAGGGGGATCCAAGTTGCAAAGACCTCCGAGTGGGCAAGGAGACACCTCCTCCCCCAGGCTGCAGAATGGCACTCTCAGGGGGCAGAAACGTCCGGACTGGAGGGGCCTGGAGTCTCTCCGTGGCCACCAAAGTCCCCCACTGCCTGCAGATTCCACACGAGACTCCCTGGTATGTCCCAGCCCTGGAATCTCGATCCCAAAACTGTAATCAACATACGGCCTTTCCCTCAGTCCCCAACTCCCATTTCTGTTTTACACTTTTTGAACAGGTAGCACGTATACAGTTGACTCATCAAATAGCACAGGGCAGTCTGTGACAAAAAGGCTTCCCCCCACCAACAGCCATTAGTAGTCTCACATTTATCCTTCCAGAGAGTTTGTGTGCACATCTAAGGCGGCACAGGATGCCTTCTCTTCCTTCACGTTTCCCCTTCTCTCAATCTTGTTTTTTACAGCTGTAGGATATTCCACTTCACCTGCCCTCTGATGGACATCCACCTCATTTCCAACTTTCTACTATTGCACACAATGCTGCCATCAACAACGTGGACATGTGCCATCTCCCACATGGGGACACGCACCCCGTGAGCCTCAGAACTCCCAGAGGCTGGTCCCAGGGCGTGTGCATTTGCAGTTTTGAGAAATGCTGCCATGCTGCCTCCATGGGGCCAATAATTCACCCTCAGCCTCTGCGCAATGCCTGCTTCCCCGCGGCTGCGCCCACACAATGCACGATTCAAACACAGATTCCTGCCAATACCACAGCAGGAAAGCAGAAGTTCACTCTAGTTCTAATTTGCATTGATCTCATTTTCAGTGAGGATTGAACATGTTTTCATCAGCATTTCCTTTTCGGTGTACTATATGCTCTCCACTTTTCTACTTGATTTCTTTTCCCTTGTCACTTTACAGAGACTTTTTATATAGCAGGGATATTAGCCCATTGTCTGTGATCTGCATCGCAAACATCTTCTCTGGTTTATTTTTCTTTTGACTCTGCTAATGGTGTTTTGCCGCATGCAGAGGTTTTTATACAAATTTATCAATCTATTCTTTTATGGGTTCCGGGATTTGTGTTATGGTTAGCAAGGACTTCCCCACTCCCTTCCCAGGCTGTGCAGTGATACCTGGTGTCTAAGAAACTGCTATGGGAAGGGGACAGTGCTACTTTGCTGATGGTGGACACCCCCACCTGACACGAATCACCTCTCGTTACACAGGGAGCTCTGAGACCACTGAGGCAAACAGATCTTTCACCTTGACCCCAAGGAGTCAGGCACTTGGAGTCCCGGTCAGGTGTCTCTTCTGTCTCCCCTCTTCTAGCCAGCTTTGCTTGGCGCTCCAGATACAAAACCTGACATCTAGTGCAAGTCCATTTTCAGGAGGAAAAAGTGAAGACAGAGCAACCTGGCCACTCCGCTCTCTCAGAGTCCCTGCTCAGGAGGGCTTTCATCCATACCCGGAACATCCCTCCATGCAGCCAAAATCCTCAGGCAGAACAAGTGCAGAACAGGGCCCACGGCCCGAATACCATATTCACCACTGATTTCTCAGACACCACAAAGCCTCTTGCAAGAAAGCAGCTGTGACTGGGCTGAAAGCTTGACCAGCACCTGGAATTTGCTGGATTCCTCCACTCGCCTGCAAACATCCCGCCATGAGGAGGACAGCCTTCTCTGGGGCCCTCTGGGCTGCCGACGCTAAGCAGATGCTGGCTGTGCGGGATGAGGACCAGGACCCTCCGACAGCTGCCCCGCTTTCCAGAGCTCTGAGCAATTCCAGCCCCAAGAAACACCTGTGGTCCCTGCAGACTCACCCTTCACCCCTCACCACTCCTCGTTCCTGCCATGCTCACGTTAAGAACATTTTATTGCCCCCTGGTTTTCATTATTAATGAAAAGGGACCAGAATGATCTTTCCTAAAGTTCAGAGAGTCTATAAAGACAAGAAGCTGAAATGCCATTTTACTCGTTTTGGAGATGTGTGATACAATTCTGTCTTGTGGCAAAATGAAAAAAGAGAAAAACTCAGATAGAGATGACTCCTACCTGCTGTGTGGCTCTCAGAGCGTAACAGACCAGGCTACTGCAAAAACATCAGCATGGTCCACACTAGCTCAAACTCCCAGCCACGACCACCTCGAGTCCTGCCCCTCCCCCTCCAGAGTCTATTTTTTCCAAGTCCAGTGCAGAGCCCGCGAGGAAACTGAGAGTAGCAGGCCTGGGAGCATACCTCCCCGCCACCAGTCTCCCTGAATGTCCGGAGGTATAAAGACAAGGGCAGAAGACGGGGCAGTCACTCTTCTCTAGCTGGGAAGAAAAGAAAGAGAATGAGTGGGCTTTTTAAATGCTTCAAGTCTCCACTCTGGAAGCAGGGACCTGCCTCCCATGCAGACAAGGCAGACAAGGTGGCAAGTGGGCAACAAGCCTGGGGTCAGAAATCCTGGTGCCACCACCAGCCAGGGGGGTTCCAAGGACATTTTTCTCTTCTTATCAAGCACTGACTGAAGGGGGCAGGGCTTTGCTAGCCCCAGAGAACCCAAGAACAGGAGATATGTTAACTCTCACTCAGAGTCCAGCTGTCTAAGAACTGGCGCTCTAGCTGCGTGGCAGGGGTTCCTCACCAGTACCACAGCCCTGGCATCTCTGTGAAGGCTGAAGAGATGGGCATCTGGCGGCAATCCTCATCCTGCACACCTGGGCCTTCCTGGGACTGCCTCTACGTTGTGGCCCTGTGGACTGCAATGTGGTCAGGGGACAAACTGCTATAGAGCAAAGGGCATGGAGCTCTTTGAAACTCAACCTTCCAAGATTCCACGAACTACCTTAAGCTCTGCCTGGCTCCATGGAGGTCAGCCTGCGCAAAGGCTCCAGTTTGGGTAAAACCACGGTAGAGAGCGGGGGCAGGAGAGGTGCATCCCCACAGCTAACTATTCACTGAAAACCAACAAAACCAACATGACTCTATTTCTTTATACCTCCACCAACCAAATTCTCACCTAACAGGTGAGAACAAACATCGTCAACTAAGAACACATGCACAGGACAGGGACTTGTGCATACAACACGACAATGTTGAGCCTGAAACCTGCAAGTCACAGACTGATCCCCACCATGGAAATCCTGCAATCCAGTAAAGGTTCATTGGCAACACAGAGCTGAAAGCTGTCACGGAACCATCGTGCCGAGACAACAGGCACTCCAGTGATGTGCTGGCTGACAAGAGGGAGAGAACTATCATGTCCTTGGGGAGGCTGGCAGCCCAAGCATGGGCAAGGCAGTGGCAGAAACGGGGCCAGCCCATTGAGGTCGCCTCCAGATGCATCAGGTTTGGAGCCTCCATACAGCACTGTCTCTAGCTTCTCACATCAGCCCATCAGCTTCGCTCAGAAGCCACCCTGAAAATTAAATGACAAGACAAACTCACTCCCAGTAAGGTCCTGGAGTAAAGCCAGCCCACCAAATCAGTGCTTGCTACAGCACAGAGGTGGAGAGCACATGTGGGGAGAGACAGGGAACCTGGCTGGGTTGAGAAGGGCTGGCTACAGCTTGGGGGCAGGGTGGGCCCTGGCCCACATCCATGGCTGTGGATGGCTGGCGGTGGGCAGAAAGACAGGCCCAGAGAGCAGCAACACAAACAGATAGTCTCTGCTCTGAAGAGAAGGACCTGGCAGCCTGAATGGCAAAAAGCACCACAGTAGCCCAGTGGTAGTCGTGTTGGAAAACGCAAAGCCTGTGTTTACACGTACACCCCGTGAAAGACAATCTTTTCCACTTTTCATGGCTACAATGCTATTAGCAGTGTCATCTTTAGGCAGGAAGGACACTGAGAGGCCTATCTATATCCCCTCTCCATAGATTAAAAAATATGAGCTCTAATTAAGCTGTTACGAATTCAGAAGAGTCCAGAAATAGACCCATGCTTACATGGTCAACTGATTTTTGATAAAGAGGCCAAGGTAGCTCTATGGGGAAAGGATAATTTTTGTAACAGCCATGCTGAACAACTGGATACACATAGGAAAAAAAAAATGAACTTTGACTCTCACCTTAGACCATACACAAAAATTAACTCAAAATGGGTCACACCTAAATAAGAAAGCAAAAACTATAAAACTTCTGTAAGAAAACAGAAAGCATAGAAGAAAATCTGGACAAAAACATCTTACGATATAAGAAGCATGAACCAAAAAGGAAAAAAAAGATCAAATGACACCATCAAAATTTAAAGCTTTTGCTTTTCGAAAGGTACTGTCAAGAAAATGAAGAGACAAGCCATAGGCTGGGAGAAAATATCTGCCAAACATATATTTGACAAAGGACTTGTAACTAGAATATATAAAGAGCTCTGACAATTCAATAATAAACAGACAAAGTGGCTTTTAAAATGGGCACAAGATTGGAAAAGACTCTTTACAAAAGATACATGAATGGCTAATAAGTACATGAAAATATGCTTGATGTCATTGGTCATTAGGGAAATCCAAATTAAAAGTACTGTACAATAAGGTTCTATTACATACACATTAGAAGACTATCGGGTGTTGCCAAAGATATGGAGCAACTGAAACTCTTACATATTGCTGATGGGGAGACAAATGCTACAACCATTTTGAGAAATAGTTTGACAGTTTCTTCTAAAGTTAAACATGGACCTAACATGTGACTAAGCCATTCCACTCCTAGGAAACGAAAAGTATAAGTGTACATAAAGATTTATACATCAATGTTCACAGCAACTTTACTCATAATAGCCCCAAACTGGGAGTAAGCCAGATGACTACCAACTGGTCAACAGATAAAGAAACTGTGGTACATGGAGCAACAAAAGTTAGCACTATAGTCAGTTGGCCAATCCTACTTTAGCCTATTTTTATACAGCCATGAGCTAAGAATGGTTATTAATTTTTTTTTATTTTTTGGGGGGACAGTCTCATTCTGTTACCCAAGCTGGAGTGCCATGGTGCAATCTCAGCTCACTGCAACCTCCACCTCCTGGGTTCAAGTGATTCTCCTGCCTCAGCCTCCCAAGTAGCTGGGACTACAGGCATGCCACCATGCTCAGCTAACTTTTGTATTTTTAGTAGAGACAGGGTTTCACCATGTTGGCCAGGCCAGCCTCAAACTCCAGACCTTAAGTGATCCACCCACCTCACCTCCCAAAATGCTGGGATTACAGGTGTGAGTCACTGCACCCAGTCTGGTTATTAAATTTTTAAAGAATTGTGGTTGTGGGAAAGGGAGAACAGGAAGAGGAAGAAGGAGGAGAAAGAGGAAAAAGGATGGAGGGAGAAGAGGAAAAGGTGAGACAGAAAACATGTGACAGAGACATATGTGGCTCACAAAGTCTAAAATACACCCCTTTAAAGAAAAAGTTCAGGCAGTGGCTCACACCTATAATCCCAGCACTTTGGGAGGCCAAGGCGGACAGATCACCTGAGGTCAGGACGTCAGGAGTTCGAGACCAGCTTGAACAACATGGAGAAACCTTGTCTCTACTAAAAATACAAAATTATCCAAGCGTCGTAGCACATGCCTGTAATCCCAGCTACTTGGGAGGCTGAGGCAGGAGAATTGTTTGAACTCGGGAAGCAGAGGTTATGGTGAGCCGAGATCACGCCATTACACTCCAGCCTGGGCAACAAAAGTGAAACTCCATCTCAAAAAAAAAGAAAGTCCACTGACCTCTGGAATACAACTCAGCAATGAAAATGAACTCTCTCTCTCTCTCTCTCTGTATATATATATGTAAAGTTATATATATCTGTGTATAATAGATATAAATATATAATATACTCTGGGCAACAGAGTGAGATGGTGTCTCCAAAAAACTAACACTATAAAACTTCCCAGAAGACAATATAGGAGAAAGTCTCTTCAACCTTGGGGTAGACAAAGGTTTCTTAAGATGTAAAAACCATGAATCATAATCATCAGACATAAATAGTTCATTCCTTTTATATGTATTTTCCGAATACATATTACACATATTTACATAATATAGAAATACATATATAAACTATATATGAATATAATTATATGTATTTATATAAATATGTATATATACATACATACGTATGTATATAAAAGCATGAATCAAGCTCAAAACCATTATGCTATGGTAAAGAAACCAGACACAAAAGTCTGCATACTATATGTTTCCATTTATATGAAATATTTATTTATTTATTTATTTATTTTTGAGGCAGAGCCTCACTCTGTCACCCAGGCTGGAGTACAATGGCGCAATCTCAGCTCACTGCAACCTCCGCCTCCAGGGTTCATGGGATTCTCCTGCCTCATCCTCCCGAGTAACTGGGATTACAGGCGCCCGCCACCACAACTGGCTAATTTTTGTACTTTTAGTAGAGACAGGGTTTCCCCATGTTGGCCAGGCTGCTCTCGAACTCCTGACCTCAGGTGATCCGCCCTCCTCAGCCTCCCAAAGTGCTGGGATTACAGGCGTGAGCCACCGCGCCCGGCTGTCAGTTGGTTTTTTATAAAGAGACATGTAACTTAGTGGGGATAAGATAATCTTGTGAACATAAGGTACAGGACAACTGGATATCCATATGGGGAGAAACAAACCTTGACCTTCACCTCACAGCATTCACGAAAATTAACTAAGAATAGATCACAGACCTAAACATAAAAACCAGCGCTATAAACCGGGTGCGGTGGCTCATGCCTGTAATCCCAGCACTTTGGGAGGCCAAGGTGGGCAGATTGCTTGAGCCCAGGAATTCAAGACCAGCCTGGGCAACATGGTGAAAACCCATCTCTCCACAAAATACAATAAATAGGTGGGTGTGGTGGCACACGCCTGTAGTCCCAACTACTTAGGAGTCTGAAGCAGGAGGATCACCTGAGCCCATGAGGTGGAAGTTGCAGTGAGCCAACATCAGGCCATTGCATTCCAGCCTGGGTGACAGAGTGAGACAGTGTCTCCTAGAAAACAATATAGGAGAAAGTCTCTTCAACCTTGGGATAGACAAAGGGCTTCTTTAGGATGCAAAAACCATGATGAATCATGAAAGGAAAAAAAGATAAATATATGTCATCAAAATTAAAATCATGTGCTCTTCAAAAGATACGTTAAGAAAATAAAAAGGCAAGCCACCGACTGGGAGGAAATACTCATAATACATGTATCTGACCAAAGACTTGAATCCAGAATACGTTAAAAATCTCATTCAACTCAGTAAGAAGACTATTAATAATGGGCAAAATACTGAAACAGACTCTTCACAAGAAAAATATGCAAGCGGACAATAAACACACGAAGAGAGGCTCAACCTAATCAGTCATCAAAGAAATATAAACCCAAACCACCATGAGATACCAGCATATACATACTAAAATTGCTAAAAAAAAAAAAAAAAAAAAAGATGAGAAGACCAACTGTTGGGGATATGTAGCAACTAGAACTCTCAAACATTGCTGGTGGGAAGGTAAAATGATGCAACCACTCCAGAAAACAGTTTAGCAGCTTCTTATAAAGTTAAACAATACACTTAACATATAAACCAGCAATTCTACTTCTAGGTGCTCACCCAAGAGAAATAAAAACATACAAAGACTTGTATACGAATGTTCACAGAAGTTTTATTCGTAATAGCTCAAAGCTGGAATCACAACCCAAAGTCCATCAACTGGTGAATGGATAAACAAACTGTGGTGCATCCATACAACGGAACACCACCCACCCAGGGGTAAAACGGAAAAAGCTTCGGATGGGTACGGCAATTTGGGTGAGTCTCAGCAACATTACACTGAGCAGAAAAACAACAACAACAAAAAACCAGAAACAAAAGAGTACATACTGTATGATTCCATTTATATTTAAAAAAAAAAAAAAAAAAACCTCTAGGAAAAAATCTAATAGGTAGTAATAGAAAGTAGATCAGTGGTTGCCCTCAAGCCAGGATCAGGAGGGGTGGACTGACTGGAAATGGGACACAAGGGAACCTTTCAGGGTATTGGAAATGTTCTATCATGTGGTGATGGTTATATGGAAATGTACACTTATCAAAACTCAAATTGTACAATTAAAATGGGTGCATTTTATTTTAGGTAAGTTACATCTCAATAAGACTGACTTTTAAAAAATAAAATCCATTCAGAATTTAAAAAAAAAAAAAAAAAGCTATAGGAAGTCAGGAGTGCTTGGGAACACTACCCAGTGGTGTAGGCTCTAAGTTTTTTCTCTGCACAGCTTGCAGCTGGGACCAAGAGAAGAAGCCAGACCTAAGAATTCTAATGCAACTTTAAAACACGTACCCTGTAATATCTGATACATACAAAAGAATATAACATTTATTTAAGTTATAAGAACAGGAATACAATGAGCAATTCTAAACCTGCCTAATTTACTAGCTAAAGCTTTCCAGACACCACTGAAGCTAGCCATGTGTTCCTCCCCAGCCCAGAGGTAACCATTATCCTAAACCTAGTGTTTATCAGAACTCAAACCTCCTATGGGATATGGAAAGCTGAGGACATGTGCTTCCGAGATCAGGACTACATCTCAGCTTTACTCGCAGGCAAGGATGGCTGTGTAAGATCCAGCCAATGGGGAGGAAGTGGAAGTGACGTCGGCAATTTCCAAGAGGCGTCCTTAGAAGCCAGCCTGCCCTTTTCCTGCCTTCTCCCTGATCTCGCTGGCTGGACAGCAGGTGGGATAGTTGGAGCTGAAGCATTCACACTGCACCACGAGACGGATGCCAGTCAGTCAGAAATGCAGAGCAGTGAGGCAGAGCAGAGTCCCTGCAGACCACAGAGCCTCCTGGTAGCCTGGGTCGCCTACATTTATGTAATAGAGAAAAATTCTTCTATTTATTTAAGCCACTCTTTTTCGGAGTTTTCTGTCACCTGTAGCAGAATTTTTTTTTTTTTGAGACAGAGTCTCGCTCTGTCGCCCGGACTGGAGTGCTGTGGCCGGATCTCAGCTCACTGCAAGCTCTGCCTCCCGGGTTTACGCCATTCTCCTGGCTCAGCCTCCCGAGTAGCTGGGACTACAGGTGCCCACCACCTTGCCCGGCTATTTTTTTGTATTTTTTAGTAGAGACGGGGTTTCACCGTGTTAGCCAGGATGGTCTCGATCTCCTGACCTCGTGATCCGCCCGTCTCGGCCTCCCAAAGTGCTGGGATTACAGGCTTGAGCCACCGCGCCCGGCCTGTAGCAGAATTTTCTAAAACGAATACACTGTCAGCACAGCCAGAATCCTAACTGCCATCAACACCAAAGACTTTTAATGGTCCAAGAAACCTAAGGAAAGGATTGCTTCATTTCAGTTCCTTCCCGTGATACTTGCCCTCTTCAACATCCGCAAATGGCATTTATCCGGCCCCTACATGGCACCACACCAGGCAGAACACACAGCAACAAAAAGGAGAGGCTGCTTGCTAATCCAAACCGGCACCACAGACAAAAGAAAACACAATTTCCTCAACATTAGAGAAATACTTTCTTCATATACAAACCAGTAACTTTCAGGTAGCAAAAAGAGAGATTTGTCTGCTAAACCAGAAGAGAAAGAAATGGAAGCATGAGAGACAAATGGAAGAGACAGAGAGAGGTGGAGGTGACATTTGCTATTTTGCTTTCTGATGGGAACACGGAGGCTGCCCATGCATGTTTTCTGTTTACTGTCACCTCCATATCATTTACGCGCAGGCCACCCTGGCCCTGGACCTTTGCTGTTCCCTCTCCATGGTAATGCCTTCCTTGACGCCTTGGGTCTGCCTTATGGCTGACTGATCTTCAAAGCCAGTTCAAGTCCTGCCCCTTCCAGAAAGCCTTGCCTAAGACTAGCATTCTGGGAATTTCCTTTGTTCTCAAATTCTGAAAGCTCTCAACATTCTCACCATGCAAGGTGACATGGGATGGTCTTCCCTGCCTTTCTCCAAGCAATGGAGGGCTTCCTTCTAGGATGAACAGCAGCTCCTGAAGGAGGGTCCCATCCCCTACTTCTTCCATAGCCCTCCCAGAGCAGTCTGTACCAGCTGAGCTCACACACCACATCACGGACCGGTCATCAGGGCAGCTCGCCCACATGACAGCCCTTCCATTCTCCAGCACGTTTCCACCCCTGTTTATCTATTCCACAAGCATTTCTAGAATACCTGCTCAGTCAGAGCCTCAGGCCACTAGATTTTTTTAAGCCTCAGAACTCACAGTTTAGTAGGGGAGACACTGGTATAAATGTTTAAGTACAGTGGGGCGGGGTGGGGAGTCTAGGGGCCTGCAGGGAGCTTCCCTCCAAGTCAGAATGGAGGCACTGGAAAGACTCCCTGGAGGAGTCAGTGTTGGCCCAACCCTGAAGAACAGCAATGAGCACACAGGGTAGGCTATATAGGCTTGGCACAGGAACAATAACCTCCGGCCGATGTCCGCCCCCCAATATCTCCCCTAACTAACCTCATGGCACCTGCCGAGATGACACAAATAATTTTAATATTAGTCTAAGAATAAAATGGCCAAATAGGTATTATGGCCACAAAAATAATTAGATGATGTACTTCAAAGTAAAACATCACTGTGCTTTTGGCTGTCCTCTGTCGGGGTTGACAGAACCACCCTTTCTCCAGCTATTTCTTCTGACTCTCTCATCCCATGCTCCAGCCACTCTGAACAACCCAGAGTTTCTTTCTTTCGTTTTGGTTTTTTAGAGACAGGGCCTTGCTCTGGCACCCAGGCTGGAGTGCAGTGGTACAATCATGGTTCACTGCAGACTCAACCTCTTGGGCTCAAGCAATCCTCCCACCTCAGCCTCCCAAGTACATGCACCACCATGCCTGGCTACTTTTGGTTTTAAAATTTTTTTTAAAGAGATGGCATCTCACTGTGTTGCCCAGGCTGGTCTTGAACTCCTAGCTTCAAAGTGCTCCTCCCGTCTCGGACTCCCAAAGATTTGGGATTACAGGCGCCACATCCAACAACCTGGAATTTCTTAAATTCATCAGTTTCACATCTATGTGCTTTTGTGTTAGCCTGGAATGCTCTTGTCTATCCTGTCTGATCACTGAACCAATCAGCCTGCCACATCCAGTTAGACATCTACTCTCTGAAGCTTCTCATCACCTCTTCTGTGTCACCGTCTTCACCAGGGTCACCTGACAGGCTCTGCTGTGTTGGCCTAACCGTCTTTCCTACCAGACAGGAGCAACCAGAGAGAGTAACCAGGCCTTGTTAATCTCTTTAGCCCAGGGGTCTGGCACACAGTAGGCATTCAATAACAATGCTTGCTCAGTGAATTAAGATAATCACAGATAAGTTTATGTTACTACACAGGGCTATAAAAAAAGTAAACAGAGGAATAACTCACTCTCTCAGGATTTCTAATCAAATGGTTCAAAACCTTTCACAGGCCTCAGACACTGACATCCTATTTTAAGAAGAGGCAACTGAAGCTCTAGGTCATCTTTGAAGGGGCTTAAATTGTTTTATCAAAGACAGTGGAGGGAAAATGTTCAAATCTAAGAAGGAATTATTACCCTACAAAATTTACACTGGTCCTGTTTATATCTCAAAGCTTCTTGTCTCTCTGGGAGGAATAAGACAAATCAGCTTGGCGTGAATCAATCAACCAGCATTTATCTGGCGTCTGCTCAGGACTTGGCTAGGCCTGCACCTATACAAATGCACTGACGCCTGATGTAAAGTCAGACAAGAAGAAACCAAAATGAGAAATGGAGAATGTCAAATCTTCCCTCGAATCACAGCCTGACTTCTCCTGAACTGTACCAACTTTCTTCTAACTCCCGAGAACACTGGTTTATGCTCACACCAGGTGACACCAAGCTTCCCCTTGGTGCCAACCTCCTATCACTTTCACAAAAGCCTTCCCTGACTCTAGCCCACCTTAATTCTTCTCTTTTCTGTATTTCAGAATTTCAGAATTTCTTGTCTGTATAATTAATTTTGGCATTAAATCACAACATCTTATATTATTATCCTTTTCTGAAGAGTTTATCTTATCTTTCCCAAAGAGCTGGCAAGATGCTTAAAGATCAGGTTTTGGATCTCTCGCATGATACCGTACTGAGCGTATAGTAGATGGTTAATAAAAATACTGAGAAATTGAACTGTTACTATTCGGGCAGGTCTCTACATTCTCTCTGCCAACACTGGCATTTGCTAACATCTCAAAGTCAACCACATTCACCAAAGAACAGAGATGCCAAAAGAGGCATCCAGTGGCACACCTGCCACTGAGCAGGTGGGCCAGCAAGTTCAAAGGTACAGAGCACTGGGCTCCCTGGGGTGGTCTTGGAAAAGCTGCCCTACCCTGAGACCTGAGTGTTTGGGACTAGGCCCAGGGGATCCCATTTTCTAGGCTTGGGCTCAGAGACGGAATGTCCGTAAAAAGCCAAGAAATGGGAAGGAAAGGGCTGCTGGGGATCTAGATGTAAAATCGGCAGGAACACACATGAACGGAGGCCATAAATCCCTCCCAGACGCAGACAATGCCTCAGTGATAAGCATGCAGATTGCGCACCTAGTTCAGAAACTCCCCTGAGTTTGCTTGTAATTAAGGGGGTAAGAAAGGTAAAAAAAATATATAAACCCAATTAATCATTTAAATATTTAAAGTCAGATTTTTCCCTCACTCCAGGATTAGTATATTTCATAACGCCAGCAGCAGACAGCCCTGGTTTTTACTGGGGTTCATTTTAGAGCATGTTTAAACTAGTCAGATTGAGTGATGCTTCCAGCAACTAATCGCATGTCAAATAAAAGATATTTTATGTAATAAATTACCGCTACAAGTAATTCAAATGTCATTTATCAGTTTTATTATCAGTCAGGCAAAGTCTTGTTTCTCTATATTAATCAAAATCAAGCTTTTTTTTTTTTAAAGCAGTTTTGACACCTCTTGGCAAAAGTACAGAAGTGAAGAGGTAGAGTGACCCCCGGAGCTGAGAAGAGCAGTGTAACGGGACGAGAAGAATGAAGCTCAATGACGACAACTAAAAACTTCAGGTATTTAAAATTATCATTACCATTGTTTTTACACTAGTGTCAAAGCAGGAAGGAGTCTGTGTCTAAGAACATGTATTTTATTTTTAGGGCTGGGAGGCTCTTAAAAATATTCCTACCTAAATACCTCAACATGTAATGCTTTTTCTCAGAACGATCTGGACATGAGAATGATTTAAATGACTGAACTGCCCCTCCCCATCCCATTCTTTTGCCTCTTTCAGAAAGACTAGCAGTTTAACCCTTTGTGTCTATGGAAAGTAGGTGAACACATGACGTTTTAGGCCAACTCTGTGATCAACCAGAACAATTTGTTCGGAGTAAGAAGTTTCCAAGTAGCCGAGAGACCTGTTCTGTATTAAGCCACTGGAGGAAACAGCTGGAATAGAACAGATGTGCATCTTAGAAAATTCTGCACCCCAGCTGCCACTGCCTATCATCAACAAATCCCATTACATGGCTGGGCCCAGGGACACAACTAAAGAAAAAGTGTGGAGACTCAGCCTTTGGTTAAAAAGAAGCACATAAAGTCAGCTTAGGACCCAAAGCAACTACAATGGATTGGAAAAAATGCTGGCCAGGAAGGAGAAAGGAGCCCCAAGCTGACAAGTCACAAGTGCTAACACAGTAGCCCGAATACAGGACAAGGCTCACCACTCCCTGCAGTGGGTCACCCAGGCAAGGCACTGACAGACTGACACACTTGAGCACACACTCCCTGGCCTCCCCCATTCAGCCTTGTGTGGACAGCCAAAGGAGGAGATTTCTAAATAAGACCTGTAACACAGACAGCAGATTCCAACCCACTGGCTGGCTCTTCAACAAGTCTGGAGAAGAGAAGGCCTTTTTGGTTCTACCACCAAGATCACACCTGCCTGGCTGCAGCTGAGCTGGATGAAAGGAGTACTGAGGTGAGGGAAAGAAAGTAGCTTCAGACCAGGTACTGGGGGATCAAAACAAATCTGTCATTTAAAAATATGCCTTTTGAAATCTGATATCTAACAATTTTTTTTAGACAGAGTCTTGCTCTTGTCGCCCAGGCTGGAGTGCAATGGCATGATTTCGGCTCACTGCAACCTCTGTCTCCTGGGTTCGAGCAATTCTCCTGCCTCAGCCTCCTGAGTAGCTGGGAATACAGGCACCTGCCACCACGCCTGGCTAATTTTTGTATTTTTATCAGAGACGGGGTTTGCCACGTTGTCCAGGCTGCTCTCAAACTCCTGACCTCAAGTGATCCGCCTGCCTTGGCCTCCCAAAGTGCTGGGATTACAGGCATGAGCCACCGCACCCGGCCTGTTTGTTTTTTTCAGATGGAGTTTCGCTGTTGTTGCCCAGGCTGGTCTCGAATTCCCGACCTCACGATCCGCCTGCCTTGGCCTCCCAAAGTGCTGGGATTACTGGCATGAGACACCGCGCCCAGCCTTAAAATCTGATATCTAACAGTTCTAAATCATTTATTGAAAAAATATAACTTCTGAGAATAATAATTAAAATGACAATTACAGAAAGGGCATTTTGAAAGATTACAGATCCAATGTTGAGTTTCTTTTTTTCCTTTTTTTTTTTTTTGTGAGACAGAGTCTCGCTCTGTCACCTGGGCTGGAGTGCAGTGGCGCGATTCTGGCTCACTGCAACCTCCGCCTCCTGGGTTCAAGCAGTTCTCCTGCCTCAGCCCCCCGAGGAGCTGGGATTACAGGTGACTGCTACCACGCCCAGCTAATTTTTGTATTTTTAGTAGAGACAGGGTTTCACCACGTTGGCCAGGCTGGTCTCGAACTCCTGACCTCAAGTGATCTGCCTGCCTTGGCCTCCCAAAGTGCCAGGATTACAGGCGTGAGCCACCGTGCCTGGCTTGTTTGTCTGAGACGGAGTTTCACTCTTGTTGCCCAGGCTGGTCTTGAACTCCTGACCTCATGATCTGCCTGCCTCCCAAAGTGCTGGGATTACAGGCATGAACTACCACACCTGGCCTTAAAATCTGATATCTAACAGTTTTAAATCATTTTTTGAAAAAATAAAACTTCTGAGAATAACAATTAAAATGATAATTATAGAAAAGGCATTTTGAGAGATTACAGATCCAATGCTGAGTTTATTTATTTATTTATAGACAGAGTCTCACTCTGTCACCTAGGCTGGAGTGCAGTGGTGTGATCGTGGCTCACTGCAACCTCTGCCTCTTGGGTTTAAGTGATTCTCTTGCCTCTGCCCCCGGAGGAGCTGGGATTACAGGCACATGCCACCACGCATGGCTAATTTTTTTTTTTTTTGGAGACGGAGTCTCGCTCTGTCACCCAGGCTGGAGTGCAATGGCTCGATCTCAGCTCACTGCAAACTCTGCCTCCTGGGTTCATGCCATTCTCTTGCCTCAGCCTCCCAAGTAGCTGGGACTACAGGTGCCCACCACCACGCCTGGCTAATTTTTTTGTATTTTTAGTAGAGACAGGGTTTCACCACGTTGGCCAGGCTCGTTTCGAACTCCTGACCTCAAGTGATCCGCCCGCCTTGGCCTCCCAAAGTGCTGGGATTACAGGCATGAGCCACCACGCCTGGCCTGTTTTTTTGAGACAGAGTTTCACTCCTGTTGCCTAGGCTGGAGTGCGGTGACACGATCTCGGCTCACTGCAACCTCCACCTCCCGGGTTCAAACAAGTCTCCTTCCTCAGCCTCCTGAGTAGCTGGGATTACAGGCGCCTACCACCACATCTGGCTAATTTTTTGTATTTTTAGTAGAGACATGGTTTCATCATGTTGGCCAGGCTGGTTTCGAACTCCTGACCTTAGGTGATCTGCCCGCCTCAACCTCCCAAAGTGCAGGGATTACAGGCGTGAGCCACTGTGCCCAGCCCAATGCTGAGTTTCATTAAAGAAACAAAATGGAGCTATTTTCCATAGCTTTGTAGTCAATTTTAGCCTTTTAAAACTTTTTATAAGTGATTTCAAGGAGGGCTTCTGGCTGCATTTTGGAGGTATGCATTTATAACTCGCTTGAAGAAACTTTATTCCTACAGTAGCTTTCATTTAAGAACAACGGAAGACCCCTCTTGGGTCATGATCTCGTATGATAATTAAAAGTAATATTCAAAAAGGACCTTTATGTTTTAACCTGAAATTCCCTAACAGACTGCTACTACATGAATGTACAAGGTATAGCCAGGACAAAGGAGGGAGGGAAATGGAGGCTGACCTAAACTTACAAATATTAACTTAAAAAAATAAAATTGGGAGACAGGTTATTGCAGTGAGCAAACAAGAATGCACCCATGAGTCAGACGTTCACGTTGTTTTTAGTGAAACAGTAACATTCAAAAGCAATGGTATGAGGAGATGGGAACAGAATCAATAAATACTTGTACAGGTTTTCCGCATGTAACCAAAATACCTGAAACAACAATAAAATCATTTATTCTGATCCCTTGTCTCTTCTTAAACCTTTGTAACATATTTCAAAAAGTTTGTCTAGAAGACTGAGGTGTGTCACATTCCTTGGGAAATACCCAAGAGCTTTCTGCTGCTCCCAGTTTCTCCCGGTTTGCTAAGTCTGGGAGATACAGAACACTGCCCTTTGGCCAGAGTCCTGAATTCCAATGAAGGTTAAGCAGGAGTTTGAGCGGGTGACTTACTGTATGGCTGAGATATGAGGTGAGGGGGCTGGACAGGAACCACCTGTGTGGCTGGGCCCAAGGACGAAGGCTCATCGGCAGCAGTGCCCGACTGCTGGAAGGCCATATCAATCTCTTCATCTGTCAGTCCTGGGGAGAAGAGGACATCATCACAGGTGAGTATCTTTTGCCAGTGTCCATAGCTGCAACAGAATCTTCACTGAGCAAAGACCATTACAACCATAGAATGCTTCGCATACTAGTAAGTTGCCTCCCCGATTTCAGATTCTCCGGAACCTCTCTCAGTTGCAATTTAACCTTAAGCGACAGAATATTAGCCTCAACACTGCTTCCAAATGTGGCTCATTCAATTTCCTTAATTTATCCTTGAGTTTATTGCTGCTTTTGAAGTCGCTCCGTACTGCAATTCTCCATTCTTCCCCCGAAAACAGATACCATCAACTGCAAATGTGGCTCATTTTAATCTGTAATGGTGTTAAAAAAAAAAAAGAGGGGAAAAAACTAACAATAATGCATGAAAACAGACAGGGAAACAAAAAACTAATTATTGGGTGAGACGACTAATTAGTCTAGATCGTTTCTGAAGACGGGAATAATTTGCTTTATTTTATGACAAACGCAGAAATAAAAAGAAAAATCAGGACTGACTGTGATTAGTATGAATGGGATATAGAATGTAAAGAAGAAAATAAAACAAGAAAACAGATCAAAACAAGGCCAGGCCCAAACTTTCAGATGATTATTACTCTAGCCTATCATATGCTGCCTGTATTGCCTTTGGCTAGTTTTTCTTTTCCCTTTTTTAAATCCTCCCAACACTCTAAACCACACCATACATGGGACATCAGGAAGTAGCAGGGCGCCATCTGCAGTGGCTATGCCATGGGGAGAGGATTTGCCCACAGAAGAATAAAAGGCAAATGAAAACCCAGAAAGGCCGCATTTCCAGTGGGGACACAGCTGGGATATTTCTACCGGGTCTGAGCCAATTTGGGACACTGACTCTTGGGAGGAGGAAGAGAGCCCCAAGCCACCCAAAGAACAGAACGAAATGTGGCGCTCAAGTATGAAAGGAGTGGTCGCACAGTGCCAGCTCAGGAAGTAGCTGTGTGTACAGAGGTGCTGCAGCTGCTGAGAGTGGGAAAAGCAGGTGGGAGGTCACTGCTAGTCTGCAAAAGACCACTCGGCCGGCCCGTGCTGTTCCGGGAATCCCAACATCCAAGCGAGCCGCAACACAGAGCTTTTAAACTAGAGCCGAGAGCTTTTCCACATCTGGTCAGCAGCTCTCCATTAGAGGCCCACAGCATGGTATATTTGCCCCTGGGGGTAGATGAAGTACAAGGAAGTTCTGAGGGATCAGCATCTTCAAAAGCATGGTGCCTCATACTCTGTGCCTAGGGGCTAATAGATGGTGCACATTAATGCTTTAAAGCACAGCTCTGCCCTGCACCATACTGGCATGTGAGTTGACTGCGACTGCAGCCACCCCTCAAACTTTTCATGCCCTATCACAGCCAGTCAAAGGAAAATGCCCAAACTTTTCTAAACAGCTCTAGACTCTTTTTTCCCTTCTCTGTGCTGAGGATTTGAGGACTGTCCCCATTTAAAACTGCAGCTGTTCCCCTCTTTACCCTCTTCACACAGTGGAGCTGGCCAAGGGCAGGCACGGCCACACCACTGGGAAGTCTGAAGAGCCACCGGTTGCCCTGATAGCACCATGCTCTCAAAAGATTGGTGGGCTGGATGAAAATGCTTCCAGGGTTCATAGCGCATCACGTACCACCTTCCGAAGACAAAAGCTGAAGGTCAGTAGAGTGGAGCTAGAGAGGGGGTGCTTGCTGCAAAGGGACTGCTTTACCCATACTTTCACCTCCCGAGAAGAACAGGGACGGGACCAACAGGCACGCCAGGCAACAACAGAGGATACACCCGCCCTGAGTTTGTGCCTGTCGGGTTCCAGCTTGTGTAGTGACTGCCGATCGCTCCTACTAAATAAGAAGGGGAACACCTTTTGGAGCCCTAGTGGGAAAGACATTGTTTTAACCAGTTCATAATCAGCCATTAGAGAAGCAAGCAGCATCTGCGATGTCAGCACAGGCTGATGGTCACTGGTACACTACGGAATTTTATAAACCTGGTGGTTCGTGTGCCTTGTCAGCCGCTGGCTGCAAATGAGGATAATTTTCCCAAAAGGAGCATTCAGTTGCATTCTCATTTTCCCTTTTGGCTCTTTCAAATATAAACAAGTACAATAATGTTTAACACTGGGGAAATATACAGTAAGCTACAGGCTGTGCTGCGGCCCTGAGAGCTGGAGCTGGTTAAAGGGACAGGACTCCCTACCTGTAGCTCTGCCCTCTGGCCCTGAGCTTTTATGAAGCCTATTTTCCTAATAAAGCATGTTCCTCGCATTATCGCAGCCGAGCCCACTAGTGAGACCACAGTTGAAAGGGCATCAGTACTTCCTTCCAAGCTCTTGTTTTTCAGAGACCTTATCATTTGAGGCTCAAAATTTATATTGGCTGAAATTCTGATATCCCTGGTTCTCTGGAAGAGTCAGGATTTTGATTTAGTTATGGGAAATGAATCCTTTCTCTTCTTTTAAAAAATAAGCGTTTTAACAATCTCACGGGATCATATTCAGCGCCGGGCCATTATCCCGGTCACTGCCCTTGTTTAACAGATAAGAAACCTGAGGCCCAAGGAGGGTAAAAGCGATGCCCCACATCCTACTTGTAGAGAGTGGTGATGCGATGGGCACCCAAGGCTCTCCGTCTTCAGCCCAGTGACTTTCCACTACACCAGAGTCACAGAACATCAAATGGCAGACTCAAACTATGTCCTAGGTCTTCAGTCTTGTTAAAGAGCTTCAGAGAAGGAGTACATTTTCTTCTCCCTACCCCGCCACTCTCATCTACAGGAAGGAGTCAGTGAATATTGTTTTGGGGCTACATTGAAACAACACAGGAACTTAACCCCTGGCTCCTATCTGTAAATGATACCTGGACAGCTTTTTGAACAATACTAGAGTGAAAAAGATAGAATGTCCTCGCCTTGTTCTCGTTCTAATATTCTAACCCCAAATCAAGTCCAAATGCCTGTCACAGACTTCCCTGGGTGTCATCTTCCTCTGGAATGTCCCCACCTTAGGCAGAGCTGGCCGGCTTCAGGACTGCATTTACAGGACTCAGGTGATTCATTTGGAACGTAGGGAGACTGAGTGGGAACATCCACCTGTCTCCAGATCACAACTAGTTATCTGCCCAGTCATTGGCTCTTGGTGCTGTGATGACCCTGCCCTCAGGGTCAAAGTGCTGCCATGGAGCCAACATAGGACATCCAGGTGCCCTAGCCCCATCCTTCCCACCCCTGCCAAGACAAACTGCTGAGCTTAGATTGAGACCTTGCAGAATCCAAAAGGTTAAAAGAAATAATAAAGGAAACTGCCAATTGTAAGTGAATTATATTTGGCTCTGAAAGCTGAGGCACAGGCTATATTATAAAAGGCATCTCTCTTTGCGTTGTTTACCATTACCCTGACTAATGCAGACCTTTTTTTTTTTTTTTGGTTTTAAATAATCTCATGCAAATTAGACACACACACTTCCTTCCAGTTGATTGCTATCTGCGAGGAATAATCTAACCGCAGAGGGACGGAGCAATGGCTGAGCCGGCAGAGAGCTGGAAGCAAAGGGCTTCACCGTCCTGCAAGCCTCCTCCCTCCTCTATTCATCTAAGTCTTCCTTTAGCTGCTACCTTTGGAAGAACTGTCAATTTTAATAAAGCCCCAAATGTTCTTTTAGTTGAGGCATCAATATGCATTACCTGATACCACTAGCACCAAGCCTTTAGATGTTCTTCCAATAACTTCTTTTCTGCCACTTGGTGATTTTCAAGAGCTACCAGCTCCCCAACCCCCAGCCACCCAGTCTACAGCACTGACAATTAAAATACATTATTGATAGAGAATAACACTAAGAAATTCCCATTCAGTTGCTCTCTCCACTCACTAGCTCTAGTCAGAAGGAGGAGAAAGGGACGGAGGGAGTTTCTCTGAGAGGAGGGGAGGCGAAGAGGTGTGGGCTGATTCTGACAGGTAAAGCGGCCACTTCATCTTTTCACATCCTAGATGCCTGATATGCAAAACTGAGAGCTCTCAATTCAAACCAAACTCTCTGAAGGAGGATTCCATGTGCCCAGAGTAGGGGCGGACTTCTTGTTCTCTCAGTTCTCTAGAATCTACTGGCAAAAACCTCCGGAAGAGCTCCCCGGACCAGGAGATGACTCCTGCCCTTGTGTAGGAGCTGGGCCAAGCATCTCTTCTCCAGGGGTGGGCTTTTTTTTTAAAAGGACAGAACAAGAGAGCTACATCCTATTGATTAATAAAAGCCCGGTGTCACTGCTGCCGTGTCGGACCTGCATGGCCGCAGGGCTGCCATACTTGCCTATTTTTATCCCCTAGAAGATAAACAAATTTGCTTTCTTTTTCTCAAGGTTTCTGTTCAAATGCAAACAAAACCAAACTGATTGACTTTGTGAGCTGCAGGGCACTGGCTGTGACTGTGATGCCCTAGGGTCCTTTCCCACGACTCAAACCAGGGACCCGGAAGGGCTGTCTTTTCTCTGTGGGACAGGCCATGCAAGGGTTTCTCAGGATAAGTAACCTCAGCACTGTCCCCAGTGACCGCTGGGCACGGCCACGGGGCCTGGCCCTGTGCAGGTGAAGCAGAAAGACAGATGACAGAAGACAGCAGTGTTCTCTTTATCTTTCAGGTCAAACAACAACCAGGACGGAAGGGTTAGGAAGAGTTTGAAAATAAGCAAGGTAATGAACTCCTGCCAGCGCCTTCCTGCTCAGCCCTAGTTTTATTATAAAAATGTGGCATCTGACTGGGATCATGGGAACCGGGCCAAGGGGCCAGCGGCAAAGGGTGGCAGTCAAGGGCTGGTCACTGAGACCTCTTCCTCCCCGCTCCACAGCCCCTCTATTTCTAGGACTTGGCCAATTCATCTGGGACTCACAGACACTGAGAGGGGGTCACCTCTCTCAGAACAACTAAGTTATCTGCCCCGGCACACTCTGGCAGGAGATGAGGCAGAGAAGACAGTTGGCTAAAAATACTCCCCAAATTAAAAGAAAAAATCAACTCTCTCAGAAAAGGTTCAGGGAGGGGAAGGGGAAAAGGGTATTTTTATTTTATTTTATGAACATTTTGTTGGAACAGTAGAGTACCATAAGGACTCTCAGAGCCTCTAAAAGTCGTGGGATGACCTGGAGACCCCTATTTCCCAGTGCCTTGTATAAAATTGAATTTTTTAAACATAAATTACACGTAATGACGACACTGTAAAAACTAACAGTAATGGAAAGCTGTGCTGTATTTCATTAGCCTGTATTATTCCGTGCCACCTGATCCAGCCGGGCCTTGTTTATGAGTTAGTGTGTTAGCAGATGCCGATGGAAGCATTTGCTTCGACCTTGCTCTTCTCATTGGGGCATGAAATTACGACGGCAGCACCTTGATATTACAGCCATAAATACAGTAAACTGCAAATTTAAGCCAACGGCTCCTATTGTCTCTGAACATAAAGCTGATCGGTATTTATTTAAAAGGAGAACAAAAAAAATATTATATATCACCTTGTTTATGGGGCCTCCCCCACCCACTTTCTTATCCCCTCCCCCAGCCCCCCAACCTGTCTAATTCACTTGGTTAAAATATTAAGCAAATAAGCCAAACACTTTTTCCTCCACTGATTAACTATTCCCAAGCAGTGAAAACAGTTTCTGAGAAAACTAGTTCCAAATGTCATTACCCTGAATGAAAGAGTTTTTATAAGAATTGATCTGATGGGGAGTGGCGGGGGGCTGGTTCCCATCATCTTAATATTGATATGTAAATTCAAGAACAAGACCTGAGACTTTTCCCTCTCCTTAAAATGAGGGAAGTTCAAACAACAGGAGAAAAAGTTGCTGATGATGTCCTGAAGCTGAATGTCCTCTCGGTATCCTTCTAGAAATCGTTAGGCAGAAACATTATTTCAAAAAGCAGCAAAACACTGCCTCCTGCCACCTAAGGAAAGAAAGAAAGAAATCTAACCAAGAAGATAATTCTCAGCTCAACACAGAGAGCTGGGGCACCTCTCATGAAAACTTGCACCAATCCCTCCTTATCCCAGTGAACCATAAAGACAATATATCCTTTAAATACATTAAATGTGGAAGAAAAATAAACACAAAGACAAAAGGACACTGGATATCACCCAGCCACGTCTCCCAGTATAAATCACTGAGTAAAAAGGCCAGTGCAAAATGTATTTCACTGCTAGCTGAAAGACTGAGAAACTGGCAGGCTTGTTCCACTTGAAGCCTAAAGAGAAGGCAGGTCTGCTTTCCTAATGTCAACAGAAGAGGCAAAGAGGGATGTAAAAACTCAACCAAGTCCAAGTTTGGAGGTTTCAAAGGGCTAGTGGTGGAAACCATGGAACAACAGCAGGCAAGCTCAGAAGCCACTACCAGTGAAACACACAGCAGGCCATTTGAGCAGTGAATTAAATGCGAGTTTGGGGGAGCAGTTTAATTCCAAAGCGGACAGGCTGGGTTCACGGGGTCCAGTGCTCAGCAGTTTCAATGACACAGCCAAATCAACCAAGATCGAAAGTTTCTGTACATTTACTTTTGATAGGTTATTCCACAAGGCAGACGTACTCCCTTGGAGCCCTAAATTATATCAGACACACCAGTCATTGAGCTTAGCTCCTTCCGCATAAGGAGGAAACTTTCCTATAAAATTTATTGAGCTTCTCTGGGGAGTAGTATAACTGGTGAACAAGACAGAAGTGAGCTGCCCCTCTGTGTAACACAAATTGAGATCTCTCATATGAAAGACTGGGAGGGTTTCCAATCAGCATCCATGATGTCTATTTTTAGATCTATATAATCTAAAGGATTTTTTTTCTTTTTTCTTTTAATCCCTCTCCGCTAAGTTAGAAACAAAAACAAAGAGAAGTTATTTTCGATATTTGATCAATTCCAGAGGATTAATAGCAGTTAATATATAGTTATAATGGTTATTAATATAGTTGCAGCTGCCACAGACAGCAGGTCTTTGGCATCAGGTAGAGAAGTCAGCCCTTCCCACAGTATACTAAGTAGGTCCTAGGGGAGCAACTGTGTCCCTAAAGACCAAGCGGATGGTAATCAGGAATCTCTGCTCCTTAAATGCCAAGTAAGCCAAACGTGTGTTTGTGCATGCGTGGAAAAGTCAAATTGACAAACACTTTCAGTGATACTTAAATCTTGCTCCTGTTTCAGAAGAGGTCATGAAGGGTGGTTTAAAAAAAGGAATCAACTTGCCTCTGACAACCAAACAAAGAAATTCAGAACTCCAAGAAAAATTGGAGTTTATCTGACTTCTCTCCTGTTCTTTTCCTTTTCTTCCTTCTGTTTTATAGATCAAGAAAAAGGGACAGAGAGAGGGGACAGGGACTTGCCCACAGCCCGTGTGAGCCCCAGAACTGGATTCTCACACGGGGCTCTCTGTGCTGGGCAGGGGCAGGGGGCAGGGAGCATGGGCAGCCTGACACACCTGCTGCCCTCTGCGACTTGACACAGTCTGCATATTTTAAACAAGCGAACTCTCAGAATCAACACCCCCGAAAGAAGAAAGCCAAAGAGAACATCGGGAGCATTGGGGAAAACTAGCATTGGGGAAAGGTACAGAGAAGTCTACACACACACACACACACACACACACACAGTGTGTATATACCTGAAAGAAAAGGAGGACAGGAAACTGGTAACACTGGTTATAGAGAGGACTAGTCTAGTCGCTGGCGAACAGAGATTGAAGAACACTTTTCACTGCATAGCCTTATGAATTTTGTTCCGTTAATAGATTTCTGATTCAAATAGATAAATTTAAGAACAAAGAAAATATTTGGGGAAAACTAACCAACCAACCAGACTTGATCCTTAACAAAATCACTTACAATGGTTAACCCCATTTTCTGGAAGAGAAAAACTAAGACAGAAAAAGATACAAAGCCAAGCCTGGGAGCTGGGATTATAACAGAAAGACATCCACAATTTCTAACTTCTTGCTTAACCCATTGTGGCTGCAACCACAGCAGCCAAGTACAAGGTGGCTTTTTTTTTTTAATGTGTTTTTAAAAGGCAGACATCTGTTCTATTTTGACACATCCTGGCTGCCCAAATGTTTCTTTCAGCTCTAAATATTTGCTTCACCAATGGAAATGTTTCCATCACTGCAACAAAACAAACATTTGCTTTGGGATGGGAGGGCTAGCCATACGCTGTCTCATATGTTCTTTGAAACAGCCTGATTTGGGAAACAACTCCACTATAGGACACAAATCAAGGTGGAGATTTTTTTGTTCCTTTAAGAAAACCTTGTCACAAGAGTTTGGTGCACTAGGGCACGCTCTTTAGTCACTCAGCTGGATGTTATAAACGTTCCTTTGGGGTTTTCTTCTACATCTTGAATCTTAAGCATGTGATCAGAAGGTCTATTATTTGGCATTCAGCTTACTTCCTGAAGATTTCAGCTACCATGCAGCCATCAGATGTTCTTGCAAGTCCTCACATTAATCTGATATTAACACATGAAAACATGCTATGTCCTAATAGGTCAATACATAAATTACTTTGTCACCACCTAGTCGTGTAGCTCAAATGAATCTGGTATTGGTTGCTACTGTCAACATGATTAGTATTGAGATAAATATGTAGCACTCAACCAAATCCATAAATATTTGAGTGCTTATTTTGCTAGGCAGGGTAAGAGTGCAAGATCTCATTTTCCCTACCTGTTAAATGGGAGCCTCCCTAGGACCCCTTCCTCCCAGTTTCTTATGTTGAATGAGTTTTGTCTGTTTCTCTGTCTACAATGCATAATAGGTAGAGTATATAGAATAATATAGATATATATAGACATAACAAAATAATGTCAACTGCAGAAAACATGGAAAATAAAGAAAACCACGCACACACACACACACACACACACAAATCATTCATATTTCCACTCTTCACTCAAAGTAACGGCCAAGTGTATTAAGCCCACGTGTAGCAGAGGGTTTTAGTTCTTTACATCTTTAACTCTTTGAGCTCCATGCTAACCCTGTGCAGGCCCGCCGAGGGGCACGACACAAGGTTTGCAGGCCCACAGTTTTGTTTGCAGGCTCACGGTTTTGTTTGCAGGCTCACAGTTTTGTGGCACCTCTGAGCAGTGCCAGAAGTAGGCACTTGATTCTCCCCATTTACAGGGGAAGGGCCTGAGGCTCACAGACATGAACTGGCCTATCTGAGCTCTCTCTGCTGCAGGGTGGAGGGCCGGGCTCGGACCCCAGGCCCAGGCTCCTCAGCACTACTCTATACAGCATGGGGCAGGGGGTGGAATATTCCAAATCTCATTCAAGCTGAAAGGTAACACTGACATCTCTGACTTTCAGCTTATCATTCAGACGTATTGGCAAAGTTATTAAGACTGGATTTCTTCAAATTAAAAACTGCTTTTAAACATGAGGATGGTCAATGCCAGTGAGGGTGCTGTGGAAGAGCAACTGAGAAACTTTGGAAGACACTTCAGCACTCTATCGCAAGAGTTTTTAAAATGTTCATACCTTTGACTCAATTATTTTGCTTCTAAGAAATAATAAAATAATGTAGTAAAAGACTTATGCAGAAAGACGGTTCATTAGCCGGGCGCAGTGGCTCACGCCTGTAATCCCAACACTTTGGGAGGCCAAGGCGGGCAGACTGCTTGAGCTCAGGAGTTTGAGACCAGCCTGGGCAACACAGTGAGACCCCCATCTCTACAAACAACAACAACAACAAAAACCCTACAAAAATTAGCTGGGCATGGTGGTGCACACCTGTAGTGCCAGCTACTTGGGAGGCTGAGGTGGGGATTGCTTCAGCCCAGGAGGTTCAAGGTTTGAATTCAACTTACCCTCTGAATTCAACTTACACTTGCTCAGCAGGGGAGAGAGAGGGAAATTACACTACACCTGGTGGGGGTGGGGACAGGCTTACCATTTCACTCCACAAGTGCTGCATCTTCCAGTGAGCACAAGACGGGATGTTTGAACCCGCTGTGCCCTCATTACCTCATTCCCACACACCCTTGCAGTCTGAGCACTGTGTCACAGGCTATTCTCCCCCACATGGCTTGGCACTCGTATGCGATGCAGACTATGTCATCTGGTATTAAACCAAAGATCTGTTTCAGTGTGAAGGAAAATGTGGGCTCTACTGGACTTACTGAGGGAACACCTTTTCTAAGGGATTTTTAACAATTATTTTAAAAATTAATATTTAAAAAAATATTTGTATTATATAAAGTTCTAAAGATATAAAAGGGTATACAGTAGCCCACCCTTATCTGTGGGGGGTTTCATTCTAAGACACTCAGTGAATGCCTGAAACTGCAGATAATACAAAATTCTATACATTGTATGCACAAATTTTTTTTCCTCTTTCACAATTTCATGGATAGATTTGTTCGTACAATAGATTTTTAGCAACCTCAGCATATGTTTTTTTTTTCTTTCCTTATTAAGTCAAGAGCATTCTCCATTTCACTTAAAGGAAGCACTTTACGGCTTCTCTTTGACATATCTGAATTGCCGGCATCACTAGTCTTGCACATGGGGACAGTATTAAGTAACATAGAGCTTACTTGAACACAAGCACTTGGATACCATGACCATCGATCTGATCACCATGAGGGCTACTAAGTGACTGCCAGGTGGAGGCGTCCACAGCATGGATAAGCTGGACAAAGGGATGATCCACATCCCAGGTAGGAGAGCATGAGATTTCATCAAGCTACTCAGAATGGCACACAATTTACAACTCATGAATCATTTATTTCTGGAATTTTCCATTTAAACATTTTTAGACTTTGGTTCATCTCGGGTACCTGAAACCGTGAGAGGCAGAATATGGATAAGGGGGACCACCTTATTGTGAAAAGTCAGTCTCCTTCCCACTCCTGCCACCCTGTTACATCCTCCAGGGGCAACTGCTGCTAAAGTTTCTTGTATAAAAAGCATACATGGCCGGGCGCGGTGGCTCAAGCCTGTAATCCCAGCACTTTGGGAGGCCGAGACGGGCGGATCACGAGGTCAGGAGATCGAGACCATCCTGGCTAACACGGTGAAACCCCGTCTCTACTAAAAATACAAAAACTAGCCGGGCGAGGTGGCGGGCGCCTGTAGTCCCAGCTACTGTGGAGGCTGAGGCAGGAGAATGGCTTAAACCCGGGAGGCGGAGCTTGCAGTGAGCTGAGATCTGGCCACTGCACTCCAGTCCAGGCTACAGAGCGAGACTCCGCCTCAAAAAAAAAAAAAAAAAAAAGCATACATGTAGCTGGGGCACAGTGGTGGACACCTATAATCCCGCTGCTTGGGAGGACGAGGCAAGAGGATTATTTGAGTCCAGGAGTTCAAATCTAGGCAACATAGTGAGACTCCATCTCTCTTTTTTTTTTTTTTTTTTTTTTGAGACGGTGTCTCGCTCTTTCACCCAGGCTGGAGCACCGTGGTGCAATCTCGGTTCACTGCAACCTTAGCCTCCTGGGTTCAAGCAATTCTCTACCTCAGCCTCCCGAGTAGCTGGGATTACAGGCATCCACCACCACGCCCAGCTAATTTTTTCGTACTTTTAGTAGAGACAGGGTTTAACCATCTTGGCCAAGCTGGTCTTGAACTTCTGACCTCACAATCTACCCGCCTTGGCCTCCCAAAGTGCTGGGATTACAGGCAGAGCCACTGCGCCCAGCCAAGACTCCATCTCTTAAAAAAAAAAAAAAAGCACATGTGTCTATACATATGTGTGTACATCTGTATGTATATTTTTATACAAATGAAAGCATGCTATACACGCTGTTCTATACTTTGCTATTTTTAATTAGGTTATCTTGCAGGATACTCCATATTAGTATCTACAGAACTCTCTCATTCTATTTAATGGCTATATGGTTGGTATGGATGTACTATAATTTATTTAACATCCCCTACTGAACATTTACTCCTACAAACAAAGCCATAATAAAGGACCCTGAATATACCACTTGTTCATGTGTAACTGTATCCCTAGGAATAGACTCAGATGTGTGCAGTTTTAATTTTAATAAGACCTGTCAAACCTTCTTCCAGGTTGTTTCCCACTCACATTCCCTCAACGTTGCCTACATGACGCTATCAAGCTTTTTATCTTTGCCACTCTGAAAGGTTAAAAAATTGTCTCATTATTATTATTATTATTTTGAGACAGAATCTCACTCTGTCACTCAGGCTGGTACCATATCGGCTCACTGCAACCTCTGCCTACCAGGTTCAAGCAATTTTCGTGCCTCAGCCTACCGAGAAGGCGGGATTACAGGAGTGTGCCACCAGCCCTAATTTTTGTATTTTTGTAGAGACGGGGTTTCACTATGTTGGCCAGGCTGGTCTCGAACTCCTGGCCTCACGTGATCCATCTGCCTCGGCCTCCCAAAGTGCTGGGATTACAGGCGTGAGCCACCACGCATAGCCTCATTATAATTTTAAGTAAACTTTTGTTGGCATTGAATATATACAGAAAAGCATGTACATTTTAAATGTATAGCTTAACGAATTTTCCCATAGTGAACACACTTATGTAACTACCACTCAGATCGAAAAATAGAGTTAACAGCCTCTAGCAACATCCCTCGTCTCCTCCCAGTCACCACCTAACTTCTAATACCACAGATTCAGTGTGCTTGCTTTTGAATTTTATATGTGTGGGATAATATGGAAAGCACTATTTGATAAACGGCTCCTTTTGTTCAACATTATCCTTGCGAGAGTCATCCGTGTTGCTATACGTAGCCACAGTTCATTCAAATTGTTGTATTGTATTCTTATACAGTAAAAGAATGTATCTATTTCCAGTTTTGGACCATCTATGAATAATGCTGCTATCAACATTCTTAGATATATTTTTTGAGGGGAAATGCTCGATCATAGAGTGCACAACTTCTCAGCTTTAACAGATACTGCCAACAATGTCCAAAACGGTCACAGCAATTCACACTCCCACCAGCAGAGTAGGAGAGCTCTGGCTGTCCCACACCCAGCAGCAAAGTTCTCAGTCTTTTCCATTTTAGTCATTCTAGTGGGTGTGAAGGATAGCACATTCTGATTTCAATTTGCATTTCTCTGACAGCGAATGAGACTGAACACTTTTTGTTTGTTTATCGTCTTCAGTGAGTACAGCGTTCTACGTAATAAGGCAAGTTTGTTCATTGTGTTGTTGGAATCTGGATTGCTCTGTCTGTTTGTACTATCAAACATGGAGAGAGAAGTTTTGAAACGCCCCATGAGGATAGATTTGTCCAATCCTCCTTCCAGGTCTGTCCAGGTTTGCTTTACGTATATTGAAGTTATGTTTATTAGGTGTGTAAGTATTTTGAAATGTTCATCTTGTTGGTGACTGACCATTTTATTATTCTGAAATTTTTCTATCTCTGACTCTACTTTTGTTTGTTTGTTTGTTTGTTTTGAAATGGGGTCTTGCCCTGTTGCCCAGGCTGGAGTTCAGTGGTGCGATCTCCACTCACCGCAACCTCCGTCTCCCAGGTTCAAGCGATTCTCCTGCCTCAGACTCCCGAATAGCTGGGATTACAGGCGTGCACCACTGCATAGAGACTGGGTTTTGCCATGTTGGCCAGGCTAGTCTTGAACTCCTGACCTCAGGTGATTCACTCACCTGGGCCTCCCTAAGTGCTGGGATTACAGGTGTGAGCCACCACGCCTGGCCTTCTGACTCTACTTTTAAGACCACCTTGTCTGGTATTAGTACCGAGTTTCTTGTGGTTAGTGTTTGCATGGTATATCTTTTTCCATCACTTGACATTTAATTCTTAAATACTTTTATACTAAAGTTGTGTCTGATGCAAGCAGCAAGTCTTTTAAATCTAATCTTGACCAACCACTTTTAATGGAGTATTTACTCCATTTATATTTAACGTAAATGCTGAAATTTGGGGGTTTATATCTTTCATATTACAATTTGTTTTCCTTTTGACCTGTTTAGTGCTCTCTTTTCTCTCCTGTCTTCATTTTAATTCAGTTTTTCCCTCTATTACCTTGCAGTCAACGTGGTTGCTGATGGATTTCTCTACTGCAAAGTTACTATCTTTTCTTTCATAGTTAATACACAGCTTGGAAAAGACACTTCGCTCTTTCTCTTCAAACTTTCATCTTCTCATTTTAGCACCCATCAATGGAACTTGTCTGCAACAATAATTACTGGATGTTTGCCTAATGGGAGATCCTCAATTAAGAGTGAAAGGGATTCTGAGACTAAAACACTTGCGAACCAATGCCCTAGACATCACAATATATCCTTTACTTACTATAGTGTGATATAAATGAGAAATTTTACCATTCCCCCAAAGATCCTCGCACATATAACACTTTCCCTCCACCCCTCCTTTCGTGTACTGGCATGCATTTCAACTATAATGTATGTTAAAATCCATAAGAAAGACATTCTTACTTTACACAGTCAATATTCACTGATATGTGTCCTTTTGTTTGTTCTTCATTCTTTCCTGCATTTCTATGTTTCCATGTAAGATTATTTTCTCTCTGCCTGAAAACTCCTTTAGTGTTTCTTTCAGTACAGTGTGCTGGTGATGACTTTTCTCTTTTTGTCTGCCTGGAAATGCTGTATTTTCCTTCACTTTTTAAAGACATTCTGTTATGAAATAATTTCTGATTTATATAAAAGCTGCTGAAAGCATAGTACAAAGAATTCTCATACATCTTTCACCCAGGTTCTTTAAATGTTAAATTCATCACATTTGTTTTATTATTCTCTATTGATCTGTCTATACGATTATTTTCCCTGAACTGTTTGAGACTAAGTTACAGACATCACACCCTACCCCTTAAATATTTCAGTAAGCATGTCTTGATTTGGGTGGGAGTGGGGGAAGCTCATGCTTGTATATAACCACAGCTTGAATATAACCACAGAATAATTACCAAAATCAAGAAGTTAACAGTGTTACATTTATATCTGTAGCTCAGATCTTTCCTCTGAACTTGATTCATAATATCCCTCTGCCCACCTGATACCTCCACTTGGATGTCTGATATCTCAAACTTAGTATGTCTAACACTGAACTCCTAATCTTGCCCTACCAAACTGCTCCATTCCTAGTTAATGACAACTCCAAACGTCTAGTCACACAAGGCCAAAAACCTTGGAGTCATCCTTAATTTCTACTTCTCTTTCATATCCAGATCCAACAATTCAGGCTATTCTATTGGATTTACTTCCAAAAAATATCCAGGGAATCTGAGGCCATCTTAATACTAGACTAGTCTCCCAGCTTCCACCCTGGTGATCCTATTAAACCTTACATCAGATGGTATCACTCCTTGCTTAAAACACTGATGATTTTCCATTTTACTCAAAGTAAAACCAAAGTCCTCACCAAGACAATGTTGCCCTACACAACCTTACTTCCTGTGAACACTGTGACCTCGTCTCTCATTGTTATCCACCTGGCCTACCATTCTTGTTCCTGGAATTTGTCAGACACACTTTCTCTTCAAGCTTCTGCATTGGTCATTCCCTTTTCCTGAAACTCTTTCTACACAGAAATCTGCATGGTTTGCTTCCTCGTTGTCTTCAAGTTTTTGCTCAAAATGTTATCTTAGAGGGGCCTTTCCAAACCATCCCATTTAAAATGGCAAATTCCTAAGAAGAATCCTCTATTGCTTTTACTCAACTTATGTTTATATTTTATTCTATTTACTGCCTTCTCCCTCCCACTCTACCATTACATTTGGGGTTATTTTATTCACTGCTATGTTCCTAGTACCTAAAACACATAAGTTCTACTGGCACCTAGTAGATATTCAATAAAAATGTGTAAAAAGTCAGGCGTGGTGGCTAATACCTGTAATCTCAGCACTTCGGGAGGCTGAGGCAGGAGGATCACTTGAGTACAGGATCAAGATGGGCCTGGAAAACATAGTGTGACCTCACCTTTTTTTAAAAAAATAGCTGGGTGCAATGGTGTATATTTGTAGTCTCAGTTACTAGGGAGGCTGAAGCAGGAGGACTGCTTGAGCCCAGGAGGTCAAGGGTGCAGTGAGCCATGATTGCACCACTGCACTCCAGCCTGGGTGGCAGAGCAAGACCCTATCTCAAAAAAAAAAATAAAATAAAAATAAAATAATAAAAAATTAAAAAGTGTAGAAAGAATAAATAAATGGAAAACCCAAAATGTAAAAAGTAATGTTCAGGTTTTGGGAGGTCCAGAAGGGCACGGAGAAAAATCAGAGTCCTACCTTCTTGATTCCCTCTTTGCCCCTGAAATATCTCCTCAGAATCTCCAAGGATCCCCAGAAGTAAGTATAAAAACTGTTACCAGGCCAGGCGAGGTGGCTCATGGCTGTAATCCCAGTACTTTGGGAGGCCAAGTGGGGCAGATCACTTGAGGTCGAGAAGTTCAAGACCAGCCTGGCCAACATGGTAAAACTTCCGTCTCTACTAAAAATATAGAAATTAGCCAGGCGTGGTGGCAGGTGCCTGTAGTCCCAGCTACTCAGCAGGCCGGGGCAGCAGAATCACTTGAACCTGGGAGGCAGAGGTTGCAGTGAGCTGAGACTGTGCCACTGCACTCCAGCCTGGGCTACAGAGTGAGACTCCATCTCAAAACAAAACACAACAGAACAAAACAAAATGCCTGTTACCATATATTCACCCAGTACTAAAGCAAAGTAGTTTATTCATCAGCCCCTGATAAGTCTTATACTCTGGAGAGAGTCAGGCATTAGTCTTCTACCCTTGATGTTCCAGCCATCAGAGTAGCTTCTTCCCAACCCCACTCTGAGCTTGTCAGTTGTTCTAGGTTATCTCTTCCATCACCAAAGCTCCTCTGTGATCACCCTACGTAGTTTTCTACACCCTGGTTACTTTTCTACAGCAATTACTATCTAGATAATACTCCTCTGGTTGTCAAACATAGATGGCTTTATAACCTTTCTTTTATCTTATATGGTTTTCTGAGGATTTTGATGTTGTTGAACTTTTATTCTCTGCCTTATGCATTACTGTATCCCCAAAACCTAAAATACTGATCAACCCATAGTGGGCATTCACCAAATAACTGTTCAATGTGTGCATAAATGCGAATAAAGCATACTGGTGCTTCATGGATTGCAGATTTTCAATAGCTATAAGATATGTTTGTAGCACTTGGTGAAAATCCCTTTTTTCCCCTCTTAAAAGAAAAGCTATTTATCATAAAATTCATTATCACTGTCATCATTAACATTTAAGATTATTCTTGGAGTTTCATCCTATGTAATAAAGCAGGAAATAAAATGTCTACGAATTAGAGACAAGTTTACAAAATAATAATTGACCATCTAGCTATAAAATTTAATTTAATCATAAGAAAGTGGGATGGCAAGATATAGTATATAAAATTAAAAATCAGTAGCACTCCTATGTACCAGCAATAATTAAAAAATAAAATGAAGAGAAATTCCTTTCGTAGTAGCCATGAGAAATATAAAATTACTATAGCCTTACAAAATGTTAGATCAGTATAAAGAAATGTTGCAAAGAGAAATAAAGGGAGACAAATGAAAAAGCCTTTTCAAATTAATTTATAAGTTTAACACAATTTCAATTTAAAAAACCCAATTATTTTAAATTATCTCAGATGTTCCTCAAGCTTATTTGGGAGAATGTACAAATAAGAATAACAAGGATCAGTCAGGCATGGTGGCTCACACCTGTAATCCCAGCACTTTGGGAGGCTAAGGTGGGTGGATCACGAGGTCAGGAGTTCAAGACCAGCCTGGCCAAGATGGTGAAGCTCTGTCTCTAATAAAAATACAAAAATCAGCAGGGTGTGGTGGCGGGTGCCTGTAATCCCAAGTACTCAGGAGGTTGTGGTAGAGAACTGCTTGAAACCCAGAGATGCAGGTTGCAGTGAGCCGAGATTATACCACTGCACTCCAGCCTGGGCAATAGAGCCAGATTCTGTCTCAAAAAAAAAAAGATAACAAGCATCCTCTTAACACCAAGGTCAGAGGCAACAAGAATGGAAACAGGTTCATTCTGCCCTCGTGGGATTCCAGACTGCTCTTAATTTTCCTCTCCTGACTACCTGCCATGTAGACCTCAAGTTCCAGCCTCAGACGTGGCAACAGCATACATATTTCCCATTGGTTCTGCTTCTCTGGTTGAACCCTTACTAAGACACAGAAGACTGTTCTTTTCCTTTGTAGCTCATATCAACAGGACACTTATTTGTTAATTTATGTGTCAGCTGCTTCCTCCACTAGAAGCATAACATAGTGGTTAAAAACAAAAATCAGGAAAAAAAGTGGCTTATGTTTCAATCCTGGCTCTGACATTTAACAGCTATGAGTCAGGTCCCTCATCTGTAAAATGGGAATAAAGTTGTTATAAAGATTAAATAAGGTATTACTTTCATAGATCAATACCTGACATATATAAGCAGTATATGAATTTGATGAATTAAAAATATAACAAAAATAATGCACTGAAAAAAAAAAGAATACCTAGGAATGTTCAGTCGTCCATTCTGTATCCTCTTCTGGATATTTAGATAATTCTTTGTTTTTTTTTAAGTGGTTCCTCTAGGGATTACAATATACGTTCTTAATGTATCAGTCTACTCTGAATTAATATTATACCATGTTACATATTAAGAACTTTAATATGATACATATATGATACATAATATGAGACACATATAATATGATACATGTATGTACTATACTGTATTATCATTTATATTAATAATATATTTTATTAAGAATCTTGGCCAGGCACAGTGGCTCACGCCTGTAATCCCAACCCTTTGGAAGGTCAAGGCAAGTGGATCACTTGAGCTCAGGAGTTCAAGACCAGCCTGGGCAACACGGTAAAACTCTGTCTCTACTAAAAATACAAAAATTAACCAGGTGCAGTGGCATGCACCTGTAATCCCAGCTACCTGGGAGGCCAAGGCAGGAGAATCGCTCGAACCCGGGAGGTGGAAGTTGCAGTGAGTTGAGATTGTGCCACTGCACTCCAGCCTGGGTGATAGAGTGAGATCCTATCTCAAAAAACAAAAACAAAAACAAAAAAAAAACAAAGAATCTTAATTCCATTTACACCTCCTGTGTCCTTTGTGCTCTTGTTGTAAAATGTTCATTACATATAAATATATGAGTATATTATAAATCTAACACTACATTGTTGTTACTGCTTTAGTTCACTGACTTTTACAAAATTGAAGAATAAAAATAAAATAGTATTTTATATTTTCCTATGTATTTAACATTCCCACTGCTCTTTATTCCTTCCTGAGGACCCAAATTTCCATCTAGTATTGTCAGAGGCACGTGAACCAGAACAACTCCATCTTGAATACGAGTTGGGTAAAATGAGGCTGAAACCTACTGGGCTGCATTCCCAAACAGTTGAGGCACTCTAAGTCACAGGATGAGACAGGAAGTTGGCACAAAATACAGGTCATAAACACCTTGCTGATAAGACAGGTTGCAGTAAAGGAGCTGGCCAAAACCCACCAAAACCAGAATGGCCATGAGAGTAACATCTGCTTGTCCTCACTGCTACACTCCCACCAGCGCCATGACAGTTTACAAATGTCATGGCAACATTGGGAAGTTACCCTATATGGTCTAAAAAGGGGAAGCATGAATAATCCACCCTGTTTGGCATATCAAGAAATAACCATAAAAATGGGCAACCAGCAGCCCTGAAGGCTGCTCTGTCTGTGGAGCAGCCATTCTTTTATTCCTTTACTTTCTTAATAAACTTGCTTTCACTTTGCCCTGCGGACTCGCCCAGAATTCTTTCTTGTGCGAGATCCAAGAACCCTCTCTTGGGGTCTGGATTGGGTCCCCTTTCCTAACAGATTTCTCTTTCTTGTAACAGTATTATCTTCTCTTCAATGGGAAGATCTCACATATTTATTAAATGCACATCTGTTGGTGACAATTTCTCTCAGCTTTTATCTTATAATGTCTTTATTTTTCCTTCATGTTTAATGGATATTTTCACTGTATACAGAATTCTAGATTAAGTGTCTTTTCTTTCGCCATTTTGAGGACATCATTCCATTGTCCAGTGCACAACACTGTCTCTGATTATGAGTCAACCATAATTCTCATCACTGTTCCCTTTTCTTTAATATTCAGCAGTTTCACTACGATACACCTCGAGGTAATTTTCTTTGTATTTATCTTACTTGTAATTGGCCACACTTCCTGGGCTGCTGTTTGTGTGGGGTTTCTTTAATCAAAATTGGAAATTTCCCAGCCAACATTGCTTTAAATATTTTTTTTGCCTCATCCTTCTCTCCTTTTTGGGAGTACTGCTGTCACCCTATGTTAGACAGCTTGATTTTTGTCCTGCAGGTCATTAAGGCTCTGGTCCTATTTTTATTCCAGCTATTTTTCCTCTCCATACTTCAGTTTGGATGATTTGTTTACCTGTCTTCAAGTTCACTGATCCTTCCTTCTGTTACGCCCAATCTGCTGTGTCTCACCCAGGGAAATTTCAGCGTCAGGTTTTGTGTTTTTCAGTTCTAAGATTTACATTTGGTTGTTTTTCACAACTTCCTTATCTCCACTGCAACTCCTCACCTCTTTACCTTTTTACCTATTTTTTATGTAAATTATTTTAACATATTTGTTCATAAAGTTCCTGTTCACCTGTGAATTTGTTTCTATTAACTGACTTTTCATTCAGTAAGGGTCACAGGATCCTGTTTCTTCCCACGTCTAGTAATTTTTAAATTTTATACTGGCTGTTGAAGGTGATAGTTTGTAGAGGCTCTGGATTCTGTTTTCTTCTGCAGAATTCAGTTTATTCCAGTAGACAGTTAAATCACTGGCAGATCTGGTGTAGACACAATTGTATGCTTTTATTTCTGTTTCGCACTTAGTCCTAGGGAAAATGTCATAGCCCTGGGGGGTAGTATTTGCCCCTAAGGGGTAGCCCTTCTGGGATTGCAAAGCAAAGTCCAAGGTGTTTATCAAATCTCCTCTAACTTGACAAGACTCCAACTCCAAATGTTCTCTCTCCCACAGCAGGCAGCTACTGAAATCTCTGCTGGAATCTGTGGCACTTCCCCTAGGCATGGGCAGTGCAGCAGTTAGTCTAGCATGTGAGAGGTGTTTATATGTAGTTTGGGGTGATCCCTGGCATGGTTTTCTCCTTTCTAGGATTGCCATCTTCAATTTCCAGACATGCTGACAAGTCTCAAAATCCATCCCCTGATTCCTCAAACCAACATGACACAGCTTTCTGCTTGAGTTCTGTTGGCCAGCACCTGATGGGCTGGGGAGGGCCTTATAAAGGTGGCTCCCCTGGATGCGGTCTTTCTTTCAAGAACCAAATTCATTCCAATTTCTGCTTGCTTTTGGTGGCACTCCAGTACCTTCAAACTATGCTTTAAAAATACTGTGTTTCGGCTGGGTGTGGAGGATCACCAGGTGAGATCGAGACCACCCTGACTAACACAGTGAAACCCCGTCTCTACCAAAAAAATACAAAAAATTAGCCGGGCGTGATGGCAGGCACCAGTAGTCTCAGCTACTCGGGAGACTGAGGCAGGGGAATGGCATGAATCCAGGAGGCGGAGCTTGCAGTGAGCCGAGATCGTGCCACTGCACTCCAGCCTGGGCAACAGAGCAAGACTCCGTCAAAAAAAAAAATAAATATATACACACACACACACACACACACACATATATGTGTTCAAAATTTATTTTTGTTATTGGTGGGAGTATTATTCTGATACAAGCTACTCCATCATTACTGAAAGCCAAGAACTCTCAGAATTATTTTTTTTTTTTTGAGACAGAGTATTACTCTGTCACCCAGGCTGGAGTGCAGTGGCATAGTTTTGGCTCACTGAAATCTACACCTCCCAGGTTCAAGCAATTCTCCTGCTTCAGCCTCCCAAGTAGCTGGGATTACATACACATGCCGCGAAGCCCAGCTAATTTTTGTATTATTAGTAGAGATGGGGTTTCGCCGTGTTGTCCAGGCCAGTCTCAAACTCTTGTGATCCACCTGCCTCTGCCTCCCAAAGTGCTGGGATTACAGGCGTGAGCCACTGCACTTGGCCTCAGAATGTTTTTTAAAGAATGGTGAGGCCGGGCGCGGTGGCTCAAGCCTGTAGTCCCAGCACTTTGGGAGGCCGAGACGGGCAGATCACTAGGTCAGGAGATCGAGACCATCCTGGCTAACTCGGTGAAACCCCATCTCTACTAAAAAATACAAAAAACCAGCCAGGCGAAGTGGCGGGTGCCTGTAGTCCCAGCTACTCGGGAGGCTGAGGCAGGAGAATGGCGTAAACCCGGGAGGCGGAGCTTGCAGTGAGCTGAGATCTGGCCACTGTACTCCAGCCTGGGCGACAGAGCCAGACTCCGTCTCAAAAAAAAAAAAAAAAAAAAAAAAAAGAATGATGAAGTGAGCCTTGCTCTTATACATATTAAAGTTGATAATAAGATACAGCAATTAGGCCAGGCGTGGTAGCTCACGCCTGTAATCCCAGTGCTTTAGCAGGCCGAGGCAGGTGGATCACCTGACATCAGGGGTTCAAGACCAGCCTGGTGAAACCCCCTCTACTAAAAATACAAAAATTAGCTGGGCGTGGTGGCACCTGTAATCCCAGCTACTTGGGAGGCTGAGGCAGGAAAATCACTTGAACCTGGGAAGCAGAGGTTGCAGTGAGCCGAGATAGTGCCACACACTCCAGCCTGGGCAATAAGAGCAAAACTCCATCTCAAAAAAAAAGTACAGCAATTAAAACATTGTGGCACTTGTGTAAGACTGTATAGGTCAATAAAAACAGAATAGATATCCCTGAAAGAGACCTTGTTATGTATTAAAATTTAATTTGTAATAGAGGAAGCATACTAAACAACTGGGGACAGAAATGATTTACTCATGTGAAGGATAGTCAGGGAAAAAGTAATGTTTGAAAGGAGCTTCACACCATTTCACAAATTTCAGGATTAAAGAGTTAAATATAAAAACATAAACCATAAAAACGAAAATGAAATGTGGGTGAATATTTAACATCACTGTTTCAGTGTTTATGGACAAACTATTTCATCTCTTTCCTTAGTTTCTTTCTCAATTGCAAGAAGATAATAAAAAATACTTACCTCATAGGGTTTTTGTGATTAAATAAGGGACTTAGCTTATTGCCTGACACATAATCAGCCCTCAATACATGTTAGCTGTTACTGTAATTATTACTATTTAATAATTATGGGGATGGAATCTCTTACCATAAAAATAATAGAGGAAATATCAGAAGATTGGTAGATCTGATTATGTGAAAATAATCACTTTTATATATTAAAAAATATAAAAGGCAAGGAATGGTAGAGAAAATGTTTGCAAACATGGCCAAGAATTAATATTCTTAATATATAAAGGGTACTTAAAAATCAGTAAGTAAAGCACTAATATCCCAAGAGAAAATGAGAGGAAGGACTGAATAAACATTTCTGAAAGTAAACATATTTTAAAAGTTCAACTGTTACTAATCAAACAGATGCAAATGAAAACAATATGAGAAAGCTGTTTTGTTGCTAATTTGTCATTTTTTAGTGACCATACTCAAGTAGCATATTGAGACAGGTACTCTCATCCCCTGGTGAAGGAGCTACTATGCCCTATTCAGAAAACTATCACTATGTGCCCAGAGTCTTAAAACGATCATATCCTATGAGTCAACACTTCCGCATTTCAGGAATCCATTTTGAGAAAATATCAGACAATGCTGTGCACCATTTTTTTTCTATTCCTTTAAACAAAAAACAAGAAAGGAAGAAAATAAATTAAGTGCTCATCTCAAGAAGCTGGAAGAACATCAGAAAAAATCCAAACAAAGTAGATGAAAGGAATTCTGCAGAAGAGTGTTTTAAATTTTCCAAGTGGCCAAATTTTTTTGCAGGGCTTCTTACTGTAAATTTTAGTTTTATTGCCATATGGTCAGAGAACCAGGAGCTATGTGATTTCTGCCTTTTGGGTTTTATTGGAATTTTTCTTTGTGGTTAATTAACAACTTTTTATAAATGTACCATAGGTGTTGAAAAATTAAATATTCTATTTTATGTGTATAAAATACCATTTATTTATAGATATAACAAGTTTATTGTTATCTAATTATTTCATATTCTCATTTATTTTTTGCCTGTGATTTATGAAATTCTAAAGTGTGTTAATATCTTCAGCTATGTGTTTGTAAACTCTTCTGTATTTCTAATAGCTTTTGCTTTATATACTTTGAAAGAATGTTTTTCAGTGCATAAAGTTGCATGAGGATTGTGTCTTCTAGGTATGTTGAACTTTGCAGTGGTACAAATTGACAATGTATTCTTTTTAATATTTTAAACTTAAATTTCTGATCTGCCTAATATTAATATTGTCAATTCTGTTTCCTTTTTTTTTTTTTCTTCCTTCCTTTTTTTTTTTGGAGACAGGTTCTTGCTCTGTTGTCTAGGAGTACAGCTCAAGCTATCCTCCCACATCAGCCTCCTGAACATGCTGGGACTACAGGTGCACACCACCATGCCTGGTTCATCTTTTACGAATCTTTTTGTTGAGGTGGGGGTCTCACCATGTTGCCCAGGCTGGTCTCGAACTCCTGGCCTCAAGCCATCCTCCTGCCTTGGCCCCCTAAGCTCTGGGATCACTAGTGTGAGCCACCACACGCAGCCAATTCTTTTTCTTTTGATTTGCATTTGCTCACTGTATCCAGCCCATCCCTTATTTTCAACTTTCCTGTGTTGTTTTATTTGAGTTACGTCTCTTGTTTACGCATAAAACTGGCCTTTGTTTTTTCTTCAGGTTTTACTCAGTTTGGGATCTGTCCTTTAACGGGATTTCCTGAATCTCATGATTATATATTGTGTGTACCATCTCCTTTTTTTTCTCTCCTTTGCAAGTTCTAAGTCCTATTTTCCTCTAGTCTAATAACGAGTAGACCTAATTTTTCAAAGCTGAGATAATATACATGGTTAAATGTGCAAAATCACACTAATCCTAAGCACAAAGCTTGAAGAATTTGTACATATGCATATACTTGTGTAACAACCACTCAGGTGGACATCCAGAACATCTCCCAGTACTCCATACGGCATCTACACCCTTCTCCAGAGGGGCCACTATGATATACTCGGATCGTCAGCATTCATTTTGCCTGTCCTTGAACTTCATAAAAATACATTTATTCTTTTAATCTGGCTTCTTTGACAGAATTCTTTAAGACTCACTCATGCAGCGGCACTGAACAGTAATTTATTCTTTTTTTTCTTGTTATGTAATATTCCCTTGTGTGTGGGCTTCATAAACCACCCACTTCTCTGCTGATGGGGCCCTTCCCCTCAGGTTTTGGCTTATTTATTTATTTAGAGATGGAGTCTCACTCTGTCGCCCAGGCTGGAGTGCAGTGGCATGATCTCGGCTCACTGCAACCTCCACTTCCCAGGTTCAAGCAATTCTTCTGCCTCAGGCTCCCAAGTAGCAGAGAATTACAGGTGTGCACCACAACACCTGGCGAATTTTTGTACTTCTACTAGAGATGGGGTTTCACCATGTTGGCCAGGCTGGTCTTGAACTCCTGACCTCAAGTGCTCTGCCCACCTCAGCCTCCCAAAGTGCTGGGATTACAGATGTGAGCTACCACACCCAGCCTTGGCTATTTTAAATAAAGCTGTCACATACATTCTTGTACATGTCTTTTTATGGATAGTTGTACCCATTTCTCTCGGGTTTATGTCTAATAATGGAATTGCTAGGTCATAAAATAAGCATGTCCTTAACTTTAGTAGAAAGTGCCAGCTTTTATTTGTTTGTTTGTTTGTTTGTTTTGAGGCAGAGTCTTGCTCTGTTACCCAGGCTGGAGTGCAGTGGCACGATGTCGGCTCACTGCAAGCTCCGCCTCCTGGGTTCATGCCATTCTCCTGCCTCAGCCTCCCGAGTAGCTGGGACTACAGGCGCCTACCATCACGCCCGGATAATTTTTTGTATATTTAGTAGAGATGGGGTTTCACTGTGTTAGCCAGGATGGTCTCAATCTCCTGACTTCATGATCTGCCCACCTCAGCCTCCCAAAGTGCTGGGATTACAGGCGTGAGCCACCGTGCCCAGATCAAAGTGCCAGCTTTTTAAAGGCAGCTACACTGTCATCACCAATGCATGAGGGTTACTGCTGCTCCACATTCTTGCCAACACTTGCTATTCTCAGCCCTTTAAATTTAGCCATTCTAGTAGGTGTGTATAATGGTGACTTGCTGTGGTTTAAGTTACATTACCCTGATGAGGAGTGATATTAAGCATCTTTTTATATGTTTATTAACCCTCTGGAAATGCTCCTTAATAAAGTAAACATTCAAGCTTTTTGTACACCTTTTTTTAAGAGAGACAGGATCTTACTGTGTTGCCCAGGCTGGTCTCAAATGATCTTCCTGCCTTAGTCTCCCAAAGTGCTGAGATTACAGGTGTGAGCCACTATGCCCAGCCTGTATACTTTTAAAAAGCCTGTACACTTTAAAAAATTAGGTTATTTGACTTTTTCTTACTGATTTGTAGGAGTTCTCTACATAGTAGATACAAGACCTGTCTAATGAATAAAATATACAGTCATGCACCACATGATATTTCAGTTAATGACGGACTGCACATACGATGGTAGTCCCGTAAGATTGTAATAAAGCTGAAAAAGTCCTATTGTTTAGTGCTGTCACAGTCATCATAATGTTGTAGCACAATTCATTACCTTTTTTCTATGCTCAGAAACACAAATATGTACCATTGTGTTACAACTGCCTACAGCATCCTTTTCAGTAACATCTGTATAGATTTGTAGTCTGGGAGCAATAGGCTATACTTGATAGCTTAAGTATGCAGTAGGTTATACCCTCCAGGTCTGTGTAGGTACAGTCTATAATATTTGTACAATGAAACTGTCTAATGACACATTTCTTAGAAGGTACCTCTGGCCAGGCACAGTGGCTCACACCTGTAATCCCAGCACTTTGGGAGACAGAGGCTGATGGATCGCAAGGTCAGGAGATCGAGACCATCCTGGCTAACACGGTGAAACCCCGTCTCTACTAAAACTACAAAACAAATTAGCCGAGCGTGGTGGCGGGCGCCTGTAGTCCCAGCTACTTGAGAGGCTGAGGCAGGAGAATGGCGTGAACCCGGGAGGCGGAGCTTGCAGTGAGCCAAGATTGTGCCACCGTACTCCAGCCTGGGCAACAGAGCGAGACTCCATCTCAAAAAAGATAAAAATAAAAAAGAACGTACCTCTGTCGTCCAGTGACACACGACCGTATTATAAATGTCTTCTCTATGGCTTGTCCTTTTGCCTTCTTACAGTTTTCGTGAATAGAAGTGCTTGATTTTGATGTAACATCTTTTTTGTTTTATGGTAAGTGGGCTTTGTGACCTAATCAAGAAATCTTTGCCTAATCCAAGCTCATGGAGATATCCTCCTGCGTTTTTCTTGTGCTTTATAGATTTATCCTCCTTATTTGTACATGTTTAAGGTAAGGGTATGATTACTCCAGCATAATTTTTTGGAGTACTGGCACATCCTGTTAATTTATTTATTCATCAACATGTAATTATTGAGAGCTTACTACGTCAGACGTGTGGGATAGGTCAATAAACAAGAAAGATACCATTCTTGCCATGTAATCTAGTAAGCAGTTTAACAAGTTAGATCCGTCAGCCCTTTAATTTCAGGAAATTCTTAATCTGAGGAAAGAGCTGAGTAAAATCTCTAACTTGTGTCCAGTATCTGGCTATCTGATCGTACTACATAAATTGGAAGCTCTGTGTCCTGTTTCCATTTTTCCAGATATCCTACAAACTGATGACGGTTGAGGGGAAGATCAGGAAAACTCACTCCCTTTATTTTTTCTGATTATGAACATTCAAAAACTGAAAATTTAAAAATTATCGCAAAATATACATTCCATAAAATTTACCGTCTTAGCCATTGTTTTTTTGTTTTGTTTTTGAGACAGAGTCTTGCTCTGTTGCCCAGGCTGTAGTGCAGTGGTGCGATCTCAACTCCCTGCAACCTCAGCCTCCCAGCTTCCAGCAATTCTCCCACCTCAGCCTCCCGAGTAGCTGGGACTACAGGCACCCACCACCACAACACCCAGCTAATTTTTGTATTTTTAGTAGAGAGGGGGTTTCAACCCTGTTGCCCAGGCTGGTCTCGAACACCTGGGCTCAAGCAATCCGCCCGCCTCCGCCTCCCAAAGTGCTGAGATTCTATGCATAAGGCACCGTGCTTGGCCCATCTTAGCCATTTTTAATGTACGGTTCAGCGGTATTAAGCACATTCATACTGTTCCAATCAATACTACTATCCATCTCCAGAACACTTCAACTTCCAAAACTGAAACTCTGCACCCATTATAAACAACAAAACCCTATACCCCACCCTCAATCCCTGGCAAATACCATATGACATTCTTTAGAAACACATTTTTTAAAATACGGGAAAGTTTAAAGGCACCAGAAGTGAAAAGTAACACACAGTTCTACCATCCAGAAGCAACTGGTGTTAATATCTGGAACATAAAATGAAATCATATCTCAGCTGAAAATCAGATTCTAAAGTTGTGTACAAAGTGAAAATTGTGTATGTCAAAACAACTGTTGAAGGCCAGGCACAGTGGCTCACGCCTGTAATCCTAACCACTTTGCGAGGCCAAGGTGGGAGGACTGTCTGAGCCCAGAAGTTCGAGACCCACCTGGGTAACATGGTGAAACCCCGTCTCTACAAAAAAAAAAAAAATACAAAAACTAGCCAGATGTGGTGGCGTGTGCCTGTAGTACCAGCCATTTGGGAGGCTAAGGTGAGAGGATCACCTGAGTCTGGAGAGGTCAAGGCTGCAGTGAGCTGTGATCATATCACTGCACTCCAGCCTGGGCAACAGAGTAAGATACTGTCTCAAAAAAAATAAAATAAAATAAAACTGTTGACATTTTCTCTAAAACTTCCAGTTAGACATAGCAGCTTGAACACATACGTCTGGTTGATTTTTGTCATCTTACACTTACATGTTAGGAAGGACTCATGCTCAGAGATGCTCCAATCAGTTTTTTAGGGCCTCTGTCGTAAATACTGGATAGCCAAGAATCACCAGACATTTGAGGGAAAATGGAAAACTTAAAAATGGAAAAACAGGGCCAGGTGTGGTGCCTCACACCTGTAATCCCAGCACTTTGGGAGGCTGAGGTGGGCGGATCACAAGGACAAGAGACGAGACCATCCTGGCCAACATGGTGAAACTCCATCTCTACTAAAAAATACAAAAATTAGCCTGGTATGGTGACGCGCACCTGTAGTCCCAGCTACTTGGGAGGCTAAGACAGGAGAATCATCTGAACCTAGGAGGTGGAGGTTGCAGTGAGCCGAGATTGTGCCAATGCACTTCAGCCTGGTGACAGAGCGAGACTCCATCTCAAAAAAGAAAATGAAAAACAGCCATCCAAAAACAAACAAACAAAAAACTTGGAAGAAACAGAAATTAACTCCCAGAAAAAAAAGTAATGTTGCATCAATGAAACAAGAACAGAATATGGGGGGGGGGGGGGTGGGCGGAAAGGGAACACTCAAGAGAAAAGAAAGAACTCTCATAAATCAAACACCTGAGAGCAGAAAATTATTCAATACCCAGGAAAATACTGGAAGATAAAATTATTAGAAGATAAAATATTAGGAGAAATTACATACAAAGTAGGGCAAAAAAGATAAAAGAGGCCGGGCGCGGTGGCTCAAGCCTGTAATCCCAGCACTTTGGGAGGCCGAGGCGGGTGGATCACGAGGTCAGGAGATCGAGACCCTCCTGGCTAACACGGTGAAACCCCGTCTCTACTAAAAAATACAAAAAACTAGCCGGGCGCGGTGGCGGGCGCCTGTAGTCCCAGCTACTCGGAGGCTGAGGAGGGAGAATGGCGGGAACCCGGGAGGCGGAGCTTGCAGTGAGCCGAGATCGCGCCACTGCACTCCAGCCTGGGCGACACAGCGAGACTCCGTCTCAAAAAAAATAAAATAAAAGATAGGAAAGAAAATATATTTTCTTAAATACTTGAGGGTCAAGCCAGGACATCTACCATCCAGCTATTGGGGTTCTAAAAAAATATACAACACAAAAGAGAGGAAATTACTAAAGAAATAATACAAGAACATTTCACATTAAAAGACCCTCTCATGTACATCACTGTGAACTTTTAGAATACGTAGAATAAAGACAAGAGGTAAAGCTTTCAGAGGGAAATAAACAGCTCGTATAGAAAGGATCAGGAATCAGAACGACCTCAGACTTTTCAGCAGCAAAACAGGAAGGTAGAAAACAATAGACTATGTCCTCAAAATTCTAATAAAAAATTATTTCCAATCTAGAATTCTAAACCCAGCCAACCTAAAGATGAAATCGTGAAGACAGATTAAGGATGTTTTCAGATACTGCATCTAGAAAAGTTTACCTCCCATGCACACCTTCTCAGGAAGCTACTGGAGGATCTGTTCCACCAATCCAAAGAAGCAATCCAAGAAAGACCACATGGAAGTCAGAAGTCAGAAGACAGGAACTCAAACACAGGAGAGAGAAAAATGGTCTTCCCAGAGTCGTCAGGAAAGGCTGACAGCTGGAGAACAGGTCTAGAGAACGCAGTCCAGACTGCAGCTCCAGAAATGGCACCAAGAAAACAGTAAGTTGCTTGATGTCTTTGATGGTGTGGAGGGGAATTTTACAGCTTGAGCTGAGTGAGCATTAATCAGTGATAAGTACACAGCTAAGCAATCTGCCCCCATCCCCAAATAGAGTCCATTAACTCTATGAAAAAAAAGATTTTACAAAAGAGAAAGCACAACTATCACATAATTCACGGCTATGCTGTGAAAAATAGTTACATACTTTTCACATTTATTATAATTAGTAATTATGATTTTACTAAAGTATGAATATCGTTTTAGTATTATAATGCTTAGAATTTGATATTTATAATACTAGCACTGTTTAGTATTTAATGCATCCGATACTACTAAAATAAACTAGATCTCCATCAATCTCTACTTCAAGGCCAGGCACAGTGGCTCACTCCTGTAAATCCCAGCACTTTGGGAGGCCGAGGTGGGCAGATCATTTGAGGTCAGGAGTTCAGGACCAGCCTGGCCAACGTGGTGAAACCCCGTCTCTACTAAAAGTACAAAAATTAGCGAGGTGTGGTGACATGCGCCTGTAATCCCAGCTACTCGGTAGGCTGAGGTATGAGAATCACTTGAACCCGGGAGGCGGAGGCTGCAATGAGCCAAGATCATGACCACTGCACTCCAGCCAGGGCAACAGAGTGAAACTCTGTCTCAAAAACAAAACGAAACAAAAAGAAACACTCTACTTCAGTTTTTCCAAATATCCTCAAATTCATGATGTCTGAGGGCATGAACATAAAGGCATGAACATGAACACAAAGGCATGAACAAATTCATCATCTCTGAGGGCATGAACACATACTTATGACTATTCTGCTAACTGCTGGATAAAATAATGGCACATAGAATCTAGCACATTTAAAAAATACTACACTACAACTGGCTGGAATTCATACTAATAATGATTCACTATTATCTATTAATATCCTTTATCATATTATTAGATCAAAAGACAATAATTATATGATATTTCTGTAAGTGATAAAGGACATTAGATATAATTTGATATCCATTCTTAGTAAAAACTCTAATACAATAAGAATACAAGAATACTTCCTGAATATGATTATCTGTTGGTGGGAGTGGGGGGAAGAGTAGCTACTTGTGTATATGTGTTAGTGTCATTCTCCAAAGCTGACATCATCTTTTATTAAAAAGATATAAAAGTATATTATTTAAAACCAGAAACATGTCATACGTTCACAATCATCAGTTTTATTTATCACTGTTCTGGAGGGTATTTGCTGATGCAACTGGACAAGAAAAGTAGTAATAGACATAAGCAACGGAAAAGAAGAGGGGAGAGTGTTATTTACATATAGCACCTGGAAAAAACTGACATGAATTAACGTACCATAAACAATATAAGTATCAGCTGGGTGCGGTGGCTCACACCTGTAATCCCAGCACTTGGGAGGCCGAGGCGGGCGGATCATGAGGTCAGGAGATTGAGACCATCCTGGCTAACACAATGAAATCCTGTCTCTACCAAAAAAAATACAAAAAATTAGCCAGGCGTGGTGGCAGGCACCTGTAGTTCCAGCTACTCGCAAGGCTGAGGCAGGAGCATGGCGTGAACCCGGGAGGTGGAGCTTGCAGTGAGCTGAGATCCAGCCACTGCACTCCAGCCTGGGCGACAGAGCGAGACTCCGTCTCAAAAAAAAAAAAAAAAAAAAGGAAATAAGAATAGCCAAGAAAATTCCAAATAATTGAAAAAATGATGAGGCAAAATTAATTTTAACAGATAATAAAACATGTAACATAGTGTGACATTGGACACAAAGAAACATTTCAAGTGAACAGGGTACATCCAGATATATATATAGGAAGTTAACATAGGATAAAGCTTCATTGCAAATCAATGGAGAAAAACTGCAGAGATGGGAAACTAGAGCCAGGGAGACAAATTTAGCCCATTGTCTATTTTTGGATGGCCTGCAAGCTAAGAATGGTTTTTACATTTTTTTAAAGTTAGGAGGAAAAATAAGAATTTAATGATACATGAAAATTACATGAAATTCAAATTTCAGTGTCCATAAATAAAGTTTTATTTCTCATTAGTTCATATACTGTCAACGGCTGCTTTTGTGCTACAAGAGTGGCGATGAGTAGCGTTCAGAGACCATACAAACTGCAAAGCCTTAAAGTATTTCCTATCTGGCTCTTGACAGAAAAAGTGTGTCAACTCTTGCAATAATGGATGCTGGATTATTTTATTAGCTGAAAAAAACCTGAACTTGAATCCTCATACTCTATACACTGAAATAAATTCCTGATTACTGAAAACAAAAAACAAACAAACAAAAAAACCTTGCAGTTTAAAAAATAATACTGGTGGCCGGGAGCGGTGGCTCATGCCTGTAATCCCAGCACTTCGGGAGGCCGAGGCGGGCGGATCACCTAGGTCAGGAGATTGAGATCAGTCTGCCCAACATGGAGAAACCCTGTCTCTACTTAAAAAAAAAAACAAAAAAACAAACAAAAAAAAACTAAAAACGAAACAAAATTAGCCAGGCATGATGGCACACGCCTGTAATCCCAGCTACTCAGGAGGCTGAGGCAGGAGAATCACTTGAACCCAGGAGGTGGAGATTGTGGTGAGCCGAGATCGTGCCATTGCATTCCAACCTGGGCAACAAGAGTGAAATTCCATGTCAAAAAAAGAAAAAAAGGAAGTCATAAAAGAAATGATAGATAAATTAAAAAATTCTGCCTGGACAAAAGCATCATAAACAAAGTCAAGACAAATTTCAAACTGATAGCATATATTTGTAACACAAATCCCAGGCATGGGGCTAATTTCCTTAGCATATAAAATTATAAATCAATTTAAAAACATTAATCTCCTAATCCCAAGAAAGGGTAAAATACATGAATAGTCAATTGTAGATATGGAAATAAAAATGGCTCTTAAGTTCAAAAGAGAAATTCAAATCAAAACAGCATTGAGAGACTTTCTGCGTCTAACTAAGATGAAAGAGCTTGTAAAAGTTCAACAATACTGCTGAGAACAACTGAAAAACAAATGGATTGAAAGTACTGAGGAGCTGCCAAGGCAACCAAGACTTGAGAGTCCAACATCTCAGAGAGAAGGGAACTGCAGAAAGGTGAGCAAATACCCTATAAGATGCTGAGGCAGAGCTTTTGTCCATCTTGAGATGGACTAGAGAGATGTAAATAGACAGACATGTAAATAAATAAACAAATGGAGTTCATAGAGCAGAACTCCTGGGCTTAAGAGATCTTCCCACCTCAGCCTCCCGAGTAGCTGGGACTACAGGCGTGTGCTACCACGTCCATCTAATTTTTGTATTTTATGTAGAGATGAGGTTGCCCAGGCTGGTCTCAAACTCCTAGCCTCAAGCAATCCTCCTGCGTCAGCCTCCCAAGTAGCTGGGATTACAGGCTCAAGCCATTGCACCCAGTTACAATTTTTAAACTGAGTAAGGCCAGAGCTTAAGATCCAAAGTTGAGAATATAAAATTATAAATCCACGGCCGGGCGCGGTGGCTCAAGCCTGTAATCCCAGCACTTTGGGAGGCCGAGACGGGCGGATCACGAGGTCAGGAGATCGAGACCATCCTGGCTAACACGGTGAAACCCCGTCTCTACTAAAAAATACAAAAAAATAGCCGGGCAAGGTGGTGGGCACCTGTAGTCCCAGCTACTCGGGAGGCTGAGGCAGGAGAATGGCGTGAACCCGGGAGGCGGAGCTTGCAGTGAGCTGAGATCCGGCCACTGCACTCCAGCCCGGGCGACAGAGTGAGACTCCGTCTCAAAAATAAATAAATAAATAAATAAAATAAAATTATAAATCCATTTTAAAACGTTAATCTCCTAATCCTAAGAAAGGGTAAAATACATGAATAGTCAACTTGTTGATATGGAAATAAAAATGGCTCTTAAGTTCAAGAGAGAAATTTGAATGAAAACAGCATTGAGAGGTTTTCTGCGTCTAACTGATTAAATGCTTGAAATATTTAAACAACAGTAAACAAAAATTAAGGCTCACCCCACCAAGGAAAAGGTGCCATGAAGAACTTCAGGTTCTTTGTCAGGACCCATAGACGGCTACACCCTTAGAACATGGATTAACCAGGGGAAGACAGACTTATTTTCTAAAACCCTGCAACCTGACTCAGGTAAAATCCTGATTAGATCAAGGTCATAAGGTCCCACTTCACACAAGCATAAAGTAAATTTCAGAGGAAAATAGTATCTTTCACAGCTTCTCAATTATTCACTATTATGAAATAAAATATTTTAAGATATACAAAAAAGGCCGGGCACGATGGCTCACACCTGTAATCCCAGCACTTTGGGAGGCCAAGGCGGGCAGATCATGAGGTCAGGAGTTCGAGACTAGCCTGGCTAATATGGTGAAACGCCATCTCTACTAAAAATACAAAAATTAGTTGGGTGTGGTGCTGCGTGCCTGTAATCCCAACTACTTGGGAGGCTGAGGCAGAAGAATCACTTGAACCTGGGAGGCGGAGGTTGCAGTGAGCTGAGATTGTGCCACTGCACTCCAGCCTGGGTGACAGAGTGAGACTCTGTCTCAAAAAAAAAAAAAAGAAAAAGGAAAAAGATATACAAAAAATAGAACCAAGGGGGAAAAAATGAATTTAAAAAACCCAAACTCATAGATAGCTCAGTGTTAAAATTTATCAAAGACTTTAAAATAACTAATTAATATATTCAACAAAACAGGTGACAAAACAGTGAAGTTTACTAGAAAACTAAACTTCAAAGGCATCAGGTTAGGCATAGCGGCCCATGCCTATAATCCCAGGACTTGGAGAGGCCAAGGCAGGCGGGATCACTTGGTCAGGTTTCAAGACCCTATCTCTACAAAAAAAAAAAAAAAAAAAGAAGAAGAAGAGAAAAGAAGAGACAAGGAGAGGAGAGGAGGGGAGGGGAGGGGAGGGGAGGAGAAATCAGGCCAGGTGTGGTTGTACACACCTGTAGTCCCAGCTACTTGGGAGACTAAAGTAGGAGGATGGCTTGACCCTTGATTGTGCCACCACACTCCAGTCTGGGCAAGAGAGTGAAATCTTTGTCTCAAATAAATAAATAAATAAAATGCAAACAAGGAACATGCAATAACTGAAATTAAGAGCTCAACAGACGGGTTTAACAGCAAACTGGATACAGCAAAAGGAAGCATTAGTAAACTGAAAGACCAGTAAAGAAAAAGAAAAGCAGATGGACAATGTAGAATAGAGCAAAAGAGACATAAAGAACATGGAAAGAAGGTCTAACACAATTACAACTGGAGTCCAAGAAAGAGAAGAGAATGAGAACAAGACAGAACAATATTAAAAGAGATAATGATTAATAATTTTGTAAAACTAACAAGGCAATCAGGCCGAATATTCAAAGATTCTATGTTACACAGGATAACTACAAAGAAAACCACCTCAGGAACATCACATAGGAAAACTACTTTTGAAAAAAATACAAAAGATTGAGATAAAAATCTAAAAGCAACCAGAAGATAAAAACATGTTTTATCTTCTTCAAAGGAGGAATAACAAGACTGAAAGATGACAATGGAAGCCAGAAAATAATGAAATCACTTTTTTTTTTTTTTTAAGAAGTAGTTTCGCTCTTGTTGCCCAGGTTGGAGTGCAATGGTGCTCAACTCACTGCAACCTCTGCCTCCCGGGTTCAAGCGATTCTCCGGCCTCAGCCTCCTGAGTAGCTGGGATTACAGGCATGCGCCACCACGCCCAGCTAATTTTGCATTTTTAGTAGAGATGGGGTTTCTTCATGTTGGTCAGGCTGGTCTCAAACTCCCGACCTCAGGCGATCCGCCTGCCTCAGCCTCCCAAAGTGCTGGGATTTCAGGCAGGGCCATGGCGCCTGGCCTGAAATAACATTTTTAAAGTGCAGAAATAACTGCCAATCTAGAGTTCTATACCAGCAAGAATATATTTCAACAGTACAAGGATTAGAAAATCACCATTCAGTGGCCAGGCACCGTGGCTCATTCCTGTAATCCCAGTACTTTGGGAGGCCAAGGTCAGTGGATCACAAGGTCAGGAGTTCGAGACCAGCCTGACCAACATGGTGAAATCCAGCCTCTACTAAAAAAAAATATATATATATATATATATATTATATTATATTATATATATTATATATATATATATATATTATATATATATATTAGCCAGGCGTGGTGGCATGCACCTGTAATCCCAGCTACTCAGGAGGCTGAGGCAGGAGAATTGCTTGAACCCAGGAGATGGAGGTTGCAGTGAGCCAAGATTGTGCCATTGGACTCCAGCCTGGGCAACAGAGCGAGACTTTGGCTCGAAACGAAAAGAGAAGAGAAGAGAAAAGAAAGTCACCATTCAGCAATCCTCGTAATAACTGACATGAGGATTCAGCAATCTTCATAATAACTGATTCAGTGAGGAATCATTAGCAATGTTCACGAAGTTGATAAAAACAGGCTATTCACATAGCATGTCAAAGTATCTCCTCAAAAGGTACTTGTTAATTATAAAGGGAAAAAATATAATTCTGCAGTGGAAAAACTTGGCAGATACCACTTCGACCAACAGATTCAAGTGAAATCACAGAACAAATCAAAATCAATATCCTTTTATGATGCTACAGAGACACAATACCACTCCTGTGTATTCTTACCAAAAATGCACAAATGAAATCTAGTCATGAGGAAACATCAGATAAATCCAAATTAAGTACAGTGTACAAAACTGGCCTCTATCTACAAAAATGTCAAGGTCATAAAAGACAAAGGAAGGCTGCAGGACATTGTTCCAAATTAAGGGGGGTAAAGAGATAGGACAATCGTGCAACTCACGATTATGGATTAGATGGTGGACTAGAAAAAAATCTTTTCCTTTTTCTATAAAGGGCATTATTAGGACAACTTACTAAATTTGAATATGGGTCTATACATTTGATAATAGAATTTTACAGTTTTCTTCTTGATTTTGATACATACACATGTGTTGGGGGTGGATGGAGAAAAGAAGACAAGAAAAAGAAAGAAAAAGAAAAAGAGCTGGGCCTCATGCATGGCTCACGCCTGTAATCCCAGCTGCTGGGGCAGCAGGGGGCAGTGTGCGGGGGAGGTGAAAGGATCGCTAAAGGCCAGCAGTTCAAGACCAGCCTGGGCAACACGGTAAGACCTTGTCTCTAAAAAATAAAAATAATAAAATAATAAATTATTCTTAGATTAACTAGGCCAGTAGTGGTACACACTTATAATCCTAGCTACTCGGGAAGCTGAGGTAGGAAGATAGCCACAGAGTGAGACCTTGTCTCTGATAAAAAGAAAGAAAAATGGCAATAATAGATTATAGCACTCTGAACTAAAGAGTATATAATAATACTCAAATGAAAGTGAGAAGAGAAAGAAACAGAAGACAAAAGATGAGAGAGTTCTTTACAGAAAAATAATAGGTAATAAATGAGTAAGAAATGATACCGTTACATAATCACAACCGTTCAAGTTCCAAAGAAACAGTCAGTTAAAACAAGAATCTCCAATGAATGAAAGGTTGTGAGTAACCAGTTAACATGATCTCAGAGAAGCACTTCTCAGATTACTTGTTAATTACAAAAGGGAAAATGTACCTTTAATATAGAGAGTTCTGGTAGTCACCTCATTAACCAATCAAATTAGCATCACCAATACTGGAAGAATCTGCTATTTCTCACCTTTTACTGTGATGCAATACTAAGCACACAACATTACTGATGAAGTATTCTTGCCAAAAATGTTTAATCTTAATCTTATCAAGAGGAAACAATGAGACAAATACAGAATGTGTGATGTTATATAAAACAATTGATTGGAACTCCTCAAAAAAAGTTAATGACAAGTAAAACGAGAACAGACAAGCGAGCAGTTCTAGATAAAGAGACATGGCAGTGAAATGCACAGCGCAAGCCCCAGCCGTCCCCTGAATCTGAGATACAAAAGAAATGTGGGGCAATGGGGAAAATTTAAATATGGGGCATATAGCAGATGATCCTATGGAAGTAGTGTTAATTTTCTTCTATGTGGTAACATGGTGTGGTTATGTGTGGAAGAATGGCCTTATCTGAGGAGGTACATGCTGAAGTAATTACAGGTGAAGTGTCATGATATCTACAATTTATTTTTACATGGTCAGATTAGGGTTGGTGTGTATGTATATCCGTGTGTGTAGAGAGTGAGAGACAAAGTAAAGTGGCAAAATGGGCCAGGTGCAGTGGCTCACGCCTGTAATCTCAGCACTTTGGGAGGCCGAAGTGGGCAAATCACAACGTCAGGAGTTCGAGACCAGTCTAGCCAATATGGTGAAACCCTGCCTCTACTAAAAATACAAAAATTAGCTGGGCGTAGTGGCGTGTACCTGTAATCCCAGTTACTTGGGAGGCTGAGGCAGGAGAATTGCCTGAACCTGGGAGGCAGAGGTTGCAATGAGCCAAGATTGCACCACTGCACTCCAGCTTGGGCAACAGAGCAAGACTCCATCTCAAAAAAAAAAAAAGGTGGCAAAATGTTAACAAGAAACTGAAAAAAAGGTATCTGGGAGGCCGGGCGCGGTGCTCATGCCCGTAATCCCAACACTTTGGGAGGTCAAGGCAGGCGGATCACCTGAGGTCAGACATTCGAGACCAGCCTGGGTAACATAGCCAAACCTCATCTCTACCAAAAAACAAACAAACAAAAAAAAATTAGTTGGATCTGGTGGTGCACACCTGTGGTCCCAGATCGCACCACTGTACTCTCTAGCCTGGGTGACAGAGTGAGACCCCATCTCAAAAAAGAAAGACAGAAAAGGTAACTGGGTATTCATATGCTATTCCACTTTTCTGGAAATTTGAAGCTGTTAAATATAAAATATGGAACGCCAGGCGTGGTGGCTCATGCCTATAATCCCAGAACTTTGGGAGGCCGAAGCTGGTGGATTACCTGAGGTCAGGAGTTTGAGACCAGTCTGACCAGCACAGAAAAACCCCATCTCTACTAAAAATACAAAATTAGCTGGGCATGGTGGCAGGCGCCTGTAATCCCAGCTACTCAGGAGGTTGAGGCAGGAGAATCGCTTGAACCTAGGAGGCAGAGATTGCAGTAAGTTGAGATCATGCCATTGCATTCCAGCCTGGGCAACAAAAGTGAAACTCTGTCGCCAAAAAAAAAGATGGAGGAAAAAAATCAGATTAGAAATAATATAAGCAGACAGGACTTGATCCTAGGAGCAACAGAAACTATCCAAAGGAGTGCAGGGAAGACACATGCCGAAAGCAGAACTGGAATCTTATCATCTGGCAGCAATGCACAGAGCGGACCAGGGGAGGCGAGACTGAAAACGCAAGAACTCAGCCTCGCAGCTCCCCAGGCCTGAGATCATCAAATGACCCCCTGTTCCATCCTTTACCACAATCTGTCACGGGGTGAGGGCAGAAGCCTGATGACAGAGAAGCTGCTGTTAGTTGTCCTCTGAGAGAACAGAAGTCTCTAGTTCTGTAGAATAAATAATCACTTCTGATGATGTCCTACAGTGTCCATGTTTCATTTACTTTTTCGGCCAAAAACTCGCCCTTTCCACTCAGGCTGTACACTGTAGGGTGGTGGGGGGGGGGGGGGGGAGGCTGCAGTGGTGTCGAGAGCTGCAGCAGCCATGGCAATGGACCGCTAGCCCCCACACCATCCTCTCCAGGCCGTGGCTTTGTCTCACATGGGGGTCTACTCACTGATCTGTTTGCCAAGGGACTGGGAGTTATTTCCAATGGCTTTTAGCTTTTCTGCTTGACAAAACAGAAATAATATTTATTTTCTTCTCTAAAATAAGGTGGTTTTCAGCATGTCAAGCCATTTTTGGCCAAAGAATAAATACAGGACCAAATAGGTGAAAAACTGAAAATAAAATAGATGAAAAAGTCCTGCAAAGCAAGGACTTTGAAAAGTCTAGGAATCATCATGACTATGTCTCTTATATTCCTATGCTCTTCATCTCTAAATTAATGCTTTAAAGAAAAGGGGGTGATTGTACCTCCCATTGTACCTCCTTGTACACTCATATTTAATTAAAGCTGTTCTGGAAGGGCTAGTCAAATTAATAACAATAAAGTCATACAACACTGGAAAAGGAAAATGTTATTTTCACGTGATATGCTACTGAGAAAACCTAAAAGAACCAATGAAAACCGGGCTATTAAAAATAATAAAATAATTTTTAAAACACAGAAATCAATAGCTTTCCTAACTACTGGGAAAGATCAATTAAGAAATAAAATGGAAATAAATATCCTAAAGCAAGAACAATAAATTAAAAATACAGGTACTCAGAATTAAAGGAAATGTGCAGGAACTATGTGAGAACTGTATAAAACCATCAATGAGGGGCATTACATATTTTACTTGAAAGATACTCCACATTGGTGGATGGAAAGAGTGCGTACTGCAAAGACATCAATTCTTTCCAAAGTAATTTCTTTTTTTTTTTTGAGACAGGGTCTCATTCTGTCGCCCAGACTGGAGTGCAGTAGTGCAATCTCAGCTCACCACAACCTCTGCCTCCCAGGCTCAAGCGATTCTCCTGCCTCAGGCTCCCAAGTAGCTGGGATTACAGGCATGTGACACCATGCTCAGCTAATTTTTGTATTTTTAGTAGAGAGATGGGGTATCACTATGTTAGTCAGGCTGATCTTGAACTCCTGACCTCAGGTGATCTGCCCGCCTCAGCCTCCCAAAGTGCTGGGATTATAGGCATGAACCACCGCGCCCAGCTTCCAAAGTAATTTCTATATTGAATGTAATTATCATCAAAATTTCAAAGGGATCTTCTCTTTTGATTGGCAGTGGGTAGAGTGGGGTGGGATCAAGAAGAAGATGATAAAAGTGATTCTAAAATGTCTTAAGAAGTATACAAGGGGGCCAGGCACGGTGGCTCACACCTGTAATCCCAGCACTTTGGGAGGCCGAGGCGGGCAGATCACTTGAGGTCAGGAGTTCAAGACCAGCCTGACCAACATGAAGAAACCCCATCTCTACTAAAAATAAAAATCAGCTGGGTGTGGTGGCTCATGCCTGTAATCCCAGCTACTTGGGAGGCTGAGGCAGGAGAATAACTTGAACCCAGGAGGCGGAGGTTGCCGTGAGCTGAGACCATGCCACTGCACTGCAGCCCGGGCAACGAGAGCGAAACTCGGTCTCAAAAAAAAAAAAAAAGTATAAAAAAGGGCCAGAAAAGCCAGGGATATTCTAAGAAAGAACAATAACAAAAGAGTACAATGAATACTAACAAATAAAATGTGTAACAAATCTATAATAATAAAAACATTGCAGTATTAGCATAACAACAGACAAGTACAACAATGAATGAGAATAGAATGTCCCTGAGCACACATCAGTATATTTAAGAATTTAGTAGATGAAAAACGTGACATGTCAAATGAGTGGGGAAAGAAATAAATCGTTCTATAAATGGTGCTGAGACTATCCTGTTGGTCAACAGGAAAAAATAAAGTCATATTCCCTGTTACTCAACTAGCAACAACACAAATTCCATAAAAGAAAACTAAAATAATTAAAAAAAAAAAAAAAAAAAAAAGTAGGCAAAGAGTTCTATACCCTTGCAGTGGGGGAAGGGTTTTCTATGCTTAGACAAAGGAAGAAAATGTGAACTTGACATGTGGAAATTTGAGACTTGTGCTCGGGGCACTGGCCAACTGGTGTTGAGGCTGTAAGCTGAAATCACCTTTTGAAAGCACAGGTTAGCGACGCACATTAAAATGAAAACAAGTCCATTTTCTTTAATCTAGGATTAGCAACTCTGAGGTTTTTTGTTTTTTGTTTTTGAGACAAAGTCTCACTCTGTTGCCCAGGCTGGAGGGCAGGGGCACGATCTTGGCTTACTGCAACCTCCACCTCCCGGGTTCAAGCGATTCTCCTGCCTCAGCCTCCCTAGCAGCTGGGATTACAGGCGCTTGCCACCATGCCCAGCTAATTTTTGTATTTTTGGTAGAGACGAGGTTTCACCACGTTGGCCAGGATGGTCTCAAACTCCTGACCTCAAGTGATCCGCCCACCTTGGCCTCTCAAAGTTCTGGGATTACAGGCATGAGTCATCGTGCCCAGCCTAACTCTGAGGTTTTTACCCCATAAAGGTAATCACAAAAGTAATACCTATTTCCCAAGGATATCTAAAGACGAGTTGCTGTAATGGTGAAAAATGAAGATAATCTAGTTGTCCCTCAAGGGGACTGGTTACAATAAACTATGGCATATATTTTCAGCAGAACACAAGGCAGTTACTAAAATTGATGCTAGAGATCTGTATTGATGGATACCAGTTACGTCCAAAACCTAGTATCAAGTGGAGGAAAAAACAAAAAAAGATGAGAGAAGAGGCAAAATCTAGGGTGAATGACTTTACTTAATGACTTACTCAAATGACTTTAAGGTAAGACTCAACAGTCCCAAGAGAGGTCAGAAGGCAAAGCACTCTAACCTCAGCTTCCAGATTTGTGCCCTCCCTCTGGCCCAAGTCATAGATTCTTCCAGTCTGTCAGTCTGTCATGCCTCAGTCTGTCAGTCTATAAAATGAGGATAAAAACCACCAGTGCCATTACCATACTCTCCCCTGTCCCCAGGGTGCTCTGAGGATTAATTAGCTGGTATTTGTGAAGTGTGTTCCTGTACTGAGTTATTACTGAAAAGTTTCCATTAGGCTCATCAGCTCTTTAAAGCTCTTAAGCAAAACTAAAGAAGTTTTGCTGAAATGCCCCAAAGACAAGCATGCCTGGTAACAATGAAGCCATAGAAGAAACACCCCAGCAATCGTGCCCCCTAACCCCCTACACCAGGCGCAGTGCTCAGACGGTAAGGCCAAGCCAGAGTTTCATCAGCACTCCCCCAGGATGAGGTCAGCGCACACCGCATACCGACTGCCTCTGGCCCTCCAAGGGGACGATTATCACACTGTCGCCAGCATCCCCAGGGCTCCTTATTAGTGTAACAGAAACACTTCACAGAGACCAACAGAAAGCATGAGAGGAAAAAGAACATGTGCAGATAGGCACCCCCGACCCATGTCCCTAATGAGGGGTATACGGACGGATGTGCACGGATCCTCGTCAGCCCCATCCTGTGGAATTCTGATCACAGCTGCCATCTCTGGGGATACAGAGAGACATGGAGCAGCTTCCAGAGGGGCAGCACATTCGCAGTATCACCAGCTCCAGCCAGGAGTCCAGAAAGACAAAGGTTATGCTGCTAAAGGGGCAGGCAGGACACTGCAAACCCGTCATCCCAACTCCTCATCCCAGCAAAGGAGGAGCCCTACCGACAGCGCTGAGCACTGGCAGAGGGCGCCTGCAGAAGGGGGTTTCAGCGGCAGACCTCTGGGCTGCCCCTTTTGCCTCGTGCTCAGTGGAATGCCCACGCTGGCTCCGCAGTGCCAGTCCGCCGAGATGGAACGCTTTGTCCAGCAGTGCCTGTACCACGGACATGCTCCAGAATCATTCAGCTTTCTTCCTCCCCTAATGCTTGTGTCTTTCTCTGTATGTCTCATCCTGTCTCTCAAATCTATTCCTGTGTGTCCCACAGGGCCAGAATGAAGCAAGTTCTGCTGTTATGATGCAACACCCGGCCACAGGTGAGGCCCGGACTGTTCTGAAAACCTAATGAACGGGCAACAGCAGCTTGTGTGCTTCTTGACAGCACACAGGTGCTGATAAATATCGACCTCCAGGATATTCTTGGTAAACACAGGCACTGTGGCCCCTCACCCTCACGGGCGCATGCACACACACACATACACACACGCACACACACTCACACCTTGCCGGCTCTGCTCTCACACCTCAAAAACAAATTATTTAACTATTCTCTTCCCTGAGGATTACAGCTCTAATTTCAAACACAGAGCTCCCTGGCTTGTCTCTCACATATGCAGCACATTCTGAGAGGTTAAACGCTGCCGTTTAATTACTGTAATGAGAGGTGCTTTTTTTGGGTTTCCTCAAACATTCGTTTTTCCCTCCCTTACTTTACACTGAAAATCATTTTTAGCATGTTTTCCTCCATCATTTTCCCCATCTCTCTCCCCGACTCTGTATGCAGGGAAGAAGGAAGGCTCTTCGAGTCAATATCTTGAAGAGTCACCAGAAGTGAGTGGGTAGCAATACTAAACGTCCAAACCTTTCATTAAAATTTTTTTTTAATTTAAAATTTGTAAATTAAAAAAAAAATAGCAGATAGGAGAGGTAAAAGCCCACCAAAGTAGACTGCTACAGTGACTATCCCAGACAGGAATGGTCAGTAAAAGACACGGCAAGTTGATGTAAGGTGTTACTGGGGGGTAGGGTCAGTCCTGCGGGTAGTTTTGGGAAGGGATGGGATATGTTCCCAAATGGCCAGCGTGTGATTTACTGCAGCCCCAGATCAAGAAGAAGGCTGCTTTCCATGGTAAGGCTGGACAAAAGCAGACTGAGGAAGATGCCTCTGGAGAAGCAACTTGCTTTCAGATAGGCGTTCTTTTTAAAAAGTGTACAGCCAGCCTGGGAAACATGGCAAAACCCCAGCTCTACTAAAACTACAAAAATTAGCTGGGTATGGTGGCGTGCACCTGTAATCTCAGCTACTTGGGAGGCTGAGATGGGAAGATCGCTCGAGTCCCAGGAGATGAAGGTTGCAGTGAGCCAAGATTGCACCACTGCACTCCAACCTGGGTGATAGTGTGAGGCTCTGCCTCAAAAAAAAAAAAAAAAAGAAGTATACAGCCTGTATGCTTTCAAAGCTGTGGATCATAATTCACCGCCAAACCAGGTCCACCTTCAGCCCCAGGCATTAGATCTGGACTGCACTGCATGGGCATCTGAAGGCTGCAGTCATTTAAGAGAAAGACCTGACCACGGCTGCAATGCCAAGAGAGCTCTAAGATCAGGATGAACCGGCAGACGAGCAGAAGCTTCCAGAAGCGAAAATGCCCTCCTCCCTACCTCTGCGAGGTGACCTGGAATGAGTATCATGGAGTTCAATGACTCTGCGTGTGCTCTGGGATATCCCAGGAAGTCAGTTCATGTCCTGATCATTTTTATTGCCCCTTTTGGAGTCTGCCCTTCAGGCTTTCTGCCTCAGCTCCACACATTTTGTAAACTTCTGACTCCACTGATTTGTAAGAGTAAAAGTACCAGGAAGGCCATCTGCTACCAGAAAACCGAGGTGCATGCAAGGTCAGGGAACTAACCGTCACGTCAAAGGTGTGCAGGGAAGCCCTGAAAATTGCCAAGGCCAGATCAGCAAACAGGTTGACTGTCACAAGCAGATCAGGGGAAACACACGCAGATATCACAGAGAAGGACAAAGTCAGGGAAGAGCAGATGAGGAAAAAGACGACAAAGGAGGGGAGAGGAGCTTTCTGGAAGCTGAGTTTTCAGTGGAAGGTGGGAGTAGTGGCCCACTCTGACCATGACCCGAATCAGTGGGACCTTCTCTTCTTGGAGGGAGAAGCAGACTTTACCAGGAGGCAGAGTGACAGGCTTATCCCTGAGAAATCATTTCCAGATAAAATAACACTTGCTTCATAAATGCCATCTTCCCTTTCTTCAGAGAGTCTCAAATTTCAGTGAAACCACTTAACAATGTCCGCATCAAAAAGCAAGCCTAACAGTCACCCTGTGGAAGCAACTTTGAAAGGCAAAAGCCAGCGCCACTGCCTGACTGTGGGGCACCCACCTCTGCACAATCACCAACCACGTGACAGGGTCCCCCGCACCTCCCTCTGGGCCTTCTCTCCTCACAGCGTCTCTCCCTCCTGGTCCACTCTTTCATCTGCTATCCTCCACACCAGCTCCCTAAGCCAAAAAATCTGGACAGTGAGCCCAGACTCTTCCCTCTTCTTCACTCTTGCATCCATTCAGCCACCAGTTCCAGGAGATTCTACTTCCTCGCTCTCTAATCCATCCTCTCCATCCCCATAATAACTGCCCTGGTTCATCCATCATTCCCCTCTCCTTAATGCCCACCCTACCTTCAAGAGAGCTTTCTGAAACGCTAGTATGAAACCTATTATTCCACATAAAACTTTTCCATGGCTTCCCCACTGTCCACATAACAAAATCCACACTCTTGAGTTAACACATGCCAGGTCTTCCCTGATCCCACCTTTGCCCACCTTTCCAACTCACCAAGCTGCCTCCTTGATCTCTTGCCTTAGTGGCTATGTCCGGTCACATCTTCTGCGTGGACAAAAGTCACCACTCCACTTCAGACCTTAAAAACAACTAACCCTCTTGCGGGGCTCAGATAAAGGGGACCTCCTCCATGAATGGAGCACCTTTTTAAACTCTTCCCCACTAGTTCTCCTCCCCTACCACAAAACTGATCGCTCTCCCCCCAGGCCTCCACTCAGATACCTACTATAGCACCTATAATATTTTCTTACCCACACCACATCTGTTTATATATCATGGAACCCCACTAAACTATAAATATTAAATCTTATTTTTGTATTTTTAATGTTTAGCACAAATGTTGGCACATGGAGGAAATGGATATTTAATAATTAGTAAATGGATAAGTAGATGATTTTTCCAGTGAATCATACTGCGTCTGTGTGCTAAACTGGGAACCAACAATTGATACAAACATCAATACAGACATATAGATAACAGGCATGAACAAACTTAGAGCAAATGAAACTAAAAATCAGATTTTTTTTTTTTGAGACAGGGTCTTGCCCTGTCACCCAGTTTGGAGTGCAATGGCGCGATCTCAGGTCACTGTAACCTCTACCTCCCAGGTTCAAACGATTCTCCTGCCTCAGCCTCCCAAGTAGCTAGGATTATAGGCGTCCACCACCATGCCCAGCTAATTTTTGTATTTTTAGTAGAGATGGAGTTTCACCACGTTGGCCAGGCTGGTCTTGAACTCCTGACGTCGTGATCCACCCGTCTGGGCCTCCCAAAGTGCTGGGATTACAGGCGTGAGCTGCCACACCCAGCCTAGAGATAGTTTTTAAATGTTTATATTTCATCTAAGTATGCAGTATAACTTTTTTTTTTTTTTGAGAGTCTCACTCTGTTGCCCAGGCTGGAGTGTAGCTCACTGCACTCCACTGCACGATCTCAGCTCACTGCAACCTCCACCTCCCGGGTTCAAGAGATTCTCCTGCCTCAGCCTCCTGAGTAGCTGGGACTACAGGCGCCTGCCACCACACCCGGTTAATTTTTGTATTTTCAGTAGAGGTGGGGTTTCACCATGTTGGCCAAGCTGGTCTCAAACTCCAAACCTGCCTCAGCCTCCCTAAGTGCTGGGACTACAGGCATGAGCCACCATGCCTGGCCATAACTTTCTGACTGTATTTTTGTTAGGCTAACATTAAAATTAGTTTGCATCCCTGATACCAAACTGGTTGGAAGGGAAGTAGAGCTGCAGAAAACTAAAGAAAAATTGGCGTAAGATAAAACTTCTACAATGAATCATTCACAAGTGAAGAGCAAGAACTAACTACACACGTATATTCTTGGTTCACCATGAAATCCTTTTAAACAAATACCTACCATTTCCCCAAAACAAACAGAGTAATTATGGTAAGGCCTTGTTAGTGTTCGGGCAGCATGCGTGAAATACATTTACTGCCCTGGAGTCACCTCTAAAGAATCTCCAAGCCGAATCCGTGCTGCTGGGATAAAGCTGCCTAATGCACCGGCCTCCGGTGCTCTGCGTAATGACATCTGCGCTAATGGAGATGAGCTCGGCTTCATGGAGGTTCGACTCCTGAGAATGGATCTTAAAGGTGAGGCAAGGCAGCTCAGGAGAAAGTCGATTTAATTTGTTTAACATCATAAAAAGGGACATTTCCACATGGACAGCAAGGACATGAATATCATGTGTGTATGGCAGAATTATAAACGCATTTTTGGCGAAATTCAATAAAGCTGATTCCACTGCATAAGGTCAGCAATTTACTATAAAAAATGATATGATTGCAATTTTTAATATAACCCATGTATTTGCTGCAAGATGCTCTAGAAGACTGTGTAATGTAACTATTCGACCTCTCCCCAGGAGCAGAGATCACCCTATTTACCCTTTATTGTCCTGATAAAAGCGTCCACACAGAACAACAAAGTCAACAGCATTTACTTAAGAGCCACACTCAAGCCCAAGACTTCCTCTTCTCACACACAAGGATGGGACTCGGGATTAAAGCCCTCATGGCAGGCAGCAGGAAAAACTCCAAATTAAATTCACTTCCTATGTAGCAAAATAATTACTGAAATGTATATGAAAAGGTATAGATGAAATAAGTACCCTCTGTGGTCATTCTAGATTTCATTTCTATAATGTGATTCTTCAAGGGGAGAGCACAGGCGCAGACTACACACTGAAATTCAACTCTGTGATGACAGAGACCCTGCTCCTCAAATTGGGTGGGCTTCCATATGTCTCATAAGCCCATGTCTATACTTTTTGAGGAAATGACTTAGGTTACCATGAAAATTAAATAGGCAAATGTATGTGTGAAAGCTTTTAAGCTATAAAGCAAAATACACATGCCAGTGGCTATGATACAGTCTGTACCATAACATCTCAGGCTTGCCTGTAAATTAAAACATCTGTATTACTAGTAGCTTCTACAGCCTCATCACCAAGTTCTCTAAGGGTGTGGGCCATTTATGTCCCCAGTGCACTTAACATAGCACTTGGCAAACAGCAGACTAGGAATGCTTGGTGAACAGAGCCGAACTTGGTCACAGCTGACATGAACAATTCTAGACTGGGAGAATAGAACTTTTATTTTCCATGGTGTCTCCAGATGGAAGCTATAAAATGTCATTCTCATTTCCACTCACTACTGCAGGAGTTCCTAGATCAAATCAAGCTCCTTTCCTGCCTTGTGGTCTTTGAGAGCTTGCTGTCTTTTCTGCTCAGGTACTCTCATTCTTCACAGAACCACTTCTCATTCTTCTGGTCTCAGCAACCTTCCCAATGCAAACCTACCCCACCCTCTCCATTATTCTCTCTCACAGCACCTTTCTTATCTGTATTTCACTTGTATGTTCATATTTCTGGGGAGTCTGCCCCCACCCCAGGCCTCTGTTTGTTTTATGTAAATGGTAACATTACATCCTCACTCCCAGGGCCAGCATCATGCCTTGTAAGATACATGCACTCGATAAATACTTGTTGGATGGAAAGATGGATGGATGGCTGGATGGATGGATGGGTGGTGGATGAATCAACAGTAAAAATCTTTCCAAATAAGGTACTAAGATCTTCCAAAGAGCAGTGCTATTTTATGTTATTTCTGTTATTTTCTATTATTTCTATCTGTTACAGGTTGAACATCCCTGATCCAAAAATCTGAAATCCAAAATAATCCAAAATCTGAAACTTTTTGAGTGCTGACATGACATTCAAAGGAAATGCTCATTGGAGGATTTGGGAATAGGGATGTTTAACCAACACAATATTGTGCAAATATTCCAAAATCTGAAAAAATCCAAAGTTTGAAACGTTTCTGGTCCCAAGAATTTTGGATCAGAGATACTTAATCTTTATTTCTATTTTAGCACTGTGCCTCCTCTTTTCAGGACTGCTTAAAGGAGAGCCTTTGATTGGGAAAAAATATATATATAAGTAAATATCAGAAATAGACTCAAAGAGGACATCATGGAGCTCCATATTTATTCTCTTTCAATTACATTCTGTGCAAATTATCTTCATGTGAAAGTTACACCGATTTTTCTAACCGCCTCTTCTTCAAATTCAACCTGTGTTCTTTCGGTCAAGACCCCAAATTCTGCAATTAGAATACTTTAATTCACAATTCTGCATGTGACTCACAAAGCTGGGGAGAGTATGGCTTTGTTCTTTAGCTTCGCAGGTTTACTACTGTCAGTGTTAAAATATTTTTCTTACAGCTTAAAGCCAAAAACAGACTGGAAAAGAGTCCCATTCCCATGCACTTTCGGTTTCATTGAAAAGATGACATTTACGTGGTTGTGATACTTAATTTATCATAGAGGGTCATGATTTTTTTTTCCTGAAATACCATGATATAGTAAACTTCAACTTCATGAATGAAAGCCTCTGCAACCATTTAACAATCTGAAAACCCACACAAAATTTAAGACCACCATATTACTAAAGACAATCTACTCAACAATCTAATTACAGAAAGATTACTTTAAAGAGCTTTAAAACTAAAAAGAGTAATTAACAGTAAGAGATTACAGCATGCCCAAGTCCTCTGTCTGATGAGAGGGGAGAGCTCTGAGGAGATCAGCTCCTATCAGGATGTTGAAGGAACTGAACAGGTCTGTTTGAAGTTGGAAGGGAAACATGACTAGAGTTGTTTAATTCTCAGCACAATTTAAATATAAGTCAGCTTGCCCCATCACTCTGTTTACTGAGGACCGTTAGTGAGTTACCTTTACTTCAAAAACGGAAAGAAGATCAAGCTGTTACGGACTGACCAACCTAGCAAGCCTATCTATTGTGAAAAATAAATTTAAAATAGAAGCACACTATCTTATACAAAGAATACTCCGTATTCATACAATTACAGATACACTAATTCATATACCACCCCCCTACGGATAAACTTATTTTTAAAAGACATCAGCTCAAAAGTGTTGAATATAACAATGGATTGGTAAATTAATGAATACTATCCAAAGTTATTTTTAAATCTTTCTAATTACAGTCCAATCAACATAAAATGTTTTTCAGTAGAGATTGCCTTATGTTATACCTTATGTTAAGTTTCAAAAATCCCTGCTTCTAACATTTTCCAACAGTTCCAATAAACCCGCATATCGTGTAGGCCCTTCGGTGGAAACTCTCTTGTCTACCCTTAGCAGATAAATCTCATTAAAAGAACTTGCATCCCTAAGTGAGGCCAGATAAGAAAGACGAGTTTTCTTTTTTTGTTGTGTTGTTTTGTTTTGTTTTGGTTTTGGTTTTGTTTTTTTGGGGACGGAGTCTCACTCTGTCACCCAGGCTGGAGTGCAATGGCACAATCTCAGCTCACTGCAACCTCCACCTCTAGGGTTCAAGAGATTGCCCTGCTTCAGCCTCCCAAGTAGCTGGGATGATAGGCATGCAACACCACGCCTGGCTAATTTTTTTTGTATTTTTAGTAGAGAACGGGTTTCACCATGTTAACCAGACTGGGCACGAACTCCTGACCTCAGGTGATCTGCCTGCCTCAGCCTCCCAAGGTGCTGGGATTACAGGCGTGAGCCACCACACCCAGCCAACAAGTTTTCTTAAAATCATCTCAGAAAACCAGTGATGATACAGAATACATCAATATTTACCTCTTGGACAAACTGGAAATACATCATTACAGTTGTTAACAAAGGCCCAAGTCTTCTAAAAAAATAATAATAGACTAAAAAAGTATAAAAGTATCCTTCCATCACAAATACACAGAAGTCTCCCTTTGTCTGTGGTTTTGCTTTTTGCAGACTCGGTGACCTGAAAATAAGATAATTTGGGAGAGGGGGGGAGCCCATTCACATAACTTTTATGACACTATATTGTTTTAACTGTTCAATTTTATTATTAGTTACCACTGTTAACCTCACCTCTTAGTGTATCTAATTTATAAATTAAATTTTATCATAGGTATGCAAGCATAGGAAAAACATAGTACATAAAGAGTTCGGTACGCGCCGAGGTTTCAGGCATCCACTGGAGGTCTTGGAACGTATCCTCCACGGTTAAGGCGGGGACTCACACCCATAGTTTGCTCTATATTGCACAAAATGCTTCCCTCCATGGCAGCTAGAGTTCTGGATGCGAATTAGGTACCGTCAATTAGGTGCTCACGGACAATTTGGAAAGTGGGAATGAGGCAGAGGACTGCTGTCCTTGCTGATCTGATTGCTGCAAGTATCAGCAGAGGGGCAGGCAGGATATTGGAAACACTGAGATTTCCTGTTGTAATGTCCAGTCTCCAGCTTCATGGGGGTCAAGAGTCAATCTTAACAGAGGCAGAAGCCAAGTCCACATTCCAATGTCCTGTCATTGCTTTTCCAGGTGTCACAAAACACTTACAGTGGGGGCAGCAGCAACTTCTTGGCCCCTGGATCACAGGTCCAAGGACGTGCGCTTGAGCTTAACAGCTACAGTGACAGCCTCTTGATTCCCCACTGCTTGATCAGAACAGAGGTAGCAACTACCCTGGCAAATTATCTGGAAGTCATTCCTGAAGGCCTAGCCTTGGGTCTACTCTTCTAGCCTTTTCAATAAGTGAGTAAGCACCTAACCATCTGTTTTTGTTGTTGTTGTTTTATTTTGCTTTTTTGAGACAGAGTCTCACTCTGTCGCCCAGGCTGGACTGCAGTGGCGCCATCTCGGCTCACTGCAACCACTGCCTCCCGGGTTCACACCATTCTCCTGCCTCAGCCTCCCGAGTAGCTGGGACTACAGGCGCCCATCACTACGCCCGACTAATTATTATTATTATTATTTTGTTGTTGTTGTTGTTGTTGTTGTTGAGACGGAATCTCGCTCTGTCGCCCAGGCTGGAGTGCAGTGGCCGGCTCTCAGCTCACTGCAAGCTCCGCCTCCCGGGTTCCCGCCATTCTCCTGCCTCAGCCTCCCGAGTAGCTGGGACTGCAGGCGCCCGCCACCTCGCCCGGCTAGTTTTTCGTCTTTTTTTAGAGACGGGGTTTCACTGTGTTAGCCAGGATGGTCTCGCTCTCCTGACCTCATGATCCGCCTGTCTCGGCCTCCCAAAGTGCTGGGATTACAGGCTTGAGCCACCGCGCCCGGCCTATTATTATTATTATTATTATTATTATTATTATTATTTTTGTATTTTTAGTAGAGATGGGGTTTCACCGTGTTAGCCAGGATGGTCTCAATCTCCTGACCTCGTGATCCGCCCGCCTTGGCCTCCCAAAGTGCTGGGATTACAGGCGTGAACCACCGCGCCCGTTCTAACTGCCTGTTTTAAATCCCTCTTTGCTCAGAATTCCTACAGGTTCTTGATGCATGAATTCTTATGATACAAACAAGGTTTTTTTAAAAACATAATATTACAGTCATTACAAAAAATGACTATAGCCCATTCAGAATATATCTTCTAAGAGAACATACACTGTTGATCATTGTTGTCATCAATTAAGCCCTTATTTTGGTGCAAGGCACTCTGCTAAGCACTTTTTATATCATTTTCATTAATTCTCCGCCCCCCTCTTTTTTTTTTTTTTTTTTTTGAGACAGTGTCTTGCTCTGTCACCCAGGCTATAGTGTACTGGCACAATCATAGCTCCCTGTAAGCTCAAACTCCAGGGCTCAAGTCATCCTCCTGCCTCAGCCTCTCGAGTAGCTGGGACCACAGGCATGTGCCGCCACACCCAGCTAATGTTTAGTTTTTTTGGAGAGACAGGATCTCACTGTGTTGTCTAGGCTGGTCTCGATCCTTCCATCTAAAGCAATCCTTCTATCTCAGTCTCCCAAAATGTTGGGACTACAGGCTTGAGCCACTGCACCCAGCCAATTTTCATTTAATTCTTTTAAGAATCTTTTGCAGTAAATATTATCATTAATCCCATTTTACAGATAAAGAAACCAATGTACCACGAAGTTAAGTATTTTATGCAGGACCACACAGCTAAAAAGTGGTGAAGCTGGTTTGGTGCAGTGGCTCACACCTGTAATCCCAGCATGTTGGGAGGCCATCCTAGCTAACACGGTGAAACTCTGTCTCTTCTAAAAATGCAAAAAAAAAAACAAATTAGCCGGGCGTGGTGGTGGGCACCTGCAGTCCCAGCTACTCGGGAGGCTGAGGCAGGAGAATGGCATGAACCCGGGAGGCGGAGGTTGCAGTGAGCCGAGATCGCGCCACTGCACTCCAGCCTCAGCGACAGAGCGAGACTTCGTCTCAAAAAAAAAAAAAAAGTGGTGAAGCTGGGATTCGAACCCAGATAGTTTATGCACTGTTGCCTCCAAAGCTGAAGTAGTCCAAACATGACCCATTATTTAGACACTCTTAAGAACATTTCCAAAGCCAAGTGGCTTAATTACTAGAATATTTGTCACCTTCATCTTCCTATTCTCCAGGCTCAAAATGCTGGTACACTCATACATGACTGGTGAGAATGTGAAATGATATAACCACTTTCAAAAACAGTTGAGAAGTTTCTTAAAATGTTAAACACACATCTATCATATGATCCAGCCATTCCATCCTAAAGTATGTACCTATGTACCCAAGAGAAAAGGAATTATATGTCCCAACAAAGACCTATACATAAACATTTACAGCAGCCTTTTTTTTAATGTCCAAAGCCTGAAAACAACCCAAATGTCCATCAACAGGTAGTATAGCCATATAATGGAATACTATTCAGCAATAAAAAGGAATGAACCGCTGGTATATACAACTACATGGCTAAATTTCAAAGTAATTACGCTGAGTGGAAAAGCCAGAACAAAAGAGTACACACTGTACAATTCCATTTATATAAATTCCTAGAAAATGCAAACTACGGCCAGGCGCAGTGGTTCACACCTGTAATCCCAGCACTTCGGGAGGTCAAGGTGGGCAGATCGCTTGAACCCAGGAGATCAAGACCAGTCTAGGCAACATGGTGAAACCCTGTCTCTCCAAAATACAAAAAAATTAGCCGGGTTTAGTGCTGTGTGCCTGTGGCCCAGCTACCTGGGAGGCTGAGATGGGAGGATCACTTGATCCCGGGGAGGTCGAGGCTGCAGTGAGCCGTAATCATGCCACTGCACTCCAGCCTAGGTGACAGAGTAAGAGCCTGTCTCAGAAAAAGAAAAAAAAAAAAGAACTAATATATAGTGATAGCAGATCCGTGCGCACTTGCAAACCAGAATATGGTGGGTTGGGGGGACCCCAGGAGGAACGGATTACCGAGGGGTAGGAGGAAACTTTGGGGGATGCTAGGCATGTCCATTATCTTAATTGTGATGATGGTTTCCCAATTATACATATGTCAAAACTTTTTAAAACCACACATTAAATATGTGTAGTTTACTGTATGTCAATTACACCTCAATAAAGCTGCTTAACACACACACAAAAAACCGAGAGTCATCTTCAGTCCATCCCTTTGCCACACACACCCTCCTGAGCATGGCTTACTCTTTGTTCTGCCGTCTGTGGTTCTGTCCTTCCTCTCCAGAAAGTACGTGGTATAGTTCAAAGAATCTTGGTCAGAAGACATAGATTCTAGTGCTACTTCTACCATGTATTAGCTCAACTTAGGTATAGTTCAAAGAATCTTGGTCAGAAGACATAGATTCTAGTGCTACTTCTACCATGTATTAGCTCAACTTAGCCTCTCTAAACCTCAATTTCTTCATCTATGTAAAATGGGAGAAAACAGCTACTCTGAGATTCATTAAATAATGTATTCATTCATTTAACAAATATTCATTAATCTGTTCACTACATACTAGGGTCATAGCGAAAAAATCAACTATGTGAGAGTGTTCTGTAAACTGTAGAACTGTCTACATACATATGCTGTCATTTCTATTTCCATCTCTACTGCTTCCAACCCGGTCCAGATCCCCCACACCTGAAGACGGACTCAGCAGGACCATCTTTGCGGCTGGTCTTAATTATTGCCAGGCCAAGTCAGTTTCAATACAGAGCCCAGAGTAAACGTCCTCAAATAGTTTCTCAGTGCTCCATGGGCTAGGTGCTGTGGTTCATGTCTGTAATTCCAATGCTTTGGGCAGGCAAGGCAGGAGGATGACTTGAGGCCAAGAGTTTGAGACCAGCCTGGGCAACACAGTGAGACCCTGTCTCTACAAAAAAATGTTAAAAATTCAAAAAAATTAACCAGGTGTCGTGGCATGTGCCTGTAGTTCCAGCTACTTGGGAGGCTAAGGCAGAAGGATCGCTTAAGCCCAGAAGTTCAAGGCTTCAGTGAGCTATGATCATGCCACTACATTCCCGCCTAAGCGATACTGTTATTTCTGTATGATACTGGGTCCTAACCCCAGCTCCTCCCTCACTGCCTATCTCACCAGCCTCAATTCTATCCCCTTCTTTCTCCTTCTCACAGGCCAATCCAGTTACTGGCACATGCGTCTCTGCCTGAGCCTCCCCTCACTAACGAAGCCCTTCCTGCTCTTTTCTCTCTGTGCCCACTGCGTCCCTCAATGGCTAGGTCAAAACTGAGCAGGCCGGGAGCAGTGGCTCATGCCTGTAATACCAGCATTTTGGGAGGCCAAGACAGGTGAATCACGAGGTCAGGAGTTCAAGACCAGCCTGGCCAAGATGGTGAAACCCCATCTCTAGTAAAAACTACAAAAATTAGCCGGGTGCGGTGGCAGGCCCCTGTAATCAATCCCAGTTACTTGGGAGACTGAGGCAGATGAATCGCTTGAACTTGGGAAGCAGAGGCTGCACTGAGCCGAGATCGTGCCATTGCACTCCAGCCTGGGCAACAAAGTAAGACTCCGTCTCAAAACAAAAAAAAGAAAGCAAGAATTTTTCACATAACCAGAACGTCCATCCTGGCAAAACCCAAATCTGTGCTAAGTGTTAACAGCAATTTGTTACACTGTCTTTTTCCTCTTACTAACTTTCTTCTACCTATAGTCATGTTTACCTTTAAAAAGTTTTAACCTCTTTACTATGAAACAGAATCCCATGAAATTTAAGCAAGAAAAATATCCCCGAGCCTGCTCACCATATGCAAAATGCTCTGACTTTAGCATATGGTGCTAAACCAACATGCCTTCAACAATATACACGACAAGAATATTCACTGGGCCATCGCTTGAAACAGCAGAAGACAGAAATCAACCTAAATGCTCACAAATTTGGGACTAGTTTTTTGTTTGTTTTAAGATGGAGTCTCACTCTGTCGCCCAGGCTGGAGTGCAGGGGCGCGATCTCGGCTCACTGCAAGCCCCGCCTCCCAGGTTCAAGCGATTCTCCTGCCTCAGCCTCCTGAGTAGCTGGGACTACAGGCGCCTGTCATCACGCCCAGCTAATTTTTTGTATGTTTAGTAGAGACGGGGTTTCACCGCGTTAGCCAGGATGGTCTCAATTTTCTGACCTCGTGATCCGCCCTCCTCGGCCTCCCCAAGTGTTGGGATTACAGGCGTGAGCCACCGCGCACGACCGGGACTAGTTTTTAGAAGAATAACACATGCATATAATGGAATATTATGCAGCCACTGAAACGAATGAAGCAAGTCTGTATGTATCGATGTGGAATGACTGTCGAGATATAACACCAAGTATATGGGTAAAGTGTAAAATATGCTACCACTGTATTTAGAAACAAGAAACTGCAGCATCCTCTGTGAAAGAGAACGGGTGGGGAACAGGAATGAGAAAATAAGAGGAGAAGACTTATTTTTTACTGTATATCCTTCTCTACTGTGAATTTTTAAGACCATGTATATGCCTTACCTTTTCTTTTTTTTTTTTTGAGACGGAGTCTTGCTCTGCCGCCCAGGCTGGAGTGCAGTGGCCGGCTCTCAGCTCACTGCAAGCTCCGCCTCCCGGGTTCACGTCATTCTCCTGTCTCAGCCTCCCGAGTAGCTGGGACTACAGGCGCCCGCCTCGTCGCCCGGCTAGTTTTTTGTATTTTTTAGTAATACAAGCCAATGTCATTTTGTCACGTTCCTTTTCGTTGCAGTATTGTTGCAGGCACACAAGTTTAAGGAAAGAATCAGTCTTCAGTTGTAGGGAAAACATCAAAGTAACTGGGTAAATATGAAAGTGCTTTCTCCCCGCAAACTTCTCTGCACTATTTCCCCATCGCAGGTGAGGTGGAGGAAACCCCTCGGCTCAGCCTTCTTGGGGCAGCAAGTGCTATCAGCTCCCGCTCTGAACAGGGAAGCCAGAGCATCTCTGTTTCTACAATATTCAGCTGGCCTAGCTGCCGTAGGTCTCGTCCTGGATGCCGAGAAAAATCTGTGCAGTTCAAGACAAGTTTGGATAACAAGGGGAGCAGGAAAATTGATGGGGGTGGGGACCAGTCGGTGTGATGAATAGGCTGGGCCAGAACAGCAGGTGACGAATATGCAGGTGCAAGACTGGCAGGGAAGGAAGACGGTCCGTTCACAACAGATGGATGGAGATGCTCAATCATCCTCAGGAACAAGCGCGGCTGCCACACAGCCCTGCCTGCTCCGCACGAGCAGCTCCTCGCTCACCTGCAGGGCACGGCCCCGCCCCCAGAGGCTCTGCACTGGACCCACGCTAGGGCAGGGCTACCGGAGAAAGAGCAGGAAGTGGGTGCGGAAGATGCCACGCTGCTGCAGGCGGGCCTCTCCAGGACTCACTGCCAGTGGACTCCTCACTTTGCCTTCTTCCTCCAGGTTCCAAAACCAAACTGGTTTTGTCTCCCTCGGTAGCTCTCACTCCCGAGAAAGGTTTTTACCGCTAGGGTGACCTGTTTGTCTAGGACCACAGGGCTGACCACAACATGGGAACTTCAGGATTGAACTCAGGACAATCCTGGGCAAACCAGCACCCTTGGTTGTCACCCTCCATTTTGCCCACTGTTCTCTCTGATTTGTCTTCCTCCTCAGTCAGTGAGACAACTCAGATTAGCCTATTTGGTTCACACTCATGACTGAGTCGAATCCGTGTAGGGCATTTGTTTCCTCTGGTCGTCTACAACAAACACAAAGGTAAGAAACAATAAGACATTCAACTCTCATCTTTTCTCAGAATGGGGACCTCTTTAAAAAATGTCCAGGATATACTGGCTTCAATGACTCCAACAAATAGAGGAATGAATCTAAATCTTGATGCCACAATCTATGTCTCGTTAACAAAAAATCAGAAGGGCCGGACAGCCCCTCACAGAGCCAATTCTATTCCTTCCAGCTCAGCTGCAGGAGTTTCTGAGGATGAGGAAATGGGCCACACGCAAGCAAGGGGTGGGAGCTGGCAAGATCTCTGTGCCCTTCCCGCAAGCTATCTGCTGGACCCAAGCTCTAGGAAGAAAAGCTTTGTGAAAAGACTTCTGGCTTCACTAAGACACATTAAAGAATTAATTATAAAGTAAAGCTGAAGGAGAAAATTAATTTTAGAAACACAAGAGGTTACAATTTTTTTTTTCCTGGAGATGGGGGAGGAAACAGTTATTTTCGTTTTCATCCTGGGGGCACAAGCTGGGAGCTGTCCAGTCGATAACCTGGCCATCAGAACAAGGTTTGTAATTAAAAGGTCAGTGACCTGGAAAGCCAGGGCCCCACTCCCAGAGCTTCTCAGTAATGACGGAGCTATTAAATTAAGACTGTTATGAAATCAATGCTAAAAAAGCTTTCATGGTAACAAGATTCCATTCAAGGACATGCAAACTACTTCATGAAATGGACGTAAATGATAAAAAAAAAGAAAAGTAATAAAAGAGAGTTAAATTGAAATCTGTGTAAGAATTTACTTCCCCTGAAATAGATTCTACAGTGAAGCCCTTCACCTCTAGCCCACTACCAAGGTTGGGACCATCAGGTTTCTTCAAGTTCATTTCCAGCAAGAAGGCGGTTTTGCTACTGGGGTTTCTGCTTCCAGGAACAGTAGAAGGATAAGATCTAGTTTCACCTTTTGGAATGAGAAAGTGTGTGAGAAAGTGTGTGGTGGTGTGTTTTATTTGTTTAGTTTCCTACCCCAACCAGGACCATTTATTGGATGAGGGAGGAAAAAGCCCTTTACTTAGATACCTGAGAAGGACACGGTAAGTGTTAGCCAACACCACCCAGGCCCCACTATGCAGGGTGATACAGAAAAATATATGATGTTTGTCTTTCCTAGAAGCTTGCTTTGCAACAGATACATTAGAGTAAGTTAACAGACAACTCTATCCTCCTCCCCCACCTCAACCCCCTCACAAACAAGCATCACTATTACCCACCTCATCCTCAGCCTGCCAAACATGTTTGGAAGCAGATTGCCTCCTACATTTTGTGGTTGGATAGGGTGTCAAATCAACACAAGCCTATTGACGACAATTTCCAAGCCTCTAACTTTCTGGACTGATTCTACTGCTGTTTTTACGTTACTCTAACCTCCTGGATTGCAGCCTGCTTAAAGCCCCAAATATGATGCCTGCCTGGCAAGAACTGCTTCTATATATAGACTGGTTCTATGAGGGCTTAAACCCCACACACAGTCCAATTATCTTCATGTGTGGCTGACTCTGCAGTTGATGTGTCATCTGCAGAATCAAGTGGTTGGAAGGAAAACAAAAACATTTATTCTAATACTCTAAAGGTGAGCAGCTGCTTTTCTCTTTCATTCAAAATATTCCCGATAAAAGGAAGAAATGCTGTAAATTACACAAAATGGCAGTACAAACTTCAAAGAAAATGATAAATGATTCTAATAACTTCATGTTTCTCATTAATGGCTCCATGTTCAGACTTTAAAGCATCCAAAAGAGATCTGAAAACAAAAAAGAAATAGGAAAGACCTTTGCAAACCAATGCTCTCCCATCCCTATCCCACTCATTCCCCACTCACCCTCACCCAGCACCCCCACTAGAAGTCAGAGAGCACAACACTTAACCCATCGGTAACACGGGCAGGATGCAGCCCCTGCTGCAGGCTGCGGTTTCACAATGAAACAAACTCAGCTGACGCGCCTAAAGTAACCCTCATTTTCCACTGAACTGACATGCACTACAGGGACCTCAATTTCTATATTAAATATTAAATAATATTAAAAGAAAAACAAAATTGGATTCGCCTTTTCAGGAAAGAGATGTTTATTAAAAAAAAGAAAGTCAAGATTATAATTCAAGTCAGTGCTCCACTGCAATTCCCTGAAGTGACGTTGCTAGGAAAAGCCAAGACTCCAGGAGCTGAGAGCCCTCCCAGAGCCAGTGCTCCAAGCCCAGCACTGCAAGGCTCCTGCGGGGAGTCCAAAAGCACGGGTGCCAGAACCCAGGCCCCTCCTGCTGCAGACGGCCAGCGAGCCAACTTGCTTTCCTTTCGCAACTACTGTTAGGGAGCTGGTAGATGTTCACCCTCATCCCCATCGGAGATGGTGCCAGGCCGTGCTGAGGGCAGAAACCTGACCCTGGAACAGCCCGAAATTTGAAAAGTGAAGTTGAAATCTGCAAAGGGGCTTTTCTTCCCCAGACACCAATCAAACCTTGGAATTCTCTGCCCAGAAAAGGTCCTGCCAGAACCTACTCCATTGGGATCGACTCGGAAATGGATAATTACTGACTGAAGCAGCATTTTAGAGGATAATGGAGATGGGTGATTAACCTCAGAGATTCCGGGTTTAAGTACAGGATAAACTCATGTGGTTCTCTTTAGAGGACGAAGGGCAGGATAGCATCTCAAGGTGCCAGATGCCTAAAATTCTAAAAACTCTAACCCAAATTAGGGGTCAAGAAGGAATTATGTCCACCATACCAATAAACAGTCACTTCAGGTCCTTGCTCGCGTGCCACCCTCTCAGAGACATGCTGACATTATTGTTGTTTAAGATCATAGTCCAGCCCACACCAACCCTGGCATTCCTCACCCCGGCTCCCTGCTTCATTCATCACTACCCATAGCGCTCAGCATCTGACATCCGACCTATTCATTTTCCCATTTGTTAACTGCCTTCCCTCCACTAGAATTTAAGCTCTGCGAGGGCAGGGATTTTCTCTGTTCGGTTCTCTGCTAAATTCCTGATGGGAGTCCAGGGATAGGGCATAGCGTGCACAATGACTCTTGGATGATTCCATCAGTTGGATTTTTTTTCCTAAAGGAGCAACAAATCATAATTGCATAAAACAGTTTTCTCTCTACAGTAATTATTAGCCAAGTAACTCAAAAGAAGTATTATTTGGTCCAGAGTTTCTCTCTCTTTTTTTTTCGCTCCCTTTCCCAGTCAGGGATTTATTAAAATTAAACAGATTAGATGGAGCTCCTGATACTAAAACTGCTCAGCAAAGCCTGCGGTGGGGAAGTGCCGAGCAAACACCAGAGACATTTGTCTCTAAATTGCTCTAAATACCTTCTGCAAATGAAATTCTAACCCAGCTGCGTTTGAGAGAAAATGAGGACTAACTGGTCATTGTCGGTGGAAGAGAAGATCAGGCAGTTATAATATTGCACAATATACTGGAGCTAAGGATCTCTCGGCAACCATAGATTTTGTCTCAGGTTACCCCGGGTAATCAGCTCAGCTTTTAGGCTCAGCTTTCCCCAGCTTCAGTGCTTTGATGAGAGAGCTGAAATCCCTAAGCTTTTATGATTAATTACTCCCCATAGGTACACATATTTCAAGGAAAAACTCTTTTATGGCATGATGCTTGCGGAGTGGCGAGGCCAGCCAACACACTCCAAATTTTAATAATCTCCTAATGATGGGGGGGGCTGGCACAATGCAGCCAGCCAGCAGCCTCGCAGTGCTCCTCACCAACTCTGTCGCAGGGAGCCAGCCTTGGGGCTGCGGCGAAGCAGCCGCCTGTGGTGAAATGTTTGGGTTTCTTCTGCCCAAACCCTGTTAGTGCAGCCCCGGGACATGATCGTGTGAAGGGACCAGCGGTTCCTGCTGCATCCCTTCAGTGGGACATCACAGAGCAGACCCAGAAAATATTACCCACCCATTGCAGCCAAAAATGACTGAAAGCTCAAAACGCAGAATTTCGAGGCTGGCATTCCAGCTCCTTAAGGAAAAAGAGTTGCTTTGGGAGGAAGAAAGCTCACTTTTGCCCCTTATGGTATATAAGGACGTTTAAATGACTTCCTAGATTTCTAGAAAATTACATGTATAAAAAATTGAAAAGTTAGGTTTCTTTGTTGTTTTCATTTTACAAAAAAGAAAAATACCCTAAATTCCAACAGAACCAGAATAGATTTGTTTCTTCAGACAATATTGAATTTGTCAGGGTCCATTTTATCCCTGCTTACAGAAATACCATAAAACCACTAATTTACCGCTCCACTCTGTAAATCGGACTGACCCCAAGCTTGACTTTAACCTGACCTTGTTAGTCATCTCGTTCCCCTCGCCCTTCATTTCTTTCTTCCTCATTCTCTATTGAAGCAGCTGAACTCCTAACCTAAGCTAGTCATCCTACAGCCAGGGTCACTGACACAGAGCAGACCAAAAAGCAGAAGTCCTCCACAGTCTCATCCAATGGGCGGACTCTGCTACTGAATACTGCCTTTGCCATGATGGACAGGACTAAGTCCTCCGTGCTTAATTACCCAAATCGTGTCATCTTGCTGCTCCATTGTCAGGAAAGAAACCTGCGTGCCCCACTGGGGAGCTCGCCTCAGCTCCACTGGCCCGTTGAGTGGGCAGCTCTAGGAGGTCCTGGCAGCTCAGTACCTGCCTTGCGTCTGCCCCAGCCCCAGTCCCTCTGCAAGGCCGCACTGCACAGCCCTGTGGAACCTGTACCTTTCTTCTTTAGGAATGCTCTCCTGGTTGCAAGTGGGCTCTGGCGGACCCGGGAATTCTGTAGAAACTTCACTGCCGTGGCAATCTGGTGAGAGAGAGAAAACGGGAGTAAACTTCACTGCAATAGTCTGGATTTCAAGATTAAAAATACTAGGAGTTTTTCCCAGCTCCACAAAGACAAGCATACTAGTGTGGCCAAATTTATAACCAGTTATTTCTTAAACTTAAAATCGACCTAAATGAAAGGCGATGTTGTTTCCCTGTCTTCACTGGCTTCCTGTATCTGAGTCTGTCAAATCTAATCCTTCTGCTGAGCTTCAGGCCTGCGATGATCCTTCCTGTTCCTCCTGATCTCCATTCGAGCTGATTCCTCACACTCCCCGGCAGGTGTGGCCATGCGCACCCATGTCACCGCCCTTGTGCCCTGTATGCTGTCTTTCTGGAAGGCCTCCCTTTCCTGCCTCCACCTGTCTAAACGTTACCCCATGTGCACGTACACACACACACACACACACACACACACACACACACATGCTCTCTGTCAGCACAGCCCTTTTATAGTCTGTTCTGATTCCTCGAAGCCTTGCCTAAATAAGCAAGCCATCTCTGATCTCCCTATTCTCTTCAATTCTTCAGTGCCTGTAGTGTGTACCATATAATTGAAGACATAATTATACTGTCTTCTAATGTTCAGCCTGCCTTCCCAACTACATTGCAAGCAACTGAAGGGCAGAGACCACGCTGTCTCCAGAGCCTGGCAAAGTGCTGAGGGCGTCCCGGCTGGAAGGGATTATGTTGGAGACAACGCCCACTGCCATTCACACTGGCCCCCCTTCTGCACTGGAGCTAAGTTCTGAAGAGACTTCAAAGGGCAAAGTTTGGAGTTTCATGGCTAAAAGCTGACAGATTGACAGATTGTCTACCTGCCTCTGGTAATGAATATTATTTAATGAAATCTTCCTATCTCCACATAAGCCGGGCAGAGGATGGAAGGGGCACCGCTGCAGGTATTAACCTTCACATCACTCAGCACACACCAAGTGTGTGTTTATGCCTGGCTTGTCTACTTTCCACCCCAGACACCAGACCTAGGGATGGGAAATGCCCACCTGCCCCAGGTAGGAAAGGGGCTGTTTTAAATGACTGCTATTATTTGCCTCATCAAAACCAAAGGAATAATATGGTCTCATGTTACAGATAAAGTCAACAGGCCCTACAGTTCACTCATAAGTTGTTGAAAGAAAAAATTTCTAAGGCTAGATGTAAGGAAGTTTTCTAAGATCCTTCAAACTAAGGGAAGCAGTCAAACACAAAATACTGTGATTGTAAGTGAAATACAAGTTACAAATCATCTCCTTCCCCATATTTTATATGAAAGTAATCCCGACACCAGACAGACTTTTGGGAAACAAAAGATATGAGGGTAAACCAAAGAAAAAAAGCTAGGGAAAAGCCTGTATTCATTTTCCCTATAACTCCTCTGTGGGAGGCTTACCCTAGACATTCCCCCTAAATGATGAATTCAGTATCTTGACTTTTCAGATCTGGGCCTGTCACCAACAGGACATACTAGTGTCCCTTGAGAGCCAAGCCCAGCTCCGCACAGGTTATCATCTGTCCTCCAACGCTGCAAACAGTGCTAACCACCATCATGAACCGCAGTAATGGACCAGTTCTGGACTAAAGAAAAACCAGTGCTCGAGATTCTAGAGCCCCCAAACTCACCCCCTAAGCCCCTCAACCAGATCGTCACACCAAAATCAAGAGAAATCTAACAAACATCTACAACACTGATGTGTCTTAATGAAGAGATGGGAGAAGGGATGAAGGAAAAAAGAAGAAAAAAGAAAAGGGGATGGGTAGAGGTGGGAAAGGCCGGGAGAAGAAGGCAACAGTACACGAGGAGCTATAACAGAAGAGAGGGGGAAAAGGAGAGAGGAGAAATGGGAGACAAGGAGAAAAACCAAAGGAAGTGAGACCTCTGCTCTGGAAAGAGAATGAACAGGTACCCAGGCACTGGCACCCAGGGTCAGTGCCAGTCTGCACAGCTCAGATGGCATGGGGATAGTTTTTCTTCACCTGGAGAAAAAAAATACACCTTCAACACACAAGAAAATTGCAGTATTCGTATCATGCGGTAGTCTGCATGCTGTGTGTGATACGTGTACCAGGTGTCAGCAGAAATGTGGATGAACAGGTCTTAAGCAGAAGATGCTAACAGTACAGCTCCTATCATTTACCCATAGAAACAGAAACCTTTCCTTCATCCTTCCAAAAATTTCCATGACAGAGAAAGAAAACAGAATCCCACCACTGGAACACACAGGTTTCACCTTGCTTTTTAAATATAGTCCTTGGTATATGCATTTCTGGTCAGAGAGCAAAGTTCTGATGGGTTTAATGGTGCACTCAATGCAGTGCTTGGCGCATTCCATCAATTTTTTTTAAAAAATTGCATCTCTTATTTCTTTAAATACATTAATCAGCCTAGTGTAGGCAAAACGGATCCATCGGACAATGCAATAAACATGAATTATCATCTATCCAACACGCATAATGGCTTAAAAATACATAATAGCAGGTGTAGTTTAAATGATTAGTTATTACACCTGTGGTGGGTCTGATTCAATTGGGAAAAATCATCTTTAATAGGTTAAAAGGTTTAGATCACCATGCTTTCCTTAAAGTGGCTGCAGAGAGGGAATGATGGAGTGCTCTGTCATTAGTAATTCATTTAAGAAGAACGTGGGGGATATAGCAAAGAACAGCATAAACGAGCGAATCCAATTTATACATCAGGTAAAGTAGAAAACACCTTTTAAAAAAGCAAGATAAATGAATTTGGAAGGGAGATGAAATTGACGTATTTATTTTAACGGGAATTTGACAAAGTCCCGGCACACTTCAAACTTGCAAAAATATGAACAATTTCTTTTAAAGTTTCCATTCACTAATTTCAAGTCATATAAAATAATAATGCCAAACATCTACATAAAGTATATTTGGGGCTTGTTTATGTTCCTCTTGATCTTTGTCTGAAAATGCAGGCGACAGGCAAATCACATATTTAACAGCATCGACATCACTACACTAGATGCAAAAATATAAAGCACCCAAATAGCCCCAACCTAATGTGCTGAAGAAGAAAGATACCCTGATAAGCAGCTACATGTAAGTGTGAACATATGAAAACCTCTCTCCTCCTTTCACTAATTATTTCTTCAGTTACTCTTGACTCTTCTCCTCCCTCCCCGCGAGGAACTGGCACTACAAAATGGGGGGAAGGACCTGACCAATCTAGAATTTTATAGCCCCATGATTCATACATCAATGGGAGAAGATTTTGCAAAACTCTTTACCCATAATGCTAACATCTTCACACACTAAATAACTGACAGGGTGCTCGGTTTGTGCCTTTCACCCACCTATTGTTGGGCACTTTTCATTAATTTCATGAAGCAATTCAACTGACTTTCCTCTGCAGAGGCCCAACACACACAACACGCTGTTGTTGGATTCAATGATGGGGTGCCTGCAGCCTGTCCTGTATTATCGTTTGATTTTCTAATTAGAAGATGAATGTGACTATTCATGGGTTATATTTGTGCCCAACTAAATTACATAAATTCAGGCCAAATCTTCCGCCTCAATGTCAAAGATGTAAAACGGAGACAGGAACTTTATTGCACATGTTGTGGGAGTGCAGCAAGCCAGGGAGAATTCTGGCGCTAAGCTGCTGATGCCGCCGTCGAAGCTGCTTGCTGGTGAGCCTGTGATAAATATGGAATCAGCGTTCCTTTCCCTTCCTCTTGCACTGAGTTCTTAATGAGTGCACCTCGAATTACCAATAGCTAGTTTAATCAAAACAAAGAAGACAAACTCCGAAGAAAACAGACCAAAGTTTCTCCCCCCACCCATTCCTCTGCCCCTACCTTCTGTGCCCTTCTCCACCCAAAGCAAAATAAAACAACCCTGCCACCACCAACTCCACAATTTTAGGGCAATTTCATAATTTTCACTATGTGTCACTTAGAGATAAAACTGAGGTGCAAGGGAGAGGAGGAAATTCTTGTCTTTGCAGTCTCGTAAGAGCGGTTACACCAGAGTCACTGCCAGCAACTTGGGAAAAAGCTGGGGGTGGGGGGACTTCAGGTTGAAAAACACCTTTAGATCCAAGATGACTGGCCAATTGAGAGAGATTTGTATTTGAGAGAGCAGGATTTGTAACTGTATAAATCAACGGAATACAGTATACTCAGGGGTTATCTACTATGAACTATGTGCTGTTAAATGCATTGTGTAGGGTAAGTAATCCCTTGTGAGAAGAATTGAAGTTCCTGACAGTCCTCACCAAAGAGATGCTTCCTATGTGTTTTCCACTCTTCTACAAAAGACCTGCATGTTCTAATCGTCAGAATACACACTTTATTTTCTGCACGAGGGGGACAGGAGGACAGAGTCTGCCTAATAATGAACCTGGGGTTTGAGGGAGCCTTAGCACTTTGCACCTGACATGTAAACCTGATGCATTGTCTCCAGTGACACTTATTTGGAATGCCACCAATTCCAGCACTCCTGTGTACTACATACACATCTATCTCCTAAAATGTGAGCATTCATTAGCCATCTTAAAATATTAAAAATATTCCAAATTTAATGAGACTAACAACCAAAGCCAAGTCCTTTTAACCCAGAGAGATCACAACTAGAGGGCAAAAGAAAATGACCAATATAACCTACGGGCCCCAAACCCCATTCCAGCACCGCACCGCTCCACGTGCGCTGCTCAGAAGATTAAATTGCCTGTGAAAGGTTCCTACGTTCATACTCTAAAGTAGATACCCAGAATCCTGTTAACAAGCGTTAGACCAAAGCCAACCCGAGTTTTAACAAGGACTGACTTAAAAAGCCAGGCACTGCCAAGAATGAGAGAACCCTCTTCAAACAGAAATGCTGCATTTTAGTAAGAAATCAGTACTCTGTCAGGAGTTCCTTGACAAATATGGTCATCGGCGGCACAAGGAAATAGTTGCAAAGCAGCTGTTAATCAGAGAAACACATCATAGAACGCTGATGCTAGCACTCGTGAAAAAATGCAACGGGCTAATTATGAAGCTATATATCTCACTAAAGAGGCCGTGTTCCTTGAGATTCCAGGCAGAGCACTCTCAGATCCAGGGTCCTAGGACAACATAATTCTGGTTTTCTACATGCAGGCTCCTCTCTGATCTACCATTCACAATGCCGGGCTCCCTGTTCTTTCTCAAGTTTACATGCTCTCTTTCTAGCTAGGGAACAGGCTGGGGAGGGAAGGAAGCAGCAGCAACCACAAGCCACATTCCACGAACATATCCAAAAGGTGACATATCCTAAACCAGAGTAGAAAAATCTATGAGTATGCAAAAGAAAGGGAGCGTCAGAACGGTCATTCTCAGTGTGGCAGGAGGGCAAACGTGTGTGAGTTTCAATCCAGGAGATTGCCCCAGCTGCCAAAATGAAAAAGAAGACTAAAAATGCAGCAGGAATAAACAAAAACTAGAGGCAGTTCTGTGTGCAACCTCAAAAGGAGAAAGAAAGCTTCCAGAAAGCTGCTCTCTGAGTGTGACTGCAACTCAGGGAAGCCAAGGGCCCAACAGCCAGGTAAGAGGGGAAAGTTAATATGCAGAGGAAGGCTCGGTCAGCCAAAATTCAATACGCGCCTCTGCAAGGACAAGGAGGAACAGGCTCCCCGAAACCAGACTAGTGGGAGTGGGGGGAGGGGCCTGCACACTCGGAGCAAAACCACTGGAATGGCAAGAGGGGAATAACCTTGAGGTGGACGAGCCCGCAGGCGGGAGAAGCGCAGAGCCAAAGTGCCCCCTAGCCGGAGCCGGCGGAGGCGCAGGCCGGAGCGGCCGCTCCGCTAACTCGCACAGCCCAAATTAAGTGTTTTCACTCAGGGAAAATGAAATGTTTTGCAAGATGAAACAGAATGAAAATTGAGGTTTTAGGTAATTACTAGTTGGCATTTACATATCACGGGCTGGTTCAACACCTATTCATTTTCCTCTTTTATTTTCAATTTTTAAAAATTGCTCATTAAAAATGAACAGATGACAGTGACAGGAATTTTTTTTGTACTCTTTCCCCTTCTCTGAGGGTTACAAAACCAAGACGTACTTTCAGCCCATTTATCTATAATTAACACACACACAAAGGTATGTTGCATGTACATTAAGGGAGGAAAGGAGAAGGGAAAGTCAACAAAAGCCAGGAAGTTCAACAATAAAGACAGTGAGTTGTACTCAGGTAGCCTCCTGCACCTGGGTAAGGAGCTGGCTAGCAAGTGCCCTGGCACTCAAGGAGTTAAAGGAAAGAGCCTCTCGACTTGGAATTTCCTGGGTTTTGTCACTGTGTCCTTCCCATTGTTGATTTGGGTTACAACCCTATACTAATGAAGCTTGTGGGCCCTAATTTCCTTTGTTTTACTTTACTTTCCTCTGTCCTTTTGTTTTTCACATTAAAGAAAGAAAATTCCGCTGGTAGAAGTGCACAGGAGTTGACATGATAGAACATAATATACTTTAAGGCTATTCTGTAAACCTGTATTTAGGGAATTCTAAAGCATGCATTATTGACCCTAGTCTCTCTTAAAACTCATTGATATATGTAGTAAAAGCCTTTATGAAAAGTGGCAACTTCACATGCGCAAAAACTACCTTTCAAAGTGAAATATCTCTGCCATTTATTTTTTTTCCCCTTGGCCTTAGTTAAAAATATTGCATGAACTGCTTGCCAGAATGTCATTGTTTCGTTATTTGATTAAAGTAGTTCTTCCAGAAATGTATATTGAAATAAAACGCATCTTAAACCACCACACACTATTTAATGTCAAGGGACAGTGATCTTAAGGACGTAAGGGTGACTTTGGAAGGTGTTTGTGTCCAGCCGAGGACTCTGGGTGCCAACTTCCAGCCCAAAGGGCGCTGGTGCAGTGGAGGAGCACCGCTTGAAAAGCAGAGCTGCTGATGCAGTGGGCGATGGTCACCATGCCACAGAAGGAGCTGTGGAGCACACGCTGGCCTGGAAGAAATGAAACCCTTGCTTCTGGGTTGGGAAGATCAAAGTTCCTTTTGAGGAAAGGTTGAGAAGGAAAAGGGTTTTTCTCCTTCATGGAGAAAGAAAAGCAAATTTAAATGCCTTGTCCCCACGCATCCCCACCTGGATTTAGATAGCAGCCCCTCTAATTTTTGATGCAACCAACAAAGCAGTTACCCAAAGAGGGAAGAAAAAAAGGATGACATTTGCCTTTTCCTTGGCTTTGAAATGCAACTGGCAGCAAATTGTTTGAAGTCCTGTTTAGAGAAGAAACTGTAATAGCCTTCATACTGAAAAGAGGAGGAAAATGCCATTATACACGGATCACGGTAGCAGTGACCTCAGCAGAGAAGGCAAACGAGCTGGCTGCAAGTTGGAGGTTTGGCCAGAGTGCCAGGAATGGAAATAAAAGGTTTATGTGCCAGAGACGAGTGGCAAGGGCTTGGTGCTCGATCCCAAGAGATACCAAGGAAAGACAAGTAGTTCAATTTCTTAACATGATTGTCTTTCAACAGCTCCTTGACTGCTCCTTCTTCCAGCATCCCCTGGTTTTATATTTTCAATATTCCTCTAATTTCCCTGCACTGTTAAAGAGGAAGCAGAGAGCACCCAGGCTTCGTGTTGTAAAATTAATGAAGGTGTCAAGCTGTTGAGTTAAATCACTCTAAAGGAATGTAATGACTCAGTGTCCAAGACGCTCCCTGAGAGAACTGTGAGCTCACACAGTGACGGTGGTGGGTGACTCCAACACTAAAAATATGTGGCACACAGTCCCCAGCACCTCTCTAATGATACCACTGCCTCTATTTCCTAGTCTCTTTCTCTCCACCACTGGTTGAATTTCATGCTTTCTGAAAGGTATTTCTCCCAACCTCCAGTAGCTTCAGATGCTCAGCAGATGAAATCCTGCTTCAGTTTCCACTTCTTTTGAAGTTCGGCCAGATGGAGATTGGTGAAGCTCTCTAGTCATGCACTATTAAACTACGGGATGATTAGGAAGGAGACGAAAAAAGGTTGTGTCATGGATAATGGCAACCTCAAACATTAAGGCATCACTGGGGGTCAGCTACTGAATAGGTGACCCCCAGGTGGTGCAAGGCAGGATCCCCTCTCAAGGGCTTAGGGCCACCTGCTCTAAGGGCAAGAAGATGGACTCCTGAATTCCAAGGAAGATAAGCTCTGGACCAAGAAATTCTGTTTACCATCAGCCCACACACTGCACAAAACTAAAACCTTCAAGGAGTCTTTAAAAGGCACTTCTAGGCCAAGTGCAGTGGCTCATGCTTATAATCCCAACACTTTGGGAGGCCGAGGCAAGTGGATCAATTGAGGCCAGGAGTTTGAGAGGAGCCTGACCAACATAGCAAAACCCCGTCTCTACTAAAAAAAATACAAAAATTAGCCAGGTGTGGTGGTGCATAGTTTGAGCTACTAGGGTGGCTGAGGCACGAGAATTACTTGAACCTGGGAGGCAGAGGTTGCAGTGAACCAAGATTGCACCAGTGCACTCCAGCCTGGGTGACAGAGTGAGACTCCGTCTTGGAAACAAACAAACAAACAAACAAACAAACAAATAAATAAAAGGCAATTCTACCAAACACCCCTTAAGAAAATTAGAGAATGGGCCGGGCGCAGTGGCTCACGCCTATAATCCCAGCACTTTGGGAGGCCGAGGCGGGTGGATCACGAGGTCAGGAGATCGAGACCATCCTGGCTAACACGGTGAAACCCCGTCTCTACTAAAAATACAAAAAATTAGCCGGGCATGGTGGCGGGTGCCTGTAGTCCCAGCTACTCGGAAGGCTGAGGCAGGAGAATGGCGTGAACCCGGGAGGTGGAGCTTGCAGTGAACCGAGATCGTGCCACTGCACTCCAGTCTGGGAGATACAGCGAGACTCTGTCTCAAAAAAAAAAAAAAAAAAAGAAAATTAGAGAATGACCTAATGCTAAAAAATAAATTTGAATACCAAAAAAAGAACTACTCATAGCCTAGAATGAGTCCAAATTCAGAAGATAGCAAGAAACAAATTTTCTTTTATTTTTTTTTGAGACAGAGTCTTGCTCTGTCACCAGGCTGGAGTGCAGTGGCACGACCTTGGCTCACTGCAACCTCCACCTTCTGGGTTTAAGCGATTCTTGTGCCTCAGCCTCCCGAGTGAGTAGCTGGGACTACAGGTGCACACCACCACACCCGGCTAATTTTTGTATTTTCAGTAGAGACGGGGTTTTACCATGTTGGCCAGGATGGTCTCAATCTCCTGACCTCATGATCTGCCCGCTACGGCCTCCCAAAGTGCTGGGATTACAGGAGTGAGCCACCACGCCCGGCCCACAAATTTTCTCTCTTTTTTTTGAGACGGAGTCTCGCTCTGTCACTCAGGCTGGAGTAAAGTGGCTCTATCTCAGCACTGCAACCTCTGCCTCCTGGGTTCAAGCGATTCTCCTGTCTCAGCCTCCTGAGTAGCTGGGATTACAGGCAGACACCACCACGTTTGGCTAATTTTTGTATTTTTAGTAGAGACAAGGTTTCGCCATGTTGGCCAGGAGGGTCTTGAACTCCTGACCTCAAGTGATCTGCCCACCTCAGCCTCCCAAAGTGCTGGGATTACAGGTGTGGGCCACCGTGCCGGGCCTAAGAATTTTCTTTAGACCTACCAGAAAACAGAAGGAGGTAAACAATTAAGCTCTGCTACTAATAGGATGCCACCAAATCCTAGATCCTGCTACAGGCTGAGCATCCCTAATCTGAAAATCCAAAATCCAAAATGCTCCAAAATCCAAAATTTTTTGAGTGCCAATATGACGGTCAAAGGTCATGCTCAAAGGAAATGCTCACTAGGGCATTTCGGATTTGGGATTTTCACATTAGAGATGCTCAACCAGTAAGTATTATACACATATTCAAAATCTGAAAAAATCCAAAATCCAACACTTTTGGTCCCAAGCATTTGGGATCAAGAATACTCAACCTATATTACCTTAGATTCTTTAATGGCCTAAACAAAAATTAAAGTATGGGTTCCAAAAGTGTAACTCATAATGCAGTAAACTGGCAGACTTAAAAATCTTCAAATTGCACTTTGGGAGGCCAAGGTGGGCAGATGACCTGAGATCAGCTGTTTGAGACCAGCCTGACCAACATAGCGAAACCTTGTCTCTACTAAAAATACAAAACTTAGCTGGGCGTGATGGTTCACACCTGTAATCCCAGTTACTTGGGAGGCTAAGGCAGGAGAATCACTTGAACCCAGGAGGTGGAGGCTGCAGTGAGCTATCACGCCACTGCACTCCAGCCTGGGCAACAGAGCAAGACTCTGTCTCCAAAAAAAAAAAAAAAAAAAAAAAAGCCAGGTGTGGTGGCTCACACCTGTAATCCCAGCACTTTGGGAGGCTGAGGCAGGTGGATCACAAGGTCAGGAGATCGAGACCATCCTGGCTAACACGGTGAAAGGTGAAACCCCATCTCTACTAAAATACAAACAATTAGCTGGGTGTGGCAGCATGCACCTGTAGTCCCAGCTACTAGGGAGGCTGAGACAGGAGAATCACTTGAACCTGGGAGGCAGAGGCTGCACTGAGCTGAGATCATGCCACTGCACTCCAGCCTGGAAGACAGAGCGAGACTCTGTCTCAAAAAAACAAAGAAAAAAAAGAAAAAAGAAAAAAAAAAATCAGCCAGGCGCAGAGGCTCACACCCAAAATCCCAACATTCTGGGGGACCAAGGCGGGCGGATCACGAGGTCAGGAGTTTGAGACCAGCCTGACCAACTTAGTGAAACCCTGTCTCTACTAAAAATACAAAAATTAGCCAGGTATGGTAGCACGTGCCTGTAGTCCCAGCTACTCGAGACGCTGAGACGGGAGAATCACTTGAACCCAGGAGGTGGAGGTTGCAGTAAGCTGAGACCATGCCATTGCACTCCAGCCTAGGTGACAGAGTGACACTCCATTTCAATGAAAAAAAAATCTTCAAATTGACAGTGAAATGACAAGGATTGGAAAGTTACTATTCAAATAGTCATATGCAATCAGCTACTGTCAGAGGAAAGTCACCTTCCTCACCAAGCACCCCAGAGAGTGGCCAGGAATGGGCTCTCCATGGGGTCAAGTTGGTGGTCAGGTTCCAATTTCTAGAAGAGTGGTATCTAACACAGGTCTCACCCTTGTGGACGACTTCAGAAGTAACATATCAACACAAAGTGTGAAACACAGGCAAGCAATACAAGCTATACTGCTGACGCAGATGAGGAAAATGTCGTTTTTTTTTACACATCTTTCAGAGGTAATGACATAAGAGCTGTGAAATTGATTATCACAGCCATCATCAGATTTGTACCCACAGACTATCTTTAGTATCAAGGTACAAGTTTGGAAGAGAAACTGAATCAAGAGATATCAGTCCAGTTGCCTTCTCTAATAAATCCTAATTTAGAAATTTTCAGCTCAGTAAGGAAATCCATCACACACAAAAAGAACCCAAAAGTAGTCCTAATGGCTTTGAGCCATTCAGCAACCTTTCACTAAATACCATAAACATCCCTATTATTAGCCAGCACAGCTACCAATAAACAAACACACACTTTAAAAAATAAATGATCCCGGCTGGGTATGGTGGCCCATACCTATAATTCAGCATTTTGGGAGGTGGGATGGCTTGAGGCCAGGAGTTCGGAACCAGCCTGGGCAACACAGCAAGACTCCATTGTTTCAAAAGAAAAAACTGTTTTTTTAAAATAGCTGGGTGTAGTGGCGCTCCAGCTACTTGGGAGGCTAGGTAGGAGGACGGCTTGAGCTCAGGAGTTTGAGGTTACACTGAGCTATGATTGTGCCACTGTTCACTCTAGCCTGGGTGACAGAGTGAGACCCTGTCTCTAAAAATCAATCAATCAATCAATAAAACAAATGATTCCACAAAGGCCTACTGAGTACCAGAGCCATCTTGGCCAAGAGCCACTGTCCTACTAATAATGAGAAGATGAAAAGGAGGGTCTTTATGCCCTACATCTGATGATCTTCCCCATCTTGGTCATCTAGGAGACGCCAGATGAGCATGTAATTTACTTATGATTAACACAAAATTTACACATTTCTCACCATTAAGCAAATCAGTTTACTGAGCATCTTCCTCCTTTCAATCAACGGTAACTCCTTTCAAATTTTTCCCAGCTCCATCTGAGAAACAGAGAAGTTCACTTTTTGTTATCTGAAGAATTATGAATTACCATCTTGCTTTGTAAACTTCTTGATTCTAAGATACCTGGAAATTACAAAAATCCCTAAATTTCCTGAATTTTACATAAGCTTCCTGAAATATCCCTCATCCTTTTCTGCTCACTGTCCTTTCTCTCTCTCTTCTTGCCAGTTTAAACACATGGACATGGAGTTATTAACTTTTACAGGAAAACCAAATAAAATAAAATAATGCTGAAGCAAAAAGCGCAGTGATGTCAGGCTGCAGCTAGCACCATTTATCTGTGGGAATCTGATTAGCGCTCGAGTGGCAGAGCTACCTGGAAAAGTGCTCACAATCAAATAAAAAAACGATACCAAAACATTAACCTGATGGCTAAAAACTCTACATTTAAACAGTTAAAGTAATAAAGGAGCTTTTATTGAGTATTTTTTATATTTCATTATGCCCCAAATTGACGAGGACTCCCGGATACATTTTCTAGACTTTTGGTTCCTCAAATCAAATGCTCTCTTGGACTTTTTTTTTTTTTTAACTAAAAGGAAACAGCATTTCTTGTAAGTTTGAATGAAAGGATTAAAGCTTCTCCTAGAATATCGATAACAGTCTTGAGTGCAAACACAGCCAAATGCTGCCACAAACAGAAGCCTTTTTTGGTTTATGTACTTTAATTCTGAACTTGCTGATAAGCCAGCAGAGAATTTTCCTACAAGATTTTTTTTTTAACCTTACACAAATACTGTCATGAACCTGGCCTCTCATGTCCCCACTCAGTGCCTCAGATTCCTTCATTGCTATAAAATAAGGGGTTAAACAGATGACCTTCAGGACCCCCTAGCTGTGCCATTTTATAATTTCTAAGTTGATTCCATGAGGCAGCCGCTGATACCTGGGCCAGAGATACGGGCTTAGGTCAAGGACAAGACCCAGTCTTTCCAGATTTTATCTCTCCAAGCTCACACTCAATTCAAAAAAAGGAGAAAACCAACAGAGAAGGAGGAGAAGACAGGGAATAGCAGAAGAAATCAGGGCAGCCAAAAAAGATATTACAAATTCTATATATTTTATACGTAGCGAAGCTTTCTTCACACCACTATTTATTTTATATACAAGCTTAGTTATCTGGTATCCAAATCATAGAAGATAAAAGCTGCAAATGAGAACGGAGGAAGGAGCCAGCTAGTATAGAGACACAGAACAAAGACGTGACGGCAAAAAAAGCCTAACAGCAAATGTCAAGAGAGAAACATCCATGAAAAGCAAACAAAAAAATTCAAAAAGCTTATTCTTTGGGGTCATTTAGAATTGGTGGAGTCATTTCAAGCAGGGGCAAATACACAACATATCTATATTTCAACAGGTTTTGAAAACAGAGCTATGCTTATAACACCATATAAACATGTTTATCTAAAATGACAATACTGAGTCATCAGGATTAAATTATATTCCAGATATTCAGCTTAATAAAGCAAGAAAGTATGTAATCCATTTTACATAATTCCCAGCCAAAAGTTTTAAAGTGTTTTGTTTTGTTCTGCTTTCAAATGGCTCTTGATGACCATCCAGAAAATGTGGCTATCCAGAATGCCTCATTCTAGGAGGTGCCAGAGATGGTGGTTTTCCTGAATTGAACAAGAACAGCTTTGATTCATGTTAGATTAAGAAGCAGGAAGCCAGAGATTAAATAATGAATAGGTACTGAGCATTCACAGGTCCTCACAGTACACCAGCCACTTGTAAAGTCAAAATAGAACCAGGAAAGATGCTGTTTTTGCTGTAGCAATCTAAGACAAGGAAAGAAGCCAAAAGAGATCTTGAGACATCTGGTCCCACCCATGGCCTAGGGACTCCCCTCTTCAACAACCCTGACAAATGATCAGGAAGCCTCCTCTTGAATGCTCATAATGACCAGCGAAACTACTCCCTTAAGAGACTGTCAGCTCATTTTCAGGAGTGCCTCTTTAAACTGAGTTGAAATCTACTTTCCTGAACCTTCTATCCATTGGTCCTCGTTCTCTGTCTGGGAACAATATTAACTGATCCACTTTTTGAGACAATGCTGGGTGAGGAATCAGGATAGACTGCTGTCGCCGGCTATCTTTTCTATAAAAGCATTTATTTCCCTTACTCTGCTTAGTAACTAAAGGTGAACACTGGCCTCACTGTGTAACAGTTTCATAAATTCTGCTCTTTCGTTTCGTAAAAGCAGCCTTGCCCTTTCTGGAAGAGCCAAGGCTACACCTGTAATGTCAGAATGCATTAGCAATAATAAAGGCCACAGTAATGCAAGAGCCGACTTCATGAACACGTCATTCCAGAATGGCTAAATTCAATCAAATATGGCAGCGCTTCCTACAACGCTGCGATCATTGGGGCCAGCGCGTGTGACGTGGGCCCACTTACTGGAAGTGTTGGAAAGAGAAAGTGAGCATTCTGCTTTGAGACTGTAATAGACAGGGTTTTTACCAGCCCACAAGTGGTTCAGAATCCTTCTTTCCCAGGAATTACCTAGAAATTCATTTAACATCTAAAGACTACAAATGAAACTTCAGAAGGTTAAAAGTATATAATGAGAAGGGGCCAAGGGGATGGTATTCACTCAACCTCACCTTAAATATGTATGATTCTTAGGGGGAGAAAGTCAACACCCATAAGGTGGTAATCAAAAAGCAAAGCCAAAGATGAGCCAGGTTTAATTCTAACTCAGTCACCAACTTCTTCAGTAACTTTCAGAGCTACTTACCTTTCCTGTTTCTGCTTCCTCATCTGTAAAATGGAACTAATACTGCTTAGAGACTCACAAAGTGTTATAAGGAATAATTAGTTAGCATTTATATAACACTTTTCATCTTCAAAGTAGGATTATAGACTATAAAGCAGAGTAGATGTGGTTTGAAAAATCTTTTTAAAACCTAAAATAAAGCATGAAAGCAAATTCAGAGAAGTAAAATCGGCTGACATCATCTTAGAGCAGCCAGATAGCTCAGCCTCCACAGGCACCCCGTCTGCCCCAGTCAGTATCTGCGTGTGGAGACAAAGGTATAAGAACATTTTATTAGGGAAAATGGGAGGAGATAGAAGAGAAAAAGGAGAAAGAGAAGATTAGAGAAAAAGAATGGGAGAAAGTATAAAAGGGAGAAAAGATAAGAGAGAAAAAGAAAAGGAGAGAATAGAAAACAGCAAGAAATAAAGAGAGAAAAGACAAATCTTATCCACTAGGAGAAAAGCAAAAACAGGAAGAGAGGAAGAAAAAGAAAAAGAGAAATGGAAAAGAAAACTTCTTTAAGGGGATATTTTTCCTATTTCCAAAGAAAAAAGAAGATTAAAAAGTAAAAGGAAAGTTTAAAATGTCAAAAAAAAAAAAAAAAAAAGACAACAACAAAGAGCAGAGGAGAGAAAAAGAGAAGATAAAGCTTTCAAGGGTATGTCTGGAAACCAGAAAGCTGGAAGAGAAATCATTAGCAAGTCCATAGTGCGTCTACAGTGATACTGTGTGGATCAATTCATTTAACGCTGCCCTGTACATTTACAGAAAAGTACCTCTGATATAATAAAGGCTCATAAACACGCAGAAATTGGGTTAGACCCGTTTCGAATTCCTGCCAAACAATGGTTCAGAAAAATGAAGCTCTATTTTAATTAGCTGGATTCACGAGTGATTTGATAACAGCAGATGCTGTCTGGATGCTTTCAGCTTGATGGGCTCCACATACATGAACTTAAGAGTGGTTTTGATGCAATTAGGTGTTTCTTTCTGCTTCAACATGCCAGGCCCAAGGACCTGAGCCTATGTGTAGCCCCTACATGTTGCTATATTTATCTATATGTTAATATTTCAAATCATGAAGATGAGAAAGGTGGCCACCATAAGGGAAGCAGAAAAGTAGTTTTCAGGGCCGGCCATGGTGGCTCATGACTGTAATCCAGCACTCTGGGAGGCCAAGGCGGGAGGATCACTTGAGGCCAAGAGTTTGCAACCAGCCTAGACAACACAGTGAAATCCTGTCTCTTCAAAAAATTAAAAAATTAGCTGGGCAGGTTGGCATATGCCTGTGGTTCTAGCTACTTGGGAGGCTGGGGCAGGATGATTGGTTGAGCTCAGAAGGTTGAAGCTGCAGTAAGCTATGACCGCACCACTGCACCCCAGCCTGGGGTGACAGAGTGAGACCTTGTCTCTAGTTAAAAAGTGAAAAAAAAAAAAAAAAAGAAAAAGAAAAAGGCCAGACACAACAGCTCATGCCTGTAACCCCAGCACTGAGGGAGACTGAGGCAAGAGGATCGCTTGAGCCCAGGAATTTGAGACCCAGGAAAGTGAGACCCCCCATCGCTACCAAAAAAAACTATTTATTTAATTTATTTTTATTTTACTCTCACCAATTCTGCTCAACAACAACAAAAATTTCAGATAAGCTGGGTGTGGTGGCACACATCTATGGTCCCAACTATATGGAGGTCGAGGCGGGAGGATCACTTCAGCCCGAAGGTCAAGGCTGCAGTAAACTGTGTTTGCACACTGCACTCCAGCCTGAGCAGCACAGCAAGTCCCTGTCCCCCAAAACAAAGAAAAGTAGTTTATAAAACTCACTAGTAAGTAGAAATGAATTTTCTCACAATTAATTCTTCTTTCCCCCGGGGAAAGAAAAGTTAGGTAGCCAAAAGAAAGCCACATAGGGCAGTGTCTGTGTAGAAATATTTAATGCCAAAGCTGAAACACAACAGGCTGCCCACTTCCAATTCTGCAAGTCCAGCACAGTGTCACAGCGAAGGATGAGTGCGCCTAATGCACAGCCTGGCCTGGGAAGCGGCCTTCAAAATGTTCTTTGTAATCAGGCATCCTATTATAACCCAGCGCACATTCCCTGAGACGGGCGGTGGTATTCCGGATCACAACCCTGAAAGTCCAAGTCTTTTCACCAGGTGCTTTCAAGCCAGGCACCTTACTGCCCCTTCTCTCCCTCTTAAGCACTCTCTCTTCCAAAGAGCATTCTGTTTGCTTTTCCCAAAGCACTCCCTGCCCTCTGCTATGGTCACTTAGTGCGGCACCACCCACACATACAGAGCTGCTAAAGGACTGCATAAAGCCAGAGCAGCTTCCAGAATGGGGCACGTCTAATAGGAGGGCCTGATCTGTTAATTATCTGTCAGTTTGTCATGGCTGGGCTGAGGAGGGGAGAATGTGAAAAGGGGGGGAGGCTGTCTACTCGGTGGTATGCTACGCTTCCTGAAATTCTGAATTCCATTTTGGAAATCATTCCCCCCCTGTTGGACAACGTGTAGTACAGAGGATGAAGAAGAGAGGACGGGAGTTTGACTTGACTCCTTTTGACAGAACCGGGGGCTTCTCGAACTCCACCACTACCACGACAAGCACACGGCAAGAAACACACCCCCTCACTTTCTCTCCAAGAGGACAAAACGGACATAACGACCTTCACACCAACTCCCCCCTTCACGGGCGCTAACAAGCTGAGCACTGTAAATCAAGGATGAAATCCCTGTGCCAGGAAGTGAAGGAGAAGCATCTCTTCCGTAAAGAGTCCAAAGATGCTTCAGAATCAGCACTTCGGGCAAGGGCTGGGAACGCAGGAAGCACTGTGCAGCCAACTGAAGGAAAAGATATATATTTATTTTATATAGTAGTCCTCCTTCTTCAAAAGTTATTTATTTCACAAAACCACTCTGCTAAATAGAGGTTTCAATCTAATTGGAATTGGAATTTGCATATTGTAAATGCACCAAGGGAGAGTCTTGGACACTTGTGTTCTATTCTACAGTGTACGGGTTCACCCGTGGATTTTCCAATATATACACTACAAGAATGTAAGAAAAGAGCACAGAGAACTGGCCTTTATATTTTATTTTTTCAGCCCTTCACAGAGGGTCCAGTCTGTGAAACGGGATGACGCTATCAATATCCCCAAGGAGACAAAACCAGTGAGGCAGAGAGGAGGTTCCCCCGGCATGGGGTTTGCCGTCAGCCGTGTGCAGCTGTTCAGTCTTGCAGGTCTGTGGCGCACCCCTGCCCACCCCCCGGGGGAGGCAGGGAGTAAACCTCTATTCATCTAACCCTTAACCCTCCCCATCCCATCTACATATCAAATTAGCCATGCTTAATTAACAGAGATGCAAATAGGCAGGGACTGAAATAAAGATTTTTGACAAGAAGCAGAAAGGGATAATTTTTTTTAAGGATAGGAGACAGAAAAAGCACCCAAAACAAAAGGTCAACCTACAAATAACTGAGGAAATGAGAAAGAAAAGGTACAGGTCAGGACTTCCCATAAAGGTCTGAAATTTTCTGTTTGTAACTCAGGGTTCACATGGAAAAGTGACGCATGACAGAAGAACAGACACTGTTCTGGGGAAGTCAAGTTGGGACAAAGGTTCTAGAGTCCACCATTTGCCCCGGACTTACCTCCCTAGACTACATTCAAATTGGGTTTCTACTCCCTGCTCCCCTCACTCATTTCAAGAAAGAAATACATTTTTTTCAAATACTGAATCCCTAAGGCCCAAAGATGTCCCCTGTTTCCTCAAAAACTAAGCATCTTCTAGTTTACAGCAACTCCTTTCTGCCCCCCATATACTCTGACAATGCTAGCCTCTCAGTCACAGGGTGGAACCTTCATCCAAAAAAAAAAAAAAAAAAAAAAAATCACAGGTTCTGCTTCCCATTTAGAAAAAAAAAAAAAAAGAACAAAATGGAAAGAAAGAATAAATATGAATTTAAAGGGGAAGTCTGCCAAAACCTGAACCTCCAAAATCTGGTTCAGCCACATTCTTGCCCACAACCACTACTTCTTGGTGCCTCCCTACATTTTTCAAAATGCAGCTGCACAGACTTCTTAAAATTCAGATTTCTAGCACCTATAATTACAGGCCTCTCAAGCCAGGCTCCTTTAATTAATGAACCTGACTCCTCTCTCTTCAAAGGAAATCTGCATACAGGCTATATCAGAGGGTGAACCGACCCGATCAGTGCCTACCTGATCACTGCCTGATGCAGCCAGCACTCTGCCCCCAGTAGGAGAGGGAGTTGCCCCTCACCCCCGCCTCCACTGCCCAGTTCAACACATCTCAATCTGGCACAAGTCAATTGTGCAGTTAAAGCCATCAAACAGTTCTTGGAACTTAAGGGAAGAGAAAGCAGCTTTTCTGGGTGTGACCAGCAAAATCCAAAGAGAATTCGATTCTCCCTGGTTCACGCGCTCCCCTGACCTCAGTTCTTCCTACTGCTGGGATGCAATGCAGAGTGCAGGCTGAAGACAGCCACTGGTCAAGGCTGGACAAGCAACAGAGGGGGCAGGCTTGGGCTCTGAAAACTGGAAAAGAACAGAACAGAACAAACCGAGGTCTGACCGTCATCCCAAGGCTGAACTAAAACTGCGAAGAAAGGCTCTGCCACCTTAAAACAAAACAGGTGGAGAAGGGCTTGTGAGGAACGGCTGTTGCTCTCCAGGTCTACAGAATATGAGCGCATCCCAAGGACAGCCCACTGACCTCGGGATCACTCACCAGGCTGTCCTCACCCATTCTCCAAACCACTTTCTTTCTAAACCAATACCTGACTACCAGTTTTTAAAGTACTGGTTTTCCTTCTGGCTGCTCTGGGACAGCTCCACCTAATCTGTTTGTATCTGCTTCAGATGCCAAGTCAACCCATAGCTATTCTCCTGCAAGTAGCTAGAAGCTGGTTTGTACCCATGTTAGCTGGGAGACCAGACTGTCCTCAGCCACAACAAAGACTAGAAAGGGTTGCAAACAAAGTCACAGATGCCAGCACAGCTGAGGATTGGGTCCAATCAAGACAATCCCAGGTAAAGTTTCAGGCAGGAGATTTGAGATCCTGTAAGACTCCCACGGACCTGGCAATAATTAAAACAGGTTTGGTTCAGTCACTACCATCTGATAACCGTTCCTCAAGGTCCCACGGCAAAGCCAGTGGGTCCCACAGCAAACCCAGTGGAACATTTGCATTACTGACCAAACAGACACACTCTTCTACAAAGAGAGAAAAAGTTCTCAGAATATGTACTCAGTACCACACTTTCTACAGTTCTAGTTTCTCATCTGTGATCTGGACTATAAACTAGGTCTGGGGAACAACCAGAGAACAGCATTCGCATTAATAAATGAAAACTCATGACACGTAGGCCTGGCTTCTTAGTTCTGCCCAGGGTATTTCAGAGTGCAGACGTCAAAAATTGAATTAGAACATTCGGTATTCTGCCAGAAAAGGGGTTTCCAGTGACTTTGTGCTGTTGCAAATACAATTTTTGAAGAAAGGGGAAAAAAGGTAACATCAGTCTCTCCAATGGTTAAACCCTCAAATCAAAGCAAGGTATGATCACAGACCACTGAGTCTAACTCCATGGCACCTGTCTTGTTTCCTGGCATGGCTACCTGCCATCGTTATGCCCAACACACAGAGGCTAATATAGGATATCGTTTCTGCTCTCCCATTAGATCCAGTCTTCAAATCTGTCAGCATGTCACAACCTGGATCCCCTGACCACAGCACACAGTGGAGTTCCAGGCTGAGACAGGACAGGCTGATTACAAGGAGCAACCACTTCCTTTTTCCCAAATCACAAGCAGAGAAGCAGCCAGAGCTGGGTGAAGGATTTTTTACTTTGGTTTGGTTTTTCAACCAAGACATTCTCAAAGTTCATTGTTCTTTGAAGTGGAAACATTTAGTTTTCTAACAAACAATTAGAAGCACAGGAGTAGAGAACACGAAACTGAGAAGGAAGCTCAGGATATGCAAAAATAAGAGGCTGGGAGGCAGCTGAGATCAGGAATGTCCAGGGATTCTTGGCTACATAGGCCGGCCAGGCACTCTCTTCCCAGGGTATCTCAAGGGGAAACCACCCATCGATCCTGGGACACACGAGTTCTAGGACCAATCCCTTACCTCAGAACAGCCTCGGCCTCAAATTCCTGCTTGCGCTTTAATGTTTAAATTATTAAATGCATTAATGTATTTACATTATTCAAGTCTTATGTGCATTTTTCTAAGATAATTTATGTATAAGAGTTTGAATGTCCATGACTGTTAATGTCTACAACCCTTCCTGTTCATTATTGATTCTGGAAGAAAAAAAAAAAGTCAGAGTTTTAATGCCTTATTTTTAATGTATTAAGAGTCTGAATAAGTGCATTCTCTTTTTTCTTTTGTAATTTCATAATTTAAGTAGTGCATTTATTAAACTGACACAGTATGAATTGTGGTGAAGCCTGGCACAGATCCATGCTGCTGGAGAGCCCGCTGGAGGACGGAGCCCACTCTTCTGTGACCAGGCCTGGCTCTCTCTCCACACTCTCTTCCCACCTACAAAGGCGCAGGCGGCAGGGGAGTGGCAAGCATTTGCCCAAGGAGATTTTCTCCCTCCTTTTTCAAGTTCTTGCCCAAATCAGCTCTCCTTGTCACCCACGCTTTTAACAGGGACAGTTCTCTGCACACAGAAGTTCTCATCTAGATGCACTGCAGGTTATTGCCAGATCGCAATCAGCACACAATTTTCAAGAACAATAAAAATGCTAGAAGCTTGGTGTAGCAAAAACAAGCAAACTACTTTTTTAAAGGAACCTCAAAATGAGAGACAAACATCTCAAATAGACAACACCTCCAACTCAAGCAGAAAAACTTCTTTCTTTTGAAATCGTTTCCCCATCAGATAACCCCTCCTTCTACTATAGCCAGTAGAACGACAGTGACACCCAATGGTCTATTAGTTCAATCCCAACTGAGCTTTCCCCAGTGGCTTTCCCTAGAGTTGCGTCTTAGGCCCAAGGTTCCTGTGTTAACGCGGAACCTTGAACGAAATAAGGTATTAGCTACTCACCAAGAAGATGAATCGCTAGTAGATCAATTTTCTGCCAGGAAACATTGTCTATTGTTACACATGTGCACAAACGACACAGTATAGCACACCTCAATATGGCATGTTTCTGGCGAGTGACGACCACGTGCGTACACAGGCACACGCACATACACACATACAGATGCGCGCACACACACAGATGCACACACACACGTACAGATGCACAATACGTGGGCTGAGCAGCACTGTACAAATCAACCTGAACTGGGAGAAAGGATGACAGAAGTTTCTCACTGCTGTTTTAGAATGTGACTCTGCTGTTTCTAACACCATACACACACGCGCGCGCGCACACATGTTATTTTATTTTTTTTCCTTTTTTTTTCTATTTCCTTCTTTTCCTTCTTCTTTTTTTTTTTTTTTTTGGCTACTCATTACCATTCTTTAACTGTTACAATTTATATCAGCATATAATGTTAAATAATTACAGGGAGCGGAGCTCACTCTAGTGAGGATATAAACGCGCTGTGGGAATCTACAGATTTAAACAAATAACACTCACAGCAGGGGGTGAGCGGATGAATTAGCATTAATATCCTGCCTGGGAGATCCCAGTGCACTGGTACTGCTTAAATACAGATCTTTTCTGTAACAGTCAATATGACAGCTCCCGGCAATACGGCCCCTTTCCCTTTCCCAGTCAATATAGCAGCCAGTGAAAATAGAAACGTCCCTATAGCCATCAATATAGCAGCCAGCTAAAATAAACCCTTCCCTTTTAAGGGCTATATAATAGTCAGCTAAATGGAAGAATTGGCACCCCTGCTGGATAGCTCAGCAGAGAAGCCAAGGAATGAGCAGCCCATGAGCACTAAAAGATCCTCCTGCTCCTCACAGAGGCCCTGCCCAGGGAAGGGGAAGATATCCTTAGGTAGAGAACCAAGAGGGAGCCTGCGAGGGACACTTGGCTCCCAGGCCCTAGGAGTAATTACCCATGTCCTAAGCAGGCTATAGGACCACCCCTCACTGCGGTTCAATTAAAACGAACAGAAACTTTAGAATCCTTGTTCAGGCTGTCAGCTGGAACAGGGGAACACACTGGTCTTTGGTGAGAACTGAGAGCATGTTGATTCAAACCCCGCCACCAGCCTGTTCCTACCTTAGCCCCAGAAGGGTAGAGTATTACGTGAACAGCCCATGGTTTTCTGATTTCTAGCATCAGGGATAGCAGCTATGTTAGAATCAGACAACCAGGTAGGTGGGTGAAAAACAGCATTCTATGTGCAATCCTACCCCAGTGTATATACAGAACTCACTTTCAAAACTCACAGCCATCAATTTGTTAACTATTGTGAAAACCTCATCTCTACCAAAAATACAAAAAATTAGCTGGGCGTGGTGGCACACGCCTGTAGTCCCAGCTACTGAGGAGGCTGAAGCAGAAGAATTGCTTGAACCCAGGAGGCGGAGGTTGCAGTGAGCCGAGATCACGCCACTGCATTCCAGACTGGCGACAAAGCAAGACTCCACTATAAAAAATAAAAAAAAATAAAAAAAAAAAGGAAGGAGAAGAACAGGGAGCATTTCATTTAAAAACAATCCAATGCATCTGAATATATTGTTCTTTTTCATTATAACTAGCTACTTCTAAAATTAGTTCAGTTGGATTTAAGGATTTGACAAATGTGGAATATAACCACTGACACCAGTGCAGGTTTCCAACCAACACCCCTGAAGTTAATGCTGGGATGCTGCTATGCTTCAAAGCAGGCGAACATCAGGGATCCACCCCACCTTCATTAAAATTCCACCATCTGTCTGCCATCCTCTGGGTGAATCCACAGAAGTCCCTGTTTCCCTGGCCAGGTGTTTCAACACCCAGTGATGCTCATGTCATCAATCAGGTGACTTAGTCAAGTACCACAGTGTCGGGTATCAGAAAAAAAGATCCAGAAAGTCCTGGTCTGACAGCTCTAGTCCTTAAATATTTAGACTCAGGCCAGGCGCGGTGGCTCACACCTGTAATCCCAGCACTTTGGGAGGCCGAGGCGGGTGGTCACGAGGTCAGGAGATTGAGACCATCCTGGCTAACACGGTGAAATCCTGTCTCTACTAAGAATACAAAAAATTAGCCAGGCGTGGTGGCGGGCACCTGTAGTCCCAGCTACTCGGGAGGCTGAGGCAGGAGAATGGCGTGAACCCGGGAGGCAGAGCTTGCAGTGAGCCGAGATCATGCCACTGCACTCCAGCCTGGGCAACAGAGCGAGACTCCGTCTCAAAAAAAAAAAAATTTAGACTCAACACCCCACCTAAGCCATGAGACTGAGCAGAAATTCTAGTATGTAACACCTCAGGAGAGAAACAGGTTAACATGGTCAAGCCTCTCTTCTGGCAATACACATGTTGATGAGGTCCTGCAGTCCACAGAAGACTTGGAAGTCAAAGAGGTCACAGGGCCCAGAAACCACAGTCAGAGGTCCCATGTGCCACAGAGGTGAGAGATCTCACAGGCCACAGAAGTCAGAGATCCCACAGGCCAAAGAAGTCAGAGGTCTCAGAGTTCACAGAATTCAGAAGTCGGGGTCCACAGAAGTCACAGCCCCACAGTCCATGGAAAGCAGAGGCCCCACAATCCACAGAAGTCATAAATTCTACAGTCCACAGAAGTCAGGGTTCAGAGCCCACAGATGTCAAGGTCCAGAGCCAACAGATGTCAGGGTCCAGAGCCCACGAAGTCAGGGTCCAGAGTCCACGGAAGTCAGGGTCCAGAGTCCACGGAAGTCAGGGTCCAGAGTCCACAGATGTCAGGGGTCCCTCAGTCTCTAGAAGTTATAGGTCCTACAGTTCATGGCAGACTTTCCTAGGAAAATTTAAACTCTGACGTGCATGGCCATTTCCATTTCTAAACGATACACAAAAATCTGAGGGGAGACACTCTCAATCAGATAGCATTAAAGCTGGAAAGAACGCATCATGATGTTAGCAAAAACCACTTCAACTACTCATGCCATCACAGTCATCAAAGTGGGGAGGCAGGAAGGAAGGGAGGGACAGACGAAGAGAGAGTAATGAAAGAGAAAATAACTCTGAAAAGAAAGGGGAAAATAGAAATATAAAAGATTAGAGAAAACAGAGGAGATAACAAAATGAAAAAGACAAAAACCTCACTTTGGCATTTCTAGTTTAAAGCTTTCAGGGCATTTTATGAAATGACAGTTGCAATAAAACAAATAGAATGGTGAGTCATCTGGGTTCCAACTTCTGAGTCAAAAGGGCTGTTTCTCGACAAAGCAGGGCCCCGCTGCCTGCACGTTTAACGATGCCTATCGGCGCACACAGCTACAGAACAGGATGTGGGGAGAACGAGGAGGTGGGAGTGAGCACTGTCTCTACTGGTCCCAGTGTCATTGCAAATAAAGGCTGTCAAGATTTAAACCATAATAATGGAAAGGCTATAAAGGTCTCAGTTATAATGTTTCCTCTGATGTTCCCTTTCATAAAATGCCCTCTTTATGTTGCCTACGTAGCAGTCATCCACCGAACGTCGGCATATGTGTGCCCCAGTGGGAATGTTGCACCCTAAGTTCCTAGCAGGACGCCAGGCAGCAACTGTGCAATCCAACTCCTTGGCTCATCATCTCCATCGCACATAACTGAGCACACACACTCACTCATTCCACAAATATGTATGAGTGCCTATTTTCTGCCGGGAGCTGAGCAATACAGTATATGCCCATCCCATACAGGGCTTAGCAAAGTGCCTAGGTGCCAAACACGCAGGAAACACATGCAAAATGTATACGGCCATACAACACAGGGACTCCTTTCCTACTCTGGCACCTAAAAGTCTTACATAAGTGCCTGGCAGCCTAGCAGGAAATGGGACTTTTCCTCCTCCATGCCAGAGCAAAGTACAAAAGCTGGAACACGAATCAGATAAATGCTCAAAAAGGGGGCTTAATAGGGTGCCCACAAAAACTTGCTTTTACTTGGGCACAGCAGACAAAAATGTACAGAAACCTGATGTTTCAACGGAATTATTTATCTGCAGCCTGCCATCTAACCATTCTAGGCACCAGGGAACCTCAAAGGAAAATAGAAACAAAACCTCTGCAAATTAATACTTTGTAGACATGCCAAGGAGGCATGAACTAAGACAGACACCAGCAGCACGTGGAGGGATGAAATGAGGCTGAAACCTGTAAACCAGGGAGCCGTGTGATGCAATTAGAGAAGCCAAAGTCCAAAATTAGGAAAGGACCGATCTAGTCAAGCCCAACTTGGTGGCAGGTAGAGAATGATAACTCACATTTCTAGGTGTGCAGCCTGTGCCAACCACAAACCATCCCTGGGCTGCCTTCCCTGCTGATCTGTAATTGGTGGGTCAGTGATGGAGCTACCAATTATCTTGAGGCCCCCTGTATTTAGTTCACAGACAAAGGGAAGCAGGAGAGACCAGTTAGTAATGAGTAAGTAATGGCCACGAAAACACATTGTATTATACAGAGCTGCTTCAGCAGGAAAAGCCATTTGGAAAATAAAGCGTAAAAGAATAAAATAAGCTGGAGAAACTCAATTTTCTCCTCCCTTCCTCCCAAAGCCACACTTAGGATAAAATGAGGTTTGTGCAGGTTAATCCTTAAGAGGTAAGAAAAAAATGATTAAATACATTAAAAAAATCAATTGTACATTAAACCAAATCCAGGAACTGCAAAAACAAACACTGCGGCGTTGCTCCAGCCGGTATTAGCTCTGCCAGTCTGGTCGGTAGGGGATACCCCCACCTGAGGGAGCACGCTGAGGTCACAGAAGACAAGTAGAGAGGAAGGGGAGAGAACCAGAGCTGGGAAGCGGGGTGGGACCACAGATCTGGGTTTCACTGGAACTAAAGTTATTTCTAGATATTATAAAGGAAGAAATAAAACGCCTTATAAATGGGGCTCTGGGGACCGGGCTGAATTCTTCAAAAATCCAATAGAAATAATAATAATGAGAATCATTGGATAAACAGAAATTACAAAACACCTTACTGTCAAATGATGTGCCACTATTTCTCGTTATTTCTTCTGTTTATTAACAAATTCTATTAACTGCCATTTTTCAGACAAGAGAGAGAGCTGGAGAGGTGAGGTGAAGAGGCATGCCTTTGCCGGGCGAGGTGGCTCATGCCTGTAATCCCAGCACTTTAGGAGGCTGAGGCAGGTGGATCACGAGGTCAGGAGATTGAGACCATCCTGGCTGACATGGTGAAACCCCATCTCTACTAACAACAACAAAAAAAAATACAAAAAAATTAGCCGGGCGTGGTGGCGGGCGCCTGTAGTCTCAGTTACTCGGGAGGCTGAGGCAGGAGAATGGTGTAAATCCAGGAGACGGAGCTTGCAGTGAGCCAAGATCGCGCCACTGCACTCCAGCCTGGACGACAGAGCGAGACTCCGTCTCAAAAAAAAAAAAAAAAAGAAAAGAGGCATAAAGAGACATGCCTTTGTCTTTCAGGGATGCCACTCTCTGCAATGGAGCTGGATGGAAACTCCTACCCTCCCCCAGTGCCCTGGGATCTTCAGATGAAAGCCTGAAAGAATGCAAAGCCACAGGAAAGTGGCCCTAGGTCACCCGCTCCTCCCTCAGTGGAGTCAAGGCTGAGAATTCTTAGTTAATCCTAAATAAACCTCACATGGCTGAAATGCCGCGGCCAATTTGCTTTCCTATGTGGACTGCAACCATCTGGTTCTGCCTGCAACCAGCCTTTCTCCTCCTGGGCACCTGCGTCAGCCACACATCTGGAAGATCTGGCAGGCAAGAGCATTCAGGGCACAGTAGGAGGTGTACTTCTGGGAGGGGAGGGAGCTGGGACTCACTCTGACAAGGCACAAGTTGCCCATATGTCAGTCTTGGGCCCCCAAGCCTAAAAAACTGGCACACCCAAGGCCGGGCGTGGCGGCTCACACCTGTAACCCCAGCACTTTGGGAGGCCAAGGCGGGTGGATCACGAGGTCAGGAGATCGAGACCATCCTGGCTAACATGGTGAAATCCTGGTCTCTACTAAAAATACAAAAAAAAAAATTAGCTGGGCGTGGTGGCGGGCGCCTGTAGTCCCAGCTACTCAGGAGGCTGAGGCAGGAGAATGGCATGAGTCGGGGAGGCGGAGCTTGCTGCACTCTAGCCTGGGTGACAGAGCAAGACTCTGTCTCAAAAACAAAACAAAACAAAAACTGGCACATCTGAAATGTTACCCTTTATGTGTTTCTGAAATAAGTCATCTAGAATTGAAGAGAAACCTCTGTAAGACTGGTTTGGATAGAGGGGAGGGAGTGGGGTTGGGGGGAAGTGCTGACAGGAAGAACAGGTAATCAACCACATGACACTGGTATTCCCAACAGAATTAAATTAAAGACACGTGCCCATGGGGGAGAGTTTCAAAATCTCTAAACATATTTGAGTGGGTTATCAATGTCTAGCTCTTGACAAGTAAGATCTGACAGAAAGATTTTACTCTCTTAAAGACATTTCTATTCTCTTATCTTCAAAGCAGGTGAACTTTGCTGCCTTAACTCCGACAATGAGGGATTTGTGGATGTTGATAGAAACACAGATAAAGGATTTACCTGAGGGGGCAGAGAAAGTAGAAATAAAAGATCCTGGATATTGTATTTTCTTTACTTATGTGGATTCCGGTGACTCCTTAGAGACCTGCAGGCACCACTTCAAGAGCTGGAGTCCAGAGCAAATTGCTCAATTGTCCAACCTTCTCTCTGCCAGCAGGAGACAAAACAACAAGCGGCTGCTGCCCCCTAGAAGCTACCAGGGACATGGCATCTTGCTATACAGACATCAGATGAAAAGATCCTATTATCTCCTCTCCATTCCATAACCTGTCATTAGTGAGGTACATGGGTGCAGACGCCTCCTCTGAGCACAAGGAGGCACACATCACCTGTGATAAATTAATAGGCGCCTTTTCAACAGCCAAGATGCACACAAAAGACTCCAACCACGGAGAGCACACTAAGGCAGCAGCCTCAGAAAGGAGGTACAGAATCACCAGGCAGCACTGAGCATCGGCTGCAGCTGCATCTGTGCAGCGGGCGCCCCGCACACATGCTAGTGTGCCTGACAGCGCGGTCCACACCGCACCCATACCTGCTCTCCTCGTCTGCACAGGTTCAGCAGCATGGACACTGGCTTTGAATCCCAGTCCTGCCATTTCTTAGCTGTAGGAACCTGAATGCTCTGGACTCAGTTTCCTCACTGCAAAATGAGTAATTCTCACAAATTTGTTGGAATCAAACAAAGTAACCAAAATAAAGACACCAACAGCGAGGCCAGAATATTACAGAGTAGAAGCCCTCCTGGCCTATGTGATCGGAGACAGTAATTGTTCAGTTAATCAAAAAATCAGTTAAAGCAAGGAATCATTAAAAATGGAACCTGTTCCACATACCTAAAACATTTTCTATTAACTGAAAACCTATAAACATTCAGTTATGGCTGATCTTTTGATGTAACGCCAAGCCCTTTGCTTTGAGTGTGGGCCCGCAGACTGAAGTTCCCAGATGTCTTTCTTGCATAAACCATACCCATAACACAGCCTCCACAATTTCTAAAGCAAAGTGAGAACTTCAAGACATCAGTAAAGCAATCAAAGTACAGAATCTTATAGATGTTTATGGTCGTCCGCTAATGTTTAACTGTCATCTTGCTCAACCTAATTTGACAGCAGTGTTTTTAGCAATTCACATTTAGCAAAGCATTTAACTTAGTTTTCATAAAACCCTCTTTTCACATTTCTCTTTATAGAACACATTATAGCCGGGCGTGGTGGCTCACACCTGTAATCTCAACACTTTGGAAGGCCAAGGCGGGCGGATCACCTGAGGTTGTGAGTTCGAGACCAGCCTGACCAACATGGAGAAACCCTGTCTCTACTAAAAATACAAAAAATTAGCCGGGCATGGTGGCGCATGCCTGTAATCCCAGCTACTCAGGAGGCTGAGACAGGAGAATCATTTGAACCTGGGAGGCAAAGGTTGCGGTAAGTGAGATCACACCACTGCACTCCAGCCTGGGCAGCAAAAAGAGCAAAACTCCATCTCAAAAACAAAAAAAGAGAACACATTATATTTGCAGAACCCTCTCCACTCTCTTAGTTCACCCGTTCACATCATATTTAATACAGGTACACAGGTGTAGGGACAAACTAGCTCTCGGGGTACAGACGAGCGCGGGAGAGACTGGCTGAGGAGCTGCCTCGTTCAGAGCACCAAGAGCCTGGTGAGTATGTTCCATGGGGCCCAAACAGCAAGCTGGTCAGACAGGGATGCCAAATGCAAGCTCCTGACACATTTTTTAAAATATGTTCTTATTGATACCCCTGCTTCATTTCACAAAAGATTCGAAATGACTCACAAAGTACACATAAGCCTGTAATCCCAGCACTTTGGGAGGCTGAGGTGGGCAGATCCCTTGAGGCCAGGAGTTCAAGACCAGCCTGGCCAACATGGCAAAACCCTGTCTTTACTAAAAATATAAAAATTAGCTGGGCGGCCGGGCGCGGTGGCTCAAGCCTGTAATCCCAGCACTTGGGAGGCCGAGACGGGCGGATCACGAGGTCAGGAGATCGAGACCATCCTGGCTAATACGGTGAAACCCCGTCTCTACTAAAAATACAAAAACTAGCCGGGCGAGGTGGCGGGCGCCTGTAGTCCCAGCTACTTGGGAGGCTGAGGCAGGAGAATGGCGGAAACCCAGGAGGCGGAGCTTGCAGTGAGCTGAGATCTGGCCACTGCACTCCAGTCCGGGCGACAGAGCGAGACTCCGCCTCAAAAAAAAAAAAAAAAAAAAAAATTAGCTGGGCATGGTGGCACACACCTGTGATCCCAGCTACTCAGGAGGCTAAGGCACAAGAATCACTTGAACCCGGGAGGCAGAGGTTGTAGTGAACCATGATCGTGCCATTGCACTCCAGCCTGGGCAACAGAGCGAGACTCTGTCTCAAAAAAAAAAAAAAAAAAAATACACACAGGCTGGGCCCGGAGGCTCACACCTGTAATCTTAGCACTTTGGGAGGCTAAAGAGAAGGTTCACTTGAGCCTAGGAGTTTGAGACCAGCCTGGCCAACACAGTGGGACCTTGTCTCTATAAAAAAATTAAATAAAAATTTGAGGCCAGGCACGGTGGCTCAAGCCTGTAATCCCAGCACTTTGGGAGGCCGAGACGGGTGGATCACGAGGTCAGGAGATCGAGACCATCCTGGCTAACCCGGTGAAACCCCGTCTCTACTAAAAATACAAAAAACTAGCCGGGCGAGGTGGCGGGCGCCTGTAGTCCCAGCTACTCGGGAGGCTGAGGCAGGAGAATGGCATGAACCCAGGAGGCAGAGCTTGCAGTGAGCCAAGATCCGGCCACTGCACTCCAGCCTGGGCGACAGAGCGAGACTCCGTCTCAAAAAAAAAATTTTTTAATAAAACTTAAAATAAAAGTAAACATTTCAAAGTACACACAAGACGACGAGACACAACAAAGGAAAAGAATAGTAAAGGGGGCAAAAAAGACTTTGTTTTGTTTTTGAGACAGGTCTCGCTCTGTCACCCAGACTCACTGTAATCATGATCTCCTGGGTTGACACAATCCTCCTGCCTCAGCCTCCAGAGTAGCTGGGACTACAGGCTGTAGCCACCATGCACCACTAATTTTTGTGTTTTTTAAAGAGATGGCACCTTGTCACATTGCCCAGGCTGACCTCAAAACTCCTGGGCTCAAGCAATCCTCCTGCCTCAGCCTCCCAAGATGCTGGGACTACCGGTGTGAGTCACCATACCTAGCCTAAAAGATGTTTAATACCTGTTCTTCACTCTCCTTCTCCATCAAAATCCACTATCGGTAAATGCTAGTTAAATGAAACCATTTATAGAAATAATCAGGCCAGGTGTGGTGGCTCACACCTGTAATTCCAGCACTTTGGGAGGGAGGCCAAGGTGGACAAATCACTTGAGGTCAGGAGTTTTGAGACCAGCCTGGCCAACATGGTGAAACCGTGTCTCTACTAAAAATACAAAAACTTAGCTGGGTGTGGTAGCGCACACCTGTAATCTCAGCTACTGAGGCTGAGGCAGGAGAAGAGCTTGACCCTGGGAGGCAGAGGTTGCAGTGGCCCAAGATGGCGCCACTGCACTCCAGCCTGGCTGACAGAGTGAAACAAGAAGAGGGGAGGGGAGGGGAGGAGAGGAGAGGAAAAGGCAAGAAAGAAAACAAAGAAGGAAAGGAGAGGAGAGGAGAGGAGAGGAATTGATCAACTTGTATGCTTGATTGCCAGCAACTCCTTGCTACCATAAGGCTGGAAAAAGTGGCCCTGGTCCTAAAGACCCACTTGCCATGGGGCCGGCTGGGTCAACACAGAGGGAAAGGCCTCTTGGCAGACACAGCTGGGTAAAGGGAATGATCACTGGCCCAGAGCACCGCCCCACACACTCTACACACAAACAGGAGAGCTGTGCCCCCAGGGTCACTGTGAAGGCAAGAGGTCACAAAAGTGGCAGCATGTCTTCTTCTTGACAGGGGTAATTTATCCAGACTCCTGCTCCACTGGGGGCTATGAGTTAGTTCCTCTCTGCCTCTGACTGTCAAGGAGTGCCTCTGGATAGATTTACTTCAAGAATCACTCAGTGTCGGCCCCATCTCTAGACTGTTCAGACAAACGCATAATGGCAGAGAGAAGATTTGTGGAGCAACAAGCATAAATCTCGGTTATAACTACAAACCATAAAAGAAAGGAGAGCTGGGAGGGAAGAAGGAAGGGCGGTGAATACGTCCTTCTCCAAAGCACCACTTTATCTTCCTGCGGTTTCTCACAGCGCAGAAGTGGGACTAACTACAAGATCATGTTTTTCAAGCCAAAAATCAGTCTGCATGGTTTGACAATGAGCTAAAATATTTTAAATTACAATTATCCTGGAAAATGGGCCGAGCACAGTGGCTCACACCTGTAATCCCAGCACCTTGGGAGGCCAAGGCGGGTGGATCACTTGAGGCCAAGAGTTCGAGACCAGCCGGGCCAACGTGGCAAAACCCCATCCCTACTAAAAATAAAAAAATTAGCTGGGCATGGTGGTGGGCACCTGTAGTCCCAGCTACTCAAGAGGCTTAGGCAGGAGAATCACTTGAACTCCGGAGGCAGAGGTTGCAGTGAGCTGAGATAGCGCCACCGCACTCCAGCCTAGGTGACAGAACAAGTCTCTGTCTCAAAAAAGAAAAGAGAAGAAAAAAGAGAAAAGATTCTCCTGGAACACGCAGGGTACTTGGTTATCTTAACCAGCACAACAGTCAATGGTTTTCAAACTGGGGGCTTTTAGATTTATCCTGAGCCTGCCCCCATGGAACACCTATGCTTTAGATCACACTTAATAAAACACTTTTACATGAAATTTCTTTGAAACTGATGACTGACCTTAATCAAAAGAAAAACATTTTAACAGCATTCCCCTGCCCAAATAAAAGTTTTGCAGATCACATCTTCAGCAATGGTAGGGCATATAAAGGAGCACTAAGATTATACCTCTAGGAGAAAAGGGAGGAAAAGGAACTTTTTATTTTGAAAGAATGATGCTAGGGATAAGATCAAAGACTGAATTCCAAGCCGGGTGTGGTGGCTCACACCTGTAATCCCAGCACTTTGGGGGACTGAGGCGGGGGGATCACTCGAGCCCAGGAGTTCGAGACCAGCCTGGGCAACACAGTGAAATCTCGTCTCTACACAATTTTTTTAATTAAAAAATTAGCTGGGCATGGTGGCATGCACTGGTAGTCCCAACTACTTGGGAGGCTGAGGTGGGAGGATCACCTGAGCCCAAGAGGTGGGGGGCTGCAGTGAGCAATGATTGTGCCACTGTACTCCAGCCTGAGTGACAGAGCAAGACCCTATCATAAGCAAGACCCTGTCATAAAAGAAAGGGAAGGGGAGGGGAGGGGAGGGGAGGGAAGGGAAAATTGAATTTCCCCAATCACTGAGTAGCTCTGATAAAAGGCACCTGAGTGCTCAGTTCCTCAGTTCCCACATCCTCAAAATAAGGACACTGCCCACTTATCGAAGAGTCGGGGCCCCTGATTACAGGAACAGCAGCAAATATCAAGCATTACTATAAAAGCCAGGAACCTAAAGTATAAACAAAGCTGAATAACTTCTTCAAATTCCATTTATTTAATTATTACTCCTAAGAGTTTCGATTCATCTAATAATTATTTGTAAAAGGGCACCTTAAAACTGGAAAGCAACCTCTTCATTTACCTGAAAGAGGAAACCATTTAAAGGGCACCGCCTAGTCTATGCAAGAAACCTGTTGTCTGTGATAGGAAGGACAGAGGAAAAAGAGGCAGTCATTTCAAAATCAGTTAGTGGTCTAGAGATCATAACCACCCAGAAACAGAATGAGGCTGTGCTCAAGTTCATCCCTTTCAGCATCCAGTTCTTACCAGCTTTCTTCGGCAGATCTGGCAGAGGAGGTGGGAATCACAGGCACTCTCCCAACTAGCAGTCAGTATACACGGACACTAGTGTTAGAAACGTTTTCTTCACTGACACCTTTATATTGTTGATGAGAGAGGAGTGAGGAAAGACACTAGCCAACACTTTTTCCTCTCTGAAAAGTGCCTAAATCTCAGGCCCAGGATGCTGGATCTGATCATGCTGACAATGTTACCTTCAGTGAAGTGCACCGTGAGCCCATCCATGGTTTGTATTTTATTTTAGTCCCCAAGTTTCTCTGCAGCAGTTGTGAGGGGCACCCTGATGAATATGTTGCTAGTAATGGTTTAAGCACCAAAATTTTTGTAGATGATTTACTGTTTGGGCAGGGGGAGTGGCTTTTGAGACATGGTCTTGCTGTGTTGCCCACAATGGAGTGCAGTGGTGTGATCAAAGCTTACTGTAGCCTCAACCCACTGGGCTTAAGCAATCCTCCCACCTCAGCCTCCCAAGGACTACAGGCACTCACCACCATATCTGGCTAAATTTTTTGGTAAAGACAAGTTTCACTATGTTGCCGAAGCTGGTCTCAAACCCCAGAACTCAAGCAATCCTCCTGCCTCTTCCTTCCAAAGTGCAAGGATTACAGGCGTTAGCCACCACACTCAGCCAATGATTTGCTTTTTAAAAACAAATTAATAGAGCGGATTTTGAATTATCCCTATAATATCACCCCCAATCGCTTGCATCCCGACAGACATTCCTGAGCAGGAAAAAGAGGTGGAGGTGACAACTAGTTTCAGCAAACCTAACTCCGCACAGAAATCAACCACTACAGACTTTTTAAATAATTATGTTTAATACTTCAAAATTAGGTTTGTCATATTTATATATTTTTCCTGGAAAATGACAAGTTCCTGAAATCCCTGAATGGCTGGTTTCATTACCCATGTGCTTATAAAACACTTTCAGCCGGGCGCGGTGGCTCCCGCCTGTAATCCCAGCACTTTGGGAGGTCGAGGCAGGTGGATCACGAGGTCACAAGATCGAGATCATCCTGGCTAACATGGTGAAACCCCCATCTCTACTAAAAATACAAAAAATTAGACGGGCGTGGTGGCGGGCGCCTGTAGTCCCAGCTACTCAGGAGGCTGAGGCAGGAGAACGGCGTGAACCCGGGACGCGGAGCTTGCAGTGAGCCAAGACTGTGCCACTGCACTCCAGGCTGGGCAACTGAGCAAAACTCTGTCTCAGGAAAAAAAAAAAAAAAAAACACTTTCATGAATACATTATCAAAATCAATTTTGTTTCCCCACAAAATGCTTAAATGTTATAAAATACGCATGTATTGTCATATACATGTATATACACATACATACATGCATACATGAGTTGCACGCAAAGAAACATATTGAGCATGCTAATGTCATTCTTCAGAAATGTTTTGGTGGGGCCGGGTGTGGTGGCTCATGCCTGTAGTCCCAGCATTTTGGGAGGCCAAGGCAGGAGGATCACTTGAGTCCAGGAGTTCGAGACCAACCTGGCCAACATGGCGAAACCCCGTCTCTACTAAAAATACAAAAATTAGCTGGCCGTGGTGGTGCACGCCTGTAGTCCCAGGTACTCAGGAGACTGAGGCAAGAGAATCGCTTGAACCCAGGAGGCAGGGGTTGCAGTGAACAGAGACTGCACCACTGCACTCCAGCCTGGGTGACAGAGCGCAACACCATCTCTAAAAAAGAAATGTTTTGGTGGGAAAAAAAATGAGAACCACTTATCCACAGTGAACCTGCTGACAAGTACACCAAAGTATTCTAACCATAAAAGTCACAAAAGATACAAATACTGAGGAGACTATGCCAGGAATACATGTTAGAGGTCTTTGGCAGACAGGCAAACAGGCAACTGGCTGTAGCTATTCTTTTTGCTTTTTTTTTTTTTTTTTGAGACAGAGTCTGGCTCTGTCACCCAGGCTGGAGTGCAGTAGTGCAATCTCGGTTCACTGCAACCTCCGCCACCTGAGTAGCCGGGATTAGAGGTACCTGCCACTACACCCAGCTAATTTTTTTTTTTTTTTTTTTTTTTAGTAGAGACGGGGTTTTGCCATGTTGGCCAGGCTAGTCTTGAACTCCTGACCTCAGGTGATCTACCTGCCTCGGCCTCCCAAAGTGCCGGGATTACAGGTGTGAGCCATCATGCCTTGACAATTCTTAAAGACATCACAGTATTGGCTCCCTGAATCCATCAAAATATACCTTCTGATTACCAGCCTCTGGTTAATTGGCTTGAAAACCAAAGAGAAAATCTTGGGTATCCCAGGGGTAAGGTGGATGAGATTCCCCAGGACTGAGATCAAATACACGATGTAGAACCCCCTGGACAAGGTACCATCTGAGCCTCAGGAAGAAACCTGAGGGTACTTTGGCACTTGGAGAGCAAAACTACTGAGACGCAACCTAGATCTGCAACTGCAGAGCGTCTTTATTTTGAAGAATTCAGCATACCAAAAAAATAGTAATCCTAGAAAAAGGTGATAAAGTAGAAATTGCTGTCATCAGTTATAAAACAAAAAAAAACTGTAATTTGGGGCCAGGTACGGTGCTCACACCTGTAATCCCAGCACTTTAGGAGTCCAAGGTAGGCAGTCCAAGGTGGGTCAGGAGATCAAGACCATCCTGGCCAACATGGTGAAACCCTGTCTTTACTAAAAATACAAAAATTAGCTGGGCATGGTGGTGCATACCTGTAATCCCAGCTACTTAGGAGGCTGAGACAGGAGAATTGCTTGAACCCGGGAGGAGGAAGATGCAGTGAGCCGAGATCACACCACTGCACTCCAGCCTGGCGACAGAGCTAGAGTCCGTCTCAAAAAAAAAAAAAAAAAAAATTGTATTTTGGGATTATTTTGGTGGAGAGATGCAGGAAAGAGGGAAGAAAAAACTAAAAGAACCTACACCTAAAAGTTAAAGGAAGAGACGATGGCCAAGGACTCATCCATTAGAGAGAACTTGGTGTCAAAGAGCAAAAAGCTAAAATTCTAGTTTAGCCAAAACCCATAAGCCCTGTGTAAAGTAGATGAGCTATAGTACTGCTGAACACTGAGAAGCTGAGTTGAAACAAGTGAGCAGATGTGTAAATCAAACCTTATTTACTGCTTGCTTCGAATAACCAAAAATCATAGGACTAAGTGGGAACCTCAAAAGTTTACTCAACCCAAGTTTCAGTATCCAAGCAAGATGGGAACTGAATTACCCTATGCAGACAACTGTCCGCTCATTCTAAAATACCTATAGACCAGGCAGGGATTTGGTTCTGCCAGGACAGCACAAGGAGCCGGATCCAGAGACTCTGTGTGGGCCTGAGGACAGGCACACAACTGTGGCTAGAAAACCAGGGTCTGCAGGAAATTCACAGGTCTTCACAGGTCTGGGGGAAGCTGGAGGTCAGTACTCTGGAGGCCTGTCTGAACTCCTTGCCTCAGCAGGCAAAGCTCAGTGAAGAGAGTATAAAGAGAAAAAAGTAACCAGCCGTTTTAACTTTGGCAGAGTTTTGTCAACAACAGAGAATTTCAACTTGGAGTTTGCAGAATTTCTCAAGACTGGTCTGTTCACCAATCTCCAGCCCTAATGACATTATGATATTAGAGAGCAACTACTCCTCTGAGATGGTCAATGTTGCTGGGTTGGTTTGATTTGGAGGCCAGGATTGGGGCAGGATTTAAGGGGCAAGAAAAGGAAACATGCAGCGTCACTACTTTGCTAGAATCAAGGCCAGGATTTGGCTATAAACACGAATGTGTCGTTTAGAGACTATAAGATTACATTTCTCACCACAAAATCTCAAAACAGCTTGTATGATTCAGAGTGGACAGAACTGAAAATCAAGTCTTCTTTGCCTAGCAAATAAAACAAAACAATCATGCACATATTGACTACATCACAATGTCACCTGCACCGCACTGACTACTAAAGCGAACTTCTTCTGTCGTAATTTACTTTTATTTTTATTCTTGTTTTGTTTTGTTTTGTTGTAGAGACAGAGTCTTGCTCTGTTGCCCAGGCTGGAGAGCAGCGGCATGATCATAGCTCACTGCAGCCTCGAACTCCTGAGCTCAAGCGATCCTCTGGCTTCTGCCTCCTGAGCAGCTGAGAGTATAGGCGTGAGCCACCAAGCCCGGCTAATGTTAAAATTTGTAATAGAGATGGGAGCTCTCTATTTAGTGCAGGCTGGTCTCAAACTCCTGGCCTCAAGTGATGCCCTGACCTTGGTCTCCCAAAGTGCTGGGATGATAGGCATGAGCCACTGCACCCGGCCAGTAACTTACTTTTTTAATAAGGGGAAAAATTATTTCAAAGTGATCATCTAGTCTGGGACAAAGAATAAGATTGTTTGCCTTTAGTGTAGAGACCAGGCAACTTCCATTAAGGAATTCTATGAAAAATATGCATTCAGTTAAAAACAAAAAGAATATATACTTCCTGAAGCTTAAAGGAAAAAATAATAATAATAAAAACAAAAACAAAACAACTTAGCAGTGTGTTCCACTAACACTGAACTATCCCCTCCCTCGAGGCCTGGCTTCACGTTTCACAAAAGCCATCCTTAAGTGTCCCCTCGCCCCCTGCAGAGCTCTTCCTTCTCTGAATAACTGGGGGCTCTCTCCTACGCCCAATCAGGCAGCTCCGCACCAAAGGATACACAATGTTGTGCTATTTGCTAAAATTACATACAGTCGTGTGCAGTTTGCTAATTATTTCATGTGTATAAATGCCTTTTCTTCCCCAAGTAAAATACGTGAATTACTCGAGAACAAGGTTTAGTTTTATTCCTCAATTGTCTGTTCCCCATCCTCAAGCCTGAGCTGAGCTAAGCTGAGCATGCAGGAGACAGCGAACACACATGGCCTGAGAAAGCGCCCTCCCTGAGGAAGGGCTGAGTGCTGTGTGTTTTCATGAACCACCACACCGAGCTGTGGGGCTTTCTGTGCAAGGGGGCTGCCCATTCCGTGTCCCCGTCCTGCCACACGAGTCCTCAGCGGGCTCCTCTGCCTGACACCCTCCCAACACCACTCCCAGGAGGAAGAAGTAGCTCACACAAGACCACGCGACTCGGCTGGTGCCCCCGTTTAATCAGGCTGCTGCAAATGCTTGGCCAAAAGCAATAAGGGCATGACTGAGAGACTGTGGGAGTTTAATATAAAAAAATTAATAAACAAAAAAGGGAGGGAAGGAGAAAGGGTCTACCTTTTAATAGGGCCCTAATTACCCAACTCATAGGATCAGCCCAAATGAGATGGGAGTTTATTTCGGGGCTTTTTTAATTATTTTTTTTATATATATATAAATTGCTGCTATGTGTTTTCTTTCCTCTGAGCAATTATGCAGCAAGTACGTAAAGAGGAGAAAAAATGTTAATTAAATATAAGGTAATTGTGGAGTTGGCCTGGAGAGAATGAGTCTGAACTCTGGACGATCACAGGCTACTAGGGTTTGAAGACTGCTCAGGGCCTCCCAGAAAAGAAAGAAATAAAAATACAACTAACCAATAAGCAGATGCACAGTGCAGCAGGAAGAGCAGGGCACAGAAACAGCAGCAGAGCAAGGGGTCTGCAGGGCTCCAAACACCAGAAATCAGTGAGCTGGCCAACTGTTCAGGGCTCCCAAAGAGCTTGTCGAATCAAGCCCCAAAAGATGGACTGGCCAGTCTTCCCGTGATCAGTTAAATGGGTACATCAAAATTGGAAAAGACAGAGGAAGGAGAGGACTGCCGCAGCCTATGGCGTCCAATCTGTACTTCAGTCACAAACCACCACAACTTCGGCCTGAGGGGCACTGAGGTAGGCCCCAGGGAAGCCAGCAGACGTCCTGAGACACTGGCAAGGCAGGGCCTCCTTGGCTTTCCCACCACCATGACCTCAAGGAATGATCTGGGCAATATCAAAAGAGTGAAACGAGGCCACCATGGGAGTGCCGGGATATAAGCCTGTAACTGGTGACATAACAGCAGGTGACACAAATGACAACACTGCTCCCCTGAAACAGTCCCGGCAGTGCTTGTATCACCTCGGCCTTTCTACAGACAGCTCAACTGGATCCAACTCGCCCTTAGCCTGGGAAAGCCTTTGTACACGCTGGAATTCAGACATGTTCATACCCGCTAAGGCCCTCACGTCATCTCCTCCCACGACTGCCAGATGGGGAGTGAAGCAAAGCAGGTGAAACCACAGGCCCTGTTGAAACAAAGCCTTGGCAGTACAGCTCTACGCCTGCTATCGCTACGCAGGAAGAAAAGCTCTGAAAAGTTAAACCTGGAGCTGGCTCTGCCATCAAACTTATCTGGTTTGTACAGAACCAGTCTTACTACCCAGCCAAGAGGATTTACAGCAGGCCCTGAAAAGCAAAAAAGAATGAAAATGGGGTGGGCAGCCAGGGACCCTGGCCACTAAATGAAAAGCACATGGGAGAGAAAATTACCTGTAGTGCTTAGTGGGCCTCTTCCCTATCCATAGTGTAAGAAGACAGTGTTGGGAATGACTATCACACAATTACCCACCAGGCAAAACCAGAATTCCGTCGCTTACCTGTTCTTTAAAGGCCACTGAGGCACTCGCACCCTGAGGGGCAGAGCAGGGGGCGGGTACTTCAGACAGTCTAAAAGCCCAGCCACCTCACTCTACCTCAGGCTCCCACAGGCGCAGGAATCTCACTAATTACTATCGATCAGCCACAAACAAAGTGGCGCAGGACCATCTGGGGTGGATGCTTTTAGTTCTAGAAAAGACCAGGTGTTACTAAGGGGAGATCTCAGTCATCTCTGCACGCGAGAAGAGAAGTCAGAGGTCACTGACAGAGGCAGTCTCTAGGTAACAGCTACTTTTTTTTTTTTTTTTTTTTTGAGACGGAGCCTCGCTCTGTGGCCCAAGCTGGAGTGCAGTGGCCGGATCTCAGCTCACTGCAATCTCCGCCTCCCGGCTTCACGCCATTCTCCTGCCTCAGCCTCCCGAGTAGCTGGGACTACAGGCGCCCGCCACCTCGCCCGGCTAGTGTTTTGTACTTTTTAGTAGAGACGGGGTTTCACCATGTTAGCCAGGATGGTCTCGATCTCCTGACCTTGTGATCCGCCCGCCTCGGCCTCCCAAAGTGCTGGGATTACAGGCTTGAGCCACCGCGCCCGGCCGTAACAGCTACTTTTAAAGGGACACTACTGATGCAGAACCATAGGAAGAGAAGGTTTCTTTTCACTCGCATGGCATTTTAATTACTAGAAAGTGATACCACACATCTTAGGTACTTACCAGCGGCTCTCGAGGCAGCACATTTTCACTTCCTGGAGTAGAGCTTGGCTGCAAAGAAAAATGGAAACAAAAATAAGATCACAGTGCCACCCAATGGACATCAAAAAACCAAAGATGTTCCATTCTCAAACGATGCACGCTAGCACCTCTTTCTCACATCTCTCACCGGTTTTTCATGACATGAGAGTATTCTGCCGTGGACTACCTGTAAAAAGTAGCCCAAAGACTCTGAATGCAGCAGGGAAGATAGACTGTTTCTGGGTTCACCGCCACAGCACTCCAAGAACAAGGCTTGGTTCTGCTCAGGAAGGCCTACGACCACCTATTGAGCAGCAAGGGCTGGGGACCGTCACAAAATCCACAGGAAGAGTAGAGTCCAGAGAAAAGGCTTGAACACAGAGCGCAACACCTCCTCTTTCTGCCACCTCCCCAACGTCAGGGGACTGGGAAGAAGAGCCGCGCAGCAGTGGAGAACCAGATTCCACCACCAGGGGGCCCCAGCTGCCCACGCTCAGGATTTTCTCTGGGCATCTAGTTTCTGGAGCCCAGAAGCCAGTAAACCACACAGGTGCCTATTTATCCCCGGCCACTAAGGACACCACCCCACAATAGTAAAGGAAGTCTCAGGCTTAAATCCTTCTTGGAAATAAGCTAGTGACAGGCTGACATATAAGCAGACCAACCTCCAGGCGAGCAGGCAGCACTGCAGCTGAGCCCCTGGCTCTAGCCTGTTTCCTCCTCCTTGGGGCCACCACCTCACCCTCACAGGCACCTTCGACCCTTGACTGACCCGGCCAAAATTCAGAGAAAGGGAGAGGCAGAGGTAGAGACAGATTCTGAAGAAATTTACAAATCTCCAAAAGAATAAAGCAAGCAGGTATGATGCTAAGTGAGCTATGATTAGTTTACTGTGACTGATGGTCAGGTCAATTGCCATCTATCTACAGATAATATCCAGACGAGTGCAGCGAAATCCGTGTGTCCCAGGAGACAGCCTGCAGCCTCCATTCTCCCAGCTATTACAGATCAGATGGAAGTGCCAGGCTGCCTTGAAAAAGGACAAAGCCCAGTCCACAGAGGGGTTCCCAAAGAATTCCTCATGCCAGTTGCTACCACATAGCTGGCACACAGCACAGTGGCAAGCACTCTGCTGGATGAAGGACTCTATCCCTCCATCCGAAGTCCTGTCCCAAAAGCCTCACCACCCAGGACAAGAGGTCAGCCAGCAGGAAACTATCTAGAAAGTGAGGGTGGGTCTCAGGGAATCTGAGCAAGCTTTCCCTGCCTCCCTGCCTCCTGCCCTCCGCAAGCTCCAGACATTGGTAAGTTCAAACCTTTAGAGCTCCAGCCCACGCCCCTCTGAGGTACACATCTGACTGCCTTCCTGCCTCTTCTTTGACTTAAGCTGCCCTGGAGCAGACTCACAGTCCTCTCTGCCACCTATGTCTTCTTCCAGCATTCCCTCTTGGCATGCTGGGACAAACCACCAAACGATGTAAACTAGAATCCAAAGGCCATCTTGAGACAGCTCTTTCTCCCTTGCTCCCAGAGCTAACTCATTACATCAAGTCTGCCAATATTCCTTCCTTAATATTCATGGAAGAGTAGTGTAAATGCTGGCACTTTGGGAGGCCCAGGTGGATGGATTGCTTGAGCCCAGGAGTTTGAGACCAGCCTGGGCAACATGGCAAATCCTCATCTCTACAAAAAATACAAAAATGGGCCAGGTGTGGTGGTATGCACTTGTACTCCCAGCTATTCAGGAAGCTGAGGCAGAAGGATCCCTTGAGCCTGGAAATTCAAGGCTGTGGTAAACTGTGATCACACCACTGCACTCCAGCCCAGATGACAGAGCCAGACCCTGTCTCAAAAAAAATTTAAAAGTCCATGGAAACAATCTATTCGTTTTTCTCCATCTCTACTGCTATCACTTTGGTCCAATCTACCAAAATCCCCTGCTTAGACCGCTGCGTCAGCCTTCTCATCAGTGCTGGCGCTCTTCCAATTCATATTCTGTGATGCAAACAGACTATCATTTCCAAAGGAGAATCTGATCGTCCCATTCCTTATCCACCCACTCACCCCAGTAAACACAACAAATTTAAGGGCTTCTCATTGCTCTTAGAAGACAGAAAAACCGGCCGGGCGCGGTGGCTCAAGCCTGTAATCCCAGCACTTTGGGAGGCTGAGACGAGTGGATCACGAGGTCAGGAGATCGAGACCATCCTGGCTAACACGGTGAAACCCCGTCTCTACTAAAAAATACAAAAAACTAGCCGGGCGTGGTGGCGGGCGCCTGTCGTCCCAGCTACTCGGGAGGCTGAGGCAGGAGAATGGCGTGAACCCGGGAGGCGGAGCTTGCAGTGAGCTGAAGTGAGCTGAGATCCAGCCACTGCACTCCAGCTTGGGCGGCAGAGCGAGACTCTATCTCAAAAAAAAAAAAGAAGACAGAAAAACCACAGCATGGCCTACAAGGCCTAATATCTACTCTGACTACATCTCAGGTCTCAAGTGGCACCACATTCCCCACTTCTGCCCCCTACAGACGCACTGGCCTTTGCTTTCTCTGCCACTGCGCCTCTGCACATGCCCTTCCTTCCCTTCCTTCCCTTTAATTCATCCTTCAGATCCAGCTAAGACACTTCCTCAGGGAAACTTTCCTTCTCTGACATCCATGACTAGGTCAGATCTCCCTATGACGCACTCACGTAGGACCACCTGCCTCTCCTTCAAGGACCTGAGCAGACCTACAACTTTACATCTGTGTGACTATGGGGCTGAGGCCTGTCTCTCTCACCAGATGATAAACTCCACTTGTGCAGAAACTGCCTGCGTTTGCTTGTCACTGTATCCCCAGGGCCTAGGACAGTGCCAGGCACAGAGGAGGCCTTCAATAGAAATTTGTTGAATGAATGAATAAATGAACGAATGGGCAACAAAAAACTGAACAATGGTGACAACTCAACTGAATGGATTATTTAGATTCTTCAGTTCATTATCTTCCTGAGGGTTTTCCTCCACTCCATTTGGTAAATACTAAGTGCTAACATTCACTTAACTCTTTCCTTCTTTAATTTTCACAGTAAGTATACCAAATTACTGCTGATGAGGAAACTGAGGCAGAAGAAGTTAAATAACTTGCCCATGATTACTCAGATAGTAACTGGTACTACAGAGATTTGAACACTTCTACTTAATCAAAATAAGCAAGTTTTGTTTAAACCACATTTTATTAAGCAACAACCTTAATACTACTCCATAAATAATAATGTAGGTTATTTGACCAGACAAAACACACAAAAGCAAACAGTTTTAGTATTTAGGAAGCCCCACTCTGACTTAACCCAAAACTTTCTTCCTAAAATAAAACTAATCACTATGAATTGTTTTCACCGAGGAACTGCTCTTAAAATTAGTTCATCCCTTGAACAGCTAGTATTTACCAGAGGGAAGAACTTTAAACGGTACACAGTGCCAAATACATCTCTTTCATCATATACCCTTTAGTATATTTTAAATTATAAGCCATGTAAATGAATTGTTTTACAAAATGTAATATTGGCCGGGCGCGGTGGCTCAAGCCTGTAATCCCAGCACTTTGGGAGGCCGAGACGGGCGGATCACGAGGTCAGGAGTTTGAGACCATCCTGGCTAACACGGTGAAACCCCGTCTCTACTGAAAAATACAAAAAGCTAGCCGGGCGAGGTGGCTGGCGCCTGTAGTCCCAGCTACTTGGGAGGCTGAGGCAGGAGAATGGCGTAAACCCGGAAGGCGGAGCTTGCAGTGAGCTGAGATCCGGCCACTGCACTCCAGCCCGGGCGACAGAGCAAGGCTCCGTCTCAAAAAAAAAAAAAAAAGTAATATTAAAAGTAAAAAAGAAAGCCTCCCTCTCATTCCAACCCTAAGGGACCCACACTGACACTGGTTCCTTGTATATTCTGCCAAAGATATTCAAAGCATATAAGAAGTATGGCCGGCAGAGCATGGTGGCTCACGCCTGTAATCCCTGCACTTCGGGAGGCTGAGGTGGGCGATCACTTGAGGCCAGAAGTTACAGACCAGCCTGGCCAACATGGCAAAACCCCATCTCTACAAAAAAATGCAAAAATAAGCTGGGTGTGGAGGTGCATGCCTGTAGTCCCAGCTACTCGGGAGGCAGAGGCACAAGAATCACTTGAACCCAGGAGACGGAGCTTACAGTGAGCTGAGATCATGCCATTGCACTCCAGCCTGGGTGACAGAGTGAGACCCTGTCTCAAAAAAAAAAAAAAAAAGGAAGAAGCAGCATAGCCAAGTGTAATGGCTCACACCTATAAACCCGGCACTTTGGGAGGCTACAATGGAAGGATCACTTAAAGCCAGGAGTTTGAGACCAGCATGGGCAACACAGCAAGATCCCATCTCTACAAAAAATTTAAAAATTAGCTTGGTGTGGTGGTGCATCCTGTAGTCCCAGCTACTCAGGAGGCTGGGAAAGGAGGATTCCTTGACCCCAGGAGGCAGAGATTACAGTGAGCTATGATGGTGCCATTGTATTCCAGCTTGGTCAACAGAGTAAGACCCTGTCTCAAAAACAAAAAAAGGATACATGTGTATGCATAATTCCTACCATGGAATTTGAAACAGCAACACTCCAAATTCCTCAAGTCATGGCTTCCCAGAGCCATAGTCCCAGTTTGAAGGTGGGAATACAAATGTGAGCCACCACACCCAGCCTTTTTAAAAATTTTGTTAATCGTGGACTACCCTGTGTTTTTAAACAGTACTACTTATTTTTTTAAAAATCTTCCACAATACTAGCTCTTTAAAAAATTAAAGCTGGCCAGGCAGAGTAGCTCACACCTATAATCCCAGCACTTTGGGAGGTCGAGGCAGGCGGATCACCTGAGGTCAGGAGTTCAAGACCAACCTGACCAACATATGGCCAACATAGCAAAACCCCATCTCCAACTGATCCTGGAAATCTTCACAGGGTAGTCCATGATTCAAAAAAAACAAGACCAGGCATGGTGGTTCATACCAGCACTTTGGGAGGCCGAGGTGGGAGGATCGCTTGGACCCAGGAGTTCAAGACCAGCCTGAGCAACATGGCAAAACCCTGTCTCTACTAAAAAACACAAAAATTAGCCAGGCATGGTGGCACATGCCTGTAAGTCCCAGCTACCCAGCAGGCTGAAGTGGAAGGATCAACTGAGTCCAGGAGGTTGAGGCTGTGGTGAGCTGTGATCACAACACTGCACTCCAGCCTGGAGTAAGACCCTGTCTCAAGGAAAAAAAAAAAAAAAAGGCTCAGAAACTACCCACAGGCATGTATTATAACAATATAAGAAACAGATATAAGGCAATCCATGCCCGGGATCCTCAGAGGCCCGAATGGGGAGGGCAGGAAGGGAAGAAAGCAAAAGCAGAAAATCGTTTTAAAAAACAAGTCAGGCAAAGACTACGGCGGCAGAGAGAGAAATGCTTTTCTTTTGGTAGAGACAAAGGTGCTCTCACTCCTGCTGCCAAGGCTCTGACCTTCTCCAACTGGAAGGCGTTCCCAGATCCTGACCTGCTGCCCAACAAAGAACAAGCTCACAAGCAGCTCACGGATTTGAGCAACTGGCAGGAGCTCCAGGTCTAGGAGTACCCATCCCGCTTCTGCCCAGTGACTGTGACTCCAGACATGTCCTAAGCTAGTCTGTGTAGTTTTCTGCTGGGAATAAGATTCAATCCCACCAATATCCTTTGAGATGCAGTGGCATGACAGAAAGTACACAAGCTGTGGCATTAAGAACTCAGTGAGGCCGGGCGCGGTGGCTCACGCTGTAATCCCAGCACTTTGGGAGGCCGAGGTGGGCGGATCACAAGGTCAGGAGATTGAGACCATCCTGGCTAACACGGTGAAACCCCGTTTCTACTAAAAATTAGCCGGGCGTGGTGGCGGCGCCTGTAGTCCCAGCTACTCAGGAGGCTGAGGCAGGAGAATGGCGTGAACCCGGGAGGCGGAGCTTGCAGTGAGCTGACATCGCGCCACTGCACTCCAGCCTGGGCGACAGAGCGAGACTCCATCTCAAAAAAAAAAAAAGAAAAGAAAAAAAAAACTCAGTGATTTGGAGGTACGCTGCTCAACCTCTCTAAGCCTCAGTTTCCTCATCTATCGGAATAACGGGAATAATACCACCACCTCACATTCAGGATTAGAGGAGATGGTAAGTTATTTCATGTCACTCCTCTGTTCAAAGTCAACTTCGGGTCATGATGGAGTAACAGGGAACAGATTTGCCCTCCCACTGTAACCAACTAGAACACTAAGCCAAATAAATAAAACCACTCTGTGTACATATTGGACAACAGGCAGTGCAGGACTATGATCCCTGAAAGCAGAGAAACAAATTACTTGAGCCCTAAAATCACTCTAGCTTCCTTCCAGGAGACACATTTCAGACCCAGGAGAGAGAGGGGGATCCCCAGCAGAGCATGCAGTCCACTTGAGTTCAAGAGACAGAGATGAGAGTTCAGGGAGGCCAAGGCAGCTGAAAGCTGCAGGACAGACTTCAGAAAGAAAGAGCTATGCAGAAAAAGTGCTCCAGAAATCTGCCTGGATGTTCTCTCAAGTCTTTGCTGAATACTAAAATGTGTGCATGGATAGGGTGAAACTCCACAGTGATGAAGAAGCTACGAGCTGAACATTTTTTAGAACTCTGAGGAATCACGAGTCCCAAGCAGCCAGACTGGACTGTCCTCACAGGGCATTCAGGAGAGACCTAGAAGGGCCACATCTTGGTAGGGGAGGTCAAATGATCCCTAGATTAAAGATTATCCAGACCCACTCTAACAAAGCTAAAAAACAGAACTCAAAATAATAAAATTAAACCATAAAAAAACTGCCCAGAAGAACAAAGCTTTAAATACTCTTTAAAGACCACGAAAACCAGAACCTCAACAATACTGAACTCACAATATCCAGCATCCAATCAAAAATTTCAACACATGGCCAGGCTCAGTAGCTCACGCCTATAATCCCAGCACTCTGGGAGGCCAGGGAGGGTGGATCACGAGGTCAAGAGATCGAGAATGTCCTGGCTAACACGGTGAAATCCCTTCTCTACTAAAAATACAAAAAAAAAATAGCCAGGCATGGTGGCAGGCACCTGTAGTCCCAGCTACTCAGGAGGCTGAGACAGGAGAATGGGGTGAACCCGGGAGAGGGAGCTTGCAGTGAGCTGAGATCACGCCACTGCACTCCAGCCTGGGCAACAGAGTGAGATTCCATCTCAAAAAAAAAGAAAATAGAATTTCTAGACATGAAAAGTAGAATATGTAAAATAAAAATTTCAGGCCAGGTGCGGTGGCTCAGGCCCGTAATCCCAGCATTTTGGGAGGGTGGATCACCTGAGGTCAGGAGTTCGAGACCAGCCTGGCCAATATAGTAAAACCCCATCTCCACTAAAAATACAAAAATTAGCCAAGCATGGTGGCAGGCACCTGTAAACCCAGCTACTCAGGAGGCTGAGGTAGGAAAATCGCTTCTACTCAGGAAGCAAAGGTTGCAGAGAGCCGAGATAGCTGAAATAAGGACAAATTCCTGAAGACAAAACATACCAAAACTGACTCTGGAAAAAATAAAAAAGTTTAATAGCCTCACGTCTATTTTTAAAACTAAATACATAATTTAAAAATATGTAAGTAAAGTCCAGGCGCGGTGGCTCAAGCCTGTAATCCCAGCACTTTGGGAGGCCGAGACAGGTGGATCACGAGGTCAGGAGATCGAGACCATCCTGGCTAACACGGTGAAACCCCATCTCTACTAAAAAATACAAAAACAAAAACTAGCTGGGCGAGGTGGCGGGCGCCTGTAGTCCCAGCTACTCGGGAGGCTGAGGCAAGAGAATGGCGTAAACCTGGGAGGCGGAGCTTGCAGTGAGCTGAGATCCGGCCACTGCACTCCAGCCTGGGCGACAGAGCGAGACTCCATCTCAAAATAAATAAATAAATAAATAAATAAATAAAGACAAAAAAGACCACCTGACAACATTCAAAAATAATTTTTTTTTTTTTTTTTTTTTTTTTGAGACGGAGTCTCGCTCTGTCGCCCGGGCTGGAGTGCAGTGGCCGGATCTCAGCTCACTGCAAGCTCCGCCTCCCGGGTTTACGCCATTCTCCTGCCTCAGCCTCCGCAGTAGCTGGGACTACAGGCGCCCGCCACCTCGCCCGGCTAGATTTTTGTATTTTTTTAGTAGAGACGGGGTTTCACCGTGTTAGCCAGGATGGTCTCGATCTCCTGACCTTGTGATCCACCCGTCTCGGCCTCCCAAAGTGCTGGGAAAAATAATTTTTTTTTTTAAGAGACAGAGTCTCAGGCCAGGCACGGTGGCTCACGCCTGTAATCCCAGCACTTTGGGAGGCTGAGGTGGGCAGATCACAAGGTCAGGAGTTCAAGACCAGCCTGACCAACATGGTGAAACACCATCTCTACTAAAAACACACAAAAAATTAGCCAGGCGTGGTGGTGGGCGCCTGTAATCCCAGCCACTCAGGAGGCTGAGGCAGAGAATCGTTTGAACCTGGGAGGTGGAGGTTGCAGTGAGCCGAGATTGTACCACTGCACTCCAGCCTGGGTGACAGAGCAAGACTCTGTCTCAAAAAAAAAGAGACAGAGTCTCCATCTTTCAGCCAGCCTGTAGCGCAGTAGTAGTGTGACATGGCTCAATGTAACCTACAACTCCAGGGCTCAAGTCATCCTCCTGCCTCAGCCTCCCAAGTAGCTAGGACTCCAGGTATGTGCCACCATGTCAGACTCATTTTTAAAAATTTTATATAGAGATAGGGCCTCACTATGTTGCCCAGGCTGGTCTCAAACTCCTGGCCTCAAGCAATCCTCCTGCTTCAGCCTCCCAAAATGCTGGGATTACAGGCGTGAGCCACTGTGCCTGGCCTCAAAACACATATGACTTAAAAAAAAAAAAAAAAAACTCAGCCAACTAAAAATGAAAGTTGAATTTCTTCAACTTGACAAAGGCACCTACTACAAAATACCAATAGCTAACACTTAACTGTAGAAGACTAAAAATATTTCCCCCCAAATCGGGAACAAAGCAAAGATATCCAGTTACACTGTTCCTTTTAACAATACACTCAAAAGTCCTAGACAGTGCAATAAAGCAAGAAAAATTAAAAGCATATTAATGGGAAGGCAAGAAGTAAAGCTGTCTTTATTTGCAGACGATACCATTGTCTACAGAGAAATCACAAGGAACGTACAAAAAAGGTACTAGAGGCCGGGCGCGGTGGCTCACACCTGTAATTCCAGCACTTTGGGAGGCTGGGGCTGGCAGATCACCTGAGGTTAGGAGTTCAAGACCAGCCTGGCTAACATGGTGAAACCCCGTCTCTACTAAAAATACAAAAAAATTAGCTGGGCATGGTGGCGGGCGCCTGTAATCCCAGCTACTAGGGAGTCTGAGACAGGAAAACCGCTTGAACCCAGGAGGCGGAGGTTTTCAGTGAGCCAAGAGCACACCACTGCACTCCAGCCTCGGTGACAGAGCGCGAGTGTGTCTCCAAAAAAAAAAAAAAAAAAAAGCTAATAGAATTAAGAGTTAACAAGGTTGCAGATACAAGGCCAATATATAAAATTCAATTTTGGCCGGGCGCGGTGGCTCAAGCCTGTAATCCCAGCACTTTGGGAGGCCGAGACGGGCGGATCACGAGGTCAGGAGATCGAGACCATCCTGGCTAATACGGTGAAACCCCGTCTCTACTAAAAATACAAAAAACTAGCCGGCGACGAGGCGGGCGCCTGTAGTCCCAGCTACTCGGGAGGCTGAGACAGGAGAATGGTGTGAACCCGGGAGGCGGAGCTTGCAGTGAGCTGAGAGCCGGCCACTGCACTCCAGCCTGGGCGGCAGAGCAAGACTCCATCTCAAAAAAAAAAAAAAAAAAAAATTCAATTTTATTTCTACATAGTAGCATTGAATAATTAAAAAATAAAATCTATAAATATAACAGCATCATAAAAACAAAAAATATTTAGGCTCGGCCCTGTGGTTCATGCTTGTAATTGCAGCACTTTGGGAGGCAGAGGTAGGAGGGCTACTGAAGTCCAGAAGTTCAAGACTAGCCTGAGCAGCACAGCGAGACCCCCTCTCTACAAAAATTCAAAAAAATAATTAGCTGGGCATGGTAGCATGCACCTGTAGTCTTAGCTACTCAGGAGGCTGAGGCTGGAGGATCACTTGAGCCCAGGACTTGGAGATTACAGTGAGCTATGATCACACTACTGCACTCCGGCTTGGATGACAAAGACCCTGTCTCAAAAACACACACACACAAATAAATAACACTACACACTCACTAGAATGGCTAAAAACATTTAGACAGTTTCTTACAAAGCTAAACATACTTATTACATGACTCTACCATTCCACTCACAGGTTATTTCCCAAGAAAAATGAACAATATGTCCTCACAAACACTTATACATACACGAATACTCACAGTAGCCCAGAATTAGAAGCAATCCTGTGGCGAACAGACTCTAAGGTGACCCCATGATCCCCACCTCCTGGTATCCATGCCCCTGTGCTGTTCCTTCTCCTCAAATGTGGGCAGGATCTGTTACTTGCTTCTGGCCAACAGAATATGGCAAAGGTGACAGCATGTACGTGATTGCATTAATGTGGGTAAGATACATGGTGGTAATGTCCATTTTACTAAGAGACTCTCTCTTTTGCTGGCTTTGAGGCAGCGAGTGGGAAGACTCATTTGGCAAAAAACTGAGAGCAGCCGTTGACTGACAGTAACAAACTAAAGTCTCCAGTCTCATGGTCCATAAGGAACTGAATGCCACCAACAAGCACACAAGCTAGGAAGCAGACCCCTCCCCAGTCAAGCCTTGTGTGCAACCACAGTCCCGAGAGGTTTCTCAATAGTAGCCTGGTGAGACTCAGCCCAGCAGTTTCCTGACTCCTGACCCACAGAAACCATGAGATAATCAATGTGTGCTATGCTAAGCTGCTAAATTTGTGGTAATACTGTTACTAGAGAATCAAAAACTACTACAAATGTCGATCAACTAGTGAACTCATCAACAAATTGAGGTATAGCCATCCATACGATGGAATACTACTCAGTAGTAAAAAGTAACTCATGGCCAGGCACAGTGGCTCACGCCTATAATGCCAACACATTGGGAGGCCAAGGCAGATGGATCACCTGAGGTCAGGAGTTCAAGACCAGTCTGACCAACACAGTGAAACCCTGTCTCTACTAAATTAAAAAAAAATTGGCTGGGCACAGTGGCTCACACATGTAATCCCAGCACTTTGGAAGGCCAAGGTGGGCAAAGCATTTGAGGTCAGGGATTCAAGACCACCCTGGCCAACATGGTGAAACCTTGTCTCTACTAAAAATTCAAAAGATTAGCCAATTAGCTGGCTATGATGGTGGGCGTCTGTAATCCCAGCTACTGGAAAACTAAAGCAGGAGAATCTCTTTTTTTTTTTTTTTTTTTTTGAGACGGAGTTTCACTCTTGTTGCTCAGGCTGGAGTGCAATGGCACGATCTTGGCTCACCGCAACCTCCGCCTCCCAGGTTCAAGCAATTCTCCTGCCTCAGCCTCCCTAGTAGCTGGGATTATAGGCATGTGCCACCACGCCAGGCCAATTTTGTATTTTCAGTAAAGACAGGGTTTCTCCACGTTGGTCAGGCTGGTCTTGAACTCCCAACCTCAGGTGATCCACCCGCCTAGGCCTCCCAAAGTGCTGGGATTACAGGCATGAGCCATCGCGCCCAGCCAGGAGAATCTCTTGAACCCTGGAGGTGGGGGTTGCAGTGAGCCAAGACTGCACCACTTCACTCCAACCCGGGCAGCAAGAGCGAAATACCATCTCAAAAAAAAAAAAAAAAAAAGGTAATTCATTACTGATCATTGCTGATATATACAATAACATGAATAAATTTCACAAACATTATTCTGAGCCAAAAAAGACGTAAAAGAAGGCTGGGCGCGGTGGCTCACGCCTGTAATCTCAGCACTTTGAGAGGCCAAGGCGGGCGGATCACAAGGTCAGGAGATCGAGACCATCCTGGCTAACACGGTGAAACTCCGTCTCTACTAAAAATGCAAAAAATTAGCCAGGCGAGGTGGCAGGACCCTGTAGTCCCAGCTACTCTGGAGGCTGAGGCAGGAGAATGGCATGAACCCGGGAGGCGGAGGCTGCATTAAGCTGAGATTGCGCCACTGCACTCCAGCCTGGGCGACAGAGAGACTCCGTCTCAAAAAAAAAAAAAAAAAGACAAAAGAGGTTGGGCGTGGTGGCTCACACCTGTAATCCCAGCACTTTGGGAGGCCGAGACGGGCGGATCATGAGGTCAGGAGATTGAGACCATCCTGGCGAACACGGTGAAACCCTGTCTCTACTAAAAATACAAAAAAAAAAAAAAATTACCCAGGCGTGGTGGTGGGCGCTTGTAGTCCCAGCTTCTAGGGAGGCTGAGGCAGGAGAATGGCGTGAACCCGGGAGGCGGCAGAGCTTGCAGTGAGCGGAGATCGCGCCACTGCACTCCAGCCTGGGCAACAGAGCAAGACTCTGTCTCAAAAAAAAAAGACATAAAAGAATATATAATGAATTCATCTATATGAAATTCTAGGAGGGACAAATATAATCTATAGTAATAGAAAACAGTTCGTATTTCCTAGGACCACAGGCAAGGATTCACTGGGAAGGGGTATAAGGGAACATTTAGGGATACTGAAACTGTTGATCTTGCTTGTGGCAGTGTTGGTTACACAGGTTTAGGGGCGGTAGTGGTTACACAGGTATACACAATTTGTCAAAACTCAAACTGATCACAACACACCTATTCGAATTTCACAGTAAAGTTTAGGCCATAAGACTCTGTCAGTCAATAAAATATTAAATCTAAAATACTGACAAAAACTTGGCCAGGCTGGGCGCGGTGGCTCATGCCTGTAATCCCAGGACTTTGGGAGGCCGAGGCGGGCAGATCATGAGATCAGGAGATCGAGGCCATCCTGGCCAACATAGTGAAACCCCGTCTCTACTAAAATACAAAAAGTTAGCCAGGCATGGTGGTGCACACCTACTGTAGTCCCAGCTACTTCGGAGGCTAAGGCATGACAATCACTTGAACCTGGGAGGCGGAGATTGCGGTGAGCCGAGATCACACCACTGCACTCCAGCCTGGAGACAGAGCAAGACTCCATCTCAAAAAAAAAAAAAAAAACTTGGCCAGGTTCACATCTGTAATCCTAGCACTTTGGGAGGCCAAGGCAGGAGGACTGCTTGAGCCCAGGAGGTCAAGACTGCAGTGAGCCATGACTGTGCCACTGCACTCTAGCCAGGGTGACAGAGTGAGACCCTGTCTCAAAAATTTAAAAAAATACTAGCAAAGTTGCAAAGAAAGCAACCAGTTTAGCAAGTTACCTTTATGATGGAGAAATGTGATAGATACCACCTTAACCAAGCAATCAAACTTAATCTTCAACAATGGGACACGTTCCTCCAGATGTGATACACAGATAGACACAATGTCACTTATTTAATATTCTCACAAAAGAATGTTTAACCTGGATTTAAACGTAAGGGAACAAATCAGACAAATCCAGATGGCGGAACATTTCACAAAACAAGTAGTCCAGACTCTCCAAACATGTCAATACCATAAAAAATAAAAAATGTAGATGCACTCACCAGAAATGCACACATTATGTTCACAAAAAGACATGTACAGGTATTTTCACAGCAGTAGTATTTGTAATGACCCCAAAAGTGAAACAATCTAATGTCCATTAAAAGTAAAATGGCTCCGGCCAGGCACGGTGGCTGACACCTGTAATCCTAGCACTTTGGGAGGATGAGGCAGGCGGATCATGAGGTCAAGAGATTGAGACCATCCTGGCCAACATCAAGAAACCCCATTTCTACTAAAAATACAAAAATTAGGCCGGGCGCGGTGGCTCAAGCCTGTAATCCCAGCACTTTGGGAGGCCGAGACAGGCAGATCACCAGGTCAGGAGATCGAGACCATCCTGGCTAACACGGTGAAACCCCGTCTCTACTAAAAAATACAAAGAACTAGCCAGGCAAGGTGGCGGGCGCCTGTAGTCCCAGCTACTCCGGAGGCTGAGGCAGGAGAATGGCGTAAACCCGGGAGGCGGAGCTTGCACTGAGCTGAGATCCGGCCACTGCACTCCAGCCCGGGCGACAGAGCCAGACTCCGTCCCAAAAAAAAAAAAAAAAAAAAAAAAAAAATTAGCTGGGCATGGTGGCGGGCGCCTGTAGTCCCAGCTACTTGGGAGGCTGAGGCAGGAGAATCACCTGAATCCGGGAGGCAAGAGGCTGCAGTGAGCCGAGATCACGCCATTGCACTCCAGCCTGGCGACAGAGCGAGACTCCATCTCAAAAAAAAAAAAAAGTGGATGGGCCACCCACAGTGGCTCAGGCCTATAATCCCACCACTTTGGGAGGCCAAGGTGGGCAGATCATTTGAGGTCAGGAGTTCGAGACCAGCCTGGCCAATGTGGTGAAACCCCGTCTCTACTAAAAACACAAAAATTAGCCAGGCATGGTGGCAGGTGCCTACAATCCCACCTACTCGGGAGGCTGAGGCAGAAGAATCACTTGAACCCGGGAGGCAGAGGCTGCAGTGAGTCAAGATCGTGCCACTGCACTCCAGTCTGGGTAATAGAGCAAGACTCAGTCTCAAAAAAAGAAAAAGAAAAAAGTAGAATGGTGGCCAGGTGTGGTCACTCACACTGGTAATCTCAGCACTTTGGGAGGCCCAGGCAGGCAGACTGCTTGAGCTCAAGAGTTCAAGACTAGCCTCGGCAACATGGTAAAACCCCGTCTCTACAAAAACTACAAAAATAATTAGCCAGGTGTAGTGGCATGTGCCTGTGGTCTACCAGAAGAGCTGAGGTAGGGGGATGGCTTGAGCTTGGGAAGTAGAGTTTGCAATGAGCTGAAATAGTACCACTGCACTTCAGCCTGGGCAACAGAGCCAGATATTGTCTCAAAAAAAAAAGGAGAATGGTTAATAATAAATGGCCAAACACATTCATACAATGTAATAACTATATAACTATATAAAGTCATGATAATAAACTCGCTGTTCTTCATCATGAATGAATCTCAAAAATATACGTTAAGTAAAAGAAGCCTGGGAAACGAAGGCGGGAGGCTTGCTTGAGGTCAGGAGTTCGAGACCAGCCTGGGTGACACAGCGAGACCTGACCTCTACAAAAAATAAATAGCTGGGCATCATAGTGCATGACTATAGTCCCAGCTACTCAGGAGGCTGAGGCTGGAGGATCACTTGAATCCAGGAGGTCAAGGCTACAGTGAGCTGTGATCACATCTCTCCACTCCAGACTGCGTGACAGAGTAAGACCCTGTCTCAAAAAACAAAACAAAAACAAAAGTTTAAGGTTGGGCATGGTGGCTCCCAGCACTGTGGGAAGCTGAGGTGGGTGGATCACTTGAGGTCAGGGGTTCGAGACCATCCTGGCCAACATGGCAAAACTCTGTCTCTACTAAAAATACAAAAAAATTAGCCAGGCATGGTGGTGGGCACCTGCAATTCCAGCTACTTGGGAAGCTGAGACAGGAGAATCTCTTGAACCCAGGAGGCAGAGGTTGTAGTGAGCCGAGATTGCACCACGGCACTCCAGCCTGGGCAACAGAGCAAGACTCCGTCTCAAACAAAAAAAAAGAAAGAAAGAAACTAAAGAGACAAATCAATGCAAACTCTGTTGCTTCACTAGATCCTGATTTAAGTGTGAAAATTTGAGTGCAGATTCTGTTTTAAATAATATTATTTATCAACACTTAAATTTCTTCTGTGATAATGGTATTGGGGTTACGTAGGGGAATAATAACCTTACTCTTATGAGACACAAGGTGAAATATTTTAGGATGAAAAATCCTTGATGTCTGCAACTTACTAGAAATCCTTCCCAAAAAAAATATAGATAGATAGATAGATAGAGACTGACATAAGCAAATTCAGCAAAATGTGAACAGTGCATCTTGGTGAAGTTTTTATGGGAATTTTACAGAAGTTCTCAGTATTATCCTTTCAACTTTTCTATATGTGAGAAATTTTTCAAAATAAAAAGTTGAGGCCAGGTGCAAGGCTCACGCCTGTAATCCCAACACTGTGGGAGGCCGAGGCAGGTGGATCACCTGAGGTCCAGAGTTCAAGACTAGCCTGGCCAACATGGCGAAACCCCATCTCTACTGAAAATACAAAAAAATTAGCTGGGCGTGGTGGTGGGCACCTGTAGTCCCAGCTACTCAGGAGGCTGAGACAGGAGAATCACTTGAACCCAGGAGGCAAAGGTTGCAGTGAGCCGAGATCGTGCCACTGTACTCCAGATCGGGAGAAAGAACAAGACTCCATCTCAAAAAAAAAAAAAAGTTAGCCAAGCATGGTGGCACGCACCTGTAGTCCCAGCTACTCAGGAGGCTGAGGCAGGAAAACCTCTTGAACCCAGGAGGCTGAGGGTGCAGTGAGCGGAGATTGAGCCACTGCACTCCAGCCTGGGCAACAGAGGGAAGGGAGACTCCGTCTCAAAAAAAAAAAAAAGAAAAAAAAAAGTTGAGAGGGCAAATACTTTGTCTGATCTACTGTTATTCAAGAGTTCAAAAGACTCTCAGAACCACATGTAAAGACTGGGAGAAGGAAACTAACTCTGGGCACTTACCATGCAGCAGGTGCTCTTCACAGCTGTGATCTCAGTCAACACTAAAAGGGTAATTATTTTTTATTTTATTTATTTTTTTAAGCAATAGGGTTTCACCCTGTTGCCCAGGCTGGAGTACAGTGGTTTATTCACATATGTGATCATCGTGCACTATAGACTCCAACTCCTGGGCTCAAGCAATCCTCCAGCCTCAGCTTCCTGAGTAGCTGGAACTACAGACATGCACCACCACACCCGGCTTTAGGGTAACTATTATTGCTCTCGTTGTACAGAGGAGAAAACATACTCAGAAATGTGGAGTGATAAGTCCAATAGTTGTGAGTGATGAAGTTCCACCAAAACCTGCCAGGATGTGAGGCCACGCTCTTCCACTCTCACTCTGCTCTTCTCCCTGCCTGCTTCTGGAGCCTCTCAATGCAAAATTTACCGTCCTCAGTGAACCTCTACAGATAGGAAATCCACCTTCCACAGTAATACTCAATACTCAGTAACTGTGAAGTAATCAGACTGAACCATGCCTCTGTTGTTCCGCGAAGGAAGAAAAGCTAGTAGGAAAGTTGGGAAATAGAGATAACGTTTCTCATTCCTACGGGCTCCAACATGTACACACCAGAAAGGACTTCCATGAGAGATCAGCCATGCTGGCTGGGCGTGGTGGCTCATGCTTATAATCTCAGCACTTTCTCTCTCTCTCCCACTCTCTCTCTCTCTCTCTCTTTTTTCCCCCCAAACAGGGTCTTGCTCTCTCACCCAGGCTGGAGTGCAGTGGCACAATCACCATTCACTACAGCCTCAACCTCCCAGGCCCAAGTGATGCTCTCGCCTCAGCCTCCTATGTAGCTGGGACCACAGGCAAGCACTACCATGCCTGGCTAATTTTTAAATTTTCTTAGGAACGAGGTCTCCCTATATTGCAAAGGCTGGTCTCAAACTCCTGGCCTCAAGCGATCCTCCTACCTCAGCCTCCCCAAGTGTTGAGATTACAGGTATGAGCCATCACGCCCAGCCAGGAACTCACCACTACAAAAACTGTTTTAAAAATACATTAGCCAGGGCCGGGCGCGGTGGCTCAAGCCTGTAATCCCAGCACTTTGGGAGGCTGAGACGGGCGGATCACGAGGTCAGGAGATCCAGACCATCCTGGCTAACACGGTGAAACCCCGTCTCTACTAAAAAATACAAAAAAAAAACTAGCCGGGCGAGGTGGCGGGCGCCTGTAGTCCCAGCTACTCGGAGGCTGAGGCAGGAGAATGGCATAAATCCGGGAGGCGGAGCTTGCAGTGAGCTGAGAACCGGCCACTGCACTCCAGCCCGGGCGACAGAGCGAGACTCCGTCTCAAAAAAAAAAAAAAAAAAAAATACATTAGCCAGCCATGATGGTGTGCACCTATAGATCCAGTTACTTGGGAGGCTGAGACGAAAGGATTGCCTGAGCCCGGGCGGGCAAAGATGCAGTGAGCCATGATCACACCACCGCACTCTGGTGACAGAGTTAGACCCTGTCTCAATCAATAGATCAACCACATAAAACAGAGCAATGTGGGGAACACAGAACAAAGGAAGCAATAAATGAAATTCCAACAAATCGCCTTGAGGATAGACTAAAAAGACTATACCATTATGAAAAAGTATGTTCCTGGGGGAGGAGGGAGGGATGGCATTGGGAGTTATACCTGATGTAAACGACGAGTTGAAGGGTGCTGACGAGTTGATGGGTGCAGCACACCAACACGGCACAAGTATACATATGTAACAAACCTGCACGTTGTGCACATGTACCCTAGAACTTACAGTATAATAAAAAAAAAAAAGAAAAAGTATGTTCCTGAAATGCAAAAGTAATGAAGGACAGCTAGCACAAACACTAGCATTCAGGGTATTCCTTGAAATTTTAAGGAATTACTTCTGAATAAAAGAACTTTACTAGACAAGTAGTCAACACATGAAAAATGATACCCCAAAAGATGTTGTAATAGAACTTGAGGAAAGTTTAGATCCATTAGTGAGTGAAAATTCAGAACTTATTAAATTGAATAATAATAATAGCACATTGTTTCAGGCACTGTTCTGGCACTTTTACATAAATAACTCATTTAGGGCCAGGCACATTGGCTCACGCCTGTAATCCCAAGCACTTTGGGAGGCTGAGGCGGGTGGATTACCTGAGGTGAGGAGTTCGAGACCAGCCTGTCCAATATGGTGAAACCCACCTCTACTTAAAAAAAAAATACAAAAATTAGCCAGGCATGGTGCATACCTGTAGTCCCAGCTACTCGGGAGGCTGAAGCAGGAGAATCACTTGAACCCGGGAGGGAGAGGTTGCAGTGAGCCAAGATCGTGCCACTGCACTCCAGCCTGGGCAACAGAGTGAGACTCGGTCTCAAAAATAAATAAATAAATAAATAAATAACTCATTGGGCCTCAGAGCAACTCCATGAGATAGGTCCTAGTATTTGCCCTGTTTTACACATGGAGAAATTAAGTCCAGAAAAATTAAGTAGACCTGTCCAAGATCACATTGCTGGCAAGTTAGTGGAGTTAGGATTCCAAGCCAGAGGGTCTGGCTTTAGAGCCTGTACTTGTAACCACTATTCTACACTGCCTCTCAAGGGAAGAGAAGGTTATTCACCTTTAATCGTTAGAAACCAGAGACTGGTATGACAAGGCTAACGAACAAACTTTCTGTGAGAGACAGAATACTGGCTCAGCCCCACGGTTCTAACCCTACACAACAAACCAGGTGTGGGGGAATTAGCTAAACAATCCTTTCAATCCTATACTGCTTTAATCGGAGAAATGGGAAACTGGATTGATCAAGACTTGAAAATGAAACAAACAGTTGCTGAAGAGCGCTGCTTCATTCAAAAAGTGTGCATTTGCTACTTGCTAGATAGCGATAGAATCTGATTTGAAAAGTTCAAGCTTTGGCTGGGCGTGGTGGCTCATGCCTGTAATCCCAGCACTTTGGGAGGCCAAGGCGGGCAGATCACGAGGTCAGGAGATCGAGACCATCCTGGCTAACACGGTGAAACCCCATCTCTACTAAAAATATAAAAAATTTTTATACAGGTGCAGGCACCTGTAGTCCCAGCTACTCGGGAGGCTGAGGCAGGAGAATGACATGAACCCGGGAGACAGAGATTGCAGTGAGCCGAGATCGCGCCACTGTACTCCAGCCCGGGTGACAGACCGAGACTGCGTCTCCAAAAAAAAAAAAAAAGTTCAAGTTTTTCCCCCAGGCTGCTGGTATGTTCTGTTGCAATCCTACCTCTACCAGCTTTGGAAAGCAGGGCAAAGAAGCAGAGCTGAAAATCAAGTAAGTGATGGCCATGCCCCCTTAAAGGACCTTAGATCCTTTTCTATTAAATACATATACAGAGAGAGCAAACTTGCAAAACCAAAAGAATCCTTGGGCATGACAATGGCTCCAAGTGGCAAGATTTTTAGTACTGTTTACAGCACTGGCAAATTAAATGTCCTGTAAGAATCAGGAACAGAGCCGGGCATGGTGGCTAATGCATATAATCTCAGCACTTTGGGAGGCTGAGGCGGGCAGATCACTTGAAGTCAGGAGTTCAAGACCAGCCTGGCCAACATGGTGAAACCTGTCTCTACTAAAAATACAAAAATTAGTCAGGTATGGTGGCAGGCACCTGTAGTCCCAGCTACTCGGGAGGCTGAGGCAGGAGAATCGCTCGAACCCAGGAGGCAGAGGTTGCAGTGAGCCAAAATTGCGCCAATGCACTCCAGCATGGGTAACAGAGAGAAACTCCATCTCGAAAAAGAAAAAAGAATCAGGAACTGAGGACACCCTTCAATCCCAGCCTGTGGGCATTCCTAACACCAAACAATTCAGAGAAATCCAGACCCCAAGATGCCTCAGTATTTCACAAACTAAATGTGGTAAGGCAAGAAAGGAGAGGCCCTCCCCGCAAGACACTTGCCAAACTCCAGAACACCTGACGGTGAGAAGGCCAGAATCAGTCCTTGTTATTTCCCATGTTTTACAATCAAGACATCTTCTTCCTGAATCATTCACACTGCTAATAGAAGCTGGTATGGGGGAACACACCAACTCCTTTAAGTGCAATTCCTGTAACAGATACACAGAATAAGACAGTAAGAAATACTAAGCAGTGGTCTTCTACCTCTAAAGGAAGTTAAATACTAATAAGTTGCTGAAAACTCTTAGACGTGTTTCAAGGAGGTGGGAGAGGAGGAATGAGGCCCCAAGTTGAAACTATTTTCCTCTTCCTCATTCTAATCCTAACTAAACTCAAAAATATATGGAAGACTAGAGGAGTCACACAGGTACAATACAGGCTCAACAGGGCACACGATTTGGGGCATGTCACAAACCCTTAGTATTCATTTCTGTGAAATGGAGGTTAACAGCCTGCACTTCATAAAGGTTGTAGTGAACACTAAACGAGATAACAGATGTAATTTGTCCTCAACATGACAGCACATACGCAGTTAAATGTAAGACCTTTCTTAGCCCTTTTCTCCTCACCCCATCCCACCCCACTCCACCTTTGGACTATAAACCCCTTCGGAGGCCACTGCCTCCCTACCGCAGAGGCACAGGCGTCAACACTGGTCCCTATTGTCCCCTTATTGGAGTGGGATTTGTCTGAATCTGTAGGTGAAAAGCTAGAGCGGAGCCCTCGGCCAACAAAACCAAACCCAGGGAAGCCAGGATGGGTCCTCAGCCAAAAGCTTGGTGGCGTCTGTTATTCACAGTGCGTCCCTTTCCTATCAACGCACTGCGAGGGCTCGACTATATTATTTCTGACTCTCCAACTTGACGAGAAAAGCGCAAAGGTGACTACAGATGAAGAGGCTGGCAGCCACTCCAGGAGCCTGAGGCCGTGAGGGAGTGGGAACCCTGATGGAATCAGGCCCCTCCCCGGAGGGGACAGCCGGGAACGATCTATCCTCTCCTTCTCAAGCCCTCGCAGCTCAAGGCTGAGGACTTCCCAAAGGTCCCGCCACCCTCCCCGCCAAGCTCAAGTGGGACCAGAGGTGCTGGCAAGCACGAAGTTGAGACCCGGGGGCAAGGCCAAACACCAGAGCCCGGGCTCCGGAATGTGGTCAAAGAGGGGTCACCGGGGGAGGGGCCGGGCGGGGAGGACCTGGGGAGGGGCGGGGCTGGGGAGGGGGCAAGAGGTCGGGGTCCCCAGCCTCGGAGACTCGGGGTCCCTACCCGGCTCCCAGTCGTATGCTGAGCGCCCCCTCCAGCCGGGGTCTCCGCCGCACAGCGGAGCAGTCCCACTCCCCTTACCTGGCTCGGCTGCTCTGCCTGCTCAGAAGACGCCATCTTTCTGAGGCCTGACTAATCAACCGCCGCAGGGCGAGGTTTCTCCCAGGCGCCCTCGCTCTCGCCCTCCCGCCCAGACTAAGGTAGCCGGAACAGAGCCTGTCGATGTGGGGGACTGGGGCAGAGGGTGGAGCCCGGGTGTCCGGGTCACCTTGCATAGTTTCCGTTAATCTCTGCTTTCCAGGAAGATCCCAAGTCTATAGCTTCTTTGCATTGTTGCGTTGTTATATGTGTATTATTCTGGGTTTTTTTTTGTTTTGTTTTGTTTTTTTCTTTTTGAGACGGAGTTTCGCTCTTCGCCTATGCTGGAGTGCACGATCTCGGTCGGCTCACCGCAACCTCCGCCTCCCGGGTTCAAGCGATTCTCCTGCCTCAGCCTCCCGAGTAGCTGGGATTACAGGCATGCACCACCACGCTCGGCTAACTTTGTATTTTTAGTAGAGATGGAATTTCTCCATGTTGGTCAGGCTGCTCTCGAACTCCCGATCTCAGGTGATCCGCCCGCCTCGGCCTCCCAAAGTGTTGGGATTACAGGCGTAAGCCACCGCGCCCGGCCCATATTATTCTTATTGAGTTAAATCTCTGCCCATCCCCACAGTGCCGTGAGCATATTTAGGTACTTGCTAATGGATGAATGCGAAGAAACTTGGAAATTAATTTTTAGACATCAGTTCAGTTCCATTCATTGAGTGCCTACTATATGCTAGGAACTTTGGTAGGCCTTGAAATAAAAGGATTCAAGACTCAGTCCCTACTCCCACGCCCAGGCCAAACACACACACAATTACAGCATTGTGGGGATAGCACTCAGATAAGCGTGCAGGTCTATTGCGAGAACACACAAAAGGCATTTTGAAGAGAAGAGGCTTCTACAAAACGTCATTATTTTACTCTGGTTGAATTGTTAGATTTTTTTTAATTGTTGGATTTTTAAATTAGGTATTGGACAGGAGCAGTGGCTCACACTTGTAATCTCAACACTTTAGGAGGCCAAGGCAGGAGGATCCCTTGAGCCCAGGAGGTTGAGGCTGCAGTGAGCTATTTATGCCACTGCACTCCAGCCTGGGCGACAGAGCGAAACCTTGTCTAAAAATAAGATAAGAAAATTAAAAATGAAATTATATGAAAAAGGATACACACATTAGAGTTAACCGCCAGCTCCTATTATAGTTGTTTTGATCAATATAGACTGCTTAAAAGGGATGACTTAATAATTCCTCCTACTAAACGCTGTTTTAAATGCCTAAACTTTTCTTGAGATAAATATCTAATTTCCTCTCCTACTTTTTTGTTTGTTTGTTTGTTTTTGTTTTTGTTTGAGACAAGTCTTGCTCCTGAAGCCCAGACTGGAGTGCAGTGGTGCGATCTCGGCTCACTGCAACCTCCGCCTCCCGGGTTCAAGCGATTCACCTGCCTCAGCCTACCAAGTAGCTGAGACTACAGGCGTGCGCCATCACGGCCGGCTACTTTTTGTATTTTTAGTAGAGAGGGGGTTTCACCATGTTGGCCAAGCTGGTCTCAAACTGCTGACTTCAGACCATCTGTCCGCCTTGGCTTCCCAAAGTGCGGAGATTACAGGGGTGAGCCGCCGCCCCCGGGGCCCTAACCCACGTTTTCATAAACAAAATATGAGGTGAGAGGATGGCTTGAGCCCAGGAGATCAAAACTGCAGTGAGCCATCATCGCGCCACTGCACTCCAGCCTGGGAGACGGAGCAAAACGCTGTCTCAAAAAAAGAAAAAAAAACAAGGAAGGAAACTGTCCCCCGAATGAATAAATATGAGCAGATAATTACTTCTAGTTTACATAAAATGCCCTCTTTTAAGAGAGGAACTTTTTGATCATTTTTATTACTATTCTTTTATCTTAGATGTTAATTTTTCAGGAAGAAAAAAACAAACTTTTCCATAGTAGCAATATTAAAACAAAGATGAATATGTTGTCAAGAGGCATCTGAATAATCTCCAGCAGTGCCGAGGTTCGCATTTCCCCTTTCCTCTCCGATGCATTTGAGACTTTAATGTTTACTATGTTTATTTAAGCATTTTGTTCTGAGACCCCAAACTAATTTGCACAGTTGAAGCAGGAAATAGAATGGGTGGAAACATGCGGGTGTCTGTTATTAGCATCATGCATCTCATATGCGAAGAGAAATGCTCTAAAAATTCAATACAGTATACAGGCATGTGCATCGTCATGCAAAATAAGTCTCCATTGGCCTTATTTTTGAACGCGCGAATGCAGCTCCTAAATACGAGGTAAAAACAACTCCTAGGCTGAATCGCGCGATAGAACGAAAGCGGCTTTAAACCCAGAGACTACAGTTTCCGGCATGCCTCGACGCCACATGTGATTAGCGGCAACTAGAACTACATCTCCCGGCGTGCCCTGGTCCCACGTGTGATTTGCTGCGGAGCGAACTACATCTCCCCGCAGGCTGCGGAAGGGGGTCGAGTAGGAGGGCCGTCGCTGCGGCCTCCCGCGGCTTCTGGAAGCCGGGCAGGTCCCACTTTGGAGAGGATGGAGGTGACCGGGGACGCCAGGGCACCAGAATCTGGCGATATATGGACTCTAAAGCCGTGTCTGCTGCGCCGCAACCACAGCCGCGAACAGCACGGCGTGGCCGCCTCCTGCCTGGAAGACCTGAGGAACAAGGGTTGGCTCGGGACCCCGGGCGAGGGGGTGGGGGAGCCAGGGCCGGGAGAGGACGTCCGGCGGTGGCGAGGCGGGGTCAGAAGAGGCGACTTGGGGATTCCTGTACCTCGGGTGGAGCCTTGGGACAGAAATGGTCCAAGTGAGCTTAGCGATTTACAGATTTCAGGCGCTTGAGCGTAATTAATCTCGTGTGAGACTCCACAGTGGTGGGAAGAGAGCCAGGAAGCAAAGTGCACATTAAGCCAGATTCGGCTTAGGTCTCTTGCCTGAAATCGCTTAGATGTTGGACCAAGCGGAGCCCATTGGGACCAAGGCAGGAGCCACGCCGGCACACTCAGGTGGTACAAGAACCCCCAGCTGAGGCCACGGCGGGGTGGGGAGGGGTTTCCACCTTCCGCTCTGGCAAGAACCTATGCGGGAAAGAGGGAGCTGCTACTGACCATTTCTGGAGGTCCAGACAAGGAACGTGAGTTGTAAGTGAGGGAGCCGATGGAAGTTCCGAGCCCAGCTCCATACCTTTACCAGCTGCTTGGCCTTGCAGTTAACCGTCTCTCAACCCTCAGTTTTCTCATCAGCAAACTGGGTATAATATTTACAGCCCTGCTTCAAAGGATTGTTGCTTCTCTCAAATAAGCTGATATATTTAAGTGACTTGCAAGTCTTATTAGCCGGTAACAACAAATTGCTTACCTAAAGAAGTTTGACAGGTTAAATGTGTGAGCCAGCCCCAGGCATGTAGTCACAGTGTGTGTCAGAGGGGACAGTTGCTTACTCTCAGTCACCAACAGAGATCATATGGAAATTTTCAGAGGCCCATGAACAGCGAATGCATTATAAATGCTTTGGTGGCCGGGCGCAGTGGCTCAAGCCTGTAATCCCAGCACTTTGGGAGGCCGAGACGGGCGGATCACGAGGTCAGGAGATCGAGACCATCCTGGCTAACACGGTGAAACCCCGTCTCTACTAAAAATACAAAAACTAGCCGGGTGAGGTGGCGGGCGCCTGTAGTCCCAGCTACTCGGGAGGCTGAGGCAGGAGAATGGCGTAAACCCGGGAGGCGGAGCTTGCAGTGAGCTGAGATCCGGCCACTGCACTCCAGTCCGGGCGACAGAGCGAGACTCCGTCTCAAAAAAAAAAAAAAAAAAAAAAAAAAAAAAAATGCTTTGGTGACATGGATTTTGCATAGAAGCATTTATGTCTTTTTTTCCTGACATTAGATTACTTTACTTCTAATTCCCCTTCAGTGCCTTGGCTGGATGTGCGTGGCACAGAGGCTCGTGTTCTTTGCAGCCCAGCCCATACATGCCTTGCTCTTCTATTGGGTGGTAGACAACACCGCTGAAGGATATTTGTAGTCTCTTGGCTATTTCTGCTCACTCCAGTCTCGTTAGTATTTGAAGCATTGCTATCACGAAATGGGATAGCACAGACCGGTCCTGGAGAAAGCCTCTCGGCCAATGATAATGTGAAAAGCTACTGATAGAAGCTTCCACTTCTTTTATACTTTCCCATAGGTTAAAAAAGAAGCTGCTAAGGAAGATACTGTAAAGAACAAAAAGCATTTTCTTTCTTTTTCTTTTTCTTTTTTTTTTTTTTTGAGACGGAGTCTCGCTCTGTCGCCCAAGCTGGAGGGCAGTGGCGGGATCTCAGCTCACTGCAAGCTCCGCCCCCAGGTTCACGCCATTCTCCTGCTCAGCCTCTGGAGTAGCTGGGACTACAGGCGCCCGCCATCACGCCCGGCTAGTTTTTTGTATTTTTTTTAGTAGAGACGGGGTTTCACCGTGTTAGCCAGGATGGTCTCGATTTCCTGACCTCGTGATCTGCCCACCTCGGCCTCCCAACGTGCTGGGATTACAGGCGCGAGCCACCGCGCCTGGTGTTTTTGGTGTATTTTTTGACATTCGTCACACGTAGAATTTAAGAGGACAACTGAGGGCCGGGCGTGGTGGCTCACGCCTGGAATCCCAGCACTTCAGGAGGCTGAGGCGGGCGGATCACGAGGTCAGGAAATTGAGACCATCCCGGCTAACATGAAGAAACCGCGTCTACGGAAAAACACAAAAAATTAGCCGGGTGTGGTGATGGGCGCCTGAAACCCCAGCTACTCAGGAGGCTCAGGCAGGAGAAAGGTGTGAACCCAGGAGGCGGAGCTTGCAGTGAGAGGAGATACACCACTGCACTCCAGCCTGGGCGACAGAGTGAGACTCCATCTCAATAATAAAAAAAAAAAAAAAGGACAACTGAATAAATGAATGAGAGACTGCTTGTTCGCAGGAAATCAGACCAGACTTTGGTTGTTCATTCCAGTAAAAACTCAAATGCGTACCATACGTGAGTGCAGAGTAGCTGGAGTAAACATACTTTCAGGAGCCAGACTTTGTGGGTTTAATTCCCAGCTTTGGCACTTACGGCATGATCCTGGACAAGTTACTTAACCTCTCTGAGCCTTGGGTTCATCATCTATAAAACAGAACTAATCATAGTGCCTACTTTACAGGATTATTATGAGATTAAATACTATCTATGAAAAGCACTTAGGCCAGACATGGTGGCTCACGCCTGTAATCCCAGCACTTTGGGAGGCCGAGGCAGGTAGATCATTAGGTTAGGAGTTCCACACCAGGCTGGCCAAGATGGTGAAACCCCGTCTCTACTAAAAATACAAAAATTAGCCAGGCACAGTGGCCAGCACCTGTAATCCCAGCTACTCAGGAGACTAAGGCAGAGAATTGCTTGAACCCGGGAGGCGGAGGTTGCAGTGAGCCAAGATTGTACCACTCTACTCCAGCCTGGGCGACAGAGTGAGACTAGTCTCAAAAAAAAGAAAAAAGAAAAGCACTTAGGGCTGGGCGCGTGGCTCACGCCTCTAATCCCAGCACTTTGGGAGGCCAAGGCAGGCAGATCACGAGGTCAGGAGTTTGAGACCAGCCCGGTCAACATAGTGAAACCACGTCTCTGCTAAAAATACAAAAATTAGCTGGACATGGTGGTGCACGCCTATAATCCCAACTACTCAGGAGGCTGAGACAGGAGAATCACTTGAACCTGGGAGGCAGAGGTTTCAGTGAGCCGAGATCACACCACTGCACTCCAGCCTGGTTAACAGAGTGAGACCCTGCTACAAAAAAAGAAAAGAAAAGAACACTTAGAACAGAATCAGGCACATGATGAGTGTTCTATTAGTGCTAGAAGTGATGATTGTTATTCTAGTTATTACCTACCAGGAGTTCTGCTCAGCTCTGGAGCCATACCTACTTGAGATGCAGGGACAGATATGCTTTCCTTATGGTTATTTGTCATTTGCCAAATATTTTATTCTTTTCAGCCTGTGACATTCTGGCCATTGATAAGTCCCTGACACCAGTCACCCTGGTCCTGGCAGAGGATGGCACCATAGTGGATGATGACGATTACTTTCTGTGTCTACCTTCCAATACCAAGTTTGTGGCGTTGGCCAATAATGAGAAATGGGCATACAACAATTCAGGTGAGAAACTCTAGCCATATAGAAAACAGCCTATGCAGTACAGCATACGTCATGATTACTTTCACTACACAGTTGCCATTTGTCTGGCTTTTTTTTTTTTTGAGACGGAGTCTTGCTCTGTCGCCCAGGCTGGAGTGCAGTGGCCAGATCTCAGCTCACTGCAAGCTCCGCCTCCCGGGTTTACGCCATTCTCCTGCCTCAACCTCCCAAGTAGCTGGGACTACAGGCGCCCGCCACCTCGCCCGGCTAGTTTTTTGTATTTTTTAGTAGAGACGGGGTTTCACCGTGTTAGCCAGGATGGTCTCAATCTCCTGACCTTGTGATCCGCCCGTCTCGGCCTCCCAAAGTGCTGGGATTACAGGCTTGAGCCACCGCGCCCGGCCATTTGTCTGGCTTTTTAAGCATTTGTTCAACAAACATTTACTGAGCATTTTCTATGTGCTAGACATGGTGCTGAGTCCTGGGGATAAAGATGAATGAGGCCAGGCACGGTGGGCAGGTCACCTGAGGTCAGAAGTTTGAGACCAGCCTGGCCAACATGGCGAAAGCCCATCTCTACTGAAAATACAAAAACTAGCTGAGCATGGTGGCAGGCACCTGTAATCCTAGCTACTGGGGAGGCTGAGGCTGGAGAATTGCTTGAACCTGGGAGGTGGAGGTTGCAGTGAGCTGAGATGGTGCTGCTGCACTCCATCCTGGGCGACAGAGCAAGACTGTGTCTCAAAAAAAAAAAAAAAAAATAGATGAATGAGACATGGGCCCAGTTCTCAACTAAGTCATGGACAGACAGTAACTAAAATGCAGCCTGGCAGGGAGCTCAGTGCTGCAGGCTGCAGTCCGGCTGTTTAGGTCTGGATCCTGGCTCTACCATTTACTAGCCAGGTGACCTTGTGCAAGTTACATAACCTCTCAGTGCCTTGTTGACATCATAATTATAGAACCTGTCCCCTAAGATTGTTGTAAAGAAAATACAGTACATATCAAACCAGGGTTTCTCAATGATACTGTTGACATTTGGGGCTGGAGTTGTGAAGAGGATGCTTTTTGTATTGTAGGATGTTTAGCAGCATCCTAGATATTAGGAACTTCCCCCCACAACTATGATAACCAAGAATAAATAACTCCAGATATTGTCAGATGTCTCCTGGGGGCAAAATCGCTCCCACTTGAGAACCACTGATATGAAGCGTTTAGATCTTACCTGGCGCATAGTTAAGGACTCAATAAATGTTACCTGTCACTGTCATCATCATCATCACAGGAGATATAAAGGGGACTAACATTGGTGACCAAGGATCAACAAGTGTCTTGAGGCCGGACGCGGTGGCTTAAGCCTGTAATCCCAGCACTTTGGGAGGCCGAGACGGGCGGATCACGAGGTCAGGAGATCGAGACTATCCTGGCTAACACGGTGAAACCCCGTCTCTACTAAAAATACAAAAAATTAGCTGGGCGAGGTGGTGGGCACCTGTAGTCCCAGCTACTTGGGAGGTTGAGGCAGGAGAATGGCGTAAACCCGGGAGGCGGAGCTTGCAGTGAGCTGAGTTCCCGCCACGGCACTCCAGCCTGGGTGACAGAGCGAGACTCTGTCTCAAAAAAAAAAAAAAGAAGTGTCTTGAGAGGGGATTACTTTTGGGGAGGGACTTAAAAAAAAGTGTCTTGAAGTGTGGCACAAAATTGAGGAAAGTATGCTACAGCAGTGGCCCTACCAGCCACCTTTGTACTCAGGCCTAAGGGACAGCAATCGATGGCTACAGCTCCCCCCAGTTAAAGAAGGGACCAGGCCAGGTGCGGTGGCTCAAGCCTGTAATCCCATCACTTTGAGAGGCCGAGACGGGCGGATCACGAGGTCAGGAGATCGAGACCATCCTGGCTACCACAGTGAAACCCCATCTCTACTAAAACATACAAAAAATTAGCCGGGCATGGTGGCAGGTGCCTGTAGTCCCAGCTACTCGGGAGGCTGAGGCAGGAGAATGGTGTGAACCCGGGAGGCGGAGCTTGCAGTGAGCCAAGATCACACCACTGCACTCCAGTCTGGGTGACCGTCTCAAAAAAAAAAAGGGCAGGCACGGTGGCTCACGCCTGTAATCCCAGCACTTTGGGAGGCCGAGGCGGGCGGATCACCTTAGATCATGAGTTCAAGACCAGCCTGACCAACATGGAGAAATCCCATCTCTACTAAAAATACAAAATTAGCTGGGCATGGTAGCACATGCCTATAATCTCAGCTACTCGGGAGGCTGAAGCAGGAAAATTGCTTGAACCCAGTAGGCGGAGGTTGTGGTGAGCCGAGATCGCGCCATTGCACTCCAGCCTGGGCAACAGGAGTGAAACTCTGTCCCAAAAAAAAAGAAGGGACCAAGCACCAGAGAAATGCTGGCAAAAATGACTGTTTTTGTTTACGAAAACAGGACACACCTGGACGCACAGAAACCAAAAGGAGAAGTGTGATGGGATTCTGTGTATGTGTGACCATACATTGGGTTTAAATGGCTTCTTTCTGTGGAAGAATACAGAGCCATTGCACACAGAAATAAAGATGAAAGAGGGTCAGGCACGGTGGCTCACACCTGTAATCCCAGCACTTTGGGAGACCGAAGCGGGCGGATCACTTGAAATCAGGAGTTTGAGACCAGCATGGCCAACATGGAGAAACTCCGTCTCTACTGAAAATACCAGAATTAGCTGGGCATGGTGGTGGGCACCTGTAATCCCAGCTACTTGGAAGGCTGAGGCAGGAGAATCGCTTGAACCTGGGAGGTGGAGGTTGCAGTGAGCCAAGATCGTGCCACTGCACTCCAGCCTGGGCAACAGAGTGAGACTGTCTCAAAAAAAAAAAAAAGATGAAAGAAGAGGGAAAATCAAGGTCCTAGATGGAGCTTGGCCCTCCTGTGAATCCTTGAGATAAGAAGCTTCTTTCCCATTGAAATTAATCTAGATCCTCAAGAGGTCTGTGTGTGCTTGGAGAGGAGGTGAAAACAGCACTTCAGGTTGTTCTGTAACTGGCATTTTCTCCCATGTGTCAGATGGAGGTACAGCTTGGATTTCCCAAGAGTCCTTTGATGTAGATGAAACAGACAGGGGAGCAGGGCTGAAGTGGAAGAATGTGGCCAGGCAGCTGAAAGAAGATCTGTCTAGCATCATCCTCCTATCAGAGGAAGACCTCCAGGTAAGCCTCCTCTACAATCTGCTGCAATGCTCATCTGGTGTCTGTCCCCAGCCCAGCACCTTCTTAGCTTCCATACTTGCCATAACAATTTCTTTGTTTTAATCTTGATTTTTAAATAATTCTTAAATTACAACTAAGATTTTTCATCTTTTCATTCTCACCTAGAGTGATTTTTCAACCCTCATCACGAAGCAGAATTACCTGCGGATTTTTTTTCTTTTTTTTTTTTTGAGACACGGTCTTACTCTGTCGCCCAGGCTGGAGTGCAGTGGTGCAATCTCAGCTCACTGCAACCTCCACCTTCCGGGTTCAAGTGATTCTCCGGGTTCAAGTGATTCTCATCATCCCGGGTAGCTGGAATTACAGGTGCACACCAACACGCCCAGCTAATTTTGATATTTTTAATAGAGACGGGGTTTCATCATGTTGGCCAGGCTGGTCTTCAATTCCTCATCTCAAGTGATCCACCTGCCTCAGCCTCCTAAACTGCTGGGATTACAGGCGTGAGCCACCATGCCTGGCCAAATTTTTTTTTTTTAATGCAAATGCCTGGGATCCACCCTAAACCTAGTTAGGTGGACGCTGGGGTCAGGGATGCCCTGCTAGAGAATGTAGCATTGTAGTAGCTGGCTTCACATCCCAGCGCTATCACCACGACTTTGAGCCAGCAGCTTAGCTTCTCTCCTTGTGTTTTCTCTCTAGTAAGACTGGGATAGGGCCGGGTGCGGTCACGCCTGTAATCCCAGAACTTTGGGAGGCCGAGATGGGCGGATCACGATGTCAGGAGATCGAGACCATCCTGACTAACACGGTGAAACCCTGTCTCTACTAAAAATACAAAAATTAGCCGGGCGTGGTGGCGGGTGCCTGTAGTCCCAGCTACACGGGAGGCTGAGGCAGGAGAATGGCGTGAACCCAGGAGGCGGAGCTTGCAGTGAGTGGAGATTGCGCCACCCTGCACTCCAGCCTGGGTGACAGAGCGAGACTCCGTCTAAAAAAAAAAAAAGAAAAGACTGGGATAGGCCGGGCGCAGTGGCTCACACCTGTAATCTCAGCACTTTGGGAGGCTGAGATGGGCGGATCACGAGGTCAGGAGATCAAGACCATGCTGGCTAACACAGTGAAACCCCGCCTCTACTAAAAATACAAAAAATTAGCTGGGCGTGGTGGCGGGCACCTATAGTCCCAGCTACTCGGGAGGCTGAGGCAGGACAATAGCGTGGACCCAGGAGGCAGAGCTTGCAGTGAGCTGAGATTGCACCACTGCACTCCAGCCCGGGTGACAGAGTGAGACTCCGTCTCAATAAAAAAAAAAGGAAAGAAAAAAGATTGAGATAAAAAAAAAGTATGTTTTCATTCAAAGAAAATTTATCTTTGAGACAGGGTCTTGCTCTGTCACCCAGTGCAGTAGCATGATCATAGCTCACTGCATCCTCAACCTCCTGGCCTCAAGCCATCCTCCCACCTCAGCCTCTCTGGTAGCTGAGACTGTAGGCTTCAACCACCAAACTGGGCTGTTTTTTCTTTTCATTTTTGTAGGCCAGGTGCAGTGGCTCATACCTGTAATCCTAGAACTTTGGGAGGCCAAGGTGAGCAGATTGCCTGAGTTCAGGAGTTGGATGTGGTAAAACCCAACTCTACAAAAATTAGCTGGGTGTGGTGGCATGTGCCTATAGTTCCAGCTACTCAGGAAACTGAGGTGGGAGGATCACTTGAGCCCAGGTGGTCAAGGCTTCAGTGAGCCATGACTATACCACACCAACCTGGGCAACAGAGCAAGACTCTCAAAAAAAAAAAATAATAAGGCCGGCACGGTGGCTCACACCTATAATCCCAGAACTTTAGGAGGCCAAGGTAGGCAGATCACGATGTCAAAAGATCAAGATCATCCTGGCAGGCCGGGCGCGGTGGCTCAAGCCTGTAATCCCAGCACTTTGGGAGGCCGAGACGGGCGGATCACGAGGTCAGGAGATCGAGACCATCCTGATTAACACGGTGAAACCCCGTCTCTACTAAAAATACAAAAACTAGCCGGGCGAGGTGGCGGGCGCCTGTAGTCCCAGCTACTCGGGAGGCTGAGGCAGGAGAATGGCGTAAACCCGGGAGGTGGAGCTTGCAGTGAGCTGAGATCTGGCCACTGCACTCCAGTCCGGGCGACAGAGCGAGACTCCGCCTCAAAAAAAAAAAAAAAAGATCATCCTGGCAAACATGGTGCCAAAAGATCAAGACTATTCTGGCAAACATGGTGAATGAAACCCTGTCTTTACTAAAAATAGATGCAGTGGCTCATTCCTGTAATCCCAGCACTTTGGGAGGCCGAGGTAGGTGGATCATAAGGTCAGGAGTTCAAGAGCAACCTGGCCAAGATGGTGAAACCCAGTCTCTAATAAAAATATAAAAATTAGCCAGGCATGGTGGCGAGCACCTGTAATCCCAGCTACTCGGGAGGCTGAGGCAGGAGAATCACTTGACCCGGGAGGCGGAGGTAGCAGTGAGCAGAGATCACACCACTGCATTTTAGCCTGGGAGACAGAGCAAGACTCCATCTCAAAAAACAAAAACATACAAAACTTAGCTGGGTGTGATGGCGTGTGCCTGTAGTCCCAGCTACTCGGGAGGCTGAGGCAAGAGAATAGTTGGAACCCAGAGGCGGAGGTTGCAATGAGCTGAGATCACATCATTGCACTCCAGCCTGGTGACAGAGCAAGACTCCATCTCAAAAAAATTAATTAATTAGGCCGGGCGCGGTGGCTCAAGCCTGTAATCCCAGCACTTTGGGAGGCCGAGACGGGCGGATCACAAGGTCAGGAGATCGAGACCATCCTGGCTAACACGGTGGAACCCCGTCTCTACTAAAAAATACAAAAAAACTAGCCAGGCGAGGTGGCGGGCGCTTGTAGTCCCAGCTACTCGGGAGGCTGAGGCAGGAGAATGGCGTAAACCCGGGAGGCGGAGCTTGCAGTGAGCTGAGATCCGGCCACTGCACTCCAGCCTGGGTGACAGAGCGAGACTCCGTCTCAAAAAAAAAAAAAAAAAAAATTAATTAATTAATTTTTTATAGAGATGAGGTCTTCACATGTTGCCTAGGCTGGTCTTGAACTCCTGGGCTCAGGCAATCCTCCCACCTTGGCCTCCCAAAGTGCTGGGATTATTGACATGAGCCTCTGCGCTTGGCCCCAAAAATGTTGATTGAGCCCCATCCTGTGCCTGTCATGGTTCTATGCACTGGGCGTGCAGCGGCGAACAAGCCAGACACAGTCTCTGCTCTAATGGTGCTTGTATTCTGATGAAGGGAGGCAGAAAACAACAGGAAAGCGTATCAGACGGTGGTATGCGGAGAGTAATGGGGGCTACTCTAGATTGGAACATGGAGGAAGTCCTCTTTGAGGAAATGATTTCTTGGTGGTGTTTTACTTTGGTTTGGTTTGGTTTGAGACAGGGTCTAGCTCTGTTATCCAGGCCGGAGTGCAGTAGTGTGATCTCAGCTCACTGCAACCTCTGCCTGCTGGGCTCAAGCAATCCTCCCACCTCAGCCTCCCAAGTAGCTGGGACCACAGGCGTACTCTACCATGCCCGGCTAATTTTTATATTTTTGGTAAAGGCAGGATTTCAACATGTTGCCCAGGCTGGTCTTAAACTCCTGGGCTCAAGCAATCCTCCTGCCTCAGCCTACCAGAGTGCTGGGATTATAGGTGTAAGCCACTACACCTGACCCTTCTTCCCGATTTTAACACTAGAAGAAAATTGGAAAAATCACATGCTTTTCTCTTGACTCTCAGCCAACCATCATAGTAAGTAACTTTGGGAAATGGATTCAGTGAGTTCTGAAATGGATGTATTTGAGAGGTAGAACACCATGTTTAGAAAGTCCTTGTAGGCCGGGCACAGTGGCTCACACCTGTAATCCTAGCACTTTGGGAGGCCAAGGTGGGTGGATCACCTGAGGTCAGGAGTTTGAGACCAGCCTGGCCAACATGGCAAAACCCCGACTTCACTAAAAATACAAAAATTAGCTGGGCTTGGTGGCACACACCTGTAATCCCAGCTACTAGGAAGGCTGAGGCAGGAAAATTGCTTGAACCCGGGAGGCAGAGGTTGCAGTGAGCCAAGATCACGCCATCTCCCTCCAGCCTGGGCAACAGAGCAGACTCATCTCAAAAACAAGAAAGTCCTTGTAGATTTCTCAGCGTCTGTTTGTTTTTTAGATCCTTGTTGACGCTCCCTGCGCAGACCTGGCTCAGGAACTACGCCAGAGTTGTGCCACCGTCCAGCAGCTGCAGCACACACTCCAACAAGTGCTTGACCAAAGAGAGGAAGTGCGTCAGTCCAAGCAGCTCCTGCAGCTGTACCTCGAGGCTTTGGAGAAAGAGGGCAGCCTCTTGTCAAAGCAGGAAGGTAGGACTCTCTGCAGGCAGAGTTACTCTGAGAATTCAGGGCTGATGGAGGCGTCCCTTGGGAGGACACTATTTGTGATGCAGCCAGAGTCACTGAAGCCACAGCTGCTGGGATGCGGGAAGGGCACGTTTCTCTCTTGCCCAGCGAATTATTGTGGCGAGTTGGTCATGTGGCTGTATGGTCACACCACATCTGATCTCTGTCTCGTGTCTCCTTTGCAGAGTCCAAAGCTGCCTTGGGTGAGGAGGCAGATGCAGTAGACACGGGTATCAGCAGCGAGACCTCCTCGGACATCACGCTGGCGAGCCACATCCTTACTGCACTGAGGGAGAAGCCAGCTCCAGAGCTGAGCTTATCTAGTCAGGATTTGGAGGTGGGCGGAAACCAGGGTCACTAAGCTACAGAGAAGGACATGCCCTGGGATGTAGTATTACCGTGCAGAGACGTGTGGACCCTTTTGTTCACCTCTGCGGACTGTGAATCCTAGCTGCCAATTTGCCTATTCTATGCCCCAGCATTTGCAAAAATCTCATTAGTCTAAATCAAAATAGCTTTAAAGAAAAATGCATACACTTTTCAGATCATCCGACAGACTCTGGTCCAAGGTTGGTAATGAAATGACTGTTTCTGACAGGGAGGAATAGCGGGGCCCGGTCTTCTGAGATGGCTTCTGGTTCTTTCCGTGGTTAAAGAAGATCTGTAGTCCATCCTGAGGTCTGTCAATGTCACAGGAAAAGGCAAACTTGAGGGATCGTCGCCTGCTGGCTAAGAACAGGCAACTAAAAGCTTGAGGAAGGGGGCCCGCCAGGGTGGGTGCTACTTCTGATTCTTTGTCCTTGTCCCTGTCACAAGTACCTCCCTATTGTAGATAGAAGGGAAGGAAACGGTTGACTTGAGCTCGGTTAAATTTCCTGAAGGTGGAGGACCTTAGAGTTGCTCCAAGTAAACTTTCCAAGGACTGCTTCCTGTTGGTGTTGTAAGAAAAGGGCCATGCTTGGCCAGGCACAGTGGCTCACGCCTGTGAATGCCAGCACTTTAGGAGGCCGAGGCAGGTGGATCACCTGAGGTCAGGAGTTCGAGAACAGCCTGACCAACATGGGGAAACCCCGTCTTTACTAAAAATACAAATATTAGCCTGGCGTGGTGGCGGGAGCTGGGGCAAGAGAATCACTTGAACCCAGGAGGTAGAGATTGCAGTGAGCCAAGATCGCACCACTGCACTCCAGCCTGGGTGCCAAGAGTGAAAACTCATCTTAAAAAAGCCCATGACAGCCGGGCGCGGTGGCTCACGCCTGTAATCCCAACACTTTGGGAGGCCGAGACGGGTGGATCACGAGGTCAGGAGATCGAGACCATCCTGGCGAACATAGTGAGACCCTGTCTCTACTAGAAAAAATACAAAAAAATGAGCCAGGCATGGTGGCCAGTGCCTGTAGTCCCAGCTACTTGGGAGGCTGAGGCAGGAGAATGGCATGAACCTGGAAGGCAGAGCTTGCAGTGAGCGGAAATCGCACCACTCTACTCCAGCCTGGGCAACAGAGCGAGACTCTGTCTAAAAAAAAAAAAAAGCTCATGGCAATTGGTGGTAAAGGAAACCCGGCATTTCAGTGTAAAGAGGTAACATAAACAGATACTGCCTCATCACACTCCCCAAAAGAAAGTCAGGAGAGCAGCAGGAGAGGCGCACAGAAGGCCCATTTCTCAGGGGTTCTTATTCTTGCTACAGTTGGTTACCAGGGAAGACCCCAAAGCACTGGCTGTTACTTTGAACTGGGACGTAAGGAAGACGGAGACTGTTCAAGAGGCCTGTGAGCGGGAGCTCGCCCTGCGCCTGCAGCAGATACAGAGCTTGCATTCCCTCCGGAGCATCTCGGCAAGGAAGGCCTCACCACCTGGAGAACGTCAGAATCCTAAGCGAGCCAAACAGGATCCCACATAGCAGCAACAGGAAGTGTGCCAAGGAAGCTCTGTGGTGTTGTTACTGGTAGACACCCTCAGCCTCATCATTTGACTACCTATGTACTACTCTACCCCCTGCCTTAGAGCACCTTCCAGAAAAGCTATTCCAAGTCTCAACATATGCCTTCCACCAATTTTTTTTTTTTTTTAGCCCCACCAGCTTCAGGACTTCTGCCAGTTTTCTTTTTTTTTTTTTTTTTTTTTTTTTGAGACGGAGTCTCGCTCTGTTGCCCGGGCTGGAGTGCAGTGGCCGGATCTCAGCTCACTGCAAGCTCCGCCTCCCGGGTTTACGCCATTCTCCAGCCTCAGCCTCCCGAGTAGCTGGGACTACAGGCGCCCGCCACCTCGCCCAGCTAGTTTTTTGTATTTTTTAGTAGAGACGGGGTTTCACCGTGCTAGCCAGGATGGTCTCGATCTCCTGACCTCGTGATCCGCCCGTCTCGGCCTCCCAAAGTGCTGGGATTACAGGCTTGAGCCACCGCGCCCGGCCTGCCAGTTTTCAATGATATAGCTGCATCAACAATATCCCACCTCCTGTAATTACATATTATGTTCTCTGTTCAAAAGTAATTGGCAGTGATTGGCCAGGCACGGTGACTCACACCTGTAATCCCAACACTTTGGGAGGTGGAGGCTGGCAGGTTCACGAGGTCAGGAGATAGAGACCATCCTGGCTAACACGGTGAAACCCCATCTCTACTAAACATACAAAAAAATTAGCCTGGCATGGTGATGGGCGCCTGTAGTCCCAGCTACTCGGGAGGCTGAGGCAGGCGGATGGGAGGCGGAGCTTGCAGTGAGCTGAGATTGCACCACTGCACTCCAGCCTGGGTGATAGAGCGAGGCTCCAGCTCACAAAAAAAAAAAAAAAAAAAAGTAATTGGCGGTGACTATGGGCGCACACGTAACATTTAGCCCTGCCCCATATGGAACAGTTAAAAAAAAAGAAAGTCCAGGCCTAGCACAGTGGCTCACGCTTGTAAGCCCAGCACTTTGGGAGGCCGAGGTGGGCAGATCACGAGGTCAGGAGATCGAGACCATTCTGGCTAACACAGTGAAACCCGTCTCTACTAAAAGTACAAGAAATTAGCCAGGCTTGGTGGCAGGAGCCTGTAGTCCCAGCTACTCGGGAGGCTGAGGCAGGAGAGTCCCTTGAACCAGGAGGCAGAGCTTGCAGTGAGCCGAGATTACGCCACTGCACTCCAGCCTGGTGATAGAGTGACACTCCATCTCAAAAAAAAAAAGGCCAGGCACCACAGTGGCTCACACCTTCAATCCTAGCACTTTGCAGGCTGATGTGGGCAAATCATCTGAGGCCAGGAGTTCGAGACCAACCTGGCCAATATGGTGAAACCCCAGCTACTTGGGAGGCAGAGCTTGCAGTGAGCTGAGAGCGTGTCACTGCACTCCAGCCTGGGCAACAGAGTGAGGCTCCGTATCTCAAAAAAAAAAAACGTTTTGTTTTGTTTTTTTGAGACGGAGTCTCACTCTGTCACCTAGTCTGGAGTGCAGTGATGCACTCTCAGCTCACTGCAACCTCCACCTCCCAGGTTCAAGCGATTCTCCTGTTTCTGCCTCCCAAGTAGCTGGGATTACAGGCGTGCGCCACCATGCCCGGCTAATTTTTGTATTTTTAGTAAGGACAGGGTTTTGCTACATTGGCCAGGCTGGTCTCAAACTCCTGACCTCAGGTGATCCACCCGCCTCAGCCTCCCAAAGTGCTGAGATTACAAGCGTGAGCCACCGCCCCTGGCCCAGAAAAAAAAATTTTTTTAATAAAGTAATTGTCAGTTTAGGCAACATAGCAAGACTCTTATCTCTACAAAAAAATATTTAAGTTAGCCAGGCATAGTCCTAGCTACTGAGGCTGAGGTAAGAGGATCGCTTGAGCCCAGGAGTTGAAGGCTGCAGTGTGAGCTCTGATCACGCCACCACACTCCAGCCTGCATGATACAGTAAGACCCTACTTTTCTTTTTTTTAAAAAGGCAATTGTCAAGGGCAATGAAAAGAAATGGTCGTATTTGCAAATCATTATCCTCATTCTGAAGATAGCACTGCAGAATTTTAAGCACAGATAGTGGTGAAGATGGGACATTACAAAGTGCTGATTATGGCCACAAACTTGTTTCTCCAGTTAATGAATTGTTTTATTTGTTGGTTTAAAGATCCACATTAAGCTTGTAGACCATAGGAACATATGGAGAGTCCCTTTCTAATATCTAATTCAGTATTGTTAAATTATATCTTACCACTATGAAACTCTTCAGTTTTCTAATTGCTTTATCAGCAGGGGGTATAAAAGGTCATTAAAGCAATTTCCGTGTGCTATGACTCCAAGTCTCTGGGTGTGAAGCAGAGCAAGCCTGGTTTGTCCTCCTCCTGTCTCCACACAGACTGGTTCTGCGGGTTTGGTAATCTATAGGACACTCCTTGCAGGGAAAAGGTAATGAGTTATCATGGGCTTACTTGACCATTTTTTATGCATGCTTAGAGGAAAACAGAATGCTATTAAGAGAGTCATTGGCTAGTTATTAAGTAAAGAAATACCACAATAGGCCGGGCGCAGTGACTAACACCTGTAATCCCAGATTTTGAGAGGCCGAGGCGGGTGGATCACCTGAGGTCAGGAGTTCAAGACATGCCTAGCCAACATGGTGAAACCCCATCCCTACTAAAATTATTAAAAAATTAGCTGGGTGTCATGGTACACACCTGTAGTCCTAGTTACTTGGGAGGCTGAGGCACGAGAATGGCTTGAACCCAGGAAGTGGAGGTGGAGGTGAGCCGAAATTGTGCCACTGTACTCCAGCCTGGGCAACAGAGTGAGACACTGTCACAAAAAAAAAAAAAAAGAGTAATCCCAGCACTTTGGGAGGCCGAGACGGGCGGATCACGAGGTCAGGAGATCGAGACCATCCTGGCTAACACGGTGAAACCCCGTCTCTACTAAAAAAATACAAAATTAGCCGGGCGAGATGGCGGGCGCCTGTAGTCCCAGCTACTCGGGAGGCTGAGGCGAGAGAATGGCGTAAACCCGGGAGGCGGAGCTTGCAGTGAGCTGAGATCTGGCCACTGCACTCCAGCCTGGGCGACAGACCCAGACTCCGTCTCAAAAAAAAAAAAAAAAGAAAGAAAGAAATACCACAGGCCGGGCGCGGTGGCTCAAGCCTGTAATCCCAGCACTTTGGGAGGCCGAGACGGGCGGATCACGAGGTCAGGAGATCGAGACCATCCTGGCTAACACAGTGAAACCCCGTCTCTACTAAAATAATACAAAAATCTAGCCGGGCGAGGTGGCGGGCGCCTGTAGTCCCAGCTACTCGGGAGGCTGAGGCAGGAGAATGGCGTAAACCGGGAGGCGCAGCTTGCAGTGAGCTGAGATCCGGCCACTGCACTCCAGCCCGGGAGAGCGAGACTCCGTCTCAAAAAAAAAAAAAAAAAAAAAAAAAGAAAGAAATACCACAATATGTCACAATAGGCCGGGCGCAGTGGCTCACACCTGTAATCTCAGCACTTTGGGAGGCCGAGGCAGACGGATCACCTGAGGTCAGGAGTTTGAGACCGGCCTGGCCAACGTGACAAAATCCCGTCTACTACAAAAATTAGCCGGCCATGATGGTGGGCACCTGTAATCCCAGCTACCCAGGAGGCTGAGGCATGATAATCACTTGAACCCAGGAGGTGGAGAGTGCAATGAGCTGAGATCCTGCCACTGCACTCCAGTCTGGGCAACAGAGGGAGACTGTCTTAAAAAAAAAATTATCACAGTAAGTCCTAGGGTAAAGATGGGGATACAGAAAACAATTAAATAGAAAACAACTGTTTCATTTTCCTGTGATTCAAGGAGGGCTTAGATGTACTCAGCATCCTTTTGCTAATGCTCTGCATTGGCTCTCAGTAGCCCCAACATTTCCTTTTTTATAGCTTATTTTGTAATGCCTCCTTAATTATCCTTTAACAGAAGCCATCGCCGATAATCTACACTCATACTTACAGAAGCCCCAGTTATCAATGTGATGCCCCAAATGTACTATTTCAGGGCAAAAAGGAAAATAATTTCCAATAACGCGGCGTGGGTTTCACTGTCAGATGCTCGCACTCACACATGGAATCGCTGTGCGTCTGACAGAGGCACACGGAGCACAGGGATTGTCAGCTCAGACACCACCAGCAGCATTGCCCTTGGGAATGGGATTTCCCAGAACAGTAAATGTGTCTGTTCTTGATTTACAAAGTAGCTACATTCCTAGGAAATCCAGGGTACATTAAAACTCAACCATGTTACCCAGGCTGGTCTCAAACTCCAGGCCTCAAGCAATGCTCCCACATCAGCTTCCCAGAGTTTTGGGATTACAGGCATGAGCCACCACACACAGCCAGAATATTTTCTTTCTGTCAAACACACAGAGCTTTCATTGACTCGTCTGGGCGCTGGTATTGGTATTCAGTACTTGAAGTGAATCCACCAAGCGGCTGAACTGGATGGATGATGGAAAATGTCCTGTGGATGTGGGAGTGAGACAAACCGGATTGAGTCTAACCTCTTAGTCTAAGGCTCCAAGCTTGAGAGGGTTAAATGAAGTACTGTATTTGTTTTGTTTTGTTTGAGCCTGTGGCCTAGGCTGGAACGTAGTGGCACAGTCTCTGCTCACTGCAACCTCTATCTCCTGGGTTCAAGCGATTCTCTTGCCTCAGCCTCCAGAGTAGCTGGGATTACAGGTGCCCGCCACCACACCCGGCTAAATTTTTTTTGTATTTTTAGTAGACACAGGGTTTCACCATGTTGGCTAGGCTGGTCTCAAACTTCTGACCTCAAGTGATCCACCTGCCTTGGCCTCCCAAAGTGCTGGGATTACAGGTGGTGAGCCACCGCGCCTGGCCTAAATGAAGTACCAGCCGACCTGGGGAACGTAGCAAGACCCCATCTCTCTAAAAATTTAAAGACTAAGAATGAGCCGGGTGTAGTGGCACATGCCTGTAATCCTAGCTACTCAGGATGGCAAGGCAGAAGGATCACTTGAGCCCAGGAGTTTGAGGCTGCAATGAGCTATGAACTTGCCACTGCACTCCACCCTGGGTGACAGAGTGAGGCCCTGTCTCAAAATAATCCAATCCCCCCTCAAAAAAGGAATGAAGTACTATAATGAGAAAAATCCTAGTACCTAACGTATAGTAGACTGTGGAGAGTGGTTCTTTTTCGTTTCTCAGGGGCAGACAGATAGGGTGCTGGAGTCCTCTATCAAGAGTCAGTAGGGCAGAGACCTGTGAACTCTATCCCAGATGTGTAATAAATGTGGTCACAAACATATTGCCCCATTACCATTTATTTCCCTATAACCACTGTACCTCCAGCGTTGTAGAATAGGCACACAGGAGCGCAGCAATATGTCTAAAAATGGGAGCAAGAGAGAGCAGGGCATACCTGTTCTCGTAGTAGGAGAAAAGAATGTCAAAGAAAGCAGCTGGAACTAATGAACTCTACATTAGCCGTATTCCATTCTTTCAACTTAAGTCAAATGTCGGTCCCCATTAGGCAACTGGCTTTGACAGGTGCTATGCTAATTACCACTTACCAACCTTTAATTTCTGGGTAAAAGCAAAAGAGAAAAACTAATGGATTTTTCATTTTCCAGAGAGACAGGAATAAAATAATAGTGGTCTGTAGAAAAAAGAAAACCTGCTTCAATTACAAGAATTGTTAATGTGTCTTTAATAACCACATTATTGCTGGGCGCGGTGGCTCATGCCTGTAATCCCAGCACTTTGGGAGGCCGAGGCGGGCAGATCACCTGAGGTCAGGAGTTCGAGACCAGCCTGACCAACATGGAGAAACCCCATCTCTACTAAAAATACAAAATTAGCCGGGCGTGGTGCCGCATGCCTGTAATCCCAGCTACTAGGGAGGCAGGAGAATTGCTTGAACTTGGGAGGCGGAGGTTGTGGTGAGCCAAGATCGTGCCATTGTACTCCAGCCTAGGCAAAACTCCTTCTCAAAAAGAAAAAAAAAAAAATTATTTAGCTGTTTAATTCCTAATTATCTGTTCAAGCTTTATTGTTTTATTTTTTCACCTTGAGGGTTTTTGTCCCTTTTGTTTGTGGAGTTTTGCCTTAAATCCATTTGGCTGCATCTTATACACCTTGCAGTTTTTAAGGACCTTGGACATGATCTAGTCTGCATCCCCATCCACTGCCTGAGTCCTCCCAACGGCTCTGACAGTGAGAGCCTCCGTTCTGTTCGAGAGCCTCCAGCCAGGGGGACAGACGCCCTCCCAGGAGCTGCACTGCACTTTCAGATTGCAGAACCTTAGAGCTGGCAACTTGCTCAGATGATACCAGACAACACTCGTGCAATTAACAAAGTTACAAGGAAATGAACCAACAGGTTAAGGCATGGATACTGGGTTTTCTTCGATCTTTTTCTTTTCCTTTTTTTTGAGACAATCTTGCTCTGTCGCTCAGGCTGGAGTACAGTGGCTTGATCTCAGCTCACTGCAACCTCCACCTCCCAGGTTCACCAGGTTCAACAGATTCTTCTGCCTCAACCTCCCACATAGCTGGGATTACAGGGGTGTGCCACCACCCCCAGCTAATTTTTGTATTTTTAGTAGTGATGGGGTTTCTCCATGTTAGCCAGGCTGATGTCAAACTTCTGACCTCACATGATCGGCCGACCTCGGCCTCCCAAAGTGCTGGGATTACAAGCATGAGCCACCACGCCCGGCTGTATTTTTCAGTATCATAAGAACTATTACCCCCAAAATTCTAGCTTTTCCTCCAGACTGATTTTTTAAATAAAACAAATACATTTTTTAATTACAAATGCTAAATGGGAAAGAAATTACTATTTTTACTAGCATTATAAGAAGTTACAAATAGCCCAGGGATGGTGTCACAGTGGCTCATGCTTGTAGCTGTAATCCCAGCTACTCAGGAGGCTAAGGCAGGAGAACTGCTTGAACCCGGGAGGTGGAGGTTGCAGTGAGCCGAGATCATGCCATTGCACTCCAGCCTAGGCAACAAGAGCGAAACTCCGTCTCGAAAAAGAAAAAAAAAGTATGTGTGGCATCCCCTTACCCAGCCCAAGTCTCTCTCTTGCTCTTGCTCTCCTCACTGTGTGATACACTGGGTCCTACTTGGCTTTCAGTAATGATTGGAAGCTTCCTGAGGCCTCACCAGAAACTGAGCAGATAGATTCCTGGTGCCATGCCTTTTTTTTTTTTTTTTTTTTTTTTGAGATGGAGTTGCGCTCTTGTTGTCCAGGCTGGAGTGCAATGGCTTGATCTCGGCTCACCGTAACCTCTACCTCCCAGGTTCAAGCAATTCTCCTGCCTCAGCCTCCCTAGTAGTTGGGATTACAGGCATGTGCCACCACGCCCGGCTAATTTTGTATTTTTAGTAGAGATGGGCTTTCTCCATGTTGGTCAGGTTAGTCCAACCTCAGGTGATCTGCCCACCTCGGTCTCCCAAAGTGTTGGGATTACGGGTGTGAGCCACCACACCCGGCCACCTGGTGCCATGCTTCTATACAGCCTGTGGAACCATGAGTCAATTAAACCTCTTCTCAAGGTTTTTTTGTTTTGTTTTGTTTTGAGACTGAGTTGCGCTTTTGTTGCCCAGGCTGGAGTGCAATGGTGCAACCTCCGCCTCCCAGGTTGAAGCGATTCTCCTGCCTCAGCCTCCTGAGTAGCTGGGATTATAGGCGCCCGCCACCACGCCTGGCTTATTTTTTTGTATTTTTAGTAGAGATGGGGTTTCACCATTTTGGTCATGCTGGTCTGGAAATTACAGGCTGCTGGAATTACAGGCATGAGCCACTGCGCCTGGCCAGGTATTTCTTTATAGCAACACAAGAACGGCCTAATACATTCCAAATGAAACCTCTCTCTCTATGGAAGACACTACTGTTTTTAAGATGGCCGGGCGCGGTGGCTCATACCTGTAATCCCAGCACTTTGGGAGGCCGAGGCGGGCGGATCACAAGGTCAGGAGATTGAGACTATCCTGGCTAACACGGTGAAACCCCTCTCTACTAAAAAATATGAAAAATTAGCTGGGCGTGGTGGTGGGCACTTGTAGTCCCAGCTACTCGGGAGGCTGAGGCAGAAAAATGACGTGAGCCCGGGAGGCAGAGCTTGCAGTGAGCCAAGATCGCGCCACTGCACTCCAGAACCTGGGCAACGGGGTGAGACTCCGTCTCAAAAAAAAAAAAAGAAAAAAGAAAAAAAGATGAGCTGCCCCTTCAACAGGTGCTGTTTAAATCAAGGTTAAGTATCTCCCCTCAGCTTCCCAATCTGAGTTTCCTAAAGCCTGGAATCCTTTGCCGTCAGCCCTGAAATAGGAAAACTGTGAGTAACTGTCACCCTTCATTCCTCCTCAGCAGTTAAGGAGCTGTTCTGGTGCCAAATCCTGGACAGAAAAACAAGAGAATGAACTTGAAGTTGCCCAGGGTCTGGTTGCCCAGATCTACACACCTGACTATACTGAACTACAGAAAAGTCCACCAAAAACCAGATGGGGGGAAATTACCATTTTACCTTGATTTATTAATCACAAGCATATTAATCAGGTCTAACATGTAGTTGACGCCAGTTAATTTTGTAGTGAGTCCCCTGAACTAAGGTAGGCTTAGACTTGAGGAATTTCCTGGCAGGCGCACCAGTAGAGCCTCACAATCCTACAGATAGTACTCAGTTAAAAGGTAAAAATCCCCAATCTTAATGTCTGAATGGATGACCCCAATTTATTTATTTATTTATTATTTTTGAGACAGAGTCTCACTCTGTCACCCAGGCTGGAGTACAGTGGCACAATCTTGGCTCACTGCAACCTCTGCCTCCCAGGTTCAGGCGATTCTCCTGCCTCAGCCTCCCAAGTAGCTGGGGTTACAGGTATGTGCCACCACGCCCGGCTAATTTTTTGTATTTTTAGTAGAGATAGGGTTTCACCACATTGATCAGGCTGGTCTTGAACACCTGACCTTAGGTGATCCCCCCACCTTGGCTTGGCAAGGTGCTGGGATTACAGATGTGAGCCACCACGCCCGGCCCCTATTTTATTTTATTTTACTATTATTTTTGAGACAGAGTCTCATTCTGTCACCCAGACTGGAGTGCAGTGGCATGATCTTGGCTCACTACAACCTCCGCCTCCCAGGCTCAAGTGATTCTTGTGCCTCAGCCTCCCAAGTAGCGGGGATTACAGGCATGCACCATCATGTCTGGGTAATTTTTGTATTTTTAGTAAAGACGGGGTTTCATCACATTGGCCAGGCTGGTCTCGAACTCCTGGCCCCAAGCTATCTACCTGCCTTGGCCTCCCACAGTGCTGGGATTACAGGCATGAGCCACTGCACCCTGCTGACCCCAATTTAAAAACAAAAACAATGAGCATGGCCTCGTTCTAGAAAAATCTTCAAGTTCTGGAAGGTTAGCTGGCCTTTCAGGCAGGCAGCTTCCACCAGTGCACTGACCCAATTACTGGTCTCCTAAAGCTGCTGTGTTTGGAAACGTGGATACTATTAAGTCTCTTCCATCACATTATACTTTATTTAACTAATAATTATTAATATGAGCTCAGCTCGGCAGAAAACAATGGACTGGTCAGCAGTCATTCTCAGAGAGTCCACTCCCCAGTGTCCAGAGAAGAGAATATTCCCATGTCCTCCAGCCAGCCTTTGCTGATTTTACCAATAAAGTTTAGCATCTAAAAACCTTCACAGCCAGGCGTGGTGGCTCATGCCTGTAATCCCAGCACTTTGGAAGGCCGAGGCAGGTGGATCACCTGAGGTCAGGAGTTCGAGACCAGCCTGACCAACATGGAGAACCCCCCCCCCCGCCCCGTCTCTATTAAAAATACAAAAATTGGCCGGGCGCAGTGGCTCAAGCCTGTAATCCCAGCACTTTGGGAGGCCGAGACGGGCGGATCACGAGGTCAGGATATCGAGACCATCCTGGCTAACACGGTGAAACCCCGTCTCTACTAAAAATAAAAACCAAAAAACAAAAAACTAGCTGGGCGAGGTGGCGGGCGCCTGTAGTCCCAGCTACTCGGGAGGCTGAGGCAGGAGAATGGCGTAAACCCGGGAGGCGGAGCTTGCAGTGAGCTGAGATCCGGCCACTGCACTCCAGCCCCGGCAATAGACCGAGACTCTGTCTCAAAAAAAAAAAAAAAAAAAAAAAAATACAAAAATTACGCGGATCATGAGGTCAGGAGATCGAGACCATTCTGGCTAACACGGTGAAAACTCGTCTCTACTAAAAATACAAAAAATTAGCCGGGCATGGTGGTGGGCGCCTGTAGTCCCAGCTACAGGCTGAGACTGAGGCAGGAGAATGGCATGAACCCGGGAGGCGGAGCCTGCAGTGAGCCAATATCGTGCCACTGTACTCTGGCCTTGGTGACAGAGTGAGACTCTGTCTCAAAATAAAATAAATAGAATAAAAATACAAATATTAGCCAGGTGTGGTGGTGTGTACCTGTAGTCCCAGCTACTTGGGAGGCTGAGGCAGGAGAGTCACTTGAACCCAGGAGGCGGAAGTTGCAGTGAGCTGAGACCGTGACATGGGCAACAAAAGCGAAACTCCATCTCAAAAAAAAAAAAAAAGAAAGAAAAATTAGCCAGCCATGGTGGCGCATGCTGTAGTCCCAGCTACTCGGAAAGCTGAGGCAGGAGAATCACATGAACCTGGAGGCGGATGTTGCAGTGAGCTGAGATCATTCCGCTGCACTCTAGCCTGGGTGACAGCTAGACTCCGTCTCAAAAAAAAAAAAAAAAAAAAAAATTCTATGAGTAGACTTCATTCCTCCCAAAGCAAATCTGAAGCTATAATCCATGAAAAGAATTGCAACCCATTAAGCTACTAATTAAAACTGGTACATAACAGCAAGTTCGAGTGTAAGTTTCATAGGCATGTCAGCATGTTTTCTGTTTAATATGTTTTAAAATTAATTTCAGCTAAAACATGAGGAATAATCATTTTGCTTTTTGAGCCTGATGTTAAAAATTTGCTTTTAATGTTAGGGAAATATTTTTTAAATTAGACAATTCATATCAATTCATAAACTGAAATAAGATGTTATTCTGAACTCTTAATTATGTAGCCTTTAGCTATTTTATTTTAAATCAAAGAGCTTCCCAGCACCATAATGAACGTCAGAAGGAAAGCCCAGTGCCCACACTTAGCATGGTTCAGTCAAACCACAAAAAAATCTTTACCAAAGATGTTCACTTTGGGGTCCAAATTACTTAAGACATGTCAGTATTGGGCATTATTGGAATTTAAATAAAAAACACTTTTCAAATGACTTGGGAAGGAGAAAAGGAAAGATCGCTGCTGCTTAATACATTTTATTCAGGTCTGTCATTACACTTGCGTGAGTAATCATGGGTGAGATTTTATTTGCAGGAGGAGAAGGTCTTCCAGAAGAAGTTCTTGCAGGGCGTCCTGTCCCGGCGTGCGGATTGCTGGGGGGGTGCGCCTTCCTGCCGCCTGGCCACCTCCCTGGCTTCCTCTCCTATGAGGGGCCCGGCACTGGCCTGGGAGGTCCACTCAAACCACCAAGCGAGGAAAGTCAGGAGGCTGCTTTTCCTTATTCCTGCTGCTTCCTGCATATGCTTATAAAGAGAAGCAGATGGCAAAGGAAAGAAAACTCAGCAATCTGGCTCAGCAGCAAGCATTCAAAGATATGCAATCTCCTTATGAAAAAAAAAGATCTACTAGAAGACTACCCTGGAGAAAAGAGAAAGAAAATATTAAAAATAAATAAATAAAAAGAAAAAAATGAAAAGATGCTCCATAGCAATAAGCCTCATTTCCACTTAAAGGATGAGGATGAGAAAGTGAAGAGAACATCTTAAAGAAATTGCTTTAATTAGAGAAAAGGAAAAGTTGGTCATTTTAAGTCAAGGAAAAAAACCTGGTGGTTTTGCTCCATACTCTTTGCTAAGGTCCTTAATTAGGAGAGGTCAGGAAATCTGCCATTTTCCCCCCAGTGACTGGCAGCTGAGAAGCCCCAAGGTGGATCAGGCTAATTTATTTGTTCTCCCACCTTTGGCCACACTCCTGGATGTCCGCAAGTTGCCTTCTGAGACGATGGGACTGAAACGTTAAATTCTGGCTTTTCAAATTCCTTAGAAAGCTTCTGGGAGTAATCTGCTGATAAATGGCCTGCCTGAAATTCATCTGATAATTTTAGAGAAAAATCCATTTTTAATGCTCAACTTTATATACTTTCTTGGAACTTTCTCAAAATGGAAAAAAGAACAATCAATCACCTCATGAAGTTACAAATTCTCACAACGGAAAATGTAATGATGCCAATTCCTCTGAGCCAGTGGGAGCCTGTGCTGTGTATAACTGAAGGCTCTGGAAGGGCTGTCGCAGCTCCACGCCTGCCCTGCAGTGGACCGGTGCACTCGCTTCCCCTTTCCCAGACACCCGACGGAGGGAGCCCTGGCATGAAGGGCCCTCCTTGAGCTGCACAGGTTTCCAGCAGGCTTCATGGGTTGGGACATGTAACTGAGGATCAGTGATCTGAATGTAACATCCCAGTACCTCAGGCCAGCCAAGATCACTACAAAGTTCAGCCCTGCGTCCTGTCCAAGCTGTGAACTGCAACATACGTGCACACACACACTCACCATGCAGGCCAAAAAGCCAACAAGAGACAGAGAGTGAGCTAGCGTGTGGCCACGTCGGGACTGTACTCACCTCGCTGTCTGGGCCAGTGGGGCTGCCCTCCAGGGGCAGGGCGGCGGTGGCCGTGGCCCCAGAGAGCAGCAGCAGCAGGAGGCCGGGGGGCAACAGCATCTTGTGGGCTGACAGGAGCTTCTCTCAAACCCTGCTGCTCTTCCTTCCTGGCAGCCCTGAAATCAATGTTTTGGGGGACTTGGGTCTCTTCTTTGGAGCTTGGTGGGTATTTTAAGCCCAATCTCCAGCTGTTTTTTGTGTCTGTACATGTCTAACGCCTGGATCCTCTTCCCTCATGCAGTGACGCAGAAGCTGGAGCAATCACTGCCCACAAAAGCGCTTTGGGATTGGATCTAACTCCTTAATTAAAGCTTCAGGTCTTTTCCTGTGTTTAGAGCGAATTTGCTCTTATTTTGGAACGCATGTGCGCTTGCTTCTGGAGAAGTTCTGCTTCCTCGTAATTATGCCTATAGCAGGCAGGAAGCCGTGAGAACAAAAACAAGTGATTTAACATAATATAGAATTAGCCTTGGATAAGGAGCTTGAATGTGAAATTGTGCCCATGTGAAAGTATGACTGAAACTCATCCAGTAATTTCAGAGACATTCTTCTACTACGGGCAGAGAAACAAGGAGACACTGGGAGCTCAGAGATGCTACTCTAGTATCCGCTGGTTTCACCAAATGGTTGGCAAAGAGGCCCCAAGAATCGCTCCCAGTACTGCCTCTCAGCCCAGCAGGCCAGACCCACTGTCCTCTAGGTCAGGCCTTCTCAAACTGAAGTGCAGACGATCGCTTTGCAGGCAGGTCCTGATGCGCTGGGGCAGGGAGGAGTTGAGAGCTGCATTTCCAACAAGCACCCAGGCACTGCTGGCCCCAGGGCAGCCGGGCTCTAGCCCACTCGGCCTGGGGTGCAATGGCACACCCAGCTCACTGCATCCTCTGCCTCCTGGGTTCAAGCGATTCTCCTGCCTCAGCCTCCCAAGTAGTTGGGATTTCAGGCACCCACCAGCATGCCTAGCTAATTTTTGTATTTTTAGTAGGGACAGGTTTTCACCATGTTGGCCAGGCTGGTCTCGAACTCCTGATCGTCCAGTGTTTTCTTTTTTTTGAGATGAAGTCTCGCTCTTGTTGCCCAGGCTGGAGTGCAATGGTGTAATCTTGGCTTACTGCAACCTCTGCCTCCCGGGTTCAAGTGATTCTCCTGCCTCAGCCTCCCGAGTAATTGGGATTACAGGCATGTGCCACCGTGCCTGGCTATTTTTGTATTTTTAGTAGAGACAGTTTCACCACGTTAGCCAGGCTGGTCTCGATCTCCTGACCTCGTGATCCACCCACCTCAGCCTCCCGAAGTGCTGGGATTACAGGCATGAACCACCACGCCTGGCCTGGTCCAGTGTTTTCTTTTCTTTTCTTTTTTTTTTGTGTGTATTTTTTTAGTAGAGACGGGGTTTCACTGTGTTAGCCAGGATGGTCTCGATCTCCTGACCTCGTGATCCGCCTGTCTCGGCCTCCCAAAGTGCTGGGATTACAGGCTTGAGCCACCGCGCCCGGCCTGGTCCAGTGTTTTCTAAACTGCTCCTGACCACCCGCTTGTGGGTCATAGACTGGTACTTTCCTTTAGAATGAAATTGAAATTTGTGTGCATCACCCATAGTAAGGATAAATGATGATTCATGTTGTGTGTGTCCAGTGTGAGACGTATTGTTACTGCAGGGCACAGTCATAGTTTGGGAAGCAGTGCCCGGCCCTGCCCTCAGCCAACTCCCAGGGCTCTCTGTCCCCCCGAGGCTGGCGCCACTGCTGAGAGTGCAGACCATGGAGTCCCTCCCTGTGCTACCTGCTGGCTCTCCCTCACAGGCCCTCATTGCTGAATCACACAGACAAATGCACAGACCCCTCTGCCCAACTAGACACGGAGTAAAATCTGAAACATACGGCCGGGCGCGGTGGCTCAAGCCTGTAATCCCAGCACTTTGGGAGGCCGAGACGGGTGGATCACGAGGTCAGGAGATCAAGACCATCCTGGCTAACACGGTGAAACCCCGTCTCTACTAAAAATACAAAAAACTAGCCGGGCGAAGTGGCGGGCGCCTGTAGTCCCAGCTACTCGGGAGGCTGAGGCAGGAGAATGGCGTGAACCCGGGAGGCGGAGCTTGCAGTGAGCTGAGATCCGGCCACTGCACTCCAGCCCGGGCGACAGAGCGAGACTCCGTCTCAAAAAAAAAAAAAAAAAAATCTGAACCATCCACCCAAACTTACTATATATGACCAGCATCGAAGGCAAGGCTGGAAATTGAAGTAACACAACCCAAAACCGATGGCACTTTCTAGAAGTGAACATACTTGTTTTCCGTTTTCCAGAGTCCTGCTTTACGCCTTCACGGTGGAAATCTCAATCTTGAATTTGTCACAGTCTTTTTGCTCATGTTAAAATCCTAGGTAAGATCAGCAAGGCCTGCTGGCCAGAGACTTACATGTTGTATGTTGCTTCATCTGTTATTTCTGTACCAAAATTCCTACAAATGACACTAAAAATTTTGAGTTATATTTGCAGATGAGACATTCACAGCAGTTCAGCCAGCTTCTTTTTGTTTTTGAGACAAAGTCTCACTCTGTCATCCAGGCTGGAGTGCAGTGGCACAACTTCAGCTCACTGCAACCTCCACCTCCCAGGTTCAAGGGATTCTCCCGTCTCAGCCTCCTGAGTAGCTGGGACTACAGGCACGAGCCACCACGCCCAGCTAATTTTTGTATTTTTAGTATTTTTAATAGAGATTTCACCATGTTGCCCAGGCTGGTCTCAAACTTCTGAACTCAAGTGATCCACCCATCTCAGCCTCCCAAAGTGCTGGGATTACAGGCGTGAGGCCACCACACCTGGCCTCACCAACTTCCTATATTGTTAGTCTAGTGTGCCAATTTTATTCAGTGAGCTCATTAAACATTCTGAGCACTCAGCGTGGAACTTGCAATACCACAAGGGACCCATGCCACCCACACCCCGAAAGAGGTGTTGCAGCCTAAAAGAAACAGGATACATGGACACAAATGAAAGACAAGGACATTTTTCAGTGCGATAAGAAGTGTGCAAAGAAGGGGAATGTGCTGCAAATTGGGGAAGACTTCATGAGAGCTGACGACTGTTTCAAGAAGGTGGCAAACTCTGGGAGGTGGAGATGCGAGGATCACTTAAGCCCAGGACTTCAAGACCAGACTGGGCAACATAGCAAGACCCCAGCTCCACCAAAAGACAAAATTTAGCAAGGCATGGCAACACACACCAGTAGCCCTGACTACTTGGGAGGCTGAGGCGGGAGGATCGCTTGAGCCCAGGAGTTCAAGACCAGCCTGGGCAACATAGCAAAACCCCATCTCTACAGAAATTAGCTGGATGTGGAGACACACACCTGTGGTCCCAGCTACTTGGGGGGCTGAGGTAGGAGGATCATCTGAGCATAGGAGGTCAAGGCTGCAGTAAGCCAAGATTGCACTACTGCACTACAGCATGGGTGACAGAATGAGACTTTATGACAAAAAAGAAAAAAGAAAAACTTAGCCAGGTGTGGCAACACACACCTGCAGTCTCAGGCACTTGGGAGGCTGAGGCAAGAGGATTGCTTGAGCCCAGGAAGTCGTGGCTGCAGTGAACTGTGATCAGCCTGGGTGACATAGCAAGAGCTCATCCCAAAAAAAAAAAAAAAAAAAAAAAAAAAAGGCCGGGTGCAGTGACTCATGCCTACAATCCCAGTTCCTTGGGAGGCTGAGGCAGGAGGATCACTTGAGCCCAAGAGTTCAAGACTAGCCCGGGCAACATGCAAAACCCCACCTCTACCAAAAAAAAATACAAAAATTAGCTAGACATGGTCGCATATACCTGTGGCCCCAGCTACTTGGGAGGCTGAAAAAGGAGGATCACCTGAGCATGGGACGTGGAGGCTGCAGTGAGTCAAGATTGAGCCCCTGTACTCCAGCATGGGTGACAGACTGAGACCTTGTCTCAAAAAGAAAAGAAAACTTAGCCTGGTGTGGTAACACACACCTGTAGTCTTGAGTACTTGGGAGGCTGAGGCAAGAGGATTGCCTGAGCCCAGGAATTCATAGCTGCAGTGAGCTGTGATCATGCCACCGTACAGAGGAAGAGCCCATCTCAGAAAAGAAAAGGCCAGGTGCAGAGACTCATGCCTATAATCTCAGCACTTTGGGAGGTTGAGGCACGAGGATCACTGGAGTCCAGCCCAGGAGTTTGAGACCAGCTTGGGCAACATTCTGAGACCCTATCTCTACAAAAAAAAAACTAAAAAATTAGCCGGGCATGGTAGTACATGCCTGTAGTCCCAGCTATTCAGGAGGCTGAGGCAGGAGGATCGCTTACGCCTGGGAGGTTGAGGCTGCAGTGAGTCATGATCGTGCCACTGCATTCCAGTCTGGGTGACAGAGACCCTGTCTCAATGAAAAAAAAAAAACGCACAAAGTCTCTGAAAGTTATACAGCTACTAGAGTTGCAAACCTAAGACGCAAACCCAGATCTTTCAGCCTTTGGAAAGTCTACAGTATCTATTCCCTAAACTCTTCTTGATGAGTTTTAAATTTATTTTATTTTGAGACTGAGTCTTACTCTCGCCCAGGCTGGAGTACAGTGGCACAATCTCGGCTCACTGCAGCCTCCACCTCCTGGGTTCAAGCGATTCTCCTGCCTCAGCCTCCCGAATTTATTTTTTAGAGTTGGGGTCTTGTTCTGTCACCCTAGTGCACCAGGCTGCAGTGCAGTAGCACAGTCACCTCACTAAAGCCTTCCACTCCCGAGATCAAGCAACCGTCTGCCTCAGCCTCTTGAGTAGCTGGCTGGGTCTACAGGCAGGCATCACCATGTCTAACTTACTTATTTTTTATTTTTTTTAAGAGATGGGGTCTCACTGTGCTGCCCAGGCTGGTCTCAAACTCCCAGACTTAAGTGAATCACCTGCCTCAGCCTTCCAAGTTGCTGGGACTACAGACACAAGCCACTGCACCTGGCCAATAAGGAGTTTAAAAAGTGCTTATCCGAAAATGAAACTGCTAACATACGGGTCTTTGGCTGACCGTACTAGGAAGGGAGGCTTTATGATTCACTTTTCATTCACTGACATGACACACAGATATTATACTTAACATGAGAACAAGTGCCGAGCCATTTGCAGACCCGAAACCACAAAGTATGAACTTGGCGCCCTACTACGGCCATAGCTTAGCGCCTCCCTTGGAGAGTCAGGGTAGCTTTGGGGCATCTTTTGCTGATCCTATTTGGGCACAGATGGTATAAATTCTACTCCAAATGAACGCCCTTTTCTCTCACCCATTCTAGAGTGAGCGGACCCAAATGTGAACACTGTCTCCTGACTGTGGCTGGGTAACCCTGGGCAGCTGGTGAACCTCATCAAACTTCCATTTGCTCATCGGGAGAAGGTGAAGAATCAGATCTACGCCAATCAAGTTGTGAAGACCAGCGAGGTAATACGTGGAGTACCCAGTGGGTGCCTGGCACACAGAAAGGGCTCCACAAACCCCTGCCCCTTCTCTTCACCATATTGCCTAAGGGTAAAGGGAAAGGCGTGCCTGGACCTCTAAGAAACCCAAAGGCATGAGAAAAAAACAAAACAAAACAAAACACACACACACACGGCCGGGCGCGGTGGCTCAAGCCTGTAATCCCAGCACTTTGGGAGGCCGAGACGGGCGGATCACGAGGTCAGGAGATCGAGACCATCCTGGCGAACACTGTGAAACCCCGTCTCTACTAAAAAAAAATACAAAAAACTAGCCGGGCGAGGTGGCGGGCGTCTGTAGTCCCAGCTACTCGGAGGCTGAGGCAGGAGAATGGCGTGAACCCGGGAGGCGGAGCTTGCAGTGAGCTGAGATCCTGAGATCCGGCCACTGCACTCCAGCCCCGGTGACAGAGCAAGACTCGTCTCAAAAAAAAAAAAAAAAAAAAAAAAAAAAAAACACACACACACACAAATTAGCTGGGTGTGGTGGCGCACGCCTGTAGTCCCAGCTACTTGGGAAACTGGGAGGTGGAGGTTGCAGTGAGCTGAGATCACATCATTGCACTCTAGCCTGGCAACACAACAAGACTGTGTCTCACTTCAGCTTTATATATATTTATAAATCACTTTATATATATTTATTATATATAAAATAATATATAAAAAAATTAAAAGGCCAGGCACGGTGGCTCACATCTGCAATTCCAGCACTTTGAGAGGCCAAGGTGGGTGGATCACGAGGTCAAGAGCTGAAGACCAGCCTGGCCAAGATGGTGAAACCCCGTCTCTACTAAAACTACAAACATTAGCCAGGCATGGTGGCGTGCACCTATAATTCCAGCTACTCAGGAGGCTGAGGCAGAGAATTGCTAGAACCCGGGAGGCAGAGGTTGCAGTGAGCTGAGATCGTGCCACTGCTCTCCAGCCTGGGTAACAGAGCAAGACTCCTTCTCAAAAAAAAAAAAAAAAAGTAAAAAAGGGCCATTCCCAAACATACGCCCTTTTACCTGGTGACCAAAGGCGGCCTATGCTTAAAAACAACATTAGTAACCAGAAAAGCTAAATAAATATAACTTTATTCATCTTTCAAAGATTGTCATTTAGCCTACAAAATTACATCAAAAGATGAACTGATTTTTGCTTGAAAAAGTCAACCATGTTTAATTGCACACACAATTTTAATTACAATAGATGTAATTTCTAATATATACCATTCAATCACACACCATTTATATGTTCTGGAGTGAGACCTGGGAGTATTTTGCTTAAGACTTTCCCATTCTCTAAAACTAGCTTTTGCAGTTAACAATGTGGAGAATTCAGCACAAAAAGCCCCCTAGCCTAGTCTTTTTATTTATTTTTTAGTCTCTATTTAACCCTTCGAAGTCTCCTTGGCAGTCATGCGCATTTCTAGGCGGCTCTACCTGCGGAAGGCTGCATTTTCCAAGCGGCGAGGGGCTTTAATTCTCACTTTCCACCACTCCAGCCTCTGCTGGTTCCCTGGAATTTTTGCTTCCATCCTCTGACTTCTTTTTCTTCTGTGCTTTCCGTTCTAGGTTAATCTGAGCAATCTCTTCACTTTTGTCTGTGATGTATTTTAGCTATAAAAAAAAATCTGTATTTATATCTGGCTGTAACCATTTTATAAACCTAAACAAACAAACAAAGAAAACTAAACCGCAGGGCGCGGTGGCTCAAGCCTGTAATCCCAGCACTTTGGGAGGCCGAGACGGGCGGATCACGAACTCAGGAGATCGAGACCATCCTGGCTAACACGGTGAAACCCCGTCTCTACTAAAAATACAAAAAACTAGCCGGGCGAGGTGGCGGGCGCCTGTAGTCCCAGCTACTCGGGAGGCTGAGGCAGGAGAATGGCGTGAACCCAGGAGGCGGAGCTTGCAGTGAGCCGAGATCCGGCCACTGCACTCCAGCCTGGGCGACAGAGCGAGACTCTGTCTCAAAAAAAAAAAAAAAGAAAACTAACCCTCCACAACCACCTCTGACTCAAAGAATTTGGGTAGAAAAGCCAAAGCCTGGGTTACATTTCTTAGAATTAAATGCAGCTTCAATTTTTTCTTTTTTTTTTTTTTTTTGGGACAGAGTCTCGCTCTGTCATCCAGGCTGGAGCGGAGTGGCGAGATCTCGGCTCACTGCAGACTCCACCTCCCGGGTTCACGCCACTCTCCTGCCTCAGCCTCCCGAGTAGCTGGGACTACAGGCGCCCGCCACCACGCCCGGCTAATTTTTTTTGTGTCTTTTTAGTAGAGACAAGAGTTTTACCGTGTTAGCCAGGATGGTCTCAATCTCCTGACCTTGTGATCTGCCCGCCTCGGCCTCCCAAAGTGTTGGGATTACAGGCGTGAGCCACGGCGCCCGGCCTTTTCTTCTTTTTTAAAAAATTTTTGTAGATATGAGGGTCTCAACTATGTGGCCAGGCTGGTCTCAAACTCTTGGGCTCAAGCGATCCTCCTGCCTTCGCCTCCCAAAGTTCTGGGATTATTGGCATGAGCCACTGCACCTAGCCAGTAAGTTGTGTTAGTAAGAGTTGTGGCGGCCGGGCACAGTGGCTCACGCCTGTAATCTCAGCACTTTGGGAGGCCGAGGCAGGCGGATCACAAGGTCAGGAGATCGAGACCACAGTGAAACCCCGTCTCTACTAAAAATACAAAAAATTAGCTGGGCACGGTGGCAGGCACCTGTAGTCCCAGCTAGCTACTCAGGAGGCTGAGGCAGAAGAATGGTGTGAACCTGGGAGGCGGAGCTTGCAGTGAGCCGAGATCACGCCACTGCACTCCAGCCTGGGGGACAGAGCGAGACTCCATCTCAAAAAAAAAAAAAAGAGTTGTGGCTGGGTGCAGTGGCTCATGCCTGTAATCCCAGCACTTTGGGAGGCCAGGGCAGGCAGATCATTTGAGCCCAGGAGTTTGAGACCAGCCCAGGCAATACAGTGAAACCCCGTCTCTACAAAAAATACAAAAATTAGTTGGTGTGGTGGCATGCACCTGTAGTCCCAGCTGCTTGAGAAGCTAAGGTGGAAGGATCACTGGAGCCCAGGAGACAGGGACTGCAATGAGCAATGATTGCGCCACTGCACTCGGCCTGGGTGACAAAGTGAGACCCTGTCAAAAAAAAAAAAAATGTTGTGGCACACACCTGTAATCCCAGCATTTTGGGAAACCAAGGCGGGAAGACTGCTTGAGTCCAGGAGTTCAAGACCAGCCTGGGCAACACAGAGAGACCGCATGTCTAAAATTAAAAAAAAAAAAAAAGAAGTGCCAGGCGCGGTGGCTCACGCCTGTAATCCCAGCACTTTGGGAGGCCGAGGTGGCTGGATCACGAGGTCAGGAGTTCAAGACCAGCCTGGACAATACGGTGAAACTCTATCTCTACTAAAAATACAAAAATTAGCCAGGCATGGTGGTAGGAGCCTGTAATCCCAGCTACTCGAGGGGCTGAGGCAGGGAACTGCTTGAACCCGGGAGGTGGAGGTTGCAGTGAGCTGAGATCACACCACCGCACTCCAGCCTGGATAACAGAGTGAGACTCCATCAAAAAAAAAAAAAAAAAAAGAAAAAAAAAAGTTGTGAGCATTAGATAATATATGTAAAATAGTATCTGGAAAAGCCCCTGTAAACTGCTATACAAATTCATTCATTCAACAACTATTTATTGAGCTGCTCCTGTGTGCCAGGACTATTCTAGGCAACACAGATGGAGAGAGAACAAAGAGACAAAAGCCCCTGCTCTTGTGGGGCCCACATTCTACCACAGCCATGAAGGGCTTCAATGTCCAGCATTAGACTCAGTCAGGAAATCTCCCCGGCGTGCTGGCTCTGCCACTGGCCAAAGCCACTAGCCTGGGATGACCACAGCATCTCTGAGTCTTCACCTGAACAACAGAGGCTTGGTCAAAATGATTTCTAGACTTGAAAAGATGGGAGGCCGGGCGCGGGGGCTCAAGCCTGTAATCCCAGCACTTTGGGAGGCCGAGACGGGCGGATCACGAAGTCAGGAGATCGAGACCATCCTGGCTAACACGGTGAAACCCCGTCTCTACTAAAAAAATACAAAAAATTAGCCGGGCGAGGTGGCGGGCGCCTGTAGTCCCAGCTACTCGGGAGGCTGAGGCAGGAGAATGGCGGGAACCCGGGAGGCGGAGCTTGCAGTGAGCTGAGATCCGGCCACTGCACTCCAGCCTGGGTGACAGAGCGAGACTCCGTCTCAAAAAAAAAAAAAAAAAAAAGAAAAGATGGAAAACATGCTTTTTCCTGCATATCCAGCCATACAGAAACTCCTTCTATATCTGGCCCATTTGGAGAACTGTGAACACAGTAACAACACTACCCCTACAGATTAGCCTGTGGCCAGTCTCTGACATCATATTGTAAATTAAACATGGGACCAAAGTTTTGAGATATTACAAAAAAAGGCAAATTATAAAATCCAGAGAGTGCTGATTAGAAAATTTCAAATTGGCTTAGCAAGATCCATCATAATGAAAGCAAGACTGTAAATTACAGGTAGGTCTGAATGGTTCAGCCACCTCTAGTTTCTAATGCAAGGTGCCCTGGGGAATAACTTCACGGCTTCAAGTGATTGATTGGGAATAATGTATTCCGATGGGAAAGGGAAGTGAGGAAAGAAATTCATCTCTCACCAGTGAATTACTCCTCCTGGCTAAGAGCTTCACATCTTCAGTGTTAATTGTGGTTCTTTTCGCATGTCTGCAGAAAGGGCAGAAGCAAGTCACCAAAATGTTTGGTATTATTTAAAGTTTTGATGAAATACAGAAGCTCACGGTTAGACTTCAAGAGAGCAGGGATCTCTAAGTAACCCATCCTTTTAGATAAAGGGCATTAAGCAAAAGTGACACAAAATTTGTGAAGTTCCTAAGACCCCAATTAAGTAAAGAGATGGAGAAAGCAAAGGCCCATCTCTCCACCTCCGCTTAGAGCCAAGGGTACCTGAAGAGTACAAACACAGACAGGAGGCTGGGGGCTTAGAGCCCTTCCAAACCTGGCTTCCTTGGTCACAGCTAAGGCTGCAGAAAGATCAAGAAGGTCAGTGTACAACTCTAGTGCAGAGAAAATGAGCCTCACGATACAGAGGGTACCTGCTTAAATAGACACTAAATAGAAGAACAAAGAGAACCTCCACAAAGGATGGCTTTACTTAGGTCAAGATTCTGACGTTCTCCAAGGGCTAACTTACAGGAAAAAGCATATGCAGATGCCTCCTAATGCCCATTCCCAACAGGTAGTTAATGCATTCCCTCCCTCCGCAATAACACAGGTAGAACAAAGAACATCCTCTTTTTTTTTTTTTTTTTTTTCTTTGAGACGGAGTCTCATTCTCTCACCCAGACTGGAGTGCAGTGGTACGATCTTGGCCCACTGCAACCTCCACCTCCCGGGTTCAAGCAATTCTCTGCCTCAGCCTTCTGTGTAGCTGGAATTACAGGTGCCCCACTAAATTTTTTGTATTTTTAGTAGAGACAGGGTTTCACCATCTTGGCCAGGCTGGTCTCGAACTCCTGACCTCATGATCCAGCTGCCTCGGCCTCCCAAAGTGCTAGGATTACAGGCATGAGCCACCGTGCCCAGCCACAAAGAACATCCTTTAAACTGGGGTCTGCTTCTTGCTCACAAGTTGGACTCAAATTCTCATTCTAGTCCTTTTATCTTTGCTAGGAAAGGTAATTTGAGATACTAAGCTCTATTCAATAATATATTACTCTGATTATACCCTTTCTTTCCATTTCTAACTTTCCCACAAAATACACAGGTACTTTGTAAGCAGGAATAAATAGGAATCTTTGCATCCTTAATAACCAGCAAAGCGGCCAGCACACACGGTGAGTCCTCACTGAACCACTGCTGAGTTAAAAGAGGAATTCACACAGAAATTATTCTCCATAATTTGGCCAAATTAATCCTTCACATTCTGCTAAATATACAAATATCACGTCATCTCATCATGATTGATAGTATCTGCTTGCCATGAGATAATACCCACTTCAAGAGAGAATTTTCTAATTAGCAACCTGCGAGGACCACACAGGAGAGAAAACAGACACAGGTGACACAAGAGCAGCCACAAAGAACGAGGCCAGTACACAGATGCTCTGTCTGGGTGGAGAACATTAAGTGCGCAGGGACAGGGTGGCCCAGTCTCAACCTCACAACCAGGCTGCTCTGTCTACATTTACATTCTTCTTAAAGTACGGTAAAAGGAATAAGCACAATGAACCATTTACAGAGTGAACTTATCTGTTGACAAGAAAGTTTTAGGAAACAATGAGCTCAGTCCTCTCCACCACTTCAGCTTTGCCTCCGGTATCTCTGCACTAAGGCCCTTGACGGAAGGAGCAAGGCATCCTCTGCCAACCACTGCATATCGTAGACTCTCCTAAGTCAAACCTCCAACTCCAGAAAATTACTCTAGCTAGGGAAAATAAAAAGCAATTTTTCATACAATATGCTTTGTAACACAGCCTTAAAGATGATTCCCAAAAGTTCCCAGAATGTATGTCCTATAGAATATCTATCTTCTTCAAAATGTTTAACAATACTAGGAGACTACAGATTTCAAAGCTAAATAAATTCACAATTCAGGCCAGGTGTGGTGGCTCATGTCTACAATCCCATAGCTTTGGGAGGCCGAGGTGGGTGGATCATTTGAGGTCAAGAGTTCAAGGCCAGCCTGGCCGACACAGTGAAACCCTGTCTCTACTACAGAGACAAAAATTAGCCGGGTGTGGTGGTGGGCACCTATAATCCAGCTACTTGGGAGGCTGAGGCAGGAGCATCGCTTGAACCCAGGAGACGGAAGCTGCAGTGAGCTGAGATCACACCACCGCACTCCAGCCTGGGTGACAGAGTGAGACTCCATCTCAAACAAAAAAAAAAATTAACAACTCAGATTGGCAGTTGCTTTCCAAAGTCTGCCAGTGAATTGATTTAGAATTTAATTGTGTATTCTCTGGCCAGGCATGGTGGATCACACCTGTAATCCCAGCACTTTGGGAGGCTGAGGCAGGTGGATCACCTAAGGTCAGGAGCTCGAGACCAGCCTGGCCAACATGGTGAAACCCCATCTCTATTAAAAACACAAAAATTAGCAGGAGTGGTGGCGTGTGCCTGTAGTCCCAGCTACTCGGGAGGCTGAGGCAGGAGAATCGCTTGAACCCACGAGGCAGAAGCTGCAGTGAGCCGAGATTGAGCTGCTGCTCTCCAGCATGGGCGACAGAGAGAGACTCTGTCTAAAAAAAAAAAAATTGGCCAGGCACAGTGGCTCATGCCAGTAATCCCAGCACTTTGGGAGGCCGAGGTGGGTGGATCACCTGATGTCAGGAGTTTGAGACCAACCTGGCCAACATGGTGAAACCCCATCTTTACTAAAAACACAAAAATTAGCCGGGCGTGGTGGCGCACACCTGTAATCCCAGCTACTTGGGAGGTTGAGGCAGGAAAATGCCTTGAACCCAGGAGGCAGGGGTTGCAATGAGCTGAGATCACGCCATGGCAATCCAGCCTGGGTGACAGAGAGAGACTCCATCTCAAAAAAAAAAAATACCCAGCCCCTGTTCTCAAGTCTCCCTCTTGCTCCAATGCTCCAAAAAAGAAGAAAAAGAAAAAATAATTTAATTGTGTATTCTCACAGAAACTTCTCATAACAAGTTCACCAAAAAGAAAAAAGATGCCAGGCACAGTGGCTCAGCTCATGCCTGTAATACCAACACTCTGGAAGCCCAAGGTGGGAGCATCAGTGGAACCCAGGAGCTCTAGGTTGCAGTGAGCTACGATCCTGCCACTGCCCTCTGGCCTGGGTAACAGAGAGAGCTTGTCTCAAGAAAAGAAAGAAAAGAAAAAAGAAAACAAATGTGTCTTAATGAAACAATGTTACAAATACTCATTAGGTTCCCAGGCTAGCCTAGAGAGGCAGTGTAAGGTATTGTTGACTTGAAACAGTCCATCTTTCTCAAAGGGGGGTAAAGACAGTCTTGGGAGTAGAGCAAGTGTGACAGGGACAACTCAGATCCACAAGATAACCAAAGCTGGCCTTCCAGGAGAATCAACTGTATTCAGTGATGGGAGTAGAGCAAGTGTGACAGGGACAACTCAGATCCACAAGATAACCAAAGCTGGCCTTCCAGGAGAATCAACTGTATTCAGTGATCAACTTGAAAACAAAGCTTTTTTGTAGGAAAGCAAACTGGAATTCACACAAAGGATGAGTCTTCAAAGAAAACCTGTAGTTGTGGGTTGTACCAAGAGGAGGGGGTGCTTCCCTGCCTCTGGCTGCACCCCAGATTCCTGGAGCCTCATCACTGGACTCTGGACTCACTCAGTTCTCAGAGGCAGCCTTTCCACAAACTCTTTTTTTTTAAAGAGACAGAGTCTCGCTGTTACCCAGGCTGGAGTGCAAGAGTGCAGTGGCACAATCTCGGCTCACTGCAACCTCCACCTCCCTGGTTCAAGCAATTCTCCTGCCTCAACCTCCTGAGTAGCTGAGACTACAGGTGCACACTGCCACACCTGGCTAATTTTTTTTTAATTCTATTTTAGAAGACGGGGTTTCACCCTGTTGCCCAGGCTGCTCTCGAACTCCTGAACTCAGGTGATCCACCCGCCTCAGCCTCCCAAAGTGCTAGGATGACAGGTGTGAGCCACCGCACCTGGCCTCCACGAACACTTTTATGTAAAAGATGTTGTCCTTCCTTGTGGAGCTTATGGTCGCCACACACACATACACACACATGCACGCACATACTCCCTTCCCCGCCAGTATCCAGCAAAAGAAAATCAACCGTTTACCTGGCACAGTGGCTCACGCCTGTAATCCCAGCACTTTGGGAGACTGAGGTGGGTAGATCACTTGAGGTCCGGAGTTCAAGACCAGCCTGACCAACATAGTAAAACCCCATCTCTACTAAAAATACAAAAATCAGCCAGGTGTGGTGGCGCATACCCGTAATCCCAGCTACTCGGGCGGCTGAGGGAGGAGAATCACTTGAACCCAGGAGGCAGAGGTTGCAGTGAGCCAAGATTGCACCACTGCACTCCAGCCTGGGTGACAGAGTGAGACTCTGTCTCAAAAAAATAAAATAAAATAAAATCTACCTTTTATGTAGTTTTTAAAAAACACAGAATATCTGAAAGCCTAATGTGTTACCATGCTCTTTCTATTCATTTTTTTTAATAGAATTTTTACAGAAGTATTTTCAGGCTGAGCATGGTGGCTCACATCTATAATCCCAGCACTTTGGGAGCCCAAGACAGGATTGCCTGAGTCCAGGAGTTCAAGACCAGCCTGGGCAACATACCAAGACCCTGAATCTCTAATATATATATTTATTATTTTTAAGTATTTTAAATGTTCATTCCCCCCCCCCCCCCCACAGCTAACAAAGAAGTAACAAGGTGATAAATACTTTTCACCAGGGAGGAGGGCCACACATAAGGGACTCCCGCCTCAGTCAGCAATGACTAAGCCACATGAGCTACCGGTATCCCTTCATACTATCTTATCCCTTTTGGTCAAGCTGAAGATGCTAAGCGGTTTTCAGGGACGAATATCCACAGGAATAGGACAGATTGAGAACTTGCCCTCCGAGAATCCACTGCTTCAATTCATTCAAAATAGGCATCCGAGAAACAAAGAGCTAACAGGAGCAAGGTGAAAAGTAAGGGGTGTGGGAGAGGCTGGCACCGAATCCAAGTGGCAGCAGATTAGAAAGCTTTCGCCCTTTCAGGCCTTTGTCATTCAAACTGTTTCATAAAAGCAATTTGGTGCAATTGTTTTCCATTACCTGCGGTACTAACTGAAGAGGTGAACATAAATCATCTGTAAAAGCTGAGGCTTTAGCAGCTGAAAGCAAGTCACCCTCTTTCCAAGGAGTGCGTCTTACTCAGAACAAATGCGGCAAATGAAAACCCCTGCTGCCATTCTGTGTACACCTGCAAGCAATTACCACCGCGGACATGCTGCAGCTCCCTCCACAGAGGGGCAGCCACCCCCGGGCACCATGTTCTCAAACCCTGAGCAATCAAACCACCCGAAGACATGGCTTTTAACACAGGCACCACCATTCAGGGTCCTGGAGACAGTATTCACACCTTTTTAACTTGGAACTGAATAACTTGGGTTCTTTAATAAAAAATACTTGGAAAACTTCAAAAAATGTTCAAATAAGTCTGAATCACCGTGATTGAGGCAGGCGTCATGTTCTTGCAGAACCATGATTAGAGACAAGCCTCCACAAAACACACGGCAAACTGAATAGCTAAAGCTCTCCTGAAATAACCCACCAGATGGAGAGGCCCCAAAGAGCTGCACAGACGCAGCGTCGGATAACCAAGTTCTCTACCCACCTTGCAAACGTCTCAAGGTCTTTGGCAAAATTTTCTGAAAGAGAAAGATACGCACTTTAGGCACCCTCCCATCCAATTTCAGAAGCAGCAAAAGTAAAGCCTTGATTTCTACAGCCAGTACAGTGACTAACACAACAAACCTTCTTAAAGGTGAAAGGAGGCGCTTCCAGGAGCCCCACCATTCCCTGAGAGCCTTTAGCTTTTTTTATTCATGATGACCTCCTTGTCCTTCCCAGAGCCCTCCACCCTTCATGGCGAGTCTTCCATTAATTGTGACTCTGCCTTTGGTTTCTAGAAACTATCCTTTAACTTCTGCTACAGTTAAGGCCTGTGAGGTCTTTCGTTTTCCCTCTGAAGTCAAGCAAATACCAACGCTAAAGCTCAGCTGTCAAAGAAACTATGGGTAATACAAAAATGTTATAAAGCACTGAAACAAAAAATGTAATGTCTCATGTTCCAGCCGTCAGGGCAGTTTAAAACAATAAAATAAAGGCGTTAATGCCCCAGTGTTAGTGTAATAGGAAAAAAAGAGTTCTTCCCATAAAATATCCACAACTCGCAGCCAAAAAGAGCAGTGGTTCATGAAGAACGCATGATGATGATAATATTCTCGGTCTGCTGGTCAGACTCCCCACGGCTCCCACCCACGTACTGCTCCCACGTGAAAGCAACCTTTGGGGTTTACAGACATGGCTAGGGAGGCCGAAGCTTCATACCGCACTGTCGGAAAGTCAGCTCCGAAATGGCCGCAATGGTTTGTTTGCTGAACTGCATCTCTTTGTCCAATGCAACCTCCTCGCAAAGACAACCCACAGTATAGTGAACTGCTGCCTTCAGCCTCTGGGGAAAAAAATCGAAATATTTCATGGGTAAGGTTGCAAATAAGAGCTTTTCACGGCTTAAAAAATTAAGACCAAGGAGAGGGTCTGCTCAGCCCAATTCCTTCGGAGCTTTCCATAATGGCTGAGTGGCTTTTCAAGTGTACTAATGAGTTAATGAGGCCCGTTGGAGTGTGACTTGTAGAAACATTACCTCCTTCTTAATGGTTATGATTTATGTCAGGTAGAGATAAGGAATTGGATGGCAAGTCAGTGGGGAGGCAGATCAGACTCGTGCCTGCCAAGGCCCTGCATGGTTTTACTCCCTTACTCCAAACTATCTGCAGAGTTTGGACACATGCCTGAGTAAAGGCATATGCTAGGTGTTTGGGAGACAATGAAAAACCAGGCAGGGGACTTTGCCCTTCATGTGGTTAATCAAGTAAATACAGAAGGATCCCACCCCTCTGCTGCAAGCCCCTGGCAGCCCCAGGCCTGCATGTCACAGAGGACAAAACTATAACACGGGAAAGGCTCAAGAGGGCACATCCACCCCTCTCGATTTGGAGGGTTGGGAGGCTACCTCCACGGGGCCCTCACTGCTCCCTGGCAACCCTTTTCGTTTCTGAAAAAGATCTCTCTGCCGCTTGCAGAAAATTACCGAGGGGAGGATGAGCCTCAAGTGCAAGACAGCCTAAGCAATGGTCTCGGCCACGTGTCGACAGTTCTGTTGAGCCCAGGTGTGGGTACTCTGCCTCAGGGGCGAAGACAGAGCTGAGCTGCACATGATGAGAGCTGAACCCACGAGGGCACAACATCTACCAGCAAGTGTTCAACGCATAGGCAAGAGGAGGAGGAACTGCCAAAAACGCAAGTCCAGGACCTCAGGATATAGGTTAGGCAGATGAGGAGGGCATCTGCCTTCCTGAATTTCAGACCTCACAAGGCTAGGTAAGCTGAGGCCTCTGGTAGGAGAAGCCAAAGCGCCATCGACCTGGGAGGCATGAAGATCACAGGTGTGGTCACTGCACACTACAGCCTCGAACTCCCAGGCTCAAGTGAACCTTCTGCCTCAGTCTCCTGAGGAGCTGGGACTACAGGCCCACACCACCCTGCCCAGCTCAACGTCATCTTTTTTACTTATGGGTGGGGGTCAGGGTACAGGACATGAAGTCTTCTGAATGCTCTTGGCTCCAGGAATTTTTCTCAGACTTTCCTCCTCCTCCCCTCCCCGCCCCCTGGCTGGGCTGGGGGCATCACTGCATTTAGAGTCTAAATCACTAAACTCCTCAAGGGCAGGACCCTGTTAATTTTGTTCACTGCTGCCTACCAAGTACCAAGAACAGTTGGTTACATGAATAGGGGGAAATCTTCTACAGGCTAATCACAGCTGAGGGGCAAATTTCTCAGCCCATCTTTGCAGTTTCATTTCATCAGTAAGCATTTGTTCGTCTGTTGAGAGCCAGGCTCTGTTCTCGGGACTAAGAACAGGCCAGGCACAGTGGTTCACACCTGGAATCCCAGCACTTTGGGAGGCCGAGGCAGACAGACGACTTGAGGTCAGGAGTTCAAAACCAGCCTGGCTAACATGGTGAAACCCTGTCTCTATTAAACATACAAAATTAGTGGGCGTGGTGGCGGGCGCCTGTAATCCCAGCTGCTCAGGAGGCAGGAGAACCTCCTGAACCCGGGAAGCGGAGGTTGCAGTGAGCTGAGATGGAGCCACTACGCTCCAGCCTGGACAAGAGCGAAAACTCTGTTTCAAAAACAAAAAACAAAAACAGGGCAGGCAGGACCAAAGAGACAAGATGACTACATGCAACGTGCCATCCTTAACGGAATCCTGAAGGAAAAAAGAGTTAAAAGAAACATCTTTAGGACAAGTGGGGGCACTTGACCATGGACTGCACGTTCAATAGCGCTTCATCAATATTAAACTTCCTGAGTGGGAGAATTGACCGAGATGATGGAGGAGAATGCCTTGTTCTTTTTTTTTTTTTTTTTTTTTTTTTTTGAGATGGAGTCTCGCTCTGTCACCCCAGCTGGAGTGCAAAGGTGCGATCTCGGCTCACCGCAACCTCCGCCTCCCAGGTTCAAGCGATTCCCCTGCCTCAATGTCCCAAGTAGTTGCGATTACAGGATTACAGGCGCCCGCCACCACACTCGGCTAATTTTTGTACTTTTAGTTGAGAGGCGGTTTCCATGTTGGCCAGTCTGGTCTTGAACTCCTGACCTCAGTGATCTGCCCACCTCGGCCTCCCAAAGTACTGGGATTACAGGAGTGAGCCACCGCGCCCAACCGATGCCTTGTTTTTGGGAGATGTGTACTAAAGAATTAAAATGTAGGCCGGGCGCAGTGGCTCAAGCCTGTAATCCCAGCACTTTGGGAGGCAGAGACGGGCGGATCACGAGGTCAGGAGATCGAGACCATCCTGGCTAACACGGTGAAACCCCGTCTCTACTAAAAATACAAAAAACTAGCCGGGCGAGGTGGCTGGCGCCTGTAGTCCCAGCTACTCGGGAGGCTGAGGCAGGAGAATGGCATAAACTCGGGAGGCGGAGCTTGCAGTGAGCTGAGATCCGGCCACTGCACTCCAGCCTGGGCGACAGAGCGAAATTCCGTCTCAAAAAAAAATTTAAAAAAAAAAAAAGAATTAAAATGTAAAGGCGAACTGTCAAAATATCTGCAATTAATTCTCCAATCAGGGAGGAAACAAAGCAAGGGAGCAAACAGAGCAAAATGCTAACTAGTGGTGAATCGAGGTGAGGGGCATCTAGGCGTTCTGTACCATGTTCTTGCAACTTTTCTGAAGGTCTGAACTTCTCAAAATACAAGGGACAGGGTAGACAGCTGCTGCAATGTAACTTTGTAGAGAGGAAACTCCCGCGTCTGGAGCTCATTCCCGCGTTTCTTCAGTCAGTCTTCAAGGTCGCCACTCCAGGTCTTGCTTTTCGCCTCTTCACAGCACAGTACGGTTCTCAGCCTCTGCCGCCCAGTATGTACGGCGCTGATGAAAGGAACGAATGGGATGCCTACGACGATTTTGCAGAGAAGAAAATTGCATTTGGGCCGAGTCGGTACGATCACAAGTTGGCGCGACGGAGATTCGAACCAACATCTACGGACGAGCTCTGGTCCTGACTGGTCCGCACCGCGTCCCTGCATCTGTAACCAGGGGTCGACCCCTCCAGCAGCGTTCCAGAGCTCCGGCCCGAACCGCGCTACAGGCGTCACCTGGAGTGTCTCTAATGCCGACGTTCCACCCTCACAACAACCCCATCTGAGAAGGGGAAACCGAGGCTTCATCGCAAAGCCGTAAGGTGGCCTCTGGCCGCCGGAACCCCGGAGCCCGCGCACTCCCCTAGAACCGCTTCCTCCCCAGCCGGCGCAGGCCAGGGTCCAGCCGCGTTGCCGCGGAAACCACTTCCCAGCACCACCCGCGGCAGTTGAGCCGAGCGCAGGCGCAGCAGCAGCCACGGGGGACGCCCGGGGCATGGGGGCCCCGATGAGAGGCCAACTTGGGCTTCGGGGTCCTTTTCTGTCCTGAAACTCGACGCCGTCCTGCCCCAGCCCAGCCCGACCACCGTTTTCCTGTACCTGTTGGTAAGAGAATCGCTGCTGCTCCTCGGTCTCCGCCTCCTCCTCCATTACTGCGTGCCGACCCTGGACAAACGTAGGAGGGCCGAGAAGGGGCGGTGGTGCGCGGCCAGGTCGGATATTCCCGCCGCGGCGCGAGCGACGGGGTGCGCGGGCGGACAAAGTACGCAGCTCCGCCCTGCCTCGCGCGCCCCCTGGCGGCGCTCCGTTGAAGGAACTCCGCCGTCGGCCTCCAGCCAGCCCCCTGCTCAGGTTTCTCAACGGAGGTGGCCGGGTGAGGCGGAGACATGACCACCCAGGTCACTGCTGCACTCCAGAGCCTAATTCAGCACCTGGCACAGCGCTGAGCACCACTCTCCGCGAAACACGTATGTGCATAGGTGTTCCAGTCGAGTGTAAAGGATGCATAGCCCATGATTTACAGGTCATGTAACGCAGTACACATTATCAAGAGCTCCAAGCACCTGTACCTCAGGTGTATCTTGCAAAATCCACCATCAATTTTATCATTCTATCACCAACAATAGCGTCACAAAGTCAGACTACAATGAATGAACGGCCCATGACCTCATTCAGCGAGTGGAACAGGAACTGCCTTGTTGCCATCCACAGGAGTATAATTCTGACACGAGTGTTACTGCTTTTCCTTTATGTTAACAATGAAATGAAACCATCAAACCCAATTTTGGTTTGTTTTCATTGTTTTTTGAGAGGCAGGGGTCTCGCTGTGCCGCCCAGGCTGGAGTGCAGTGGCACGACCAAGGCTCACTGTAACCTCCACCTCCTGGGCTCAGGTGATCCTCCCATTCCAGCCTCCCAAGTAGCTGGGACCACAAGCCCGCATCAGCACACCTGGCTGATTTTTATTTTTTGTGGACACCAGGTCTCACTATGTTGCCCAGGCTGGTATCAAACTCCTGGCTTCAAACAATCATCCCACCTCAGCCTCCCAAAGTGCTGGAATTACAGGTGTGAGCCACCGTGCCCTGCCTGTATTTCTAGGTTTTTGTTTTGTTTCATTATTTTTTGTTTATTGTTTATATTTCTGTATTCTGCATTTGTCACAAGCAGGTGCTACTTTTAGAACGGAAGGAAATCTCATAAAGCCATTCCTGTCTTCCTTTCTCATAGACATCCCTCAAGTTCCCTAAGCTTGCCGGGGGCTGAACCCCAGATCAAAGCTTTTTGGAGGAATCAGCCTTCTGAGGACTTTCCTCTGCATCTGCTCAGTGGGTGGCATCTGGAAATGACAGGCGTTTCTCTCTTCTGTCCACTGCTCCCTGTGGGCATCCCAGTCTACCTGGCCAGTCCTCCAGCCCAAGCAGAGGAGGCCTCTGATGGATTTCCCTAGTGGGCAGCGTGGGGCTGGGCAGGGCAGACCACCCAGGGTGAGCCCAAGCCTGCAGCAGGAGAGAAGGCCGGGCGCTGGTTGGTGAGCAGTCCCACTCAAGCACACCGTGGCTGCAGAGCCCAGCTCCCTCCCTCGAACCTGGTGACCCCAAGCAAGTCACAGGACCTGGCCAAACTTCATGTCCGTCATTTATCAATTGGGGACAGTAGTTCCAGCCTCACAAGGCATGTGTGAGGTTTTGAACAATTGCCTCCCATAAGAGCTAAAGAAATAGTAACAGTTCGTCCCAGGCAGTTCCTGTGCTTTGTACCTGTGTGTTCCCTCATTTTAAAGCAGTTGCTTTCCAGGATTAAAGAACATTATTCCAGTGACATATGTGCAATACAGAGGCACTGAAGAGTCTCAGAGACCAGGAGTGGTGGCTGATAACCTGTAATTCCTGCACTTTGGGACGCCGAGGTGGGTAGATCACTTGAAGTCAGGAGTTCGAGACCAGCGTGGCCAACATGATGAAACCCTGTCTCTAGCAAAAAATACAAAAATTAGCCGGGCATGGTGGCACATGCTTGTAATCCCAGCACTTGGGAGGCTGAGGCAGGAGGATTGCTTGAACCCAGGAGGTGAAGGTTGCAGTGAGCTGAGATCGCATCATTGCACTCCAGCCTGGGCCACAGAGCAAGACTCTGTCTCAAAAAAAAAAAGGGTCTGAGAAATAGGTCTAGGGCTGAGGTATTCATTACAGAAAATGGAGCTGGGTGTGGTGGTTCAGCCTGTAATCCCAACGCTTAGGGGGACCAAGGCAGGAGGATCACTTAAGCCCAGTTCAAGGCTACAGTGAGCCATGATCGCACCACTGTATTCCAGCCTGGGTGACAGAGGGAGACACTGTCTCTAAAAAATAATAATAATGAAAAAAGGATATATTAATATTTGGTTGAAACACTTCCTTGCTGAAGAAGTAGCCCTATAATCTGACCACTAGGTGTCAGTGTTGCACTACAGCATGAAAGAAGGCCAGGGATGCCCGCTGACAATGTTGCCGTGACACTGAGCACTTTGCACCTGTCCGCGCTCTAGGCACTCATTTAATATCTCGTCTGCCCTCAAAAGTAGGTGCTGTTAGCCCCATTTTACATGAGGAAATGGGTGAAAGAACTCTGCCCGAGGCTAAATTACTGGGAAGTGGTAGAGCCCAGATTTGATTATGAGCAGGCCGGTTTCTGAGCTTCCACTTTATCCACTGCCCTCACCATAAATAAGACAAAGACCTTTGTGGGTTTCTTTAATCCTTTTCTTTTTTTTTTTTTTTTTTTTTTTTTGAGACGGAGTCTGGCTCTGTCGCCCAGGCTGGAGTGCAGTGGCGCGATCTCGGCTCACTGCAAGCTCCGCCTCCTGGGTTTACGCCATTCTCCTGCCTCAGCCTCCCGAGTAGCTGGGACTACAGGCGCCCTCCACCTCGCCCGGCTAGTTTTTTGTATTTTTTAGTAGAGACGGGGTTTCACCGTGTAGACCAGGATGGTCTCGATCTCCTGACCTCGTGATCCACCCGTCTCGGCCTCCCAAAGTGCTGGGATTACAGGCTTGAGCCACCGCGCCCGGCCTCTTTAATCCTTTTCATCTGCATTAAGGAAGGTTCCATAAATATTAAGTTTAATAGCAATTACTTATTTTTCTTAAAATTGCACTGTAGTTGGCCTGGCGCGGTGGCTCCCTCACGCCTGTAATCCCAGCGCTTTGGGAAGCCGAGGCAGGTGGATCACCTGAGGTCAGGAGTTCGAGACCAGCCTGACCAAAATGGAGAAACCCTGTCTCTACAAAAATGCAAAAAGAAAAATTAGCCGGGAGTGGTGGTGCATGTCTGTAGTCCCAACTACTGGGGAGGCTGAGGCAGGAGGACCACCTGAATTCGGGGAGTTCAAAGTTGCAGTGAGCAGTGATCGAATCACTGCACTCCAGCCTGGGCAAGAGCAAGACCCAGTCTAAAAAAACCCACCACTGCTCCAGGGGTCCAGGGGTCAGGCACACTCAATGGTAGTAATTGCTGCCACTTTTTTTTTTTTTGAGACGGTTTTGCTTTATCACCTAGGCTGTACAGTGGTGTACAGTGGTGTGATCATGGGTCTCTGCAACCTCGATCTCCTGGGCTCAAGCGATCCTCCCACCTCAGCCTGCCAGGTGGCTGGGATCATAGGTGTGCACCACTGCACCCAGCTAATTTTTATTTTTTGTAGAGATGGGGGTCTCACTATGTTGCCCAGGCTGGTCTCAAACTCCTGGGCTCAAGCAGTCCTCCCACCTCAGCCTTCCAAAGTGCTGGGATTCCAGGTGTGAGCCACCGCACCCAGCCTTGCTGCCACTTGTGTAGGTATTTACTATGTGCCAGGCACCGTTCTGTTTTCCCTTGGTGAGTCCCCAGAATAGCCTCAAGGACACGGGTGCTATTATTTCCCATTGTATACATGAGAGAACTGAGGACACAGCAGATAGTAAATAATTTCCCCAAAGTCTAATAGCTAGTAAGCAAACACTCCACCACTCACAGCTTTTTGGAAGGTAAGCGGAAAGGGGCTGAGTGGATTCCTTTCTGATCATTATTGTTGCAAACATCATGGGCCCTTTGACACTTAGTCTCTGACCTCCTGCTGTTCTCTCTCCCTTCCAGCAGCATCCTTCCATCACCGTCCATCCATCACCGCCAGAGGCAGGTCAAAAGATCCCCACTGAGCAGTGCCTTTCACAACCCTTAAAGAACAATCCCGTCACACGCGTCACATGCGGCTACTCCGGCACAGGGAGTACAGGGAGGGCAGGAGGGGTGAGTGGGGGCTGATCTAGCGAAGAACTCACATCTAGGCTGAGTTTAAAAAGTTGGTAGCGGGGCACGGTGGCTCCTGCCTGTAATCCCAGCACCTTGGGAGGCTGAGGCAGGAGGATCGCTTGAGCCCAGGTGTTTGACATCAGCCTGGGCATCGTAGCAAGACCACATCTCTAAACAAAACTTTAAAACATGATGGCTCACGCCTGTAATCCCAATACTTTGGGAGGCCCAGGCAGGCGGATCACGAGGTCAGAAGATCGAGACCATCCTGGCTGACACGGTGAAACCCCGTCTCTACTAAAAATACAAAAAAATTAGCTGGGTGAGGTGGCGGGCGCCTGTAGTCCCAGCTACTCGGGAGGCTGAGGCGGGAGAATGGCGTGAACCCAGGAGGTGGAGCTTGCAGTGAGCTGAGATCCCACCACTGCACTCCAGCCTGGGAGACACAGCAAGACTCTATCTCAAAAAAAAAAAAAAAAAAAAATTTTTTTAAAGTTGGTGATTTAATGAAAACTATCTCCTTCACATTATCCCTGAGAGGTGAGGTCACACTGTAGACACCAGCTGTTGAGGCACAGGCGCTGTTTGCTCCGCTTAGGCAACTCTTAGGACTTTCTTAGCACTCCAGGGAAATCATCATGAAGCCAAACCGTGGCAGGGGAACAGTTACATTGGCCCCAGGCCACACAACCGTATCAGTATGCTGGCAGGGCTTATTTTTTCTGAGTAAGTAAGATAAAAGTGAAAAGCCTAGTTTAAGGAGCAGGCTTACATTGTTCAAAATCCCACGCTGAATCCCTGGGCCTGACTGAAAGCAAGTAGAGACAGGTGTGGGAAAGGATATCAATCAGACCAAGCTGAGTCCATCATTAAAACATAATTCTCTAGAAAGTTTATTATGAAGTATTTGACATACAAGAAGGCATAAAGAATGTCACGCACAGCTTGCCAGGAGCAGAAAAAAAAAAAAGACGAAAGAAAAAGCCCGTCACAGTGAACATCCACGTACCCACTGCCCAGCTGGAGAAAGAACACGCCCAGTGTATTAAAGCCTCTGGTGCACTCCCTGCCTGCCTCCTCCAAGTGAAGCATGATCCTAAATGTGGTGTTTCTTGTGTTATTCTAGTCTTTGTTTTTAAAGAAAAATCTTTCTGCCAATGGGGATAATGGCTCCATGCGGCCGAGGCGAGACTAAGAATCTGGAGAAAGAGCATCAGTCTGATGTAGCTTTTATTGAGTAAAGGGAAAAGGGAATTCAGCCGCATGATAGAGGTTCCAGTTGATCCGAGTGCACAAACATCCTTCCCAACTGCGTGATGGGAACCGCACCAGCACATGGGGCAGGCGGAAGCCACTGCTGCAAGCAGATGGTTCCCACTCTCACGCACATGAGCAGCTCCTGGTCAGTCCCAAGAGGCAAGGGCAGAGGGCACGGTGGCTCTCACAGAGCTACTTTGCAAATAAACTGTGTGTCTTCCTCAAGAGTCTCTTACAACACTTTAAAAAAAGATCTGAACAGAAAATAGGGCAAAGGGCCAGGTGGCAGTGCCATGAGGCACATGGAATGTCCTGGTCTGTGGAATCGTGGAGGGTGACAGGAGCAGCACGATCAGGCATTGTATGACGAGGATGACACACTGCCACCGTGGCCTGTCCAGTTGGTGTGGATAAACTGCCCTGGTTTGGCCAACAGTTCATAGGTGTGAGCCCCGAAGTAATCCCGCTGAGCCTAGGAAACAAGAGAGTAGGTTGGTCAGGACAGTCCATGGCGCACGTCCCCCAGCGGCCAGCCAGGTTAACCCCTGCTCCACAGGCTTACCTGGATGAGGTTGGCTGGAAGCATCTCATGTCTGTACCCGTCATAGAAGGAGAGGGCAGTAGTAAAACAGGGCATGGGAATGCCAGCCTGGACCCCAGTGCTGACTGCTCGCCGCCAGGAGTCCTGAGCACAATATGCATGGCCAGAGGTTAGTGATCTGCCCCTGGTGACGCTGACAGATTTTTATTCACATCAATGTAGGTAAATGAAAAACTGATGGTGAGGCCGGGCACGGTGGCTCACGCCTGTAATCCCAGCACTTTGGGAGGCTGAGGCGGGCGGATCACGAGGTCAGGAGTTCAACACAAGCCTGACCAACATGGTGAAACTCCAACTCTAGTAAAAATACAAAAAAAAAAAAATTAGCCAGGCATGGTGGCATGCCTGTAATTCCAGCTACTTAGGAGGCTGAGGCAGGAGAATCACTTGAACCCAGGAGGTGGAGATTGTAGCGCCACTGCACTCCAGCCTGGGAGACACAGCAAGACTCCCTCTCAAAAAACAAACAAACAAAACACAACTGATGGCCCCAGGGAGGTAACCATGGCGCCAGCTCTAGGCTACGTACCTGGCAGTTTTCAACAGCTGCCTTAAAGAAGTCATCCAGTAGGAGGTTCTGAAGTTCCGGTTTCCATCAAATGCATCCTTTATCTTTCCTAGGAATACACTGAAATAATCGAGGAGAGAAAAAAGCAATGAATTTTTTTTTTTTTTTTTGATGGAGTCCCGCTCTGTCACCAGGCTAGAGTGCAGTGGCATGATCTTGGCTCACTGCAACCTCTGCCTCCCATGTTCAAGCGATTCTCCTGCTTCAGCCTCCCGAGTAGCTGGGATGACAGGTACGCACCACTACGCCCAGCTAATTTTTGTACTTTTAGTAAAGACAGGGTTTCACAGGATGGTCTTGATCTCCTGACCTTGTGATCCGCCTGCCTCAGCCTCCCAAAGTGCTGGGATTACAGGTGTGAGCCACCGCACCAGGCCGAAAGCAATGAATCTTAAATCTTAACAGTGAATTAAGTTGGAAGCCGATGTATACCCTAGTGAAGTTCAAAGTTACATTTCTTATCTCTTCGAGCTACCTGTTAACCCTTTTCCTGTTTAGATAAAAAGTGCAGCTTCCTCCCAGCGCTCATTTAATTTTAAACACGCTTTTTGAGGCTGAAGCAAATCTGACTGATTTTCAATGTGAAAATAAAATATAAAAACTATTCTTGGAGTTATTTCTAAAGAGAACTAACATTAGAATCATCTGAATCACCAGAATCATCTATTTCAGAAAAATCAGATTCATCAAATGAATCTTCAGCCAGCATGAGAATGATGTAACGTCACGTGTAGGAATGCTACGTTTTCTATGATTTGACATTTCCAATGAAAATACATAGCAAAAGTCCCAAGAGGCAAGGCCAGAGGGCATGACAGTTCTCACAGAACTACTTTAAAAAAAGGTGTAATGTGGACGATCTAGGTAGAACAACTGAGGTACAGTGAAGAAGGGAGCCACAGAATCTAAACCTATCTTGCTGCCTGTGTCCACTGACGGGGCTACCTGCCCACCCCCAGAACTGCTCAAGCTAAGTGTCCTAAGTCGCACTTCTGCACAGCAGCATGAATCCTTCCCGTCGGACCCTGGGGCTGCCTCTCACTTACCTTCTGATGATGCAGCCCCCTCTCCACATGAGGGCGATGCCACCATAATTGAGGGTCCAGCCAAACTCGATAGCTGCCTGCCTTAGCAGCATAAAGCCTTGGGCATAAGAGATGATCTTAGAAGCATAGAGGGCCTAAAGAGTGACACAGAGACCTATTAGGATTGCCATTAGGAGAGTGACCACCTTATGTCTACCAGTCTTATTCTTATCAGCAGTGAAGATCCCAGAAGGGACAAGATTCTAGGAAAAAGCTGTAAGTCAAGATCCAAGTGAAGGTTGAACTTCATTCCACCTGGCATCCCATGGCCTCGCGTGTTCTCCCACGACAATCCCCACCCCCACTGCCTTCCACGGGACCAACAAAGACCACTGCCAGGGACTGTGTCCCACCTTCCGAATGTCCTCCAGGAATGATTTCTTATCACCATCAAACTGGAACTTCTGGGGACCCTTCAGCTTTTTGCTAGCTTGAATTCTCTCATCCTTCAGAGATGATAAGCACCGAGCAAAGACAGCTTCTCCTACAAGGGGGGGATCGGGAAGAGGAAACAGATTACTGTCAGGCCTCTGAGCCCAAGCTAAGCCACCATATCCCTGTGACCTGCACGAACACATCCAGATGGCCTGAATCAAGTGAAGAATCACAAAAGAAGTGAAAATGGCCGGTTCCTGCCTTCACTGATGACATTCCACCATTGTGATTTGTTCCTGCCCCACCGTAACTGAGCGATTAACCTTGTGAAATTCCTTCTCCTGGCTCAGAAGCTCCCCCACTGAGCACCTTGTGACCCCCACCCCTGCCCGTAAGAGAAAAACCCCCTTTGACTGTAATGCTCCACTACCCACCCAAATCCTATAAAACGGCCTCACCGCTCTCCCTTCGCTGACTCTTTTCAGACTCAGCCCACCTGCATCCAGGTGATTAAAAAGCTTTATTGCTTACACAAAGCCTGTTTGGTGGTCTTTTCACATGGGCGCGTGTGAAAATTACCAAAGTTCACATAGCAACCAGATGAAAGATGGAGCAGGAAAGTCTGTTTATACAAAGCACTGAAAGTTTCAACCTTAGGCCACAAAAGTTGACATGGACCAGAAGCAACTTTTATAAGAAGCTCTAAACAGTTAATTTGATAACTAAAACTCCAAGACAATCTTCCAATATAAATATGAGTATTCAACCACAAAGATTAACGTGACATTCAAAAGGGAGTTTTGAGGGAAAATGAAGAGATAAAAACCATTGTTATGGCTGTGCGTGGTGGCTCACACCTGTAATCCCAGCACGTTGGGAGGCTGAGGTGGGAGGATCACTTGAGCCCAGAAGTTCAAGGCTACAGTGAGCCATGATCCCACCACTGCTCTCCAGCCTGGGCTAGAGTGAGACCCTGTCTCTAAAACCAGGAAAATCAAATAAAAACCACTGTTACATAGAATACTCAGTGTTGGTCCATGAGTAAAATTTCAAATTCAATTTAGAGGACTTTTTTTTTTTTAAGATTTTACATTGAGAAGTCACATTTACAGACAGCTCTCAAAAAAAGTTGTTTTTTATATTTTACGATTTTCAGTATAGCTGTAGTCATTAAAGTTTCACCACTTCACTTGAATTAAAAAGTCAATGTAGTACTTTAAGACATTTAGTATTTTCAGAAAGTATGCCTTATAAAAGACTACTTGCTCAACTGACAATTTATTGTTAGAATCTATGACTCTTCAGCCACTTTTCCCCCACAGACAAAATGAAGTAAAATCTCGGGGAACTAACAGAGGACTGTATTTCTCAGGAAAGAGGAGCAGCTATGGCTTGAGACTGCTAACCCTACTCAAAACACACGAAAGCAGCTACCCCTCTCCTGGCCCACATGCACACACAGGATGACTTAGCATTTCTAGAAGGAAGCTTTGTAAGATGACTGGTGCAATGGGCGATGAGGCAAACCCTTCCTGTTACAGGGGAAGAGGGCAGCTAGAAGACTTCCCTGTTAGTTCACAAATAATGATGGCTCTCAGCCAGGGGGTGGGTCCAGCCACCCTGGGCGAAGGGGTATATGGATCCACAGGAGGAGAGTAGGAGCTCCTGGACCTCTCTTGTGGTGTCAGGAGAGCCACAGGCCAGTGAGGGTGGCCCAGGGGATCCCTCACTCAGTGTCCTCTGCTCCGAGACTTGGCTGGGCTGAGCCTGGCCAGTCCCACCTCTGGCCACTGGTCAGCCCTGCGGGAAGTGAGACGCAGGGATCTACACAGACTGCCTGTGCCCAGTGTTGAAAGTCTTATCTGGGCTGCCCCCCAGCCATCCACACACACCCCTCCCCTTCTGGCCCCCAGCCCTCATCCACATATACTTGAGTCTGTGCTCCTAGCTATTGGCCCCTCCCTCCTCACCTATGTTATGGCTCAGATCTGCTAAAAGCAGCCAACTTCCTCCTACACAGCACCCAACTGTAGAAACCACCGACTTCCCTCCTGACTGCTTTACACCACAGTTCATCAATAAGGAGAGGCACAATAAACAGGGACCTCAAAAGGTGAGAAGAGTCTAGGGAGAGAAAGGCAACCTGTATCTAGAGGAGCAAACAGGAAAAATTTTGTTTTCTTATTTTTGAGGTGGAGTCTCACTCTGTTGCCCAGGCTGGAGTGCAGTGGTGCCATCTCGGCTAATTGCAGATTCCCCTCCCGGGTTCAAGTGATTCTCCTGCCTCCGCCTCCTGACTGGCTGGGATTACAGGCGCGCAACACCACGCCCACCTAATTTTTGTATTTTTAATAGAGATGAGGTTTCACCATGTTGGTCAGGCTGGTCTCAAACTCCTGACCTCGTGATCCGCCCACCTCAGCCTCCCAAAGTGCTGGGATTACAGGCGTGAGCCACAGTGCCTGGCCCAATTCTGTTTAATATAGTGAGAACATTCTGCCAGAAGCAAAGATCAGCCTTTCATTAACCATGAGAGGCATCTTTCATTCTCCCTTTTCATTCCTGCCAGAAGTCTATGTATTTTTACTCTTAAAGAACCAACTTTGCCGGGCACGGTGAATCATGCCTGCAATCCCAGCACTTTGGGAACCCGAGGTGGGCAGATCCCCTGAGGTTAGGAGTTCGAGACCAGCCTGACCAATATGGTGAAACCCCGTCTCCACTAATAATACACAAAAATTAGCCAGGCATGGTAGCATATGCCTGTAATCCCAGCTACTCGGGAGGCTGAGGCAGGAGAATCACTTGAACCTGAGAGGCGGAGGTTGCAGTGAGCCAAGATCGTGCCACTGAACTCCAGCAAGACTCTGTCTCAAAAAACAAACATACACACACAGAAAAACCAAACCCCCCCACCCACTGCCAAGATTTTGATATTGTTAATCCCCTCTTGTTTTCTGTTTATTTATTCTTTCCTTATCTTTCTGAGTTTGATGCTTAGCTCATTAATGTAAGATAAAAACAAGTGGGCAGGATACAGACCAACTTCAGGATAGTGGCTTTCTTCTAAAAGAGGAAGGGGAACTTAGCAAAACAACAAGGACTCAAATAGATAGGTAATTTTTATTTTTTTAATATCTGGGGGGAAAAAAGGAAAATTTTAATAATTTCTGAGTACATAAGCCTATGTTATTCATGAACTTTTTTTGGCGGGGGCATGGAGTGTCATTCTGATGCCCAGGCTGGAGTGCAGTGGCACGATCTCTGCTCACTGCAACCTCTGCCTCCTGGGTTCAAGGGATTCTCATGCCTCAACCTCCTGAGTAGCTGGGATTATAGGCACCTGCCACCATGCCCAGCTAATTTTTCTTTTTTTCTGAGATGGAGTCTCGCTCTGTCGCCTAGGCTGGAGTGCAGTGGTGCCATCTCGGCTCACTGCAACCTCTGCCTCCTGGGTTCAAGTGATTCTCCTGCCTCAGCCTTCCGAGTAGCTGGGACTACACCTGCCACCACACCCAGCTAATTTTTTGTATTTTTAGTAGAGATGGGGTTTCATTGTGTTAGCCAGGATGGTCTCGATCTCCTGACCTTGTGATCCGCCCGCCTTGGTCTCCCAAAGTGCTGGGATTACAGGCGTGAACCACTGTGCCTGGCCCTGTTATTGATGAACTTTTCTATGAAAAATTTCACTGAAGTTACCTGCCTCATAAATAAGATCTTAGATCACTGACTACAATTACATCACTAATGCTAAAATATTCCAAAGATAAAACTGGATAGGAAGGACAGTCACTTCTGAATTTACCTCGTTTGTATGAATAAGATAAGAACTACAAAGAAGAGAATCAAAAGCAGTGTCAGCCTCTCTCACACTGTCAGTTTCTTCAACACAAGAAAGAGCAACAGGCACTCTGAAAGCTGAAGAGGGCTGAAGAGATTCTCTAAAGACCAGTCTGTATCAGTGCTCCAGATATCAAGATCAGAGTAGTGGACGAAAGGGCCCAAGTGAAAAGCGTAACATTACCAATGAGGGTGACGGGTACGCCGTACTCCAGGGCGGAGATGGCGGTCCACTTCCCTGTGCCCTTCTGCCCCGCGCTGTCCCTGATCTTTGGCAGCAGGTGTTTGCCATCGGTGTCTTGGAACTTGAGTATATTGGCTGTGATTTCAATCAGGAATGAGTCTAGCTCTGTCTTATTCCAATCCTCAAAGGCCTGCGTGCAGAACACAGGAGAGAACCATGTGAGAGGAACGAGGGCTGTGCAAGGAAGCCCCTTGTCCAATGTCCATGCTGACCACTGCTCACGGTTGCCAGCAGGCTCTGCTCGCGTCTGCCTGGGGACTTCTGCTCCTGCTGGTTGAGTTTTATGCTAACCCAGAGTCAGTTGTGTTTGTTCTGAACCTGGTTATGCTGAATTTCTGGCCACCAGAAGTGTTGTCTCCTCAGAGTCAAGGGCTCCTCACTTCACTTATGTCTCTGTGCGGTCGCCTCCCCAGAAGCCTTCTGCAATCACCCGATCTCGTCCCAGTTTACTCTTCACTCTCACAGTCATCGCTAACTAGTTTGATATTGTTTGTTTATTTCTCTCTGTCTTCCCAGCTCCGGGAGGGCAGGCACTTTGCTTTCTTCACTAGTATATCCCCAGCATTTAGAATCATGCCTGGCATATAGTAGAGCACTCGTGTGTTTGCTGAGCGAACACATTAAATATTATATACATCAATTAAAAATGAACACAAAAAGAAAAGCGCTTTTTCTGTGAAAGAAAACTAAGGTAATGTTTTAGAACAATTAACAGCAAGCCAGTGGAACAAATAATAGTCAAAATAAGTGAGGATGACACGAATAAAAAACTAGGAGGAAATCAACAAAAAACCTGGAAAGCTTCTATCCTGTATGCCTTGCTAGTGTCTGTGAATCATTTCCCACCGGAAATAACTGAAACTAGAAATTCTAGGTGGTAAGACATGACTAGAAAGCGCATCAGCAAACCATACTTAACAAAAAGGCCTTGGCCCTACAAAAAATGATGGGTGAATGAAGGTCCTTTCCTGTGTTTTCAGTTAAAATCTGTGTTTACCTCATGATAAAGATACATTCATCTAAAGTATTTAGGGAAAACAAAAGTATGGATACCTGTAGTTTACTTTGAATATATCCAAAAACTGAGATGAAATTGGTTGGGGGTGGACAGACACTGATAAGGCACATACAGGAAGCTGTGGGCGGGAGAAAGGAGGCGGTGTGTGTCCAGGTGTTCACTGTAAAACTCTCAACTTCTGTGCTGCATGTTTGAATGTTTTCATAATAAAATGTTGGGGGAAATGCTTTGGCGCCCCTACTTGGACTGACTTTTTGGATTAACTATCAAAACGCCAATCCCAACTGGATGAGAAAAGAAAGCTGCTGCTGCACCTGCCATGTGGGACAACTGTGGAGTAAATGAGACAGGTATGTGGAGTGACACAGTGCCTGCCACCAGGTCAGTTACACTCAGCGGTGGCGATGATAACCACCCAGACTCTGTGGGGACTTTCTGCTTAGTGACCAACTAGCATAGTGTATAGCCCTATTACTAACAGTTTCCCCTAAATGAGGCTGAGTCCATGCAGGCCACCAGAATGGCCAAGGGGATAGGAATGAAGAAAAGATTCAGTGTCCATGGCAAAGTGACCACTCCCTGCAGAATGGACACAGAGGCAGTGCCGGGGCCTCACCTGGGCCATCTCGTCCTGCGCCATGCCCAGCACGTCTTTCATCAGGTGGTATGCCTCACAGATCAGCTGCATGTCCCCATACTCTATCCCGTTGTGCACCATCTTTACGAAGTGGCCTGCTCCCTCATCTCCCACCTGTCAAGACAAGCACCAAGAGGCCTTCAGAGAGACAGGCGACACACCAGAGAAGTCCACATCAGCTTTGACGCCAACAACGTCCCTGGCAAGGCTACCTCTCCACACAAAAAATAACAAGTATAAAATGAATACAGTATTTTTGATACAAGAAGCACATAGCAATTCAACACAAGCTTCAATCCAGAACAGTATTATTTAACACTAATTCTAGATTCATTCTTCTCAAGGTTCCTCAAAGTCCCTGAATTCACTCTCAATACCTATGGCTCTCTAGCCTGTATTTTCTAGTCTTTCTCATCATTCAAAGCAAAGCAACTCCCCGCCTTCCCAGCCCCTATCCATAAGAAAAAAAGTCCTCTTTTTCCCAAAGTTACCACTTTTCTAGCAACTAGAGGTTAAAATATATTGGCTAATTAAATCACTTTTGTTTTTTCAAAATATAAATGTAGTTGTTTCTAATGGCTACTGAAAAGTAAAATGACCCTAGATCCAAGGTTTCAACCTTGTAAGCCCAGAAAGGAGTTCTTCCAAGGCCCATCATTGACCAGTTCTTTATTGATAAGCTGGCGAGATATGTAAGATCAGAATACCAGCTTATGAATGTAGGATGAAAACCTTAACTACGGATCTTCGTGGTTACAAATGTTAGTCTGGTCGACACAGTCTGTCCCTACAGATTGGGGAAGCCAGATTATCTGCAGATGATTTAGTTATCAATCAATCCAAATCAAAACAAATCAAATCTGGCTTCCCTACAAACTGGGAAGCCAGATTATCTGCAAATGATTTAGTTATTAAGGAACTGGAACAAAGGGAGTGATGAGAGCCCAACAGTTCATGGCAGCAGGTTCTCAGTCATCTACACCCAGCTCCATGACAGGGACCCACCTGCCCAGGAGGTCAGGTGTTTGGATGACGTGGGCAGTCTCTCTCCTGGCTGTCAGCACCTGGACCGATATGACTGATGCTTACATCAGGACTCCACTGTCCATGTTTCTTTTTTTTTTTGAGACGGAGTCTCACTCTGTCGCCCAGGCTGGAGTGTGGAGTGTAGCAGTGTGATCTTGGCTCACCACAACCTCTGCCTCCTGGGTTTACCCAATTCTAACGCCTCAGCCTCCCGATGAGCTGAGATTACAGGAGCACACCACCACACTCGGCTAATTTTTGTATTTTTGTAGAGATGGGGTTTCACCGTGTTGGCCAGGCTGGTCTCAAACTGCTGACCTCAGGTGATCCACTCACCTCAGCCTCTCACAGTGCTGGGATTCCAGGCATGAGCCCCCACGCCTGGCCTTGTCCAGGTTTCTATTGCTGCCCCCGCCGACTTCTGATCTTCACACTCTGGTCAAGCAGTAACATGGCTACTAATATCTTACTTCACCTTACCCTTCCTGCCACTTCAGCCATGAACTAAGGAGCACCTGCTTGATCAACACACGTAGAAGCAAGGACGGTGCTTCTCTTCATGACTTTGTCCTAAGTGTGTGTATATAAAAAGAAGTTGCAGGCTGCGTGCGATGGCTCACACCTATAATCCCAACACTTTGGGAGGCCGAGGTGGCCAATTACTTGAAGTCAGGAGTTCAAGACCAGCCTGGGCAACATGGTGAAACCCCATATCTACCAAAAATACAAAAATCAGCCAGGCATGGTGGCACATGCCTGTCATCCCAGCTACACTGGAGGCTGAGGCATAAGAATCACTTGAACCTGGGAGGCGGAAGTTGCAGTGAGCTGAGATTACGCCACTGCACTCCAGCCTGGATGACAGAGCAAGACTCTGTTTCAAAAAAAAAAAGAAGTTGCTACCACTCGCTTTTATTGCAGTGATCTTTTTGTTTTTGTTTAAGAGACAGGGTCTCACTCTATTACCCAGGCTGGAGTGCAGTGGTATGATCACTGCTCACTGCAGCCTTGACTCCTGGTCTCAAGGGATTCTCCCAAAATGCTGGATCACAAGCATGAGCCACTGCGCCCGGCCTTTTACCATGGTCATCTACTATCAGGGAACAGAAGTCCCTTTCCAATCCTTCATACTAATGAGAAGATTACTCAGCCCTTTACGTCAGTCCCAGCACCAGCCTCTTTCCACCCTAAGCAGATTCTGACTGAGCTCAATGGCCGACCACTGGTGAAAAGGTAAGGGCAGGTGAGCTGCTGTAGCCAAAGCCACCAAGCAGTGGCAGGCCTAGGACGGAGGCTTCCTGGATTCCTCAGAGGCCTGAGTCCTTGTTTCAACCTCACTGTTCATCTCATACAAAATAAAATTGAAAATTAGCATTAAAATTGCTGATATAAAATTAAAGGGAATCAGGAGCTAAAGAGAGCTTGGAGATCATGTAGTCCAACCCCGTATCTTACAGATAAGGAAACTGAGGTCCATGAAGGGACATGGCTTGCCTGATGTCACAGTTAACAAAAAGCCAGAATTCCCACTCGGGTCTCCTGAGCCTATTTTTTTCCTTCCACAGCATGGGCTGAACTACAATATGAGATAAAGTTTACTTTAACGGCAACACGAGGCCGGGCATGGTGGCTCATGCCTGTAACCTCAGCACTTTGGGAGGCCAAGGCAGGCAGATGACTTGAGAGTCCAGGAGTTCAAGACCAGCCTGGGTGACATGGTGAAACCCCATCTCTACAAAAAATACAAAAATTGGAAAGGCGTGGTGGCATGCACCTGCAGTCCCAGCTACTCAGGAGGTTGAGGTAGGAGGATCACTTGAACCTGGGAGGCAGAGGTTGCAGTGAGCCAAGATGGTGCCACTGCACTATGAACTAGGCTAGGCCTCCTTCGCATTCAGTGAGGGTGCAAGTCCACAAGTGACTTTGTTCAAGCACAGAATGCCTGAATCCCACAGCAGGGGAAGGGGAGTTTTCCACATTCACAGCCAGGACATTTGACGCGGCAACAGTACATTCAGTCCTCTTCCTGTCACCCATGCAAGCAAACGCCACTTGTGATTCTGACATTCTTTCCTTTGGCCGTGAAATAGTATGGCTCAAAAAAAAATCTTACTTCACTTCATCCTATTCCTTTTTAAGGGATCCATCTTTTAGATGAATTACAGAAGGCTGCTTTTAATATCAACCTCAAGGCCATGAACAGTCAGTTAAGATAGAAATATGTGAACAGCAGGCATGCATTCTAGGTGTTGGCTATGCTAGCAATCAAAGATTGAGATGTTTATGTCACCAAGCTAACCACTGGGAGACCATGGTGGCCTTTCTCTGCGCCCTTCATCACTCAGACATGCTCGTGTTGCCAACTGGCTTTGAAGAGTAGCCCAGAACTTGCCCAGTCACAGCAGGGTTCTCCAGTTCCTACTTTTGCAGCAATGCCTTGGAAGATGGTCTTGATGTGGGGCCTGTGGAAAGAAACAGTGCGGTTCAGCTAATGAGAAGAGACAGGCTGAGAGCCCAATTACATACCCATAGACACCAACCCCCATCTTTTCCGTTTTATTTATTAATTTTTTTTTTGAGACAGGGTCTCATTTTGTCACCCAGGCTGGAGTGCAGTGGTGTGATCTCAGCTTGTTGCAGCCTCCTCAACCTCCCAGGTGCAAGTGATCTTCCTGCTTCAGCCCTCTAAGTAGCTGAGACTACAGGTATGTGACACCACGCCCAGCTAATTTTTTTGGATTTTGTAGAGATGGGGTTTTGCCAGGTTGCCCAGATTGGTCTCAAACTCCTGATCTGAGCTCAAGTGATCCACCCACCATGGATACCCAAAGTGCTAGGATTACAGGCATAAGCCACCAACGCCACCAGGCCCATCTTTTTGTTTCTAATGGGAGGTGGAAGTGCCCACAAAAAGATAATGAATGGGCCGGGCGCGGTGGCTCACGCCTGTAATCCCAGCACTGTGGGAGGCCGAGGCGGGCGGATCACGAGGTCAGGAGATAGAGACCATCCCGGCTAACATGGCGAAACACCATTTCTACCAAAAACACAAAAAATTAGCCGGGTGTTGTGACAGGTGCCTGTAGTCCCAGCTACTCAGCAGGAGAATGGAGTGAACCCGGGATGCGGAGGCTGCAGTGAGTCGAGATGGCACCACTGCACTCCAGCCTGCTGGGTGACAGATCGAGACTCTGTCTCAAAAAAAAAAAAAAAAAAAAAAAAAAGATAATGAATGTGCTAAGTTCTCAAGCTAAGCTTCAGACCCTTAACTGAAACTGGCGCCTTTCTCCAGATCCTGGTGGACTCTCAAAGCAGAGACTGGACTATGAGACTGAGACTACAGACAGACAGGCTGAGCAGAAGCACCACCAAAGCACCAGAAGAAATGTCTTCTTAGAGACAGGGTCTCACTCTGTTGCCCAGGCTGGACTGCAGTGGCGCAATCACGGCTCCCTGCAGCCTCAAACTCCTGGACTTAGATGATCCTCCTGCCTCAGCCTCCCAAGTAGGTGGGGCTACAGGTGTGTGCCATCACAGCCAGCTAATTAAAAACATTTTTTTGTAGGGACAGGATCTTGCTATGTTGCCCAGGATGGTGTTGAGCTCCTGGCCTCAAGCAATCCTCACACTTCAGCTTCCCAAAGGGCTGGGACCGTGGGCATGAGCAACCATGCCTGGCAGATTTTTGTTGTTGCTGCAGAGACGGGGTCTCCCTATGTTGATGTGGCTGGTCTTTTTTTTTTTTTTTTTTTTTTTTTTTTTTTTGAGACGGAGTCTGGCTCTGTCGCCCAGACTGGAGTGCAGTGGCCGGATCTCAGCTCACTGCAAGCTCCGCCTCCTGGGTTTACACCATTCTCCTGCCTCAGCCTCCGGAGTAGCTGGGACTGCAGGCGCCCGCCACCTCGCCCGGCTAGTTTTTTGTATTTTTAGTAGAGACGGGGTTTCACCGTGTTAGCCAGGATGGTCTCGACCTCGTGATCCGCCCGTCTCGGCCTCCCAAAGTGCTGGGATTACAGGCTTGAGCCACCGCACCCGGCCAGATGTGGCTGGTCTTGAACTCCTGGGCTCCAGCACTCCTCCCACTTCAGCCTCGAGTCACTGAGATGACAGGCATGAGCCATCACACCCAGCTCAGAAACTTCTATTGCAGCAGCAGCAGATGGTATGATTGCAAACAGCAAGCAATACCAAAGTTCCTTTAGAGATCCTCTTTTAATTTTTTCCCTTTTCTTGATTTCTCCTTATAATGGCTTTTAGCAAGTGAAGAGACCCTCTTTTACTTGTCTGGATGTGTCCTGCCAGGCACAGAATGGTTCTGGACATTTGGATTAAGAACCAGGCAGCGTTTTTGAGAGCGACATTACCATTCAGGGAAAGGCCGCTGTTCATTCCTTCCACGGCTCAGCACGGGGATGTATTACTCCTGAGGCTTTCCCTTGCTGTTCTGCTCCCTATTGGCCAGTCAGGGCTTCCTCACAAAAAGTTCTTGGTGCAGACATGAAATCTTACAGGGTTGCAAAGTTAACATTTAGGATTAGGGATGAAGATAGCTACACTGGAAACTGCAGAGCTTTACTGAACTTTTACAGTGTCCTTCAGGTAAAGGTGCCATTTGCACTTCTGCCAGCACAGTATGAGGAAAGAGAACTGATGGAAACAACTGGAGCACTCCGTATGTCAAATACTTTCATGTGCACTGTCTGCTGGTTGCCCTTCTAACTGTTCACTGTGCAGGTGCTTCGAGGGATTTTCAAACCTTTTTTTTTTCTTAAGAAACAGGGTCTCACTAGGTCATCCAGGCTGGCCTTGAACACCTGGTCTCAAGCAGTTCTGTCACCTCAGTCTCCTGAATAGCTGGCACTACAGGTGCAAGCCACTGCGCACGCAGCTGTTTAAACTTCTGAGAAGCAGGAAGGTCTCTCTACTTCTGCGTTTTATTAATAACACACTGAAGAGAACCCCCAGACTCATTCACCAGAAAGGTAGTTTAAAGAATCATTTTTTCTTTTTTACTGAGACCGAGTCTCACTCTGTCACCCATGATGGAGTGCAGTAGTGTGATCTCAGCTCACTGCAACCTCCACCTCCCAGGTTCAAGTGATTCTCGTGCCTCACCCTCCTGGGTAGCTGGGATTACAGGTGCCCCCCACCATGCCCGGCTAATTTTTGTATTATTAGTAGAGATGGGGTTTCACCATGTTGGCCAGGCTGGTCTCGAACCCCTGACCTCAAGTGATCCTCCCATCTCAGCCTCCCAAAGTGCTGGGATTACAGGCATGAGCCACCGTGCCCAGGCTTAAAGAATCATATTGCAGGCCAGACATGGTGGCTCACGCCTGTAATTCCAGCACTTTGGGAGGTGGGGCAAGCAGATTACCCACAATTATATATATACATACACACACACACACACGTATATATATAATTTTTTTTTTTTTTTGCTTTGTTTTCTGTCTCGCTCTGTCGCCAGGGTGAAGTGCAGTGGCGCAATCTCAGCTCACTAACCTCTGCCTCCTAGGTTCGAGCGATTCTCCTGCCTCAGCCTCCCAAGTAGCTGGGACTACAGGTGCACGCCACCACGCCCAGCTAATTTTTGTATTTTTAGTAGAGACGGCGTTTCGCCATGTTGGCCAGGATCGTCTAGATCTCCTGACCTGGTGATCTGCCAGCCTCAGTCTCCCAAAGTGCTGGGATTACAGGCGTGAGCCAGCATGCCTGGCCAATTTATATGTTTTAATTAAAACATTTTTTGTTGGCCAGGCGTGGTGGCTCACGCCTGTAATCCCAGCACTTTGGGAGGCCGAGGCGGGTGGATCACGAGGTCAGGAGATCAAGACCATCCTGGCTAACATGGCAAAACCCTATCACTACCGAAAATACAAAAACTTAGCCGTGCATGGTGGTGGGCACCTGTAGTCCCAGCTACTCGGAAGGCTGAGGCAGCAGTATGGCGTGAACCCGGGAGGCGGAGCTTGCAGTGAGCTGAGATCGCGCCACTGCACTCCAGCCTGGGCAACAGAGTGAGACTCCAAAAAAAAAAAATTTTTTTTTTTTTTTTTTTTTGTAGAAACAAGATCTCGCTATGTTGTCCAGGCTAATCTTCAACTCCTGGGCTCAAATGATCCTCCCACCTCAGCTTCTCAAAGTGCTGGGATTATAGGCATGGGCCACTATGCCCAGCCTGTTACCCATGATTATTACATAAAGTTACTTTTGGGCTACACATCAGCTAAAAGAGGCAGACCTTATTCCTACATCCGGACATTGCACAGAACAGTATCTAAACTGCTTCCTTAAAGCCTATTTAGAGGCCAAGCATGGTGGCTCACACCTGTAATCCCTGCACTTTGGGAGGCCAAGGCAGGCAGATCGCCTAAGGTCAGGAGTTCGAGACCACCCAAGGTAACATGGTGAAATCCTGTCTCTACTAAAAGGCAAAAAATTAACCGGGCATGGTGGCATGCGCCTGTAGTCCCAGCTACTTGGGAGGCTGAGGCATAAGAATTGCTTGAGCCCAGGAGACGGGGGTTGCAGTGAGCTATGATCTCACCACACTGCACTCCTGCCTGGGCAAGAAAAAAAAAGCCTATTTAGAACTTCAGGTATCAGTCTTGATAGAAATAACAGAAGAAAAAAGGCAAAAGAGGATTGTGCACATATATTATATCAAAGCAACAAAGTGCCTAGATAAAAGAAATTGCCAGCATCTCCTGCGTCTCACCCTCAGGGCACCACAGAGATCAGGGTGGCAGAACTGCCCCTGGCTTATTTGTTCTCAAAGTCTAGCTCCCTTGTACAGAGATGGACACAGTGCTGATGGCACTCACCATGCTTCTTTGTTCCCTCCTGGCATAAGCGATGGGCCATACCGGGCCCCTTCCTCTCCACCACTGACTCCGCTCCCCACAAATAAAATTCCCTTGGCCTTGAGGTCTCGGCACCGTCTCTGAAGGACAGAAAAATAATTTCATTATGCTTCCATGTTTCATTATGCTCCCCAAAAAAGTTTCCCTTATAACTGAGAGGAAGTAGAAGATAGGTATGGAGAGCCTACATTTGACAGGAAATGACCCAAGAATCTAGGAATAACTGAGGACTCCGAAAAGTTAATCCCCTATGTGTAGAAGTTAAGAAACAAAACAATACGACTATGGACATTCAAGATACATACCCCTTCCCCAGAGTGAAATAATTCAGCCAAACACATACTGGCATTTTACTGGAAAAGACCTTGAATAAGACTCAATTAAGAGTAGGTTTAATACAACTTAATGCCATTCAGTACTTCAGAGCACACAGGACTTCCCTCAGCGTCTGATACGTTAGAGGAGTGGTTCTAAACCAGTTAGAGACTGACATATCATGGATTACTTGGAAGGGGAAGGGGAGGAGTTAAAACATAACTCTCGGCCCACTCTATCTGACTATCCATCCTCTGAGTTGTATGTGTGACTGAGAATCTCACCCACCAAGTGTCTTTTTTTTTTTTTTCAGATGGAATCTCACTCTTGTTGCCCAGGCTGGAGTGCAGTGGCACGAACTCAGCTCACTGCACCTTCTGCCTCCCAGGTTCAAGCAATTCTCCTGCCTCAGCCCTCCGAGTAGCGCGCCACCATGCCAGGCTAATTTTTTGTATTTTTAGTAGAGACGGGTTTTCACTGTGTTCGCCAGGATGGTCTTGATCTCTTGACCTCATGGTCCACCCCCCTCGGCCTCCCAAAGGGCTGGGATTACAGGCGTGAGCCACCGCGCCCAGCCCTCAAGTGTGTCTTAACAGAAAAAAAGGCTGAGAACTATTATATCAGTAGCAATCTCACAAAAATCAGTACCACAGGGCAGTTCACCCTACTGTCACATATGCAATGCTGACACTTTTTTTTTTTAATGTTCTCAGAACCTGGAAGAATCTGGACTGAAGAACACTTACTGTGGTGTCCCTATATTCAGAATTTCCTCCATCAATGATGATGTCACCAGTGTCCAACAACGGTACCTGTAACCAGACACCAGCATTAAGACAGACCAGAAATGAAACATACCTTGGCAAATTAAAACAAGAATTTATTCCAAATAAACACAGTCTAAAAAGAGTCTCATTCTGTTGCCCAGCTTGAAATGCAGAAGTGCGAACATGGCTCACTGAAACGCTGAACTCCTGCAGTGGTGTGAACATGACTCACTGCAACTTTGAACTCCTTGAACCACAATGCCCAGCTAGTTTAAAAATTTTTTTGGGGCCGGGCGCGGTGGCTCAAGCCTGTAATCCCAGCACTTTGGGAGGCCGAGACGGGCGGATCATGAGGTCAGGAGATCGAGACCATCCTGGCTAACACGGTGAAACCCCGTCTCTACTAAAAAGTACAAAAAACTAGCCAGGCAAGGTAGCGGGCGCCTGTAGTCCCAGCTACTCGGGAGGCTGAGGCAGGAGAATGGCGTGAACCCGGGAGGCGGAGCTTGCAGTGAGCTGAGATCCGGCCACTGCACTCCAGCTTGGGCGACAGAGCGAGACTCCGTCTCAAAAAAAAAAAAAAAAAAAAAAAATTTTTTTGTAGAGATGGAGTCTCACTACGTTGCCCAGGCTGGTCTCGTTGCCCAGGCTAGTCTCAAACTCCTGGGCTCAAAATCAAAAGATCCTCCTGGCTTGGCAGGAGGCCAATGCACCCAGCCTATCTAATCTTCAATAATCCTCTCTGTGGCTAGAGTTGGACTCTACTTAAAAGTTTAGGGCTGACCAGGCTCAGTGGCTCACACCTGTAATCCCAACACTTTGGGAGGTTGAGGCAGGCCAATCACTTGAGCCCAGGAGTTTGAGACCAGCCCGGACAGCATAGCAAGACCCCGTTTCTATTTTTAAGTAAGTAAATAGATTAAACACTGACTATAATGTCTATGTCTAGAAGAGAGTGGGGATTCAGTGAATACATATCAAATGGTTTAGTGTATGAATGAATGATTTTATGACCACAGTTCAGAGATCAGGAAGAGACAGAGCCTTGAACATGAATATCTACCTACAGCACACCAACCAGGCTGGGCTTTATTATTTATTACTCAATCTTCCCCCTACAAGGCTCCAGTTAACATTACTTAGTATTTTCCTATACTGAAGAATAATCCACCATTTTTCAGTTTTCTCTGTCTAAAACTGAGCACAGGCAGCTTGCCACACAAAAAATTTACTACATCATTTTTTTAAACTCAGCGTTCTTCCTTTCTAGATCATTTGTTTGAAAAACAGTGGCATACTGGTTACAAATCCTTCTTCCTGTGAACAACCTCACCGTTGATGCCACTCCTCTAGAAAAGGAGTCACTCCTCTGGAAAAGGAATCACTCCTCTAGAAAAGGAGTCACTCCTCTAGAAATCACTCCTCCAGAAAAGGAATGCTCAGCCTCCCCTGAAGTATCACTGCACTGCTTACAGCAAAACATTTCTTCTAAATGGGTAGGCCCTGGGTTTTTTCAGGGCTGTTACTACAGAATTATTTTGGGGTATCTAAATACATTATTTTCACTGGTTCCCCTACATTTTTTTTTTCCAAAAAAGATACACCTGCTAAAGCCAACAAATTGTTTGGTACAAAAATAAGCATCTAGTTCCCCAGGATTCCCTAAGAAGATCTTGATTTTATTTTCATTTTTTTTGAGACAGAGTCTCACTCTGTCACCCAGACTGGAGTGGCACGATCTCAGGTCACTGTAACCTCTGCCTCCCAGGTTCAAGTGATTCTCATTCTTCAGCCTTCCGAGTAACTGGGATTACAGGTGTACACCATAACACCCAGCTAGTTTTTATATTTTTAGTAGAGATGGGGTTTCACCATGCTGGCCAGGCTGGTCTTGAACCTGGGATCATAAGCTTCCACCACCATACCCAGCTAATTCTTTTTATTTTATGTAAAGACAGGGTTTCGCCATGTTGCCCAGGCTGGTCTCGAACTCCTGGGCTCAAGTGATCCATCTGAACCAGCCTCCCAAAGTGCTGGGATTACAGGCCTGAGCCACAGGGCCCTGCCTTAATGAATTTTTATTGAAATGTCTGTTAGTATTCTCAGAATTACTACCACCAAAGCACAAAGTTACTTCATAAGTGCCGATCAAGTTAACCAACACTGCAACAGTTAAGCAATCATTTGGTCAGAATTTAGCAGAAATTGGAAAAAAATATCTCTGGAGTTAAAAGGAGAAAGGAAGAAACCAAAACCAGCTGTTATCGTGGTAGCAGCTGAGAGCAGAGCTGGTCTCACCAATTTTTCGATGAAATCATCCACAGCTTGCCCAGCCTTCACCAGGAGGATGATCCGCCGGGGCTTCTTCAGCTTGGAGACCATCTCTTTCAGGGACTGAGCACCCACCACTTTGGTTCCCTTTGCCTCATTGGCCAAGAAATCATCAACTTTGGAGACAGTCCTATTAAAAGCACAGACCTAGAAGGACAAAAGGCCTGAGTAGGAGATCCAGGACACATAAGACCTTCAGACTGTGGCCCAAGTAACAATGACCTTTCCATTCAGCCCAAGTTCTGGGGAGGTCAGACCTTTGCCTTTTCCTCCCCAAGCTGTGGGAGGCTCACTGTAAAGTTATGTCACCTCAGTAGAATGAAACTGGCAGAGAACCCAGGCGAAGACCAACTACCCCCGGCGTATCAGGTAGAATCCACAACCAACCTGTTAGGACTCAAAATCAAATCCAGGAACCGGCTGGTTCAACAGGCTCTGTCTGTTGCTACTGATCATCCTGGCGTCTAAGCCACTTTAGCATTTAGAAGAAACATTTTCACTCTCCCCAGATCTCATCAAGCAATCAAGTTAGAGCTCTACACAGCCAGCAGGGGTTCTCCTCCCGCACCCTTCGTCTCTACTAGACACTAATCCGTTCATTCGGGCTGTGAACCTCACGGACCCACAGGCACACTCCGCCGGGGTCGGGATCGGCCCGCCCACGCCTACAGGGTGCTTCTCCTTTCCATACAAAAAGCCAGGAGCAGCAACAGAGCGCGTTCGCAAAGCACGGCCAGGAGACCCATGAGCTCCCAGACCCATCGCCGGCCTCTTAGCCCGGGAACCAAAGAGAAGACAATGCGCCCGCGCAGCTTACCACAAAGCCATGGTCATTCATGTTCAGAATTAAGTTCTGGCCCATGACGGCCAATCCGATCAGCGCGATGTCAGCTCTGGAGGGGCAGAAACAGAACAAAGGAAAGAGTCAGCGCCGCTCGACGCGCTGAAACCCAGGGGCCCGGGCTTTCCCCGTTTGGCCCTAAGTGGGAGTTTGCACTTTCCTCCGCGCCTCCGGGGCCCCCCGAAGCCGGGCGCGCACGCTGCAGAGGCTCTGCCGAGCAGGCGGCCCCCAGCCCCGCCCTCGCGCCCGGCTCCGGCTGGCACGCGTCCCGCAGGTGTCCCTGCAGACTTCGGCGAGGCCTGGCCGCGCCTTCTCCCTGGCCGTCGAAGGGACCCGCCCCGCTCCGAGCCTGCGCGGCCAGGAGAGCAGGGGGGCGGGCCCGCAGGGAAGGAGCTCCAGGCCCGAGACGCCGCAGGACGAGGGTCCCGGAACCCCAAATGAGCTCAGGCGACCTCCAGGATGGGAGGCGTCGAAGAGAACAAGGGAGATCCCGACCCCCAAAGAGTTCCCCGCCCGCTGAGGCCGAGCCCGGCTCCGCCTAGCGAGTCACTCACTGGGCCATGGCGGCGAACAGAGCAGAAGCGAAGAGCTGGGAACCGCGGAGGGGGAGTGAGGGAGAGACCCGCTGCTGCTCCCTCCAGAGGCTGCGGCCCTCACGCCCGGCTTTTCTGCGCCGGCCAATCGAATAGAAGGGGTGGAGCCGTGAGCCACGCCATTGGCTCTCTCCGACGCCTGTTAGACCATCCGAGTCAAACGTGCCCGCCCACTCCCGGGGGCCGGAGCAGTAGAGCGCCGAGCACCTAGATTGACATGGCCCCGGCTAGGCTCGGGGCTCCCCGCCCACGCGCAGAGCTTTCCGCTCCTCCCACCTGCACCTCAGTCCTGCAAGCTATCGGTCCGGCGCAGCCGTAGCTATAGCAACTCACGCAGGACCGCGCTTTACAGTTTACCAGGCACTCGGACGCCTTTGGCGCCAGCGTCCGTTGCTCCTTCCTCAGGTCACTGCGGTGCACAGTGCGGCTCCGCATCGTGGCCTTCCGCTCCGGGGCACGGGCCTGGCGTGCTGGTTCAGTCCTGTGCGCACTCGGAATGGGGCCGGGAAAGGCTGAGCCTCAGGGCGATCCTAATGTGGGGCCGTGCGACCGCTCACTGCGGGTGAAGAGACCCAGGCGCAGACAGCGCAGGCGTGGTATGTATTGGTCGGAGTATGATGGGGCCAGGACTTGAGTCTTTTACCCAGGCCGGGAGATAATGGCACTGAACCCCTTCTCATTTTGCAGAGGCTATGTGACTCGCGAGAAGGACCGGGTTAAATGCAGAGGCAGATGTGGAAATCCAGCCATCTTAAGCCAGACATTAAAGATATTTGCAAAGTGGCCAAGTAGCGCTATTCATCTTACTGAGTTCCTTCTTGCTAGGAGGAAATTGTTATTCAAAAGTTTGAGTTTTAGATTTTTTTTTTTTTTGAGACGGAGTCTCGCACTATCGCCCGGGCTGGAGTGCAGTGGTGTGATCTCAGCTCACTGCAGCCTCCGCCTCCCGGGTTCAAGCAATTTTCCTGCCTCAGCCTCCCAAGTAGCTGGGATTACAGGCACCTTCCACCACGCCCAGCTAATTTTTGTATTTTTAGTAGAGATGGGGTTTCACCATCTTGGCCAGGCTAGTCTCAAACTCCTGACCTCGTGATCCGCCCGCCTCGGCCTCCCAGAGTGCTGAGATTACAGGCGTGAGCCACCATGCCCGGCCTTTTTTGTTGTTGCTGAGATGGAGTCTCGCTCTGTCTCCAGGCTGGGGGGCAGTGGCGCGATCTCGCTCGGCTCACTGCAACCTCCCCCTCCCAGGTTCAAGCGATTCTCCTGCTTCAGCCTCCCTAGTAGCTGGGACTACAGGCACATGTTACCATACCCAGCTAATTTTTTTATTTTTCTTAGAGACAGGGTTTCACCATGTTGGCCAGGCTGGTCTCGACTCCTGACCTCAAGTGATCCACCCACCTCAGCCTCCCAAAGTGCTGGGATTAGAGGTGTGAGCCACTGTGCCCAGCAAGTTTTTAATTTTTTTAAAGACAGGGTCTTTGCTCTGTTGCCCAGGCTGGAGTGCAGTGACATGATCATAGCTTCCTGCAGCCTTGAACTCCTTAGGTCCAGCAATCTTCTACCCTCAACTTCCTGAGTAGTTAGGACTACAGGCACGCAACACCACGCCCGGCTAAGACATCCTACTTTAAAATATGTCAGACTTCACAGCACAGTTCTTTTTTAAAAATACAGATTTAATGAGATAATTTACATGTCATACAAGTCAAACGTTGTAAGTACACATTTGGATGATCTTTAATTTATACTGTTGTGTAGCCATCACCATAATCCACTTTTAGAAACTCCCATCACCCCAAAATGTTCCCTTGGGCCTATTTGTAGTCAGTCTTTGCTCTCACCCCCCAACCAACCTCTGATCTACTTTGCATGGTTTTGCCTTTTCCCGAAATTTCGTAGAAATGGAATCGCATGTAATTTTTTGGTCTGGCTTCTTTCACTTAGCGTGACGTTTCTGAGGCTCATCGGCGCTGTTGTAGGTGTGAGTGGTTGGTTCCTTTTCATTGCTGAGTGGTATTCCATTATGCAATTATATCATCATTTGCTTATCCATTTGTCTGTTCATAGACATTTGGATTGTTTCTAGTTTGGGGAATAAATAAATTCTGTTTTGAACTCATGTACAAATTCTTGTTTTCATTTCTTGTTTTAGTGTGTATGAGATGGAGTCTCACTCTGTAGCCCACGCTAGAGTGCAGCGGCACGATCTCGGCTCACTGAAACCTTCGCCTCTGGAGCTCAAGCGATTCTCCTGCCTCAGCCTCCCAAGTAGCTGGGACTAGAGGCATGCTCCACCACACCCGGTTAATTTTTTTGTATTTTTAGTGGAGACGGGGTTTTACCATGTTGCCCTGGGTGGTCTCGAACTCCTGAGCTCAGGAGAGCCACCTGCCTCAGCCTCCAAAAGTGCTGGCATTACAGGTGTGAGCCACCGCACCCGGCCTGTTGTTTTCTTTTCTTTTGGACATATACTTAGGAGTGGATTCCTGGGTTTTAAGGTAAGTTTAACTTTTTTTTGAGATGGAGTCTTGCTCTGTTGCCCAGGCTGGAGTGCAGTGGCGTGATCTTGGCTCACTGCAAGCTCCGCCTCCCGGGTTCACGCCATTCTCCTGCCTCAGCCTCCCGAGTAGCTAGGACTACAGGCGCCCGCCACCGCACCCGGCTAATTTTTTGTATTTTTAGTAGAGACGGGGTTTCACCATGTTAGCCAGGATGGTCTCGATCTCCTGACCTCGTGATCTGCCCGTCTCGGCCTCCCAAAGTGCTGGGATTACAGGCATGAGCCACAGCGCCCAGCCCAGTTTAACTTTTTTAAGAAATTGCTGGCCGGCTATGGGGGCTCACGCCTGTAATCCCAGCCCTTTGTGGGGCCAAGACAGGTGGATCACTTGAGCCCAGGAGTTCAAGACCAGCCTGGGCAATATGGTATAACCCTGTCTTTACTAAAAATACAAAAATTAACCCATCGTGGTGGCACACGCCTGTAATCCCAGCTCCTCAGGAGGCTGAGGCAGGAGAATTGTTTGAACCTGGGAGGCAGAGGCCTGTACTAAAAATAGAAAAACTGAGGTGGGAGGATCACCTGAACCTGGGGAGGTCAAGGCTGCAGGAAGCCATAATTGTGCCTGCACTCCAGCCTGGGTGACCCTGTCTCAAAAAAAAAAAAAACTAAAAAACTTAAAAAAACCTCATGTCTTTTTTTTTTTTTTTTTTTTTTTGAGACGGAGTCTCGCTCTGTTGCCCAGGCTGGAGTGCAGTGGCACGATCTCAGCTTACTGCAAGTTCTGCCTCCTGGGTTCATGCCATTCTCCTGCCTCAGCCTCCCAAGTAGCTGGGACCACGGGTGCCCGCCACAACACCTGGCTAATTTATTTATTTATTTTTTTTGTATTTTTAGTAGAGACGGGGTTTCACTGTGTTAGCCAGGATGGTCTTGATCTCCTGACCTTGTGATCCGCCTGCCTCGGCCTCCCAAAGTGCTGGGATTATAGGCGTGAGCCACTGCACCCGGCAACTCTAAACTATTTATAAAGTGGCTGCACCACTTTATATTTCTACAATGTATGAGGGTTTGTTTCTCCATATGCTCCCCAATACTTGGTATGGTCTATCTGCGATTACATCCATCCTAATGTGTTACAGTGACAGCTCATTGTGGTTTTGAGTCTCCCTAATGACTAATAATGATGAACATATTTTCAAGTGTTTATTAACTATTCATATATTATTTGGTGAAACGTCTATTCAAATCTTTGCTTGTTGTTACTCCTTTTTATATTGGAATCATTTCCTATTTATAGAAAAGTCACACAGTTCAGAGTTCCCTTAGAAACCACTCTAGTTTCCCCTATTGTTAACATCTTAACATTACCATGATCTATATTTGTAACAATAAAGAAGCCAACATTGATATAAAACTTTTTTTTTTTTGAGACAGACTCTTGCTTTGTCACCCAGGCTGGAGTGCAGTGGCGCGATCTCGGCTCACTGCAAGCTCTGCCTCCCAGGTTCACGCCATTCTCCTGCCTCAGCCTCCCAAGTAGCTGGGACTACAGGCACACACCGCCACACCCGGCTAATTTTTTGTATTTTTAGTAGAGACGGGGTTTCACTGTGTTAGCCAGGCTGGTCTCGATCTCCTGACCTTGTGATCCGCCCACCTCAGCCTCCCAAAGTGCTAGGATTACAGGCATGAGCCACTGCACCCAGCCTAAAAGAACTGCTTGAACCCAGGAGGCAGACGTTGCAGTGAGCTGAGCTCATGCCATTGCACTCCAGCCTGGGCAGTAAGAGCAAAACTCCGTCTAAAAAAAAAAAAAAAAGTACATTTTTCCTCCCTCCCAATATCCCAGCCCCTTCACACACAAACAGAATCAAGTTTACCCTCAAGCCTGACATGGTAAGACTGTTCTTGCCAATGGAGAGGGTTTGGGGGAAAGGGGAGCAGTACTGGGAGCAATCCCAGGCAAGAGGGTGGCAGATATCTGCTTCTCTTACCTAAGTTCTAACCCTTTTTTTCTTTATCTTTTCTTTTCTTTTTGATACAAAATTTCGCTCTTGTTGCCCAGTTGGGAGGGCAGTGGTGCCATCTCGGCTCACTGCAACCTCTGCCTCCTCAGTTCAAGCTATTCTCCTGTCTCGGCCTTCCAAGTAGCTAGGATTACAGGCATGCGCCACCATGCCTGGCTAATTTTTTTGTATTTTTGGTAGAAACAGGTTTCACCAGGTTGGTCAGGCTGGTCTCAAACTCCTGACCTCAGGTGATCCACCTGCCTAGGCCTCCCAGAGTGCAAGGATTACAGGCATGAGCCACTCTTTTTCTTTTAATTATTCATTATTATTTTTTGTAGTCTTGCTTTGTTGCACAAGCTGGCCTTGAACTCGTGTCCTCCAGCCATCTTCCCACCTTAGCTTCCCAAAGTGTTGGGAGATGACAGGCGCGAGCTACCATGCCCAGCCAGTTTTTTCAAGAATAAATGCTTCTTAATTTGCCTGCCTTTGGCTGATTTCCAGAACCTTGAAATGTTTTTGGTATATATTTTTTTCCAATTTTATGCTTTTTTATTTTTGTAGAGTACATTACCTATTCTCTTCACACTGCAGCAGCCAGCAGTCCCTCCACAGCTCTGTCCTTGTCCTTTTCTGTGTGGTTAAGGCCTTCCTCCAGATTCCGCCAGGAAGTAGTCAGGGTCTGGGGGCTTTTACTGAAGGCCCTGACCACAGGGCATGCTGCAATAATAGATCCTGTGCTGGGTGCTGACTCTGCTGGCACCTCTCTTTCACAGGCTGGATTTAGGACCTCAGCCTTGTAGGAAACAAGGACTGAGGATCAGAAAATGCGGAGAGAACCATCAGCAGAAAGGACGAAAGGCCGGGGAGTGGTGACTCATGCCTGTAATCCCAGCACTTTGGGAGGCCGAAGTGGGCAGATCACTTGAAGTCCAGCCATGGCCAATATGGTGAAACGCTATCTCTAGTAAAAATACAAAAATTGCCAGGTGCAGTGGCTCATGCCTGTAATCCCAGCACTTTGTGAGGCCGAGGTGGGTGGGTCACCTGAGGCCAGGAGTTTGAGACCACTAACATGGTGAAACCCTGTCTCCACTAAAAATACAAAATATTAGCCGGGCGTGTTGGTGGGCACCTGTAATCCCAGCTACTCGGGAGGCTGAGGCAGGAGAATCACTTGAACCCAGGAGACGGAGGTTGCATTGAGATGAGATTGCGCAACTACACTCGAGCCTGGGCCACAAGAGCGAAACTCCATCTCAAAAAAAAAAAAAAAAAAATTAGCTGGACGTGGTGGTGTGCGTCCTGTAGTCCCAGCTACTCAGGAGGCTGAGGCATGAAAAGTGCTTGAACCCAGTGGGGGGCAGGGGGCAGAGGTTGCAGTAAGCCAAGGTCATGCAACTGCACTCCAGCCTGGGCAATAGAATGACACACTGTCTCAAAAAAAGGACAAAAGGACTGAGAGCGGCCGGGCGCAGTGGCTCAAGCCTGTAATCCCAGCACTTTGGGAGGCTGAGACGGGCGGATCACGAGGTCAGGAGATTGAGACCATCCTGGCTAACACGGTGAAACCCCGTCTCTACTAAAAAATACAAAAAACTAGCCGGGCGAGGTGGTGGGCGCCTGTAGTCCCAGCTACTCCGGAGGCTGAGGCAGGAGAATGGCGTAAAACCCAGGAGGTGAAGCTTGCAGTGAGCTGAGATCCGGCCACTGCACTCCAGCCTGGGCGACAGAGCGAGACTCCGTCTCAAAAAAAAAAAAAAAAAAAAGGACTGAGAGCGTCCTCAAACTCCTGCCTTGCTCCAGAGGCTCACAGCAGTCCTCAGCCTGCTTGACAACAGGGATGCCACTGCCTACCTGTCCTGCTTCCTTCCCAGGATGGGCACAGAAAAATGAGCTAATGTCCATGAAAGTTCCTTGTACACTTAAGACTGCTCCACAATTTTCATATTTATTAATATTCTCTAACGTGACAAACTCAGCTGAGGGAAGTTGAACTTCCCAGCTAGTTAGTGGCAGAGGTGAACTTTAACCCAAGTCTACCTACTAGGGCCAAGCCCAGCATTCTTTCCCAATAGGGTTAGCAGAACATAATCATGTATACTCCGTGACTATGTTCCCAGTGAACCTGGGTATATCTGCATTTTAGAGATGTTTCACTGACTTTCAAGGGAAAGCTGGGTTTTGGAGAACAAACAGTACTTGCAGAAGTTTCACAAGTAGAACTTCACACAATGGCTCCCTTAAGAGAACCTTGGTGACAGGCATCCTTTTCAAGTTTGTTGCAACTACTTCCTCTTTCTATGAGGCTCAGTTACAAGGAAAGCCTATTATCAGACTTTCTTGCAGCAACAAATTGATTGCTCTAGTCTGAGATTTAGCAAGGGAGAAATTATGCTGAGTCAATGTGACTAATTTAACCAAGTTATTACTGAAGAGACATTTTATGCAAACATACTGCATAAAATCAATATGTATCTAAACATACAGTCATGTTTTCCCTTCTAATAATGTTACATGCTACACAAACTTTCCATTTCTATGTTAAGATTCTAATCAGCAGTAAAAAATACTGCTTCCCAGAACTGCTGGAAAACTACAGCAAACTGACTTGGGAGAGCAGAGCTGGAAGAAAGGCAAGTCTCTTAATCCCAGCACTTTGGGAAGCCGAGACAGGCGGATCACGAGGTCAGGAGATGGAGACCATCCTGGCTAACACGGTGAAACCCCGTCTCTACTAAAAATACAAAAAACTAGCCGGGTGAGGTGGCGGGCGCCTGTAGTCCCAGCTACTCCGGAGGCTGAGGCAGGAGAATGGCGTAAACCCGGGAGGCGGAGCTTGCAGTGAACTGAGATCCGGCCACTGCACTCCAGCCCAGGCGACAGAGCAAGACTCCGTCTCAAAAAAAAAAAAAAAAAAAAAGGCAAGTCTCCCCTGGATGAACAGAATCAAGCCAGGGCGTGCTAGGGCTGTGTCAGGCTGACTTTTAGCTTTTTAGAAACTCCTCAAGTGCTTGGCTTAAAATGCTTAAGAAAGTCAACACACACTATTATCCACCAGAAAAACTTTCTGGCTTGCCCTAACTCCCCAGATCCCAAATCAAAGCATGAGCACAAGTTCTACAAAAACAGCCCTCTATGCAAACCTCCAAGGGTGGAATCCTTGTCTGACTTTCGTAAGAGGGTGTGTAAAGCAACATACCAGTAAGGGCAGATTTGAAAATCCCAGCTCTGATATGCACTCGCTACATAATTCTTGTAGCTGAACTCAAATTGAACTCAAATGACCTCAATATATTTTAGGTAGAAAGAGTACTTTTTTTTTTTTTTTTGGAGACGTGGTCTTGCCCTGTTGCCTGGGCTAGTCTGCAACTCCTGGGTTCAGAGGAGTTTGCATGAAATGACGCCTTTCATTTACAGGTACATGCCACTATGCCCAGCTCCTTTATTCTTTTTTTTGAGACAGGGTCTTGCTCTGTTACTCAGGCGCCAGTGGCACCATCATGGCTCACTGCAGCCTCAAACTCCTGGGCCCAAGGGATCCTCTCATCTCAGCTTCCTGAGTAGCTGAGGCTACAGGTGTGTACCACCATGCCCAGTTAGTTTTCTATTTTTTGTAGAAATGGGGACTCACTAAGTTGCCCAGGCTGGTTTTGAACTCTGGCTTCAAGTGATCCTCCTGCCACAGCCTCTCACAGTGCTGGGATTACAGGTATAAGCCACCATGCCTGCCCCCCAACTTTTTTTTTTTTAAGAAACAGGTTCTTCTTGCTTTGTTGCCCATGCTGGCCTTGAACTCCTGGACTCAAGCAATCCTTCCACGTCAGCTTCCAGATTAGCAGAAGGAGCAATTCTGAAAAAGCCCAGAGGCTATATATTCTCATGCCAGAGGACTATGCTTGTGATATGCTCAGAATAGCTAAAATGGTCTGTGCAGGGACAAGGAGTTCCTAAGGGAAAGTGGAGTATCTCCCCATCCAACCACAAGTGGAATAACAAGAACCAGATAGAAAAGCAGCGCACCAGGCCGGCCCGGTGGCTCACGCCTGTAATCCCAGCATTTTGGGAGGCTGAGGCGGGCGGATGGATCACGAGGTTAGGAGATCGAGACCATCCTGGCTAACACGGTGAAACCCCGTCTCTACTAAAAAATACAAAAAACTAGCCGGGCCTGGTGGCGGGCGCCTGTAGTCCCAGCTACTCGGGAGGCTGAGGCAGGAGAATGGCATGAACCCGGGAGGTGGAGCTTGCAGTGAGCCGAGATGGCGCCACTGCACTCCAGTCTGGGCCACAGAGCGAGACTCCGTCTCAAAAAAGAAAAGAAAAGCAGCACACCAGACTCGTGCACACTTCTATGGGTCACCTGACTTCCCAAAACGATCAGCTTTGCAAGAGACATGGGGATTTACGAAGCGTGCAACCCTGGTGAGGACTCAATCCTACATGCTTCTGGGTGAGGTCTAGTTGAGGGCACAACCAGCATAATCGCTGATTTGGGGATGATCTCCCAGTTTAAACTGCAAGTCCAGTTTCAGGAAGACGTGGCCTGACATAAGCCCTAGAGCGGACATTAACTTTTTTTTTTTTTTTTCCCTGGGGGCGGGGGGCAGAGTCTCGCTCTGTAGCCCAGGCTGGAGTGCAGTGGTGTGATCCTGGCTCACCGCAACCTCCACCTCCTGGGTGCAAGTGATTCTCCAGCCTCAGCCTCCCGAGGGACTGGGATTACAGGAACCCACCACCACACCCAGCTAATTCTTGTATTTTTAGTAGAGACAGGGTTTCACCATGTTGGCCAGGCTGGTTTTGAACTCCCGACCTCAAGTGATCCACCCGCCTCGGCCTCCCAAAGTGCTGGGATTACAGGCGTGAGCCACCGCGCCCAGCTAGACATTAACTTTTAAGACTGAAGAGTCCTAGCAATCCAGAGACTTACAGTGTTCCTGTAGCTGAGCTGTCTGCAGCACTGCGGATCAGCCAGGGTGACCAGTTGGATCGAGGATCTACCTCTATGCTGTGCACTGGCCCCTAGTCCCTCAGGCCCACTCCACAACTCTCTCTGCCCTACTGTCTTCCCCACTGCTACGTTTTCCCTCCCAGTTCATTTATTCCAATTAGCACATGCACAAGCTATGCTATTTCCCTTCTTTAAAACAAAACCCTCTCCTTTACCCCATATCCCCTTCCAGTTACTCCATTTGTCTTCTCCCTTTTACAGAAAAATCTCTGAAAGAATTGTTTGTGGCTGGGCGCGGTGGCTCACGCCTGTAATCCCAGTACTTTGAGAGGCCGAGGTGGGCGGATCACCTGAGGTCGGGAGTTCGACACCAGCCTGACCAACATGGAGAAACCCCATCTCTACTAAAAATACAAAAATCAGCTGGGTGTGGTGGCACATGCCTGTAATCCCAGCTACTTGGGAGGCTTAGGTGGGAGAATCGCTTGAACTCGGCGGTGCGGGGGGCGGAGGTTGCGGTGAGCAGAGATTGCGCCATTGCACTCCCTGGGCAAAAAGATAGAAAATCGGGCCGGGTGTGGTGGCTCAAGCCTGTAATCCCAGCACTTTGGGAGGCCGAGACGGGCGGATCACGAAGTCAGGAGATCGAGACCATCCTGGCTAACACGGTGAAACCCCGTCTCTACTAAAAAATACAAAAAACTAGCCGGGCGAGGTGGCGGGCGCCTGTAGTCCCAGCTACTCGGGAGGCTGAGGCAGGAGAATGGCGTGAACCCGGGAGGCGGAGCTTGCAGTGAGCTGAGATCCGGCCACTGCACTCCAGCCCTGGCGACAGAGCAAGACTCCGTCTCAAAAAAAAAAAAAAAGAAAAAAAAAAAAGAAAATCAGTCTCAAAAAAAAAAAAGGAATTGGTTGTACTGTTTCACCTTCCTGTCCTCCCACTTCCCCTAGAACCTACTCCAATTAGGCACCACTCAAACAAATGCTTTGCTCACCAATGACCTTGCTAGTGTAGAAGTACTCCTGATGCCTCCCTCCATGGGAAGTGAGCCCCATTACTGGAACGTTCCTGTGAGTCTGGAAGGAGCCGTTAGGTATAGACTGCCCTGCCACTTCCTCCCTCTCAGAACCTCGGCTGCCTTCAGGGGACATATGCACTGCGTTCCTCGTAACTTCTGCTACTCAAAGAGTGATCCCCACGATGGCAATACTGACATCACTTGGAAGCTTATTAGAAGAGCAGAATCTCAGGCTCCGCCCAAGCCCTACTCAGAACCTGCATTTTAGTATGATCCCCAGGTGATTCTGGTGCACAATAAAGTTCAAGAAGTACTACTCTAAACTGCCTCATTCTCAGGTTCAGTCTTACAAAATAAATCCAGGCCGGGCACGGTGGTTCACGCCTGTAATCCCAGCACTTTGGGAGACCGAGGCGGGCAGATCATGAGGTCAGGAAATCGAGACCATCCTGGCTAACACAGTGAAACCCCATCTCTACTAAAAATACAAAAAAAAAAAACAAAAAAACAAAAATTAGCCGGGCGTGGTGGCGGGCACCTGTAGCTGGGGAGGCTGAGGCAGGAGAATGGCGTGAACCCGGGAGGCAGACCTTGCAGTGGGCCGAGATCGTGCCACTGCACTCCAGCCTGGGCGACAGAGTGAGACTCCGTCTCAAAAAAAAAAAAAAAAAGGAAACAAATCCAGTGTTCCCAATCCTAGATGTAACCACATTTTCTAACAGGGGGGGTATTTTGGTCTCCCATCTCCCATCTGTCTTATTTTTTCTCAATTGATTCTGAAATTGGGAAAATTCAGCGTATTCCCTGGTTCCCTCGGACTTCTTACACCTTTCAGTTGCCAAAACCTGTGGTCCCTGCTCAGTCCTTACTGTAACCTATTGGCTGCCCTGGACAAAGCGACCACTTCCTCAGTCTTCCACACTCTCCCTCCATGGCCACTGCTTGTCCTCCTGGCTGGACTGCTCTCCCTGACCTCTATGTGTCGGAACGCACCAAGCTCCAAGATCTAGTCCTTGGTTCCTGTCAGCTACACACACTCTCCAAGTCTCCTTCCCTGCCTGAGCCTCGATCTGCTGTCTTCATGCTGACAACTCCAAATGTGTGTTTCCAGCCCCAACCACTCCTCTTGAATCCCGCTAGTCCAGCCAACTGTTTTGTTGACTACACATTGGGTGCATGTGTTGGCATCTGAAAGTGAACATGACAAATTATTTTTATGTATTTTTTTTGAGACGGAGTTTCGCTCTTTGTTGCCCAGGCTGGAGTGCAGTGGCATGACCTCAGCTCGCTGCTACCTCCACCTCCTGCGTCCAAGTGGTTCTCCTGTCTCGGCCTCCCAAATAGCTGGGATTACAGGCGCCCGCCACCACGCCCGGTTAATTCTGTATTTTTAGTAGAGACACGGTTTCACCATGTTGGCCAGGCTGGTCTCATCATGTTGGCCAGGCTGGTCTCAAATCCCTGACCTCAGGTGGTCTGCCCGCCTCGGCCTCCCAAAATGCTATTTTTTTTTTTTTTAACAGGGTTTCACTCTGTTGACCAGGCTGCAGTGCAGTGGCAAGATCACAGCTCACTGTAGCTTCCAACTCCTGGGCTCAAGCGATCCTTCTGCCTCAGCCTCCTGGGTATCTGGGACTAGTGGCGTGCACCATCATGCCCAGCTAATTTTTAATTGTTTGTAGAGATGGGGTCTCGCTACGTTGCCCAGGCTGGTCTCGAAGTCTTGGCCTCCCAAAGTGCTGGGATTATAGGCATACCATTCTCAGCTTTTGTTCTACCAACTGTCTTCACCTTAGGAAACTGCAATGCTGTTCCTTTCACTCAGGCACTTACCCTTTTAGTTACTTTCTTTCCAACTCTTTATGAAGTTTCTCAGAGAACTGTTAGTTCTAACTTCAAAATGTACCCTGAATCTGCCCATTTCGTCCTACCTATACTGCTACTACCTTAGTCTAAGCCACCGTCTCCTCTCCTGGAATATTGGGGTAACAATCTTATTTTGTCCCTTTTTTCTACTTGTCCCTGCCTGAGTACAAAGACTGTTTTCCACTCAGCAGTCAGAATGGTCTTTTAAAAACGCAAATAAGCCCCTGTGACTTCTCTGCTCCAAAGCCTTCAATGGCTTCCCATTCACTCTAATGAAATTCCAAGTCCTCACCTCAGCCCTAAATACCCTGGTCCCTGGCTACTTTCTGATGTCTTCTATTGCGCTCCCAGTCCCTGACTCCATACCAGTGACCTTGCTATTTCTGGAACCTACTGAGGACACTCCTGCCTCAAGTGATTCGTTTCTCTACTTGGAGACTTCTTTGCCCAGGGGTTTGCATGGCTTACCTTATCGTTTATTTCCAGAGTCTGCTCAAATGTGATCTCCTAAGAGAGGCCTTCCCTGACTATGCTATCTAAACACATCCCTCCTTCCCACCCCTCTTCCATCCTTTTATTTAGCTGCTTTCCTCCAAAATACTTACGACTGATGTTGTTAATTTGTTTAAACAATGTCTTCCCCACTGGAATGGGAGGGCACAAGTGCGTAGGCTTGCTTTGTTTCCTGCTGAGTTACTGCACACAGCGGCACACCAGGCACAGGGTGGGTACTCAAATATTTGTTGGAACAAATCATTGCTTCTAACCTGAGGGCTGCTCCTCCCTCCCTTCTTCTGTTTCTCCCCAAACACCCAAGACAGTGGCCCCTGCTCATGCTCTGCTCATGATGAGGGCTTGTTAAATTGACATGCTGGAATTTTCAAATCCTCATTTACCCTTCCCCACCCCAAAAAAACCAACATGGCCAGGCACAGTGGCTCACACCTGTAATCCCAGCACTTTGGGAGGCCGAGGTGGGCGGATCACCTGAGGTCAGGAGGTTGAGACCAGTCTGGCTAACATGCTAAAACCCCGTCACTACTAAAAATATATATATATTTTTTTGAGACGGAGTCTCGCTCTGTCGCCCGGGCTGGAGTGCAGTGGCCGGATCTCAGCTCACTGCAAGCTCCGCCTCCCGGGTTCACGCTATTCTCCTGCCTCAGCCTCCCGAGTAGCTGGGACTACAGGCGCCCGCCACCTCGCCCGGCTAGTTTTTTTGTATTTTTTAGTAGAGACGGGGTTTCACCGTGTTAGCCAGGATGGTCTCGATCTCCTGACTTTGTGATCCGCCCGTCTCGGCCTCCCAAAGTGCTGGGATTACAGGCTTGAGCCACCACGCCCGGCCTAAAAATATTTTTTTAAAAATTAGCCAGGTGTGGTAGCAGCCGCCGGTAACTGCAACTACTTGGAGGCTGAGGAAAAAGAATTGCTTGAACTGGGGAGGCAGAGGTTGCAGTGAGCTGAGATTGTGCCATTGTACACCAGCCTGGGCAACAAGAGTGAAACTCTGTCTCAAAAAAATAATAGGCAGGGCACGGTGGTTTACGCCTGTAATCCTAGCAGTTTGGGAGGCCGAGGCAGGTGGATCACGAGGTCAGGAGTTTTGAGACCAGCCTGGCCAACATGCTGAAACCCTTCTCTACTAAAAATAAAATCAGCTAGGATGTGGTGGTGGGTGCCTGTAATCCCAGCTACTTGGGAGGCTGAGGCAGGGAGAATCGCTTGAACCCAGGAGGTGGAAAGTTGCAGTGAGCTGAGATCACGCCACTGCACTCCAGCCTGGACGACAGAGTGAGACTCCATCTCAAAAAAAATAAAAATAAATAAATAATAATAAAAATAAAAATACAAAAATTAGCCAGGCGTGGTGGTACACGCCTGTAATCCCAGCTACTCAGGAGGCTTAGGCAGGACAGTCACTTGAACCCAGGAGGCAGAGGTTGCAGTGAGCGGAGATCATGCCACTGCATTCCAGTCTTGGTGACAGAGCAAGACTCTGTCTCAGACAAAAAAAAAAAAAAAGCCAACACAACACTACAGAATTATTGGAAGGCATACAAGGAGGCTTCAGGAGAAAAACGACAAATCTTCCAGCCAAAACAACCACTTACATCTTTGGGAGAAAAGTACTTTCAAAGAAACAGCACCATATTAGCTTTCTTGTTTATATAAAAACCACCACTTTGAATATCAGAAAGGAACACTTAAGTGATGATATCGTGACTTCTGTCTTAGAAAGGTATTATCTTTGCAAGTCAAGAAAAGAAATCTTTGTGTAATTACCTTTCAAGGGGTGCAAGAATAAATGCACATCGAGAGCCTTCAGATGCACTGGCTGTACCTTTATTATTTTTACCTCGTTCACTAATAGTTCCGTGATGCAAGGTTACCATACACAGTTAGATAATGTCTGCATTGCACATCTAAGGCTATACAGCAAAAGAATCAGAATTAGTACAAATACAAGAACTATATTTACAGTCTGTATACTCAAGCTCCAAACATCAGATAATATTTACAAAATAAAACATGAAAATGAAAATCCAAAATTAATAATGTACATTGTTGCTAATGTGCTCAACTCCTTCACTGGGGAGAGATCAGTTTGCAAAGTCTTGGTTCAAAAAGGCCACTTATGCATTATGGGTTTTGTTGTCATGTGTGAGGATGGTGACAAGAGACTTGCAATCTCAACAGACAAGTACTTTAGAGCCACAAAGTCTAAGACGATGCCTTAAATACAAGAAGGCTGGTGGACTCCTCAGGTGAACTGATGCCAGAATACGCAGAATGAAAAAAAAAAAGAACTCGAAGACATGAAGAACAACACACAACAGCCAGGGTTTGGCAAGAGACCAACCTCAGCTCAGACTTTCCATCCGAGCACAGCCGTTTGGCTGTGAGCTTTTTACATGAATTTTATAGCAACTCTGATTTCTTCCTTTAAATGATTGGAGGCTTTTTAAAGATCCTATGGGGCTCAAATACTAACTTCATAAATGGCCTTTTGAACAATAGCAGCAAATAATCTCTCAGCTGATATTTCCATTTACTAAGGAAGCACAAATTAAAACATTCCTGCCACACAGTCACGGTCTGGCCACACACCGGGGTGAATCACTGGCCCTGGTGAACAACTGTAGTGCACACAAGTTAGAGTCCTATGTAAACACATCCAGCAAACCTTCTGGGAGCAGCAGCAAAATCAATCTTTTCTTTTGAGACAGAGTCCTGCTTTGTCACCTGGGCTGGAGTGCAATGATGCAATCTCAACTCACTGCAGCCTCCACCTCCCAGGTTCAAGCGATTCTCCTGCCTCAGCCTCCCGAGTAACTGGGATTACAGGCACATGCCACCACGCCTGGCTACTTTTTGTATTTTTAGTAGAGACGGGGTTTCACCATGTTGGCCAGGCTGGTCTCGAACTCCTGACCTCAGGAGATCCACCTGCCTTGGCCTCCCAAAGTGCTGGGATTACAGGCGTGAGCCACCACACCCAGCTGATTTTTTTCTTTTTAAGGGGCAGGTTAACAATCACATTTTAAAAGGGAACCAAAAGAAAAACTGAAAGACCCAAGTGAAACAAGCCCTGATACTGTCCCTTGGAACCCGAGCGGGACACAGCATGAGGGAAATGCGGAAAGAGTAGCGATGAGTGTGCACACTGGAGGATCTCTTCTCTCCAATCCACTGTGCAAGTAAGTATAGCTGGATAAATATACATAGACCTGACAAAATTAAATATCCCTGTAAATTAGATAATAAGCAGCAGGCAACAAAGTCTTTGCTTTGGAATATGTGCCAGGCAAAGTCATCTTGTTTTTAGATCCCAAGAGACAGTTCACAATGACTTAGTTCCTTCATCTGAAATGAGCTGAAAAATCCATAAAAAATAGGAGCAGTTATCTGAAGTCTATATGACTGAAGGGAAAAAAAACATATCAAATAATAGTGGTTTTTTAGTTGGGAAACTCACTCCATTGTCCCTTGCGGTCAGCACGTTTAACAACGAGCTGGGGCTCAGGTGCCCGGCCACTGCCACAGGCAGCCCTTGCCTGTGCTCCTGACTAGCGCATGGGCTGGCCGACCCTGCACAGTCCTGGCCTGAGCGCTGGCTGACTCCCAGGAGGGGACACAGACACAGAGAGGGTCTGAGCACTGATTTGGGGCTGGTAGTGAGGCCGTATTTTGCTTTGACGGGAGAAAGGAGGATGAGAGAGAGAGGAGGAGGTGATTAGTTTTAACTAGCACTCATTTCTTTGAATTTGCCTAAGAATTCTCTTTCCTGCCTTTTACATTTTTTTGCTTATTTAAAGGCGTGCTTTAAGAAAATAAATAAATAAATAAAGGTGGTTTCCTTAAGGGCTGGGTTTCTTAACTTTCCCGCCACAACAGCAACAACTAGAGCCTCATAAACAGTTCCTGCCACAAATCTTCTCTGAGAGCTTCAGAGTGGGGATGGTTCTGTCGGGCAAAGGAGCACCCACCCTGGACGTGCTGGGGGCCAGCAGAGGCTGTCTGTACCTGCCAGCCGCAGCAGGGGCTCCCCAGAGGGTGGAGAGCATGCAGAACACGACCACTCTGCTCCTTCTGGCTCCCTAAGAGGCCTTCTTATCCGGGCACGCGATGAACAGACAGTCCAGTTTGGCCTATTCTAATGTCTGATACTTCCAAAGCAAAGACTTACCAAACCAGTTTTGTATGAGTTAGAAGAAAAACCAAAGTCATTTCAGTGTATCTATCACATAATTTCAAACTCTCAGGCTTCTCACTGTCCTGTGTCACAGACATGGATCCTCTGTCACACTTTGTAACAGCAGCATCAATGACTTAATTTTAAAAGTGACCTTCAAATTCCATCTTCATTTCCCTGAAATTAGATTTGATTCCAGTCCAGGCAGCCATCTCTAAGCACCGACAGATCCTGCTGGTTTGAATAGAACCAGAAGGGCATACTGTGTCCATCAGACAATGAAACTTCTAACTACATTAAAAAATCTCACCTACCACTTAGAAAACAAATAACATCAGAGTTAGTGACCTATGTTTTAATGGGAGGAAGAAAATTTAAAAAAAAATCCACCATAGAGTTTCCGCTGGTCACTTTTCAGGTACAGACACAGCCTGTGATTCTATCCTCTCCTTTCTCTCTCCGTGATTCACTTTTCCTCCTCTTCACAATGCAGTGATAAGGAGTGAAGCTGGGAGACCTGTTCGTCAGAGATGAGCCCAACCAGGAAGTGAGAAACCAAGGTGTGGACGACGACACAAGTCTCCCTAGCAACAACTCTGCAGAGGCGTGCGAGGCCCTGGCCTTTGCTGCATGAAGCGAGAAGTCATCCAGCTACCTATCGCCTGAGAGTCAGCAACCTCAAGGCCGAGGACCTCACCAAGTAGGAGCGAGCAGATACCTTCCTGAATGCCTGAGCGATGGTGAAACAGAGAGGTCTGAGCAAGGGAAGTAAAGGATGGTGTAAAACAATCCCAAGACAACTGGCAAAGCAACTGAAGTCTCTGGAGGCTTTCCTTTCCCCTCTCATCCTGGGAAACTTACTGGCAGCTGAAAGAGACAGACTTATCTTCTCTGATGGTCTCAGAAGCCAGACGACCTGGTCTGTCAGAAGGAAAGAAGACTCTGTCCACAGTGAGCACCCTCCGTTCTCCCTGGGCAGTGTTTCCACACCAGATGGAGACGAGCAGGGAATACGCAACAAACCCTGCGGCCCAGGCTCCCGGGACACCCTTCTGTGCCCCTAGGCATATTGTGTTTTGTTTGGAGTAGTGGTCACAGTTAAGTTTTAATCCTCGGATCCAGAAAGCAAAGCCTGCCACATTTGCTTATTTGTGAGTATAGAGAGCATCACTGAAAGCATCTTCCACTTGACAAGCATCAATGAAAATGACTGCTGGATTCAGAGGGTGACTTCCAAGTGTATGCCTGAAAGCTACATTTCTTTGATCAAAGGGAGCTGTAACAATCACAAGGTCACTATTCAGCATTATCTTTTTTTTTTTTTTTTGAGATGGAGTCTTGTTCTGTCACTCAGGCTGGAGTGCAGTGGTGCAATCTTGGTTCACTGCAACCTCCGCCTCCTGGGTTCAAGCAATTCTCCTGCCTCAGGCTCCCAAGTAGCTGGAATTACAGGAGTGTGCCACCATGCCGACTAATTTTGTATTTTTAGTAGAGACGGGGTTTCACCATATTGGCCAGGCTGGTCTTGAACTCCTGACCTCGTGATCCGCCCGCCTCGGCCTCCCAAAGCGCTTGGATTACAGGCGTGAGCCACTGTGCCCAGCCTACCCAGCATTATCTTAATCATAACAGTGACCATCAAGTTTATCACCAGAAAGTGAAACACTCCCGCCTTATGGAACATTTATGTATGACATGGCACTAATTCCAACTGTACCACCACCATCACTAATGCCAAAATCAGAACTGAGACACTCCTAGAAAAGAGCTTCCCTCCCAGCAGAGAAAAAACAGTGGGCAGGAATCCTGCTGTGAGGAGCTACAAGCCTCCCACCGCCTGCTGCCGTCATGGCCCACAGCCAAACCCTGGGGTCCCCTGAAGTCCACCCAAAGCATCGTTGGCATTTCCCTTCACACGAGGTCAAGAGCAGCCACTGTCCCAGGCGCACTGAAAAAGCCTCTCTTCTCCTCTCTACCAGTAAATAAAAATTCCATAATTATGCTCTAAAAAGCCCCAACTTTGACTCAGAATATAACTGTTCCAATTCTATGCTCACCACCACCTTTTCCCCGAATGGAAATGCAGGGATTAGCCTTGGCAAAAAGAGACAGAGGGGGAAAAAACGATTGTTTTTTTCCTCTCAGGTTCTAAAAAGGCCAGATGTCTCCTCCCTTAGTCTCTAAGCCACCCAAGAAAAATTAAAGTGATATCACAAACAGAGAAAAGAAGAAAAAAGTATCATGTTGTCTTCAAAAACAGACAAAGGTGTCTGGTGACAGCAGCACAGACATCAGAGGTGGTCATGATGGGGACCTGTCATACAAAAGGAAGCCAAAGTACACCCACAATTATTTGGAGATTCACCACATCCCCTCAGAGCTTTTGTGTTTGTGTGTGTGTGTTTGTGTGTATTTAAAAACATTTTTTCCTTTTGTTAGGCCACATGCTACTAACAAGATTCTCAGCACAGGAAAAAAGAAAAGAGTACAGAGCAATGGAGATGGGGACGGGAGAGCTGGAAAAGTGCTGGACAAGGAGGGAGAAGTAGTTAAGCCACAGGATTACATACAAGAGTCACCGTCAAGAATCACAAAGAGAAATGAGAGGTAACGTTTTATCTCTCGAAGGCGAGTGAGGGCACTCGGCAGAGTCACTTAGTATTTCGGCTGGCTCGGGCATCTGCGGGAAAGCTTTGACCTATGGGGGACAAACGGGGAGATAGGATTAGAAGTCTGGGTACAAGTGTTGGCCCCTCACAGTCCTCTCCCTCTGAGGCTCCCTCCTGGAGCATCTTCCTATTTGGCACCGCAGGCCTAGGCCTCTAAACTTTCTACTCCGGGACCCTGTGACACAAGCCCTTAGAGAGCCTGAGGCTGAATCACAGGGCTGGAGGTTGGGAGGCCATTAAGATTCTCACTGTCTTGCCTTTACTCTCTGCCCTGGGCCCCATATGCAGACCTCTTGAGAACAAACAGACAAAGAAGAAAAATAATTGGTGCACATGTGTGACCAGAGTCTCCCTGGTGGCTCGGAACATGACGATGTCTTACAAGATGCAGAGGCCTCATTACCACCCCACAACCAATTTACACACCTGTCCTTCCTCTGTTTTAAATTTATTTTGAAAAATACTTCCTTTCAAGCCAGACGTGGTGGCTCACGCCTGTAATCCCAGCACTTTGGGAGGCCAAGGAGGGCAGATCACCTGAGGTCAGGAGTTCAAGACCAGCCTGGCCAACATGGTGAAACCCCGTCTCTACTAAAAATACAAAAAAAATTAGCTGGATGTGGTGGTGGGCACCTGTAATCCCAGCTACTCGGGAGGCTGAGGCAGGAGAATGGCTTGAACCTGGGAGGTGGAGGTTGTGGTGAGCCAATATAGTGCCATTGCACTCCAGCCTGGGCCACACAAGGCGAAACTCCATCTCAAAAAAGAAAAAAAAAAGAAAAATACTTCCTTTCCTATTTATCTTCATATTCCTGAAGCCAAAAGCCAAAGAGAAAGAAAACACAGAACAACTTCTAGACTGGGTGCAGTGGCTCACACCTATAATCCCAGCACTTTGGGAGGCCAAGTTGGGTGGATCATTTGAGGTCAGGAGTTCGAGACCAGCCTGGCCATTATGGTAAAACCCCATCTCTACAAAAAATATAAAAATTAGCCAGGCATGGTGGCGCGTGCCTGTAGTCTCAGCTACTGGGGAGGCTGAGTCAGAAGAATCGCTTGAACCAGGGGCGGAGGTTGCAGTGAGCCAAGATGAAGCCACTGCACTTCAGCGAGATACAGTGAGACTCGGTCTCAAAAAAAAAAAAAAAACCAACAAAAACAACAACAAAAACAACTTCTTACCGTATTGTGCCAGCGAGAAGTGGGTTGAAGGCATACAACCAGTCGTTCATGTCTTTGTCATTCAGGGCCTGCAAAAGGACCCCACGGTGCTTTGTGCAGACAGCAAAGGTGTTTGGTGTCTGAAAGAAAAATGCAGGTAGACAAGAAAGTTACTACAAAGACAGCGATGGGGATTGCCTTGCCATATTCCCAAGGCATATAGCACTTCACAAAGGAAGTTCAAGACCAGAGAGAAAAGGGAAATTTCACTCCACAGAACAGAGAGTGCAGAACTCAAAAGGGAAGGAAGGGCACATGTGGCGATAAGAAACCAAGATAGGCAGGACGGACCTTCACCATGGCCTGCTGGTCCTCGCTGTACTCCACCTGTGCTGTGGACAGGTTAATGATTCCACGCTCCACAGGGTCTTTGTCACTGTTATAGATGAAGACATAAGGCCGACGGACGACAACAAAATGTTTAGCCCAGTTACTGTAAAGTGGCTCCTTGAAATGAAGGTATCCTTTCTTAGAGACCACTGAGCTAAAAAGGACAATATGACATAAAGTTAGTCTCTCACAAAAAGAAAATAATCATGTGCTGAGGACCATCAAAATATGCCACACCTAGGCCAAGATTCAACAAAACAGGCAAATGACCTCTTTGGCCTAGAATCTTATCTGCCAAAGTAATGCAGCAAAAGAGTGAAACCATGCCATGGCAACCTGCTGCGCCAGGGTGCAGATGCATCATGAGACCCAACTGGAGAAACCCGGGCCGGCCCTCTCACCCCAGACTGAACCTGCATTAGACTACAGTACAGACCCCACACAGAAGAGCTGTCCAGTCAGTTCTTCTTGTGGATGTGTTTTTTGTAGACGGAATTCCTGCTTAATATAGTACTCACCCTGGTCTAATTTCTTCAATATCTGGAACAAGATTGAGAAATTCGTTTTTTCCTGCTCGGGCCAAATAGGGCGTTTCCACAGCTGGGACAATCTGAAACTGTTCAAATTCTGCGCAGGGACTAGAGGCCCGGGAATTGGCTTCTGGGGTCCTTTAAAAGAGAGAGATTAGAAAGAAAAGGGTAACAACAGTATCAGTTATGATCAAGGCATACTGAGTACTGTCTCACTGGGAGGAATACAATGCCCCTCCCTAAACCCCAGCTACAAACTTGAGTTTCAGAGAGCTCAGCTGAGGAGACGAGCTAGCTTCAGAAAGTTAACTCTGAATTCAACTGGTATTATCCTTCTGAAGTTATGAAAGGAAACTGATCATTGATGACCACTGGGTCACACAGTCTCTCTGCCTATATTAAAGCCATCTGAACACATTATCTGGAATATGAACTTTATTCCTTTATATGTTTCTTTTTAGTCTCATCACCAAAAGTGATGTTTCTCAAAGTGTGCTCCCAGCCAGCAGCATCAGCTTCACCTGGAAAACTGTTCAAAACCTCAAATTCCTAGACTCCAAGCCAGACCTACAGAACGAGAAACTCTGGGTGGGTTTGAGCCACGGGGGCTTCAACAAGCCTCCCAGGGGATGATGATGTACACTGAAGTCTCAGAGGGCCACTGCCTTAGAAAATGGAAGAGAAAGCAAACAAATGGGAAGACCCTGGGTTCCTGAACGGTCATGCAGAGTAGACCTGTACCACTGACCTGGACCTGGACCAGCCCTCATGACTACTGTGTGATAAATAAATTCCTATACTCTGTATTGTTAGGTATCTTTGTAGAGCAATGTAGCATTGTATCGCACTAATTCTAAAAAGTCAATTTTAACATTTTTTATACTTTATTATCTTTTTTTTTTTTTGAAACCGAGTTGGCCTGGTGCAGTGGCTCACGCCTGTAATCCCAGCACTTTGGGAGGCCGAGGTGGGCAGATCACCTGAGGTCGGGAGTTTGAGACCAGCCTGACCAACATGGCGAAACCCCGTCTCTACTAAAAATACAAAAATTAGCTGGGCGTGGTGGTGGATGCCTGTAATCCCAGCTACCCAGGAGGCTGAGGCATGAGAACTGCTTGAACCCGGGAGGTGGACGTTGCAGTGAGCTGAGATCGCGCCACTGTACTCCAGCCTGGGCGACAGAGTGAGACTGTCTCAAAAAAAAAAAAAAAAAAAAAAAATTGCCGGCGCAGTGGCTCACACCTGTAATCCCAGCACTTTGGGAGGCCGAGGCAGGCGGATCACCAGGTCAGGAGACCAAGACCATCCTGGCTAACACGGTGAAACCCCATCTCTACTAAAAATACAAAAAATTAGCCGGGCGTGGTGGCAGGCGCCTGTAGTCCCAGCTATTTGGGAGGCTGAGGCAGGAGAATGGTGTGAACCCAGGAGGTGGAGCTTGCAGTGAGCTGAGATCGCGCCACTACACTCCAGTCTGGGTGACAGAGGAAGACTCCCTCTCAAAAAAAAAAAGAAATAGAATCTCACTCTGTCACCCAAGCTGGCATGCAGTGGTGCAATCTCGGCTCACTGCAACCTCTGCCTCCCAATCTTCCTGCCTCAGCCTCCCTAGTAGCTGGGATTACAGGTACATGCCCCTATGCCTGGAGGCTCACTGCAGCCTCAACCTCCCAGGCTCAAGCAATCCTCCCACCTCAGCCTCCTGAGTAGCTGGAACCACAGGTGCATGCCATCATGCCTAACTATTTTATTTACTTTTTGTAGAGATGAGGGTCTCCCTATGTTGCCCAGGCTGATCTCAAACTTGTGGGCTGACGCAATCCTTCCACCTCAGCTCTCCAAAGTGCTGGGATTACAGGTATGAGCCATTGCACTCAGCCACCACTTATTAAATTGGGATTCATCTTATAATTGATGGCATGCTGAAGTTAGTTGTCAGTGCTTTTTCTTCTTCGTGACACAGAATAGTCCCTACAGTCTGTGGCATCCTAAATTTAATGAAATTACCTGGTTGTGTTATTTTCTCCAGTCACCTTTGCCTGAGTCAGTGCTGGTACAATAAGATAGACAGGTGGATAACCAGATGAGAATAACTGATGGAGATGCACAAGAGTGAGGGTGTGTTGCAAAGAACAGATTATGATGATGAATCATGGACTCTATAGACTAAATTTGTCTTTTTCTTTCTCTTTTTTTTAGGGACAGGGTCTTGCTCTGTCGCCCAGGGTGGAATGCAGTTGTGCAATAATAAAACCTCACTGCAACCTTAAACTCCTGGATTCAAGCAATCCTCCCACTTCAGCCTCCCAAGTAGCTGGGACCACAGACACAGGCCACCACGCCTTACTCTCTTATTTATTTTTTGTAGAGATGGCATCTTGCTATGTTGCCAAGGCTGGTCTCGAACTCCCAGCCTCAAGCAATCCTCCCGCCTTGGCATCCCAAAGTGCTGGGAACCACCTCACCTGGCCTTGTCTTTATTTTTCTTACCTACATAATTTGCTGTGGAATCAAAATATTTTTTTCCAAAACAGTTTCAAAATATTTTTCCCAAGATAGGACTTCCTATGTCTGTTATTATGACTGGGGAGACAAGTAGCGGTAGGAATGGAGGACAAAACTAGCAGAAAGGGATGAAGAAGATAGTCATCATGAGCTGCTGATGCAGAAGGTTAATAAGCCAATATGTGAAGAGCTGCCAGTAGCTAGCACCTCTCCAGTCACCATGATAGCCAAAAAGGCTCCCACACATTTCCAAATGCTGCCTAGGGAGAAGGTGCTGCCTTCAGTCAAGAACCATTGAGCTAAAGGAAGGTTGACATTTACCTTGGTTCTTTGATTGACTTCTCTCAGTGAAATCTGGGTACTTACTTCTGATCCAAAGAGTTGCTCCTAGAGTCTACCAGAGAGGGGCAGGTGGAAGAGGGAGTGAGGGTGGCACTGCTGAAACTGGACTCAGAGGGATCCCGTCCAATTGGAGAGATATCAGACAACTGGAAGCAAACCAAACACTACAAGTTACATTCAGCTGAAAAAAGCTACCTCTACAATAACAATAGCGAGTTTCAACAACCAGAGCCTCACTTTGATACATCTTGTTTCAGAAAGTCATTTAAGAAAAAAGCCCATAAGTACAATTATTATTTATCAATAAATAAATACATAGATAAAATTTTAAGAGACAAGGCCTTGCTCTGTTGCCCAGACTGGAGTGCAGTGGTGCAATCTCAGCTCACTGCAACCTCCACCTCCCGGGTTCAAGCAATTCCCCTGCCTCAGCCTCCTGAGTAGCTGGGATTACAGGCGTGAGCCACCACGCCTGGCCCATTGTTTTGTTTTGGGTTTTTTTTTTTGAGGCGGAGTTTCACTCTTGTTGCCCAGGCTGGAGTGCAATGGTGTGATCTCGGCTCACCGCAACCTCCACCTCCCAGGTTCAAGCGATTCTCCTGCCTCAGCCTCCTGAGTAGCTGGGATTACAGGCATGCGCCACCACACCTGGCTAATTTTGTATTTTTAGAGATGGGGTTTCTCCATGTTGGTCAGGCTGGTCTCAAACTCCCGACCTCAGGTGATCTGCCTGCCTTGGCCTCCCAAAGTGTTGGGATAACAGGCGTGAGCCACTGCGCCCGGCCCCCTGGGTCCATTATTATTATTTTAAGAGATAAAAAAATACTCTGTCATCCAGGTTGGGGTGCAATGGCACGATCATACCTCACTGCAGCCTCAACTCCTGGGCTCAGGCAATCCTGCCTTGGCCTCCTGAGTAGCTAGGACTATAGGCATGTACCACCACATTTGGCTAATTTTTCAAAAAATTTTTTTAGAGATAGTGTATTTGTGCTATAGTGCCCAGGCTGGTCTCAACCTATTGGCCTCAAGCGATCCTCTCATCTTGGCCTCCCAAGTGCTGGGATTACAGGTATGCACCACCACACCCAGCCCCTGAGTTAATGAGTGGTACTACAGTGGTGCACCTTCCATGTGTTAGGCATTGTTCTAATATGTCAGAGGATCTGCCTCCCTGGAGTTTAAGACAGACAATAAACCACTCACCAAGCACTTTAAAAGCATCAGGAAGTAATTAGCGCTACAGCAAAAAATAAAGCAGGAAAGAGGGGTGGGTAGAAAGTTTCAGAGAGCTGTCAGATTTATTATCAGGTGTTAACAGAGTCCACTCACAGGAGGCGATAATGGAGTAGAAAAATGAAAGAGGTAAGAGAGCCAACCATGGGAATACCTGGAGAAAGGCAATTCCAGGCAAAAAAATAGGTGTGCAAAGACCCCAAGGCAGGAATGAGCTGGGAGGGTTTAAGGTCAAGCTGACTAGAATTGAGTGAATAACACAGAAATTCTCTGAAGTGTTTACTTCACTCTTTGTTGAAGTCAATAAAACTTTATGCCACCAAGAACCTCAGGGTTTCCTTGTACCCTGGCATAGAATAACATACCACCTCCCTATAGAATATTCTCCTCCAAAGGAGTCATGGAAAAGTCAAAATGTTTCCCATCTGATAATCAGTCTAAGAGACACAAAGGAGTACTTTTATCTTCAGAAGTCAGTGTTCGGACACTGAAAAGTTAGAATGACTACCAGAGCAGTATGTCATAAATTTTCAAATACAATGCTATGCCCATGTCAAGTTGCTTAAAAGCAGCAAAAACCAGGAATAGGTAATCTGGGATGCTGTGGAAAAATCAGTTAACACACTGGCTAAAAATTACAGCTTCAATGTGCTCACCTTACAGTCACTGATGCTGCCGTGCACCTGGCTGAATTCTCTGTTGAAAGTGTGGGTGAGAAGTTGCAGGCACTAAAGAAGAGAAAGAGAAGTACAAGCTGAACACAAAATGTCAACAGCCAAGAGCCTCAGGATAGCTGACCACGTGGAGGCTCCTGGAGGGCTGAGTTCCCAGGGAGGGCATGGAAGCTCCACATCTCTCCCTATGCATTCGTCCATCTGCTGTTCATTGGTCTCCTTTGCACTGTCCTTTCTAATAAACCAGTAAATGTAAAAACAAACAAACAAACAAAAACCTCAATGACTAAATGAAGCCCTGGATGCAAGGTAGGAGGGGAAAAAACATGTCCTAAACCCATAGTGCAGCTCAGATGTTGCCCTAACAGCTCTAGAAATTAAGTATATAGCAAGGGAAGTTCTATGTATGTCTAATAAAGATAAAGCAAGCGGCTTAAAAAAGCCTTTCTCAAGATTACCAAAGTGAATTACTAAAAACACCATAGTTTTGGCTGGGTGTGGATGGCTCATGCCTGTAATCCCAGTACTTTGGGAGGCCGAGGCAGGAGGATCACCTGAAGGCAGGAGTTCAAGACCAGCCTAGCCAACATGGTGAAACCTTGTCTCTATTAAAACTACAAAAAATGGGCCTGGCGTGGTGGCTCATGCCTGTAATCCCAGCACTTTGGGAGGCTCAGGCAGGTGGATCACAAAGTCAGGAGATCAAGAACATCCTGGCCAACATGGTGAAACCCCATCTCTACTAAAAATACAAAAATCAGCTGGGCGTCATGGTGGGCGCAGGTAATCCCAGCTACCCTCGGGAGGCTGAGGAAAGAGACTCACTTGAACCTGGGAAGTGGAGACTGCAGTGAACCGAGATCACAGCACTGCACTCTAGCCTGGCAGCAGAGTGAAACTCCGTCCCCTCTGCAAAAAAAAAAAAAACCCTACAAAAAATGAGCTGGCAATGGTGGTGCACACCTGTAATCCCAGCTACTTGGGAGGCTGAGGCAGAAGAACCGCTTGAAAATGGGAGGTGGAGGCTGCAGTGAGCCGAGATTGCACCACTGCACTCCAGGGTGGGCGACAAAGTGAGACTCCATCTCAAAAAAATAAAAATTAAAATTAAAAAAATAAAAATAAATAAAAAATAAACACCATAGTTTAGAAGTACTTAAAAATGCAATAGGTGGCAGGGAACGATGGCTCACACCTGTAATCCTAGCACTTTGGGAGGCCAAGGCGAGTGGATCACCTGAGGTCAGGAGTTTGTGACCAGCCTGCCCAGCATGGTGAAACCCCACCTCTACTAAAAACACAAAAATTAGCCAGGCGTGGTGGCACCTGCCTGTAATCCCAGATACTAGGGAGGCTGTGACAGGAGAATTACTTGCACCTGGGAGGCAGAGACTGTAGTGAGCGGAAATCATGCCACTGCATTCCAGCCTGGGCCACAAGACCTAAACTCTGTCTCAAAAAAAAAAAAAAAAAAAAAGCACTGGGGGCAGTGGCTCATGCCTGTAATCCCAGCACTTTGGGAGGCTGAGGCGGGAAGATCACCTGAGACTGGGAGTTCGAGACCAGCCTGACCAACATGGAGAACCCCATCTCTACTAAAAATACAAAATTAACTGGGCATGGTGGCAAATGCCTGCAATCCCAGCTACTTGGGAGGCTGAGGCAGGAGAATTACTTGAACCCAGGAGGCGGAGGTTGCAGTGAGCCGAGATCGTGCCATTGCACTCCAGTCTGGACAATAAGAGCAATACTCCGTCTCAAAAAAACAAAACAAAACAAAACAAAGTCAATAGCACTCCTTTTCTTTCCTTCTTTTTTTTTTTTTTTTTTTAATTTTTTTTTTTTAGACACAAGGTCTCATTACATTGCCCAGGATGGGCTTGAACTCGTGGGCTTGGGCAATCCTCCCACCTCAGCCTCCTGAGTAGCTGGGACTACAGGTGCATGACACCACAGCCAGCTACCCCTTTAATTCTCAATTCACTCTGGTGCTAAAAGGCGTGAAGGCTTCTGGATGGACATATTTTCCTAAATAAACCAGAAGACTATTTGAGTATTAAAACAAACCAAACATAAAACTCCTCTCATTTTTGTATTTTCAACTGCCCAGAAACCAAACCTGGGAGACATCCTCAACAATCCCTCTGCCTTTTCCCACACACCTCTGCCTTCTTTAGAAAGAAAGCAGTATCCAACCAGATTCCCCTTCCTCTTTATCACACATACCTCTGCCTTCTTTTTATTTTATTTGTTTATTTATGTTGTTGTTGAGATGGAGCCTCACTCTGTCACCCAGGCTGGAGTGCAGTGACGCGATTGCGGCTCACTGCAACCTCTGCCTCCTAGGTTCAAGCAATTCTCTGCCTAAGCCTCCCGAGTAGCTGGGATTACAGGTGTCCATCACCACGCCCGGCTAATTTTTGTATTTTTAGTAGAGACAGGGTTTTGCCATGTTGGTCAGGCTGGTCTCAAACTCCTGACCTCTGGTGATCTCTTGACCTGGTGATCTGCCGGCCTCAGCCTCCCAAAGTGCTGGAATTACAGGCATGCGCCACTGCGCCCGGCCACCTCTGCCTTCTTTAAAATGCTTTTATCTGGCCGGGCATCCACACATCCGTAATCCTAGCACTTTGGGAGGCCGAGGTGGGTGGATCACCTGAGGTCAGGAGTTAGAGACCAGCCTAGCCAACGTGGTGAAACTCCGTCTCTACTAAAAATACAAAAATTAGCCAGGTGTGGTGGCACATGCCTGTACTCCAAGCTACTTGGGAGGCTGAGGAAGGAGAATCGTTTGAACCTGGGAAGCGGAGGTTGCAGTGAGCCGAGATCGTGCCACTGCACTCCAGCCTGCGTGATGGCAGCGAGACTGCATCTCAAAAAAAAAAATTTAAAAAGTTTTTATCATTTCTCATCGGATTACTGTAATAAAGATAAAGAATTCTCCTTTCCTCAGCATATCTCTTCACCATCAATCCATTCTCTTTATTGCTGCTAGAGAAATCTTTTTTTTTGAGACGGCATCTCACTCTGTCGCTCTGGTTGGAGTGCAATGGCGCGATCTCGGCTCACTGCAACCTCTGCCTTCTGGGTTCAAGCGATTCTCCTGCCTCAGCCTCCTTAGTAGCTGGGACTACAGGCGCAGGCCACCACGCTCGGCTGATTTTTGTATTTTTAGTAGTAGACACGGGGTTTCACCATGTTGGCCAGGATGGTCTCGGTCTCCTGACCTTGTGATCCACCCGCCTCGGCCTCTCAAAGTGGTGGGATTACAGGCATGAGTCACCGCGGCTGGCCAGAAATCTTTCTAAAACACAAGTACCTGTTTAAAATAGTTCTGCATTGCTCCCATCATCCACTCTAAACTCTTCGGTGCAATATACAAGATTCTTCACTCTACACCTCCTGTTCCAGTCCCACATGAATTCCCCAAGACTGATGATGCAGGACACCACTGCCTCCCTCCTGCGCATCCTTCCAAGGTCAGCTCATGAATGCCCCCACTACAGATGCTTCTCCTCTGACTCCCATAGCATTTGAAACACACACCTCTATTATATGCTTGTGACCTAATAGTCTGTAAGCCCTTATATTTTTTAATTTTTAAATTTATTATTATTTTATTTTATTTTTTGAGATGGAGTGTCACTCTGTTGCTCAGGCTGGAGTGCAGTGGAGCTATCTTGGCTCACTGCAATCTCTGCCTCCCGGGTTCAAGCAATTCTCTTGCTTCAGCCTCTTGAGTAGCTGGGATTACAGGCGCCCACCACCACGCCTGGCTAATTTTTGTATTTTTAGTAGAGACAGGGTTTCACCATGTTGGCCAGGCTGCTCTCAAACTCCAGACCTCAGGTAATCTGCCTGCCTCAGCCCTGCAAAGTGCTGGGATTACAGGCGTGAGACACTGAGCCTGGCCTAATTTTTGTTTTTGTAGAGACAAGGTCTCACTACGTTAGCCCGGGCTTGTCTTGAACTCCTGGGCTCAAGCAATCCCTTTGCTTCAGCCTCCCAAATTGGTGGGGTAACAGGCATGAGGCAGTGTGCCTGGCCCTGTAAGCTTGTTGAGGGTAGGAACTGAGTCTTACTTTTTATTTCTACATTCACAGGATTATCACAGGCCTTCAAACACCTCAAACAAAGGTGTTGAAAATGAATAAACTGAGAGGCTAGTTTGTGGAGCCTTGTGGGAAGACATTCAGCAAAGAGGAAGGGATTCACACCTTGGTAGCCAGCTCTTTCTCTCGGTCCACCAGGCTTTCGATGTCTGCTGAATCATAGCCACTGCTCTCGCTGGGTGTGATGGCGCTTTCAAAGGTGGTGGTTGAGATCTGAGAGGAGATACTGGTGGAGGTGCTGAGGGTCCCACTGCTGAGGCTGGGGGATAACGAGTCACTCATGGATTTGGGGATGCTGTCACCAAGTCTCTCACGCAGCAGCAAAAAGTGGCGGGTTTTTTCCACCTGAGAAGATCAATACTACTGCTATAGCAAACACAAAGCTCGTTAAGATCTCAGGAGAGAAAAGTAAAAAGCTATGATCACATGCAGCACAGGGAAGGAAGACTGATACTTTGGCAATCTTGTCCCAGAGTTCTTGCATCTGAGCAACCCTGCCCCCTGGATACCTCATGTAGGAGCTCCAGCTTCTCCAGCTCCCACTGGTGCTCAAGGATGAGACTGTCTCCACGGGGCCGCCAGCCTGCTAAGTTCTCTTCTCCCCGCACATATGCCACTGAGGTATCTAAGATTTTTCTTCTCCTTCTCTGCATGCCTAAGATAAGAGGAAACAAGTTTTTGTTTCAGAAAAAAATGCAATTCCAAGTTTAGGTCAAAACGAATTAATAATTCTTATACGTAGCAAACTAAGACAGTTTGGTCTCAAGATACATGGGATTTTGTTTAAATATCAAAGCAACTCTCTGAACGTTTTTAAAAACTGAGTTTTACATTCTTTGATAATTATGAAGACTGGGACGCAATTTAAGAAAATGATAAAATTATGATGTTAGGTGAAAATGTAGAAATATTAAATAGTCCATAATAGTCTATACACTATGGGGCCGGGCACGATGGCTCATTCCCAGCACTTTGGGAGGCTGAGGTGGGCTATCACCTGAGGTCAGGAGTTCGAGACCAGCCTGGCCAACTCGGTGAAACCCCATCTCTACTAAAAATATAAAAATTAGCCAGGCGTGGTGGCGGGTGCTTGTAATCCCAGCTACTCAGGAGGCTGAGGCAGGAGAATCGCTTGAACCTGGGAGGCGGAGGTTGCAGTGAGCCGAGATGGCGCCCCTGCACTCCAGCCTGGACGACAGAGCAAGATTCCATCTTAAAAAAAAAAAAAAAAGTCTATACACTATGATTGCAAATAAATAAAAAGACACCTAGATGAAACAAGCGGGGAAGGCCAGGCACAGTGGCTCACGCTGTAATCTTAGCACTTTGGGAGGCCAAGGTGGGAGAACCACTTGGGCCCAGGAGTTAAGACCAGCCTGGGCAACATAGTAAATAAGACCCTGTCTCTACCAAAAATTTAAAAATTGGCCAGGTGTAGTGGCATGAGCCCAGGAATTGGACGCTGCAGTGAGCTCTCATCACACCACAGCACTCCAGCCTGGGCAACAGTAAGATCCTGTCCCTAAAAATAAAAAATTTTAAAAAGACCGAAGGGAACACACACACGCACATACACACATACACACACTCAGTAGTTCACTGGCTGACAGATGACAGACAGCTTTAGCCTCTATTATTTCCTGTTAAATTTTTAGTATTATGCTAGTTTTACATATTAAATACATGAATTTATATTAATATAAAAAATTCCTCAAGGAACTATCTGGATATTATAATAATTAACTGTTACTTGGATTCATACTCAAAGTCTTCTTTACTTATCTAAGTCTTGCCTGTGGGCGCTGACTTGTTTTCCATGTATATTCTATAAAATGACTCAAACTCACATTAATCAAATGCTATTAGAAAACCTTAACTTTTGTTCATGTTTCAGTTTACAAACACAGAAATGCTAAGTGCTGCTTAAGTTCGCCTAGCTAGAGGAACAAGAGCAGTTTAAAAACACATTAAAAAGAATACAGAACAAATCTGACTTAATAATTTGATTTTTTGCCAGGCGTGGTGGCTCATGCCTGTAATCCCAGCACTTTGGGAGGCGGAGGCAGGCGGATCACGAGGTCAGGAGATCGAGACCATCCTGGCTAACACAGTGAAACCCCGTCTCTACTAAAAATACAAAAAAATTAGCCAGGCGTGGCGGCGTGTGCCTGTTGTCCCAGCTGCTCGGGAGGCTGAGGCAGAAGAATGGCGTGAACCTGGGAGGCAGAGGTTACAGTGAGCCGAGATTGTGCCACCGCACTCCAGCCTGGGTGACAGAGTAAGACTCTGTCTAAAAAAAAATAAAAATCAAATTTTTGTTGTTTTTTTTTTGAGACGGAGTCTCACTCTGTCACCCAGGCTGGAGTGCAGTGGCGCAATCTTGGCTCACTGCAAGCTCTGCATTCCAGGTTCACGCCATTCTCCTGCCTTAGCCTTCTGAGCAGCTGGGATTACAGGCACATGCCACCACACCCGGCTAATTTTTGTATTTTTGGTAGAAAGAGGGGTTTCACCATGTTGGTCAGGCTGCTCTTGAACTCCTGGCCTCAGGTGATCCACCTGCCTCGGTCTCCCAAAGTGCTGGGATTACAGGTGTGAGCCACCGTGCATGGCCAATAATTTGACTTTCTAAAATGTGGGAAATTTAAATTCCGGTCTCATGGCATCTATATACTGCTAAGTCATCTTTGGGCTAAAGTGGGGGGAGAGAAATGGTTATGAAGTTTTCTAAACCAAATTTATTCTTTTTTTTTTTTTTTTTTTGAGACGGAGTCTCACTCTGTCACCTAGGCTGGAGTGCAGTGGCACGAACTTGGCTCACTGCAAACTCTGCCTCCCCGGCTCAAGTGATTCTTCTGCCTCAGCCTCCTGAGTAGCTGGGACCATAGGTGCCCACCACCACGCCCAGCTAATTTTTGTATTTTTAGTAGAGACAGGATTTCACCATATTGTCCAGGCTGGTCTCGAACTCCTGACCTCATGATCTGCCCACCTCGGCCTCCCACAGTGTTCGGATGACAGGCATGAGCCACTAGGCCCGGCCCCCATGAAATTTTTAACTCAAATTTTACTCATAGCCTAGTGATACTGTGATACAATTTTAATACAATTGTACTTATAAACCAAACAATGTTGCAACTCTGAAAAAGGTAACTCCTACCACCCCTCCTCAATCAAACTGGCTTGTTAAAACACACATGGTTTCTAAAAGGTTTTATATCTATCCTACTTGGGTGGACTCTCCAGTTTTTGGGTTTGTTTTTTTTTTTTTGAGGCGGAGTCTCGCTCTGTCGCCCAGGCTGGAGTGCAGTGGCCGGATCTCAGTTCACTGCAAGCTCCGCCTCCCGGGTTTACGCCATTCTCCTGCCTCAGCCTCCCGAGCAGCTGGGACTACAGGCGCCCGCCACCTCGCCTGGCTAGTTTTTTGTATTTTTTAGTAGAGACAGGGTTTCACCGTGTTAGCCAGGATGGCCTTGATCTCCTGACCTTGTGATCCGCCCGTCTTGGCCTCCCAAAGTGCTGGGATTACAGGCTTGAGCCACCGTGCCCGGCCGACTCTCCAGTTTTTAAATACAGTATATTTTTTATTTACTTATTTTTTTTTTTGAGACAGAGTCTCACTCTGTTGCCCAGGCAGGCTAGAGTGCAGTGGCACAATCTCGGCTCACTGCAACCTCCGCTTCCTGGGTTCAAGCAAGTCTCCTGCCTCAGCCTCCCAAGTAGCTAGGATTACAGGCACACACCACCACACCTGGCTAATTCTTGTATTTTTAGTAGAGACGGGGTTTCACCATGTTGGCCAGGCTGGTCTCCAACTCCTGACCGCAAGTGATCTGCCCACCTCGGCCTCCCACAGTGCTGGGATTACAGGTGTGTGCCCCCAAGCCCAGCCTAAAACACAGGACACTTGAAACATACACAAAGATAACTATCACCTCATCAATCCACAAGAGCTTACCTGGACTACCTGTGTCTGACATTTTGCATAAGCTGAGTTCGTAAATGCCAGTGACTCGATTCCTATTTGAAGAAAATAAAACAATTGTTTAATCTCTTACAGCACAAAAACAGGAAGATTTCAATCCATGCTACTTAAAATAGTGTCTTCGCTGCAGGGACTGCAACCCATCCTCAAATGTAATTACAGACATTTCTTGTCACTGCTGTTTTCCTATTTTGAACTTAAGTAGCATACCTTTTCCTAGAGGAGTCTGCTTTCATCTCAATTTTATTTTATTTATTTATTTATTTATTTTTTTTTTGAGACAGAGTCTCACTCTGTTGCCCAGGCAGGCTAGAGTGCAGTGGCACAATCTCGGCTCACTGCAACCTCCGCTTCCTGGGTTCAAGCAAGTCTCCTGCCTCAGCCTCCCAAGTAGCTAGGATTACAGGCACACACCACCACACCTGGCTAATTCTTGTATTTTTAGTAGAGACGGGGTTTCACCATGTTGGCCAGGCTGGTCTCCAACTCCTGACCGCAAGTGATCTGCCCACCTCGGCCTCCCACAGTGCTGGGATTACAGGTGTGTGCCCCCAAGCCCAGCCTAAAACACAGGACACTTGAAACATACACAAAGATAACTATCACCTCATCAATCCACAAGAGCTTACCTGGACTACCTGTGTCTGACATTTTGCATAAGCTGAGTTCGTAAATGCCAGTGACTCGATTCCTATTTGAAGAAAATAAAACAATTGTTTAATCTCTTACAGCACAAAAACAGGAAGATTTCAATCCATGCTACTTAAAATAGTGTCTTCGCTGCAGGGACTGCAACCCATCCTCAAATGTAATTACAGACATTTCTTGTCACTGCTGTTTTCCTATTTTGAACTTAAGTAGCATACCTTTTCCTAGAGGAGTCTGCTTTCATCTCAATTTTATTTTATTTATTTATTTATTTTTTTTTTTGAGACAGAGTCTCGCTCTGTCGTCCAGGCTGGAGTGCAGTGGCCGGATCTCAGCTCACTGCAAGCTCCGCCTCCTGGGTTCCCGCCATTCTCCTGCCTCAGCCTCCCCAGTAGCTGGGACTACAGGCGCCCGCCACCTCACCTGGCTAGTTTTTTTTGTATTTTGTAGTAGAGATGGGGTGTTTCACCGTGTTAGCCAAGATGGTCTCGATCTCCTGACCTCGTGATCCGCCCATCTCAGCCTCCCAAAGTGCTAGGATTACAGGCTTGAGCCACCACACCAGGCCTCAATTTTATTTTTTAGAGATAGAGTTTCCCTGTGTCACCCAGGCTGGAGTGCAGTGGTACAATCACAGCTCACTGCAGCCTCAAACTCCTGGACTCATGTGATCCTCTTGCCTCAGCCTCCTGAGTGGTTGGGACTTCAGGCATGCACCACCATACCTGGCTAATTTTTAAATTTTTTTGTATAGACAGGGTCTCACTATGTTGCCCAGGCTGGTCTTGAACTCCTGGCCTCAAGTGATCCTTCCACCTTGGCATCAAAAAATGCTGAGATTATAGGCATCAAAAAGTGCTGAGATTATAGACATAAGCCACCATGCCCCACCTCATCTCTATCTTTTAAACACTTTATTTCAATAGGGTGAATAAAATTGAATGATAAACTAGAAAATTTATAATATAAATATGAAAACTAAAAAATTGTCTTTTCTTACTATAAGAGAGAAGATATGAGGAAACAACGACTAGAATGAAATGATAATCAACAACTTCTGGGGACTGTGAGTAGTAGGAGGTATAATACTTTCTATCGTATTAGTAACATTTTTTAAGCTGGGTGGTGATACCCAAGTATTCAATGTATTGTTTCTCTTTTTCTTTTCTTTTTCTTTCTTTTCTTTTTTTTTTAATTTTGAGACAGGGTCTCACTGTTTCACCCAGGCTGGAGTGCAGTGGCTCTATCATGGCTCACGGCAGCCTCAACCTCTCAAGCTCAAGTGATCCTCTCACCTCAGCCTCCTGAGAAGCTGGGACTATAGGCGTGTGTCACCACACCTGGGTAATTTTAAAATTTTCTGTGGAGATGGGGTCTCACTATGTTGCCCAAGCTGGTCTCAAACTCCTAAGCTTAAGCAATCCTCTGTCCTTGGCCTCCCAACATGCTGGGATTACAGACATGAGCCACTGTGTCTGGCCTTCACTGTATTATTCCTGACATATTTTGTACACCTTAAATACGCATAACAAATCTTAAAAAGAAGAAAATTTCAATGGTACTCTGTTGGAAATAATAACGATGACATTTAAAAGTCTTTGCAAATTTAGTCTTTGCAAAATTGTTTTAGAGGTGTTCATAATGTAATATTCCTTCCTTCCCTCATAACTCATCCATCCATCAACATTTTATTAAATGTCAGCATACAAGTCTGTACATTCCAGGTGCCAGTTACCAAAATGGTTCATAAACTGTAAACTAACCGTGAGACAGTAAGCCAAGAATACTTAAGGACTAATGATTCCGTTGTACTGAACAAACAAACTGGAAGCTAACTTGTGTGAAAAACTTACGAATCTGGTGACTTCGAGTAGCCACTGCCAAAGAGGCTACGCAGAGAGCGTGGTGGTGAGATCTTGGCATCTCGGGAATAGAAGACCATGCACACATCCTTGGTGATGACAGCCGGCTGGATGCAATGATCCAGCTGAAAGCAGACAGGGTAGGTGCTGATGAAGTGCAGGCAGCGTACTGTGACCAGAGTCTATACACGAATGTATTTGGAAAGCTAGTCCCAGTTGTGAGAACTGAAGGATTTCAGCTCCACGAATTATTTCAACAGTCACCCAATGGATAATATGTGCAAAAGAGTAGGTAGTACTCCTTATAGATGCAATTATTTATTTATCTGTTTATTTTTATTTATTTATTTACTTATTTTTTCTGAGACGGAGTCTTGCTCTAGCACCCAGGCTGGAGTGCAGTGGTGCGATCTCGGCTCACTGCAAACTTCGCCTCCCAGGTTCACGCCATTCTCCTGCCTCAGCCTCCCCAGCAGTTGGGACTACAGGCATCTGCCACCACACCTGGCTAATATTTTTGTATTTTTAGTAGAGATGGGGTTTCACCGTGTTAGCCAGGATGGTCTCGATCTCCTGACCTCGTGATCTGCCCGCCTCAGTCTCCCAAAGTGCTGGGATTACAGGAGTGAGCCACCGCGCCTGGCAGATTCATTTATTTTTATCTGAGGTAAATGTTGTTTCCCCTGATAGGTGAGGAAACTGAGGCAAAGAGAGTTTCTCCAAGGACAAAGAGGAAGTAAGTGGCAGCACAGGGATTTGAACTGACAGGCTGGGTCCTGGGTCTGGGCTGTTAACCACTATTACATTCTGTCCACAACTATAAAAACAAGAGGTAACACTTTCTTAAAAATCACACATTCTTCAAACAGTGGTGATTAGGCTACTAAAGCTGAAGCTGGAATGAAAGTCATGTGATTTTTTGAGTACACAGAACCCAGGAATGGAATCTAATATAATCAGAAGAGTTAGCAAAGTATAATAAAATGAAAAACTTAAGGATATGGAGGAAGAAAGAGGACAAAACAAGTGGAATCTTCGCTGACCACTTCCTGCTGTAACCTGCACAGTGTTCAGGGCTGACTCTTCGCATCAGCTGAAGCTCCGAGTCTCCTCACCTCTAGGTAGGCCGACAAGGTCATGTAGATCTTCTCTCCATAAGGTGTCACTCGGTTCAGAAGAAGGGAGTTATGTAGAGAGCTATCCCACACAGCCTCAAAGCGGTAGAAGGTCCTAAGGTCAGAAAGACAAGAGGGAGTCATCCAAGCTAAAATCACCTTAGCCCAGGTACTGACACTGTCAATCATCCTAAAGAACCCTATGCCAACCAACTGACATTTTCAATTTATCAAACTCCAATAACAGAAAGGAACACTTATCTCCTAGGAGGAAAAGATAGGTCCCCATCATCTTGCCCCCAACCCTAACCATCACTAAGGAACACTTAGTTGTGCCTTTTTTTTTTTTTTTTTTGAGACAGAGTCTCACTCTGTCACCCAGGCTGGAGTGCAGTGGCACGATCTCGGATCAGTGCAACCTCTGCCTCCTGGGTTCAAGTGATTCTCCTGCCTCAGCCTTCCGAGTAGCTGGGATTATAGGCGCACACCACCATGCCTGGCTAATTTTTGTCATTTTTAGTAGAGACAGGGTTTCACCATGTTGGTCAGGCTGGTCTTGAACTCCTGACCTCAGATGATCGGCCTGCCTCGGCCTCCCAAAGTGCTGGGATTACAGGCGTGAGCCACTGTGCCTGGCCAGTTGTGCTTTTTTAAATTTTGTTTTGACAAGCCTGCCACTGCCTATAAACATAAAAATAGTAAGGTCAATCAAAAGGATTAAGATGAAATGGTAAGTGAGTATGGACAGAAACTGAAAGAATAAAGACTAAGTAAGCTCTACTGTCAGTCAATGATGAGAGCAGGAAGTGAATGCTCAGTAATTTGTCAGCTTCGATCTTCACATCACAAGAAGGCTAAACATCATTCAATCCAGTGCTGCTGGGCCTCAGAAACCTCACAGATATATCTGAGGGGATTAATGGTAGAAACTGGGTAGAAGGGTTTAAGTATAGAAAGTCTTATGTTATTTTATTTTTGAGACAGAGTTTCACTCTGTCACCCAGGCTGGAGTGCAGTGGCGCAATCTCAGCTCACTGCAACATCTGCCTCCTGGGTTCAAGTGATTCTCTTGCTTCAGCCTCCTGAGTAGCTGGGATTATAGGCACGCACCATTACGCCAGTTAATTTTTGTATTTTTAATAGAGGCAGGGTTTCATTATGTTGGCCAGGCTGGTCTCAAACTCCTGACCTCAAGCAATCTGCCCACCTCGACCTCCCAAAGTGCTGGGAGTATAGGTGTGAGCCACCGTGCCGGTCGAGAGCCTTATTTTAAATAAAAGAACAAAAGGTTATTCTTAACTGATGTTTCAGTAAAGGAGAATAATTTTTTAACACTAGAGCCAACCAAATATCATTTGTTAGCTTTTTAAAAAAAGCCATTTGAAAAATTAATCTTACATTTATATAACAAATGGAAACTTAATAGATACTCACAAACTGTTTTGCTGTTGTTCTAATATTGTTTTTTTTCTACTGGTAAAACAACATAAACTCTAATTGACATTAAATCTTCCAGTTCTGCAAGTCTAATCTGAAACACGGCACTCAGTTGAAAAGCAGTGTTACAGACCGATTCCCAATTCTGCCCCATGTTTCCCTTCTCAGACCCCTATGACAAGTGGAGGGAAGACGCCGGGTCTGCCCCGCCACCACTAGTCCTCCGCAGATAGAACACAGCTCACCTGATACACCTAGCAGAGTCCGTGCACACTCTTTCCTGCCCAATACATTCCTTTTTACTCCTTTTCAAATGGTGACCTCACTATGGCTGCCTTTTCTAGACTTCCTATGACAAGTAGCTGGCATGTCCTCCCTCTAAACACATCCCCATGTTTCTTCCTCCAGAAACGATCAATCGAGAGAACAATACATTTCTGAAACTGAACCCCATGACCACACCTCCTCTTCCAAGTGGCAGCGTATGAGGTCTGACCATCTAGCATAGCTGCTTCTAGATCTAAGTCTTCTTCAAGTACTTACTACTCTCTCTCAAATGTCTAGCCTTTGAGGCAGTGAGTATGGGTCAAGAAAATTCTCTACAAAGACACAGAAGATAGAGAAGCAACAAGACAAAGACAAAGACACCGAGTGACCCAAACAGGAACAGAAATGACGGATAATGAAAGCCTTTCTATAGTTTCTGGGCTCCCTGGGCACAGGAGGAAACCCTTCAGGTATCCATAAACCTCTGTGTAGAAGAAATTTTTAATTTGGTTTAAGACATATTCTAATATTGGGTGACGATATCCACTACTTCAACAGATGCCACTTGAGAACTATCACTGTGATATCTTTTTTTTTTTTTTGAGACGGAGTCTTACTTTTGTCACCTACGCTGGAGTGCAGTGGCGCAATCTCGGCTCACTGCAACCTCCTCATTCCAGGTTCATGTGATTCTCCTGCCTCAGTCTCCAGAGGTCTGCTCTTTTATTGTGTCCCTGTTTTTGTCAAAGTACCTAGAAGGGGTGGGGCTTCTTTGTCCGATTTCAGAGACTGGATACATCCATGCTAAAGTTAAACAAACCCCTCTTCTTAGAGTGAGGGCACTTATGACTTTGGTGACATCTGACAGAAATTTCTATCACTGCTGCTGCCTTAAGTTCCAAACCGTAACGTGGCACCTCCCAGGACCACTGCTGAGGTTTCATGACCACTGCTGAGGTTTCATGACACTGACTCTTTCAACTGAGCCAAATGTTTTGAACTTGTCAAAAAAAAGCCTCTTCACATTTCTGTTTTCAGACTAAGCTTTCACTTAACGTCAAGAGAAAATTTCACTGGCAGAAACCTGGTTAACACATAGGAAATTTTGACTCCACTAAAGTCTCCCTGTCTCCCTGTATTAAGGGAAAATTTTTCTTTTTTTTTTTTGAGACAGAGTCTCACTCTGTAGCCCAGGCTGGAGAGCAGTGGAGCGATTTCGGCTCGCTGCAAGCTCCGCCTCTCGGGTTCACGCCATTCTCCTACCTCAGCATCCCGAGTAGCTGGGACGAACAGGCGCCCGCCACCACGGCCAGCTAATTTTTTTGTATTTTTAGTAGAGATGGGGTTTCACTGTGTTAGCCAAGATGGTCTCGATCTCCTGTCCTCGTGATCCACCTGCCTCGGCCTCCCAAAGTACTGGGATTATAGGCGTGAGCCACCACGCCTGGCTCATTTTTTTTTTACTTTTGTCAAAAAAAGTTTCTTTTCTTTTTTTTTTTTCTTTGGACTTGCTGCACCAAGTTCTGTTGGAACACCCACCAAAGGTGGTAATTCAATTTTTTTAAAAAATTATTTTTTTAATTAATTTTTTTGAGACAGAGTCTTGCTCTTGTCGCCCAGGCTGGAGTGCAATGGTGCGATCTTGGCTCACTACAACCTCCACCTCCTGGGTTTAAGCAATTCTCCTGCCTCAGCCTCCCAAGTAGCTGAGATTATAGGCACCCAACACCAAGTCTGGTTAATTTTTAAAATTTTGCCGGGCGCGGTGGCTCAAGCCTGTAATCCCAGCACTTTGGGAGGCTGAGACGGGCGGATCACGAGGTCAGGAGATCGAGACCATCCTGGCGAACACGGTGAAACCCCGTCTCTACTAAAAATACAAAAAAACTAGCCGGGCGAGGCGGCGGGCGCCTGTAGTCCCAGCTACTCGGGAGGCTGAGGCAGGAGAATGGCGTAAAACCCGGGAGGCGGAGCTTGCAGTGAGCTGAGATCCGGCCACTGCACTCCAGTCGGGCGACAGAGCGAGACTCCGCCTCAAAAAAAAAAAAAAAAAAAAAAATTTTTAAAATTTTAGTAGAGATGGGGTTTCACTGTGTTGGCCAGGTTGGTCTCAAACCCTGACCTCAGGTGATCTACCCGCCCGGCCTCCCAAAGTGCTGGGATTACAGGTGTGAGCCACTGAGCCTGGCCTGCTTTATTTTTAGAGACAGGATCTTGCTCTGTTGCCCAGGCTGGAGTGCACTGGTGCAGTCTAACTCCTGGGCTCAAGTGATCTTCCCACCTCAGTCTCCTGAGTAGCTGGGAATACGGGCACGAGTCACCACACCCGGCTAATTTTTTTTTTTTTCCTGTAGAGACAAGTTCTACATTGCCCAGGCAGGTCTTGAACTCTTGGGTTCAAGTGATTTTCCCACCTTAGTAGGAAAGTGCTAGTATTACAGGTATGAGCCATTACAGTGGCAATTCTTGAGAGGTGGTTGTAAGAAACACAACAAAGACTGGGAGAAATGTCAATTTAATTAAGCTAGCAATAGAATTTAGGGTTACAAACAGGGCTGAATCCCAAGACATATTTTCCTGTACGCTTCCTAAGGTGGTGAGAAGTAATTCCAAATGGATTTCTCAAGATGTTCTGAACAGCAGCAGTATTAGAGGAAAAACAGGTTTCAAGGTGACTGCTTTAAAGGATATATTCCTTTGAATTTATTATTTATGAACAATTAAAAACCAGCTTCTGGTCAGTCGTGGTAGCTTACACCTATAATCCCAGCACTATGGGAGGTAAAAGTGGGAAGATGACTTGAGGCCAGGAATTTGAGGTCAGCCTGGGCAATACAGCGAGAATCCGTCCCTACAAAAACATTTTACATTAGCTAGGCATGGTGGCACATGTCTGGAGTCCCAGCTATTCGGGAGGCTGAGGCGGGAGGACTGCTTGAGCCCAGGAATTCAAGGTTGCAGTGAGCTATGATCATGCTACTGCACTTTATTTATTTATTTATTTATTTATTTATCTATTTAGAGATGGAGTCTAGCTCTCTTGCCAGCCTAGAGTGCAGTGGTGTGATCTTGGCTCCCTGCAACCTCCGCCTCCTAGGTTCAAGTGATTCTCCTGCCTCAGCCTCCTGAGTAGCTGGGACTACAGACACGCGCTGCCATGTCCAGCTAATTTTTCTATTTTTAGTTGAGATGGGGTTTCACCATATTGGCCAAGATGGTCTTGATCTCTTAACCTCATGATCTGCCCGCCTTGGTCTTCCAAAGTGCTGGGATTACAGGGGTGAGCCACCATGCCGCCCACAATTTTTTTTTTTTTTTTTTTTTAAAACCATCTGCAGGTATAGCTACTACACTCTAGCCTGGACAACAAAGCAAGACCTTTCTTGTCTCAAGAAAACAAAACAGAAACCACCTTCTTACACTATGGTCATATCTGATGAACCCTCTTGAGTTCATTAGGAGAATCTCTGAAATGTAAACTAAATGGAGTCCAAATTAAGGGAAATAATCATTATATCAGTAACATCAGTCAAATATATGAATATGTTTATGGTTTTTCTTTTTTTTTTTTGAGACAGAGTCTTGCTCTGTCGCCCAGGCTGGAGTGCAGTGGCGCGATCTTGGCTCACTGCAACCTCCGCCTCCAGGGTTCAAGCAATCCTCTGCCTCAGCTTCCAGAGTAGCTGGGATTCCAGGCGCCCACCACCATGCCAGCCTAATTTTTGTATTTTTGGTAGAGACGGGGTTTCACCATGTTAGCCAGGATGGTCTCGATCTCCTGACCTCGTGATCCGCCCGCCTCGGCCTCCCAAAGTGCTGGGATTACAGGCATGAGTCACTGAGCCCAGCCCATTTACGTATCTTTTAACATTTTAGGTTATATTGTCATATATCACTTCCTTCAATTTTCTTCCCTAAATGAGATAATTTTTTAAAAACTTCCTTTAATACCAAACCAGGATTTTTTTCTATTCCAAAAGAAGAAAATAAACAGATAAAACAAGTAGCCCTGACACAAGAAAGATAAATGTTTAAAAACATATATAAAATATTTCTCACAGACTCAGCTATCCAAATAGCCAAATTTGTCTCTATTACCGCATAGGACAAAACAGAGAAGAAAGGGAACAGTTTTGCAAGGCTGTAACGGGCTCAGTTTTTTTTTTTTTTTGAGACGGAGTCTCGCTCTGTGGCCCAGGCTGGAGTACAGTGGCCGGATCTCAGCTCACTGCAAGCTCCGCCTCCCGGGTTTACGCCATTCTCCTGCCTCAGCCTCCCGAGTAGCTGGGACTACAGGCGCCCGCCACCTCGCCCGGCTAGTTTTTTGTATTTTTTAGTAGAGACGGGGTTTCACTGTGTTCGCCAGGATGGTCTCGATCTCCTGACCTCGTGATCCGCCCGTCTCGGCCTCCCAAAGTGCTGGGATTACAGGCTTGAGCCACCGCGCCCGGCCAACGGGCTCAGGTTTTATAAAGCAATAAACCTTTCAAGCTTTTGACAGACAGAAGACAGATAAAGAGGAGAACAGAAAACAAAACCTGAGATTCTGTATGAAATGGAGAAACATTCTACTTTGTAATGTAGAAGAGGAAAACTTGAAAGGGCCTAAGAATAAAATTGACAAGTTTAGTAAATGGAATGAGAAAATAATTTGAAACTCTAAAAATCATTTAAGAAGCTATATGCTTCTTAGGGTACAGAACAGGGTCTACTTTATCCTAGGTACAGTAGGTTTACATGGGGAGGGGACTACAAAATTAAAATAGCAATCAAAGCAACATAAGACAGAAAGCATTCTAATAAACTAGAATCCTATGTGCAAAAAAGCGAACAGAAAATACCTAGGAATATCCTTATCAAGAAAGAGCCTGCAAAAACATAGAAAAGGCTTTAGTTAGTGCAGCAAAAACAAAAACAAAAAAAAACAAAATAGAATCAGAAAAAATATATATATAAAAGACAAATTTGCTGATAAGCAAAGTGAATTCAAGTGGACAATTAACAGAGAATCCCATGGAACACAATTCAATAGAGGACTTACAAAAACATGGAACCCTCTCCTGAGACTTCCAACTAAGGAAAATGCCAGACATAGGAGGGAAAGTGGAGACCACCACCATCAATACCCCTTTCAGTGGTGACTTAATATTGAGAATAATAGGAAATTGCTATGGAGTTAAGGGAAAACCAAGTCAATGCATTAACATAAATGTAGGACTGGGAAGAAAAGGAATAATAGTCCCTTGTCAATTATACTCTACTATCAATATATTAGCAAAGCCCTCTAAGATAAATACATAATATACCGAAATTGGAGGTAAGTTCAACTTTAAACATTAAACCTTAGACAAATGGAACGAAAGTTCTCTTAACCAAACTCCATTATGCCACTTACCATATTAACCTACATGTTTTCTATATCCCTAAAATATACAGATTGATGGCTAGTTCTCCTTGAGCATTCTAAACTACAAAGATGTCTCATTTGCCCAGACACTTCACTCTGACGAGTTAAGTTGAGTGCTTATCAAATGTCAGTAGTATCTGGTCCCAAATCTGTTTCTGCCAGTCGTACTTGTTATTATTATCTAACTTCATTAAACATTAGGCAAATCAATGAAAGATGAAAACAAATAATTTTTGTTCCTGTGAAAACTAAGTTGAATGTTTTCAAAAGGTTTGATAATGGTGAGTTGTTTAAAAATTACTGTTAAGGCCGGGCGCGGTGGCTCAAGCCTGTAATCCCAGCACTTTGGGAGGCCGAGACGGGTGGATCACGAGGTCAAGAGATCGAGACCATCCTGGCTAACACGGTGAAACCCCGTCTCTACTAAAAAATACAAAAAAACTAGCCGGGCGTGGTGGCGGGCGCCTGTAGTCCCAGCTACTCGGGAGGCTGAGGCAGGAGAATGGCGGGAACCCAGGAGGCGGAGCTTGCAGTGAGCGGAGATCCGGCCACTGCACTCCAGCCTGGGCCACAGAGCGAGACTCTGTCTCAAAAATAAATAAATAAATAAATAAATAAATAAATAAATTACTCTTAAGTTTGGGTGAGATAAATGTAAAAGAAAGGGGAAAATGATAAAATGTTTAAATGGTAAAATGTTATTAAATGGTAAAAAGTTTAAAGGATTTTGAACTTAGATTTTCTTCACAGATTTCTAATTCTTGCTCCACCAAACTAAAAGTCACAGATAATGAATTACGGGTGTGGTTTTGCAAGAAAGAATCAGAATTCCAGTAAATGACCTTATAATTAAAGAAAAGGCCATGGCCTTCCAGCAAAAGCTTGGTGAATTAATGTAGATTTATATAGTTTAAATTAGAACAGAAATATTTAGGTGTTTTTCTTTTTGTTATTCTTGACTTCAGCCTTTTTTGATCAACTCATTCTAACTCACAAGATAAGCTACTTTTAACAAAGCCAAATTCATTTCTTGTAGCACCTGACCTGTTGTTGGGCATGAATTAAAGGACTTCTCAAAGCTACTCTAATGGAGGCAAACTTAGAATAACCAGTATTTCAACCAAAGCCCATCTTTCCCTGTATATTTTACTAAGTACCCTACGGAAATTTACAATACATTTTTCATAGCTACAAAGAAAATGTGGTGGTACAGATAATAGAACATTTCTGTCATTGTAGAAAGCTATATTGGATAGTGTTAGTCTAGACATTTTTCTTTTTTCTTTTTTTAGAGACAGGGTTTCTCCATGTTGGTCAGACTGGTCTTGAACTCCCGAGCTCAGGTGATCTGCCCACTTCAGCCTCCCAAAGTGCTGGGATTACAGGTGTGAGCCACCGCACCCGGCCACAAAACCAGGGGGACGTTTTTTTTTTTAGTATAATTTTTTTTTTTTTTTTTTTTTGAGACAGAGTTTTACTCTTGTAACCCAGGCTGGAGTGCAATGGACCCATCTCAGCTTGCCATAACCTCTGCCTCTGGGGTTCAAGCGATTCTACTGCCTCAGCCTCCCACATAGCTGGGATTACAGGCATGTGCCACCACGCCCGGCTAATTTTTTGTATTTTTAGTAGAGATGGGCATTCTCCATGTTGGTCAGGCTGGTCTTGGACTCCTGACCTCAGGTGATCCACCCATCTTGGCCTCCCAAAGTGCTGGGATTACAGATGTGAGCCACCGCACCCTGGTCTAGACATTAAAGACATCTTCTTTCTCCATACTTGCACCAATATTTTTAATTATTTTCATTTTTAGTACCCCAGAGCTTTTCTACCCCAGAATAAATGCAGCATCGTTTTTTATTTTAGTATGCATGTTATCATACTGACATCCTTTTTAGTAATTTGCCTTTTTTACCCAACTTCATGTGTTTGAAATTCACTCAGTGAGTATGTAGCTTTGTTCACTTGTTTTTGCTGTTGAATAGTATACCATTGTATGAATATCCTTTATCAATTTTCACACATGGATAGTATTTTTTCAGTTGTTTTTTTTAATTAAAACAAATGCTGCTGTGAAAAAAAACAAAAAAACAACAACAAAAAAGAAAATGTGGTGGTAAAACCCAGCTGAACATTGGCAGAAAACAGAGAGCTATGCAGAATTACTGCAGACTTCAGGGAAATAGTATTGTTCATGATTTTGCCCACGGATAGTTAAAGCACCCGTCTTGATCTCTGCCACTCTCCTCCCCAAACCCTCGTCACTCCTTCCCTCTTTTTTAACAGCCCCTGCCAGCAAACACAGGTTTCCTTTTTCTCTTTCCTATGGTAAACTATAATACAAAAGAACAACAGAAAGAAATTAATCCTGGTCCAAACCTTTCACTCCATTTCTGACTATTGTCTTATTCTTTCCCTCCTTCCTCTCAACACGGATGTAAACAAATTTTTCAGGAGCAGACTGAAGCACAGCAAAGTCCTGTGGTGGGAAGGCACTGTGCTCAGCCCACATTAGAAGAGACAGCCGCTCCTGTTTCCCTGCCCCTAGGATATAGAGACAGAGTCTCTGAGACAATGAGAACTCCTTTCCTGGGTGAGGTAAGAGGACCCCAGCTGGTTTAGTTCAAGTTTTACAAGGGAAAATAGAATGGCTATGTACTTTATGAATTGTCTGTTATCACCCGATTATAAAAGACAATTTTAAGTGAAACATTTAAAATAAAAAACAAAATAAAATCTACTATTTATGGCAGCCAATCTTGGTCGTAAGAGTCCGTATTACGTATCACTTTTGTGCATAAATGAAAACCAAATACTAAGGATAATTGAGCCTATAGCAGTAGCAGCAAAGACTAATAACAAGAGGCTTCATTTTATCTTAGAGGGCACATTTCCATGATACTTAGGAGTGAGAGAAACCCTTCTCTCCACAGCAACAATTTCACAGGAAAACATTTAGTCTTGGCAATAATTAATTTGTACTTTTAAATCCTTGGGGAATATACTGAGTTTTCTTTCTCCAATTTTCTTTTATCACTTGTTACATCTATTCAAACTTCACGTGGGACAGATCACTTCCACTCTCTAATAGTAACTGATCACATACCAATATCTCCAATACTTTCTTTCTTTCTGGACAGCACAGCAGCCAGGTGAAGAAATAAAGAGATTTTTGAAGCTAGAAGGGAGAAGGGAGTTAATTTCTTCGTCCGAACTGGGAGTCAATGAGTAAGGAACCTAACGGTGTACCAATTAACGTCCACAAGTGTGGACTCTTCACACTGCTCTGGGTGTCCTACCTGCTAGAGTTGTGGGAAGACTTCAGGTACTTGGCAGAAATAATATTTAGGGAGAGGATGGCATCAACTGCAGCTTCATCCACCTCAGGTTTATTCCGAATACGACCTAAAAGAAAGGATAAAGAAAACAGAGCACAGACACATTTAAAAACAAAACATGAATTCATTAAGCCAAAAAGAAACTTTTAAATCTATGTGTAAGTTCAGGAGCTGGAAGGGTCATTTGGTTACCTGTAGGGTCCTCCATGGTCTGACTCCATTACTTCCCACATTGAGTTAACTATGAAACCATATCGATTCTTTATTCAAAGAGTTTCTCACATTCATCCCAACTTTTATTTATAATATCATTGCCCTGATCACAAAAGGCCACCTCCTCTCTGATCTGGAACCTGCAATAGCCATTTAACTGGTCTCCCTGCTATTCACACCTCCCCTGTTCCAATCCATTCTACTCTCACCTAATAGCAACTTCTTAAGCCACTGACTGTTTTTTGTTGTTTTTTTTAAATAGGGTCTTGGTCTGTCCCCCAGGCTGGAGTGCGGTGGTGCAATCATAGCCCACTGCAGCCTTGAATTCCTGGGCTCAAGTGATCCTCCCACGTAAGCCACCTGAGTAACTGGGACTTTAGGCCTGCAGCACCACATCCAGCTATTATATTTCACTTTATTATAGAGACAGGGCCCCACTATGTTGCTCAGGCTGGTCTCGAACTCCTAGGCTCAAACGATCCTCCTGCCTTGGCCTCCCAAAGTGCTGAAATTATAGGCATGAGCCACCACACCTGGCCATGCTGACTTTATTACACCCCTTTCTTGCTCAAAATCCTACACTCTGTTTTCAAGTTAACACTAGGGGATGCAGCATTGCATAGAGGTTAAGGACTTGGCCTCCAGTGCTGGACTGCCTGGGTTCCAACTCCTACCACCTGTGAGGCTTTGGGCCTAAGGTTCAACCTCTCTGAGCCTCAGTTCCCTCATATGTCAAGTGAGAATAACAATTCCTTCCATATGTTGTTATGAGGATTAAATAAACTAGTATTTTTGGAGCATTCAGAAAACCACCTGGCACATGGTAAACACTACATCAGAGTTTGTTAATAAACTAAAAATACGGGTTCTTCAGAGAAGCCATAGTAACCACTGCCTCTACATCCTCCCTCTCCTTCTCTGGTCAGAAAAAGCATCTCTTCTGTTTCAGTATTAGTGTTCCATATAAACATTAATTTTGTCAAAGGACATTCAGTGCTTTGTAAATAAAGTTTTAAAAAAACTAAATTAAAAAAAGAAAAATTTATTATGAAAAATCTTGAAAAGCTACGACCACCGCTGCCCCAGACAAGAGAGAACATAATCTCCCTTCCAAGGATTTTTTTTTTTTTTTTTTGACAGAGTCTCACTCTGTCATGCAGTGGCATGATCATGAGTCACTGCAGCCTCGACTTCTCAGGTTCAAACAATCCTCCAGCCTCAGCCTCCTGAGTAGTTGAAACTACAGGCACGCGCCACCACACCCAGCTTATTTGTAGAGAGACAGGGTTTTGCCATGTTGTCTAGGCTAGTCTCAAACTCCTGAACTTAAGCGATCCGCCCACCTTGGCCTCCCAAAGTGCTGGGATTATAGGCGTGAGCCACTGTGCCTGGCCCCAAGGTTCTTAAACTGGTCCAGAGAGACACAAGCACTCTGTGGACAGAATTCAGAGGGTCCTTGAGCTTGGATGGGAAAAAAATTACATCTTTATTTTCACAAACCTTTAACTAAAAATTGACATCTCCTTCAATCACAAAGGAATGCAATAAACCACAGAATTGGCCAGTACCCATGACTCTGTCCCCAGTAGAAACCACAGATGTTTCCACATGCAAAATATCTATTTTTTTATTTATTTTTAGACAGAGTCTCATGCTGTTGCCAGGCTGGAGTACAGTGATACAATCTTGGCTCACTACAACCTCTGCCTCGCAGGTTCAAACGATTCTCCTGTCTCAGCCTCCCGAGTACCTGGGACTACAGGCGTGCGCCACCACGGCCAGCTAATTTTTGTATTTTTACTAAAGACGGGGTTTCACCATGTTGGTCAGGATGGTCTTGATCTCTTGACCTTGTGATCCGCCCACCTCAGCCTCCCAAAGTGCTGAGATTACAGGCGTGAGCCACCGAGCCTGGCCACAAAGTATCTTTTTCATTGATCACTACTTTGAAAGTATGGTAATTAGAATAACTGCTAAAAACTTGTTATTTCATGCATCAATAAAGAAGAGCTTAATGTTTTAACAAGCGTATTTCAATATTATCGGTTTCTTTTGTAATCCTATTTTTCACATTTGAAAACAATTCTAAGCCTTCACCACTGCCAAAGAGGTCCATAGCAACAAAAGTTCCAAACTCCTGCCTCAGACTGTCATTCTAAAGTTCACACTCTCTAGCCAATACACCTTAATTTAATTTCTCCACTCTGGCCATGGGGTTTCTTGTCATTTGCATGTTAGACATATTCCTGACTCTCTTACTCAAAATGCTTGCATCTGGAAAACAAAAAAACAAAACCCCTCTAATTTTTCTTGAATCTATTCAGTCCTCCTGGCTTGTTTTCACTGTTAACTCTCTTAGCATAGATCTTCCTTTGTCTTTATTTTGGTATTTATTCATCAAAGCATTCTGCATATATATATGCTGTCTCCCTAACTAAACTGCAAGCTCACAATTAGTAGAGATTTTTCTTTTCTTTTTTTTTTGAGACAGAGTCCCACTCTGTTGTCCAGGCTTGAATGCAGTGGTGCCATCTCAGCTCACTGCAACCTCCACCTCCCAAGTTTAAGCGATCCTCCCACCTCAGCCTCCTGAGTAGCCGAGACTACAGGTACATGCCATCATGCCCAGCTAATTTTCATATTTTTTTGTAGAGATGGGATTTTGCTACCTTGGCCAGACTCAAACTCCTGAGCTCAAGTAATCCACCCATCTCAGCCTCCAAAAGTGCTGGAATTACAGGCATGAGCCACCACACCCAGCCAGCAGAGATTTCTTTTATGCCCTCTCACAGCCTCTATCACAGAACCATACTCTGGTAACTGAGTTAGTTTGATAACATATCACTAATGATCGAGTGAAGAAACAGGAATACAGAGTTTCAAACTCAAGGCCTCTACAGCTCCATAGTCTATGTTTCCCAACATGGTCTTCCACACATTCCCTGTACCACAAACAGGGAAGAATAACATCTCTAACAGGACACAGTGCCTCACACCTGTAGTCCCAGTTACATGGGAACCTGAGGCAGGAGGATCGCTTGAGCCCAGGAGTTTGAGGCTACAGAGAACTATGATCTCATCATTGTACTCCAGCCTGGGTGACAGAGCAAGACCCTATCTCAAAAAACAAAAAAAAATTCTCTATAAGTCCTGGTTCTGTCCTTGGCTGATGAAATGTACTCACCGACCACCAGTTCACGAACATCCTTCCAATGGAGCTCGCTCCCCTTCTCATGGATGATGGTCACTGTGATCCTTCGCTGGATGCCCTAGGTAATGAAGCAGGGGTGCAATTTAGCTGGAGCAATCTATTATCTCCTCTCGTCTACTGTTTTCTGGGCTGTATGGCATGGCATGGGGGATGAGCAGGAAGGAGAGGCGTGGAAAGAGGGAAAATGCTATCCACATTGTTATTCAAAAAAAAGGGAGATGTGTCAGGGACTAAGGAATAGTCAGGTCTGATACGGTTTTCTTTTCTTTCTTTTTTTAAAAATTCTTTTTCTCTGGCCGGGCGCGGTGGCTCAAGCCTGTAATCCCAGCACTTTGGGAGGCTGAGACGGGCGGATCACGAGGTCAGGAGATCGAGACCATCCTGGCGAACACGGTGAAACCCCGTCTCTACTAAAAATACAAAAACTAGCCGGGCGAGGCGGCGGGCGCCTGTAGTCCCAGCTACTCGGGAGGCTGAGGCAGGAGAATGGCGTAAACCCGGGAGGCGGAGCTTGCAGTGAGCTGAGATCCGGCCACTGCACTCCAGTCCGGGCGACAGAGCGAGACTCCGCCTCAAAAAAAAAAAAAAAAATTCTTTTTCTCTATGGTTTTAAGAATAAAACCATAATCTATCACAGGAGATTAGGTGGCTGCATCCCAGCCCCTTGCATAATAAGTATTCAACCACGCCCTGACTGTATGTCCCAAGTGTACGGTATCCCTAGTCCCTATGCCCACTTGGGTCTTAAGTACTTTTGAACACTGACTGAACCTACTCTTGATTTACCAAAAGGGGACCTATATTTCATAACCAGATTTTTAGTCCATTGAAACCTTCATCCTCTACCCCTATTAAGAACTTTTGGTGTGAAAGCACAGAGCTTCCAAACATCCTGAAAAGTATTAAAAGTGACGTAGGAGCTACACAAATTAGAGTAATTAAATGAAATAAAATATTTTTCAAAATAGCTACTCTAAATACATATAAAAGCAAGGGTAAATATAAGCCAAGGTCTGAGGAAGAAATATCAAAAAACAGACATAGAAAAAAAGAAAAAAATGACAACAGGACAATGCCCCGCCCACCCTTTGAAACAGAGATGAAAACCGAGAAAGAGTTCCATCTCTTATTCTAAACTCTTTTCAGCATTCCCTCCGAGGCCTATTTTGGTCCCTCATTAGTACCTGATGAAGCAAAAATGTCCCCTGGCAAGGCAAGCCTGCTGTATGGTCAACCACAGCTGGGATATACCTATAAAATCAGAAACGCAAAAGAAACAACTAAGTGCTACTTCATCTGCAAGGGTTCGCCCCTGGTGGTCTTTGTTTTGATAAATTCTGATCCCATGTCTTTCTCACCCATGCTGGCATTTAATCATACAGTCATTTGCATTTACTAATCCTTTCCACACATCTGCGTCTCAATCCTCTCTAGACTTGAGTACTCAAAGGACAGTAATATCTTTTGGTTGCGTTCAGCCCCTTGATGTTAAGTATTCAATAAATAATGTAGAAGTGCAATGGCAATTGACAGGAGATAAGAAACACAGATAATTTCAGACTATAGTTTTTTAAGATTCAGAAAGCAATTAATTCAGTAGAAACAATTACTGTAACTACCTCTCCCTCATAATGCAACTTGTAATCACATTATAGGTCTATGAAAAGTCAAATTCCTCAAAGCACTGTCACTACTGACAACCACATACAAGATTAACAGAATCACACTTAACATAGTAGGAACTTAGTGTTTCCTGATGATGACCATGATGGTGGTTCTCAGAATTACATATAGGAGAACATGAGGATAACATTTACCCTTACCCTTTACATTACCGGATACAGCCCCTTGCCTCTGTCCTAAGAGTAACATCTCTTTCATTTGTGTTTTTCCAAAAGCATTTTAGAGATGATTATATACAACAATTATATTAATCACTTACTCTAACTCAGCTCATCGAGACAGAGTAAGCTGATGGTATCATTTTGATCTAGGACAGTGGTTCTCAACTGAGGATTCTCCCTCTGGGGGATATTTGGCAATGTCTGAAGACATTTTTGGTTGTCACAAATAGAGTGGAGCTGCTACTGGCATCTTATGGATAGGGGCCAGGGATGCTGCCAAATATTCTAAATGCACAGGATAGCCCCTCACAACACAGATTTATCTAGCCCCAAATAGTGCTGAGGTTGAGAAACCCTGGTCTAGGAAAAGATTCTGCCCTTCTATGTCCTCCTTGACATTAGTCATGTTAAGTCTTTACCATATTCTATGCAATATGCTCCTTTTGCTTTACTACTGATAAAACCCACTATGATAAAACCCTTATAACAAGGTACCGCCTGGCACAGTGGTTCACGCCTGTAATCCCAGTACTTTGGGAGGCCGAGGCGGGCAGATCACCTGAGGTAGGGAGTTCGAGACCAGCCTGGCCAACATGGTGAAACCCTGCCTTTACTAAAAATACAAAAATGAGCCGGGTGTGGTGGCATGCACCTGTAATCCCAGCTACACAGGAGGCTGAGGCAGGAGAATCGCTTGAACCTGGGAGGCAGAGGTTGCAGTGAGCCGAGATCACGCCATTGCACTCCAGCCTGGGCAACAGAGCAAGCCTCTATCTCAAAAAAAAAAAAACCCAAAAAACAAGAAGATTTGCCTGTCTCCATGATTTTGCTGTTGCTAACGAGAAGGTAAATTATTATGCTAAACAGTCAGTTCTTTGACAAACATCTGATTCAAATATCAAGACCACCAAAAATCAACTCAAAACTGGAATTCGGCCAGGTGTGGTGGCTCATGCCTATAGTCTCAGCATTATAGGGAGGCCTATAATGCTGGGAGGCCGAGGCAGGAGGACTGCTTGAGGCCAGGAGTGGTCAAGACTAACCTGGTCAACATAACAAGACTGCATCTATATTAAAACAAAAACAAAAACAAAATTACCCCTGGAATTTGACAGTGACAATGATTCATGAACCCAAATACAAGAAGATTCAAAATTGCATTTCCTAATTTGAAACATTTTGCCTTATTTAAAAAATTATTAAGTTGGACTTACTCTCCTGTAGGCTCCAGTTCACTGATCTCAAACCAAACCAGGAGGTCATACTTGCTCATGCTCTGGCCAAGGCTGGTTTTGCTCATCGTGTTTAACTTGGTCGCTGGAACTTTGAAAAGTTTTTAGAGTATGTCAAAATCTGGTCCAAGACTACTCAGCAGAAGTACAAGCTTCTCTAATGTCAGTCTTTAAAGACATACTTGGGAAAGGCAGCAAGAGTCAGGGGAAAGATTGCAATGCAAAAGACCCAGAGAAACACCAACATAAACTTTGCAAGTTATTAGTTATCTCTAAATTCAGAGAACAAGGAAAATGAAGAAATCAGTATTTTTTTCCTCAACAAACTGTCTCTAATGATGAGAAAACAGCTTTTGTGTAGAATAAATGTACTCATGAAACCTTCCAATTCCAGAATCTCAAATTGTGTGGCATGCAGAGCATGGGACTAACATGGGAGAGACAGCCAGGTGTGGTGGCTCAAGCCTGTAATCCCAGCACTTTGGGAGGCCGAGACAGGCGGATCACGAGGTCAGGAGATTGAGACCATCCTGGCTAACACGGTGAAACCCCGTCTCTACTAAAAATATATTAAAAAAAAACTAGCCGGGCGAGGTGGCGGGAGCCTGTAGTTCCAGCTACTCGAGAGGCTGAGGCAGGAGAATGGCGTAAACCCGGGAGGCAGAGCTTGCAGCGAGCTGAGATCCGGCCATTGCACTCCAGCCTGGGAGACAGAGCAAGACTCCATCTCAAAAACAAAAAAACAAAAAAAACAAAAAAAAAAACATGGGAGAGACAAGGCTTGGAAAGCCTCACACGTCACAGGGGCTCAATCAAAGCTGGTGTCCTGGAGAAAAGACCCATCCTCCAGCCTAGTGGTTCCCAAACCTCCCTGCACATAGGAGCACCTGGGGACCTTAAAGTCCAGGACATACCCCAGATCAATTAAATCACAATCTCTAAGGGAAGGACACAGTTCTTCCTCCATGAGGGGTAAAGTTTCCCAGGCGATACCAACGTGAGGACAAAGTTGGGTACCACAGGTCTCATTTATAAATACAGGATTCTGTATATGATCTTATGTTACACATTTTCTTCAGATTTAAATTCCATATTCTTTTTTTTTGTTTTTTATGGCGTGATCTCGGCTTACTGCAACCTCTGCCCCCAGCCTCAAACCATCCTCCCACATCAGCCTCCTGAGTAGCTGAGACCAAAGGCGTGCACCACCGCGCCCGGCTAATTTTTGCATTTTTTTTGTAGAAACGGGGTTTCGCCATGTTGCCCAGGCTGGTCTCTAACTCTTGAGGTCAAGCAATCTGTCTGACTCAGCCTCCCAAAGTGCTGGGATTACAGGTGCGAGCCACCACACCCGACCAGATTTAAACTCCATATTCTTAACTGTACTGATGCTATGTGACTTTAGTTAAGCTGCTTAACCTCTGGGAGTCTGTCTCCTCATTTATAAACTGTAGATCCTAATATTTAGCCTACTATCTTGAAAAGCGATCATGAAGATCCACTAACATAATGTATAAAAAGGGGCTTTATAAATCATTTAGCACTATTCACATGTGTACCCTATCACCAGTATTCAGCCCAGCTGTTTCACATGAGTTGGTGATGCTAGTCAGAAAGAAAATAGGGTAAGTGATCCTGGCAGTCATCTAAGGGGTCAGAAAGCAAAACCAGAAGTATTCTAACAAACCATCTACTAGTAAAATCTTCCAAATTAAAAATACTATTGCAAAGAATCCATAAAAACAAATGCAAGGGCCTCCCCCACTGACACGGTGATGTGAAACGGGCACATGTAGAGAAAATGCTTCCCAAATCTCTAGGAAGAAAATGTGATACGACCTTGAAAATGTGCTGAGCTCTACATTCAGCTCAAGTTGCAAACGGAAATGTCAGTGTTTCATATGCAGAGAGCCAGGCTTCAGGACAAGCGCCTGAGGTTGGTTCTACATCTAAGGTGGAGCTAATTCAGCTACTAACCATCTCGTTTGGGTACCCTCTCGCTCTGGCAGCTGGGAACTGGCAGAAAGAGAAAAGGCGGCAATGGGTCAGCCTCATCCTGGAAGATGGCAATAGCGGAGGATGCGAGCACACTGGCGTGCTCAGAAAATGTGTCCAAGACATGCACATTCACATAGCCAGACACGAGAAACCGAATCAGCTCAATCTTTCTCTCATGGTCTGAAGGCAGATGAAGATGGGGAATACATTGGGTGGAGAGTGACCACAGGGTGGGGTGGGAATTTGGCGAATGGGCAATGAGGAAAAAGGACAGAAATAAAGAAAAATCAAAACAAGATCACTGAACATGCAGAATAAATGTACTATGCAAAGAAATGCCCAGTCCCCTGACAGTTATGGGAAGGTACATACAAAGCAGAAAGATTTAGGAACAGAGTGACTATCAAAATCTGCAAACAGAAGACCAGAGAGTTGGTAGATAAGGCCCCCTACCGTTTCTTACTTCTTGTCTTATTTTATTATTTTATTTTATATTGTTTTGAGACGGAGTTTCGCTCTTGTTGCCCAGGCTGGAGTACAAAGGTGCAATTTCAGCTCACTGCAACTTCCACCTCCCTGGTTCAAGCGATTCTCCTACCTCAGCCTCCCAAGTAGCTGGGATTACAGGCGTGTGCCACCATGCCCGGCTAATTTTGTATTTTTAGTAGAGACGAGAGTTTCACCATGTTGGTCAGGCTGTTCTCGAACTCCTGACCTCAGGTGATCCACCTGCCTCGGTCTCCCAAAGCGCTGGGATTACAGGCGTGAGGCACCGGGTCCGGCCTTTACTTCTTATTTTAAATCAGGAACTAGGAATTCTAGTTCCTACTAGATATACACAAGAGGAGCAGGAATACATGTGGATACATAGAAGGATAGAAATTCAAACATGACTTCTATTTGAAGTCATTCAGAATAAGAGATGTATTCACACAGAGATTATCATGCAAAAAGCAGAGTGAGTGCTCACCTGGCTTGGACAGAGGCATGGGTGGAGGGAAGAATCGGCGGCATGGCTGAGGTGGACTGCAAAGAAAGGAAGACAAAGATCAAGACTACAAAGAGTTATTTATTTTAGAAATTCTCCCCTTTGTGCTGGACTGCAAATTGAATTTCCTTCTCTTTAGGCATTTCACAACTAGGAGTGAGAATATATGTAAAAGTTCTGTGACAGTACAGAAGGAAAACGTTTTATGTGTAGCTTCTAAAAGCAGGGAAAAAGAGAGAAACTGTTTGACTTCCACATGCCTATCTCAAGACATTCCATTTGCAGATTTGAGGTTCTGGATTCCAAGCTGGAGTTTTCCAACATTAACGTAAACAGAACCGGCACACAGATGTTAAGATTAACATAATTATTATTCCTCTTGCTGGTCACTACCATCGCTTTATACTTCTCTTGTGTGAATGTATTTAAAAGAAAAAAAATTTTGTAATAACTATTTGCAGTGTAGAAATCAAAAACCCTGTGTTTTTTTTTTTTTTTTTTTTTTTTTTTTTTTGAGACGAGTCTCGCTCTGCGCCCAGGCTGGAGTGCAGTGGCCGGATCTCAGCTCATACAAGCTCGCCTCCCGGGTTCCGCCATCTCCTGCCTCAGCTCCGAGTAGCTGGGACACAGGCGGCCCGCACTCCGGCTGTTTTTTTTTTGTATTTTTAGTAGAGACGGGTTTCACCGTGTTAGCCAGGATGGTCTCGATCTCCTGACCCGTGATCCGCCCGTTCTCGGCCTCCAAAGTGCTGGGTACAGATGAGCCACCGCCCGGCATTTTTTTTTTTTTTTTTTTAAGACGGAGTCTTGCTCTGCCACCCAGGCTGGAGTGCAGTGGCCAGATCTCAGCTCACTGCAAGCTCCGCCTCCCGGGTTTATGCCATTCTCCTGCCTCAGCCTCCCAAGTAGCTGGGACTACAGGCGCCCGCCTCGTCGCCCGGCTAGTTTTTTGTATTTTTAAGTAGAGACAGGGTTTCACCATATAGCCAGGTGGTCCGATCTCCTGACCTCGTGATCCGCCGTTCGCTCCCAAAGTGCTGGGATTACAGGCTTGAGCCACCGCCGCCCGGCCAATAAACCCTATTTTTTCAAGAGAAAGAAAAACACTACAGAGTTGGATGTTGATATCAACAGCATGTTTTAATTCCCTTTAAGGGAGCAGACTTTTAGCCGGGCGCGGTGGCTCAAGCCTGTAATCCCAGCACTTTGGGAGGCCAAGACGGGTGGATCACGAGGTCAGGAGATCGAGACCATCCTGGCTAACACCGTGAAACCCCGTCTCTACTAAAAAATACAGAAAACTAGCCGGCAAGGTGGCGGGCACCTGTAGTCCCAGCTACTCGGGAGGCTGAGGCAGGAGAATGGCGTAAACCGGGAGGCGGAGCTTGCAGTGAGCCGAGATCACGCCACTGCACTCCAGCCTGGGTGACAGGTGAGACTCTGTCTCAAAAAAAAAAAAAAAAAAAAAAGGAGCAGACTTTTGCATTTTCAACTCTGGCATAATACCAGATAATAGAGATAATCCTAGATAGTGAAATAGGCTAAATCTCATTTTAAAAATGTCTCCTTCTAAGTCTTAGCTAATAAATGAAATAAGAAAATTCTTCTGCCAACACCAACACTCTGCCATCATCAGAAAGGCCACCGTTGCCTCCTCAGCAGTTTTGATGACTGTAATTAGAGAGCTTCTATTTCATAAAGCTGTGGGCATTAGGACATTTTTTTTTTTTTTTTTTTTTTTGAGACGGAGTCTCGCTCTGTCGCCCAGGCTGGAGTGCAGTGGCGCAATCTCGGCTCACTGCAAGCTCCGCCTCCCGGGTTCACACCATTCTCCTGCCTCAGCCTCCCGAGTAGCTGGGACTACAGGCGTCTGCCACCACACCCGGCTAATTTTTTGTATTTTTAGTAGAGACGGGGTTTCACCGTGTTAGCCAGGATGGTCTCGATCTCCTGACCTCGTGATCGCCCGTCTCGGCCTCCCAAAGTGCTGGGATTACAGGCTTGAGCCACCTTGCCGGGCCAGGAACAATTTTTAACAATTTTCATGTTATATCCTATCACCTCAAATTTTACCATATTCAAAGTCTCTTCCTATAAAAAGATGGTATGAGATCACCCGGTCAAAATGTAATTTGTTCTATCTAAAATCAGCGATTAGGTAGCTATAAGATGATGGTGAAGTTTTTTTTTTTTTTTTTTTTTTTTTTTTGAGACAGAGTCTCGCTCTGTCGTCCGGGCTGCAGTACAGTGGCCGGATCTCAGCTCACTGCAAGCTCCGCCTCCTGGGTTTACGCCATTCTCCTGCCTCAGCCTCCGAGTAGCTGGGACTACAGGCGCCCGCCACCTCACCCGGCTAGTTTTTTGTATTTTTAGTAGAGATGGGGTTTTCACCATATTAGCCAGGATGGTCTCGATCTCCTGACCTCGTGATCCGCCCGTCTCGGCCTCCCAAAGTGCTGGGATTACAGGCTTGAGCCACCGCCCCGGCCAATAAACCCTATTTTTTCAAGAGAAAGAAAAACACTACAGAGTTGGATGTTGATATCAACAGCATGTTTTAATTCCCTTTAAGGGAGCAGACTTTTAGCCGGGCGCGGTGGCTCAAGCCTGTAATCCCAGCACTTTGGGAGGCCAAGACGGGTGGATCACGAGGTCAGGAGATCGAGACCATCCTGGCTAACACCGTGAAACCCCGTCTCTACTAAAAAATACAGAAAACTAGCCGGGCAAGGTGGCGGGCACCTGTAGTCCCAGCTACTCGGGAGGCTGAGGCAGGAGAATGGCGTAAACCCGGGAGGCGGAGCTTGCAGTGAGCCGAGATCACGCCACTGCACTCCAGCCTGGGTGACAGAGTGAGACTCTGTCTCAAAAAAAAAAAAAAAAAAAAAGGAGCAGACTTTTGCATTTTCAACTCTGGCATAATACCAGATAATAGAGATAATCCTAGATAGTGAAATAGGCTAAATCTCATTTTAAAAATGTCTCCTTCTAAGTCTTAGCTAATAAATGAAATAGAAATTCTTCTGCCAACACCAACACTCTGCCATCATCAGAAAGGCCCACCGTTGCCTTCCTCAGCAGTTTTGATGACTGTAATTAGAGAGCTTCTATTTCATAAAGCTGTGGGCATTAGGAACAATTTTTTTTTTTTTTTTTTTTTTTTGAGACGGAGTCTCGCTCTGTCGCCCAGGCTGGAGTGCAGTGGCGCAATCTCGGCTCACTGCAAGCTCCGCCTCCCGGGTTCACACCATTCTCCTGCCTCAGCCTCCCGAGTAGCTGGGACTACAGGCGTCTGCCACCACACCCGGCTAATTTTTTGTATTTTTAGTAGAGACGGGGTTTCACCGTGTTAGCCAGGATGGTCTCGATCTCCTGACCTCGTGATCCGCCCGTCTCGGCCTCCCAAAGTGCTGGGATTACAGGCTTGAGCCACCTTGCCGGGCCAGGAACAATTTTTAACAATTTTCATGTTATATTCCTATCACCTCAAATTTCTACCATATTCAAAGTCTCTTCCTATAAAAAGATGGTATTTGAGATCACCCGGTCAAAATGTAATTTGTTCTATCTAAAATCAGCGATTAGGTAGCTATAAGATGATGGTGAAGTTTTTTTTTTTTTTTTTTTTTTTTTTTTTTTGAGACAGAGTCTCGCTCTGTCGTCCGGGCTGCAGTACAGTGGCCGGATCTCAGCTCACTGCAAGCTCCGCCTCCTGGGTTTACGCCATTCTCCTGCCTCAGCCTCCCGAGTAGCTGGGACTACAGGCGCCCGCCACCTCACCCGGCTAGTTTTTTGTATTTTTTAGTAGAGATGGGGTTTCACCGTGTTAGCCAGGATGGTCTCGATCTCCTGACCTCGTGATCCACCCGCCTCGGCCTCCCAAAGTGCTGGGATTACAGGCTTGAGCCACCGCGCCCGGCCTAGATGATGGTGAAGTTTCTAAATCCCTCAAAAGATTTCTTCCTTTCCAGCAATTGAGAAACTAAAAATCAAAACAATACCATCAAAAATGTTTGCTTATCTGGTCCAAACCTGTTAAGCTCCTGTCCTTGCAGATGAAGCGGGTGCTGCTGATAATGCCCAAAGACTTCAAATACAATAGGCTTGGTTTTGATGTAATCCACAAACGATTCAGTGATCTCCACTGCAATCTACAGCCAAGCAAGATTAGGAAAAGATTACAAGAAACTACAGATTTCTGCTTCAATCAGAACTTGAGGTATTTTCATTTTTTTTGTGTGTTTGTTTTTGAGACAAGGTCTTGCTCTGCAGCGCACGAACAAGGCTCATGGAGCCTCACCCTCACAGGCTCAAGCAATCTTCCTGCCTCAGGCTCCGGAGTAGCTAGGACTACAGGCATGCACCACCATGCTTGGCTAATTTAAAACAATTTTTTGTAGAGACAGCATCTCACTATGTTTCCCAGACCGGTCTTTAACTCATGCACTGAACTGATCCTTCCGCCTCAGCTTCCGAAGTGCTGGATTACAGCCATGAGCCACTATGCCTGGCCCACCCAACTTTACTACTGCTGAGTGTCCAGAATCTGCTGGGCCTCTTGCAACAAAAAACAGGGGATCCCCTATGTTGTTTTTAATTCTAAAGTAATTTTTCCAAGCTTCAAGTATTCAAGATCTTCCATAATTTGCCTCAACTGATCTTGGCCCCTGTTCCCCTTCCCACGCTTACCATTCTGGCTCACTCACTCACCTGCTGCTCCTTTCACCTGCTCTCTCTTCTGCTGTGCCCAGGACTGGCCCAGGCTGCAACCCTGCCTGGAAGGCACTTCCATACATCCATGCATGTACTGACTATGGCCTATGTGCCAGGCACAATGCCAAGTTTGACACACCTTTTCTTGCTTATACTACATCCTTCAGGGAGCTTCCTATCCCCTTTCTCCCCCCAACTATCCTCCCCAACAAAAAGTAACTATTTTAAGTTAGTTTTCCATTCATATAAATAACTTTCCCTTTCTTCACTCCCACTGCATTTAGTGAATATTTTCTCATGTTCATCTTTGCATGACTGGTGTTTATGTATGCATTTTATTTCCCCTATCGTAATTCGAAGCTCACTGGGAGCATCTAAGATTCATCCGCATTCCCCAGTTGTCAGGCACAATCCTTGTGCAAAGCAGCTGATCAAAGTTTATCAGATACATGCTTGCTTATATTTATATGAACATGAAAAAGAAGATAGCATATTTTGTGTTTGCTTTTTCCATCTTTGAAGTTCTCCTTTCCTCTCTTACTTTAGAGAGCAGACATGGTTAGCAAGAGAATGAGAGACAGTTTCATGTAGTAGTGAAGATCCTGAATGCCAGAGCTACATTTCTCTGAGCTTAAGTCCTATCTCTGCCTCTTGTAACACTGATGAGTAACTTTATTTTTATTACTACTTTTTTTTTTTTTTTGAGATGGAGTCTCGCTTTGTTGCCCAGTCTGGAGTGCAGTGGCGTGATCTCGACTCACTGCAACCTCCCCCTCCTAGGTTCAAGCATTTCTTGTGCCTCAGACGGGACGGGATTTCACCATGTTGGCCAGGTTGGTCACAAACTCCTGACCTCAAGTGATCCACCTGCCTCGGCCTCCAGAGTGCTGGGATTACAGGTGTGAGCCACTGTGCCTGGCCTGATGAGTGACTTTAATTGCTTTATGCTTCAGTCATCTCAGCTAACACAAGGATTATCTTAATCTATGGTATAAAGGGAAAGACTAAATTACACAAAAACTCTCAGAACAGTGACTAACACAAAATAAACTCTCAGTGAATGTTAGCTATTGTGATGAGGATAATGACTCTGGAACACAGCTTGAGTGAAATTCCATGTAAGAGAGGGAAGGATCTGTTTTCTTGCTTCACGTAGGAACACAGTTGTAAAGGGCATTAATGTGTTAATTATACTATCAGTTGCAAGGAAAACAGACTCTAAATCTTAATTTAGCTATAGAAGGTATTTGATATTTTTTATGTTATTTGCAATTGAGCAACGTAAGTATCTTAGGGTTTAAAGGACAATGCATTCACTTTAACAAAACTCTTATTAAGCATGCTTATTTTTCTAGGACAGAAACACTAAAACAACTCATTGCATTCAAACTGATGGAAGATTTTATTGGCAGACCAACCCACATTCCACTCACTAGGCCCATTGTAATACAGACAAGAAGGCTTGCTGCTCAGGCCACTGTGGATGACCTCACCACTCTAGCCACGCCCTCTATTGTCTACTCCTCCCCTGCACAGCCAGAGACTTGTACCTCTTCTTATCACCCTTCCTGGGCTGAGAAAACCAAGGTACCAGAAAAACATACGTTTGGCAAAAAAGTCTGGTCACTTACATTCTGCACATGATAAAAGCCCAGGGGACTTCCTCTGCCATTGTTTTTGAGGGGCTCCGTGGAGAATGCTTCATCATGGCGATGCAAAAAGCTTCATAAAAAAATAAAAAGACTCGTGAACACTGTATTAAATGGTTTTATCAGAATCTGTTTCAAGAGCCCAATGTGGATCCTATAGAAAGAAGCATTTCACTTAAGCAGATTCTTTTATTTACATTTCCTTGTCAAGAACCTTTTCCGTATCGCACAGAGGGTATTTTAGATTTTATTTCAAAAATGACTGAAAAATTAACTGATCCTACTTTAGATTTTATTTCAAAAATGACTGAAAAATTAACTGACCCTGATCACTTAGCTATATGGATGTATGTGCAAGAATGCTTTAACGAGAGTGAAGAGGTGAATTCAATTAACTCTTCTTCCTTTGTAAAAGCTTTTTACTAAAAATAAAAACAATGTCATTTTGTACAGAAAAAAATTAGCAGACTCAAGCTTCCACAGTTAGTGCGAAAGCCTGTGGCTGGCATAGTTACCTAAGAGTCTGTTGTGGATTCAAATGTCACCTCTTCCAGGCAGTCTTTCCTGACTTACCCTGACAGTTCTGTGTTCCCACATTACTAGTAATGTTTTTTTCCTTAACAGCAATGATTTCACTGTAATAATATATTTATATGCCTCTCCCCCCACCAGACAGCAAGTGTTTTCCCACAGGTCTCGACACATAGAAGACACTCTGGAAAAATCTGTTGAGCCAATGGGCTATATTTAGTTATCTTCACAGATAGTGAGATGTTATTTTTTTCTCTCTCTCTCCCTATTTATTAGTCTGAAATAAAAATAACTGCACAGTTAAAGTGGACCCAATACAAAGATTTACTGCCAGATAGAAAAATCCATCAGAAGGACACCCCTTCCGTGAAGAAAAAATGGAGAAAAAGAAAACATTTTCAGTTCGGGGGAGAGACCAGTAGTATGAACTTGTTGTCTTCCAAATTAGTTCACCAGTCTGAGAACACCGGCATGTTTTTGCCAAGTGCTCCAAACCCTGATTCCTGTATTGCTGGCACTGCAGCATTCTTGGGGTTCCCTGGTGAAAGGTAAAGTCATTCACAGTGCTCTGCAGCCATATCTTCCCAGCACAGGCCAGAGGAGCCACTGTAAAAACACGGACGCCTTTGAGGCTGCTTTCAACACAAGCAACATGCCCTTTCCCCCAGAGCTAACACCAGGTGGAGATGCCGCTCTTTTTAGGAGATTGCAGGACAAAGGTCAACTCACTATTATTGTCACTTCAGACATCAGTTAACCAAACAGATGTTTTCCACGAAAAACATGCCTGATTAGAATAGCAACAGTTCCAAAAAACAGATTCATCTGGTCAACGCTATCCTGCCTTAAGTTTGAGGGTATGAGTGAAAACACATTAAATAGGTGACATTAATGCTCAATGGGTAATATTTCAACAATTATGAGTTGTAGCAAATAATATTAGTGGCTTACTATATAGTAATCACATTTAATTTAGATCACATTTAACTCAATTTTCTGTGATAAAACCTGTACAAAAGCTTTATAAACTGCACTAGGACCGATGGGAAGGCCAAGGCACATTCTGAGGGGAGAGGGATGGCAGAACCCAAAGCAGCCTCTTGGTGGCACCAGTAGCAATCTGAGGGCTATAGGTATGGAGGGGTCAGACTTCAATCTCTTGTACTGTGGCCCTTTCCAAGTACTGAAAAGACACATTGAAGTTTGGAGGTATTAAAACTGAAGATTCACAAAAAAGTGTTTTCCTGGGGCAGTCTTGAGAAGAAAGCATCTAGAGCACAGGGTTTGAGAGGGCCGCGGGAAACAGCAAGTCCTATGTGGATGACAAATGAGAAGTGTCACATCTTCTCCACATACTAGCTTTTTTCAGTTTATGTAGAATTTATCCTTCTTTACATTGTTTAAATTTTCCTTTTCCGGAGTATTAAATAGGCATATTGGTGGCCAGATAAGCCACTGCTTTCAGTTTTTTTTTTTTTTTTTTTTGAGACGGAGTCTCGCTGTGTCACCCAGGCTGGAGTGCAGTGGCGTGATCTCAGCTCACTGCAAGCTCCGCCTCCCAGGTTCACACCATTCTTCCGCCTCAGCCTCCGAGTAGCTGGGACTACAGGCGCCCACCACCACGCCCGGCTAGTTTTTTGTATTTTTAGTAGAGACGGGGTTTCACCATGTTAGCCAGGATGGTCTTGATCTCCTGACCTCGTGATCCACCCGCCTCGGCCTCCCAAAGTGCTGGGATTACAGGCTTGAGCCACCGCACCGGGCCCAGATTTATTAATAAGACATTTCAACATGAAAAGAACTAGAAAGACTCATCAACAGGCTTATGTGATCAGACCCTACATTCCTGGTAAAGGGGGACCGCTCACAGCAGAGCCCTGTAGCAGGGTGCACGGCATGCTCCTCCCGCCAGGGAACCCTGTTGCATTCCAGGACAGGTTTCTGGTTCTCACTCCCATAGGAGTGATGAAAGCATTTTCCTTCAGAGACTGGTTAGTCTTTGTCTCAAGAGTGTTAATCCCTCACACACGTAAAGCACTCTACAGTGCACAAGAGATGTCACCTCGGTTAGCAGCTAGCTAGGAGGCAGAGCAAAGGGGCAGCTTACTTGAACTGACAGAAGATATCTGCATACTCTGGGAGGATTCCACTGGCCTGCAACACTGTTACTCGGAAAGTGAAGGCACTGCCCAGTTTCAGGTGGTTGCCAATCTCTTCAGAAAACCCTTCCATTACCATCTTACCATCCAGCAAAGTGCTTGACTTCAAATCTAAAGAGGGTCAAATGAAGACACAGACGGTTCAAATAATGCAAAGAGGAGGGAGTTGGGCATTCTTTCCATTCCTAGTTGACGAAGGCCACTATGTCCCTTGATAACAGTCAATATTTTCCCTTTGTCGAAAATGTCCCCAAGCATAGTAAACTCTGTCTACATACCCAAGTCATTCATTCGATTGATTTCTTCTGGAGGAGTGATGACCTCAGAACTCTGACCCTGTCCTTCCACAATCCTCAACTCCTCCAAGGACAGACCAGAACGAGTCATTGCAACAGACGAAAAGTCACTCTGAAAAAAAGGCAGGGGCAGGTACATGGTAAAGTAGTATAAAAACATATTTTTCCCCAGTTGCCTTACTTCTGTTTATCTGCCCAACAAATAACAGTGACTGGAAAATTATATGGACTGAGGGCTGTCTGAGGAAAGGCAATGAATAAAATATGAATGTTGAGTCTATACACCTTTACCTTCATAATTGTTAGACATGTCCCATATTCTATTGAACTACTCTGTGACAACCAGCACCCTATGTTTTTCAGTTTCACAGGAGAAGTGGTCTCCACTGCTGAATATTCTTTTTTTTCCACAAGGTTTTCCTTCTTCCTGAAGGGTTCTCACCTGATTAAAGTATTCATTATCAAAAGATATTTTAGCCGTTCCTGACTGTCGAATTCCAGAGCCATAATCAGGAGCTTCTTCATCCGCTAAAGCAGAAAAAAAAAATTAGGAAGAATTGAGTGAGACTACACAGCGGGAGGAAGGGAAAAGGCTCTTGCTGGATTATAAACTCAAGTCCTTTGGCATAAGAGAATGATACCAAAGTAGTAACATGGCATAGGCTGCTTCGCACTCTATTCATGTAGACTGATCAACTTCTTCAGCTCAAATGAGACTAGTCAATAAAGAAATGAGACTAGTCAATAAAGAATTGGTTTTAGACTGGGCGTGGTGGCTCACGCCTGTCATCTCAGCACTTTGGGGGACTGAGGCAGGCAGATCACAAGATCAGGAGTTTGAGACCAGCCTGACCAATATGGTGAAACCCCGTTTCTACTAAAAATACAAAAATTAGCCAGGCGTGCTGGCACACGTCTGTAATCCCAGCTACTCAGGAGGCTGAGGCAGGAGAAACCCTTTAACCCGGGAGGCGGAGGTTGCAATGAGCCGAGATCGCACCACTGCACTCCAGCCTGGGCGAGAGAGCGAGACTCCGTCTCAAAAAATTCTGTTTTATTCTTGAGATTGTTCAAATGTCACACCTAGAAATACTGACTGTCTCCATGCTGGCAAGATAATAGTCAATAATACCCAACAAGTATTTGAAAATATTATATTGTACATGTGGAGGAGACTTCCATATACTCAATACTGGTGATTGTGTCACAAGTTTCCATGGGGGAAAGGCTGAAAGGTCACTGGACACAGCACTGCATTTGGCAATTAAGACAGAAAGATTACAGAAAACGACCACATTCTTTCCTCAGAACATAGGCTGGATCATGGAAAAATGGAAAATATCAAAATCTTTTCTTTTTCAATTGTTTTTTAAGAGATGGCGTCTCACTATGTTGCCCCAGTTGGCCTCAAACTCCTGGGCTCAAGCAATCCTACCCCAGCCTCCCAAGTAGCTGGGACTACAGGCATAAGCCACCATAAACAGCTTGTATCAGCTTGACCCGTGCATTACAAAACAGCAGCCAAACAAATGTCTATTATAAGTACTCTGAGAAAAAAAAAACAAAACTAAGGAAGTCAAAGGCCTGACAATCCTTTGTTAATAATGAAGCAGTTAAGATACATTATTTAGGCCAGGCTGGGCACAGTGGCTCATGCCTGTAATCCCAGCACTTTGGGAGGCCGAGGTGGGTGGATCATCTGAGGTCAGGAGTTTGAGACCAGCCTGGCCAAAATGGTGAAACCTCATCTCTACTAAAAATACAAAAATTACCTGGGTGTGGTGGTGGAGATTGCAGTGAGTTGAGATTGTGCCACTCCGCTCCAGCCTGGGCAACAGAGTGAGACTCCATCTCAAAACAAAACAAAACAAAAGGCCAATGACTGGCCGGGTGCAATGGCCCACACCTGCAATCCTAGCATTTTGGGAGGCCAGGGCAGGAAGATCGCTTAAGCTCAGGGGTTCAAGACTATGCTGGGCAACATAATGAAACCCCAACTCAATAAAAAACTTAAAAATTAGCTGGGAGGTGGTGTGCGTCTGTAGTCCCAGCTATTCAGGTGGCTGAGGTGGGAGGATGGCTCAGCCTGGAGGTGAAGGATGCAGTGAGATATGATTGCACCACTGCATTCCAGCCTGGACGACAAAGTGAGACCTTGTCTCGAAAAAAAAAAAAAAGGCCAATGACTTTTACATAGTTAATGCAAGAGCTGTTCTTTAACATGTTTAAGAAAATCTCTTTACCCCATTATTGCAAAATAGCAGTAGTCTGGACTAAGCAGGATCTATTTGTGATACCTGGGAACAATTGCTAGAAAGGAGCAATAAAGGCTTTCTCCAAAGTATGTGTATGTATATTACACATACAAACTCTCCACAGTTTGTGTAATATAAGCGTGACCCACGCGGAACTGGCCTGCTTTGTCTCTAGACAAAGAACTCACAGCTCTCATTTCAGAAGAGGGTCACCTACCTGCGATGGCCTGTACAGCCACACGCAGAAATCCCCGCACTTCACCTTTCTCACTGACGATGGCCACCCTGTGGATCAGGGGCACAGGATACAGCAGATTGCTCAGGTAAACAAATGCCCTGGAGACAGAAACCAGGAGACAAATGTCAGAGCATCCATGGAGAGAGAAACTGCTTTCAGGTTCACTGAGAACATCTTCCTGCAACTGTGAGCTGACTTCTGGCCTTGTCTTGAGACCCCTTCTCAGTCCTATCCTCTCAGATTTGCCTCCAGCTGCCCTTTCAGCACAGATCATGAACAAACAAATGCTTGGCAGAATTGTTGACGAAGACCAACACACACCAAATCACGCTCTAAAACTTAACTACTGTAGGGAGTAAGAGTCACACCTGGAAGCAGACTTTCAAGATATTCCTCTATGAATGCTGCTGGGGGCAGGTTAGAGAAGCCCATTCAAGAGCCTAACCTTTTTTTTTTTTTTGAGACAGAGTCTTACTCTGTGGCCAGGCTATAGCACAGTGGCATGATCTCGGCTCTCTGCAACCTCCACCTCCCTGGTTCAAGTGATTCTCCGGCCTCAGCCTCCCGAGTAGCTGGGATTACAGGCACATACCACCATGCCCAGCTAATTTTTGTATTTTTAGTAGAGATGGGGTTTCACCATGTAGGCCAGGCTGGTCTCAATCTCCTGACCTCGTGATCCGCCCACCTCAGCCTCCCAAAGTGCTGGGATTACAGGCGTGAGCCATCATGCCTGGCCATTCATTGTTACTTTCAGAAATGACTATTATTGTCTGGGCATGGTGGCTCATGACTGTAATCCCAGCACTTTGGGAGGCAGAATAGGTGGATCACCTAAGGCCAGGAGTTCGAGACCAGCCTGGCCAACACGGCAAAACACCATCTCTACTAAAAATATAAAAATTAGCCGGGCATGGCGGCGTGCACCTGTTGTCCCAGCTACTCGAGAGGCTGAGGCAGGAGAATCGCTTGAACCTGGGAGGCAGAGGTTGTGGTGAGCCGAAATTGCACCACTGCACTCTAGCCTAGGTGACAGGGTGAGACTCTGTCTCAAAAAAAAAGAAAAAGAAAGAAATGACTATTATCTTCAGGCAGGGTGACTGACAAGGTGAGGTCAGCAGACACATATGGACAGAGAAGCTCTGCAGCCAGAAGGTTTTGAGTTCTAAGATTAGTGGAGACTCTGAATGGGCATCAAGACAAATGTTAAGGGCCAGGCATGGTGGCTCACGCCTGTAATCCCAGCACTTTGGGAGGCCCAGGTGGATGGGTCACCTGAGGTCAGGAATTCGAGACCAGCCTGCCCAACATGGTGAAATCCCGTCTCTACTAAAAATACAAAAATTAGCCAGGCATGGTGGCAGGCACCTATAATCCCAGCTACTTGGGGGGGCCAAGGCAGGAGAATCGTTTGAACCCGGGAGGTGGAGGTTGCAGTGAGCCAAGATTGCACCACTGCACTCCAGCTTGGAGGACAAGAGTGAGACTTTGTCTCAAAAAAAAAAAAAAAAAAAAAGAAAAAAGACAAACGTTAAGGGAGAAGATGACAGTTGATGCCTAAAAGGTTTGCTTTTGCTCCTAGAGTTCAAAACCTAATTCAGAAATGCATAAGAAAAAGGTAAATTATAGCTCTAACATTTTATATTTCAAGCCAACTAGCAAAGTCCTATCTTTGGTATTTTCTTCTTCTTTCATTATTTTGTAGCTATTACTTTTTTAAAAAGCAATAAAAACTGGTGCTCACAAAGCTAAAGAGTGTTCATTCCAATTAGTGAAAGGGAAATAGAATCTAGTTCCTAGTATGATTCTGGTCTTCCCATTTGGTATATGCTGATCTTCGAACATAAGACAAAAGACAAAGATAGACACTTGTATCAATAAATCAAACAAAACCAAGTGACACACATGCTTATCTGATGCTTTTCCTGCTCTGAAATCTATTTTAAAAAAAGAGAGGAGGAGGACGGACTGGGTATTTGGGATTTTAACTCAAAGTAATGAAAATTATGAAAACAGACATAATACATCACAGAAAAATACATGTTAATATGACTAGAGCATAAATGAAATGCAAATGAAAAATATAACAAAAATAACTGCAAATGAACACTAAATCAGATGAAATAATGCCACTTCCCTTTCAGTCTGCTCCAAAGCAGGAGAGAGAAATGCTAAGAAACAGAGAGTTGAAGCTCTGGTGTAAAAAAATGTAAGAATGAAAAGTTCTAAAAAGTTCTAAACAAAACGATCAAACAACAACTACTGCAACAGAATTTAAAAGACTAAGAATTTGGTGTAAGGTATCAAATGGATAATTTCACTTTCAAAGTCAATGCATACACAGATCACTCTCCTCTACTATGGGCACCCCAGCTAGACTTGTCCATTTCAAGGCCTGGGCCATTAAAGAGCCATTGCACATGTCCCCTGCCTGGAGTCCTCTCTGCACTTGATGCCTACACCTCATGCCTTTGATGTTTTGTGTTTTTTTTGAGACTGGGTTTCACCACGTTGGCCAGGCTGGTGTCAAACTCCTGATCTCAGGTGATCCACTCACCTCAGCCTCCCAAAGTGCTGGGATTACGGGTGTGAGACACCACACCCGGCCTCATGCCTTTGATTTCACATCTTCAGGTCTTATTTCAAACACCACTTTCTCATAACAAGTCCCCCAATGTTATGTGATCTCCGGCAACACACACAACTGTTTCATCATTGCTATAATTTACATTTATTTGTGTAATTATTTAATTTATGTCTGTGTCATCCATCAGACTGTAAGTCTATGAGGGCAGGAACCATGTCTGGTTTTGCTCACCACTGTCTGCAGAGGGCTGGGCCACTCTATAAATATTTGGTAAGTGAACATCTATGTACATAAGGGAACAGGAAAATGATTTCTCTCTTATCTTTAAGTAGAAGTGGAAGCTTTTCCAGAAAAATGGGTTATACCAGAAGCAGAAAAGCAAAGCCATCCAACTTATACTAGGTTGATTTTTCAGAGCCACCTCATACTAGATATTAACTACACAGAACACATTTAGATTCCTAACTATATCTAATTTACTTCAAAAAATAGCTATTCAAAAGCAGGAGTCACTTTTTTTTTTTTAAGAAAGCTTATATTAAGCACACATTAAAGCACTGTTTGCACACACACTAAAGATGAAATTGCCTGTCTGCCTATGGCAAAGGCTAGTCCAAGTGTGGGAGCATTGAAGGCCATTATTATAGATTTCCCTTTTTAGATAATTCTGTAATTCTATGGCAGGGACATCAGCTCCATGACTATACAATCACACATTCACTAGACAGCACCTTGTCATGTTACCAGAATATAGCCCTTAGCTCCAAATCAATGCTATATAAACATTCTATTCTGAAGCTTTTTAAACAGAATTTTCATAATTACTCTGCATTTTTGAGAATCCTTATACTTTGACCTAGCAGACTGAAGGAGAACAGGGATGAGACAGGGGAAAATGTAAAAGATACATTAGTAGAAAGTTCAATGAAGTTACTTCAAAAAGGGAAACAAACTGGTCAACATAAAGATAAGAAAAATTAGCAAAATTACGGTGCTACTTATAGAAAGAATGTCAGTTAAGGAACTTAAAGAGATCACAGAATCATCATCTTTAACCCCCTTTTAACCCAGAAGACTAGCTTCACTATTTTACATGTCATCCCAAACGATGATGGATGGTTCGTAACACCCCAGCATGCCATAAGAGAATAGCTAAAGGGACAAGCTCTTTTCACGTGCAATATCAAGTTTCAGCAGAGGCAGTCATGGCTAAAGAACAAACTTACTAATGGAATTTCACAAGAAACTAATGTTTTTTTCCCCCTAGACGGAGTCTTTGCTCTGTTGCCCAGGCTGGAGTGCAGTGGCGCGATCTCGGCTCACAGCAACCTCTGCCTCCCGGGTTCAAGTGATTGTCCTGCCTCAGCCTCCCGAGGGGCTGGGATGACAGGCACCCACCACCATGCTTGGCTAATATTTGTATTCTTAGTAGAGACGAGGTTTCACCATGTTGTTCAGGCTGGTTTTGAACTCTTGACCTCATGATCTGCCCACCTCGGCCTCCCAAAGTGCTGGGATTACAGGTGTGAGCCACCGCACCCAGCCACAAACTAAAAATTTTACAAGTGAATTATATTTGAAATTATATGCCAATAGGGGAAATCCAATCTTGTGAATCACAAAAACAGGAAACTAGTTACTTTCCTTATACATACAATGACACTACACAACTGGGTGATGTTGCATTACTGTAAATTTTGTTTGTAGAAGAGAAATGTAGTCAAGGGCAAAAATGGAAAGCTATTCTTCACTTTACTGATTGTTATTATATTATTTCACTTTCTCTCCCAGTCCTTTCTTACAAGGTTAGAACCTGGGAATCTAAACAAATGGAAAAGTCAATTCCTAAGCCACAGCTCATAAGTATTTTATGTGAAAATCAAAATAGAGTTGATTGCTTTATACCTATACTTACATCTGATATGATTAAAAGAAATAAAACTATAAAACTAGAGACAAAACAATACATGTATCCTCAGTTAATTTCCACATTAAGCGGGATTGTCTTGAGTTTCCATACAACTTCCTCAAAATACAAATGCTTCTTAGTAGAAGTCTTAACCAGGATATTCATTTTTGCTAGTGTAGATGACAGAATATGAAAGCTGAAAAAGATCTTTATGGCTCTTTATTTCTACCTGTTACTCACTTTACACTTGAGAGCCCAAAAGGCTTCAGTTTAAGTTGCTTGTCCTAGTGACAGAGATGGCCTAGGACCCAAGACTTCTCCTGACAATTAGGTCAGCCTTCTCCTCACTATGTTACGTAAGACGAAGCTGACTACTCTTCACTGCAATAGTATAGAACACAAGCGAACAGTTTTAGAAACTGTGTAATTAGCATTGGGACAAAGTTTATGGCCAGAAACTTTTTGGTTAATCCAATGGGTGCTCTACTGTTGAACTTATAATTTAAATTACCTCAGCATGAAAACTGGAGATGAACAAAGACACTAGTATTAGGAACATGTACATAGAGAGTTCTGCATCACTGACAGATGGATGCACAAACTGAGAGCCAGAGACAATGCCTCAGTTTGGTGAACTACTCTTAACACAAAGCAGTTTCATATAGCACCAAACAAATATTCATTGTTTTTTTTTTTTTTCAGACAGAGTTTCACTCTTGTCACCCAGGCTGGAGTGCAGTGGTGCAATCTTGGCTCACTGCAACCTCTGCCTCCCGGGTTCAAGTGATTCTCCCGCCTCAGCCTCCCAAGTAGCTGGGATTACAGGCACCTACCACCATACCCGGCTAATTTTTTGTGTTTTTAGTAGAGACGGGGTTTCACCATTGTTGGGCAGGCTGGTCTCAAACTCTTGACCTCAGGTGATCCATCTGCCGTGGCCTCCCAAACTGCTGGATTACAGGCGTGACCCAAAGTGCTAGGATTACAAGGGTGAGCCACCGCGCCCGGCCAATATTCACTGTTGATGGGGTCAACAGATGATTTTCTGAGCTTTATCATTATAAACCCTATAGGTTAAAATTGTAGCAGATGCCAAAGATCCGTAGACAGGCTCAGTGAAACTGGCCAAAGAAAGGCATCCATTTTAGGTAAAGGAGAAGCTTAACTTTCCTGATTCTTTTTAGGACTCAGCAGATTAAGCAAAAAATAAACTTTACTCTACTCCTGAATCTACTTTTGTCCTCTGACTCCTGCAGTACCACAAATTCTTCAGCCAAACCTTGGCCTCGCACTGGCCCCTCTCTCATGTTATCTCCATCTGCTTTTTCAATCACAATCCTTTAAAAAGGAAACATCTAGACCATAATACTATTCACTGAACCCACCACATTTGACTCTTAGCTTTACTTTCTCCTTTGGGGTTCCCTTCTTCAGAACAAAATTATTGGACAATTTAAGACAAGGTGTCTTCCATGCAGTCTTCATATACTGCTGCGTATTGTGCTGAGCAGACTGAGGACCTCACACACAATGCCTGAGAACTGTCTCAGCCAGACCAGCACTGACAAAGAACTTGAAGTATTAGAGAACTTGAAAAAGAGCATTCATGAGTTGAATTGGCTAATGCAAGGTTATCCAAAACTGCGCAAGCAGGGAGGCCTTCGGAGCAAGAGCTGGTCCCTTTTCGCCTTTCTCACAATAACCTCACCAACCTTCCCACTAAAATGAACCAAGGGGATCGGTCGTAAAACGGGTCATGCCCGTCACTGAAGAGATCTGATCCCTCCTCCGTCCCTGCGTCAGAGCCGGCGTCATCCACGAATGCCTCATCATCAAAATCCTCCATCTCATCTTGCTGCTCGTCAGCCAGCTCAGTGATGTCGGAATCAGCCGTGGAAAAAGTGGGGGAGGGTGTGCGGTCGGCAAGGCGCTCATTCACACAGCCGTGGAAAATGGGGGAGCTAGACACCAGGTAAGACGCCAATTAACACAGCCAGGGAGAGAGGAATAGTTGGTTAAACAGGAAGCAACAGGTGCCAACAGGACAGAATCCACTGGGGAATCAACACAATAAAAGCAAATGGAAAAGCAAAAGGATAAAATAAGCATAAATCATTTGGGTCAGGTGAAAGGGAACAAGGGCAAGTTGAAAAAGTTATGTAAGGACTGATCCTTAGAATAAGAAAAGCAAAGGAAACACATGAGTAGACCATCCTAGGTAAATACTGTACTATAACACGTTTACATTCTCCAGTTCACATAAAAGATCAGCATCCAGGCCTCCAAGGACCCACTCAACATCAAAGTGAAACAAGAAGGCTTTCAATCTTTACTGAAATGCTCACGTCATCTTGGAGCAGAAACCAAAATGGATGAAATGGTATATGGCAAAGCAGCACATGCTTTGCTAGGGTAAGATGTGTTTGGCCAATTCATCTCTTAGAAAAACTACTTTGCTATCAGAGTAGAGTGGAAAAGATTTACTTCATTTCCACAACACACTATGACTTCAGCAACTCCTTTTTACCCAGCCTCTTTAAAAACCATCACAGGGTTTTCTTTTCCTTTCTTTTTTTTGAGAGGGAGTCTCGCTCTGTCGCCCAGGCTGGAGTGCAGCGGCACAATCTCGGCTCACTGCAAGCTCCGCGTCCCGGGTTCACGCCATTCTCCGGCCTCAGCCTCCCGAGTAGCTGGGATTACAGGCGCCCACCACTGTGCCCTGCTAATTTTTTGTATTTTTAGTAGAGACGGGGTTTCACCATATTAGCCAGGATGGTCTCGATCTCCTGACCTCATGATCCACCCGCCTCAGCCTCCCAAAGTGCTGGGATTACAGGCGTGAGCCACCGCGCCCAGCCCATCACAGGGTTTTCTGCAATTGAAAAAGCAATTCAAATTCTGAAATCATAAGCTCAAAACTTAAATTTCCCTGTTTTGAAAATTCGAAACCTCTAAGAACTTGATTCAATATGGACTCATAGAGGCACTATGTGTTTTCATTAAGTGCTGGAAATAATATATAAAAAATGAGGCTGAAGGGGACTACCAAGGTGCAATTCACCCTTGCAATGACTAAAGTGGGATGAATCGCTTTTTAAAAAAAGGAAGAACAAATCAGATCATGAAGAGATTGTGTCTGATAAAGTGTACTATGAATTTAAACTGTGTAGGATACAGGCATAAGTTTTCTTTTCCTTCTAAATTTATCTTAATTACAGAATACTTCGTAAGTTTAAAGTCAGGGAAGATTTAAATACTTTGGCTGAAAGTTTGAGACTTGAAACAAAAATGCCTGCTGAATATAACTGAAGGGAAATATACCAAATGATGCAGTGGTTGTGAGTGGATAACATTACAGACAAGGCCTTTTTACACTCTTTTTTTTCCACTTAACTTTTTATATTATCTGCTCAGGTTTGTTGAATAAAACTATTCATTATTTTAAAAGAAGATATCAACAAAATCATCACATACCTCCCCACAAGTTTAAACCAGTGGAACCGATCATAGAAGGGATCGCTGCCAGTCACAGTGGTCTCGCTTTCGTCTTGGGCACTGGAGGCCATCTCCCCTGCCCTATCATACATCTCTCGCATCAAATCCAGCCTCTGCCTATTTAGCAAACACAAAGCACATTGGGTTAATATAATGAAATTGCATTAAACTTTCACTTTGGAAGCATCTTCCATTCAAGATTTTCTCAAAAAAAAAAAGGAGTTGCGCCACTATTTAATGTTACTTAAAAAGAATGAAGGCCAAAAGTACAGAAACCAACACTCAGTATCTAAAGTGTCTTGATTCTAGAGATAAGCCATCAAAAGTCAAGAATGGCCACCTATCCTCTACCAGGTGAAAAGTCATAAGGGGAATACTGTAGATCAACTGTATGTGACACCTCAAATACACTGAGACAGGGGGAGGTATCTCATCATACTAAATATAAAAGAAGCTAGATTATAACTTCCATGTTTATTATTGATTATCCTGAGATCCAGGATAGAAAAGATAAGTTTCAAATCTGAAACAGAAATATGATGAAACTGGAAATTTTAAAATTTAAAAGAGGGTCTATGGAGGAGTAAACTTAAATATCTACAAATGTCAGAGGTGTGTGAGGAGTGCAATTTATTCACTTAAAAGAAAATGGACGGTAATACCATTGGCCAGCAACAGCGTTTAGAAAGTACAGGGAAGGAAGCAACGGTGTCCTCAGAGAGAGGAAAGTTGGAGTGAGCTCACTGGAGCAAGTCATTGTTATTTCCTAAATAAAACAATCAGCCTTTATGAATGTTTTCATACTTGAGTTTCTCCAAAGACCAATAGTGTGTTGCTCCATTCTTCAAATCCTGGACTTCTACTGCTACCACTGTGCGAGGGAAAGGCCTGTCCTCGTGAGTTTTTTCCATCTCAGTGGGAAGTAATTCAGGAGGCAGAGGGGAGTACAGTGTGTCAGTCAGCAGAACAAACTGAAACTGCACCTGAATGGAAAGAATAAACCATTGACAAATGGTTTTCAGCAAGCAAGCTTCAGAGATGAGACGATACAAACATGCCCAACGGGAAAGAGGTCAAATGTGCTGTATGTGCTCAACAAATAGCTTGTGACTAACTGAAAAATATGGCCACCTGTTAGCAGTCACAGGGAATAACCCTAACTTCAAATTAAGCTATTTAAGGACTTTGTTTTCCTAGCCTGGCAGTGTTTTTGCATATACTAAAATCTTCTTCGGGGGGAAGGCACGGGGGGGACAAGGTTACACTCCGTTACTCAGGCTGGGTACAGTGGTGCAATCACAGATCACTGTCGCCTCCACCTCCTAGGCTCAGGTGATCCTACCACCTCAGCCTCCTGTATAGCTGGGACTACAGGCATTCATCACCAGCCCAGCTAATATTTTTTTATTTTTTGTAGAGATGGGGTTTTACCATGTTGCCCAGGCTGGTCTTGACCTCCTAAGCTCAAATGATCCACCCGCCTCGGCCTCACAAAGGGCTCAGATCACAGGCACAACCCACCATGCCCGGCATAAAATCTTGATAAATATATTTTGATTGACTGAACGAAGACTTTTAATAGAATTTATACCAGAGACCAAAAGGTGGACCACAAAATGCATATCTAGTCCCTCACTAATGAGAGAGGATGAAAATACAGCAAGGTTTCCCGTTTTAAATTCAGAGGATTGCAACTACTGCTCTTACAAGCGTTTATTTGATTGGGCATGGAAGTTCACACCTGTAATCCCAGCACTCTGGAAGGTTGAGGCGGGAGGATCACTTGAGCCCAGGAGTTCAAGACCAGTCTAGGCAACACAGTGAGACCTTGTCTCTACAAACTGAGCCCAGCCCAGAAGGTGGAGGCTGTAGTGAGCCATAATTGCGCCACTGTACTCCAGCCTGGGTGACAGAGCCAGATCGTATCTCATAAAAAAGTGTTTATGGCTGGGCGCGGTGGCTCAGGCCTATAATGCCAGCACTTTGGGAGGCCGAGGGGGGCGGATCACGAGGTCAGGAGATTGAGACCATCCTGGCTAACACGGTGAAACCCCGTCTCTACTAAAAACACAAAAAATTAGCCAGGCGGAGTGGCAGGTGCCTGTAGTCTCAACTACTTGGGAGGCTGAGGCAGGAGAATGGTGTGAACCCGGGAGGCGGAGCTTGCAGTGAGCTGAGATCGCGCCACTGCACTCCAGCCTGGGCGACAGAGCCAGACTCTGTTTCAAAAGAAAAAAGAAAAAAAGACAGTTACTACCTTTATTTAGTCTACTTGAGGAGAGGGGTGGCTAATAAATAATTATAAAATGAGAAAGTGTGCCGAGATTATGAATGAAGAAGGAGAAGATAATTAATTTCCCCAAAGTCAGGTGGTCCGTGCTCTTACCTACTACACAATATGGTCTTCCACTGTAATCTTAGCAGTGAAGAAACTGATAAACAGTGGAGCGTACAGAAGACTGAATCTAAGGTTTGGTGTGAAGTTTTGGTAATACTTACAAAAATGAATAACATTTATTCCTTTTACCATGCCGGGCACTATTTTAAGTGCTTTATACATATGCCCATTTTCATTCCTCACAAAATCCCTTGGTGCCAGGTACTGTTACCCAACCCCATTATGTAGATGGGGGAATGGAGGCACAGGGCTAGCAGGATCGACACCACTCATGGAGCTAGGACTGGAACCTGGACTGTCTGGGTCCAGGGTGCATGTGTTTGTCCACTACACAACAGTGCCTCGCAGACCCTAGAGGAGGAGCAGATCAATGGCAAAGAGGCAAAGCAAACATAGAGGTGCAAACTTAATAACAGAAAAGCAGAAGAAAATTAAAATTATTCAGAAACTCAAGAGAAGTATTTTTCTACTATTATGTTTCTCCAGTTTTTGTTAGGAATATAATCTATTTGTAAAATAAGCTAGAAAACATCTGTTTTTTAAAAATTTTATTTAACAAAAATGTAAGTAGTACCTGCTATGTTCCAGGCACATATATTAAATAAAGACATATATAAAGCTATTTTATAGCACAAAGCTGCTGAGTTCCCCCAAAGGAAAGGTTAATTTAAGGTGAGAGCCCAGATGCACCCACAGCAGGCTCGGCTTTGCCTCCAGCTCTCCTGCGTCCTCCTGCTCCATACCTTCTTTTTCAATTCCACACTGATGGCATTGGCCTCCTTTAGGTACACGGCATTGCCCCAGAGTAAGTCCCGTAATGAAGTAAACTGATGAGACTTCCATTTCCGGAAGGCCCATTGGGCCAACTCAAATTCATGTTGTGTCCAAGGAGCTGAAATAATGAATGATGCATATTTAAAGGCAATCTTACAACTATATAAAAATTACATCTCTCTTCTAGCTTCTCTCTTTTATCAAGGTGAGGTGTTTTCCAGTTTCTCTCCATTCAGCTGCTTTTGTTTCTTCTTCTTTTTAGTAAAGATTACCAAATTCTGTTGATACTATGAAAGCAATATACACATTTCAGAAAATCTTTAAAAATCTTACTTTTGGATTTATTTAAAATAGAACAACAGAGAAATAAATTTTTCTCTGTTTTTAAAAAAAGGTATGATTATAACATGTGGCCACAATTAAAAAAAAAAAAGAAAAAAAAAAAACTCCTGGCTAGGCACAGTGGCTCATGTCTATAATCCCAGCACTTTGGGAGGCGGAGGTGGGCGGATCACCTGTCAGGGGTTTGAGGCCAGCCTGGCCAACATGGAGAAACCATATCTCTATTAAAATTACAAAAATTAGCCAGGCGTGGTGGCATGCACCTCTAGTCCCAGCTACTCAGGAGGCTGAGGCATGAGAATTGCTTGAACCCAGGAAGCAGAGGTTGCAGTGAGCCTCGCGAGACTGCATCACTGCATTCAAGCCTGTGTGACAAACTGAGACTCTGTCTCAAAAAACAAAAAAAGACAAACTCCTGACCTCTGTTACATTGTATGACTTCATGTATTTCTTTTATTTTTTTCTATTACAAAGAGAAAAAAGGTACCATCTTGCTTATTTAAAAATAAGAAATTGCCTGGGCGCAGTGGCTCATGCCTGTAATCCCAGAACTTTGGGAGGCCATGGCAGGCATATCTACCTGAGGTCAGGAGTTTGAGACCAGCCTGACCAACACGGTGAAACCCCGTCTCCACTAAAAACACAAAATCAGCCAGGCGTGGCGGCGCATCCCTATAATCCCAACTACTTAGGAGGCTGAGGCAGGAGGCGGAGGTTGCGGTGAGCCAAGACTGTACTATTTATTGCACTCCAGCCTGAGCGACAAGAGCAAAACTCTGTCCAAAAATAAATAAGTAAATAAATAAATAAGAAATGTAATACATAACTTAAGAGTTCCTTCAAAGTTAGTTTGAAGCCTTGAGATTGCCAAGAGGTTGGGTGGAAAAATGAACTGTGGTAAGCGTTCATACTGCATTATAAGGCAATAAGTAACAATGAAAGCCCTAACTCAACCAAGAAATGCTGGAAAATGTAAGATAGGCAAACATGACTAAGCAATATGACTAGAAATTTGCCAGAAATGGCTTCAAATTGGACAGACTGTCTTAACCAAGATTAAGCTCTATATTTTTAATAGATATATAAAAGTCATATCTACAGTAATATGAGAGACAGTGCATGTAAACTTTCTGAGGGATTTAAATCAAGATGTGTTCAGAAACCTTTCGAAGGTCTAAGAACACTATCACCCCCATTCCCACCTCATAAAATACAGCCTGGATTCTCAACACTGCACATCTATTCAATCATCTGTAAACTGGCTCAGTAAAATGTCGATAAATGATAGGTCCAACCAAGAGGAATTCAGCTTTGATTATGCATAAATGACTAATTTGATAATATAACTTCAAAAAGATATACACAGGAAAGTTTCAGTCTCTAGATTTCACCTTCTTCCTCCTCTTCCTCCTCTTCAGTTGTTTCTGCAGCCAGGGATCGGGTTTCAACCTGCTTCTGCAAGGCCTGCAATTTACTCTCATAGTCCTGAATGAAAAGAAAGGAGATAACATGTAGGAGTGGGAAGAAATAAGAGAGCAGGGAAAGAGAAATGGAAGGAATATTGGGGGAAGTAGAGAAAGCAAAGGACAAAGAAAAGAGACAAAGGCAGGAAACAATAATAAAAAGACATACAGAGGAATGTTCAGGAAAAAAACCCACAAATCACACAAGATGGTCTGTAATGGATAAATGTGAAAAAGAAAAACCCCACTACAGTATGTTTCTACTCCCTCAAAGACTCAAGAGTTCTTTACCTGGGGTAGTGGTAGGAGAAAGTGGGAATTTTTAAGTGAAATAATGTGTGCATACCTTAAGCATTAGAATATATTCAGGTAATATATCAATAAATTCCAGAGAAAAACAATATTGAAAAAGATTAAAGTCACCAGTATCATAAAAAATCTCAATTATCTAACTCTTTGGAAGGAAAAAAAAATTAAGATTGTAGACTTTGATGCTTCCTATGGGTGAAAAATTACTATCTTTGATCAGTAGGATGAGTTTGGCCTTCAGATAATCAAAAGCTCACAGTGCTATTAGGACTGAAATAATTTATGGACTGCAATTAGTTATTCAAGTAAGACACTTTATTTTCAATATGCAATTATAAGATGGATTACTGACCTGGCGCAGTGGCTCACGCCTGTAATCCCAGCACTTTGGGAGGCTGAAGCGGGTGGATCACCTGAGGTCAGGAGTTAGAGACCAGCCTAACCAACACGGCGAAACCCTGTCTCTACTAAAAATACAAAAATTAGCTGCCGTGGTGGCACATGCCTGTAATCCCAACTACTCGGGAGGCTGAGGCAGGAGAACCGCTTGAACCTGGGAGGCAGAGGTTGCAGTGAACAGAGATTGCGCCACTGCGCTCTGTCACAGAAGAAAAAAAAAGGATTATTGTAATACAAATCAGATTTATCCTTCATTTTTTCATCTACTCCATGCATTTTTCAATAAGGCCATTTTATCACCTCAAATGGCCAAAAAATGGTTCTGAGAGGACGAAAAAAATCTTGGTCTTTTAATATATGAAGTACAAATACATACAGTATACAGATAATGTAGTAAATCTGAGATATTAAACTCTCACGGTGGGGAGAGAATAGGGGACAAATGTCTAAAAAGTTTCCTTAGGTTGTTAATTTGAAAAACTTGAACTTTAGTGAAAATAAAATACATAGGGTTAAGAAAGAGACCTTCGAACAGCACACACAAAATTACGGCAGAAGCATAAGCATTCTAAGAAGGACTGCCAGGGTTTCGTCCTTCTTTTTTGAGACGGAGTCTCTTTCTATTGTCCAGGCTGGAGTGCAATGGCGTGATCTTGGCTCACTGCAACCTCCACCTCCCGGGTTCAAGTGATTCTCTTGCCTCAGCCTCCTCAGTAGCTGGGACTACAGGCACCCGCCACCACGCCCGACTAATTTTTGTATTTTTGTATTTTAGTAGAGACGGGGTTTCACCATGTTGGCCAGGCTGATCTCGAACTCCTGACCTTGTGATCTGCCCACCACTGGCCTCCCAAAGTGCTGGGATTACAGGCATGAGCCACCACACCCAGCCCTGCTACTTCTTTTGGTTCTCTAGCAGTGACCGAATTACAGGCTGTCATGAGACAAAGGGTGTTTAAGTATGACTATCCACTGTTTCCAAACACAGCTCTCCAAGTCCCATATCAAACATTCCATGCATCACAAAGCACTGCTGAAAGCCATTCAGCAAACTCCATTACAAAAGGAGCTCCCAAAGCAATGCTCACAAGGATGCACATATCCTCTATGGTTCTGGTCATCTGTCAGTTATTTTCACAAAGGAAGTGTTCTCTTTAGATGGGCAGGCAGTGACCAAGACCACCAGCCAACTACGCAGCTTTATTAGGTATCTAAACACACTTTTTAGGAGACTACATGTTATGAAAAAAAAGAAAAAAGAAACAAAAAATTAAACAGGTAAAAGGCTTGGGTTTGGGGTCCTGGCACTTGTTCTTACTAGCCTTATAATTCTGAGAAAGTTAAATCCACTCTAACCCTCACTTTCTTCATCTTTAAATGAAGATTTTAGCATTTGACTTGCCTACCCACACAGTACTAGAGGAAGGACCAAGAGATGAACCATTTTAAAAACACGTGAAAGCCCTCTGACATGATAATACAATATCAAAATGTCAGGCAATTTTTTTTTTTTTTTGAGATGGAGTCTCGCTCTGTCACCCAGGCTGGAGTGCAGTGATGTGATCTCGGCTCACCACAACCTCCCCCTCCCAGGTTCAAGCGATTCTCCTGCCTCAGCCTCCCGAGTAGCTAGGACTACAGATGTGCGCCACCATGCCGAGCTAATTTTTTGTATTTTTAGTAGAGGCAGGGTTTCACTATGTTGGCCAGGCTGGTCTCAAACTCCTGACCTTGTGATCCACCCGCCTCAGCCTCCCAAGGTGCTGGGATTACAGGTGTGAGCCACTGCGCCTGGCCTCAGGCAATTTTTTTTAAAGGTTATTTTTTTAAGCATTCTTAGCACCTAGATCTTGGTTTCTAAATGCCAAGGCCACTAAAAGGAACCAGGGCTCCTTGAAAAAAATAGCTGTTTCCAGGTCTGAAGCAAGGAAAGTACCAGGTGAGTCTGAAATATTTTGTGTCAGAAAGGACAGAAGACCTCAAACACTAGGGCCATTTCAGACGGACACAGGATCCCACTGGCCAATAAATCAACAGAAAAATAACATAGTACATTGAATATAGAAAGAATTCGTGACTCCATGGTGATACTGAAAGAAGGAGAGAAAAAGGGGAAACTCTTCTTTAAATAAAAATTTTTTAAAAGCTAGCTAATTACCAGGCATGGGACATGCACCTGTTCATTTCAGCTACTCAAGAGGCTGAGGCTGAGGCAGTTACTGGCCTCCCAAAGTGCTGGGATTACAGGTGTGAGCCACCATGCCCAGCCCCTGGGATCCCTGGAGCCCAGGAGTTGAAGACTGCAGTGTGCTATGATCAGGTCTGTGAATAGCCACTCCAGCCTGGGCAGCATAGCAAGATCCCATCCGAAAAACAAAAATCAAAAAAAAAAAAAGGGTGGCTAATAAATGCAGAAGAAATGACAATTGGAAAATTGCCATATTGCAACCCCAGAAGTAACAACTGAATCAAGCAAGGATCATTAATAAATACTAAAATAGGCCAACCACAGTGACTCAATGCCTATAATCCCAGCACTTGGGAGGCTGAGGCAGGCAAACTGCTTGAGTCCAGGAGTTTCAGACTAGCCTGGGCAACACGGCCAAACCCCACATCTACAAAAGAATACCAAAATTATCCAGGTGTGATGGCACACACCTGTAGTCCCAGCTACTAGAGGGGCTCAGGTAGGAGGATCACTTGAGCTCGGGAGGCAGAGGGTGCAGTGAGCTGAGATCATGCCACTGTACTCCAGCCTGGGCTACAGAGCAAGAGATCCCATCTTAAAAACAACAACAACAACAACAAACAACAAAAAGCTAAAATAATTGAGTAAAAGATGCATGGGAAACAGAATATGCATATGATCCAAAGTCCATGCCCAGATATCTATCAGTAAGAAGAGAAATGAAATATTTACAATGGAGAGCGCTGGGAAACATCACATTAACCAAATTTACCAAACTTTAACATTATCGATAATAGACCAAATTGACATTTTATGTCTACTGATGTGATGCAATGGGAAGTACACAACATCACCATTATAGCAATCTTTTTCCTTTTTTTTTGGAGACAAGGTCTCCCTCTGTCACCCAGACTGGTGTGCAATGGTACCATCATAGCGCACTATAACCTAGACCTATCGGGCTCAAGTGATCCTCCTGCCTCAGCCTCCCAAGTAGCTGGGGCTACAAGAGTGAGCCAACGTGCCTGGCCCCTTTATATTTATAGCATTCCTTTTTTTTTCTTTTTTTTTTTTGAGATGGAGTTTTGCTGTGTCACCCAGGCTGGAGTGCAGTGGCACAATCTCAGTTCACTATAACCTCTGCCTCTCAGGTTCAAGCAATTCTCTTGCCTCAGCCTCCCAAGTAGCTGGGACTACAGGTGTGCACCACCATGCCCAGCTAAATTTTATATTTTTAATAGAGAGGGGGTTTCACCATTTGGCCAGGCTGGTCTCGAACTCCTGACCTCATGTGACTGCCTGTCTCGGCCTCCCAAAGTGCCGGGATTAGAGGTGTGGGCCACCGCACCTGGCCCCTTTATAGCATTCTTAACAAAAAGGTTTAACTTGAATCTAATATTGAGGAAATAATCAGACAAATCAGAATGTGACCTAGACAATTCAAAAATACCAGTATTATGAAAAATTTTAAAAATCATAACCAAATGAAATATATAAACCTTGACTGGATCTTGGATTAAAACACTCTCCTAATTTTTGCGATAATTAGGGAAATCTGAAAATGGACTGTACATGATCTAATATTGAATCAATATTGGATCTGTATTCAATTTCCTAGATGGGATAGTATTAGGAGAATATTCCTGGCTGGGCACGGTGGCTCATGCCTGTAATCCCAGCACTTTGGGAGGCCGAGGCAGGCGGATCATCTGAGGCCAGGAGTTCAAGACCAGTCTGGCCAACATGGTGAAACCCCGTCTCTACTAAAAATACAAAATTAGCTGGGCATGATAGCAAGTGCCTGTAGTCCTAGCTACTTGGGAGGCTGTGGTGGGAGAATCACTTGAACCTGGGAGGCGTAGTTTGCAGTGAGCTGAGATTGCGCCATTGCACTCCAGCCTGGGTGACAGAGCAAGACTCTGTCAAAAAAAAAAAAAAAAATTCTTGATTTTAGGAGATAAGCATGGAAGTATTTGGGGTAAACTGTCATGATATCGGCCGGGCGCGGTGGCTCAAGCCTGTAATCCCAGCACTTTGGGAGGCCGAGACGGGTGGATCACGAGGTCAGGAGATCGAGACCATCCTGGCTAACACGGTGAAACCCCGTCTCTACTAAAAAAAATACAAAAAACTAGCCAGGCGAGGTGGCGGGCGCCTGTAGTCCCAGCTACTTCGAAGGCTGAGGCAGGAGAATGGCGTGAACCCGGGAGATGGAGCTTGCAGTGAGCTGAGATCCGGCCACTGCACTCCAGCCTGGGTGACAGAGCGAGACTCCGTCTCAAAAAAAAGAAAAAAGAAAAAAAAAAGAAAAAAAAAAAAACTGTCATGATATCTATAATTTTCACATAATTCAGGAAAGGTATACAAAAGTTCATTATAGTATTTATTTCAGCTTCTCTGTTTGAAATGTCTCAAAAAGCTGGGGAGTAGGGGAAAAACTATACATTACACGGAATTATTTTAGAAAAAAACAGAAATGCTGCTGTTTTACCTAAAAATCATCAGGTAGAAAAAAATGTTAATACTTTATCTTGAGGATTTCTTCAAGAATAAGTGGACAGGCTGGCCAAACTACCAATGAACACAAAATTCTCAGACTCTGACAGTTAAGGAATGAGGATGACCTTCCCTAATAGCTGTGGCCGTGCTTTAGTAACCAAAACTAACATGAGAGATTTCCCATAGCCCTATGAATCTAAAAACATTAACTGGGCCAGGTGTGGTGGCACATGCCTGTAATCCCAGCACTTTGGGAGGCAGAGGCGGGTAGATCACTTGAGCTCAAGAGTTTGAGACCAGTCCAGGCAACATGGTGAGACCCTGTCTCTGCTAAAAACACAAAACTTAGCTGGGCATAGTGGAGGGCATATGTAGTCCCAGTTACTCAGGAGGCTAAGGTGGGAGGATCACTTGAGCCCAGGAAGTAGAGGTTGCAGTGAGCCAAGATTGTGCCACTCCACTCCAGCCTGGAGGACACAGTGAGACCCCATCTCAAAAACAACAACAAAAACAAACAAACATAAAACTTTAACTGCATTTTGACCACAACTGATAGTCAAAATATCAACATCATCTACTGAATTGCCCCCTCCCCAAACCAGGCTACTTATGAGCTTTTAAAAAGGACACTATATCATCACCATTTCCCCCAACAAATGGCTAATGAGATTCACATACTATTGTTCTGTTCATTTTGTGACAAAAACTAATTATGGAAGGCACATTAAAAAATAACACATTTTGGCTGGGCACAGTGGCTCATGCCTGTAATCCCAGCACTTTGGGAGGCTGACGCGGGTGGATCACCTGAGTGAGGAGTTCGAGACCAGCCTGGCCGACTGGTGAAACCCCATCTCTACTAATAATACAAAAATTAGCCAGGCGTGGTGATAAAAGTCAATTTTTTCCGTAGGCATTTATGTTTATAAGAAATCCTAATGGCCGGGCACAGTGGCTCATGCCTGTAATGCCAACATTTTCGGAGGCCAAAGCAGGTGGATCAACAGGTCAGGAGACTGAGACCATCCTGGCTAACAAGGTGAAACCCCGTCTCTATTAAAAGTACAAAAAATTAGCCTGGCATGGTGGTGGGCACCTGTAGTCCCAGCTACTTCGGAGCCTGAGGCAGGAGAATGGTGTGAACCTGGGAGGCAGAGCTTGTAGTGACCCGAGATCGTGCCACTGCACTCCAGCCTGGGCGACAGAGAGAGACTCCATGTCAAAAAAAAAAAAAAAAAAAAAATTCTAACTAGTTCAAAATAAGCCCCATATTTATAAAGGCACAGCACTGGCTGTTCTCTCTACTAGTATGTTCTCTCCTACCTATGTACCCTGGTTTTTAAGCTTATTTTGTATCAGGAAGTGTTCTTAATGTTAAACGTGAATTATTACAATCTTCCCAATAACCTTATAAAGATGGTACTAGGCTAGGCATGGTGGCTCATGCCTGTAATCCCAGAACTTTGGGAGGCCCAGGTGGGCAGATCACCTGAGGTTAGGAATTCGAGACCAGTCTGGCCAACATGGGAAAACTCATCTCTACTAAAAATACAAAAAAAATTAGCAGGGCGTGGTGGCATATGCCTGTAGTCTGAGCTACTTGGGAGGATGAGCTACAAGAATCGCTTGAACCCGGGCAGCAGAGGTTGCAGTGAGCCGAGATCGTGCCACTGCACTCCAGCCTAGGCAACAGAGCAAGACTCTGTCTCAATAAAAAACCAAAAAACAAAAAAACAAAATAAAGATGGTATTATATAGTCAGCTTCATGTTAAAGAGAAAGAGGTTAAGCAAATGCTAAAAATGGAACTTGAGCCCAGACAATCCAGAGCATGTTTTTTAAAACATTATCCATCCATCCGCTCAGCAAATACCTTTTGTGCTCCTACTATGTGCCAGATGCTAGTGGTCAATAAGACAGGGTTCCACTGACAAGGGAGACAGGGATGATAAACAGTAAACAAAATATACGCTGATTTTAGTGGAGAGTACTAGTATGAAGAAAAATAAAGGTAGGGTTAGAGACTACCAGGGAGAAGAATGGGAGACAGACTTCTAGACTGAGTGGTCTGGGAAGGGTTAAGCAAGCATGTAGAGGTCTTTGGCAGGGGTTATTCTACTCAAAGTAATAATAACAGCAAGTGCCAAGGTCCTGAAATGGAAAGGGGCACCATGTACTTCAGGAAAAGCAAGAAACTTGTGCGGATGGAATGGCAGAGTACGGAGAAGGGTAAGAGATGCAGCGGATGTAATCAGGTAGCAAATGGGGTATGGATGGCCTTATAGACCATGGTAAGGTCTGGGGATATATTCTAATGGAAACTGCTGGGTGGTTTAAAGCTGGGATATGTTTTAAAAACATTATTCTCTGTGGGACTTAGGAGGAACTATGGAAATAAGAAGAATGGTCACGAGGCTGTCACAGCACTGCCCAGCACTGTGGTGGCTTGGACCAGGGTATTAGCAGCAAAGGTGGTGAAAAGAGATGGAGTCAGAATATGTTTTACAGGGAGAGCAAACAGGATCTCCTGATGATCTGATCATGAGATGTGAAGAAAAACAGAAACTAAAGATGACTTGGATTTCTGGCTTAAGCTAGCTGCTCCTCCAGTTCAAATGGTTCAAATGCAAGGTGACTGCCTGCCAGTGATTTGGATGTCAGGTAGTAGTTGCATGTCAGAATCTAGAGCGCAGGGCAGGGGCCCAGGCTGGAGAGAGGACACCTGAAAATCAGCAGAAGGCGAGGTGGGGCAGAGGTTTGCAGACAGAATGACTCCCTGGGACTGGCTCTGGCTCCCCCGCTGCGTAGCCGTGTTACACTGGGAAAGTATGTGAAAAGGGAATAAGCAATACCTACCTCACAGAAGAGGGGCGTTGTGAGGACTCGATGAGTCAATACATGTAAAAGGTTTATGTGTATTAATACACGTAATACATGCTCAATATACCAGTTCTCATTATCTTCATCATCAGTACAAAAATGGAAGGGGGAACAGAGAAACATACAGAAATAGCCAAGGTCTGTGGCCAGAGACCATGATGGAGCAGCTAGAAAGGTCCAAGGAAAAGAAGAAGCCAAGAGAAGAAAGTGTCTCATGAAGAGTAGGCAACTGTGTCAAATGCCAGAGACATTCAGTAAGATAAGGACTGAGAAAATGCACTAAATCTGTCATCAAGAAGAGCTTTCATGACCCTGATAAGAGCAGCTTAGGTTGTGAGGGGAGAACAAGAGTCTGACTAGATGAGTTCCAGTAAGAATGAGGACAGGAAATAATGAAAAGAAAAAATGGGGCCAGGAGCAGTGGCTCACACCTGTAATCCCAGCACTTTGGGAGGCTGAGACGGGTGGATCACCTAAGGTCAGGAGTTCAAGACCAGCGTGGCCAACATGGTGAGACCCTGCCCGTCTCTACTAAAAATACTAAAATGAGCTAGGTGTGGTGGCGTTCACCTGTAGTCCCAGCTACTCAGGAGGCAGGAGAATCACTTGAACCCGGAAGGTGGAGGTTGCAGTGAGCTGAGATTGTGCCACTGCACTCCAGCCTGGGTGACAGAGTGAGACTCTACCTCAAAAAAAAAAAAAAAAAAGAAAAAAGAAAAAAAAAAAAAAGAATGGCAGGTGGGTAAGTGGGAAGTAATAAGTACAGAAAACTTTTCCAACTGGTGACATGTTTGCCTGCTGGCAGCAATAATCCAGGAGAGAAACTGATGACGTAAAAGAGAAGTGGGTAAATGTTCAACAAGTTCTTGAGAGGGTATGGAATGCAGGGAGCAAGGGCTGGGCTAGGAGAGGATCAAGGACAGTTCATCCACTAACAGGGGGGAAAGCCCAGTACAGGTATGCAGGCAAAACTAGACAAAGGAAGAAAACCAAGTTTTCTTCTGATTGCTTTTTTTCCTCAGTGAAACAAAAACACTGTCAGCTAAGAGCAATAAGAGGCCACCTTTCATTCCCAAAGGCACCCGTTAAACCCTTTCAGAGCACCTTGTATTTTTCCATCATGGCACTTGTCACAAATGTACTGACTCACTACTGGTGTGGTTATTACAGCTGTCTCCCTCCACAACTCTGAGAACTTTATGAGGCCAGGGACCACACATTTGTCACTTACCACTTATCCCAGCAACTGACATATATCTGTCTTCTAGATCATATACACAGTCACATACTGATCTTTTAGATAAATATTTATCAGAAGTAGCTACCTTCTAGATCGGGGTCGGCAAACTAGGGCCTTCGGGCTAGATCCAGCCTACTGCCTGTTTCTGTAAACACAGTCTGACTGGAACACAGCCACCCTTGTTCGTTTCCATACTGTCTATGGCTGCTTTCCTACAACAACAACAGAGTTGAACAGTTTCACAAAAAAGACCACATGGTCCACAAAGTCTAAAATATTTACTATCCAGCATTTTACAGAAAATGCTTACCAAGCCCCCATTCCAGATCACTGGTTATCAAAGGTGGTTACTGGACCAGCAGCATCAGTATCACCTAGGAATTTATCAGATATGCAAATTTATCAGGTCTCGCCCCAGACCTAGTGAATCAGAAACTCTGGAGGTGGGCCCAATAGTCTGTGTTCTCGTAAGACCCCAAATTCTAATTGACATAACAGTTTGAGAACCCCTCTTCCAGGTAATGGATTTATATGACTGGCGAAGTGAGTAAGACAGATACGGCATTTATTCTAGGTGAGTTTACATTCTCATGGAAGAACCAAACAAGTACAAAGAAAAGATAATTACAGGCCATCATTATTAAAACAGTGAGTCAACTTGTGGTGGGCTGCGCAGAAAGAGCTCAGGAGCTCAGGTCTGGAAGGGGAGATAAGCATGATGGAAATGGGCTCCAGGCTTGAGAAGTACAAGAGCCCAGAGGTGGGAAGAAACTTTGCATATACAAGGAACAAAAGGGCAGACAGAGTATCTGTGGTGTGAGAGTGACAGTGTTAAGAGTGGTTGGTAAGCAGCCAAAACATGTAAAGCCTTGGAGACTACAGTAAGACTAAGATTCTTTCATGCAATGGAAAGCCCCTGAGGACACTGATAAGATATGATTTATGTTTTTAAAAGATTATGTTGGTTGCTATGTGGACAATGGATTACAGGGGTCAAGAATAGAAGCAAAGAGACAAGTTAGGGTACTGCAGTACTCTCGATGAGAGAGGATGGTGGCACAATTAAGGCACCTCTGAGACGGTGATATTTAAGGTAAAATCAGTATCACCATTCTGAGTTTTCCGGTTAGGCTGTTTTAGACATTAGAGGCTTGGCTCCTAATGGCAGATTATAATTAGCAAGCAGGAGCCAGAAGGAAAATATCCACACCCAAGATGACACCCCAGTTGTTGACAACACTTAACTTAGCTCCTCACCACTAGCAGCACTGTGTGGTCACAGTCTCATCAGCACAGTGTCACTACACATATCACACTGTAATCTTCTGTGTCACCCTATAAACAGTAGGAACACTGCAACTTTTCCATCAGTTTCTCCAACAGCAGAGGAATACAAAGTACCTGAAGGAAAAAGGTATGAGGCCGGAAGCAGACTAATTCAGGCATAACAATTCTCTGAAGTTTCAGATTTCACATTAAAAACTCATGTGGATTTTGTATTCTACCCCATCATGCATGATTACGTTGCTTCTAAACATTAAAAAACAACATCAGGTACAAATTTTCATCGAGACCAGTGGTCCATTCCAGAAAAATATTCTGCTTTGTCCTGTTTCCTCTCTAATGTACCATTGATACTCTGGGTGAAGAAAAGCAGAGGTTAAAGGAGAAAGAAAAGCTGCAGAGTCACTCAAAACTTTTTAGAAATTTAGTTTCTACCTATATAAAGGGAAATAAATAATTTCATTTGAAAGAACTTCAAACCAAAAGTATGTAGAGAAAAAACTAAAAACATGGTTAAACTCAAATCAGAAAGTAATATCCTTATTCACCTTTTGTAAGAAAAGATTTTATGTAAGTGAAATGTGGCATAAAATAGGGCTGAAAGATCTTGTTTAGGACAGAATTTTGTTAAACAGAAAAGAGTAGCTAAAGCAAAAGCTTTAAAACTAATCAAGTCAACGTAAAAATATTAAAAAGTCAAAACCAGGTTTAGTTAGCATTACCTTGCTTTCCTTTTCCCTCTTCCCAAATAGAGAGAAATCACACTCTTAAAAGATGACTTCAACTTTTATTGAATGAGGTCTTTATTTTATAACATTACAAACTAACACTCCCTTTCTGAAAAGGCAGATCTTACACTCAAAGACAATCTTCAAGCATTTTTTTGTTATTGTTAAGAAATTGAGGGGGGAAATCCAGTTTATTAACAAGAAGATTCAAAATTTCATTTTACAGTAATAATGGGACAACAACTAATACATTTCACAATCAAAAGTGGTTCAAGCTAAGAATATCTATAACAGATTTTAAAATCTGGGAAAGATGACATAAACTGGACAATTATCAGTATTGCTCATCACAATTTTGGCTCTAACAGTACAGAACAAATGCTTGTTTTGCACTGCACCTAAGACGGCTCCTTCATTAAGGTTCACCAGGACACAGGCAGCATCCCCTCCTCCCAGTCATTTATACAAATCATTAAGGCGAGTCTACAAAGGACCAGTAAGGCACTGGGGGCACAGCAGCTGACTGCAGGAAGTCTATGTAACTTCCTGTAGTAAAACAGCCTTTAATGCAGACATAGGTGTGACAAATTCAGTGTTTTGTTTTTTTTCAGCGTCAACCTGCACCTAAAGCACAAAAGGTCACTTCAAGTCACTTCAATGTAATAAACAATTCCCATTCACCACATTACCAGTGAAAAGATAAATAATTCACTGGGCTAGAAGGAATTAGAAGCAGGAATAAAGAAAATGCCCTTTGGTTTAGACTTACTAAAGAGAATGTCTTTAACTCTCCAAGGAATACCATTCTGCTTTGTGACATCATACCAATTAATTAGGACTCCTCTATATTCCCATTAACGTCAGATCATTACATAACTTCAATAGCATAAACACTTTTTCCCACTTTGCTATAATAATAGCTAGGGATACCTCAACAATATAATAATGGTTTAAATTATGACCATTTCTCTTTGGCCTTGTGGTATTTAAGCTTAGAGAAAAATCACATTTAAAAAACAGGCCAGGCGCGGTGGCTCACGCCTGTAATCTCAGCACTTTGGGAAGCCGAGGCAGGTGGATCACCTGAGGTTAGGAGTTCAAGACCAGCCTGACCAACATGGTGAAACCCCATCTCTACCAAAAATACAAAAGTTGGCTGGGCGTGATGGCACGTGCCTGTAGTCCTAGCTACTCAGCAGGCTGAGACAGGAGAATTGCTTGAACTCGGCAGGCAGAGGTTGCAGTGAGCTGAGATTGTGCCACTGCACTCCAGCCTGGGCGACAGAGCAAGACTGTCACTAAACAATAACAAAAACAAAAAACAAAGTAGTATGGGCCATACCAAGAGCTCACAAAAGCATGGCACTAGTTACTTATTTAGTAAGAGATTCAATTTTAATCATACAAAGTTATTCTCTAGGATAAGCATTTGCTCAGAAATGCATCATGGGACATACATAGCAGTCAATAAAGTCCCGGTTAATTTCTTCCTGGTCATCTGTGAAATTAAGGGATCCTTTAACTATCTAAATATTTCAGCAACATGAGGACACCTGGGATTAACAGATGAAGCACAAATATAAACCCAATTCTTTGGAATATCACTGTGGACATAGTCCTTACCACAATCCACAGCTGTAAATGAATATATTATATAATTCTTCATTGTACAGTGTTACCTAATCACCAGCGGAGAGTAACTCATTCACTCCCATGAAAAGACCTCTATAAGAAATGAAAATATATGGACCTACCCTATGTTATCTCAAGTCAGGGAAATGAGAGCCCATTTTTGCTACAGAGTTGAAACCTGAATAATATAATAAATAAATATATATTTTTTAAGACAGGTTCTCACTCTGTTGCCCAGGCTGCAGTGCACTGGCTATTCAAAGGCAAGATCCCATTACTGATCAGCCTGGGAGTTTTGGCCTGCTCCATTTCCAATCTGGGCTGGGCTCACCCCTCCTTAGGCAAGTCTGTGGTTTCCCGCTTCAGGGAGATCACCATATTGATGCCAAACTTACACCCAACCGGCATAGTGCACCACAGCCCAGAATTCCTGGGCTCTAGGGATCCTCCTGCTTCAGCCTCCCAAGTAGCTGGGGCTGTAGGCGTGTGCCACCAAACCTAGCAATTATTATTTTTAATCTTAGAAAATAAATTGTGTCTAGAAAGGAATAGTTAGCATATTTATGTCTAAAGAGGAATAAAAAAGGATAACCGGGTTTACACAAAATGCATTGAAGTGACTGATTTGAAGCAGCCTCTCAAGTGCATTCAAACCAAATGGCACAGGAGATTGTCATCTCAGTAAGTCAACCCATTACAGACATCATTTACCCACGTCTCATCTGCCATAAAACCTCAGTTGAAGACTTCAACTGTTCTAGCTATGAAAGCAAAAATATCTCTCAAAGCTTCTCTTTTTAAGGGGAAAAAATATTAATTGGAAGCAACTTTCTGTGCATTAAGAAAGTATTTTCTTAGAGGCAAAGAAAAAATACTATGATTAAAAATAATGTGTTCTAATAAAGCACAGTGCCCACACGCAAAGGAAAAAAAACATAATCACAATCTTTAAGGCTTCCTTGAATGCTAACTGCTATCTTGGCTGTAGTTTTTCACAACATTTGGAAGACAAGTGTTTGATAGATGATTTCATGTGACTTAGGAATCTTCCAGAACATGAAGTCAGGCAATTTCAGACATCTCTGGCTCTTCACACTGCCTCTCAGAAAAGTTTTTGACAAACTCAAGAGATGAGGAACGATGTAGAAAAATAATTCTTTTCTTCCCATTAAAATCCATCTTTCTTAGTGGATTCTCCAGTGAAGCAAACTGAGACCATAACCAAATAAAATGAGGTATTGATACAATAAATGATCGATCATCAGGACTTCGCCTTCCTTGTTTGAGTGTCTACGAGCATTACTACTGCTAACCAAAGAATAGTTTATTATGTATCATCTCCTTTATTCCAAGCCCAACCAAAGTTAACTTCTATCTCACTATTTCATCAACTATTGGAAAAAAGCAGCCCCACAGAGCCATATGCTGTAGCTTTGTCCCCATGTCCCACTTCTTCCCTCTCTAGGCCAAATAACCTCCTTACAAACTATACAAGTTTTTTGCTGGTATTTCTGTTGGCATGATTTTGGTGAATAGTTCACTTTGTGTGCATGTGTGTCAAATGACACACTGAACTTCAAAATGCAAACCACAAACAGAATCCCGGACACAGTGCCAATTTATAGATTCTAGTATGACAAATTTCATACATATTCTGACACATTCAAAAGAAAAAAAAAACATTGTATAAGTTTCTTGTAAAATACAGAATAAAAGAAGACGTGGAAGTTCTGTGGAAGATGCAAAGCTATGTATGGCAAGATATGTTTGAAGACCTTTAGTTTTGGCTTATGAAAATTCTAATTATATTTTAAAAAGGGAACAGACGTGGATGAGAAATCCAAAGCTGTGCCCACCCAGTTGCGTGTTATTATTTTTAAACCAATTTCTAACATTTATGAAGAATAACAGACATTTAATTCTGCTTATCAAATTCTCCTTTTGAATGTCTGCATAAACTAAGAGGCAGGTCTTTCTGGATGTCAGATTAATTTATAGGCATTATAAAAACATAACAAACTTACATCAAGATGGGACAAGTCTGTGTAAGTAAGTATATTAATTATCTAGGCACTAAAAAGGAGGAACGTTTCAGAAAAAGGAGTTCTTGATGCTTTATCCAAAATTTCAAAAACTGCCCATTTATGGTATACAAGCAAAAGGGAGGTGTTGAAACTTTTACCAGTGTTTTGTCTTAACAATATAAAACCAGTTAATATTTATAATGTAAATAATAAGAACTCAAGGCCAAAGGTAGAACCAAATCAAATCATGAGCTAACACTGTCTGTTTCTTCCACCACGATTTCAAGTTTGACCAGTAACTGATTTATACTGTGGTTTCTCGACCAGCTTTGAGATTGGGTGCTGAGAACTGTCTCCTCATCCGCGGAGGTGTCACAAACTGGCTACAGTGGCTGGGTTTGTCAGTCTGCCTCTGACAGGAAGTGGCCGCACTGCCCTCTAACTGACCTCCAGTGTTATAATTACAGTAAGACTGACGGTGTTGATGAATATGGCGCTTTGCCTGGAAAGTCTGCACATCAGCAGTGGGGTGACCACTGTGGGAGTTTAATGACTCCGCAGAGGCAGATGCCTGGCAGCGCGTACTTTTCGGCTGGCCATTATTCAGAGAATTGCTTCTCCAACGTAGTTGAGGTGGCTGTTGCTGATTATTAATGTGCTGCTTGCTAACTTGGATATGATCTTGACTTCTCATTCCTTGAGAGCCCCATGGAAACTGGGAATCCTTAAAAGCTCCTTTACCCCCTTTTTCTTGGCTCTCTTCTTTATTCCCTTTCCTTGCTTCATCGTCTTTTGGAATCCTAAGCTCTATAACCTCATCTTCTGTTATGATGATATGTGTCCCAGGACTCCAAGAGTTTCTGTGTTTAGGGTTGCTCTTAAAGGGGAAGCGGGGCTTCCGGTTCTCAGGAGGGATGAACCTATGAGGTACATTCTGCCGACGAAGCTGCTTTGTTATCTCCTGCTGTTGCAAGTTCTTAAACCGAATTTGCTCTTGCCTCATCCAACGCAGACGTCCACGTCTAAAAGCTGGATCCCCATTCATCAGCTGGGAAACACGTTCTTCTTTTGCAAGTTCTCCATTGTCTCCTTTACTTACATTATTCTCAGAGGTGCTACTAACACCAGCACCAACAGGCTCCTTTGCTTTGTGGTTTCCTGGGCTTTTCTGTTCCTGAGATCCAATCAGTGGCAAGACTTTTTCCATTTTGAGCATTTTATTTCTTAAGACTTTTATCTCCTCATCTTTCATGTTATTTTGCTTTTTGACTTCTTGCAAAATATCTTCCAGCTTGTCTATATGAACCTTGAGATCATCTACATCAGTGCTGCCTTTCCCGGTGGCCATGACGTCTTCGATCTTCTCATCCCCAACACCGACGGTATCCCAGACGTCCCTGGCCACTGCCCTCCAGGAGTCTCGTTCATTGGGGTCTTTCTTGCCATACATGGCACAAAGCTCCTTCATCTTGACAATGGCCAGGGCTTCAATCTCCTGCCGACTGTGCCTGAAGTCGTTGAGAGCAACCTCATAGCAGATCTCTTTGACAGCCTGAATTTTAAGATCTGAGATCGTGACCCACTTGGAATCTTTACTCAAGCGTCTTCTTTGGGGTATCTGATACATTTTAATTGGTTCACGTTTCTTCCCACTGCTGGGGAGGCCACATTTTTTAACAATGGTTTGCAACTTGCTGGGAGGTAGTTTTTCTCTCAGAGAAGTAATCAGTTTCCAGCTCTCTTCACACGACCTCTTGTCAGAATCGTCCCCGCTATCAGAATCCGCGTCCTTTGAAAAAACAAAATCAAAAAATGGCCCCAAAATAACCAAAATTAAAATGTAAAAAAGGAAAATTAAATTGAAGAAAAAGCAAGCAAAAAAGCCTTAACCAAATTTAAAAATAAAACCAAAAAAACTAAAAAACAAAACAAAACAAAAAACCCCTCAATAATGTGGAAGTCTATTAAGACATATGCCTATGTACATTTCTATTAATATAAAGATTTGTTTATTTGGTGTCCCTAATCCAAATTTCCACTTTCTGGCTTAAGTGATGAAATTTGTCACCAAATTTCTTAGGAGAATTGACAACAGGGGTGAGTTTGTCACCCTATGGTCATTCAAAATTATTCAAATGGCGTGCCTTAACGACCTCACTATCTGAAGAAAATGAAGTAAAACCTAGGCCCCACACATCATGCTAACAACCCATGCAGACACTTCCCCACATTTGCCTTGGTTATTGCTGTTGCTTCTTCCAGAATCTCTCTCCCCCATGAGTGAGCACAGATGCCATACAAAGATGTGACGAGCAGGCGGATTAACAAAGGTTAGTAAGGCTGTAGGACGCCAGGTTTTGTTTAGCTTTACTAAAAAGAGCAGCCCTAGAAAAAAGTTAGAAAATGAGAATGTAGAAAAAGAAGCAGTCAAACAGGGATGATGTTAAAAATGCTAAGAATCCCTATTAGGAGACCATGTCAGTTCTTAGTCAACCAAACGTTTTCTTCTGTAAGACAAGAGGGTTTGAAAATCACCTTTCCATGAGCAGAGGATTTGCTATTTTTTGTCATGTTAAATTTATCCATTTCAATTGTAAAATTAAAGTGTGTTATCTGGATAACCAGAAAGCTTTTTTTTTTTTTTAAAGGATCCTCATAGCGGGTGTGTTTTGTCTTGTTTTTCACACACACAAATCAATAAATACTTCACCTCCAAAATTTTGAGAAATAAATTACCAGAACAAAAATTAAGATGGGCAAATATACTTCCACTGAATATAATTTAAAATTCCCCCAGTCACATTTTAATAAGTACAACTTGGAGATATTTTCTATTTAGAAAGCCCAGGACATTTTTAGCTAATTGAGGAGTATCACTTTAAGTGACAACTCTTCCAATAAACACATAAAACACAAAGATTATATTCTGGTTACATAAAATTGATCCACTTTAAAAGGTACCTTTAACTCTGTCTTTCCAGCTGTCTTTGCACCATTGCCTCTTTTTCAGAAAACCTTACCTAGCCCTAAAACAGCAGCCTGACTTCACAACAACGTAATTTCAAGGGCTGTTTGGATAATAACCAATAGCTCTTAACTAATACAAGCAAATCTTGATAATACAGATCTCTATGAAAGCAATGTTGGATTTAGAATTCCAAATAATAAGTGGGATTAGAAAGAATTTCTATCCGGGAGATAAAAGTTGCTGGGAAAAGAAAATACTCAGCTGCTCTGCCTATGAAGTAGCCATTCTTTATTCCTTTACTTTTTTTTTTTTTGAGACAGAATCTTGCTCTGTCGTCCAGGCTGGAGTGCCCAATCTTGGCTCACTGCAACCTCCACCTCCCGGGTTCAAGTGATTCTCCTGCCTCAGCCTCCCAAGTAACTGGGACTACAGGCGTCTGCCACCACGCCCACCTAAGTTTTGCATTTTTGGTAGAGATGGGATTTCACCATGTTGGCCCGGCTGGTCTTGAACTCCTGACCTCAGGTGATCCGCCCGCCTCAGCCTCCCAAAGTGCTGGGATTACAGGGGTAAGCCACCGCACCCAGCCTATTCCTTTACTTTCTTAATAAACATGCTTTCATTTAAAAAAAAAAAAAAAAAAAAAAAAAAAAACACCTCAACTCATAGATGAGCAGTTCAAGGCAGCCTAGTAAATGAAAATAGTTACTGCATAGTCAATCTTTTTCTCACTGTGGTTACCAAAAATATCTCTAGAGGAGTTTGTTTGCTTGAAACTAATAGTACCTTGCCTCCTAGACCAACGTTTGTTGTTTTTGTTTGTTTCTTTGTTTGCTTTGTTTTTTGAGACAGGGACCCAAACAGGTCTCAAACACTTGTGCTCAAGTGATTTTCTTGCCTGAGCTGGGACTGCAGGCACACATCACTACACCTGACAAAACCAAAGATTTGCCTGTATAGTCACTTACTAAGGAACGAAAAAGTAACTTTCAACAATAATAATAATAATTTGGCCTCTGAATTTAAAACCTTGCCCCTGATTTGTATCATTTCTATTGACCTACAAATGAGTACTAAGTCCATTTATAACTCCACCTCTTTGATAACTTAGCAACAAAAGCTTGCTACATTTATACAGATTCTACATTAATTTTTTTCATTTTTAGTTTTAAAAATCAGAATGGCTAATTTTAAGTGATAAATATGACATTAATAAATATTAAAGAAAAAACTATGTCTGACTCCTGAAGAGGATTTTTTGCAAATATGTATAAACTGAACTTAACAGAACATAAACAAATTCTCTCTGATTCTTTCCCACATAACTAACAACTATCACTTTTTTTCCTGGCTGTTTTTCTTTTCCTCTTCAAATTGCTTAAGGATGAAATGAATATTACCTAATTCAGGAAATGACAAATATTCTAAGAATTGTTTTAATATCATGTTTAAGAGACAAAAGTTATCTTTAAACTCTAAAATCAAACATAAATAAGTCTACGTAAATCTAAAAGAACTCAAGTTAAATCTAGCCGCCGTCATTTTCTTTCTTTTTAAAATGCTGCCATTTTGACTGTGTAGAATACGTCCTCTTTAAAGTTCACATGTATCACCCTGTCACATATTGATGGTGATACTAAAAACTATATGCAAAGTTTATGTGATATAAATCCTGTCTCCACGTCAAAAAAAGAAATGTTTATATTTATTTACATTATTATTATTATTTTTTTTGTTGAGACTGAGTCTAGCTTTATCGCCCAGGCTGGAGTGCAGTTGCACGATCTTGGCTCACTGCAACCTCAGCCTGCTGGGTTCAAGCAATTCTCCTGCCTCAGCCTCCCAAGTAGCTGGGATTACAGGCGTCCGCCACGACGCCCTGCTAATTTTTGTATTTTCAGTAGAGACAGGGTTTCACTATGTTGGTCAGACCGGTCTCAAACTCCTGACCTCAAGTGATCTGCCAGCCTTGGCCTCCCAAAGTGCTGGGATTACAGGCGTGAGCCACCGTGCCCGGCCAAATTTTTAAAATATTTAGATTCATTTATTAAGGAGTTGGAAAAGCTACTGAGGTCTGGTCAATTCACATGTCACAAAATGATCCTTCGGCTTTCATTAAATGCCAAATGCAAAGCAGGCTCCTAAAGAGACTCTGCAAGGAACTTATGCAAATAAGAAGAGGGAAGATCCCTAAACTGAGTGTAAAAAGCAAGCAGAGAAAGGACCAGGGTATCCTAGAGCACTAACTGAAGAAAACGCTCAGCACCCTAACAATGTGAGGCATTTGGGAACTACCAGAGTAGAAAACACATGAGCCTGATTTCCATTGTTTAATGCTGACATTATGCAAAAAATGACTACATATGGTAAATATTAAATAAATATTTACTGATTAGTAATTCCTTTGCATTCTCTCAATGTTTATTCACAGGGTGCATTAGAAATATATCTGTCAGTTGACCAATACAGGGTAATATATAAAAACATTCAGTATTACTACTGGTAGATATTCTTCAGGCTAAAGTGTTAGAAATCAGCTCCTCCGTTAAGTCAAGAAATGAAAGTGGAAGAGACAGACCTTTGAGAGGAAAGCAAGTTCCTTGCTTTAAGGAGCTGCTCTTGAAATCCTGGCTTGCTTTCAGATACACAGAGCAAGCAACAACCAGAATCTGATTATCTGCAGGCTATATACATTCCCTAGAAATGGAATACGTCTTAGACATTCACTTTCTCTTTATTTAGTGGCCATCTTTATTTTAGGGCACAGAATGAACACCGACTCTTGGTTAGGGACAGCACCAGGCATCCTTATTCTGCCGTGCCTAGTTCCTCTAAGTGAGGTCCCAGGATCAGCAGCATTGGCATCACCTAGGAGCTTGTTGGAAATGCACACTCAGGTCCCAACCCAGACTTAGTCAATCAGTATCTAAATTTTTTTTTTTTTTTTTTTGAGATGGAGTTACGCTCTTGTTGCCCAGGCTGGAGTGCAATGGCGCAATATTGGCTCACTGCAACCTCCACCTCCTGGGTTCAAGCGATACTCCTGCCTCAGCCTCCTGAGTAGGTAGGATTACAGGTGCTTGCCACCACATCCAGCTACTTTTTTGTGTTTTTAGTAGACATGGGTTTCACTATGTTGGCTAGGCTGGTCTCAAACTCCTGACCTCAGGTGATCCACCTGCCTCAGCTTCCCAAAGTGCTGGGATTACAGGCGTGAGCCACCGCGTCCAGCCAAGTTTTGGTTTCCTCAACTATAAACTGGAGGTAACATTACATATTTTACTTATACATATGCATAAATAAACAAAGAGGGTTGTTTTGAGGATCAGACAAATTGATGGATGTTAACGCTCTGTAAATTATAAAGCACTATACAAATACAAGGCATTATTGTTAATAATAGAGTTTAATTACACCTGTCCTCATTTGATCTCTCACAGACCATCAGAGGCATGTTATTAGAATGTACTACATTATTAAGATAAAAGACTTCTTCTTGTGTCACAAACCTTTCAAGCCACTAATCACACTGTAGCTAGTCCCTTCCGTTTTCATTAAAAACTTAATGCTAAAAAGGCCTCCTAAAGAGCCTCTGTCGGTAACACTGCTATTATCTTGCCCCAAACCCTTGATTTATTCTTATAATCCATTCTTTTTAGGGCTTTACTATAATTTACAAGATAACTAACTGGTTTAATCCATGCCCATGCCTGAGAACTGAGGTGCTCTGGAAAAGGTTGCTTTTGCTCAAGTCCTTCGCTTTTCTGGCCCACTTAGCACTAGCCCCTTCTTTTCCAAAGCACAGAGCATGACTACAAGGCTGTAGTTTACTTGCTATATTTTATACTAAGGTAAGAAGCCAGTGCCTGAACTTTCTCCCTAATACCCCCTTACCTTAAAAGAAAGATAGGACTGAATCTTAAAAAATGAGAACTTCCTAAACTGCATCCACAGTATCCAAAGGTTAGTTATATACTTTATTCTTACATATCAAATGAATGCTGAAAAGGTTCTTATAACCATGGCTCTGTTAACCAAAATTGGTTGGTTGGTTGGCTTTAGAAATGAAAATCTAACTAATGGATCAACTTATTTATTCATGTGATTCAGTTTCTATCAAATCTAGGAAATCAACTACCATTATAAAATGCTGAAGCCATTAGTATTATATCAATAGCTGGGACCTTAAACAGACTTTTTCCAGCTGCTCACCCAAATCCTCCTTCCCTCAAAGGAAGCAGCCCTTCTGTCCTGTCCGGGCTAGGTATGCAGCCTCTGCTCCCACCGCTACCACACATGCCACTGAGAACCTGATTGAGAATTCAGACTCCATGCAGGGGAACAGGAAAGGAGTAACACATGCAACTGTGCAGCAACACTTTTAGACACAGTTTAACTTAAAAAAAAAAAAAATCTGCCCAGCATAAGAACAATCCCAAAGTCAGCCCAAGAGCAGAGAATTAGTACTATCAAGTGATCAGAAACAAAACCAAGGCAAACTCCCACCAAATTCAATATTCAGAGCTACTATCATTTAAAGAACCACCACTGATGCAAATTCCAAAACCACTATCAAGAGGCAAAGGCTACCAGAAAAGTTCTATTTCCTTAAAAAGCACTTGGTTGTAATAGAAAGATTTGGCTTTAAGATATAAAAAGCCCAAAAGAGTACCTCTATGGACTATTTTTTCAGGCTAAGGCTACCGGGACATTTAAGTTCATTCTCCATTAAGGAAATCAAAGAATAGTGCTTGGTATCCTTGAGAGAAGCAATTTGGGTGAGTGCTGCTCTGCAGAACAGGGAAAGTATGGGAACAAGCTGCCCTTTTCCCAACAGTTTAGCAGATTCAGGACTCCTACCAGTCTCTGCTGCTCCAAAAGAAGATCTGCTTCTTCCTTCTCCTTTTTGTATAAGATCTCCATTTCCTGTAGCCTAGAAGTAAAAAAAAAAAAAAAAAAAAAAATTCAAGAATGCTAATAATATTATGTGTTTAAAAGAAGAAACAGTCATGTGGGCTGCGTAACTGTGCATTACCTTTTCTCCATCTCTTGTTTCATATCAATTCCTTGTTTTTCCAGAAGCTCTCTCTGGGCAAATGTCCAGTCCACAGGCTCAGATGGGGTCTCAGCAGAAGGAGTCTTCTCTCGCTCGGCTCGTGCTTGTTCCGGGTGGTTAAAGCGGAAAACATGGTTTTTACCCATGATGATACGGTTTCCTAGCACAAAACAGAAAAATAGGGTTAAGAAATAATTTTTTAAATATATAGTATATATTTAATAACCTCACCCTTCCCTAATGTGAAAAGACAGCTTTCAGAGCTATTGTTTTTCACAAGAACAAAAATCCTAATGCTGACTATTACTTTATCCTTTAAACAGCCAAAAATTAGAGTGGTCACAGAAACCATGTGCACGTTGCTGAAGACAGCAAAACTCTCCCAGTCTCACCTGAGCGCAGCTGAACAGGCTGGGACACCCTCTTGCCATTTACGTAGGTTTCTGAGCGCTCACAGGGCTCTAAGGTCACGATAACTAAGAGGAACACAAACTAATGTTATCATCACAAACCACTGGAATCAAATAATGGAAAGCAGTTGCTTATCAGGATTTGTGGTAAGTAGAATAAATCCCTGCAATCAATCAAGTGGCTGAAGATATCTACACAGTAGTTCATTTTGGGGTACCAGAACTAGTTCCAATGGAAGAGGCTCTCTGGGGCTATGGCTAACACAGGAACATTTAACTCTATTTGATAAACCTAAGAAGATGATAGGAAATACTAGTTTCAGTGATCTCTGACAGTTCAGTCAATAAAATTCAAGACTATCAGAAATTGTAAGGATGAGACATAGGTAATATCCAGAAACTAAAGATTGAAAAGCTAATATTTTGATAAGGGAATGAGTGAATTATATAACACAAAAATATCATTAAATTGTTGTTTTGTTAATAACCCAGGCAAAAATCAAGACTGAGTTTTTCTTCCCTTTTAGATAAAAATAAATTCTGCTGGGTTAAGATTTAATGTTCTTCAAATCTCCTATTATCCAGGATATTTGCTATTTTCTTACTTTTCTATTAAATAATTAACATTCCAGACCAAGCCTAATTGCCTATGTCCTTCTCAGTTCTTGGCAGTAACAAAAGGGCTTCTTTTGTCCAAGCTATTTTCATGTAAAGTAGCCTTGTCCATCTCTGCATTCATAAGCAGCCTATGTCTCTCCATTTTTCAGAATTAGATTGTATAAGAAAGAATTACTGATAGAGAATACAAAGTCTTAAGGATTTCTCCTAATATAAAATGAAAAGGTTGTTGCTGAAGCTGCAGCCAGGAATGCTCACCTTCCCCGCTGTTGTTTCTCTCACTCCGGAAGATACAATGCTCTTCTTTAATGTGAGCCCCGCTCAGCACTATGTCCTGGCGCCGCTCAGCATCTGCTTGGCCAACCCTGAACACAAGAGAAAAGTGTTTCCCAGGGAAATTCAGACACAGAAAGCACTACAAACAATGAACCTCTTTATTCCAAAGAATATCCTTTGGTATGTACAAAAAAGGTATTGCCTTGTTGCATCAGAAGCTTTCAACTACGAATTCTATCCTCACATATGATCAACCTCTCTACATCAGAATAAGAAACAAGGAGCACTGATACACCAATGTAACTCATACAGTATTATAAAAAGACATTGAGTCAAATAAAATCCCTAAGGAATGTATATTTGTTAAAGGAAAAAATTTATTTAGGGTCTTCAGAGAAAAACTACATGTTAACTGGCTCCACTGGCAAAAACACATTATTTGGAAAGAGAGGATAGTTTGTAACTATTTCAGATAAAAAATACAGCAAATCATTACATTAATTTTTTCAACTCCTTCCCTTTAGTTATTCAATTATCTAAGAGGGGGGAAAAACATGAAGTGACCAAAACAAGAAAGAAATATACCTTGTAATTCCATCTTTGATGTAATAAAGTAGGCACTCAGACATTAGTGGGTCTTCATTGAGGTTAACAAGATGTGGGGTCTGAAAAAGATTACAGATGATCAATTTGGAGCAGGGCACCACGAGAGAGCTGTGGTAACAACAGGGGCCTACAGGAGTTCAGGCTTCTCCAACTCTCCACAGAGCCCAGAGAGGGATTTCTTTTTATCCCTAGTTGCGGTTCCATAATAAAGAGAAAGCACTCTCTTTAGGCCTCACCAAACGGAACCAATGCATTCTATTTTAATTAATTAATTAGAGATAGAGTATCATTCTGTCTGGAGTGAAGCAGCCTGATCTTGGCTCACTGCAACCTCCGCCTTCCAGGTTCAAGTGACTCTACTGTCTCAGCCTCCCAAGTAGCTGGGATTACAGGTGTTCGCCACCACACCTGGCTAATTTTTCTATTTTTAGTGGAGACAGGGTTTCACCATGTTGGCCAGGCTGGTCTCGAACACCTGACCTCAAGTGATCCACCCTCCTTGGCCTCCCAAAATGTTGGGACTATAGGACTGAGCCACTGTGCCTGGCATTCTATTTTAAAACATGAGTTCTGGGATAAAAAAACAAGACCCAATTTTTGATAAGATCAAAGTACAAGGAAAAAATGAGGACAGGCCAATTCTCTGAATGGAATAATTATAATTTTTGTAAATACCTGCGTAAAAATCTCAAGAAATATTTACTTTTATTAAAATGTCCTCATATCCCCCACTACTTCCCACTATAATTTTTATCAGTTCTTCTATGATCCCAGTTATTAATTTATTAGTATTTACCTTAAAAGACTTTAGTTTATTAGTCTTTAAAGAAAAAATTAAAATTACTGATATTCAATAATATAAACATCTTCTAACAATCCTCTTCATCTAACTCTAATATTTCTAAAATCTTTTTAAAAAAACCAACCTTCTTTGGTGAAAATACCCCACTGGAATCCAAAAATAAGTCACATGGTCTTGAAGCCAAAATCTACTCAAGAGAGTGCCAGCAAATGCGGAAGAATGAAAGAAGAGTCAGATGAGGGGGTCAGAAAAGGGACTATAAAAGATGGTTAAAGAGAAATTTGAAAAACCTCCACATCTTCCCAACTAGCATCCACCTTTGTAGTTGAAGAACTTGACTGGTTTGAGAAAGTCAAAGCCCTTTATGGGTAGCATTCCTTAAAGCACATCATGATTTGAAAAATGGAATCTCAGAAACAGGTCCTAAGACTGAGTTTGGATGTGGTCACTGGTATATCCCTTCCTTTCATGAAGAAGTCTAGAAAGCTAAAACAAAAATTAAAGTAAGAAAAAGCTTTGGAAACAGAGATCTCACTTTGGAATTCCACGCAGTTTACATCTCAACATTTGTTCAAGTTATTTATGATTTATGTTAAATGCCATAATAGATTCACTAGTTGTTATAATAAAAATTTTCCAGCCAGGGGCGGTAGCTTACGCCTGTAATCCCAGCACTCTGGGAAACTGAGGTGGGCGGATCACGAAGTCAATAGATCGAGACCACCCTGGTCAACATGGTGAAACCCTGTCTCCACTAAAAATACAAAAATTAGCTGGGCGTGGTGGCACGCACCCACAGTCCAGCTACTCGGGAGGCTGAGCCAGGAGAATCGCTTGAACCCGCAAGGCGAGGTTGCAGTGAGCCAAGATCGCACCACTGCACTCCAGCCTGGCGACAGAGCGAGACTCCATCTCAAAAAAAAAAAAAAAAAAAAAATCCTCACAGGTTTAACACTGTAAGATGTTATAAAACACCTTTAGATATATGCATAGGCACAATTAAATTCCACCAAAACTGTAACTGCTAAAATCTATATAATCATAAGTAACACATCTGAATAAATGCATGTCTTACTGAAGGAAAACTATTAAAACTGTGGAAACCACTAACCTTTCATAATATAAACATATAAAACACTTACTGTTCTATTATACAATATGCATCTAAAATGTCTTTTACATCAGTCTTTTCTGTTGAAAATAACACATTGGAATTTGAAAAGAAAACAAAAAGTTATGTGGCCATGATAGAAAAACCTAACCAGAAGAATTGTAGCGAAAACCATGGGAATATTTCATATCACATAAAAGTACCAATTCAAAACTCACCACCCCTTGTATCCTAACTTAGAGAGATCATCATCAGAACCTAGTTTAAGTCTCCTATAGCCAATGTAAGGTCACTTGAAATAAAGGATAATTTACTAGTAGCATAAAATCATGCTTTTGTACATCAATATATGTTCTCCTATTCTCTGACACATAAGCACACAAAATAACCATTTGATTGCCATTTTCCAGTATCCAACAATAAGTTGTAACTTAGTTTAATTAAAAAAAAAAAAAAAAACCCTTACTATTCTAATTAGCTAAAAGGTACCTAACTACGTTATAACTATGATTATGTAAAAAGGAAGGTAACTATTGGAGACACTTTTTAAAAAATGAAGAAGGAAGCAGAGGAGTCTAGAAAGACAGGGAAAGGAATTGCTTTACTCAGTACAAGGGTTGTCTATAATACAAATTGCAGAGGCAAATGGAAGCAGTATTATTCTCCACAAACCTGTACAGCTGAAATTGATTCCAAAAAGTTATAAAGCAGGGTAGACGACTTCTGTGGGAAAATCTACATGAAAGAGTAGCCAAAACTGAAAGTATGCTAGGTTAGGCTGGGAATTGAAGAGAAAGCAACAAATAAAGATGACTAAACAAACTGAATCATGGCCAAAAGTTACAGATATATTGCCTTAGGTTTTTTCTTCTGTAAATAGTAAACAAGATAGGCATTTTAAAAATAGGCTGCCTTTGTACTATAAGACCATGCTCTAAGATGAAATCAGAAATATCTGAAATTAAGGCAAGTATCAAGATAATAAGGGGGAGACAGAGTAGGTCCTGAAGGACATGAAGTGCCCCAGTAACAAAGACAAACAAAAAGTGTCTCTGTCTGATTAGGTTTCACAACATTGTTTCCTACCTTTTTAGGTGAGAAAACCCCTAGGGTTCCTCCATCTTCCCGAATGGCAACTCCCATCTCAGCCAACAAAGCCTCTCTAGGAAAAAAACAGGTAAATCAGAATACTAATACCAAAATGTCAATTAAATCAGTCTAATATGAATTAGAAAATAAAGCCTGCAAAGCAAAAGCAACTGGCCATGTTTATAGTCAATAATGCAAACATAAAATAATGTGCTTATCTCTCATCATTAATGAGAAGTTATTTCTAAAAGCGATATCACATTCGAAATAAATTAAAACTTGCTTTGTCAAAGTTATATTCACTGAGATAAGAAATTTGTCTCAACTGACTTTGGAGATAGTCAATATTCATAAATGATATGTATATTAATATAAAAAAGAAAGGCTATTCCTTTTTTTTTTTTTTTTTTTGAGACAGAGTCTTGCTCTGTCACCCATGCTGGAGTGCAGTGGCACCATCTCGGCTCACTGCAAGCTCCGCCTCCCGGGAGTCACGCCATTCTCCTGCCTCAGCCTCCCGAGTAGCTGGGACTACAGGCGCCCACCACCACGCCCAGCTAATTTTGCATTTTTAGTAGAGACGAGGTTTCACCGATAGCCAGGATGGTCTCGATCTCCTGACCTCATGATCTGCCCGCCTCAGCCTCCCAAAGTGTTGGGATTACAGGCATGAGCCACCGCACCTGGCCAATATGTTCTATTTTCTATGAATCCCTAGCAACATGTAATATGGTAACTATTAAACCTGTGACTCCCTAGAGAATATTTAAAAACGTAGATGTCATTTCAAAGCATAAATTCAACTGGCCATAAATCCCTGTCCATTTTATTTGGTTTCGTTTTGTGTTTTAGAAGGGCAGATTCTTCCATTTTAATTTACATTTTATCTTTTCTTACTATAAAGTAATCCACATCCCCTAGAAAACTTAGAAACATTTCTAGATTTTAACCTCCTGACCTCTCCATTCTGATGGCCTCTGTTTTACGAAGCTTCTCTTCCCAAGTTTCATTCAACTCAGCAATGATCTTCTCTGATTCCTAAGGAAGGAAGTGCACAGTTAAAGGGGCAAAGAGTCTTATAATTTAACAAACTGCTAGAAAAGCAAGAAGCAAATCATGCCCTTTGAGGAAACGGGCCAGAATTAAAAGTAATGAGATCTGTATGTTATTAATATGTAAGATAAGAATCATAAAGACTAGACCTAAAACTGAATCAACTCTAAACAAATAAATCCTCTAAGTCTTTTTTTTTTTTGAGACGGAGTCCTGCTTTGTCACCAGGCTGCAGTGGCGTGATCTTGGCTCACTGCAACCTCCGCCTCTGAGGTTCAAGTGATTCTCCTGCCTCACCCGAGTAGCTGGGACTACAGGTGCGTCCCACCACGCCCAGTCAATTTTTGTATTTTTAGTACAGATGGGGTTTCACCATGTTGGCCAGGATGGTCTCAATCTCTTGACCTCGTGATCCACCCGCCTCAGCCTCCCAAAGTGCTGGGATTACAGGCGTGAGCTACTGCACCAACCAATCCTCCAAGTCTTAATAAAAATATCTTAATAGGCTGGGCACAGTGGCTCACGCCTGTAATTCCAGCACTTTGGGAGGCCGAGGCAGTCAGATCACGAGGTCAGGAGTTCGAGACCAGCTTGGCCAACACAATGAAACCTCGTCTCTACTAAATATACAAAAAAAATTAGCAAGGCATGGTGGTGCGCACCTGTAATTCCAGCTACTTAGGAGGCTGAGGCAGGAGGGCAGGAGAATCGCTTGAATCTGGGAGACAGAGGTTGCAGTGAGCCAAGATCGTACCACTGCACTCCAGCCTGGGTGACATAGTGAGACTCCATCTCAAAAAAACAAAACAACAAAAAAAACACCTTAATAGTGACTCTGTCTATATGTATGTATGCGTGTGTGTTAGAGGAGGAAGGGTAATATTAACATTCCAAAATGAAAGATTCTTTTTCTGACAACCACTTCTATAAAAGAATAAAGGCCGGGCATGGTGGCTCACGCCTGTAATCCCAGCACTTTGGGAGGCCAAGGTGGGCGGATCACGAGGTTAGGAGATCGAGACCACCCTGGCTAACACAGTGAAACCCCATCTCTACTAAAAACACAAAAAATTAGCCGGGTGTGGTGGCGGGCACCTGTAATCCCAGCTACTCAGGAGGCTGAGGAAGGAGAATGGTGTGAATCCAGGAAGCGGAGCTTGCAGCAAGTAGAGATCACACCACTGCACTCCAGCCTGGGCGACAGAGCAAGACTCTGTCTCCAAAAAAAAAAAAAAAAAAAAAAAAAAAAAAGAATCAAGTTCCCAAAAGGTATTTACTGCTTTTGTTTCACTACAATTTCGCCATGACACAATAACCTCCTGAACACAACCCAACAGTCAACACAGAAAGGTTTAGTATTAAATCTCATCTGAAGGCACACAGCCACTGAAGTGACAATTTACCAATCACTAGCTGAGTGTTTACACTTATATAAATATAAGAACCTAATTCATACGGGGCTTAAAACCTAGATAACGGGTTGATAGGTGCAGCAAACCACCATGGCACATGTATTCCTACGTAACAAACCTGCACATTCTGCACATGTATCCTGAAACATAAAGTAAAATTTAAAAAATAAGCAAATTAATTAATTTAATTTAATTTAATTTTAAAAGAACCAAAACATGTTTCCTGCTCTCAAGGAGGTTACTATATACTAGAGAGACAAGTAAGTGATGATATATTCATTCAATACTTACATATAACCCCATTACATATCAAGCCTTGTTCAAGGCACCTATGGATATGGCAGAGAACAAAATCTCTGCCTTCATAAGATTTACATCATAGTAAGGAGACTGATATAATCTTATTTATTTATTTGTTTTGTCTGTCTGTCTGTTTGACACAGAGTCTCATTCTGTCGTACAGGCTGGAGTACAGTGGTGTGATCTTGGCTCACCGCAACTTCCGCCTCCCGGGTTCAAGTGATTCTCCTGTCCCAGCTTCCCGAGTAGCTGGGACTGCAGCTGCCCACCACTATGCCCGGCAAGTTTTTGTATTTTCAGTAGATACGGGGTTTCACCATAATTGGTCAGGCTGGTCTGAAACTCCTGACCTCAGGTGATCCGCCCGCTTCAGCCTCCCAAAGTGCTGAGATTACAGGTGTGAGCCACCATGCCCGGCCATGATATAGTCCATTTTAATCAATAAGTACACAGTATGTCAGATAGTGGCAAGTGCTCCAGAGAAAAAGCAACAAAAGGAAAGAACACACGGGGAAGGGTAGGTGAGGGAGCAATCTGAAGTGAGGTTGTCAAGACAGGCCTCACAGACTCAGTGATATATAAGCAGAGATCAAAGAACAGAAGCTGGGTATGCTGGGAGTGGGAAAGTACCTTGAGTTTTCCAGGAATAATTGTGTTGCTAGAGCAGTATGTCTGAGGATTGAGAATGGATACAGTAGGAGATAAGAGAATAGTATACTAAGAACTAGAACTGGAGTATTCATAGGTCTCTGTAACATACGTGAATCAAGGCTGAGTGAGGTCCAGACAGAGAAATGAAGGACAAGTAGCAATTAACTAGACAAATAATGGAAGGAAAAGGAGTACAAAAAGGTGGGACGAGCATATGCCAAAACAGGTGAAAATGCTGGTCATGGAGACGAAGTAAGAAAGTCAGGCCAGGCGCGGTGGCTCACGTCTGTAATCCCAGAACTTTGGGAGCCTGAGGCAGGCTGATCACAAGGTGAGGAGATCGAGACCACGGTGAAACCCCGTCTCTACTGAAAATACAAAAAATTAGCCGGGCACAGTGGCGGGCACCTGTAGTCCCAGCTACTCGGGAGGCTGAGGCAGGAGAATGGCGTGAACCCGGGAGGCAGAGCTTGCAGTGAGCTGAGATTGCGCCACTGCACTCCAGCCTGACGGACAGAGCGAGACTCCATCTCAAGAAAAAAAAAAAGAAAGTCAGATGATGACAATGAAATGATAGTAATGATGTTAATAGTATTAACAAGGAAAAGTGGCCGGGCATGGTGGCTCAAGCCTGTAATCCCAGCACTTTGGGAGGCCGAGACGGGTGGATCACGAGGTCAGGAGATCAAGACCATCCTGGCTAACGCGGTGAAACCCCGTCTCTACTAAAAATACAAAAAACTAGCCGGGCGAGGTGGCGGGCACCTGTAGTCCCAGCTACTCCGGAGGCTGAGGCAGGAGAGTGGCATAAACCCGGGAGGCGGAGCTTGTAGTGAGCTGAGATCCGGCCACTGCACTCCAGCCCGGGCGAAAGAGCAAGACTCCGTCTCAAAAAAAAAAAAAAAAACCAAGGAAAAGTGTTATATGTTATAGTTCATCAAACACTTCAATGTATGATTCATATAACAGGTCACTAAAGAAGTCTGTGGCCCCAAAACATAAATATCTACACGGAAAGGACTTGTGAGTAATACAATAAACCTTAAGTTGTCTAGTGTTTGACTTTCTGAATCTCTTGGACTTCCAGAATATTACATGATTAGATGTCACCTCAAAACAAAAAAACATAGGCTGGGCACGGTGGCTCAAGCCTGTAATCCCAGCACTTTGGGAGGCCGAGGCGGGCGGATCACGAGGTCAGGAGATCGAGACCATCCTGGCTAACACGGTGAAACCCCGTCTCTACTAAAAAAATACAAAAAATTAGCCGGGCGAGATGGCGGGCGCCTGTAGTTCCAGCTCCTCGGGAGGCTGAGGCGAGAGAATGGCGTAAACCCAGGAGGCGGAGCTTGCAGTGAGCTGAGATCCGGCCACTGCACTCCAGCCTGGGCGACAGAGCGAGACTCCGTCTCAAAAAAAAACAAAACAAAACAAAACAAAAAACATACTAAAGGCAAAGGAACACATGAAAAAAGCAAGAGTGAAGATTCAAGGCGGCAGCTGAAAGTAGTATATGAGTTTGGTGGAACAAATAGGAGGGGATGATTTAAAATAAAATTTAAAAAAAGAAAAAGAAAGATGAAGAACAACAACCAGCAGCAAAGGCAGGCAAAGAGCAAAACAGATTAAAGCAAGAACCTGGGCATCAGTAAGGTTTACATCAAGGCAGCCATGTAGGAGGTACTTTTTCAGAAAAGAGTTACACTTACAAAGTGGAAGAAGCTAGAACAAGTCTGTGGTTGGGGGTGGCAAGGTGACAAAAAACACCTGAAATGGCTCTCATTAGGCTTCAGAACACACACAGAGGCTGAAAGGCTAAACAACTACCTGAAAGGCATCTCTACAGTCCTCAGCAGAAATGATTGCCATGCAGTGCATGTGCCGCTCCACAAGTGGAGAACCAAAGTGTCATGCTAGAGGCCAGTGACCAAGACAAATCCACACAATTCCACAAGGAATGAGAAGGCCAAGGACCAAGTTTTCAATAGTTTATCTATAAAGCACCACAAAAGTTATTCAACAATCACTAAGAGTGGTGTTAAATGCTTCTGCATAAAAGTGAGCTATGACTGCACCACTACACTCCACCTGAGCAACACAGTGAGCACCTCTTTAAAAAAAGAAAATGCTGGCTGGGTATGGTGGCTCACATCTGTAATCCCAGCACTTTGGGAGGCCAAAGCAGGCAGATCATGAGGTCAGGAGATCGAGACCATCCCGGCTAACATGGTGAAAACCCGTCTCTACTAAAACTACAAAAAATTAGCCGGGCGTGGTGGTGGGTACCTGTAGTTCTAGCTACTCGGGACGCTGAGGCAGGAGAATGGCGTGAACCCCAGAGGCGGAGCTTGCAGTGAGCCGAGATTGTGCCGCTGCACTCCAGCCTTGGCTACAGAGTGAGACTCTGACTCAAAAAAAAAAAAAAAATGCTTTTGCAATGACTGTTTTTTTCCTTTTTCTTTTCCTCCCAGCCCCACCCTGCATATGATTTTAAATAGGCAAGTGTAAGACAAGCTGATGACATAACCTACATAATTTTAAGGTCTATTAAAGATAGCTGGGTAGAAATCTATACAGTCTTCTCAAAGTGAAAACCTTCAACAAACAGGACAATGGGATACACCCAACCTAACCAAGGTATCTTGACTAGTACTTATTACAGTGTGGTCCACAAACCACTGTTGATTATGGAATACAAACTGACATGAGATATTTCAAAAATATTTCTTCCTAGTTGATTACCTTCAGAAAAAGGTTATTTCAGAGTAGAGGATTATCTGGTCATATTAAAGCCACCCTATTTTGGGGCAACTGTAGAACTCACTCTAAGAAAGCAAAATTACTGTCTAGGAATCCTCTTACCATTTTGCAGCCAACTCTAATATGACTTATCTAATTTTACTTACCATCTGAAGGGTAAATCAGAACATGATCTCTTTGTAGAAAAGAGATTTAATGAGTAAGGTACAACTTTTATTTTTATTACAGTTTTCAGCTGCAATTTTGAGGTTGTCTAGAAAGCTATTTTTAAAAACTCTGAGGGAAACTTAGAGAAAATACTAACTGTGAGTCACATTAGCACAACTTCGGGGCCAAAAAAAAGCCTGTGAAATCATTTATTCTGGAACCATTCTAGAGATAAGAAAACTGGACCAAAGACAGGCGTTCAAGACCAGCTGGCTAACATGGCGAAACCCCGTCTCTACCAAAAATACAAAAATTAGCCGGGGGCAGCGGCATGTGCCTGTAGCCCCAGTTACTTGGGAGGCTGAAGCAGGAGAATCGCTTCAACCCAGAAGGCACAGGTTGCACTGAGCCAAGATGGCGCCACTGCGTTCCAACAGACCAGAGAAGCTAAGTGAGGTCACACTACTCACTGAGCCAGGTCTAGAGCTATTTGCTGACTCACTGTTCTTTCTTCAAATAAAGCACGATCAACAGGCTTTCAAGTAAATATTCTATGAAACAGTTCACCCTAAGTTAAGAAAATGTGAGGGATATTCTGTTCAAGCCTAAGTAGCAAACTTAGTATAAATAAAATAGGGAAGCCAAGTGCAAAACAGCATCTAGTCTCAGGAGCATGAACTCATTCTGCCAGCAGGTAGGCATTCTGGCGTCCAGGGCTTCCCATACCCCACTCTAGGGGCCTAATACAAGATGAACTTGAAATGTGGATTCATGGTTCAGAAATGACGGGTTGAGGAGATAAACCTTTAATCCTCCTCCCTTTGAGAAAAAAAAAATTCCAAAAAACAGAGGGACACCAGGAACTCTTCTTTAAGCTCTGAGGAATGCCAGGCTCAGGTGTCATTCACTCTTTGGTCTCACATCATATTTGTCTGCGTCTCTAGCGAGTTGTACAGCACTGGTTAATAAATTACGTTCATATAGTTAAACAATTTAATCTCTTCTTGATGATTTAGTTAAGGAAACAGAAAAATCACCAGGACAAGTCAGAAATATTTCCATGAAAAACACTTACTGCACAGAACATTTGTTGAAGCCACTGAATCACCAAGGTTTTACCGTACTGAACATAGCATGCTTCCTAAGTGGGTTCCAAATGTGGCCTTGGGTGCTTAGCGCATTTGCCCTTGCCTGCTTCTGTAATGGATATTTGTGGATATTTATAGGCTAAGTCTAAGCAACGGCACTCACAGTACTGACTGTGATGCCAGACTAATAAACACGAGAGCTATGGCTACAGCTGCATGTTTAAAACCTTATTCGACAGGAAGACCGGGCATGGTGGCTCACGCCTGTAATCCCAGCACTTTGGGAGGCCAAGGCAGGCAGATCACCTGTGGTCAGAAGTTTGAGACCAGCCTGGTCAACATGGCGAAACCCCGTTTCTACTAAAAATACAAAAATTAGCCAGGTGTGGTAGTATACACCTGTAATCCCAGTTCCTCAGAAGGCTGAGGCAGGAGAATTGCTTGAACCCAGGAGGCGGAGGTTGCAGTGAGTCAAGATCGCATCTCTGCACTCCAGCCTGGGGGACACAGCAAGACTCTGTCTCAAAAAAAAAAAAAGAGAGATTTACAATGGTGTGACGTGCATACCTAACATACGGAAAAAGGCTATTCAGTGAACAAAGCCACAGCAACATCGTGTGTAAAAACAGTATCCAATCAACTAATCTTTTTTAAAGTCAAAAAGAAACAAAGGGAAATAAAATGTTAGGAAAATGAATTAACCTCCTCTACTGCTGTTTTCCAGTATAATATTTTTCTCCTGCAGCACCATGCCTTAGGAACCCAGTTCCTAGATATTCTCAAGCATTTCTATTGTACAAACATTGCCCTGGAGCTTTGGATGAAAGATGTTATCTGCCTGCAGCATTAAAATGCAGGTTTACCCGAAAGGAATTCTCACCACTCACAAAATAAGAGCAGAACTAAGGCGCTTATGCTTCAGTGAACTACCACACTGCATTAAAAACCCAAGACAACAAAAAGCCCTAAGGAAGCTCTTTTCTTTCTAGAATAAAACTAGGGAAAACCAAAGAGTTCTTTATTTTGGCGTAAGAAATAATTAAAATAAAGAAATTTGTTTTCTGATTGAAGTAATACAGTTTTGTTTTGTCTTGCTTTAGTGGGACATAGGGAAGCTGGAGGAAGCGTTCCCCGAATAATGACAGTGTTATTCCCTAGAAATGATCTGGAAGACACTGGGTAACCTGATTCTTAAAGAGTCTGGTTAATGTCTTGACTCCTAACGTGACATTATTTTCAATTGGTCCCACTTGGCAGTTAGGGAGAAATTTCTCCTTTACATCACGATGAACGTCAAAGGAAAGGGTAATCTCAAGCGTATGCGCTAACGCTTTAATAAGCAAATAGTTACGATTTAAAATCCCCAAAGAAAAAGAACATTTTATATTAAGGACTCAGTAAGTGGGAGTTTTACTTCTCATTCCCAAGGAACTCCCTATTTCTTACTCTGGTTCTAAAAAGAGCTCTGCAAAGCCAACATGGTCACTGACGCCTATAGTGAGAAAATGTGTGGAGTCTTATCACTCCTCTTCGTTAAGGTCTTTAGTAAAATTTCAAAGTCAATTTTACCAACAGCAAAAATTACCCTGCAGCCTACAACATTTAATGGAAAGATTTCTCACTCCTTCTCCCTTTGCTAGATATTGCAGAACTTCACCACTTTCCACTTACATGTTCTGAAGGAAGAAACAAGAACATTATTTTTGTTTCTTTTTTTTTTTTTTTTTTGAGATGGAGTCTCGCTCTATTGCCCAGGCTGGAGTGCAATGGCACAATCTTAGCTCACTGTAACCTCCGCCTCCTGGGTTCAAGGGATTCTCCTACCTCAGCCTCCCAAGTGGCTGGGACTACAGATGCAAGCCGCCATGCCCAGCTAATTTTTCTATTTTTATTTATTTATTTTTTGAGACAGAGTCTCACTCTGCCGCCCAGACTGGAGTGCAATGGCGCGATCTCCAGGCCCTGCAACCTCCGCCTCTCAGGTTCAAGTGATTCTTGTGCCTCACCCTCCAAGCAGCTGGGATTACAGGCATGCGCCACTGTGCTCAACTAATTATCTTATTTTTGGTAGAGATGGGGTTTCACCATGTTGGCCAGGCTGGTCTTGAACTCCTGACCTTAAGTAATCTGCCTGCCTCAGCCTCCCAAAGTGCTGGCATTACAGGCATGAGCCACAGCGCCTGGCTTAATTTTTTTGTATTTTTAGTAGAGACAGGGTTTCACTATGTTGGCCAGGCCGCTCTTGAACTCCTGACCTCAGATGATCCGCCCACCTTGGCCTCGCAAAGTGCTGGGATTACAGGCGTGAGCCACCATGCCCAGCCTTATTTTTGTTTCTAAAGCGTGCTTTTTTTTTTGCTTTTGTTTTTGTTTTTTGGGACGGAGTCTCGCTCTGTCGTCCACACTGGAGTGCAGTGGCCGGATCTCAGCTCACTGCAAGCTCTGCCTCCCAGGTTTACGCCATTCTCCTGCCTCAGCCTCCTGAGTAGCTGGGAATACAGGCGCCCGCCACCTCGCCTGACTAGTTTTTTGTATTTTTTAGTAGAGATGGGGTTTCACCGTGTTAGCCAGGATGGTCTCGATCTCCTGACGTCGTGATCCGCCCGTCTCGGCCTCCCAAAGTGCTGGGATTACAGGCTTGAGCCACTGCGCCCGGCCAAGCATATTTTTTTGAGATAGAATCTCACTCTGTCACTCAGGCTGGAGTGCAGCAGTGTAATCATAGCTCACTGCAGCCTTAAATTCCTGGGCTAAAATGATCCTCCTGCCTCAGCCTCCCAAAGTACTGGGTTTATAGGTGTGAGCCACCATGGCCGGCCCATACTATACTTTTGAAATGAGTAAAATGTCAAGGGAAAAGGTAGGCTGATTAAGAAAGAAAAAGCAGACCCTCTTTCTTCAGATAAAATGTTTTCCAGCCTCACGTGAAAAGTAAAATAAGAGCATCTGACATATTCAATTGTCAAGCTTAATTCACTTTAGTGTTAAAGTGTTAATAGGTAAAAAGCAAGCCTTTTACCTATTAAATGTGTCACTGTTCTCTAACATCCTTGCATGAGTGGCAGTCAAGGGGAATACCGAGTGAACGTGAAGAGGACTGCTGGCTGGCAGCATGACTGCAACTTCTCAGACTCTTCAAAAGTGTTCCTTGTCCTCCCGTGTCCCCTATCCTAGCACTCTTGAACACAATGGTTAAAAGGTATGGGTCAAACTATCTTCATGGAGGTGACAAATAGGGAAATAAAAAATATTTGCTTCGAAGCAGACGATACTGTCACAGCCATCTGATGGGTGGTAGGATTCCTGCACAGCTTTCAGCACTGCTGGTGATAACTGTCTGTGCATTGAATTAACTGAGGAGTAAGAGAAGCAGTTATGAGTCAGAAAGCCCTGTTGCTCTTAACTTTCATATTCATACAGAGAGGTGAGATCGAACCTCACAGAGCCAGCAACAGGCTGGAAAATACCTCCAACAGCAAAGCTCGGAGCCATAGGCCAAATCTGCATACATGCAACACTATAGTCCTGTGACCGCATGGATACCAGTGTAGGAGGAGATAACCTTCCTGTACAGTTATCATAGGGTATCAATGTTTTCTGTGAACCTCTAGAAGATATAATTTAATAAGTATCTGAATAAACCTGGAAAAGCTACTCAAATGTTCAAACTTTTTTTTTTTCTTTTTTTGAGACAGAGTCTTGCTCTGTCACCCAGGCTGGAGTGCAGTGGCGCGATCTCGGCTCACTGCAAGCTCCGCCTCCCAGGTTCACGCCATTCTCCTGCCTCAGCCTCCCGAGTAGCTGGGACTACAGGCGCCTGCAAACACACCTGGCTAATTTTTCTTATTTTTAGTAGAGATGGGGGTCTCACTGTGTTAGCCAGGATGGTCTCAATCTCCTGACATCGTGATCCGCCCGCCTCAGCCTCCCAAAGTGCTGGGATTACAGGCGTGAGCCACCGTGCCCAGCCCAAACTTTATCTTTATTAACAGAAGCATGGCTCTATACAGAATTCCATTTTCGAATGAAATCAAATGTTTCCAAATAAATTTCTAACAAAACAATTTCACTGTAACTTGATGAACTACCCCAGAATTAATGTACACATCTATTAATCCATTACTATGCCTTGCCAGCCTATGACCTGCCCATGCACCTCTCCCAACTCTGCCTGACCATGTCAGACTCAGGCATTCTAGTGAAAAGAAATTAACTTACAAATCAGAAAATTCAATTTTCAGGACACCTCTAAGAGTCAGAGAGTTCTCCATATGCTGAATCAAAATCTTAGTGATTTTTACTCCTAGTTCTTCCTTGTGGAGCTATATAGAATACCTTGTATTCAGTCTGAACTATTACTTACCTTTAGACGTTCAATAGCTTCCTCTCCTCCAGGTGTAGACATGATCCTCTCTTGAATACTGGTCACAGACGTCAAGCCCACCTGACTATTGAGTGAGCAGGAAGATGGGGATGAAGTGAGGGACCCCATGGATGCTGTGGAAAAATGGCCAGGGCGTTGATTCTCAGAGGCTAGCAAGTACCTATGCTTATTGTTCTGAAAATCTTTCAGATCTGGGAGATAGAAAGAAGAGAAGGCAGAAAAAGTAGGGAAAAGGGAAAGAAGCAGAAGAAAAAAAGACAGGAAGGAATATTGTTGTAAGAAAGGACAGCATTAAAGCGCCAAGACAAAGACAGGCTATAATACAAACACAGGTTACAACTGTTCTAGATGGCAGTTCTAAAACATGTCTGTCTTTAATAGTGGTATCCTAGAGGTTCAGAATCATTTCTGCATTTACAAACTAAAAGATTCCAATGTAGGTTAACACTGTATCTTGCAGGGGGATAAACCAGAGCCTCAAAGGAAACTGCTTAGGCACTCTCCCTAAAAAAACCAAAATATCTTCCATTTCATCCTTCTAGTGCTCCTAGTCTACAATGTCTTCAGATTTACACTTTTTCAGTAGTTTGTAACAGTAAGGGGAAAACAATGAGCATTTATTTATCAATAATAATCCATACTGGTCTGGCTCAGTGTTTTACGTAATTCAGCAAAAATGTCCAAGAAAATGTTATGGTTAAAACAAAGTTTGTGCATTGAGTAATATGCTTTGTATGGCAACATTTCAACATGCTAAAAGGATTTTTAACATGTCTTTAAATAAAAAAGGGTAATTATAGAAATGAGAGGAATTTTGTATAAGTCCTGGTTAAAAATTCAGGACTTGCCTCAACAGGGAAGAACAATTAGCAGATGAATGAGTTTTAGTGCAGGTTCCATTCTTCGGTCAGAGCAAGCAAAAACTAAGGCCGATTATTTGTTAATTTAAGGCCCTTAATTAGCCTAACAGTACAACTGTGGGTCACTGCTAAGCCTGCTTCCTAGTATAAAATGCAAGTTTTAGGAACATACTTCCATTTACTAAGTCTCTAATAGAACGGTTAATTTTGCTTTTAAACTCAGTATTGGTAAAAGAAAAAAAAATTTAAGCCACAAACAACAAAATTCATTGATTTGCTGTTTGTACTTTCTTTCATTAGTCATCCTTCGCAAAAAGATACCAAAGGTAAACAATAAGTATTGGTGCAATCCAACTTTAAAATTAGCTCATTTTTAAATCTGAGAAATTAAAATTCATATCAAAACTAAGTAAGTTTTCCTTAAAGGAGACGAGTCAATACACACAGTTGGAAAAAATGCTAGTTAGTTCTCCCTGGGCCTACTCATCTCTACTATTTAATTAAAGCCAGTTTTTTAACTTCCCTTAAAGGCAGTGGTTGCTTCAAGACAGTTTGAAAACCACCATCTGCAAATACAGAACACAGGGAAACAAGCAAAGAGGCATCTTTTAAAAGGGGGATAGGGATTAGAGCAAAAAATTAACTATCGGGGGAAAAGACCAGGATGGACAGAGTTTAGGTCCAATGGTCACATGCAAGCCCTACAAGGAATTAAGAGAATTAAATCAAAATGGAAATTGAGAAGTAGTCAGGGCTGCTTTCCCTCAGGAATACAGAATTAAAACTTAGTCATGCATGGTGTTTCAGGAAATGCTGCAGCTGCTAAGAAAAGAGGTAGGCAACAAGCTGGCAGCAGCAACACCTTGAGCACAAAAGCAAAAAGAAGAAGGTACCTTTTCCACACCAGTATCGCTGAGCTTTGGAAATCTCAGACAGAGCTGCTGCAGTCCAAGAGTCACTTCTTTTTTTTTTTTTTTTTTTTTTTTTTTTTTTTTTTTTTGAGACAGACTCTTACTCTGCCGCCCAGGCTGGAGTGCAGTGGCTGGCTCTCAGCTCACTGCAAGCTCCGCCTCCCGGGTTCACGCCATTCTCCTGTCTCAGCCTCCCGAGTAGCTGGGACTACAGGCGTCCGCCTCGTCGCCCGGCTAGTTTTTTGTATTTTTTTTTAGTAGAGACGGGGTTTCACCGTGTTAGCCAGGATGGTCTCGATCTCCTGACCTCGTGATCCGCCCGTCTCGGCCTCCCAAAGTGCTGGGATTACAGGCTTGAGCCACCTCACCCGGCCTAGAGTCACTTCTGTATCAGGACATTATAGTGTCTTTAAGCCCTAACCTCATAACCACAGCCAGGGCTATATGTGGTTTCTCCTATGCATTTTCTCACTGTCTGCCAAGCCTCATTACATGCCTTACTGTAGAAATAACTCAGGTGGCCGGGCTCAGTGGCTCTTGCCTATAATCCCAGCACTTTGGGAGGCCAAGGCAGGAGGATCACGAGGTCAAGAGATCGAGACCATCCTGGCCGACATGGTGAAATCCCGTCTCTATTAAAAATATAAAAATAAGCTGGGCGTGGTGGTGTGTGCCTGTAGTCCCAGCTACTCGGGAGGCTAAGGCAGGAGAAATTGCTTGAACTCAGGCAGAGGAAGTTGCAGTGAGCCGAGAGCCCACCACCACACTCCAGCCTGGTGACAAAGTAAGACTCCATCTCAAAAGAAAGAAAGAAAAAAAAAGAAAAGATAAAAAAAAAGAAATAACTCAGTACGAATCTAAAAATTAACCCCAAAATCAAGATATTTTTCTTCTAAGATAACAATTTCTTGATGAATTACCTTAAAAGGGTAAGAAATAATTTCCTCACCAACTTAAGATATATATGGAGACAATAACAAGGTTCATGTGATTCTTTAAAAATGTTTGAGTCATTTTAGACACCTAAGTTATTTTAATTTGTGACTTATGAAAAGAGGAAAGGCTGGGTGTGGTGGCTCACATCTGTAATCCTAGCACTTTGGGAAGCCGAGACAGGAGGACTGCTTGAGGCCAGGGGTTCCAGACCAGCCTGGGAAACATAGCGAGACCTCCATCTCTACAAACAAAAAATCAAAAAATCAGCCAGGCGTGGTGGCAAACAACTGTAGTCTCGGATACTCAAGAGGCTGAGATGGAAAGATCACTTGAGCCCAAGAGTTCAAGCCTGCAGTGGGCCATGATCACATCATTACACTCCAGCTTGGGTGACAGAGTCAGACAGTCTCAAAAAAAAAAAAGGAAAAAATATTTATCTAATCATCTGAGGCCCAAGATATGGAGAAAAGCAACTTAGCACAAGCTCCCATGAGTCTCAGCCCAACATTTACAGAGCTCTTCAATCATAGATAGTTTTGCAGACTGAAAATGATTATTGGTAAAATGGACATAACGAAATATTTTCAGAGCCATTAACAGAATTAAAAGAGACTATATTCAAGGTGCCTAGAATAGGGCCTGGCATATTATGCACAATCAGTAAGTGCCAGTTGCTATCATCATCTGTGATTTTTGGATTTAATTTAATCACACTGGGAAAAACTGAAGAGTAGAAGCAGCAAGAGATTCTCAAGCCTTTCTACTTCACTCAAGCCACAAACTGAAATTCAGCAAAAATTAGTTTGCTAAATGAAGGGCAAAAATAGGATTATTTCTGATTCTATACTATGCTCTGTCTGGGATTTCTCTGTACGGATTGCTGGCATGCAAAGCTCATTTTAAGGCTGATCCAGCAGAGGCAGATTAGCAAGTCAGAGTACTGGAAATAACCAATATGTGAAATACACACATTTGCTTCCACTTCCAGAGTAATCATCGATCAATGGATCAACTGAAGGTAAGCAGGAGGGAAAATACGAGAAGGGTCAAAGTTCAGGTTCAGCAGTGACACAGAGAGGGAACAGAGCATTTTTTGGCATTTGGGGAGATGAGAAAGTTAATATTTAGAATATGGTATTATTTTTACAAATGGTATTCATCTAAACTCAGACTCTAATCAATAAGAAGAATTAAACCAGAAGAGGCCTTGAAAATCTTATTAGAACTTTAAGGAATATAATATTAATTTTACACTCAAAAAATAAAAATATGCTTTACTAAACCAACCTATATTCATATATGAATAATCCATTTTACTCACTTTAGAGAACTTCTGAATAAGCCATTGTATAGGCACATCATGAGATTTTTTTAAGATACATTTTAATACAACATTGTAAAACAATATTCTCTGGAAGTGTAGTTCTTGAACTTCATAGGAACTGAACTTTTCCCCTTCATATGTTCATAGACAGCAGGGGGCAATCCATCATTTTACAGGAGGAGGGGGCCATTCAAAGGAGAATCTTATCTGAAGGTAGGCTTGAATGGTGCATTTCTTGTATTACTGCCACTACACTAATCCAGAGTAACCCATGAAACAAAACCCAAAATTTCAAATAACATTTCTATGAAGTAATTAACTGCTCAGTGATAACAGGTTTAAAATTCCAAATAAACTTCATTGCTGATCTAAAACAGAATTCTAACAAAAATACTAGCGACATATTTGTGATTTAAAAACTAATTTCATGAGTTCAAATGGATAGCCTGGTATATGCTATATAAAGGAATCTAGAGATCATTTCCATTGAGTTTCTTAAGAAAAACAAAAACAAAAAACATTTTCACTACCATTTAGCTTCATCATGTTCCTTAACTTGAAGTTTATTAAATATAAGAACACTGAATAAGAAACCTGAAGAAGAAAGGATTAGATTTTGTAATGATCCTTAATTCACTTACTATCAATAATATCTCCCAGGCCCTGAGCACGAAGAAGGTCCTTCAGCCGTGTCACCTCCTCCTTTAATTCACGAACCAGTTTGGCATTGGGGTCCTCATTGATAACAGCATTGCATTTAATTTGTTTTGCACGATCTGCATATCTAGATCCAAAAAGAAAATTCATTCTTGTCATTTCTCATATGTTCTACTTCTCATAAGTAACATACTATTATTTCTAAATCAAATATCCTGAGTGTTTACATTTTATGAGCCTTGATAATAATACATCTGTATAAAGCTTTATAGTACCTATTAAAGATGAAGAAAAAGGCTCAGATGAATTTAAGTGATTTGTGCAAGATCACAATGGAAATAAATAACACCGAGAGGACTTAAACCCAACTTATGAGACTGTATAGTATTCACTCCATTATATCAAGTGTCTTTCATGGAAGAAGGGTAGAGAGTTCCAGACTAAAGTAATGAAACCTACTCATACATAAAAAATAGGCCTCAGGAGGCAGCTCACACCTGTAATCCCAACACTTTCGGGGGTCAAGTGGGGAGGATCACATGAGGTCAGGAATTTGAAACCAGCCTGAGTAACATAACAAGACCCCCGATCCCTACGAGAAATTTTTAAAAATCAGCCAGGCCTAGTGGCATGCGCCTGTAGTTTTAGCTACTTGGGAGGCTGAAGTAGGAGGATCACGCGAGCCCAGATGTCTGAGGCTGCAGTGAGCTACAACCTTGCCACTGCACTCCAGCTTAGGCCACACAGCAAAAGAGTCCATCTCAAAAACAAAAACTAAAAAACAAAAAAAACTTCTCAAGAACCTTCTGTTGTGTAATTTTTTTTTTTTTTTTTTTTTAAGAGACAGAGTCTCACTATGTTGCCTAGGCTGGCCTCAAACTCCTGTGCTCAAGTGATCCTCCTGCCTCAGCTTTCCAAATAGCTGGGACTACAGGTACACACCACTGCACCTGGCTATGTTGGTAATTTTTTAATATTGCTACATATTCCTATAATTTTTATTACTTATTATGACTTCAGCATTTCTTTTTTTTCTTTTTTCTTTTTTTTTTTTTTGAGACAGAGTCTTGCTCTGTCTCCAGGCTAGAGTGCAGTGGTGCCATCGCGGCTCACTGCAACCTCCGCCTCCCAGGTTCAAGTGATTCTCCTGCCTCAGCCTCCCGAGTAGCTAGGATTACAGGTGCATGGCACCACGCCCAGCTCATTTTTGTATTTTTAGTAAAGACAAGGTTTCACCATGTTGGCCAGGCTGGTCTGAAACTCCTGACCTCAAGTGATCCACCCACCTTGGCCTCCCAAAGTGCTGGGATTACAGGTGGGGGCCACAACGCCCAGCCGACTTCAGTATTTCTATAACAACAAACACTACAAGCAGGGTGGCACTTCTTTTTATAGAAATGAGTATTATAAGAAAATGTCACTATTATCTAAAAGTTACCCAAAAATCTCACTTGAGCAATTTAAAAATCTTTCCTATGAAAAAGTTCCTGCGTTACCTAGGAATCTGTAAGGGATAAAAAAATAAAAAGTTCATACCTTTCCCAATGAAACGGAAAACCATAAAGAGGTAAATTCTATTTATAATACAAATCACTTTTTCCCTAAGTTTTCCCTGTTATGAGAGGAAAGGAACATTATTTACATAAATAACTACCCAGACAGCATAAAAACATCCATGGTATCACAAAATGACATCTGATGGCAATGTAGTCTATGTTGCTACTGAGATCAAAAGAAAGTACCTCAGAGTGCTCAAAGTCTCATCATAGTTGATATCCGCGGGGCTCAGAGCAGCAACCATTGCAGTCCGAGAATTGCCACCTAAAAAGATTAATCATGAGTATCTCAAGTCACACTCATTTTAAAAGAAAGAAAAATTTCATGGAATGCGTCAAATCTGAGGTTGCGATCTCAAATCCTAAGATTTAATGTCAAATTTCTTTTTTTTTTTTTTTTTTGAGAGGGAGTCTCACTCTTTCACCCAGGCGGGCGGATCACCTGAGGTCAGGAGTTCAAGACGAGCCTGGCCAACATGGCGCAATCCTGTCTCTACTAAAAGTACAAAAAAGTTAGCCAGGCATGGTGGTGTGTGCCTATAATCCCAGCTACTCGGGAGGCTGAGGCAGGAGAACTGCTTGAACCCGGGTGGCGGAGGTTGCAGTGAGCCAAGATTGCACCACTGCACTCCAGCCCGGGCAAGAGAGCGAGACTCCATCTCAAAAAAAAAAACAAAAAAGTAGGAGAAGTGAATGAAGAACAGTGATTCGAAGGTCTGAAAACATCAGCAATGAGGAGGAATAAGGGTTGGCAATGTCTCATTTTGTGCACCTCAGAGGAGCATGGATTTTTGAAATAACTTTGAAGAAAGAGCAATAATCTGAAGCAGGTATGGGGAGTTGGGAAGACAATCACACAGTTCATGCCCTGAAGTAAATGAGCTATGGGAGTACACCCTGGCTTAAAACCAAGGGAATCCAACCAGCTGAAATTAGGAGTAAAAGTGAAGGCAGGCAAGGAACACTCAAGTAGTAACATGAATATCTAGAGATTATTTGTCTCCAAAACAGACATAGGACAATTAACCACAAAAGATAATCAAAGTGAAAAAGATAACTACTTTTCACCAGTGGTCAACATACCTAAATTTTCTCGAAGGAGCCAAGTAAGTACAGAATCCCTGTAGGGAATAAAATCCGTTTTCTTCTTCTTTTTACTCTATTAAAGGGAAAGGAATGGTCTTAGCATTTTTTGTTAGGGAAAAAAATTCCCAAGAAAGGCAAATCAGTCTAAAATTCCCAAGTAAATTAAATTACAGTACAACCCCAACACTGTGGAAGTTTATCATTCATAGTTTCAGTTCTTCGCAATACCAAAAACTCAGCAATAAGATAACTTTTTCATTTTACATTTTATTTTGAAAACTGTGTAACATATTCAACAGCTGAGAGAGCAGCATAATGAGCTACCATACCCAACATGCAGCTTCAACCATTATCAATACTCTGCCAATCATCTTTCAATTATCCCCAAAACACTTTTCTACAACTTTTTATTTTCCTGACCCATTCTGAAGTCAGTTGCAGACCTCATCTCCATTTACCCCTAAACACTTCAGCATATAAGAACATTGTCTTACACAGAAAACAATGACCAAGTTCAAAAAATTAACGTCAACACAATACTATTACCTAATATCCTGTCCATATCATTTTTTTCTTTTTCTTACTGTGAAGGAAAAGGTCATGTTTTAAAAAAAAAAAAAAAAAAAAAAAAGCCACAAGACCATTATCACACTTACCAAAATAAATAATAATTCCCTAACATCATCTAATACGCCATCCTCAATTTTTATTTTTGCAGAGGGGAGAATACTCATCCTGTGCATTCCAGGTTGGATGTGTTGGAACAAGTCATCTAGTTAGTGAATTTACTTGGCCAACCACCATGTCATTGGGTGGGTTGTTGCAAATCTAGCAACTCCTTTTTTTTATTTTTTTGAGACGGAATCTTGCTCTGGAGTGCAGTGGCGCCATCTAGGCTCACTGCAAGCTCCACCTCCCAGGTTCACACCATTCTCCTACCTCAGCCTCCTGAGTAGCTGGGACTACAGGTGCCCGCCACCCTGCCCGGCTAATTTTTTATATTTTTTAGTAGAGACGAGGTTTCACCGTGGTCTCAATCTCCTGACCTTGTAATCCGCCCGCCTCGGCCTCCCAAAGTGCTAGGATTACAGGCGTGAGACCCCGCGCCTGGCCAAATCTAGTAACTCTTGTAAAATAATACTCGTTTGGTCTCTTTGAAAGGAAATTATGCCAAAAATAATCCAATTATTAAAGCAAAGACTAAAAGTAAAAAGGTCTAAGAAAGTGATATGATTTGCTAATTTAGAAAGGTGAATGTTCTATTAAGTCTACTTATTCCGCTTTCTTCATGATCCTTCTTATTACCACAGGATAAAGCAAAAAGCACCAATGAAAAGGCAGTGCTGAAATGAAAAAAAAATTATATTTTCTAAAAGTAAAAATTAATGCAAATGCTTTACAAGTAACAGCTATTCAAATATATGCTGGCTGATTACTGCGTTGTGACACTTTAAGAAGCTACTAAGGGGAGGCCGGGCACAGTGGCTCATGCCTGCAATCCTGGCACTTTGGGAGGCCAAGGCGGGTGGATCACTTGAGGTCAGGAGTTCAAGATCAGCCTGGCCAACATGATGAAACCCCGTTTCTACTAAAAATACAAAAAATTAGCCAGGGGTGGTGGCAGGCGCCTGTAATCTCAGCTACTTGGGAGGCTGTGGCAGGAGAATCGCTTGAACCCGGAAGGTGGAGGTTGCAGTGAGCCGAGATCGTGCCACTGTACCTCCGCCTGGGCAACAGTGTGAGACTCGGTCTCCAAAAAAAAAAAAAAAAAAAGAAGTTACTAAGGGGAAAGGCAGGGCCTCACTGATAAACACCGCTCCAGCAAATCAGCAGTTTTAAAATCCAGTCCTGGTATAATCCAAGGTTAAGCTAAGGATGATCCTACTATCTGCACAAGCACTTTTTCTATTCAGAAAACGAGTACTACGTGGCTGGCCTCTTAGTGGCTGGTCTTGTGGGGTTTGTGTTTTTTTTTTTTTTTTTTTTTTGAGGAGGTAAGGGAGTAGGCAAGAAGCATCTCTTATCAAATACGTCCACATCATCTCATTCCACTCTACCCACAGACACATAATCCACCAATCAGAAAGTCATTTCCAATAGCAGGTTCAATTTTAGATTGCACAGACCTCAAGGGAGAATTAAGCCTTTCGGTCATTCAGATTAGTGGAACAAACTTTCATTCCACTATGTTATCCTTGAGGCCTAAAACCTCAGTTTAAAACCTGTGAACAGTTGGGACACTACGGGCATGTGCCACCGCGCCCACTTAATTTTTGTATTTTTAGTAGAGATGGGGTTTCACCATGTTGGCCAGACTGGTCTCGAACTTCTGACCTCAAATGATCCGCCCGCCTCAGCCTCCCAAAGTGCTGGGATTACAGGCATAAGCCACCATGCCCGGCATTGTTCCTTTATTCTTAATTCCTTCTCCAAAGCATATCATGTTCTATAAATTAATTTTGGTGTGAAATCTCATGATTTGTGGTCACTCTAAATTTACAGCCACTCTAAATTCCAGAGCCAGAAAACAAATGATGAAAAGATTTTTGAAGGTTCCATTCCTACTTATGTCACCATACATCCTGGTGAAGATTTAAAACATAAAAGTCAATTCTAGTTTATCTCTACCAATTCCCACCATACCTTGCTAGTGCAGTTATCCTACAGGTGAAAGCATTTAAAAGAGAAAACAAGAACACAGGATAAGCCTCCAAGTAGAAAATGAGATTTTGTTTAAATTTCATGTCATAGATTATGACTTCTCCAAGGCAAGCAGGAAAGCATTTCATAATTCTTGGCAATTAAAATGAGGTTTTAAACTAAACTAGAACACACAATGACTAATTTAAATAATGTAGGCAATGAAGCCCCTAATTAAAAAAAGAGAGTTTTTGTTTTAGCTTTACTGTTCTACCATTAAGGAGTAGGAAAAGAACAAAACTATTGGGAAAAAAACAAAACAAAACAAAAAAACCTACTACTGGCTCTCAAATCAACAGCATTCACCAAAGCCAAACTGCTCAAAATACTCCAAAAGATACTGCATCCTACTCAGAAAACATTACACAGGAAAAGAAGAGACAATAAATCGACTTGGTTTTTGTGATAGACATAAAACAAGGCTCAAAAAAATCAGTCAAACCTTAGGTGTTTGCTCTAGTTTTTACAGATCTATATTTACTTTTGTTCTCCTTAGTCTCTTTTACTTGTAGTACAAAGTCAAACTGTTTTATACCTAGTACCTTATCTGAAAAGCTCTAAAAGGAGAAAGGCAAGATTACAGAAAGGGCCACAAAAGGGCAGCCTTCATAAACAATCATAAAATATCATCAAGTATATTTGCTGAACAGACACAACTCCCCTTATAATGAAGTATAAAACTTACCACCTCAGCCAAGGCTGAAATGACTTTGCCCAGAGTTGTGAGAGACTTATTAATATTTGCTCCTTCCTAAAATAAATACCAAACATGAAAGAATGATGATGAAGAATTTCCACTACTGCCATATCATATACAACATAAAACATGATTTGCCATATGCTAGCATATTTCTTTATTATTACAAGTTCTAAAAACAACCTTTAGTCCTCAATCTGTCCTCTTCTCCACTTGATAATAACATGCTGAGACCACAGGCCTAACTGACAGTCCTAAAGTATCTTTGAGATGTTTGTGCTCCAAAAGTTTACAGATGTGTGCAGCCTTCTTCCCTCAACTCATCAACATGAAACTTCTGTTCTCACATCTGAATACTGTATATCCTATTCCCATTGCCATCTCTTAATTCCATCTAGCCAAATTCTGCCTGTTCCTTAAAATGCAATTCAACTCTCACCCTGACTATGATGTCCTCCCTAAGTATTTAGTTAGATAACTTATCCTTCCATTGAAGTTACAGATCAGGAGTCAGCAAAATTTTTCCATAAAAGGACAGATACAAATTATTTTAGGTTTTGGGGGCCATATGGTCTCTGTCACTACACTGCCATTGCAGTGCAAAAGCAGCCATAGACAATACATAAACAAATGTATGTAGCTGTGTTTCAATAAAATTTTATTTACAAAAACAGGTGGTGGCCATGGTTTGCTGTCCCATGGTACAGAACATTTATTGATCAGGCCATTTATTTGCTAAAATAAATACCTTTAATCGAGTCCCTTTGGCACCAGTTGAATCGGCTCGTTCACTTCCTGCTAGATCCACCAAGCTGATTTTACTGACCTGATAAAGAACAATAACATGGGGGCAATTCAAAAATAAGCAAGATAGCGGCGGGCAATATTTAGAGGCAGAATGCTTTTTAAAAGATTAAGGTATGGAGAAAACTAAAAGTATTAGAGCTTTTAAATACGGCACAAAAAGATCAAGACAACATCTATCAGAGTCAGGTGAAACAGCACACACAGCAGGCGCAGTGGCACACGCCTGTAGTCCCAGCTACTCGGGAAGCTCCTTTGAGCCCAGGAGTTCAAAGCTGTCTACTACACTCCAGACTGGCAACATAGAAGACCCTGTGTCTTAAAAAAATAAATTTTTTTTAATTAGAAAAAAAAGAGCAAGCACAAAATTCATAGCAATTATCACGATTCAAAAAAAGTAACTTTAGGATAAACACAACATAGTTTACTAGAGTATGTTATAAAAATAAGTAAAACTCATCAACTCATTAAATGGCATACTAAAAATGAAGCTTTAAGCAACTGGAACTCTCACATATTGCTGGTGGGAATGTAAAATGGTACAATCACTTTGGAAAACAGTTTGAGGCCGGGCGCGGTGGCTCAAGCCTGTAATCCCAGCACTTTGGGAGGCCGAGACGGGCGGATCACGAGGTCAGGAGATCGAGACCATCCTGGCTAGCACGGTGAAACCCCGTCTCTACTAAAAAAAAATACAAAAAACTAGCTGGGCGAGGTGGCGGGCGCCTGTAGTCCCAGCTACTCGGGAGGCTGAGGCTGGAGAATGGCGTAAACCCGGGAGGCGGAGCTTGCAGTGAGCTGAGATCCGGCCACTGCACTCCAGCCCGGGCAACAGAGCGAGACTCCGTCTCAAAAAAAAAAAAAAAAAAAAAAAAACAGTTTGATATTCCTTTTTTTTTTTTTTTTTTGAGACGGAGTCTCGCTCTGTCACCCTCACCCAGGCTGGAGTGCAATGGAGCGATCTTGGCTCACTGCAACCGCCACCTCCTGGGTTCAAACGACTCTCCTGCCTCAGCCTCCCGAGTAGCTGAGCTTACAGGTGCCCACCACCACGTCCAGCTAATTTTTTCTTTTTGTATTTTTAGTAGAGACGGGGTTTCGCCATGTGGACCAGGCTGGTCTCAAACTCCTGACCTCATGATCCACCCGCCTCAGCCTCCCATAGTGCTAGGATTACAGGTGTGAGTCGCCACGCCCGGACTTGACATTTCTTAAGGAGCTACAATAAGACTCAATCATCCTATTCCTAAGCATTTACCAAGAGAACAAAATCAAATGTCCACACAAAGACTTGTACACAAATGTTCACAGCAGCTTCATTTGTAATAATCAAAAACTGGGAACAGTTTAAAAGTCCATCAACAGTTGAATTAATAAACGGTGGTGTATCTGTATAATGCAATACTCATCAACAATGAAAAGGAACTACTGATAAACACAACAACATAGATGAATCTCAAAATCACTATGCTAAGTGAAAGACTCCAAACAAAAAACAGTACATACTCTATGATTCCATTTATATAAAATTCTAGAAAATGTAAACTAATATATACTGACAAAAGGCAGGTCCGAACTGCCCAGGGACTGCCGTAGAAGGGATATAGAGAAAGACTACAAACAGGTATGAGGCAACTTTTGAGAATAATAGAAATTATCATTATCTGGATTGTGGCACTAGTTTCACAGGTATACAAATATGTCAAAACCGACCAAATTTTACACTTTAAATATGTGCCATTTACTGTATACTTCAATAATACCTCAATAAAGTTGTAAAAAAATAAAGCTTCAGGAAAGTTTAGACAAAAGTATCCAAAATGGACTACCAGGAAAGCTATGATTATGGGATTAACATTAATTTTGTAGATCTGACATCATGGGAGAAGGGCAAAAAACATTTTTATATACAATGTTCTTTGCTGGCATTCAGATAAATACTAACTAATAAATAGCACTAACATTATAACCTCTGGCTAAGCAAGTTATTTGATCACCTACATAAGAATTTTGGTTTTTTTTTTTTTTTTGAGATAAAGTTTCGCTCTTATCACCCAGGCTGAAGTGCAACGGCACAACCTCAGCTCACTGCACTCTCCGCCTCCCAGGTTCAAGCGATTCTCCTGCCTCAGCCTCTGGAGTAACTGGGATTACTGGCACACACCACCATGACCAACTAATTTTTTGTATTTTTAGTAGAGACTGGGTTTCACCACGTTGACCAGGCTGGTCTCGAACTCCTGACCTCAGGTGATCCTCCCGCCTCAAACTCCCAAAGTGCTTGGATTACAAGTGTGAGCCACGGTGCCCAGCAGGAGTTTTTTGGTTTTTGTTTTTCTTTTTGAGACAGAGTCTCGCTCTGTCACCCATGCTGGAGTGCGATGGCACGATCTCGGCTGACTGCAACCTCTGCCTCCCGGGTTCAAGTGATTCTCCTGCCTCAGCCTCTTGAACAGCTGGGACCACAGGCATGCACCACCACGCCCAGCCAATTTTTTTGTATTTTTAGTAGAGACAAGGTTTCACCATGCTGGCCAGGCTGGTCCTGAACTCCTGACCTCCTGATCCGCCCACCTTGGCCTCCCAAAGTGCTGGGATTACAGGCGTGAGCCACTGTGCCCAGCCTAGCAGGAGTATATTTTTAAAAATCATTTTCAGCTAGAAATAAGTCAACAAATAAAAGGTGATTCTAATAATTGGTGACAGTGGTATCTAAAGTACTCATTTTATAAGGCAAAGGTTCTTTTATAATTGCCAGTACAATAAACCTAACTTCAAGTTTAAAAATCCAGTTGCATCCTTCTTAGGAACGTAGATAGAGTAGTATTTAACATAAATTTTTTATTACTAACAATAAGATTGATATTACTGAGTGGCTACTCTGTGCCAGACATTATTGTATGCACTTAACCTATATTAACATGTAATTCTTTTAACAATCCTATCAGGCTGTTATGGATGGGGAAACTGAGGAACAAAGAGGTTAAGTAGTTTGCGCAAAGTAACATAGCTGAAGAGTGGCAGAATAAGAATTCAAAGCAACAATCTAACTCTAAAGTCTGTGACATTTAACCACTATAGAAAATGAAAAATCAATAAGCAAGAAAGGTATCTGAAGAACATCAGAACTGTTGTGGAGTTACTTTCCAGGAATAAAACATATAATTTGCTTAAACATTTAATCCCACTATAACAGCATCATAGCTCAAAAAAAAAAAAAAAAATACACATACCAAAGGCAACTAACATGGTAATAATAAAAAGGTTCAGTCAAGAAGAAGAAAAGAAAGAACTTTCTCCCATAAGACTGCTTAAATGTCTTGTATCGAGTAGTTTTTGAGACCCAAACTCCTGGATTGTTTTTTTCCTAACTCTATTCTCTATCTTGCAACTTCATTTAAGAATCTACACAGAAAACTGGTGTAGGGCGGAAGAAAAATGATAAGCAGAGGCTATAAAACACCCTCCATCAAGTAAAAGAGCACCCCCAACACTCCGCCTTCCACAAAAAGCAGGGAGCAACAAAAGGGACTTCTCAAAATCTCTATCCTTCACAACTCAGACCTACAGACCGAAGCTCTCCTACCTTCTCAGTGGAAAGGTTGGTCTCAGCATCGTGTTTCTTCTGGGTGAAAACAATCGTAAACACAGCGTGGGAACGGCTACTTGTTTCATTCATGTTCGTAGCTGCCACTGTCCTAAATAAACATAAAGGTGACCACGTGACAATGGAATTCTTAGATGAGAGTTGAAATGGACAGCAGGCTCCACATTATAAGCATAACAATCACAAGCAACAGTCTTACACTTATTCACAGATTGCAAGACTGTCACTTACACAACTGCTCTCAATACTGCCTTATTTGTGAGCCCATCAAGTTCCAAAGGCACCCCATCAGAATCATTTTTCATACTCCAGCTATCCCTTTAGAAACCAATGAAGCATTTAATTTTTATTCTTTATTGGTGCTCATTTATTCCAGAATCAATTACTACCATAGCCACATATATACATGGTAACTAACATTTTACCATGACTTGATGAAAACCTAAGAGTTAAATTTAACCAGAGCTCTAACATGTTTCAGTAATGCACTGTTTAGATGGAAGAAAGATACTTAACCCAACACGGTGAAGCCCTGTTACAGCACAGTCAAAGGATCAGACGACTCTACAATAAAAGCAACTTTCACAGCTATAAGTGTGGCTTCAAACCCTTAACTGGGAAAAAAGGACCTCAAAAGGTGCCAAAGACTTCAGTCATTACTCTATTTCCCACCATACCTGGCTTTGTTCCCAGCATCCATGAGGTCAGCAATGTCTGTGTAGGAAGTAACTGCCAACTTGGACAGATCCTCCACATAGGGTCCAAGAAGTGGGTGTTCACGCACACGCAAATTACCCTTGTTTTTTGGATTCAGCAAATCTCGTACTCTCTCACAGTAAATTTCCATGTAGCTCACCTATGAACAAATTAGCAAAGTGAATTCGAGAGAAAAAGGAATCACATACAGAGGCCGGGTGCGGTGGCTCACGCCTGTAATCCCAACACTTTGGGAGGCCAAGGAGGGTGGATCACTTGAGATCACTCGAACTAGGAGTTCGAGACCAGCCTGGCCAACATGGTGAAATCCCGTCTCTACCAAAAATACAAAAAGGAGTCAGGTGTGGTGGCGCATGCCTGTAGTCTCAGCTACTCAGCAGGCTAAGGCAGGAGAAATCACCTGTACCTGGGAGGTGGAGGTTGGAGTGAGCTGAGATCACGCCACTGCACTTCAGCCTGGGTGACAGAGTGAGACTCTGTCTTAAAAAAAAAAAAAAAAGAAAAGAAAAGAAAAAGAAAACAAAAGAAATCACATACAGAAAAAAATTTTTAAACTTTTATTAAAAGTTCTAAAATTAGAGATCAGCAACCTTTATAAAGTTAAATCCCATAACCCTAGGCCCTTTTATTCTATTAACAACATACACAGATCGTCACACTGCATAGGGTAGAACCAGCCTTCAGACTTTCTCTGTAAGGGAGAGGTAAACAAATTATCTTTGGAATGTAGTGACTGCTAAAAGATATTTGAGAAGCAATTTATCAGTTATCAATGTTTTTTAAAATGTATACTGTTGTCAGTAACTGGGATTTGCATTGAGGTTACTCCAAGAACTTGGAAATAAGACTTCTATTAGAGTTAAAACCAAGGAACAATATCAATATTACAGAGCAGAGAAGACAAAACAGACAGGTGATGTTAATTCTTTAAGGCTCACCAGACTGTTAACTATGGACAATGTATCCACCAGAAGGGATGAGGGTTGACCAGCATGAAAGCTGGTGGTGGCAGGACCTATCCAAGATTTGTGAGGCAGAAAGAAGCCTCAGACAACACCTTCATAAATTCTTGTCTCATTGGCAGGACCATTCGATCATGGTGATTAATGCATAGCTATCATTTCTTAACCTGGGGCAATTAAACACGTATCTAAGCAACTCCTCTCCCTCTAATTCCATGCACACCAAACAACCAACAGGGTTCCAACAGAAAGGTCTGTCCACAGAAAGATAATATATTAAATAGTCTTGCAAATGGCTTGAGTGTTCTAGCCTTAGTAATAGTTATTTCTCATGGGAAAGTTAACAAACCAACAAGCTGGTTTCATAATATCAGTCAAATGAGCTTTACTCAAGTCTTAACTTTTAAGGAGAGTCCTTTTCTTGATGAATCTACAAAATCAGACTTCTAAGCAAACAAGGCTCTGAACTAGGGTAAATTCATCACAATAGGCCACATTATGATGCTACCCAGGAAACAGATCCTTCTGTATCATGGAGCTATTCAAGATTATACTACAGCTCCTGCATTTTTAAACTTTAAATGTCTATGGACACATTTTCAGAGTATCTGAAATGGAACCTTAATTCCATTTCTATTGCCGTTTTCTTTCATTCAGTCTCTAACTACTGTGTTTTATTTTTATTTTTATATATTTTTTGAGACTGTATCTTACTCTGTCACCCAGGCTAGAGTGCAGTGGCTCAAACACGGCTCACTGCAGCCTCGACTTCCTGGGCTTAAGCAATCCTCCTGCCTTAGTTACTGGAGTAACTGGGACTACAGGCACATAACACCACACCTAGCTAATTAAAAAACATTTTTTTTGCAGAGACACGGTCTCACCGTGTTGCCCAGGCTGGTCTTGAACTCCTGGGCTCAAGCAATCCTCCCATCTCAGCCTCCCAAAGTGCAGGGATTACAGGCGTGAGCCACCGCACCCGGCCTTATTTTGTATTTTAAAATCAGTTAAAGGTCGGACCTGTTGGCTCACGCCTGGAATCCCCGCACTTTGGGAGGTCCAGGTGGGCAGATTGCTTCAGCTCAGGAGTTCGAGACCAACCTGGGTAACATGGTAAAACCTCATCTCTACCAAACATACAAAGAATTAGCCAGGCATGGTAGTGTGTGCCTGTGGTCCCAGCTACTTGTCAGGCTGAGATGGGAGGATCACTCAAGCCCAGGAGGCTGGGGATGCAGTGAGCCAAGATCATGCCACTGCACTCCAGCCTGGGTGACAGTGAGATTCTGTCTCTAAAAATAAATAAAAAATAAAATAAAATAATAAAATCCATTTTTAAAAATTGAGAACTTGGCCAGATGCAGTAGCTCATTCCTGTAATCTTAGCACTTTGGGAGTCACGCACTGTGGCAGATGCTTGTGGTGCAAATAACTCAGGAGACTGAGGCAAGAAGATCACTGAGCCCAGGAGGTCAAGGCTGCAGTGAACCCTGTTTGCACCATGGCATTCCAGTCTGGTTAACAGAGCGAGACCTTGTCTTAAAAAGAAAAAGAAAAGAAAAAAAAGTCAGGTGCAGCGGCTCACACCTACAGTCCCAGCACTTTGGGAGGCCAAGGCAGGTGGATCACGAGATCAGGAGTTCAAGACCAGCCTGGACAACATGGTAAAACCCTGTGTCTACTAAAAATACAGAAAATTAGCCAAGTGTGGTGGCAGGCGCCTGTAATCCCAGCCTCTCAGGAGCCTGAGGCAGGAGAATCACTTGAACCTGGGAGGCGGAGGCTGCAGTGAGCAAATACCGTGCCACTGCACTCCAACCTGGGTGAGAGTGAGACTCTGTCTCCAAAAAAAAAAGACACCCCTGAAAGCTAAAGTAATTAATCTATTCTGAGAGTAAAATAACAGAACAACAAATATCCTTTCTGACAGCAAGTCATCCTAGAAAGTGAGATGATTCTTCAATCATTGCTGTGTACTTAAATGTGTACATACAATCCTGAATCCCTGGAATATATTACATCTTTTGGAACACTCGTCCCTTTTCACACAAATGTGAGACAAAGAGAACCCAAATAATCTGGGTAAAAGTTCATGTGCTTCATTCCTTATTCTCTGATATGTGAATCCATCCAAAGCCATCATTTCTTTTACTTCTGCACTAACCATTCCAGATGCCACCTGGCAAATCCAATTCACTGAGGACTGTTCTCTTATACGCACTAGGCAATTGGTATACATCACTAAATAAAACAGACAAAGAACCCTCCCCCAGTGAGCTTATGCTTCTAGCAAGGGACACTGATCATAAACAACAAACATAAAAAATAAGTAACTGAGAAAGCATGTTAGAACATGATGAGTAAGATGGAAAAAAGAAAATAGAACAGGGGAAGAGAGCTCAGGATGTGGGGTAAAGGGCAAGACACAGTATTAAATAAGGTAGTCAAGGTAAGCCTCACTGAGAGTGTGTGATTTAAGCAGACTTGAAGAACGTGAGAAACTTAAGTCAAAATGACATACAAGCGAACAACATTTCAGGCAGGAGGAGAAGTAAATGTAGAGGACTTGAAGCAGGAATGTTTCTGGCATGTTCTTGAAACAGCAAAAAAGCCAGTATGGGTGAAGCAGAGTAAACAGGGAAGGAAGTAAAAGAGGCAGGTAGAGAGGTCCCGCAAATGTAGCAAGAAACCACAGTGTCAATTAGGAAGCTATGCTCCACTCCAAGTTAAGCCTGGGAACTCAAATAAGAAAGAAAAGAGCATCTTCTTTTGTTATCTGTAAGCTCAAAAATTATATCACCTGATTCAAAAAAAGTATAACTATGGGACAAGCTATTCAGAAAATTCATTTTAATGCAAAATATGCTTAGGGCAGCACATTCTCTTTTTGGTGTATGACAGTCACAAGACAGAATTCCTTAGAATTTACACATTTATGCAACACCTTACAGGTGAAGAAAAAACTCCAAAGCAATTAAATGAATTAACCAGGAATGAAATGCTGTAAGCCTTCAGAGAATCACAACATATGCCAAAAAGAAAAGAAAAAAAATCTTGAGATTGCTTAAAAGGCAGCCTATTTTTTCAAAACAGACTCATGGTAACAGAACACTTTATTTTTTTTTTTTTTTTTTTTTTTTTTTTTTTGAGACGGAGTCTTGCTCTGTCACCCAGGCTGGAGTGCAGTGGCCAGATCTCAGCTCACTGCATGCTCTGCCTCCCGGGTTTACGCCATTCTCCTGCCTCAGCCTCCCAAGTAGCTGGGACTACAGGCGTCCGCCACCTCGCCCGGCTAGATTTTTGTATTTTTTAGTAGAGACGGGGTTTCACCGTGTTAGCCAGGATAGTCTCGATCTCCTGACCTCTTGATCCGCCCGTCTCGGCCTCCCAAAGTGCTGGGATTACAGGCTTGAGCCACCGCGCCCGGCTGGTAACAGAACACTTTAATAATTTCAGTTACTATGAAAGTGAATACCAAAAAAGGGTGTGGTGGCGGGGGGGTGAGAGAGAGAGGGAGGGAGAGAGAGAAACAGCAGCTACTTTTTTTTTTTTTGAGACAGACTCCAGGCTGGGTGTACTGGCATGATCTCGGCTCACTGCAACCTCTGCCTCACCGGGTTCAAGGGATTCTTCTGCCTCAGCCTCCTGAGTAGCTGGGATTACAGGTGTGCACCACCACAGCCAGCTAATTTTTTCGTGTTTTTAGTAGAGACGGAGTTTTGCCAGGTTGGCCACGCTGGTCTCAAACTCCCAGCCTCAAGTGATCCATTCACCTCCCGAAGTGCTGGGATCACAGGTGTGAGCCCCAAAACAGCTTCTTAAAGCACATACAAAACAGAAAGAATATTTATCAAATAAGCAAATGTGTATAAAGTAATTCTATAGACTTCATGAAAGAGCCAGGGTAAACACAGGATGGATAATTACTTTCCAAGTTTTTATTAGCAATTTAAAAAGTAGGAAAGGGGAAGATTTGATTATATATATTTAAAACCTATGCCTGTCAAAAACTATTATTAACAATATTAAAAGAGAAGAGTTCCCACAAATGAATCAGAAAAACATTGTGAACCCAATGCATACAAACAGGCATATGCATAATTTTTTTTTTTTTTTGAGACGGAGTCTTGCTCTGTCGCCCGGCTGGAGTGCAGTGGCCGGATCTCAGCTCACTGCAAGCTCCGCCTCCTGGGTTCACGCCATTCTCCTGCCTCAGCCTCCCGAGTAGCTGGGACTACAGGCGCCCGCCACCTCGCCCGGCTAGTTTTTTGTACTTTTTAGTAGAGACGGGGTTTCACTGTGTTAGCCAGGATGGTCTCGATCTCCTGACCTTGTGATCCGCCCGTCTCGGCCTCCCAAAGTGCTGGGATTACAGGCTTGAGCCACCGCGCCCGGCCAATATGCATAATTTACAAGATGTTCAACCACACTAATAATCAAAGAAATTCAAATTTAAGTAAGAGAATACTTACATTATCAAATTAGCAAAGATTAAAAAACTGAAAAATGTTGGCAAGGACACAGTGGGTGCTTACAGCCTCCTGATATGATTGAAAACTGTCACACAGCATTACTTTCCAAAAAGGCATTTGGCAATTCAAACGTATTATTTAAAAACCAAGAAACATACAAAAGATAATAACTGAAAATAAATGCACAGACTTATGAACAAAGATTTAACTGTGGCTGGGCTCAGTGATTCACACTGTAACCCTAGTACTTTCAGAGGTAGAGGAGGCAAGATTGCTTGAGCCCAAGAGTTCAACACCAACCTGGGCAACATAGGGAAACTCCATCTCTACAGAAAAATCAATTATCCAGGGGTGGTGGTGGCACACACCTGTTGTCCCAGCTACTTGAGAAGCTGAGGGGGTAAGATCGCTTGGGCCCAGAAGGTCAAGGCTGCAGTGAGCTGTGATCACGCCACTGCACTCCAGGGCCTGGGCAAGGGTGAGACCCTGTCCCCACCGGGCACTCCCCCAAAAAAAGATGAAAGCAGGACACTATTCATTATACCCAAAACCCAGAAATAGCCTAAAAGGACAAAAATGAAGGAATGGCGAAGTGATCTGTACCACAGTCATAATTTGGAGCCATTTAAGTGATGCTTGAGAGAATGGAAAACAAGGGCCTGTGGTGTCAACCCACGGCTGTACTCACCTCTACAGAGTAAGACATTTCTTCATTACAGTTGTCATTGATTTTCTCAAAGAGTTCTTCACATAACTAGGGAAGCAGAATGAGAGAGGCATGAATAGCCCAAATGAGAGGAGCACTAAGTTATCCATGCATGCTCAATGAATTAGCCAGACGTCCTTTCTCACTCTGTCTCAAAACATATTAAGTCATAAACATCAAGATATGATTAATGCTTGGAATAAACTCAGTCACGTACCGCATAACCATGATTCGGCCAATGATGGACTGCATATATGAGAGTGATCCCCCTAAGATTATAAGAAAGCTGGAAAATTCCTATCACCTAGTGATATCTTGATGATACTGACCTTGTGTAGGCCTAGGCTAATAAATGTGTGTCTTAGTTTTTAACAAAAAAGTTTAAATTTTTTTTCAAAAATTAAAAATTTGGGCTGGGAGTGGTGGCTCATGCCTGTAATCCCAGCACTTTGGGAGGCCAAGGCAGGCAGATCATAAGGTCAGGAGATCGAGAACATCTTGGCCAACATGGTGAAACCCCATCTCTACTAAAAATACAAAAATAGTCCCAGCTATTCTGGAGGCTGAGGCAGGAGAATCGCTTGAACCCTGGAGGCGCAGGTTGCAGTGAGCCAAGATTGTGCTACTGTACTCCAGCCTGGGCAAGAGGAGTGAAACTCTGTCTTTAAAAAAAAAAAAAAAAAAAAGGCCGGGCGCGGTGGCTCAAGCCTGTAATCCCAGCACTTTGGGAGGCCGAGACGGGCGGATCACGAGGTCAGGAGTTCAAGACCATCCTGGCTAACACGGTGAAACCCCGTCTCTACTAAAAAATACAAAAAATGGCGGGGCGCGGTGGCTCAAGCCTGTAATCCCAGAACTTTGGGAGGCCGAGACGGGCGGACCACAAGGTCGGGAGATCGAGACCATCCTGGCTAACACGGTGAAACCCCGTCTCTACTAAAAAATACAAAAAACTAGCCGGGCGAGGTGACGGGCGCCTGTAGTCCCAGCTACTTGGGAGGCGGAGGCAGGTGAATGGCGTAAACCTGGAAGGCGGAGCTTGCAGTGAGCTGAGATCCGGCCACCGCACTCCAGCCTGGGCGACAGAGCCAGATTCCGTCTAAAAAAAAAAATAAACAAAAAAATACAAAAAGCTAGCCGGGCGAGGTGGCTGGCGCCTGCAGTCCCAGCTACTCGGGAGGCTGAGGCAGGAGAATGGCGTAAACCCGGATGGCGGAGCTTGCAGTGAGCTGAGATCCGGCCACTGCACTCCAGCCCTGGCGACAGAATGAGACTCCGTCTCAAAAAAAAAAAAAAATTGGCCAGGTGCAGTGGCTCACGCCTGTAAATCTCAGCACTTTGGGAGGCCAAGGCAGGCAGACCACTTGAGGCCAAGAGTTCAAGACCAGCCTGGCCAACACTGTGAAACTCTGTCTCTACTAAAAATACAAAAATTAGCCAGACGTCGTGGTACCTGCCTTTAGTCCCAGCTCTCAGGAGGCTGAGGCACAAGAATTGACTGAACCCAGGAAGCGGAGATTGCAGTGAGCAAGACAGCGCCACTGTACTCCAGTCTAGGTGACAAAGCAAGACTCTGTCTCAAGAAAAAAAAAAAAAGTAAAAAATACAAAAAAGCTTATAGAATAAGGATATGAAGAAAGAGAACATTTTTGTACAGCTGTACGATGTGTTTGTGTGTGTGGTTTTTTTTTTTTTTTTGAGACGGAGTTTCACTCTTGTTGACCATGCTAAAGTATAATGGTGCGATCTCCGCTCACTGCAACCTCCGTTTCCTGGGTTCAAGCAATTCTCCTGCCTCAGCCTCCCAAGAAGCTGGGATTACAGGCATGCACCACCATGCCCGGTTCATTTTTTTGTATTTTTAGTAGACATGGGGTTCGCCATGCTGGTCAGGCTGGTCTCGAACTCCTGACCTCTGGTATCCACCTGCCTTGGCCTCCCAAAGTGATGGGATTACAGGCGTGAGCCACCATGCTGGGCCTGTTTGTGTTTTAAACTAAAGGTTATTATAAAAGGATTAGAAAGTTTAAAAATTTTTAAAGTTTATAAAGTAAAAAGGTTACAGTAATTCAACTAAGGTTAATTTATTATCGAAAGGAAACTGCTTCTAAAACTAAATTTAGTGTAGCCTAAGTGTGCAGCACTTATAAAGTCTACAATAGGGTACAGCAATGTCCTAGGCCCTTCACAGTCACTCACCACTCACTCACTGACTCACCCAGAGCAACTTCTAGTCCTGCAAGCTCCATTGTAAGAGCATTATGCAGGTGTGCCATTTTAAATATTTTATATCATATTTTTACTGTACTTTTCTAGTTTAGATACACAAATACTCACCATTCTATTATAATTGCCTATTCAGTACAGTAACACGCTACACAGGTTGACAGCCTTGGAGCAACAGGCTATACAATGTGGTCTAGGTGTGGAGTAGTTTATACCTTCTAGGGTTTGTGTAAGTACACTCTATGATGTTTGTACAACGACAAAAGCACCTAACAACTAATGATGCATTTCTCAAAATGTACTCCCACCCTTAAGTGATGCATGACTATAAAAGGAAAATTTTAAATACAATTTTCTCACTTAATCTTTTTTTTCTTAAGTTTTTAGGCCCCGCACAGTGGCTCATGTCTGTACTCCCAGCACTTCCGGAAGTCAAGGCAGGCAGATCATCCTGAGCCCAGGAGTTTGAGACCAGCCTGGACAACATGGTGAGACCCTGTCTCTACAAAAAAATTTTAAAGGCTGGGCATGGTGGCTCATGCCTGTAATCCCTGCACTTTGGGAGGCTGAGGCGGGCAGACTGCCTGAGGTCAGGAGATTCAGATCAGCCTGACCAACATGGTGAAACCCCGTCTCTACTAAAAATACAAAACTTAGCTGGGCATGGTGGTGGGCACCTATTGTCCCAGCTACTCGGGAGGCTGAGGCAGGAGAATCGCTTGAACCCAGGAGGCGGAGGTTGCAGTAAGCCAAGATAGAGCCACTGCACTCCAGCCTGGGCAACAGAGCAAGACTCCGTCTCAAAAAAAAAAAATTTTTTTTTTAAATTAAAAAATTAGCTAGGTGTGGTGGCACATGGCTGTAGTCCCAACTACTCTGGAGGCTAAGGCAGGAGGATCACTTGAGCCTGGGAGGTCAAGGCCTCAGTGAGCCATGATCACACCACTGCCCTCCAGCATGAGCAACAGAGTGAGACCCCGTCTCAAATAAAAAAGTAAATAATGAAGTTCTTTTTAAATACTTATGTCTTTCACCATTAAATCCTAAGTGAAACAAACAATGAAAATAAAAATAAATAAATAGCTATGTCAGAACTCTTCTTCATTCCCAAACAATAAAGGATCAAATCCAATAATATTAACTGCTCTAAAAAAAAAAGAGGGAGAATCTCAGAGTGTTTGACGTTTAAAGTAATAGTATTAAATTAGGAAAATAAAATGAAAGTATCTCCGAATAAGGCTATCAAAAAACAAAAAATAATCACATTCTTCAGAGGTGGAATTTGGAAAAAACTCAGCTCAGGGATATTCCCCAGGGATCTCCAGGACTTAGAACAGAGCTTTAACAAGCTGGTAACACTTTTCAAATGATAAAATAATATGGCATTGGATATATGGCAAAATCATTACAAAACACTGACTTTCCCACCTTTAATGACAGACATGTGTACATGTCAATCCTTCCCATTCAACTGTAAGCTCTTCTGAGGGAAAATAATGGGTTGTTCATCTTTGTGCCTGACATAAAATAATCCCCGAATAAATGTTCGTCAAATAAAAATAACTGTTAAAGCAATTTAAGACTAACAGTAATAATGAACAGAAGATTTGTGTTTTGTTTTTCACCTGTGGAATGATGCCAGCCTGGCTTTCTTCTTGTTTACCCATCATTGTATAAGATTTTCCAGCACCAGTCTGCCCATAGGCAAAAATACAGACATTATATCCCTCAAAGGCATGTAAGAGCATTTCCTTGCCAATGTCATTGTACACACGGTTTTGAGATGCAAAACAGGGATCTTCGGGCTGTAAAGAGTAAAAGGAGAAATAAATGACCTTTTATTCATATTTCTTCCTATACTTACTTGATTGCTTCCATAATAAACAAAAGCGTCTGGAATCAGAACAGTCACCTAAAATTCACTACACATTTTTTAAACCCCCTATACACAAGTTTACTTTTCTCATTAAATACACACACGCACACACACACACACTCACAAACACATGCACTATTACAGTCATCCAGGTCAGTCATACATAAAAATATCTATATAAAATTATCTGGCATGATTACATTTCATTTTCTATAACCTTAAAAGTATCACTCTTTCATTTGCAGAGCCAAGATTTTCTTAAGTGGAAAATGACAATAAAAGACCAAAGGTCAAGTCCACATATAAAAATACTCTTTGAACTCACTCCAGCTACTGGGACTGTTTCTCAATAAACATAGCTTTCAGGAAACAGCGTTTCCAATCCCCTTCTCAGTCCCTTCCCTTGACAATTAGGTTTTGTCAATAGTTTATTGACATCTATTCCCCAGGGCCGGGCACAAGTGGCTCATGCCTGTAATCTCATCACTCTGGGAGGCCAAGGTGGGCAGATCACTTGAGGTCAGGAGTTCGAGACCAGCCTGGCCAACATGGCGAAACTCCATCTCTACTAAAAATTCAAAAAATTAGTCGGGTGTGGTGGCACCCGCCTGTAATCCCAGCTACTCAGGAGGCCAAAGCAGGAGAATTGCTTGAACCCAGGAGGCGTAGGTTGCAGTGAGCTGAGATCACGCCACTGCACTCCAGCCTAGGCAATGCAGTGAGACTCAGTCTAAAAAAAATAATAAATAAACACAAAACAGGAAAAACAAAACCAAAAACATATAACAAAAAGATGAACGATACAGAAGTAAACTCTATCAACAATCCCTAAGAAGCAGCAACATTTGGGGTTCCACACTGAGTAACGGTGCCAGGAAGGGCCCTCCCTACTCTGTATTTTCCTAAATATTGGTAATCTTTTGTTTCCCTTGTGGATCTGCAGCCTCTTTCTTTTTTTTTTTTTTTTTGAGACAGAGTCACGTCCCGTCACCCAGGCTGGAGTACAGTGGTGCGATCTCAGCTCACTGCAACCTCCACCTCCTGGGTTCAAGCAATTCACCTGCCTCAGCCTCCCAAGTAGCTGAGATTACAAGGACCCACCACCAAGCCCACCTAATTTTTTTCTTTTTTTTGGAATTTTTAGTAGAGGCAGGGTTTCATCTTTCAAAATGTTCAAAACCCGCATTGCTCTGCCACAATTAAAAAAAAAATTGGCCAGGCGTGGTGGCTCACGCCTTCAATCCCAACACTTTGGGAGGCCAAGACAGGTAGATCAGGAGGTCAGGAGTTCAAGACCAGCCTGGCCAACAACAACAACAAAAAAAAACAATTTCTTTGTGGTCATTCCAATCTTGCTGGCCATTCCCTCAAAATTCAACTTAAAATTAACAGTACTCTAAGCAATTTTAATTTGGCATTTCCGGCCAAGAGCAGTGGCTCACACCTGTAATCCCAGCACTTTCGGAGGCAGACACGGGCAGATCACTTAAGGTCAGAAGCTTGAGACCAGCCTGGCCAAAATGGTCAAACCCTGTCTCTACTAAAAATACAAAAATTAGCTGGGCATAGTGCTGCGCGCCTGTAATCCCAGCTACTCGGGAGGCTGAGGCGGCAGAATCACTTGAACCTGGGAGGCGGAGGTTGCAGTGAGCTGAGATGGCTCCACTGTACTCCAGCCTGGGCGACAGAGTGAAATTCCGTCTCAAAGGAAAAATAATAACTATTATTATTATTTGGCATTTCCTAAGATTAATGGGCAATAATGTTGGTAATGAGGATCCTAAGATACTGATAAATAAATCTTTCAGAAATGTCTAAATCAGTATAAATTTAGTGTACATTCAGTATAAATTTGGTGCAAACTAAATATGTTCTATATGTATATATGTGTATATATTTATGTATAAATGTGTGCATAAACTTTCCATCAACCCAAATACTTTATGAATGAAAATACTATATCACTATATCAAAGAATGAACTCATGCTAGACAACACTTAAGAGGCAAAACTTGGAACCGCTCAGCCAAGAGAAAAGACAAATTGGCAAGGAAAGAGGAAAGGAGGCAGGAGCTGGAAGCGCTGTGGCATGAGGGTACTCACCGAGGTATGAGACCAGTAGGAATAATCGAAGCTGAAGGACTTTGGAGCTTCCTTTGGATTCTTTGGGTTAATAATACCTAGAAGATAAAAATGTTTCATCGTATAAGTCACTCAATTACTAGTTCTTTAGTTAAACACGTTATTTTGTGTGTTCAAAATATCCCAATCAGTAAATTCATACCACTAAATCTGAATAGGGCAACCAAAAATTAATAGGCTTGGCTCAGTGACTCATGCCTGTAATCTTAGCATTTTGGGAGTCCGAGTTGGGCAGATCACTAGAAATCAGGAGTTCAAGACCACCCTGGGCAATATGGTGAAACCCTGTCTCTACAAAAAAATACCAAAAAAAAAAAAAAAAACTAGCTGAGCATGGTGGCACACGTCTGCAGTCCCAGCTACTTAAGAAGCTGAGGTGGGAGGATGGCCTGAGCCTGGAGGTTTGAGGATGTAGTTAGCTGTTATCAAGCCACTGCACTCCAGCCTATTTTGAGACCCTGTCTCAAAAATGAATGAATGAATGAAAATAATCATAGTTTTAAGAGGTAATTTATACATGGAACTTGAAAAACCAGACCACCAGCATTAACTGCGTGTTACCAGTATTCAGAACAGACCCTGCTATAAAGTAGATGTCCAGTAAATATTCTGTGACAATGTTTATCCTCCTGAGATAAGTTAGCAGCCAAAATTTGGAAATGAACCACATTTCTATTTCTTTTCTTTCTGAAGACAGAATCTTGCTCTATCCCCTAGGCTGGAGTGCAGTGGTACGATCTCGGCTCACTGCAACCTCCATCTCCTGGGTTCAAGAAATTATCCTGCCTCAGCCTCCCAAGTAGCTGGGATTACTGGCACCCATCACTACAACTGGCTAATTTTTGTATTTTTAGTAGAGACAGGATTTCACCATGTTGGCCAGGCTGGTCTTGAACTCCTGATCTCAGGTGATCTGCATGTCTCGGACTCCCTAAGTGCTGGGATTATAGGCATGAGCCACTGCACCTGGCCCACATTACTATTTCAAGGTACCTGTTAAGCCTTGAAATATTGGAAAACATCAGAAATGGGGCTGGGCGCAGTGGCTCACACCTGTAATCCCAGCACTTTGGGAGGCCAAGGCAGGTGGATCACTTGAGGTCAGGAGTTCGAGACTGGCCTGGCAAACATGGTGAAATCTCGTCTCTACCAAAAACACAAAAATTATCCAGGAATAGTGGTGTGTGCCTATAATCCCAGCTACTGGGGAGGCTGAGGCAGGAGAATCACCTGAACCCAGGAGGCAGAGGTTGCAGCAGAGGTTGCAGTGAGCTATATCAAGGTATTGCACTGCAGCCTGGGTGACAGAGTAAGACTTCATCTCAAAAAAAAAAAAAATGAATGAATCCAACCACTACTTGAAAGAAGCTTTTTTTGTTGAGACAGAGTCTCGCTCTGTCGCCCACGCTGAAGGGCAGTGGCACGATCTCGGCTCACTGCAAGCTCCGCCTCCCAGGTTCACACCATTATCCTGCCTCAGCCTCCGGAGTGGCTGAGACTACAGGCGCCCACCACCACGCCCGGCTAATTTTTTTCTATTTTTAGTAAAGACGGGGTTTCACCGTGTTAGCCAGGATGGTCTCCATCTCCTGACCTCATGATCCGCCCACCTCGGCCTCCCAAAGTGCCAGGATAACAGGTGTGAGCTGCCGCGCCTGGCCATGAAAGCTCTTTTTTTTTTTTTTTTTTTTTTTTTTTTTGAGACGGAGTCTCGCTCTCACCCGGGCTGGAGTGCAGTGGCCGGATCTCAGCTCACTGCAAGCTCCGCCTTCCGGGTTCCCGCCATTCTCCTGCCTCAGCCTCCGCAGTAGCTGGGACTACAGGCGCCCGCCACCTCGCCCGGCTAGTTTTTTGTATTTTTCAGTAGAGACGGGGTTTCACCGTGTTAGCCAGGATGGTCTCGATCTCCTGACCTCGTGATCCGCCCGTCTCGGCCTCCAGAGTGCTGGGATTACAGGCTTGAGCCACCGCACCCGGCCGAAAGCTCTTTTTAAAGATCTTACTATGTACTTCAGAAAAGCATTTGGTAATGAAGCATTTATTTATTTATTTATTTATTTATTTATTTTTGAGATGGAGTCTTGCTCTGTCGCCCAGGCTGGAGTGCAGTGGCCGGATCTCAGCTCACTGCAAGCTCCGCCTCCCGGGTTCACGCCATTCTCCTGCCTCAGCCTCCCGAGTAGCTGGGACTACAGGCGCCCGCCACTACGCCCGGCTAGATTTTTGTATTTTTAGTAGAGACGGGGTTTCACCGTGTTAGCCAGGATGGTCTCGATCTCCTGACCTCATGATCCGCCCGTCTTGGCCTCCCAAAGTGCTGGGATTACAGGCTTGAGCCACCGCGCCCGGCCATGAAGCATTTATTATACATACAGTGTTATTTCCGAAATCTAAGGTTGATGAGTATATAAATGATTAGTGTGTGTGTACGTATGTAATGTAGTATATAGGGGAATCACAGACTAAGTAATTTTGGAGTGTAATTAACTGCGTGTTACCAGTATTCAGAAAAGATCCTTAGTACATGCTCAGTAAATATTCCGTGATAATGTTTATCCATCCCAGGTAAGTTAGCAGCCAAAATTTGGAAATGAACCACATTACAGCAAAATTACTTTTTTGACTGAAATGCATGAAATCTCACCACCCATATTAAAAGTGATTTCTCGTGTCATTAATCCAGGCACACTATATTTCAGGAACTGACTATGAATGCTAAAGCTTAATCTTTCTCCCTCACTCATATACACAAAGCTTTAGCTCCTCAGATTTCACATGAAACAGAATCTTTATGGCATGTGGTCACGAAATCTCCTCAAAGACTGGACATCTCAACCAATCCACTCCTTTGAGGGAAGGCCACATCCCAGGCTATTAGTGAGATCAGGATTAAAAAATAAATCTGTCTTGGACAGCTGTTGCTCAGTACACAAATAGCAACAGTTGCTATGGTGCTTAGTTCTCTCTCTTGCTGGATTCCACTGGGCATAGCCACGCACTTATGTTCCAACCTCAAATGCTGACAGAGATTAATAAAGCTCACACTGTACATAATCATGTGACAAGGAGACATGGTTCTAGAAAGAATATCTCTCCACATGCAAATGGTAATCCAAGCAAAGAAGTGTACTTCTAACCAAAGAGGTATTAAATACAGGATTTAAAAACCAGCTAACATTCACAGAACACTTACTCTGAGCCATAAGTACTTTATGTCTACCAACCTTTTTTTTTCTGAGACAGGGTCTCACTCTGTGGCCCAGACTGGAGTACAGTGGTACGACCACAACTCACTACAGACTCAATCTCCTGGGCTCCAGTGATATTCTGTGTCCCACACAGCCTCTGGAGTAGATAGGACCACAGGTTCATGCCACTACACCTGGCTAATTGTTTTTATTTTTTGTAGAGATGGGAGTCTCACTGTGCTGCCCAGGCTGGTCTCGAACTCCTGGGCTCAAGCCACCCTCATGCCTTAGCTTCCCAAAGTGCTGGGATTACAGATATGAGCCACCACACCAGATCTACTAACCTATTTGATGCTCCCAAGCACTCAATGAGGCAGATGTTTCATTACCCCCATTTTACAGATAAATAAACCATCATAGAGAGGTTAGATAAGTTATTCATGGCTCCAGAGCTAGCTAGTGGCAGATTCAGGATGCAATTTTGGAGAGTTTGGCTCCAGAGTTCACACTCTTAGCCAAGACACCATCATTTAAATGCTTATTCCCTATATGTGGCATGGTCAAGGCTAAAGGCAGGAAGGCATTTTCATGGAAATACATGTGCACACGTACATGTACGTGGCCACCCCACTAAAATCATACTATAGGCATTGTTTAAAACTCTATAGGGCCGGGCGCGGTGGCTCAAGCCTGTAATCCCAGCACTTTGGGAGGCCGAGACGGGCGGATCACAAGGTCAGGAGATTGAGACCATCCTGGCTAACATGGTGAAACCCCGTCTCTACTAAAAAATACAAAAAACTAGCCGGGCGAGGTGGCGGGCGCCTGTAGTCCCAGCTACTCAGGAGGCTGAGGCAGGAGAATGGCGTGAACCCGGGAGGCGGAGCTTGCAGTGAGCCAGGATCCGGCCACTGCACTCCACCCTGGGTGACAGAGCGAGACTCCGTCTCAAAAAAAAAAAAAAAAAACTCTATGGGCCGGGCACAGTGGCTCATACCTGTAATCCCAGCACTTTGGGAGGCTGAGGTGGGCAGATCACCTGAGGTCAGGAGTTGCAGACCAGCCTGGCCAACATGGTGAAACTCCATCTCTGCTAAAAATATAAAAAATCAGTGAGGCGTAGTGAGGCACACCTGTAATCCCAGCCACTCGGGAGGCTAAGACAGGAGAATCACTTGAACCCGAGAGATGGAGGTTGCAGTGAGCCAAGATCACGCCACCATATTCCAGTCTGGGCAAAAAGAGCAAAACTCTATCTCAAAAAAAAAAAAAACTGTCTTTATGGCCTGGCTCGGTGTCTCACACTTATAATCCCAGCACTTTGGGAAGCTCAGGCAGGAGGATCACTGGAGTACAGGAATTTGAGACCAGCCTGGGCAACATGGTGAAATCTCATCTCCACAAAGAATACAAAAGTCAGCTAGGCATGGTGGTGTGTGCCCGTACTCCCAGCTACTCAGGGGGCTTAGGCAGGAAGATCACCTGAGCCCAGGGAGGTCCAGGATGCAGTTAGCCAAGATAGTGCCACTGCACTCCATCCTGGGTGACAGACTAAGACCCTGTCTCAAGTAACAACAACAACAAAAAAAAAACCCACAAAAACAAAAAATTCTCATTTAAAAGTGGAAACTGATGGCTGGGCACGGTGACTCACGCCTGTAATCCCAGCACTTTGGGAGGCCTAGGAGGATGGATCACTTGAGGTCAGGAGTTTGAGACCAGCCTGGCCAACAAGGTGAAATACCATCTCTACAAAAAATACAAAAGTTAGGGAGGCGTGGTGGCACGCACAGGTAATCCCAGCTACTTGGGAGGCTGAGGCAGGAGAATTGCTTGAACCTGGGAGGCGGAGGTTGCAGTGAGCTGAGATTGCACCGCTGCACTCCAGCCTGGGCAACACAGCAAGATTCCATCTCAAAAATAAAAAAAAATAAAAGTGGGAACTAGGAGGACTGTAGTTCCCAAAAGATGAATGACCACACAAACTCTACCAAGAAAACGGAAATGAGTGTCATATTGTGTGAGTCAGATTCTAGGTTTCAGTGGCTCAGCAATAAGAACAATGATGAGACAAGGCATGCCTTCTGAGGTAGTCCTCACCGCTCAAAAACATGGTTATAATAAACACTCCTAGGCTCTAGAAATTTTGCTGTCAAAAAACTTTTAGGCCTCTGCACCATAAGACAGGGCCAAAAAATAAATGATAAAGCTTTTTTTTTTTTTTTTGAGACGGAGTTTTGCTCTTGTTGCCCAGGCTGGAGTGCAATGGTAGGATCTCGGCTCACTACAACCTCCGCCTCCTGGGTTCAAGTAATTCTCCTGCCTCAGCCTGCCACGTATCTAGGATTACAGGCGTGTACCACCACACCCGGCTAATTTTGTACGTTTAGTAGAGACAGGGTTTCTTTCACCATGTTGGTCAGGCTATTCTCAAATTCCTGACCTCAGGTGATGCACCTACCTTGGCCTCCGAAAGTGCTGGGATTACAGGTATGAGCCACCGTGCCCAGCCAATAAAGCTTTTAAGCCATATTTCACTCAGCCTTTTAGCTACCAATTCTACCAAGAATGACTGAAAGACTACTCAGATTTTATCCCTTTGTTCTCTTCTCCTCAGTAAAAAAGAAAAAAAAAAAGAAAGAAAAACTACACCAATGAGCTAACTTCCTCAATTCACAGGAAATCCTTTTCCTCTTCCTCAATATTCCTTTCTCCCAGACTTTTGAAGCTTCTGAAACTAATAGATTTTCCTAACTTACATCTTCAAAGCCAAGTTGATTTTATTTATTTATTTTTATTTATTTATTTTTTTGAGACAGTCTAGCTCAGCTGCCCAGGCTGGAGTACAACGGCACGATCTCGGCTCACTGCAACCTCTGCCTCCTAGGTTCAAGTGATTCTCCCCTCTCAGCCTCCGAGTAGTTAGGATACAGGCAGCCACCATCATGCCTGGCTAATTTTTGTATTTTACTAGAGACAGGGTTTTACCATGTTGACCAGGCTGGTCTTGAAATCCTTACCTCAGATGATCCACCTGCCTCGGCATCCCAAAGTGCTAGGATTACAGGTGTGAGCCACTGCACCTGCCCCCAGGCTGCTTTAAAAAAACTGCTTCTATCAACAACAAATCCAATTTTTTTCCCCCAGACAGTGTCATAGTGTGTCAACCAGGCTGGAGTGCAGTGGCTCAACCATGGCTTACTGCAGCCTGCAACTCCTGGGCTCAAGTGAATCTCTCACCTCAGCCTCCCAAGCAGCTGGGCCTACAGGCGTGTGCTACCATGCCAAGCCAATTTTCAAATTTTTTTGTAGAGATGGGGCTCTGCCATGTTGACTGGGCTGGACTGAAACTCTTGGCTCAAGCAATGCTCTTTCCTTGCCCTCCCAAAGTGCTTGAACTATAGACATGAGCTACCATGCCTGGCCTAATATTCTAAACATATGAAAGAACAATTTAAAAATACTGTATTATATTTACAAAAATTAGCTGGGCATAGTGGCAGGTGCCTGTAACCCCAGCTACTTGGGAGGCTGCAGCAGGAGAACTGCTTGAACCCAGAAGGTAGAGGTTGCAGTAACCCGAGACTGCACCACTGCACCCCAGCCTGGGCAAGACAGTGAGGCTCGGTTTCAAAAAAAAAAAAAAAAATTTTTAAGAGATATTGTATTTAGGTGTTTTTTGTGACCTTGGGTATGACTGCACTTGTGTCCTCTCTAAAATTGAGGTAATACCTAGTTTACAGAATTAAATGTGTGAAACACACATACGTTAATTTTTCTTAAATAGGTATTTTACCTTGTTTTAAACTCTCAATATTCAGTAGGTATGATAGTATTCCATTTGATCTTTAAACCAAGGTAAGAAAAACTGACTAGGCCCAGGTTCAGTGGCTCATGCCTGTAATCTCAACACTTTAGGAGGCCAAGGTGGGAGGATCATCTGAGCCCATGAGTTCGAGACCAGCCTGGGCAACACAGTGAGACCCCATCTCTACAAAAAATAAAAAACAACAAAAAAAGAAAAGTTCACTAATTGATAAACTAAAGCACAATGTAAGGATTCTATTTCTTTTCTCTTTTAGAGAGAAGTTCTTGCTCTGTCACCCTAGGCTGGAGTACAGTGGCAAGATCACAGCTCACGAAGTCATTGACCTCCTGGGCTCAAGTGATCCTCCCACCTCAGCCTCCTGAGTAACTGGGAGCATATGCATGTGCCACCATGCACGGCTAATCTGTTTATTTTTTTGTAGAGACAGGGTCTCCCTAGGTTGCTCCAGCTGGTCTCAAACTACTGGGCTGAAGTAATTCTCCTGTTTTGGCCTCCCAAAGTGCCAGGATTACAAGTATGAGCCACCATAGCCAGCCAAGAGCCTATTTCTTGGCAAGAGTCAAAATACGACACTCAAGACCTTACTTAAATGTGTCCACAAATCTCTGGTGCTCCCCCGACATCATGTATCTTGAAAGTGCTTGGACCATGTCTTATGGATCCTCTACACTGCCCTATACCAAGGACTCAGATGAATGCCCTCCATGTGTCATGTACAATTCTGATTAAATTCCATACCATTTTCAAGAGCATAAAAAGAAAAACAGTGTATGGCTGTGCAATATATACATAAAATACTAGTAGATTTTACCAACATTCACAGAAAAAAATAGAGACAGGATTGTATTACTGAAAGACTGGGCATAATTAACACAGTAGTTCTTGTATCAAGGTCAACTGAGCTAAAATAGTATGTTGGACTTCTAATTTGTTTCACAGAAAGCATGCACATAAAAATGGAATTATAGGCCAGGCACAGTGGCTCACGCCTGTAATCCCAGCACTTTGGGATCACGAGATCAGGAGATCGAGACCATCCTGGCTAACACAGTGAACCCAGTCTCTACTAAAAAATACAAAAAATAGGCCGGGCGCAGTGGCTCAAGCCTGTAATCCCAGTACTTTGGGAGGCCGAGGCGGGTGGATCACAAGGTCAGGAGATCGAGACCATCCTGGCTAACACGGTGAAACCCCGTCTCTACTAAAAATACAAAACAATTAGCCAGGCGTGGTGGCAGGCACCTGTAGTCCCAGCTACTTGGAAGGCTGAGGCAGGAGGATGGCGTGAACCCGGGAGGAGGAGCTTGCAGTGAGCCAAGATCGCGCCACTGCACTCCAGCCTGAGGGACACAGCAAGATCCTGTCTCAAAAAAATAAATAAAAATTTAAAGAAAAAAAATGGAATTATAGTAATTAACAAACACATTCAACATATAAACAATATTTTCACCCACAAGCTGTTATGAATTTAGTACCCACTCCCAGGGTTACATGGAATCAGCATGTAGGCTTTGTCTAGGACAAGTCACCACTTTTCCTAAAAGAATAGACTACAGGAATATTTTTGAGGACTAGAGTCAGAACATAACTCTTTTATAAGTATTACAGACTTCATATTGTTTTACCTCCTATAATCCACCTTTTCAAGCTGCTTTTCAAGGCCTCTTTTACAGCTTCTGTGCCTGAGGTCTTTTCTTCAATCTAGGTTGCTCTGGACACATAGCATACTCCCGACCTGGACCCTACAAGCAACTTTCCACAGATGACCTGGGAGCCATCTTTGGCTTTTTTCTTTCATCCTCCACATCTGATGTATCCTATCAGTTCTACTTTCCAAATATGGCTTCTCCCCACCACCATCGTGACCACCCTGGTTCAACCACCACCTCTCTCACTTGGATGACTGTAATAACTCCTAACTGGAGTATGGCGGCTAAACTGATGAAAGGCATGAGTGGAAGTGCAGAGCCCAGATGACAGAATACATCAACCACTGCAACATGTTTGGGAACTTTGCTTTCCATTTGTATAACATAAAGACTCCCATGAGAACTACATCTTTCATCATCAGAAATCCATGAGTCCCAGTATCTGGTGTTGCAGGGGAAGCAAACAGATGAGTCCATTCCTACATCAAAAGCATTATGTCAGCTGAGCACAGTGGCTCACACTTGTAATCCCAGTGCTTTGGGAGGCTGAGGTAGGAGGATCACTTGAGCCCAGGAGTTTGAGACCAGCCTGGGCAACATAGTGAGATCTTACCTCTACTACAAACACAAAAAAATTAGCCAAGCATGGTAGCATGCACCTGTAGTCCCAGTTACTGAGGAAGCTGAGGCAGAAAGATCACTTGCACCCAAGAAGTTGAAGGTACAGTGAGCCGATACTGCACCACCACATTCCATCCAGCCTGGGCAACATAACGAGACCCTGTCTCAACAAGAACAACAACAACAAAATTGACCCAATATTCAATGATCAAAAGGTAAAATGACCTAAAAAATATTTCTAGAAGACATTTTCAAAGATTTTACCAATGAAGTAGAATGCTGTAAAGCAGGGGTCCCGACCCCTGGGCCACAGAACGGTACTGTCCATGGCCTATTAGGAACCAGGCCACACAGCAGGAGGTGAGCAGCAGGTGAGCAGCTGTCAGATAAGTGGTGGCATCACATTCTCATACCAGCACGAATCCTATTGTGAACTGCCCACGTGAGGGATCTAGGTTGCCCACTCCTTATGAGAATCTAATGCCTGATGATCTGAGATGGAACGGTTTCATCCCGAAACCATATGCCCTCACCCCTATCTGTAGAAAAACTGTCTTCCACAAAACTGGTCCCTGGTGCCAAAAACGCTGGGGACCACTGCTGTAGAGGCTTTAATGTGGTCCCACTCTAAGTATCTAATGTCACCCTAGGTTCATCTATAAGCATGAATAAACTCTGTAAGCCTTAATTTTAAATTTTCTTATCTGTAATATGGGCATAATAATAATAGTGCCTAACTATACAAAACTGTCATTAATTCTTACATTTTGGCTCAAGGTCTAGCATTAAGTAAATGTTCAAAATATTCTTTCATTTAACAAATACTTGCATGTCTACCATGGCCCAGACCTATAAATACCTAGTGAAAACAAGTCCGTGTCCACATGGAGCTTACATTCTAATAATGGCATCAGACAATTAACTAATAGAAATAGCATAATGTTGGAAAGAAAAATAAAGCCAGGTTAGGAGATAAAAGATGACAGTGTAAGTGGTAGAGGGGGCTATTTTATTTAAAAGCAAGCAAGCTGCCACCTCTGAGGAGGTATTTGAGCAGGAACCTGAATGAAGTTTAAGGAACAACAAAACCAGCAGTGTAGCCAGGTGGGCAAACAATGATCAAATGTGCAATCAGATAGCCAGCCAGAGGCCAAATTCTGTAAGGTTGTGTGGCCACAGTGAGGATTTTTAGTTTTATTCTAAAAGTGATAATGACTGGGCACAGTGGTTCACACTTGTAATCCCAGCACTTTGGGAGGCCAAAGCAGACATATTGCTTGAGCTCAGGAGTTCGATACCAGCCTGGCCAACATGGCAAAACCCTGTCTCTACTAAAAATACAAAAATTAGCTGGGTGTGGTCGCACACACCTGTAAGTCCCAGCTACTCAGGAGGTTGAGGCATGAGAATCGCTTGAACCTGGGAGGCAGAGGCTGCAAGTGAGCCAAGATCGTGCCACTGCACTCCGGCCTGGGTGACAGAGCAAGACTCTGTCTCCATAAAAAAATTACAATTACAATTAATTAAAATAAATGTGACAGAAAACCAGTGAAGAATTTTAAGCAGAGGGGTGACATGATCTGATAGCAAGGGGATGACATAATCTGACATATATATATACATATATATATATATTTTTTTTTTTTTTTTTTTTTTTTGAGACGAAGTCTCACTTTGTTGCCCAGCAAGCTAGAGTGCAGTGGCACGATCTCAGCTCACTGCAAACTCCGCCTTCCAGGTTCAAGCGATCCTCCTGCCTCACCCTCCTAAGTAGCTGGGACTACAAGCATGCACCACCATGCCCAGCTAATTTTTGTACTTTTAGTAGAGACGGGGTTTCACCATGTTGGCCAGACTGGTCTTGAACTCTTGACCTTGTGATCCGCCACCTCAGCCTCCCAATATGCTGGGATTACAGGTGTGAGCCACTGCACCCAGCCCTGATGTATATTTCTAAAATATGACTAGCTACTGCATGGGAACAAGGGCAAAAGCAGAGAGACAGGAGGCTATTGCAGTACTGATCTGGACTAGGGTAGAAAGAGCAAAAAGTAACTGATTCAAGATACATTGTGAAGGCAAAGATGGCAAGACTTACTAATTGATGTATGCAGCCTATGAGAAAAACGGAAAAGGTAAGAATGACTCCAATATTTCTGGTCTGGGCAACTAAAAGAATTGATAAAAATAGCCGGGTGCGGTGGCTCAAGCCTGTAATCCCAGCACTTTGGGAGGCCGAGACGGGCGGATCACGAGGTCAGGAGTTTGAGACCATCCTGGCTAACACGGTGAAACCCCGTCTCTACTAAAAAATACAAAAAACTAGCCGGGCGAGGTGGCGGGCGCCTGTAGTCCTAGCTACTCGGGAGGCTGAGGCAGGAGAATGGCCTAAACCCGGGAGGCGGAGCTTGCAGTGAGCTGAGATCCGGCCACTGCACTCCAGCCCGGGCGACAGAGCAAGACTCCGTCTCAAAAAAAAAAAAAAAAAAGAATTGATAAAAATAAAGGAGGGGCCACTTTGGGTGGTCAGGAAGGGAAACAACAGTTCTGTTTAGGACATGTTGAGTTTGAGATGCTTCTGTAGCCTTCAAGTAGAATTCAGTTGGCAGCTAGGTAGAGAAGTCTATACTTCTAGAGAGAGGTACAGGCTACAGAAGTGAATCTGGGAGTTATCATCTCAATGACATTTAAGCCCCAAGAACTAGAAGAAATCATCTAGGGGGTCTCTCTTTTCTGGAGAGAGAGATCTGAGGACAAAAGCCTGGTAGACTTTTAACCTAAGGAGGTAAAGAATAACCAACCTGGGAGGAAGGAAGGCAATTAGGAGAGTATGGGGTACTAAGAGCCCAGAAAATGAACTGTTTGAAGTAGGCAGTCACGCTATGTTCCCTACCATTATTACAATGATTATCATCATAACCACTTGCAGGACTCTCTAGAAGAATGAGTTCAGACTATCTCCTGATTTCCCCAATAACTTGCTCTACTCACTCTCACCTGTGGGCCTTGCCTCTAGGTTACCATCCAAATCCCATCTGGTTTCAAGGTTGTTTTCCTAAATCCTCCTTCATAAATCTGAAAGGCAGCTTTAACATCTAAGACCTGAATGTATCTTTTCCCAAGTCCAAAGAAAAGATGATCCTTCCTTTATCCTCTCCATACAACTTTTGTACCTTTTCCCTTTTGTCTTCAGGCTTTTTTATTCCTAATGGTGTAGCCAATACAAACCTTAGGAGGTCTGGAGAAGGGCAGGACACTATAATTTCCATAAAGGCTGACTTGAACAAGATACTTTTATCCAAGATAAACGTCAATGCCTTCAAAATGACTATCACAAAATGTTTCAAAGGTCTTAGTTTACTAATGAACCACAACTATCTCCTCTTTCTTGGAGAAGCTTCAAGTCAAGACTTAGACAGTCTACTAAATTCCCTAATTTAACCCCCTTTTCTCCCTACCTTATTCACAACTTTGCTACTTTAGCATAAAGATGCAGAAATAACATTTTAATTACTGAGCCCTAGAAAATAAGGCAGTCAAAACAAGATTAGTATTTAAACGCCTTTTAATTCTCCAGAATAAATTTAATATCTCAGTCTCTAGTAATTATACTGTTGTTGGCAACCTACTAACAATTTTGCCTACAACTATAATTAACGTATCTGTGTGGCAACACTGTAACTTTATATTAAGTTTAGTAACCAAGCATGTTTAGGGCTTGTTAAAAATCCCAGTGATATCTTCAGCACAATCTTCTGCCCTAAAAGCCTCCTACAGCAACAATTAAGAAAAGTGGCAGCTGGGCGCGGTGGCTCAAGCCTGTAATCCCAGCACTTTGGGAGGCCGAGGCGGGTGGGTCACGAAGTCAGGAGATTGACACCATCCTGGCTAACACAGTGAAACCCCATCTCTACTAAAAATACAAAAAATCAGCCAGACATGGTGGCGGGCGCATGTAGTCCCAGCTACTCGGGAGGCTGAGGCAGGAGAACAGCATGAACCCGGGAGAAGGAGCATGCAGTGAGCCGACATGGCGCCACTGCACTCCAGCCTGGGCGACAGAGCGAGACTCCGTCTCAAAAAATAAAAAGAAAAAAAAAAAAGAAAAGTGGCACACAATAAAAATATTTTATATACTGCTTATAAAACCAAAACCCATAGGCAACTCCTTCCCCTCGTCCCCTCCTCACAATATAGGAAATATAGTAAAACCTACGGCCATAAAGAAGATTTACACAAAAGATCTACCATCATAAAGTTCCTTAATCATTTACAACAAATTTAGTTTCCTATTCTTCATAAAACAAGGATAAATGTACTATATATGTTCACTGTCTACTCAATCCCAGAGTATTAAAAAATATACAATAGGAAAATAGGAAAAACAATTATAACTCTTCTATAAACATGCTACTTAGTGTACACATTGAATAAACTCTCAGTTAACAATTCTGTTCTTCCTAAGCAAATTTTGAATGATTATAAACAGAGATGATTTGGAAGGCCTAGATCTCAACCTAAGATGCCCAAAGACATGTAAACTGATTACCATCTACCCCTTCCTCCCAGCTTTTTCCTCGTAATTTCCCTCCATCAAGAAAATAAATCAAAATAAATTTTAATCTAACAGTTAAGTTCAAATTAAGCATAGATATTCAGCATTACTGCACAGAATAGTAAAAATTACTTAATAAATATTTTGAGAGTTGATATGCTCTCCAATAGTAAGGGTTCTGGAGACAGCTCAACTTCATTTTCTACTTCCCTCAATTAATAGATATGTGAGCCCAGGCAAGACAGCCAGTAATACCTCTTTGTCTCAATTCCTTCATCTGTGAAATGGGGAAAGAGTACCTGCCATATAATTATTGCAAGGATTCAGTAAGTTAAAATCTGCCTAATTGTGCCTGGCACAACGTAAGTGTTTGTTGTTGTTAATTACTAATTATGGTATTTTTTTTCCCGCACTAAAAGGCAATTGTTTTTTGAGATGGAGTCTTGCTCTGTCACCCAGGCTGGAGTGCAGTGGCATGAGCTTGGCTCACTGCAACCTCCGCCTCCCAGGTTCAAGCGTTCTTCCCACCTCAGCCTCCCGAGTAGCTAGGACCACAGGCACGTGCCACCAGGCCCAGCTCATTTTTTTGTATTTTTAGTAGAGACCGGGTTTCACCATGTTGGCCAGTCTGGTCTCGAACTCCTGAGCTCAAGTGATTCACCCGCCTCGGCCTCCCAAAGTGCAGGGATTACAGGCGTGAGCCACTGCACCTGGCCTAAAAGGCAATTTTAAAATCTCCCATTTTGCCTCCTCAAGTTTATTCACAGCTAAAGGAATTCTTCAGTAACAGACCAGAACAATGTGGTATGGAAAGAGTAAGTGTAGTTAAATCATTTCCTCATTGAGTTGCTTCTGATACTTCTGGCCCTACAGTTTTCTGAGAAGCCAAAACCAAAAGGGCTCCTCAGACATGACTTGTCTTTTCCTGTCATCCCTCTCAATTACAAGTCATGCACCGCATAATGACCTGTCAGCGGGCTGAACACACGAAGGTCCACATATATGAGTGGTCCCATAAGATTATATTAATGGGCCGGGCACAGTGGCTCACGCCTGTAATCCCAGCACTTTGGGAGGCTGAGGCGGGCAGATCACGAGGTCAGGAGTTTGAGACCAGCCTGGCCAACATGGTGAAATCCCGTCACTACTAAATACAAAACTTAGCTGAGCGTGGTGGTGGGCACCTGTAATCCCAGCTACTTGGGAGGCTTAGGCAGGAGAATTGTTTGAACCCGGGTGGCGGAGGTTGCAATGAGTCAAGATTGCACCACTGCACTCTAGCCTGGGTGACAGGGTAAGACTCTGTCTTAAAAAGAAAAAAAAAAGATTATATTAATAATATCATATTGTTACTATCATATTTGTACCCTTTCTATGGTCAGATATGTTTAGATCCACAAATACCACCACTGTGTTAAAATTCCCTACAGTGTTCAGTACAGTAACATGCTATTCAGGTTTGTATCCTAGGAGCAATAGGCTCTACCACAGAGCCTAGGTATGGAGTAGGCTACACCCATAGGTTTGTGTAAGTACACTCTATGCTGTTCACACAACAAAATCACCTACCGACACATTTCTCAACACATGACTGTATTTAGACGCCCTTTCTCGGTGCTTTCCTAATAGTCATCACATTGCTTTGATTATTTATCTCTATCTAAGATAATACTAAAATCTCTCTGAAAGCTTTTACACCTAGGCTTGCTGAATAACAAAAACTAATTTCCTATAGGTGCTCTCAAAAACCTAACTTCATATTTCTTATTCTTATCACCTGTATGTATGTACAAGGCATTCATCACTAAACAACACAACTAAGAACAGCTTTCACCTATACAGTGCACATTCCTTGATAAACTACCTAAAACTGAACTATGAATGCCTGCTTTGTCTAACAGAGAGCCAGAAGTAGCATCCCTTTCACAGTCTTGTGAACTGCATTCTAGACTTTGCTAGCTGCCATTACACCACTTCACACTTCACTAGGCAATTACCAAAAGCAATCACCACCACGATATTGGCTAGACTTTTTAAAATGAACTCCAAAACACCTCTTGAGAGTTGCCAAGAAGGCATTTAAAAAAAAAAAAAATTGGGCATGGTTGCTGTCTCCGATGAGAAACCAACAAATACACATATGAAGGCAGCACAAAGTTTACTTTGGATTTTAATTATGACAATGTCAAAGACTACAACAACAACATTCAAGCAGCAAAGAAAGAGGATGCTGCCACCAAGATGATTTTACCCAGTATCTCTCTTAGCCATTTTGATGTGAAAGATATTTATTAGCTAAAGAAGCTTATTAAATTATATCATGCAGGCCGGGTGCGGTGGCTCAAGCCTGTAATCCCAGCACTTTGGGAGGCCGAGACGGGCGGATCACGAGGTCAGGAGATCGAGACTATCCTGGCTAACACGGTGAAACCCCGTCTCTACTAAAAAAATACAAAAACTAGCCGGGCGAGGTGGCAGGCGCCTGTAGTCCCAGCCACTCGGGAGGCTGAGGCAGGAGAAGGGCGTAAACCCGGGAGGTGGAGCTTGCAGTGAGTTGAGGTCCAGCCACTGCACTCCAGCCTGGGCGACAGAGCGAGACTCCGTCTCAAAAAAAAAAAAAAAAAAAATTATATCATGCAATAAAAAGAATATCCAAATACACAATAGTAAAAACTCCCTCCAACTCAGTGATAGGTTCAATTATTTCTGCCTTTAAACTTATATTCCCACTGAAAATTTAGACATTAAAATTAACCACAGGCTTGGCATGGTGGCTCATACATGTAATACTAGCACTTTGGGAGGCTGAGGCAGGAGGATCCCTTCAGCCCAGGAGTTCAAGACCAGCCCGGGCAATATAGTGAGACCCCATCTCTACAAAAAAATTAAAAGTTAGCTGGGTGTGGTAGCTGTAGTCCCAGCTACTAGGGGAGTGAGGTAGGTGGATCACTTGGCCCCAGGAGGTTGAGGCTGCAGTGGGCCATGACTGTGCCACTGCATTCAGTCTGCTCAACAGAGCAAGACCTTGTCTCACACACACACACAAAACTAACCACAAAAACAACTTACATAATTTTTCAAATAGTATGCTATATAGTATACATGATTTCATTTGATCCTCGCAACCTAAGACAGCAGACTGGGAAGGCATCAGCCATATTTCCACTCAATAAATGAAGAACCGAAGGCTCAAATGTCTGATAACAGAGGATGAATATAAATGAAGTATGGTTCATAAATAGAATGGAATATTAAGAAGCTACTGAAATCATGTTCTTGAGAAATATTTAAGAAATGAGGGCCAGGTGTGGTGGTTCACACCTGTAATACCAGCATTTTAGAAGGCCAAGGTAGGAGGATTACTTGGGGCCAGGAATTCAAGACCAGCCTGGGCAACAAAGTGAGAACCCTGTGTCTACCAAAAAAAAAACACAAAACTACCCATAAATTCTTAAATACATTCAATCCATCTTTATATTGGTTTTTCATGTTATTGAAAGTAATGGATATATCATAAGAAGAAAACAATATTTAAGGTAATTTCCATAACACCTTCTAGCCATCCAACTCTATGCAATCCCCTTTCTGCACTCTGAGTGCTATTAGAGATGGCACTTCTAGATCACTATGGAATTAAAAATGGTTCAGGCCGGGTGTGGTGGCTCATGGCTTTAATCCCAGCACTTTGGGAGGACAAGGAAGGCAGATTACTTGAGGTCAGGAGTTTGAGACCAGACTGGCGAACATGGTGAAACCCCGTCTCTACTAAACATACAAAATTAGCCAGGTATGGCAGCGCCCACCTGTAGTCCCAGCTACTTGGGAGGTTGAGGCAGGAGAATCGTTTGAACCCAGGAAACAGAGGTTGCAGTGAGCTGAGATCGTACCACTGCACTCCGGTCCGGGTGACAAAGTGAGACTCCGCCTCAAAAATAAATAAATAAATAAGGTTCGGCAGGGTGTGGTGGCTCACACCTATAATCGCAGCAATTTGGGAGGCTGAGGCAGGCGGATCACGAGGCCAGGAGTTCAAGACCAGCCTGGCCAACATGGTGAAACCCCCATCTCTACTAAAAATACAAAAATGAGCAGCCAGGCATGGTGGCTCACGCCTGTAATCCCAGCACTTTGGGAGGCCGAGGCAGGCGGATCACAGGGTCAGGAGACCAAGACTATCCTGGCTAACATGGTGAAACCCCATCTCTACTAAAAATACAAAAAAATTAGCCGTGTATAGTGGCAGGTGCCTGTAGTCCCAGGTACTCGGGAGGCTTGGCAGGAGAATGGCATGAACCCAGGAGGCAGAGCTTGCAGTGAGCTGAGATTGCGCCACTGCACTCCAGCCTGGGCGATAGAGCAAGACTCTGTCTCAAAAAATAAATAAATAAATAAAATAAGCCAGGCATGGTGGCAGGCGCCTATAGTCCCCGCTACTCAGGAGTCTGAGGCAGGAGAATCCCTTGAACCTGGGAGGCAGAGGTTGCAGTGAGCCGAGATTGTGCCACTGCACTCCAGCCTGGGTGACAGAGCAAGACTGTGTCTCAAAAAAATAATAATAAAATAAAATAAAAAATAAAAATGAAAACGGTTCAATATCTAGGAACACATTTGTGTTCTAACATTTGTCCTGAATATTAAAGCATATAATTACACTTTTAAAAAACCAACAAAACTAGTTGTAATATACCCGTATTACAAAATTTCAAAAGTTGTATAGAAAAATAGTAACATTAAAAATATTAGAAATAATTTGTTCAGCAATAAAAAAATTAGAAGATAGAAAAAGCAAACTAAAAAACAGTACATATAATCCAATTACGTAAAAATCTTATCATGTGTAAAGTGCAAGGAAAAGACTGGAGGACTATAGATCCAGATGTTAATGGTAGTTCTCTCTGCATGGTGACATTAGAAATAATTTTGCTTGTGTCAGTATCCATCAAAACTGAAAGAACGGGCAGATCACTTGAGCCGAAGAGTTGGGACCAGCATGGGCAACATGGTTTTTTGTAGAAACTCTCTCTACAAAAAATACTAAAATTAGCCAGGTGTGGTGCCACACGACTGTGGTCCCAGCTACTGGAGAGGCTGAGGTGAGAGTACTGCTTGAGCCAGGGAGGGCAAAGCTACAGTGAGCCAAGATCATGCCACTGCACTCCAGCATGGGTGATAGACCCTGTCTCAAAAATACCAAAGACAAAAAAACTGAAAGAAAAAAGTACCAAAAAAAATCCATCCAAAGCAGCAGTACGCTGTGGTTAAGGAGGTAAGAATACAGATGACTTTTCTTTCGCATTTCTTTATTATTCACAATGTTCACAATTTACATGCATTTACATTTATTTTCATGTGGTTATAGTAATTTATACTAGAAAAAGTATACAAATTTAAATGCATTACTTTCTTTTGGCTTTTTTGTTTTTTGGATGGGGTCTTACTGTCTCACCCAGGCTGGAGTGCAGCGACACAAGCTTGGCTCACTGCAACCTCCACCTCCCGGGCTCAAGAAATCTTCCCACCGAGTAGCTGCAACCACAGGCGCGCACCACCATGCCCAGCTAATTTTTTGTGTTTTTGGTAGAGACAGGGTTTTGCCATGTTGCCCAGGCTGGTCTCCAACTCCTGAGCTCAAGCAATCTGCGCATCCCAGGCTCCCAAAGTGCTGAGATTACAGGCATGAGTCACCACACCTGGCCTAAATGCATTACTTTCTGTATTTTTATTTATTTATTTATTTTTTGAGACAAAGTTTTGTTCTTGTCGCCCAGGATGGAGTGCAATGGCACCATCTCAGTTCACTGCAACCTCTGCCTCCTGGGTTCAAGTGATTCTCCTGCCTCAGCCTCCCAAGTAGCTGGGATTACAGGTGCCCACCACCACACCTGGCTAATTTTTGTATTTTTAGTACAGATGAGATTTCACCATGCTGCCCAGGCTGGTCTCGAAATCCTGACCTGAGGTGATCTACCGGCCTTGGCCTCCCAAAGTGCTAGGATTATAGGCATGAGCCACTGTGCCCAACCTAAATGCATTACTTTCTAAACTCTCTTTCCAAATCTCCATTTTGCCCTTCCTCCATCCCAAATTTTCTTTTTCTTTCTTTCTTTTTTCCTGAAACAGTGTCTCACTCCATTGCCCAGGCTAGAGCACAGTGGCGTGATCACAGCTCACTGCAGCCTTGACCTCCAGGGATCAAGTGATCCTCCCACCTCAGCCTCCCTAGTAGCTAGGACTACAGGTGCGTACCACCACACCCAGCTAACTTATTTGTATTTTTTGTAGAGACAGGGTTTCGCCATGTTGCCTAGGCTAGTCTCAAACTCCTGGACTCAAGCAATCTGCCTGCCTCAGCCTCCCAAAGTGCTGGGATTACAGGCATTGAGTCACTGCACCCAGCCCCAGATTTTCAATAGTGGACGTGAAATCATCATTTCTATCAGTTACGCTGTGAGGCATTTGGTTTAGAAATGTATGTGTGAATGAAAAAGCCAGTAAGACATACATAAACAGGAAAAAAGAGTCAGAGCTACTTCTATCCCAACCAAGATTGGGCACTGGGGGAAAAAAGATCCTGGCAAAGGAAGGTTGTTAAATATATGAATGAAATTCACCAAAGGGCAAGAGACAATTTGTGGGTAAAAATAAAGTAAAATAGCACAGTTCAGTCACTTGATGGAGTGTACCTCATATTATATGTGAAAACCAATTTCATCTACCTCTTGTTTTTGAGTGCATTTATATAGGTTTAATGTCTCCAGATTTACACAAATAACCTAACCATAAATGTAAGTGGTTAGATCGTTCACTTTGGCTCATTTCCCTTTTTACCAAGTAATCAGACAATAAGAAATGCTTCTAAAGTGGGAGAACCTTGGAATATAATGGGATATTATTGAACAGAGCTATTTGTATGTGCTTGGGACTCCAAATGTCAAGGCAGTAACATTTATTTTTGCCATGGAAAATATTTCCTCCAAGACCAGAAAGTGCTTAAATAAAATAGCTACTTCTCAGTTTTCAGATTTAGCACATTCCCTAAAGTACTCTTCATACTCTTCGACTTTTTCATAAGAGTTTATGGCAGAAATATTCTAGTGCATTCCATCTGCAATCAGTTATAATCCTTGCGAGCAGCAGTCCAGGCCAGTTTGCCAGCAAAGCAGCCTTTTTAATGCAGCTAACACATGTGTATAGCATATTCATTTCCAACAAGTCTATGTTCAAAATGCATGCCCACTTCCAATCTAAGCCCAATGGTGTTTAAAAAAAAAATAATAATAATAATACTTTCTAAACATAGCATCTTTCACACAAATGTTAAAAATCTCTCACTTAAAAATTATTTGGCATACATATTAGCCAAATTACTAAGAAATTGCCATAGAAGGCTGAAAACAGAAACAGAAAACAAGTAGAAAACGGAAAATGCAAATATTCTACAGAAAAAAGTTCCTCACACAATAGACATAATGGTTCTCATATGATTAATTGCTTTCGAAGAACAGATACCTTTCAAAGGAACCAAACTGACTGTAAATCTCCGAGCCAGGACAACGTATTTAGCTAGAAAACTAACCGCCATTTTTGCAAGACTGATTAACCTACTGAGGATTTTTGTTTCAGTAGACTAATGCTAATTTAAAAGTCACAAATTACTCCTGCCGAAATTGTACATGCAAGGAAACAATGTGTTATAATCAGCTGAGGGTAGGAGTACCATTATCTAGTCCTAACACTACCACTAATAAGCTCTAATAAGCTACAATTCTGAAATTTTTCCCAAATATACCATATGGTTTTGTTTTTTTGTTTATTTTGAGATAGAGTCTTGCTCTGCCACTCAGGCTGGAGTGCAGTGGCACAATCTTGGCTCTCTGCAACCTCTACCTCCAGGGTTTAAGTGATTCTTCTGCCTCAGCCTCCCAAGCAGCTGGGACTACAGGCGCGCATCACCATGCCAGGCTAATTTTTGTATTTTTAGTAGAGATGGGGTTTCACCATATTGGCCAGGCTGGTCTCAAACTCCTGACCTCGTGATCCACCTGCCTCGGCCTCCCAAAGTGCTGGGATTACAGGCTTGAGCCACCATGCTTGGCCCAAATATACTATATGTTTAGTTTAAATCTTACATCCCAAGGTCCAGTTCAAATGGAATATCTATCATCAATAAATCCTTACATTTGCTCTTTGCCAAATTCACATTTACACCTTTTTTTTTTGAGACAGTGTTTTGGTCTTGTTGCCCAGGCTGGAGTGCAGTGGCTCAAGTGAATCAAGTGATTCTCCTGCCTCAGCCTCCTGAGCAGCTGGGATTACAGGCACACTCCACCATGCCCAGCTAATTTTTTGTATTTTTAGTAAAGGCAAGGTTTCATCATGTTGGTCAGGCTGTTCTCAAACTCCTGACCTTGGGTGATCCACTCACCTCGGCCTCCCAAACTGCAGGGATTACAAGCATGGGGTCACTGCACCTGGCCTATACTTTCTAATAATCCTTTTTTTTTTTTTTTTTGTCTGGGTGCAGTGGCTCATTCCCATAATCCCAGCACTTTGGGAGGCCAAGGCAGGTGGACTGCTTGAGCTCAGGAGTGGGAGACCAGCCTAGACAACATGGTGAGACCCCATCTCTACCAAAACTACAAAAATTTGCCAGGCATAGTGCTGCACACCTGTGGTCCCAACTACTCCAGAGGCTGAGGGGGGAGGATCTCTTGAGCCCAGGAGAAGGAAGTTGCAGTGAGCCGAGATGGTGCCACTGTACTCCAGCCTGGGTAACAAGAGTGAGATCCTGTTTCAAAAAATAAAATAAAATAATCATCCTTTGTTATGACAACTACCACTTTGATCACTTTTTATCCTGTATTGAAATTATCTTGGCCGAGCACAGTGGCTCACACCTGTAATCCCAGCACTTTGGGAGGCTGAGGCAGGCGGACGACCTGAGGTCAGGAGTTCAAGACCAGCCTGGCCAACATGGTGAGACCCTATCTCTATTAAAAATACAAACATTGGCCAGGCGCAGTGGCTCAAGCCTGTAATCCCAGCACTTTGGGAGGCCGAGACGGGCGGATCACGAGGTCAGGAGATTGAGACCATCCTGGCTAACACAGTGAAACCCCATCTCTATTAAAAAATACAAAAAACTAGCCAGGTGAGGTGGCGGGCACCTGTAGTCCCAGCTACTCGGGAGGCTGAGGCAGGAGAATGGCGTAAACCTGGGAGGTGGAGCTTGCAGTGAGCTGAGATCCGGCCACTGCACTCCAGCCTGGGCGACAGAGTGAGACTCCGTCTCAAAAAAAAAAAAAATACAAAAATTAGCCAGGTATGGTGGCAGGTGCCTGTAATTCCAGCTACTGGGGAGTCTGAGGCAGAAGAATCACTTGAACCTGAGAGGCAGAGGTTTCAGATCAGGAGTGGGAGACCAGCCGCTGGTCTCCCAGAGACCACACCACTGCACTTCAGCCTGGGTGACAGAGCAAAACTCCATTTCAAAAAAAAAAAAAAGAAAAGAAAAAAAAGAACTTATTTTAATATGTCTAGTCTCTCCAACCACAAATTTTTAAAACTATTTAAGGGAGGCTGGGTACAGTGGCTCATACCTGCAATCCCAAGACTTTGGGAAGCCAAGGCGAGGATCGCTCGAGCCCAGGAATTCAAGACCAGCCTACACAATACACTGAGCCCTCGTCTCTACAGAAAATAGGAAAAAACTAGCTGGGCATAGTGGCACATGCCTGTAGTCCCAGCTACTTGGGAGGCTGAGACAGGAGGATTGATTGAACCTAGAAGGTCAAGGCTGTGGTGAGCCATGATTGCACCACTGCACTCCAGCCTGCGTGACAGAGCGAGACCTCGTCTCAAAAACAAAAAAAGAAAAACCAAAAAAACAGCCAGGCGCGACAGTTCATGCCTATAATCCCAGCACTCTGGGGGGCCAAGGCAGATGGATCACTTGAAGGCAGGAGTTTGCAATGAGCCTGGCCAACATGGTGAAACTACGTTTCCACTAAAAACATAAAAATGAGCCAGGCATAGTGGCGGGTGCCTGTAATCCCAACTACGCAAGACACTGAGGCAGGAGAATTGCTTGAACCCAGGAGACAGAGGTTGCCGTGAGCCAGATCACACAACTGCACTCCAGCCTGGATGACAATGTGAGATTCTATCTCAAAAAAAAAAAAAAAAGTTCCTTAAGAGCAGGGTCCCATGGTATAACTCTGTGATCCCTACAGCCTAACATTATAGCAAACTTGCAAATCGGATAGAAGGGTTGGAAGGATACTCAAGGCAGAGCAGAGCCACTCAGCCTATTGTCTAGAAAGGTTTTGGACAAAGTATGGTGGAAAAGCCAGTAGGCATTCAGCATTGTACTGAAAACAACCCTCTTGGTAGCCGTATATAAGTAAAATATGTAATATTACCTCCAGTTTATAGCTGAGGAAACCAAAACTTGGCCAGGCGCGGTGGGTCACGCCTGTAATCCCAGCACGTTGCAAGGCTGAGGTGGGTGGATCACCTGAGATCAGGAGTTTGAGACCAGCCTGGCCAACATGGTGAAACCCTGTCTCTACTGAAAATACAAAAATTAGCCAGGTGTGGTGGCAGGCCCCTGAGATCATGCCTGCACTCCAGCCTGGGTGACAGAGTGAGACTCCATCTCAAAAAAGAGAAAAAAAAACAGCTTTATTGAGATACAATTTATATACCATAAAGTTCACCGGTTTAAAGTATCCAATTCAATGTTGACTTTTGCATCTCTTTTTCTTTGACAATTTTTCATAGGATATAATTCCCAGAACTGTTGGCAATATTGACATGGAAGAGTGAACTACAATGGTACAATTATTTAGCCTTCCACTTTTAAGTTTTTTAAAATATATATATGGGGTGTCTCAAAAACAGACCCTTTTTTTTGAAGCAGGGTCTTGCTCTATTGCCCAGTCTGAAGTGCAGTGACAAGAACACAGCTCACTGCAGCCTCAACTCCTAGACTCAAGTAATCCTCCTGCCCCGGCCTCCCAAAGTGCTGGGATTACAGGCATTAGCCACCACACTCAGCCTTCAAATATTTTTTTAAAAAAAGATTGTTACAAGCCCTTATCTGTCAAGTTCAGAGAAGAGTATAAGCAATGGAACATTCAAAGTTGTATGTGAACTACCTGAAATGTGGGCTGCAATATCTAGCTAGATTTTGGTGGAATAAACATTTCCACCAGTGAAATCCTCTACACAGAACATTGGCAAATGGAGCACAAGCTAATGAGGTTAGAATTCAGCATTAACTTGTGTCTGAAAGGGTGATGATTCTTCTGTATCACAAAATTACAGATTTAAAGTCAGTAGAGCCTACCTCTATTTTAATTGATAATTTGCCTATGAACCCATATCAAGAAATTTGGTAGTGCAGGTATAAAAAAAACAACAATTCATTTTTTCCCTAAGCAATTCTACAGAGAAACAAACTATGAAGCAATTACTGATAATTTTAGTAATCATGTGTAAGTTTACTATATATTATATCCATTGCCCAACTCAAAATCACTGAAAAGTTCTCAGATCATCTTGGCAAAATCAAGTATCATTTAAAATCTAGAAAGAAAAACAATGGGCCGGGCGCGGTGGCTCAAGCCTGTAATCCCAGCACTTTGGGAGGCCGAGACGGGCGGATCACGAGGTCAGGAGATCGAGACCATCCTGGCTGACACGGTGAAACCTCGTCTCTACTAAAAAAATACAAAAACTAGCCGGGCGAGGTGGCGGGCGCCTGTAGTCCCAGCTACTCGGGAGGCTGAGGCAGGAGAATGGTGTAAATCCAGGAGGCGGAGCTTGCAGTGAGCTGAGATCCGGCCACTGCACTCCAGCCCGGGCGACAGAGCAAGACTCCGCCTCAAAAAAAAAAAAAAAAAAAAAGAAAAAGAAAAACAATGAATCTTGCAGCCTCGATAGGTATATTTCACATTAGGACTCAGCAAAAAGCACTGTCTATACCTTTATTATCATTAAAATTTCACTTTAATAAGCATAAACACTTGCTAAATTAGTTCAGTTATTCAGGGTTTCTCAAATGTACGGGATAAAATAAATAGTCCATATTTAAATATACTACAGCAAACACCACAGAGGGGAAAACATTCAATGGATCATTCACAATAGCAAAGTTCAAAGTGTTAACATACAAATGTTCATCTATTCTGAACACAGCAAGAAGACAGGGAAAGGAAGAAAGGAAAGTAAGATACACAGCTGAGAGAAAACATGTACTCACTGGTCGAGTTGCCTTGCATCTGAATGATGCATTTGGATTCCTTGCTGGTCTCTCGAGAATTGAAGGGCCTTACCCGGACAGCCACCTTCACTGAGGCTCCCGACATTTTAATGGCCTTGTTATATATATGCAGTCCAGAAATAAAGAACCAAATCTTCTTTTGAAGTTATAGCCAAGTTTCCTTTGAAAAGAAAAAAATTCCATATGAGGTAGTCAGAATTAAAGCAAGCATGGGCTAACTTAAGCATAACAACTACTATCTTAGTTCTATTTCTGTTTCCATTTATAAAAATGATGTTCATCCCATTTCTCTCATGCAAATCTTTTTTTTTTTAAATTTATTTTAGTTTATTTTTTTTGAGATGGAGTCTCGCTCTGTCGCCCAGGTTGGAGTGCAGTGGTGCGATCTCGGCTCACTGCAAACTCCGCCTCCCGGGTTCACGCCATTCTCCTGCCTCAGCCTCCCCAGTAGCTGGGACTACAGGCGCCCGCCACCTCGCTCGGTTAGTTTTTTTGTATTTTTGTTTAGTAGAGACGGGGTTTCACCGGGTTAGACAGGATGGTCTCGATCTCCTGACCTCGTGATCCACCCGTCTCGGCCTCCCAAAGTGCTGGGATTACAGGCTTGAGCCACCGCGCCCGGCCACAAATCCTTTTTTGTTTGTTTTGTTTGTTTTTCAAGAGACGGGGTCTTGTTATGTTGGTTTTTGAACTTCAGGGTTCAAGTGATCCTCCTGCCTCAGTCTTCTAAGTAGCTCGGACTACAGGCACACACCACTGTGCCTGGCCTCCCCTACAAATCTTATATTCCCAACAGTAAATTATTACATAGAAAATTGAAGACTAAAATTTGTTTTCCTTTTCTATTATCTCCTTCTTATACCTGAAAAGTCCCTACTTATTAATAAAAAATGGGCCGGGCGCGGTGGCTCAAGCCTGTAATCCCAGCACTTTGGGAGGCCGAGACGGGCGGATCACGAGGTCAGGAGATCAAGACCATCCTGGCTAACATGGTGAAACCCCGTCTCTACTAAAAAATACAAAAAACTAGCCGGGCGAGGTGGCGGCCGCCTGTAGTCCCAGCTACTTGGGAGGCTGAGGCAGGAGAATGGCGTGAACCCGGGAGGCAGAGCTTGCAGTGAGCTGAGGTCTGGCCACTGCACTCCAGCCTGGGTGACAGAGCGAGACTCCGTCTCAAAAAAAAAAAAAAAATGTAACTACAAAGTAACACGTATCTCTCTCTCTCTGTGTTTCTGGATCAATCTTCAATAATAAATGAAAACACACAATGTTTAATTGCTAAAGAAGTTCCTTAAACAGATAACTTTCCATGGGCAAATCACTTACTACTTCTCTTTAAAGAAGGGCGTTGGGCCAGATGTGGTGGCTCATGCCTCTAATCCCAGCACTTTGGGAAGTCAAGCTTGGTGGATCACCTGAGGTCAGCAGTTCAAGACCAGCCTGGCCAACATGGTAAAACCCCATCTCTACTAAAAATACAAAAATTAGCCAGGCATGGTGGTGTGCGCCTGTGATCCCAGCTACTGGGGAGGCTGAGGCAGAAGAATCGCTTGAACCCGGGAGGTGGAGGCTGCAATGAGCCTGAGATCGTACCACTACACTCCAGCCTGGGCAACAAGGCAAGACACCATCTCAAAAAAAAAAAAAAAAAAAAGTGCACTGAACTCTCTATACGTTAATTATAGTTTGAAACATTTGGTTACATGATGTATATACTGTGTAATTAAAGAGCAAAGGACAAAGACACTTTCTACTCAATTCCTTTAACTATGCACTGATTTCTTCTAACTTCTAGGTTTTCTTTTGTTTTTTGTTTTTTTAAGACGGAGTTTTGCTCTTGTTGCCCAGGCTGGAGTGCAATGTCACAACCTTGGCTCACTGCAACCTCTGCCTCCCGGATTCAACAATTCTCCTGCCTCAGCCTCCCGAGTAGCTGGGATTAGATTACCAGCGTGCGCCACCACGCCCAGCTAATTTTTGTATTTTTAGTAGAGATGGGGTTTCACCATGTCAACCAGGCCAGTTTCGAACTCCTCACCTCACATTCACCTGCCTCGGGCTCCCAAAGTGCTGGGATTACAAGCGTGAGCCACTGCGCCCAGCCAATTTCCTTTAACTTCGAAGATCCCTCAGATATATCACTGACTCGTGGCAGAGTCAAATCATTACATTTCACTACTGAATGAAGTAATAGGAAAAACGTGAACATTTTTTAGAGGACTAGTTTCCCTCCCAACAGAAGAAAGCCAACACTACTATGTGAAAAGAATCCAAATAAGTAACTTCTGTAAGAAACAACTGGCAGGGTGCGGTGGCTCACGCCTGTAATCCCAGCACTTTGGGAGGCCAAGGCAGGTGGATTACTTGAGGTCAGGAGTTCAAGACCAGCCTGGCCAACATGGTAAAACCCTGTCTCTACTAAAAACACAAAAATTAGCCAGGTGTGGTGGCACGCACCTGTAATCCCAGCTACTTGGGAGGCTGAGGCAGGAGAATCGCTTGAACCCAGGAGGTAGAGGTTGCAATGAGCTGAGATCGCCCCACTGCACTCCAGCCTGGGCCACAGAGTGAGACTCCATCTCAACAAAAAAAAAAGAAAGAAAGAAAGAAAAGAAACAACCAGCCGGGCGCGGTGGCTCAAGCCTGTAATCCCAGCACTTTGGGAGGCTGAGGCGGGTGGATCACGAGGTCAGGAGATGGAGACTCTCCTGGCTAACATGGTGAAACCCCGTCTCTACTAAAAATACAAAAAACTAGCCGGGCGCGGTGGCGGGCGCCTGTAGTCCTAGCTACTCGGAGGCTGAGGCGGGAGAATGGCGGGAACCCAGGAGGCAGAGCTTGCAGTGAGCCGAGATCGCGCCACTGCACTCCAGCCTGGGCGACACAGCGAGACTCCGTCTCAAAAAAAAAAAAGAAAAGAAACAACCAATTTTTCTAGTCAGAAAAAACTCTACACTGTATCCAATATAGAATCATTTTCAAGAATAACCAAAGGAAAAATCTAAAAAAGAAAAGTAATTACGAATCCAATTAACAGGAACCATTACAGAACTTAAATCTGACCAATATTTTTTCCAGATAATTAGGAATGCTAACCTCCAACTACACAACACTATAACCGATGTGTTCCCAAGAAAAGGAAAAATAAATAAAATAAAAACCAAAGTCACTCTCTACCTCAATGCTACCTGTCCAGGCTACCGTACAGTGGCACAATCATAGCTCACTGTAACCTTGAACTCCTGGGCTCAAGTGATCCTCTCACCTCAGCCTCCCAAATAGCTGTGACTATAGGCACACACCAACACACCCAACTAATATTTTATTTTATTTGTAGAGACAAAGTCTTGTTATGTTGCCCAGTCTGTTCTCAAACTCCTGCCTCAGGCTTCCAAAGTGCTGGGATTACAGGTGTGAGCCACCATGTCTGGCCCCTAATTTTCTTAATAGCATCATCGCTATTTGAAATTCTTGTTTTTCGGAGCATGTCTATTGTCCATCTCTCACAGTCTCTCACTCTACCACTAGAATGCTCGGAGATCTCCTGTCTTGCTGGCTAGCACTTACAACAGTACCTGACATAAGAGTTCAGTAAATGTTGATGAAATGAATTTTTGGAGCATGTCTATTGTCCATCTCTCACAGTCTCTCACTCTACCACCAGAATGCTCGGAGATCTCCTGTCTTGCTGGCTAGCACTTACAACAGTACCTGACATAAGAGTTCAGTAAATGTTGATGAAATGAATTAATGAAATATATTTCCCAGTTGTGAGAATTATCTGTTTAAGTCCTTTGCCCAGTTTACTGATTATTTTTTCAAATGTTTACGTATTTTTATATTAATCTTTTTCTATTTGCTACAATGTTTTTTCTAGTCTGTTTCCCATTTTATTTTACATTAAACTGATGGTTCTTTATTTAAATATCAAATATTTTTATGATTACATGCATCAAATGAGAACTTAGCATTTATTAACCTTCCCAATAAATATAGCATGACTTATATTCACTAGTTGAGTACTATGCTGAGAATGAATGATGCATTCAGAAAAAGCAAGACATAAAACACATTCCAACCTCCCAGAGTTCCCTTTGAAATACAGCCATCATCTTAACTCTCCTCTTGTCCAAAAACCCATTATCTTCTCCCCTAAACTAGCAATCTCTGCCAAACTACCCTTGTCTATCAATAATACTCTCCCAAGCCCCAATACCATAAATGTTGGAGTCATCTTTGTCACTACTCTTTTAAACCTTGTATTATTACCAACATTATTCACAAAATGCCATATGGAAACCTTTAAGATATAAAGTTGCTTTATTTTATCCCTTCCTTACTCTCATTTCCACTGACATTACCTCAATCCATGTCCTTACTACCACATACCTAGGATACTCATAATAGCTGGACTGTTGTTTGAGCTTTTAATCTTTGATCCAATAGTCCTTAAACAGAGTTATATGAAACAGAATGACACGGGGGTCTTTTGAAAAACAAAGGAGTCTAGACTCCCCTAGTCTGGTATTCAACAGTTTCCAGACGGGCCCCAGACATGGTTTGTTGATTTGGGTTAATTTTCAAAGATTATGTTACAAATACCCAGCTAAGAAGCACTGCTTTAAACCACTGCTTAACCCTGTTGTAAGATCAACCCCTCTAAAGCGTGACTTTCAACGTCACTTCCAATAGCAAGAACGTTTTGTTGTTCCTAATATGTAAAAAAATGACTGCAAATTGATTTTTAAAAACCAAATCTATAAATTCGTAAGTTTATGATACTTTTAAAAAAATTCATTAATATATCAATGGTTACAGAGAGAAAAAGACGCATTATCCTGAAAACAGCAAATAAAACAGAAGTAAGCATACATTTAGTCTGTATAGCCTGTATAAAATATTCCAGGATAAGCAAATAGTCAATGAGGGTAAGTTCTTTTTTTTTTTTTTTTTTCTTTTCTTTTCTTTTTTTTGAGATGGAGTCTCACTCTGTCACCCAGGTCAGGCTGGAGTGCAATGACATGATCTTAGCTCACTGCAACCTCCTTCTCCTGGATTCAAGCAATTCTCCTGTCTCAGTCTCCTGAGTAGCTGGGATTACAGAAGCCCACCACCACGCCCAGGTAATTTTTGTAGTTTTAGTAGAGACGGGATTTCACGATGCTGGCCAGGCTGGTCTCAAACTCCTGACCTCAGGTGATCTGCCTGCCTCCGTCTCCCAAAGTGCTAGGATTACAGGTGTAAGCCACCGCACCTGGCCGAGGGTAAGTTCTTTAAAGAAAAATTCTAGCTAATAAATGCAGAAGAAATGAAAGAATTATAGAATGTTACCTTTTCCCAACTCTTTTTTTTTTTTTTTTTTTTTTGAGACGAAGTTTCGCTCTTATTTATTACCCAGGCTGAAGTGCAGTGGCACGATCTTAGCTCAGTGCAGTCTCAACCTCACGGGTTCAAGCAATTCTCCTGCCTCAGCCTCCCAAGCAGCTGGGATTACAGGTGCCCAACACAACACCAGGCTAATTTGTGTGTTTTTAGTAGAGATGGGGTTTCATCATGTTGGCCAGGCTGGTCTCGAACAAAGGAAATACACAGCTTAGTAAGTATTCTTGCCCCACTCCTCTTAAAATAAAAACTTGTTAAAAAACCAAACCCTGAATAAAATCAAGCTTTAGATCTGACTACCAGTTTAGAAGACATATAGGGAGGAAAGAAGCAACTTAGATGGCACATCAAAGATGTTAACAGGCAAATTCAGTATATGAAACAATCTCCAGAACAAATCAACCAGTTTCTTCAAACAGCATAATCGGGGAGACAGGGTTTTATAACCCTGGGCTTGTTGGCCAGGCATGGTGGCTCATGCTTGTCATCCTGGCACTTTGGGAGGCTGAGATGCGTGGATCACGGGGTCAAGAGATCGAGACCATCCTGGTCAACATGGTGAAACTCCGTCTCTACTAAAGCACAAAAATTAGCCAAGCGTGGTGACATGTACCTGTAATCCCAGCTACTTGGGAGCTGAGGCAGGAGAATTGTTTGAACCCAGGAGGCAGAGGTTGCAGTGAGCTAAGATCGCAACACTGCACTCTAGCCTGGTGAGAGAGCGAGACTGTCTCAAAAAAAAAAGACACTTGTATTATTTATCAACCAAGTACAATGTTTTTGTTTGTTTGTTTGTTTGTTTGTTTTTGAGACAGGGTCTCACTCTGGTTGCCCAGGCTGGGGAGGGAGTGCAAGGGTATGATCTCAGCTCACTGCAGCCTTGACCTCCTGGGCTCAGGTGATTCTCCCACCTCAGCCTCCCGAGTAGCTGGGATTACAGGCACATGCCACCATGCCTGGCTAGCTTTCTGTATTTTAATAGGGACAGGGTTTTGCTATGTTGCCTAGGCTGGTCTCGAACTCCTGGACTCATGCAATCTTCCAGCCTCGGCCTTCGAGTGCTGGGATTACAGGTGTGAACCACCACACCCTACCTAAAAACACATTTTTTAGATAATCAGGGTAGTCTGAAGACAGGCTGGGTATCAGATGATATTAAGGAATTTGTTAGGGGATGACAGAACAAGATTGCCAAAATGTTGATAGTTGTTGAATACTGTAGATATTTAAATTTTAAAAAACAAAACAAAACTTTTTTCTTTTGTATTCTACCTAGGACCTACCAAAGTGCTGAAACCTCCTTGGTGGGCTTTAGATATAAAGTACTATGTATTTGTAACTATGAACCAAAACACTAACATCTCTAATAACGAATGTCCCCATACATACGTTTTTCTACAGACTATCTGACTCCTCTACCTAGCTAGCCTTCCAGCATTTCATTCAGTCTCACACAACTCAAGCCAAAACCTCTCTCCCCCAAAACAATACCAGCTCTTTGACCTCCTTTCTATTTCTTTTTAATGTTCTCACCATTCTGCTGTTCTCACACTGGCTAAAAGCTTGCTTTGTCTATCCATCTAATCAGTCACTAAATTACATGACATATCTATAAAATCTCTCCATTTCTACCACCACCTTTACCTCTTAGGCTTTCAATACTTCTCACCCAAGGCCTTCTTAACCAGCTTTCTCTCTCTTCTTCCTACCCTATCCATACTACACAATATCCCCATTTTCTTTTTTTAAAATCTTTTTTATTATCTTTACCACAGTTACCCAATTAGGTGAATTATCCCTTTTCATCTGCCCTACCTGTACCACACAATACTGCCAAGATTCACCTTCCTGAAGTACGGACCTGTTTCCATCACTGTCCACTTCAAAATCCTCCAAGTTCCCCTCCTGTCTACCAAGCAATGGCTGAACTCCCCACAATGGCATTCAAAGTGTTCTGCAACAGAAACCACCTATTTTTACAAGCCCACATGAACACTGCCTTCCAGCCACATTCTTTTACAACCACCCATCAGAGGGCTTCCAGAATGCATCCCAAGTTTTTCTGCCCCTGTGTTTTTGCTCCAACTTTCCCTTTCCCCACTGTGTCCTTCGTCTTGTTCTTTTCAAATTCCAGTTTATTCTTTCAGGACCTTCTCACTTGCTCCTGTCTAAAGTCTTGATAGATTCTCCCCATCCCAAAACCAAATACAATTGCTTCTCTATTTAATACTTTTCAAATCATTGACCTTACTCAAGGGAGAATAAATTACTTTTTTTGTTGTTTTGTTGTTTTTTTCAGACAGGGTCTTGCTCTATCAAGGGAATCATGGCTCACTGCAGCCTCAACCTCCCAGGCTCAAGCGACTCTCTTGCCTCAGTTTCCCGAGCAGCTGGAGCTACAGGCGTGCACCACCATGCCCGGCTAATTTCTTGTTTGTTTGAGACAAGACCTCACTCTGTCCACCCAGACTGGAGTGCAGTGGAATCATCTCAGCTCACTGCAGCCTCAGCCTCGAGTAGCTGGGACTACAAGGCACGTCCCACCACACCAGGCCTTAGTCAAGTTTCTAATCCCCTTCAAGAGGGGTCCTCAACCCCCAGGCCACAGAGTGGTACAGGTCTGTGGCCTGTTAAAAACCAGGCCACACAGCAGGAGGTGAGCGGTAGGCAAGTGAGCATTATTGCCTGAGCTCCTCCTCCTGTGAGATCAGTGGTGGCATCAAAGTCTCATAGAAGTGCAAACCTTACTGTGAACTGTGCATGTGAGGGATTTAGGTTGCACGCTCCTTATGAGAATCTAACTAACGCCTGATGATCTGAGGTGGAACAGTTTCATCCTGAGACCATCCCCCCAACCCGTCCGTGGAAAAACTGCCTTCCACAAAACCAGTCTCTGGGGCCGAAAATAATGGGGACAGCTGCCCTACAACACAGGATGGGTCTTGAATACAATAGTTAATCTTTTTGGTTGAATTCCTATTTATTTGATGCCAACAAACTAACATTTAAATAGCATTAAATAAAAAACATAAATTGGGGCCAGGCATGGTGCCTCACGCCTATAATTCCAACACTTTGGGAGGCTGAAGTGAAAGAATCGCTTGAGGCCAGAAGTTCATGACCAGCTTGGGCAACATATTGAGAGACACTCTCTACCAAAAAACATTTTTGTTTCAATTAGCTGGGTGTAGTGGCATGCACCGGTAATCTCAGCTACTTGAGAGGCTGAAGTGGATAGATCACTTGAGCCTAGGAGTTGGAGGCAGCAATTAGCCATGATTCCAGCACTGCACTCCAGTTTGGACAATAGAGCCAACAACATCTCTTAAAAAACACAAAATAGGCCGGGCGCGGTGGCTCAAGCCTGTAATCCCAGCACTTTGGGAGGCCGAGACGGGCGGATCACGAGGTCAGGAGATCGAGACCATCCTGGCTAATACGGTGAAACCCTGTCTCTACTTAAAAATACAAAAAACTAGCCGGGCGACGAGGCGGGCGCCTGTAGTCCCAGCTACTCGGGAGGCTGAGGCAGGAGAATGGCGTAAACCCGGGAGGCGGAGCTTGCAGTGAGCTGAGATCCGGCCACTGCACTCCAGCCTGGGTGGCAGAGCAAGACTCTGTCTCAAAAAAAAAAAAAAAAAAAAAACACAAAATAAGCTGGGCGCGGTGGCTGACGCCTGTAATCCCAGCACTTTTGGAGGCCAAGGCAGGCAGATCACAAGGTCAGGAAATCAAGACCATCCTGGCTAACACGGTGAAACCCCATCTCTCCTAAAAATACAAAAAATTAGCCAGGCGTGGTGACACGTACCTGTAAACCCAGCTTCTCGGGAGGCTGAGGCAGGAGAACCGTCTGAACCCAGGAGGTAGAGGTTGCAGTGAGCTATCGCACCACTGCACTCCAGTCTGGGCGACAGAGCGAGACTCTATCTCAAACAAACAAAAACCATGGTTAGGGCTGTACACTATGGCTCACACCTGCTGTAATTCTGGCAACTTTCAGAGGCCAAGGCAGGCAGATGGCTTGAGCCCAGGAGTTCAAGATCAGCCTAGGCAACACGTTAAACCCTATTTCTACAAAAAAAAAAAAAAACTGAAAAATTAGCCAGGCATTGTGGTGTAGTAATAACATCTATCCTTTTTAGAAGTTTATATCTAATTACTTTCCCAAAACAACCTAAACCTAAATATTTTTTCTGATTTGGCCGGGCGCGGTGGCTCAAGCCTGTAATCCCAGCACTTTGGGAGGCCGAGACGGGCGGATCACGAGGTCAGGAGATCAAGACCATCCTGGCTAACACAGTGAAACCCCGTCTCTACTAAAAATACAAAAAATTAGCCGGGCGAGGTGGCGGGCGCCTGTAGTCCCAGCTACGCGGGAGGCTGAGGCAGGAGAATGGCGTGAACCCGGGAGGCGGAGCTTGCAGTGAGCTGAGATCCGGCCACTGCACTCCAGCCTGGGTGACAGAGCAAGACTCCGTCTCAAAAAAAAAAAAAATATTTTTTCTGATTTTACTTTCTCATGGTAAAACCTTCAGGCCAGGCACAGTGGCTCACACCTGTAATCCCAGCACTTTGGGAGGCCGAGGTGGGCGGATCACGAGGTTAAGAGATCTAGACCATCCTGGCCAATGTGGTGAAACCCCATCTCTACTAGAAATACAAAAATTAGCTGGGTGTGGTGGCACATGCCTGTAGTCCTAGCAACTTGGGAAGCTGAGGCAGGAGAATTGCTTAAACCTGGGAGGCAAAGATTGCAGTGAGCTGAGATCACACCACTGCACTCCAGCCTGGCAACAGAGCGAGACGGCATCTAAAAAAAAAAAAACTTGCAACCATCTTCAAAATTTAGTGAAAAATTTATCCAGTCATTGGAAGCTACAGTTAAGTGGACTACAGAAAGTTATCCTGTTACTTCTCTACTACTATAAACAGTATCTCTATTATAATAGACATCCCTTAAAGAATTACAGCTTTAAAACTCCTTGCTCCTTTAAAGAATTACTTATGTAAGTCTGAAATCAAGTTTAAAACCCAGCAAGAAACAATAATTTTACAGAGGTGTTTTTTGTTTTGTGGTTTTGTTTTGTTTTTGAGACAGAGTCTTGCTCTGTCACCCAGGCTAGATGAAGTGCAACAGCCATCTCAGCTCACTGAAACCTCTACCTCCCAGGTTCAAGCGATTCTCCTGCCTCAGTCTCTCAAGTAGCTGGGACTACAGGTATGTTTCACCACACCTGGCTAATTTTTGTATTTTTAGTAGAGACAGGGTTTCACTATGTTGGCCAGGCTGGTCTCAAACTCCTAACCTCGTGATCCGCCCACCACGGCCTCCCAAAGTGCTGAGATTACAGGCGTGAGCCACCACACCCGGCCTACAGAGTATTTTTAAGAAGTTAAAGGACGGGTGGATCACGAGGTCAGGAGATCGAGACCATCCTGGCTAACACCGTGAAACCCCGTCTCTACTAAAAAAAAAAATACGAAAAACTAGCCGGGCGAGATGGCGGGTGCCTGTAGTCCCAGCTACTCGGGAGGCTGAGGCAGGAGAATGGCATAAACCCGGGAGGCGGAGCTTGCAGTGAGCTGAGATCCGGCCACTGCACTCCAGCCTGGGCGATAGAGCGAGACTCCTTCTCAAAAAAAAAAAAAGAAGTTAAAGGAAAACAATACTTCTCAATAATTAGCAAAACAATACATCTTCCAAGCTTTGAAAACCAGAGCAGAAAGACAGGTAGAAAAGGTAACCACACATACTCTAAATCACTTACACAGCCTGAGTTCTAAACTGCTCCTCTGACCACTTTTCCTTATGACATACAATTGGAAGCATTAGGAAAGTGGAATGGAGCAAAAATTCCAGAAGCATTTACTAACATTAAAGAGACAATAAAACATTTAGGTCTAATTCATTTGAATTTTTCTCAGTTTTTGCCCAATTGCTTTATTTTGATCTTACAGAATTCCCATTTGCCCTCAAAGGCACTTTGGATTACAAGGAATCTAAGGAGAAGACTCAAATAGGTCTTTCAGCAAAGTGATAAACAAGAATGAAATAATAATAGTTTTTTGGTTGGTTTGTGTTTGTAACATCCCTTTTCTTTTCTTTTCTTTTCTTTGAGACGGAGTCTCGCTCTGTCGCCCAAGCTGGAGCGCAGTGTGAAACCCTGTCTCTACTAAAAAAAAAAAAAAAAAATACAAAAAACTAGCCAGGCGTGTTGGCGGGCGCCTGTAGTCCCAGCTACTCGGGAGGCTGAGGCAGGAGAATGGCGTAAATCCGGGAGGCGGAGCTTGCAGTGAGTTGATATCCGGTCACTGCACTGCAGCCTGGGCGACAGAGCAAGACTCCGTCTCAAAAAAAAAAAAAAAAAAAAAGATCAGTTCATGCCATTGCCTCTCCTTAAAAACCTTCAGTTGGATACCACAGCCTCAGAGCATAACCTAAAAATTCAAGGGCCTTCACAATCCAACCTACTTCCCCTGTCTCAGCTTTCCCTGCCTAACTCTAAGCCTTCTTCTCCACTAGCCACCACCTTCCTACACTACACACATGGATTCCTAGAAGCCCAATCTCCCTTCTCAACCTATTACAAGTCCACATCTTTCAAGGACAAGGTCAAATGAGACCATGGAGCAGGAAGCATTAATTCATTTCTTAACATCCATCTGCTTTTCTGAGTAAAAAGGAATATCTTTTTTTTTTCCTTTGCTCCATAAAACTGCTCTACTGATTCCTCACTTTTCCAATTATTTCATTCTGCCCCTATGTTGCAGTCAGTAGTTCCCTTACCTCTCATATACTGATACTTTAATTCAGTACGTTTGTTAGAATTAAGCAGAAATGCAGTCTTTTAAATTCCATATTAGAATTAGCCAGGGAGGGGCCGGGCGCGGTGGCTCAAGCCTGTAATCCCAGCACTTTGGGAGGCCGAGATGGGCGGATCACGAGGTCAGGAGATTGAGACCATCCTGGCTAACACGGTGAAACCCCGTCTCTACTAAAAAAAATACAAAAAGCTAGCCGGGCGAGGTGGCGGGCGTCTGTAGTCCCAGCTACTCGGGAGGCTGAGGCAGGAGAATGGCGTAAACCCGGAAGGCGGAGTGTGCAGTGAGCTGAGATCCGGCCACTGCACTCCAGCCCGGGCGACAGAGCGAGACTCCGTCTCAAAAAAAAAAAAAAAAAAAATACAAAAAACTAGCCGGGCGAGGTGGCGGGCGCCTGTAGTCCCAGCTACTCGGGAGGCTGAGGCAGGAGAATGGCGGGAACCTGGGAGGCGGAGCTTGCAGTGAGCTGAGATCCGGCCACTGGACTCCAGTCCCTGTGACAGAGTGAGACTCCGTCTCAAAAAAAAAAAAAAAAAAATAGAATTAGCCAGGCATGGTGGCGCATGCCTGTAATCCCAGCTACTCAGGAGGCTGAGGCATGAGAATCGCTTGAACCTGGGAGGCGGAGGTTACAGGCAGCCAAGACAACTCCAACCTGGCAACAGAACGAGACACTGTCTAAATAAATAAATTAATTAATTCAATATTAGCACAGTTTGTCATACCAAAACCAATTTGTAACAAGTAGCTATTTAAAGATAATCTCTTCCTCTGAATTACATTTTAAAGCGTGAATTATAATTCAAAGAATGAATAGGCACCCCAAAATAAATTTTTGTAGCTAGAGATCTCCTTTTGAGATGCTATGATGAAGTTCTCCTTATATCACATTTTGCATCTCTCAGTCCAATACTTTCCATGAAGACCAAGCAGGTTTTCGGACCAAACACTGTGCTGCTGACAATGGATATACTGAGAAAATGGCCCCCCACATTTTAACAATTGGGGGGTGTGTGTGTGGGTGGGGGTGTGTGTGTGTGTCTGTGTGTAGTCACTATTTATTCTTGATTTTTGACTGTATGGATAAAAGTTAACCATGGGCCATGCTGTGGAAGTTCAAAATGAATCATATATTAGAAAAGCAGGCCGGGTGCGATAGCTCATGCCTGTAATTCCAGTCCTTTGGGAGGCTGAAGTGGACGGATCATTTGAGGTCAGGAGTTTGAGACCAGCCTGGCCAATATGGTGAAATCCCATCTCTGCTAAAAATACAAAAATCAGCTGGGCGAGGTGGCACATGCCTGTAATCCCAGCTACTCAGAAGGCTGAGGCAGGAGAATTGCTTGAACCTCGGCAGTGGAGGTTGCAGTGAGCCAAGATCGTACCATTACACTCCAGCCTGAGTGACAGAGTGAGCCTTCATCTCAAAAAAAAAAAAAAAAAAAAAAAAACTTCTTTCTGTATTCTAACCCAATCCAAGGATCAGTATACAAGAACAGTCTCCTGACACATCAGATTTTCAATCTCCAATATGGCTAAACAGGCTCAGTCACGCTCCCCAAATGTTTTAACTACTATCTGGCCAGGCACAGTGGCTCATGCCTATAATCTCAGCACTTTGGGAGGCTGAGGCAGGTGGATCACTTGAGGTCAGGAGTTCGAGACCATCCTGGCCAATATGGTGAAACTCCATCTCTACTAAAAGTACAAAAATTAGCTAGGCTTGGTGGCAGGCACCTGTAATCCCAGCTACTCGGGAAGCTGAGGCAGGAGAATCACTTGAACCTGGAAGGTAGAGGTTGCAGTGAGCCAAGACGGTACCACTGCACTACAGCCTGGGCGACAAGAGTGAAACTCCATCTCAAAAAAGAAAAAAAGAAACAAAAGGGGTCTCATTTTTTCACTGCCCAGGTTGGAGTGCAGTGTTGTGATCGTAGCTCATGGCAGCCTCAAACTCCTTGGTTCAAGCAACCCTCCCACCTCAGCTTCAGGAGTAGCTGGGTACTACAGGCATGCATCACTGCCCTGTTTATTTTTTACTTATTTTTTTAAAGGTATTTGAAGAACATTTCTTTCTTTTACTTACAGAAGCTATTGAAAACATTTAGTACATATCTAGCTCTCTAATCTATCTATCTATCTATCTATCTATCTATCTATCTAGGGGTCTCACTCTGTTGCCCAGGCTGGAATACAGTGGAACAATCACAGTTCACTGCAGCCTCTATCTATCTATCTATCTATCTATCTATCTATTTATTTATTTTATTTTATTTTATTTTATTTTTTGAGACGGAGTCTCGCTGTGTAGCCCAGGCTGGAGTGCAGTGGCCGGATCTCAGCTCACTGCAAGCTCCGCCTCCCGGGTTTACGCCATTCTCTCGCCTCAGCCTCCCGAGTAGCTGGGACTACAGGCGCCCGCCATCTCGCCCGGCTAATTTTTTGTATTTTTTTTTGAGACGGAGTCTCGCTCTGTCGCCCAGGCTGGAGTGCAGTGGCCGGATCTCAGCTCACTGCAAGCTCCGCCTCCCGGGTTTTATGCCATTCTCTCGCCTCAGCCTCCCGAGTAGCTGGGACTACAGGCGCCCGCCACATCGCCCGGCTAATTTTTTGTATTTTTTTAGTAGAGACGGGGTTTCACCGTGTTAGCCAGGATGGTCTCGATCTCCTGACCTCGTGATCCACCCGTCTCGGCCTCCCAAAGTGCTGGGATTACAGGCTTGAGCCACCGCGCCCGGCCATTTTTTGTATTTTTTTAGTAGAGACGGGGTTTCACCGTGTTAGCAAGGATGGTCTCGATCTCCTGACCTCGTGATCCGCCCGTCTCGGCCTCCCAAAGTGCTGGGATTACAGGCTTGAGCCACCGCGCCCGGCCTATCTATCTATTTATTTATTGAGACGGGGTCTCACTCTGTTGCCCAGGCTGGAACACAGTGGAACAATCACAGTTCACTGCAGCCTCTATCTATCTATCTATCTATCTATCTATCTATCTATTTATTTATTTATTGAGACGGGGTCTCACTCTGTTGCCCAGGCTGGAATACAGTGGAACAATCACAGTTCACTGCAGCCTCAATCTCCCAGGCTCAAGCAATCCTCCTCCTTCAGCCTCTGGAGTTATTGGGACTACAGGCACATGCCACCACTGTTTTTGAGATAGAGTTTCATTCTTGTTGCCCAGGCTGGAGTGCAATGGCTCGTGATCTCGACTGACCACAACCTCTGCCTCCCAGGTTCAAATGATTCTCCTGCCTCAGCCTCCCCAGTAGCTGGGATTACAGGCATGTGCCACCACACCCAGCTAATTTTGTATTTTTAGTAGAGATGGAGTTTCTCCATGTTGGTCAGGCTGGTCTCGAACTCCTGACATCAGGTGATCCACCTGCCTCAGCCTCCCAAAGTGCTGGGATTATAGGCATGAGCCACCGCACCCAGTCACTGAAAATACATATATATATATATATATATATATATTTTTTTTTTTTTTTTTTTTTTTTTTTTTGAGACGGAGTCTCGCTCTGTCGCCCGGGCTGGAGTGCAGTGGCCGGATCTCAGCTCACTGCAAGCTCCGCCTCCCGGATTCACGCCATTCTCCTGCCTTAGCCTCCCGAGTAGCTGGGACTACAGGCGCCCGCCACCTCGCCCGGCTAGTTTTTTGTATTTTTTAGTAGAGACGGGGTTTCACCATGTTAGCCAGGATGGTCTCGATCTCCTGACCTTGTGATCCGCCCGTCTCGGCCTCCCAAAGTGCTGGGATTACAGGCTTGAGCCACCGCGCCCAGCCGAATATATTTTTAATAGAGGTGAGATCTTGCTTTACTGTCCAAGCTGATCTCGAACTACTAGGCGCAAGCGATCCTCTCACCTCGGCCTCCCAAAGTGCTGGGATACAGGTGTGAGCCACTGTCCCCAGCCCTAGTACGTATCTCTTTACTTTTTATTTTTAAGATGGAGTCTTGCTCTTGTTGCCCAGGCTGGAGTGCAATGGCACGATCTCGGCTCACTGCAACCTCCACCTCCCGGGTTCAAGCGATTCTCCTGCCTCAGTCTCCTGAGTAGCTGGGATGATAGGCATGCACCACCAAGCCCAGCTAATTTTGTATTTTTAGTAGAAACGGGGTTTCTCCATGTTGGTCAGGCTGGTCTCGAACTCCTAACCTCAGTGATGCACCAGCCTCAGCCTCCGTAAGTGCTGGGATTACAGGTGTGAGCCACCGTGCCTGGCCGTACATATCTCTTTATATCAGGATGTTTATATCAACTTTCTCTTAGAACGCTTTCTCTTTAGAATTTAATACTAAGAAAAAATGTTTCTCTTGACAAACTATTAGGCTTTCATTTACCAGAATGAAAATTGTACAATTTATCTTTCCCTTTTTGCGTTAAATTCCATGCTTCCAAATTAAATTACAATAACCACATTAGCCTAGGCAAGCTATACATTTACTTTTTCTTGTTACATAAATTTTTACTTCTTATTTATATTTTAATAGCCTCACTGTATATATTTGTGGTAAGCTGCTCAAATCCTTTCTAGTAGTAACTGATATAAATTATAAATAAATACTTACTGTAATAGCCTATTCCGCTACATTTAACACTGTAAATATGTCGTGTAGTCAAAGTTCTAGTTCCTAAAAACAAATAAAACCAAACAACACAGCAAGCTTTTAAAAGTTACACAAAGATCGGCTGGGCATCGTGGCTCACGCCTGTAATCCCAGCACTTTAGGAGGCCAAAGCAGGTGGATCACTTGAGGTCAGGAGTTCGAGACCAGTCTGGCCAACATGTGAAACCCCATCTCTACTAAAAATACAAAAATTAGCTGGGTGTGGTGGCGCATGCCTATAATCCCAGCTACTCAGGAGGCTGAGGCAGGAGAAATCAACTGAACCAGGGAGATGAAGGTTGCAGTGAGCCGAGGTCACACCACTGCACTCCAGCCTGGACAACAGAGCGAGACTCTGCTTCAAAAAAAAAAAAAGCTGTACAAAGATTTGTGTTGAATGAATTTAATAGCCATGTGAGTGGCCAGAAAAACAGCAGGTTCAGAAGGCTGAAACCAGCCCACAAACAGAGTAGCCAAAAGTTCAAGGAAGGAAAAAAGGAAATGAGTAACATACTTAGTACTGCGAAAGTATGAAGTGTGCCTCCTGGTTTCGGCAATAAAGGCTGGAAACCAGAGCAAGGGCAGTATCCATGAAGTGGGGGGCAGGAGGGACACTGAAGCCAGTCTGTAGTGGGAAATGCCAGTATCCATAATACTGTCAGAGCCTGGCTATGATGAGCAGGAGAGAGCAAATAGGAATGAAGGATTTTACTGGAAGGCACAGAAACAAAGGAGGGCTTTTCCTCCCCCCAGCCCTTTATTTATAATAGGAAAGACTGCACATTTCTATACTGTATTCAATAGCTATTTACTGGGTGCCTACGATGCAACAGGCTGTTCCTGGAAAAAATAATCAGTGAACAAAAAAGATAAACCTCCTTGCCATGGAGGAATGTACATTCTAGTAGGGAAAGGGAGGAATTAAAAATAATAAATCCCTATAGAGAATCAAGAATGTAATCAGCATGATGGAGGAGTATAGCAAAGTCGGGGGGATCAAGAGTATGGTGGGAAGGAGTGCTGTGTAGGTACATAAATGAGGTTAGGGTGGGCCTGCTGACATGCTGAGATTTAAGCAGACTTGAAAGAGGTGAAGGAGTTAGCCAAGCAGATTTCAGGGAAAAAGTATTCCAGGCAGAACAAAGAGTAAGAGCGGCCGGGTGCGGTGGCTCACGCCTGTAATGTCAGCACTCTGGGAGGCTAAGGCAGGCAGATCACCTGAGACCTGCCTGGCCAACATGGTGAAACGCTGCCTCTACTGAAAATACAAAATTAGCCAAGTGTGGTGGCAGGTGCCTACCATCCCAGTCGCTCAGGAGGCTGAGGCAGGAGAATTGCTTGAACCCAGGAGGCAGAGGTTGTGGTAAGACGAGATGGCACCTCTGCACCCCAGCCTGGGAGACCCAGCAAGTCTCTGTCTCAAAAAAAAAAAAAAAAAAGAAAAAGGAAGAGTAAGAGCAAGGGCCCTATGGTAGCACTATGCCTGATGTGTTCAAGAACAGTGGAAAAGGCAGGGCACAATGGCTCACACCTGTAATCCCAACATTTTGGAAGGCCGAGGCGGGCGGATCACCTGAGGTCAGGAGTTCGGGAGCAGCCTGGCCAACATGGTGAAACCCCATCTCTACTAAAAAATACAAAAATTAGCCGGGCATGGTGGCACACATTTGTAATCCCACCTACTCAGGAGACTGAGGCAGGAGAATTGCTTGAATCCAGGAGGCGGAGGTTGCAGTGAGCCAAGATCAGGCACTCCAGTCTGGGTGACAGAACAAGACTGTCTCAAAAAGAAAAAAAAAAATAGAACAGTGGGGAAGTACTGCAGGGAAAAGAAAAGCAACCAATACTGCAAGTTCCTAGAGATTAGAAGAGTGCTATCCCTGACAGAGGCCAAGACAGAGTAACCTCTGTCTCACACTGGGGGAAAGAATGGAAGGAGGAGGGCAGAGAAGTTTGTAAGTAGAGGAAGGGAAAGCTCAGGGAGTTCGTGCCATTTTTTCCTACGAGGTGGCAGGCAAGGTATTCTGCCAAGCATGGGGCAGTGAGAGGTTTGAGTCACGGAGTGCAGATTTTATAATAGCAACTGTGGAGAAATGGGGAGGGAACTAAGCAGAACTGCTCCGGTGGGGACCAAAGACAGATTTAAGGGAGACCTCAGAGTACACATTAATTGTGGAACTAATTCCCAGCACTATGTAGATTTCCCCATGACACAGAGTAAAAATGGAGGATATGGATGGTAGGGATGATGTGAGGCTGGCTTCTGCATAGTAAGTCCTGAAGAATAATAAGAAAGAATAAAAACTGCAAGCAATGCAACCCAGAGGTTGTAGTATAGAAAAGGAAGTAAAAGAAGTAAAATCTGGAAGAGACTGATGGATTACGAGGCTTAGGGTGGGAGAACACGCATAAAGTGATTAGAAAGTGAAAGCTACCAATTATCACAGTTTAAGACCTGAAGGTGAATTTGAGACCTTAACATGATGACAAGTTAAAAGATGTGGCCATAATACTAAACAAGTGGAACAGAATGAAGCCAATGTTTGCTTGAGCTGAATTCAAGAAATTTTACAGTTAAGGGTAGTTACAAAGGAAACTTAGCATAGTGGCTACTTACTAGTACTAAAGATCTTGAGGAAGTCGCTTGGCCTGTTTTAATTTCATTGTAAAATGGGAATAATAATAGTATCTATTTCATACGGCTGCTATTAGGATTAGTTAATAAATGTAAAGTACTTAGAAAAAAACCTGGCACACAGAAAGTGTTCAATATGAGTAAGCTATTTTATCACTATTGTTGTTTCTGTTATTGTTTATACAGTCATTGACATCTGCCAAGATGATGTCAAAAATCTGGATGAAAGAGAGAACTCAGTCAATAATATGGTAATCAAAAAGAGCAATGGGGCTGGGCACAGTGGCTCATGCCTATAATCCCACCACTTTGGAAGGCTGAGGTGGATCACTTGAGCTCAGGAGTTCAAGACCAGGTTGGGCAATATAGTAAGACCCCTATCTCTACAAAAATTTAAAAAGTAGCTGGGCATAGTAGCGCATGCCTATAGTCCCAGCTACTCGGGAGTCTGAGACAGGAGGATCACTTGAGCCCAGGAGGTCAAGGCTGCAGTGAGCCATGACTGCGCCACTGCACTCCAGCCTGGGCAATACAGTAAGACTCTGTCTCAAGGGGAAAAAAAAGGGCAATGGTAGAGGATAGTATGGTTGAATGACATGCTTTGGTATAAACAATATGATATTCCATATAAAAAAAGTTTTTTTTTTGTTTTTGTTTTTGTTTTTTTTGGGACGGAGTCTCGCTCTGTCGCCCAGGCTGGAGTGCAGTGGCCAGATCTCAGCTCACTGCAAGCTCCGCCTCCCGGGTTTACGCCATTCTCCTGCCTCAGCCTCCTGAGTAGCTGGGACTACAGGCGCCCGCCACCTCGCCCGGCTAGTTTTTGTGTTTTTTAGTAGAGACGGGGTTTCACCGTGTTAGCCAGGATGGTCTCGATCTCCTGACCTCGTGATCCGCCCGTCTTGGCCTCCCAAAGTGCTGGGATTACAGGCTTGAGCCACCGCGCCCGGCCATAAAAAAATTTTTAAATACATCAAACATTTACAAACTTGTGACTTAAAATACATACACCAAAAAACCACAAGACAATCATTAAGTACTAACCGAGTATTAGATAATAACTACAATATTATGTATATACAACATTACAAAGAATTTTGAAAATGCTCTGACTAGAAATCACGGAAACCATATCAGGACACTAAATTGTATGAAAATGAAAAGGAGTTGGAGTTAACTTTATCTCACCGTTTCTATATAGAAATGGTAGCCCGCGCACGGTGGCTCACGCCTGTAATCCCAACACTTTGGGAGGCAGAGGCAGGTGGATCACAAGGTCAGGAGTTCAAGATCAGCCTGACCAATATGGTGAAACCCCATCTCTACTAAAAACACAAAAATTAGCTGGGCGTGTTGGTACACGCATGTAGTCCCAGCTGCTCAGGAGGCTGAGTCAGGAGAATCCCTTGCACCTGGGAGGCGGAGGTTGCAGTGAGTCAAGATAGCACCATGGCACTCCAGCTTGGGCGACAGAGCAAGACTCCATCCCCCCAACAAAAAAAAAAAAAGGCGGGGTATGGTGGCTCATGCCTGTAATCCTAGCACTTTGGGAGGCTGAGGCAGGCGGATCACAAGGTCAGGAGTTCGAGACCTGCCTGGCCAACATGGTGAAACCCCATCTGTACGAAAAATACAAAAATTAGCTGGGCATGGTGGCGGGTGCCTGTAATCCAAGCTACTCGAGAGGCTGAGGCAGGAGAATCATTTGAACCTGGGAGACAGACGTTGCAGTGGGCTGAGATCATGCCATTGCACTCCAGCCTGGGCAACCGGGCGAGACTCTGCCTTTAAAAAAAAAAGGCCGGGCGCGGTGGCTCAAGCCTGTAATCCCAGCACTTTGGGAGGCCGAGACGGGTGGATCACGAGGTCAGGAGATCGAGACCATCCTGGCTAACATGGTGAAACCCCGTCTCTACTAAAAAATACAAAAAACTAGCCGGGCGAGATGGCGGGCGCCTGTAGTCCGGGAGGCTGAGGCAGGAGAATGGCGTAAACCCGGGAGGCGGAGCTTGCAGTGAGCCGAGATCGCGCCACTGCACTCCAGCCTGGGCGACAGAGCCAGACTCCGTCTCAAAAAAAAAAAAAAAAAAAAAAAAAGGGAAAGAAATGGTAAAGTGTGAGTTCCTTGAAGGTAACGAACTAAATCTCTACATGCACCCTCAGTTAATGGGTAATGCCTACAGTAAAAGAGCATCAATGAATCAGTGGCCCATTAACCAAACAGTTCAACTCCGAGAAGTCCAAGGCATCTTTTTATTTTCAGCAAGCAAGGTCTGAGCCCAGAGTGAAGTGCAATGGCGCTGTCATAGCTCACTGTAATCTCTAACTCAAGCCATCCTCCCAACTCAGCCCCTGAGGCACTAGGACTACAAACACACACCACCCACACGCAGCTTTTTTTTTTTCTTTGGTAGAGATGGGGGTCCTGCTATGTTGTCCAAGGCTTGTCTCAAACTCTTGATGTGAAGCAATCCTCCCGCCTCAGCCTCCCAAAGCACTGGGATAACAGATATGAGCCACTGCATCCAGCCCAAGGCACCTTTTGCAGGTTTTTCCTACCACAGTCACCTCTGCTTAATTTCACTTCTATCCTGATAAGCTGCACAAAAAAAGTTCAAGAAGTGTACATATTTATTCACACTCTTTCATGGAATCCAGATATTCACCAGTATCTGTTCAAACGAGGCCATCTTTCAAAGAGAAATACACGAAATAGACATAAAATATCTTTAACTTTAGAGCATTATGAAATTATATCATGTTAGTTTACAAGACCAAAAGGATATGCTTCCTCCTGGAAAAGATCTACTATGATTAGCAGCGTGGGAAGGGGATTACAAACAGGAAGGCAGGGGGCCCATTGTCCTTTACTTTGTACCCAGGACAAGACCACAGTGGGAAAATGGGCTAAAAAGCTTTGGCCTTAAGAAAGACTCCGTTGGCAGACTTTCTTGGACACTTATTCCCTGCACAAAATCAAAATGGGAAAGAAGAGAGAAAAAAGGAAAAGTGCATTCATATCTGGTCTTGAAAAGGAAAAACAGTCTGTTCTAAGCCTTAAAAGCTGTACTTAATTGGATACATTTTGGAAAAACACTCATCAGAGCAGAGCTACACATACTCACAAAATCTAGCCTCCGTATCAGATTCACAATCAGGTCTGATTTTACCAAATGCTGAACTTATTGTTAATCAAAAATGTTCAGCTCTTTATACTAATAAAGTAACTCGAAAAATTAAAAACTTAGAAATATTTCTAACTTAGGGTATGGAATTTCAAAACATTCTGTATTTCTCTCATATTAGTGTAATGCAAAAAACATTAGTTTCTGTTGAAGTTACATTTGATTCAACAAGTTTTAAAAGTAAAGCTTGATAACAAAAATAAAAAAAAGTGTTAAGACTTTGCTTAGTAAAACCTATCCAAATTTTTTAAATTTATATATATACATATATGTGTGTGTATGTATATACATATGTGTGTGTGTGAATATATATATATATATTTTTTTTTTTTTTTTGAGCCAGGGTCTTGCTGTTGCCCAGGCTGGCCTCAAGCAATCCTCCCACCTCAGCCTCCCAAATAGCTGGGAATACAGGCATGAGCCACCATGCCCAGGTATTTATTTATTCTTTTATTTTTGTAGAGACAGAGTCCCACTGTGTTATCCAGGGTGATCTCGAACTCCTTAGCTCAAGGGATCCTCCTGTCTCAGCCTCCCAAAGTGTTGGGATTATAAGCCATGAGCCGCCGCACCCAGCCCAAAATTTTTTACATAGTTCAACCTGAGAAGTTATGAGAATTTATTAACAAGTTGAACTTGAATGAAAGCAAAGGCCACAAAGAAGAAAGCAGGCATGCCATCTCTCAGGTCCTGTCCACATCTAGGATGTAGGAAAGAACAGATCTACAGACTCATGCTGAACCCAGTTATTGATCGTCTCCAGACCTGCTTTACACTACCAACCTATGTGCAATTCTCATATTCCACCCTCAAACGGCACATTCACAGCTCCACTTGCTCTATAATCCAACAACCATACCAACTTAATCAGAAAGCACCACCTCACTTCTTAGAGGAACACAATAACTAGATTTTGTTATGACTAAACTCAGGAGACAAAATGCCAGCCTTTAAATAAAATATCCACCATGATATCACCTCTTAAGAGTTATTCAAATCTCATCAGCACACTGTCATCAGGCTCAGAGAGGCGCATCAAGACACAAAGCAGAATGTTCAATGGTGGCAGAACAGCTGCCCAGAGCAGTAAGAGATATGAGCAAGGGATATGTTGACAATCTAATTTCAGCTACCTCGAGATTCCACAAAGACGACAGCCTGCATCCTCAGAAATGCCGCCACTAGCCTCGCCCGCTATCAGAATACTCTGGTTTACTTCTTCTGTGCAAGTTGAGCAACTCTGAAAATCTATCCATCCAATGCTCCACGTCTACTGAGGTCTCCATACTGATACAGCGGCCTTAGCAATCCTCAGATCGGCCTATGCACATGTAAAGAATCAGCGGGCCTTCCACAGCCCCCGCACTGGACGCACAAGATGAATAGAGAAACACGGAATTTCACCCCAACGAGAATGGAATCTTGAGGGCAGTTTACCTTGGAAGCTCATTTAGCAATCAAGGAAAAAAAAACTGATCTGGAAGCTCTATTCTGGCGTTAGGAGCGGGAATGTTTTGTGTTGCACGAACAATGACTAGCTTGCTCAAGCAGCCTCCCAACCCCCACAACTTGGCTTCTGGTCTGGCCAGTCACCCTGAAAGCTGCCAGGGCTGTCACTTGGTGCCTTCCAGCAACTGGACTTGGCTCCTAAAGGATTTGTCAGATCATCCTCCCAATATGGCTGCCCGAGTAATCCCAATCGGCTGAACGCCGAGACCACACCAGCCTTCCTCACACCTGGCCAGCATCCAACAAGCCCCCTCCCTTCCCATCGCACCCCTCTTACCAGGCCTCTAGCCCTCGGCTCCCCCAGCGTCAAGCGATGACCTTTCCTATCTCCATCTGGCAAAAGGGCACAGCAACATTCCCAGCCGAAGCCCGATGCCCACCATAAAGGGGAAAAGGGGAGAGGGGAAATGAGAAACGATGGCTTCAAACGGAGCAGAGACGTCTCCCTGGGCTGCAACGTGCGCGCAGCCCAGGGAAGAGCCAGGCAGCGGCGGATCTGGCGAGCGCTGGACACAGCCGGGGCCTGGCAGCGCGGGGGAAACGGAGGGCCGGTGCGGGGCACTGCGGGGGCCCCCGCCGGCCGCTGGACGCCAGCCCGGGACTCACGGCTGGCTAGGGAGGGGTCCCCTCCCCCGAGGGCGAGGCTCCTGCACCCGGCGCCCGCCCCGCGCTACCTCCCCTCAGACCCCGCCCGGACCCCGGCCCGGCCGCTCCTCCCCACGGGAGCGGCCCCCTCCCCGGCCCGGCGGCCGCGGCGTCAACCGCTGACCGCCCCGCCGCCTTACCTCAGCCGCGCTGCAGACCGAAGGGCGGTCCGGATCAACAGGAGCCGCGGCGCGCGGCGGCGCGGGGAGCCGGGCACCGACGCACCTCAGCGCGAGCAGCTGCCGCCGCGAGCCGCAGGGCGCCGCTCCGCAGCCCCATCACGCAGCAGCCTGGCACCGCATCGAGGTGGGAGGTGGGCGGCGGGCAGGAGTGCGCGAGCGCGGGAGGCCAGGGCGCGGTGACGGCTGCGGAGGACGGGGAGCCGCTCCGACGCGCGCGGGCGCCTCCCAGGACCGCTGCCGTCAGACTGCCCCGCGTAGGTCCTAGCGAAACTCCGCCTGCAGTCGCCGGCGCGGGACACCGCCCCAAGCGGGGCCGCTGCGCGTCACCTCAGCCCGCCCCGGCGCCCGCGACGGACGTGGGCTGTGACCAGTCAAAGCACAGAGCTCAGGGCGGCCAGCCAATCGCAGGGGGGAGCCGGGGCTTCTGCCGGGGGAGCGCTGCAGGGACACCGAGCGCCCTCTGGTGGCCCTGGGACCCGCGCGGTGAGGGGGTGCGGGGTTGGCCAAAGGCGGAGCCCGGAGTTCCCTCCCGGGTGACCCCCAAGGGCGTTCGCCTGCACCAGCCGCCCCCAGCCACCCCGATAATCCGCCTTGTACGGGGACAAAAGATTGACTGAGTGGAGCGGGGCGGGGCCCAGGGGGCCTGACGCCCGCAGAGGAGCTGGGATCAACATGGGAGGCGCCGAGAGTGGAGTCATTGTCCGTCGGAAAACATCGCGCAGGCGGAACCGGCCGAACGCGGCGCGGTGGAAGCGGAACCCCGCGAAGGGATGAGCGCATCCCGCGGGAAGCTGCCTGGCCTATTCTTACCGAACCCGAGCACAACACCTCCCACGCGCCACCTCGGGAGAGAAGGCGGAATGAGTAATGGAAAAGCATGACTTGGGGTGGGCATTCCACTTGTCTCCTTGGGAGACCGCAGAAGGGCTGTGAGGAGAGGAACAAACGCTTTGCACCGTCCCTGAGTTAATGAGCCCAGCCCCCTTCTGGGAGATGCCCTTGAAGGAGGAAGAGTGGAAATCAGAAACCCAGAGGACACAAAAGCACGAGCAGTGATTTTTTTTTAAATCAGATTTAGGTTCAACTCGAAAGAAAAATCTCACTGTTCAGAAACAATTCAATTCAGTACTTAATAAAATATAATCTTCAGTGATAATACATTCAATTATCAGGCCCAGGCCGAGCACTATTACTTTATAAGGTTGTGAAATTGTTTTTTACTTACTAGCAGACATTGAAAGTAAAATCACATTTCTTCCCTGGAATTAAATACAGCATTATTGTGAGTAAAAGGTATTATGTACAAGCATCTGCACTAAAACATCGACATTAATTTTCTACACTAATAATTCTGGAAAATCTCTACCACCACTCAAGTCCTCAGACACTTCATCCGCTTTTATTGATCACTTCTCATTTTATTTAGAATTTAAACTCCACCTGCCGGCAAAAGGATTTGACATAGCTTACACTAAAGCATACAGCAGTGAAATCGTATAGGATTAAAATAGGTGTAAAATTCATAATAATAAAAGAAACGAGACTATTTTAAAAAGCTGTTTGAATAAGAGGCATGCCTAGAAATAAATTTTTGTTTTGTTTTGTTTTGAGACGGAGTTTTACTCTCGCCCTGGCTGAGCGCAGTGGCACGATCTCAAATCACTGCAACCTCCACCTCCTGGGTTCAAGCGATTCTCCTGCCTCAGCCTCCCAAGTAGCTGGGATTACAGGCACCCGCCACCATGCCTGTCTAATTTTTGTATTTTTCGTAGAGACAGGGTTTCACCATGTTGGTCAGGTTGGTCTTGAACTCCTGACCTCAGGTGATCCACCTGTCTCAGCCTCCCAAAGTGCTGGGATTACAGGCATGAGACACCTCGCCTGGCCAGATAAATAATATTTTTAAAAACCAGAGTCAAGGAAATAAATATGTTACCACTGAGCACAGAACTCAGCTCTTAGCTTCCTGAAGGCTAAGGGTAAAATGAAGCTATATAGGTTAATAAACAGGAGCTCATCAATTCAACAGTAGACACCACTTCATCCTAGCATGGACCTCCTTGCACAAGTACTGTGATGAGCACCATGGAGAGTTACAAAAACCTGGGTGGCTGTATTGTTTCAGCTCTCAGTGGAGCACAATCTAAAAAGAATCTAAAACATAGTGAAGAACCGAACGCGGTGGCTCACGACAGTAATCCCAGCACTTTGGGAGGCTGAGGCTGGCGGATCGCTTGAGGTCAGGAGTTCGAGACCAGCCTGATCAACATGACAAAACCCCGTCTCTACTAAAAAAATACAAAAATTAGCCAGGAGTGGTGGGCACGCCTGTAATCCCAGCTACTTGGGAACCTGAGGCAGGAGAATCACTTGAACCTGGGAGGTGGACAAGGCGGCGGTTGCAGTGACCTGAGATCGCACCACTGCACTCCAGCCTGGGAGATAGAAAGAGACTCAGTCTCAACAAAAAATTAAATTAAATTAAATTAAATTAAATTAAAACATAGTGAAGAGAGTGTGATAGTGATTGGCAGGAGAAGAAGCCAGCCGAAGCGCACAGAGAAGGGTCAAGAAAGGCAAAGAAGGCTGCTCCAGGATCCAAGGCCAAGCAGCCCACTCTGTAAGCCTTTTGCCTCTCTGACAGAAGAAGTCACTCTGCCCAGCCAGTTTCTCAGATTACAAATTCTGTACAAAAGCATCTCTTTAAAATAATAAATAAATTACTAGAAATTTGAATGTAGCCATGATCTGGTAGGGCTGTCTCTGGTTGCAAGGATACAAGAACATCAGAAGGTCTAGCCATGTGGTGCACTACCACACGCCCATCACAATCACAATCACAACCAGGTTTCTGGATACAAAATCAATACACAAAAATCTGAGTTTTCCATTTTTATAAGAAGATTTTATTATTATTATTATTATTATTTTAAACAGGGTGTCACTCCATCACCCAGGCTGGAGTGCAGTGCTGTGATCACAGCTTACTACAGCCTCAACCCTTGCCCCCTGGTTTAATCCATTCTCCCACTTCAGCCTCCAGAGTAGCTGGGACTATAGGCACATGCTACCACGCCCAGCTAATTTTTCTATATTTTGTAGAGACGGCTGGTATCCAACCCCTGGACTCAAGTGATCCATCAACCTCAGCCTCCCAAAGTGCTGGGACTACAGGTATGAGCCACTGAGCCTAGTCTTTATTGCTATTTTTAATGGGATCTGTTTTTTTTTTTTTTTTTTTTGAGGCAGAGTCTCGCTCTGTTGTCCAGGCTGAAGTGCAGGGGCGCGATCTTGGCTCACTGCAAGCTCCGCCGCCGGGTTCATGCCGTTCTCCTGCCTCAGCCTCCCAAGTAGCTGGGACTACAGGCACCCGCCACCACGCCCAGCTAATTTTTTGTATTTTTTAGTAGAGACGGGGTTTCACCATGTTAGCCAGGGTGATCTCGATCTCCTGACCTTGTGATCTGCCCGCCTCGGCCTCCCAGAGTACTGGGATTACATGTGTGAGTCACCGCGCCCGGCCAATGGGATCTTTTTTAAAAATCAAGTCTTCCTGGCTGGGTGCTGTGGCCCACGCCTGCAATCCCAGTAGTTTGGGAGGCAGAGTAGGCTGATCGCTTGAGCCTAGGAGTCTGAGACAAGCCTGGGCAACATAACGAGACCCTATCTCTACAAAAAATACAAAAAAAAAAAAAAGTAGCCGGACGTGGTGGTATGCACCTGTAGTCCCAGCTGCTCGGATGGCTGAGGTGGGAAGATCAATTGAGCCTGGAAGGTCAAGGCTACAGTGAGCTATGATTGCACCACTGCACTCGAGCCTGAATGACAGTGAGATCCTGTCTCAAAAAAAAATAAAAATAAAAATAAAAAAGCAATAAAAACTGTTTAATAGTTAAGAAAAATGCACCTGTAATCCCAGCACTTTGGGAGGCCCAGGTAGGTGAATCACTTGAGGTCAGGAGTTTGAGAACAGCCTAGCAAACATGGTGAAACCCAGTCTCTACTAAAAGTACAAAAAATTAGACAGGTGTGGTGGCGCATGCCTGTAATCCCAGCTGCTCAGGAGGCTGAGGCAGTAATCCCAGCTACTCTGGGAGGTGGAAGTTGCAGTGAGCTGAGATCGTGTCACTGCATTCCACCTGGGCAAAAGAGCGAGATTCAGTCTCAAAAAGTGTAATAAATAAATGAGCAAGACCTATATGGGAAAAAGGTATACAACTGTACTGAAACACATTAAAGAAGCCCTGAATAAATGGAGAGGTGTTCTTTATTGTGGGACAAGAAAAAAATAATAATAAAGATGTCAGTTCTAAGCAAGTTAATCTATAAACAATGTAATTCTAATCAAAATTTCAACATTTCAAATTTTCTATGGAATTTGACAAGGTGATGGTAAAATTTATATGATAAATATATTCCATGTCCTTTTTTAAAAAAATCATATAACAAAGCTGCCCATGGCAATTTTGAAGAATGAGGTATAGGGACTTGCCCATAAGCAAGCAAGAGTCTCAGTAACATTGTGCTGATTAGTGCTCTGTTGTATTTACAAGAATATAGAAATATAAAAATGGAACATCCTGGCTACTCAGGAGGCTGAGGTGGGAGAATTGCTTGAGCCCAGGAGTTCGAGGCTGCAGTGTGCAATGATCACGCCACTGCACTCCAACCTAGCAACAGAGACAGACCTTGTCTCTAAAAAAATTGAATAGAAAAGAACAGAAGAGAGTTCAAAAACAGACCACATGGGTGAATGATCATAACATGACTGCATTGGCATTACAAATTAGTGTGGGGAAATGGAAAATATAAATGATAAGTAGCACTGAAATGATTGCTTAACTACATGGTTAAAAAAAAAAAAAAAGTCCTGGCTGAGTGTGGGGGCTCATGCCTGTAATTCCAGCACTTTGGGAGGCTGAGGCAGTAGAATCACTTGAAGGCAGTAGTTTGACACTTGAGCAACATGTTGAAACCCTGTCTCTACAAAAAATACAACAACAACAACAAAAAATTAGTTGAGTGTAGTGGCATGCCTGCGGTCCCAGCTACTCAGGAGACTGAGGCAGGAGGATCACCTTAACTCTGGGGAGGTGGAGATTACAGTGAGCAGAGATTATGACACTATAGCCTGGGTGACAGAGTGAGACCCTGTCTCAAAAAATAAATAAATAAATATGCCAGGCTCAGTGGCTCACACCTGTAATCCCAGCACTTTGGGAGGCCGAGGCAGGCGGATCATGAGGTCAGGAGATCGAGACCATCCTGGCTAACACGGTGAAACCCCGTCTCTGCTAAAAATACAAGAAATTAGCCGGGCATGGTGGCAGGCACCTGTAGTCCCAACCACTCAGGAGGCTGAGGCAGGAGAATGGCGTGAACCCAGGAGGCGGAGCTTGCAGTGAGCCAAGATGGCGCCACTGCACTCCAGCCTGGGCGACAGAGTGAGACTCTGCCTCAAAAAATAAATAAATGAATACATACATACATACACACATACATAGATAAATACATAAATAAATAAATACAAATGTTTAAAGTGCAGGATAATAGGTGCAGGACAGTGGCATTTATACATAAAGTCTGAAGCATGCATATGAGCACTATACTGTTTAGGACTAAATTTATGTATAGTCAAGTGTGGAAACATGGATGACAATGACAATCATCAAATTCAGGATGAGATTAACCCACAAGAGAAACAGAGGAAAACAAAACAAACATAAAAAGGGAGCATGACATGAGAATCTGCAACTGAATCTGTAATATTTTATTTCTTGAAAAACAAAATAACAGGAAGATGGAAATGTTGAGTTGGGTGGAAAAACCAGAGAATTTATTGATTTGTCTTGAACTCCTTATTGTCATTTCATTATCATTATTTTTTGTTTGTTTTTTGAGATGGAGTCTCGTTCTGTCGCCCAGGCTGGAGTTCGGAGGCACTATTTCTGCCATTGATGATTTTCTGCCTTCCATTTTCTTATCTGGAAATGTCTATTGTTGATTGATTGATTGACCTATTGATTGATTTAGAGACAGAGTCTCAGAGTCTCCCTTTCTCACCCAGGCTGGAGTGCAATGGTTCGATCTCAGCTCACTGCAAACTTTGCCTCCTGGGTTCAACGGAGCAATTCTCCTGTCTCAGCCTCCCGAGTAGCTGGGATTACAGGTGCCCACCACCACGCCCAGCTAATTTTTGTGTTTTTAGTAGACACGGGGTTTCACCGTGTTGGCCAGGCTGGTCTCGAACTCCTCACCTGAGGTGATCCAACCCCTTGGACCTCCCAAAGTGCTGGGATTACAGGCGTGAACCACCACGCCCAGCCCTGTCATTATGATTATTGTCTTTTTTGTTTTGTTTTGTTTCGTTGGGAAAGAGTCTCACTCTGATGCTCAGGCTGGAATGCAGTAATGCGATCTTGGCTCATTGCAACTTCTGCCTGCTGGGTTCAAGCAATTTTCGTGCCTCAGCCTCCTGATTTAGCTGGGATTACAGGCATGTGCCACCACACCCGGCTAATTTTTGTAATTTTAGTAGAGACAGCAGGGCACAGTGGGTCACGTCTGTAATGCCAGCACTTTGGGAGGGTGAGGCGGGCGGATCACATGAGGTCAGGAGTTCAAGACCAGCCTGACCAACATGGAGAAACTCCGTGTCTACTAAAAATACAAAATTAGTTGGGCAAGGTAGCACATGCCTGTAATCCCAGCTGCTCGGGAAGCTGAGGCAGGAGAATCGCTTGAACCCAGGAAGCAGATGCTGCAGTGAGCCAAGATCACGCCATTGCAATCCAGCCTAGGCAACAAGAGCAAAACTCCGTCTCAAAAAAAAAAATTTTAGTAGAGACAGGGTTTCACCATGTTAGCCAGGCTGGTCTTGAACTCCTAACCTCAAGGGATCCACCCACCTCGGCCTTGGCCTCCCAAAGTGCTGGGATTATATGCATGAGCCACCGCGCCCACCCTATTGCCATTATTTAATACAGTGTATGTGGGTAGATATCATGTGAGTTTTTTTTGTTTTGTTTTGTTTTGTTCTGTTTTGTTTTGTTTTGTTTTGCTTTTTGAGACGGAGTCTCGCTGTGTCACCCACGCTGGAGTGCAGTGGCTCGATCTCAGCTCACTGCAAGCTCCGCCTCCTGAGTTCACGGGATTCTCCTGCCTCAGCCTGCAGAGTAGCTGGGACTACAGGTGCACACCACCACGCCCAGCTAATTTTTTGTGTATTTTGAGTAGAGACGGGGTTTCACTATGTTGGCCAGACTGGTCTCAAACTCCTGACCTCACGATCCGCCCGCCTCGGCCTCCCAAAGTGCTGGGATTACAGGCGTAAGCCACTGTGCCTGGCCATCATGTTAGTTTTTATACTTTACTGCTTATTTAAAAAATATGTATGTAATTTATGCTGGGCAAGGTGGGATGCACCTGTAGTCCCAGTTACCTGAGGTGGGTGGATGTCTTGAGCCCAGGAGTTCTAGGTTGCAGTGCACTTTTATTGTACCTGTGAATAGCCACTGCCCTCCAGCCCAGGCAACACAGCAAGACCCCATCTGTAAAAAAGTAAATAACTTCATAACTTAAAAAATGATAGCCCGGGCTCAGTGGCTCACACCTATAATCCCAACACTTGGAGGGGCTGAGGCAGGTGGATCACCTGAGGTCAAGAGTTTGAGACCAGCCCTACCAACATGGTGAAACCTCATCTCTACTAAAAATACAAAATTAGCTGGGCATGGTGGCACATTTCTATACTCCTAGCTTCTCGGGAGGCTGAGGCAAGAGAATCACTTGAACCCAGGAGGCAGAGATTGCAGTGAGCTGAGATCAAGCCATTGTACCGCAGCCTGGGCGACAAGAGCGAAATTCTGTCTCAAAGAAAAAAAAAGATATTTGTCCAGAGGCATCCCAGCTGTGATGCCACCAGTAATCCTCTGCAGACTAGGTCAGCAGCTACATCAGAGGGCAAGGGACCGATCCCCAGCAGCTGAGCCATGTGTGAGGAGCCGAGCGGGTGGGAGACAGCAAGTCATAATCCTCTCTCTCTGACCTGGTTTTCAGATGCCCTAGTCTCACAGCCTGCACTGTAAAAGGCCACCGCGTCTCGGCCACACATTTGGTAAATGTGTTGTGGAAATCCCTTCCTGATGGCGTCCGTATTCACTCAAAACTTCTACATGCCGACCCTTGCACTGACAGAAATGTGGGAAGAGCCCGGTTTCATTTCTGGCAAAATCCTCTACAGGACCATCCATGACCATAAAGAGAATTACTTTCCAGTTATTTTAACCAAGGTCAGGTAACACGTGTACTTGAGTCCTAGATCATGTTGCATGAGTGAAAATAGAAACTGCTTATATTTTTGGACTTAAGAGCCTAGGCAGTTCTCTACCCCATTAAGTCTAGAAAATACATGCTTTCCGATACGAAGTCCTTATAAATATTTATTAATGTCTATTTTATGTAAGGATGTATCTATTAAACACTGTATTAAATAATGACAATAAGGAGTTCAAGACAAATCAACACATTTTCTGTTTTTTTTTCCAGTGAATCCTTTAACAAACAGGATGCAATCTGGTTTAACTTATTAATATTAATGTACAGTGGCACCACTTATGCCAGGGTTATTTAGAATCAGAAAATCAAAACTGGAAGATGCTTTAGAACTGGTGTGCTACCTAGTCAGGAAATAAGCACGCAAGTCTCTAGTTTTCTGAGGACCGAATTTTTTTTTTTTCCTCTGAGACTGAGTCTGGCTATGTCGCCCAGATTGGAGTGCGGTGGCACAATCTCGGTTCACTGCAACTTCTGCCTCCCGGGTTCAAGCGATTCTCGTGCCTCAGCCTCCCTAGTAGCTGGGACTACAGGCACCTGCCACCACGCCTGACTAATTTTCTTATTTTTTTAGTAGAGATGGGGTTTCACCATGTTGGTCAGGCTGATCTAAATCTCAGTGATACACCTGCTTTGGCCTCTAAAAGTGCTGGGGTTACAGGTGTGAGCCATCATGCCTGGCCTAGGACTGATTTTTTTTTTTTTTTTTTTTGATGGAGTCTCGCTGTGTCACCCAGGCTGGAGTGCAGTGGTGTGATCTTGGCTCACTGCAACCTCCACCTCCCAGGTTCAAGCAATTCGGTCTCAGCCGCCCGAGTAGCTGGGACTACAGCTGCCCACCACCACACCTAGCTAATTTTTGTATTTATAGCAGAGACGGGGTTTCAGCATATTGGTCAGGCTGGTCACGAACTCCTGACCTCAGGTGATCTCCCTGCCTCAGCCTCCCAAAGTGCTGGCATTACAGGTGTGAGACACCGCGCCCGGCCTAGGGCCAATTTTTATATGGTGGCTTCAACTGCCTAGAATCCAGAAGGAAGGAAAAGAAAATTAGCCCAAGAGATTACAAAGCTCATGTACCTTCTTCACTGGAAAGTTCCTCAACCTGCGTTGAATGTCTCTTTATTGATATTTTACCACTAATTCTAACGTGCTGCACTGCTGGAAATCTTAGCTAACCAGATTGATAGGGCAAAACGGAAATGGGGGTGGGGGCAATGCTGGAAGAAGTCTTATTCCAACAAAGATTAAAATTTTAAAAGCATATGTAAAATTTCAGAAAACATAGCTATTTGATGATATGTGAATCCAAAGGAGGTCTGGCTTTTTTTCTTTTTCTTTTGAGATAGAGTCTCTCTCTGTCGCCCAGGCTGAAGTGCAGTTATGCCACCTCAGCTCACTGCAACCTCTGCCTGCCAGGTTCAAGCGATTCTCCTGCCTTAGCCTACCAAGTAGCTGGGATTACAGGCACACACCACCACACCCAGCTAATTTTTGTATTTTTAGTAGAGATGGAGTTTCACCAGGTTGGTCAGTCTGGTCTCGAACTCCTGACCTCACGATCCGCCTGCCTCAGCCTCCAAAAGTCCTGGGATTACAGGCATGAGCCACCGCACCTGGCCGACTTTTGGCTATTTTTAAAAACCAAATTAGGCCAGGCGTGGCGGCTCACATATATAATCCCAGCACTTTGGTATACCAAGGCAGGAGGATCACCTGAGGTCGACCAGCTTGGCCAACATGGTAAAACCCCATCTGTACTAAAAATACAAAAAAAAAAAAAAAAAAAAAAAAAAAAAAAAAAAAGCTCAGCGTGCTGGGACATGCCTGTAATCCCAGCTACTCAGGAGGCTGAGGCAGGAGAATTGCTTAAACTGGGAGGCAGAGGCTGTAGTGAGGAGAGATTGCACCACTGCACTCCAGCTGGGTGACAGAGCAAGACCCAGTCAAAAAAAAAAAAAAAAAAAAAGAAGGAAAAGAAAGGAAGGAAGGGAGGAAGAAAGAGAGAGAGAAAGAGAGAGAAATAGAAAGGAAAGAAGGAAGGAAAGAAGGAAGGAAGGAAGAAAGGAAGGAAGGAAGGAAGGAAGGAAGGGAAGGAGGGAGGGAGGGAGGGAGAAAGAAAGAGAGAGAAAGAAAGAAAATAAATTTCTATATCCCTACAGGCAGTAGCAAAATCATCTGGTGTCATTTTTTTTCTCTTTTCCTCCAGTGCTCAATTATATTTAAATTAATGTCATTTTACCAAGTAGTATATTCATCACACTTCAGGTTAGTCAATCGCAGAGATCACCGTGACCCTAAGGACCACATAGTAAATACCAAACAATCCAGACAGAAAAAAACAAACCAAGGACCAAAGAGTCTTATTTTTTTAAAGACTTAAAGAGTGGGAATTATTTTTTGTTTTTTTGTTGTTGTTGTTATTGTTTTTGACGGAGTCTCACTCAACTCACTGCAACCTCTGATTCCGTGGGTCAAGCAATTCTCCTGCCTCAGCCTCCTGAGTAGCTGGGATTATAGGCACGCACCATTACGCCAGCTAATTTTTGTATTTTTAGTAGAGACAGGTTTTCACCATGTTGACCAGGATGGTCTCTATCTCCTGACCTCATGATCTGCCCCCCTTGGCCTCCCAAAGTGCTAGGATGACAAGCTCACGCACCCAGCTGGGAAATTTTAATTTGGTGTGTTCTCTTAATTTCCAATGATAAATTTGAGATTTTGTTTTCATCAGCTGTGGGCTCTTTGCACACACGGTCAGCCCTGTAATCAGCATGTCTTGCTGTTTTCCCTGGTCCTGACTGGGGAGCTATCATTTGGGCCAGGTAAGAATACTCTGTATAGATTTCCTTCTTGTGAATTGCAGTTCGTGCATCATTTTTCTGTAACAGGCATTTTTACTAATTAAGAACAAGCTCATATCAATTAACTTTGGTCTTAAAGCCATGATTAAGGAAACCAAATTGTTGTTTACTGAAATTGTTGTGCCAGTGACAGATGGCCCTGGAACACTTGGGCAGGACACAAAGCCTGAAATGGGCTCCCTACAGCATCAGAGTGAGTTCAGTTGCCAGGAAGGATCCCAGAACATAAGAATAGGGACATTCTAGGCAAAACAGAGAGCTTGGAGCACGACGCCTACAGCTGAAAACACACAGCAGAGTCATGGTGTCTCAGGTGACCATATCGACTCCTCTGTTCTCCAAATCTCCCATCCAGGGAGATGATCCCAATGACATCACTAACCCTATTCGGCTCCAGCTCCCAGTCCCTCATAGGAACTCAACTATATATATATGTATATATATTGAGACGGAGTCTTGCTCTGTCGCCCAGGCTGGAATGCAGTGATGCAATCTCGGCTCACTGCAGCCTCTGCCCTCCGGGTTCCAGTGATTCTCCTGCCTCAGCCTCCTGAGTAGCTGGGATTACAGGCACATGCCACCACACCTGGCTAATTTTTGTATTTTTAGTAGAGACGGGGTTTCGCCATGTTGGTCAGGCTGGTCTGAACGTTATATTTCTCTTGCTTAGAGATGAGTATGTAATTCATGCTGACAGAAAGCATCTACTAGAAAGAGGGCATTAGAGAGGGCTTGAGAGCACCTGGTCGTTCCAGCTGGACTGTTTGGATTCTAATTCTGTCACTTGCTGTGTGCTGTGGAGTAATTGCATCGCTTCCATCATCCTGTTTCCTGGTCTCTAAAATGGGAATGAAGATAACACCCACCTCACCCTCACATGAGAATCAAAGGAGAGTGTGACTGTAAAACGCAATGCCTTCTCATGTTCATAACTAGAGAGCCATGGTCTCCTTCAAGTCAAGAGACCGGAACTCAGTAAACCCTCTCTCTGCGTGTCTCTCTGTCTGTCTTTCTGTCTCTCTCATCCCTTATCACTCCTGTGAAGAGCTATCTACGGATTACAGAATCACAGTATCTAAAATGTTATAAGGAAATGAACCTTGGCCGGGCGCGGTAGCTCAAGCCTGTAATCCTAGCACTTTGGGAGGCCGAGACGGGCGGATCACGAGGTCAGGAGATCGAGACCATCCTGGCTAACATGGTGAAACCCCGTCTCTACTAAAAAATACAAAAAACTAGCCGGGCGACATGGCGGGCGCCTGTAGTCCCAGCTGCTTAGGAGGCTGAGGCAGGAGAATGGCGTAAACCCAGGAGGCAGAGCTTGCAGTGAGCTGAGACCCGGCCACTGCACTCCAGCCTGGGCGGCAGAGCGAGACTCCGTCTCAAAAAAAAAAAAAAAAAAAAGGAAATGAACCTGCTACCTCCTAGCTGTGGAGTCATGGGCAGGTCAATATCCCTGGACTTCAGTCTTTGATCTATAAAATAAGGCAATTGAGTAGATGAATTGAATTCTAAAGTATATTCAGACTCTAATATCTTAGCACTCTGTACTGACTGTATTTTTTTTTCTCCCTATCCATAGAGGGGAAGGATTTAAGTTGATGCTGATGACAGTAATGACAATGGCTGGTATTTATTGAGCATTGGCTATACACCAAGAACTGTATTAAGCACTTCACAATTAATTATCTTTTTTTTTTTTTTTTTGAGACGACGGCTTGCTCTGTCGCCCAGGCTGGAGTGCAGTGGCGTGATCTCGGCTCACTGCAACCTCCACCTCCCGGGTTCAAGCGATTCTCCTGCCTCAGCCTCCCAAGTAGCTGGGACTACAGGCATGCACCACCACGCCCAGCTAATTTTTTGTATTTTTAGTACAGTTGGAAACCCCAGGATGATGTTACCCAGGATGGTCTCGATCTCCCAACCTTGTGATCTGCCCGCCTTGGCCTGCCAAAGTGCTGAGATTACAGGCATGAGCCACTGCGCCTGGCCTTAATGATCTTTTATAATCTTTACAGCAGCCCTACGAAATAGATCCTCTTATTGCTGCAAATTCCCATAAAAGGGAACTCAGTAAAGGTTATGGAGCCATGGTTGGGCACAGTGGCTCACGCCAGTAATCTGAGCACATTGGGAGGCTGAGGAGGAAGATTGCTTGAGCCCAGGAGTTCAAGACCAGCCTGGGCAACATGGTGAAACCCATCTCTACAAACAACAACAAAAACAGAATTATGGAGACTAAAAAATGTCCTTCCCTACAACCCTACCAAAGATACCAGGTCCTAATCCCTGGAACTTGTATATTACTGTATATAAATTAGGATCTTTGTAGATGTGAGTAAATTAAAGTTTTGACATGGCGAGATTAACTGAGATTATCAAAATGAGCCCTAAATGCAATCACATGTAACCTTATAAGGGGGAGGCAGACACTGGAGGCCAGGCATGGTGGCTCATGTCTATAAACCCACATTTTGGGAGGCCAAGGCAGGAGGATTGCTTGACTCCAGGACTTTGAGACTAGCCTGGGCAACATAGTGAGACCTCATCTCTACTAAAAAAGGCTGTGTGTGGGGGCTCACCCCTGTAATCCCAGCTACTCCCGAGGCTGAGGTGGCAGGATCACTTGAGCCCAGGAGTTTAAGACCAGCCTGGGCAAGATGGCAAGACCTTGTCTCTACAAAAAATTTTCAAAAATTAACCAGGCATGGTGGCGCACTCATGTAGTCCCTGCTATTTGGGAGGCTGAGGCAGAAGGATCGCTGAGGCAGGAGAATCACGTGAACCCTTGAGGCAGAGGTTGGAGTGAGCCAAGATCAAGTCAGTGCACTCCAGCCTGGGTGACAAGAGCATAACTCCATCTCAAAAAAAACAAACAAACAAAAAACAGAAAAAGGGCCTGGCGCGGTGGCTCAAGCCTGTAATCCCAGCACTTTGGGAGGCCGAGACGGGCGGATCACGAGGTCAGGAGATCGAGACCATCCTGGCTAACACTGTGAAACCCCGTCTCTACTAAAAATACAAAAACTAGCTGGGCGAGGTGGCGGGCGCCTGTAGTCCCAGCTACTCGGAGGCTGAGGCAGGAGAATGGCGTAAACCCGGGAGGCGGAGCTTGCAGTGAGCTGAGATCCGGCCACTGCACTCCAGTCCGGGCGACAGAGCGAGACTCCACCTCAAAAAAAAAAAAAAAAAAAAAAAAAAAAAAAAAACAGAAAAAGAATACGTGAAACAACAGAGATTGACTAAGTATTAACTAACAAAAATAAAGAAAGAAGGAGGGGCCAGGTGCAGTGGCTCACGCCTGTAATCCCAACACTTTGGGAGGCTGAGGCAGGAGATCACAAGGTCAGGAGGTCAAGACCATCCTGGCTAACACGGTGAAACCCTGTCTCTACTAAAAATACAAAAAATTAGCCGGGCGCAGTGGCGGGCGCCTGTAGTCCCAGCTACTCTGGAGGCTGAGGCAGGAGAAATTCAAGGTCACAGTGAGCTAGGATCATGATCATGGCACTGCACTCCAGCCTGGACAATAAAGTGAGACCTTGTCTTAAAAAAAAAAAAGAAAAAGAAAAAAGGGCTGGGCGAGGTGGCTCACGCCTGTAATCCCAGCACTTTGGGGGTATCACTTGAGGTCAGGAGTTTGAGACCAGCCTGACCAACATGGTGAAACCCTGTCTCTACTAAAAATACAAAAATTAGTCAGGCGTAGTGGTGCATGCCTGTAATCCCAGCTACTCGGGAGGCTGAAGCAAGAGAATCACTTGAACCTTGGAGGCGGAGGTTGCGGTGAGCCGAAATCGGGCCACTGCAGTCCAGCCTGGGCAATAGAGAGAGACTCTGTCTCAGAAAAAAAAAAAAAAAAAGGAGGCAGAGGGAGATTTTACTACACATGGTGGTGTGAACGTGGAGGGAGAAATTGGAGAGATGAGGTCACAAGTCAAGTAACTCTGGCAGCCACCAGAAACTGGAGGGGTGAGAAACAGATTCTCCCCTAGAGCCTCCGGGGCATGGCCCTGCCAGCACCTCGATTTTAACCCAAAATACTGATTTTGGACATCTGGCCTCAAGAACTATGAGAGAATAAAATCCTATTGTTTCTTTGTTTTTTGTTTTTTTTTTTGAGGCAGAGTCTCGCTCTGTCGCCCAGGCTGGAGTGCAGTGGCCGGATCTCAGCTCACTGCAAGCTCCGCCTCCCGGGTTTACGCCATTCTCCTGCCTCAGCCTCCCGAGTAGCTGGGACTACAGGCGCCCGCCACCTCGCCCGGCTAGTTTTTGTATTTTTTAGTAGAGACGGGGGTTTCACCGTGTTAGCCAGGATGGTCTCGATCTCCTGACCTCGTGATCTGCCCATCTCGGCCTCCCAAAGTGCTGGGATTACAGGCTTGAGCCACCACGCCCGGCCAAATCCTATTGTTTCAAATCACCGAATTTCTGGTAATTTGTTACAGCAGCCACAGGAAACTAACACAGAGGTTAGTAATTTATTTATAGTCACAGTCAACAGTGGTGGAGACAGGATTCAAATCCAGGAACCCCTGGCTCCAAACCTCAGACTCTAAAGCACAACACTGGATTTCCCCTTAGAACATATGAAACAGCCAGACACAGTGGCTCACACCCGTAATCCCAACACTTTGTGAGGCCTCAGTGGGTGGATCACCTGAGGTCAGGAATTTGAGACCAGCCTGACAAACACGGAGAAACCCCTTCTCAACTAAAAATACTAACGAAATAAGCTGGGTGTGGTGGCGCTTGCCTGTAATCCCAGGTACTAGGGAGGCTGAGGCAGGAGAATCGCCTGAACCCAGGACTCAGAGGTTGCAGTGAGTCAAGATAGCGCCACTGCACTCCAACCTGGGAAACAAGAGCAAAAAACTCCGTCTCAAAAAAAAAAAAAAAAAAAGAGGGCCGGGCACGGTGGCTCACGCCTGTAATCCTAGCACTTGATGTCAGGAGTATGAGACTAGCCTGACCAACATGGTGAAACCCTGTATCTACTAAAATACAAAAAAAATTAGCTGGGCGTGGTGGCAGGCACCTGTAATCCCAGCTACTCGGGAGGCTGAAGCAGGGGAATTGCTTGAACCCAGGAGTCAGAGGTTGCAGTGAGCCGAGATTGGGCCACTGCACACCAGCCTGGCAACAGAGCAAGACTCTGTTTAAAAAAAAAAAAAAGAGGGCCGGGCGCGGTGGCTCAAGCCTGTAATCCCAGCACTTTGGGAGGCCGAGACGGGCGGATCACGAGGTCAGGAGATCGAGACCATCCTGCTAACATGGTGAAACCCCGTCTCTACTAAAAAAAAAAATACAAAAAACTAGCCGGGCGAGGTGGCGGGCGCCTGTAGTCCCGCTACTCGGAGGCTGAGGCAGGAGAATGGCGAAACCCGGAGGCGAGCTTGCAGTGAGCTGAGATCCGGCCACTGCACTCCAGCCTGGGCAACAGAGCGAGACTCCGTCTCAAAAGAAAAAAAAAAAAAAAAAAAAAAAAAAAAAAAAAAAAAAAAAAAAGAGGCCAGGTGCAGTGACTCACACCTGTAATCCCAGCACTTCGGGAGGCTGAGGCGGGCGGATCACTTGAGGTCAGGAGTTCGAGACCAGCCTGGCCAACATGATGCAACCCCATCTCTACTACAAATACAAAATTAGCTGGGTGTGGTGGCACATGCCTGTAATCCCAGCTATTTAGGAGGCTGAGGCAGGAGAATCACGTGAACCCTTGAGGCGGAGGTTGGAGTGAGCCAAGATCAAGTCAGTGCACTCCAGCCTGGGTGACAAGAGCATAACTCCATCTCAAAAAAAACAAACAAACAAAAAACAGAAAAAGAATACGTGAAACAAACAGAGATTGACTAAGTATTAACTAACAAAAATAAAGAAGGAGGGGCCAGGTGCAGTGGCTCACGCCTGTAATCCCAACACTTTGGGAGGCCGAGGCAGGAGATCACAAGGTCAGGAGGTCAAGACCATCCTGGCTAACACGGTGAAACCCTGTCTCTACTAAAAATACAAAAAATTAGCCGGGCGCAGTGGCGGGCGCCTGTAGTCCCAGCTACTCTGGAGGCTGAGGCAGGAGAATGGCGGGAACCCGGGAGGCGGAGCTTGCAGTGAGCTGAGATGGCGCCACTGCACTCCAGCCTGGGCGACAGAGCGAGATTCCATCTCAATGAATGAATGAATGAATGAATGAATGAATAAATAAATAAAGAAGGAGAAAAAAAAGCTGAAATTCTATCCATAGCAAGGTAACATTCTAAGTGGCTGATTCAACCACATTCATCCTCTCTGCTGCAAACATCCCAGCTTCAGATGTGTTACTTTAAAAGTTAATTCTCCTGCACACTTTACATCAAAATTAGGTCATACCTGCATCCCCGCCAAGAATGGCCAAGAATGAGTGCACTTAAACAAAAGGATACAGTTTGTAAAAAGAAAAAAGATGAAATATTTATGGCTAAAGAGGTTACTTGGCAGTAATTTCAGGCTCTTAGTCCACTCCTGGCAAAGAGAAACAGAAATTGCTTATCTTTTTTTAAAGATTTGTTTCCTTTTTCCCCTTCAACTGGGACTCTGTCCTTAATTTTGTCAAAAGGAAAATTGGTGAGAACTAAGAAACTTGATTTTTATTCCCCTCACTTGCTACCTTCCTGACTGTGTGAGTTCCCAAGCAAATCAATTAATAGGAAAGTTGAGATTTGGGGTTTGAATTTGATCCGGGTTTATAATGAGCCTACATTTTTCTCTGCCGGAATGGACCCTCAGTTCCAACTCTGCACACACATTAAAATCGTCCAGTTTTTACTAGAAGTCTCTTATTTTCATCAGTGCATGGCTCCTAATCCACCAATTTGATTCATCTCATCTCCCTCCATCCCCTTTTTTGCCATTTAAATGATATGCACCCTTCCTTCCTTCCTTCCTTCCTTCCTTCCTTCCTTCCTTCCTTCCTTCCTTCCTTCCTTCCTTTCTTTCTTCTTTCTTTCTTTCTTTTTCTTTCTTTCTTTCTTTTTGAGATAGAGTTTCACTCTTGTTTGCCAGGCTGGAGTGTAACGGCACAATCTCCACTCACTGCAACCATCGCCTCTCAGGTTCAAGCGATTCCCCTGCCTCAGCCTCCAAGTAGCTGGAATTACAGGTTTGTGCTACCTCACCCAGCTAATTTTTGTATTTTTGGCAGAGATGAGGTTTCACCATGTTGGCCAGGCTAGCCTCCAACTCCTGACCTCAGGTGATCCGTCCACCTTGGCCTCCCAAAGTGCTGGGATTACAGTCGTCAGCCACTGCATCCGGCCACAAAAATTTGAGATAAACGGTCATACCCTCAGGCCAGCCTGCAATGCTCTAGGTGAAATATTGTTTGCACCCTAAATTTATAGGACACAAAGCAATAAGCATGGAGAGACCTGCAGATGAGGCTCCTTTGGCTGCCATAGGATTTATCAATTATCCTAAAGAAATCAACTGGTGCTGAGCACAGTCATTCACACCTGTAATCCCAGCACTTTGGAGGCTGAGTCAGGCAAATCACTTGGAGTCCAGGAGTTCGAGACCAGACTGGGCAACATAGGGAGACCCCGTATCTATGAAAATAATTTTAAAAATTAGCCGGGCGTGGCCGGGCATGCTGGTTCATGCCTGTAATCCCAGCACTTTGGGAGGCTGAGGCAGGCAGATCATGAGGTCAAGAGATCAAGACATCCTGGTCAAGATGGTGAAACCCTGTCTCTACTAAAAATACAAAAAAATTAGCTGGCGTGGTGGTGCGCACCTGTAGTCCAGCTACTTGGGAGGCTGAGGCAGGAGAATCACTTGAACCCAGAGGCGGAGGTTGCAGTGAGTCCAGATTGCACCACTGCACTCCAGCCTGGGCAACAGAGACCCTGTCTCAAAACAACAACAACAAAAAAACCCTGGCAGGGCACCGTGACTCACACTGTAATCCCAGCACTTGGGAGGCTGAGGCAGGCAGATCATGAGGTCAAGAGATCAAGACCATCCTGGTCAAGATGGTGAAACCCTGTCTCTACTAAAAATACAAAAAAATTAGCTGGGCGTGGTGGTGCGCACCTGTAGTCCCAGCTACTTGGGAGGCTGAGGCAGGAGAATCACTTGAACCCAGAGGCGGAGGTTGCAGTGAGTCCAGATTGCACCACTGCACTCCAGCCTGGGCAACAGAGACCCTGTCTCAAAACAACAACAACAAAAAAACCCTGGCAGGGCACCGTGACTCACACCTGTAATCCCAGCACTTTGGGAGGCTGAGGAGGAAGAATCACTTGAGCCCAGGAGTTTGAGACCAGCCTGGGCGACAGAGTGAGACTCTCAAATAAAAAGAAAAACGTTTTTGCATCACTAGATTGTATGCAAAGACAGTAAAGCACAGCCCTGTAAGACAGGCAACTCTAAGGAAGAAGCTAAGCATTTATTTATTTTTAATTTAATTTTTTTTTTTTTTTTTTTTTTTTTTTTTTTTTTTGAGACGGAGTCTCGCTCTGTCGCCCAGGCTGGAGTGCAGTGGCCGGATCTCAGCTCACTGCAAGCTCCGCCTCCCGGGTTTACGCCATTCTCCTGCCTCAGCCTCCCGAGTAGCTGGGACTACAGGCGCCCGCCAACTCGCCCGGCTAGTTTTTGTATTTTTTAGTAGAGACGGGGTTTCGCCGTGTTAGCTAGGTTGGTCTCGATCTCCTGACCTCGCGATCCACCCGTCTCGGCCTCCCAAAGTGCTGTTTTTAATTTAATTAATTAATTTTTTTTTTTTTTTTGAGATGGAGTCTTCCTCTGTTGCCCAGGCTGCAGTACAGTGGCGCGATCTCGGCTCACGCAACCTCTGGCTCCCAGGTTCAAGGGATTCTCCTGCCTCGGCCTCCCGAGTAGCTGGGATTACAGGCAGTGCAACCACGCCTGGCTAATTTTTGTATTTTTAGTAGAGATGGGGTTTCACCATGTTGGCCAGGCTGGTCTCGAATTCCTTACCTCAAGTTGATCCGCCTGCCTCAGCCTCCCAAAGTGCTGGGATTACAGGCATGAGCCACTCACCCAGCCTAAGCATTTAGATCTATAATATTTATATAAACAATTGACTGTTTATAACTAAAAATTAACCCTGCTTATTTTTTATTTTATTTTATTTTATTTTTTGAGACGGAGTCTTGCTCTGTCACCAGTGGCTGGATCTCAGCTCACTGCAAGCTCCGCCTCCCGAGTTCACGCCATTCTCCTGCCTCAGCCTCCAGAGCAGCTGGGACTACAGGCGCCACCACCTCACCTGGCTAGTTTTTTGTATTTTTTAGTAGGTTTCACCGTGTTAGCCAGGATGGTCTCGATCTCCTGACCTCGTGATCCGCCCGTCTAGGCCTCCCAAAGTGCTGGGATTACAGGCTTGAGCCACCGCGCCCAGCCAACCCTGCTTATTTATAGCAGGCTTTTCCTTACAAGAGCTCAAAGTTTTTTAAAAAGTGATGACATCAGCAATTTCCTTCTACACCTGTGATCTTGACAGGTAACATGCTCATTTTACAAAAAGACTGAAAAGTAGACAAATAATCTCCAAAGAGTCTGCAAACCCATCAGTGCAGGGAACAGAGACCAGAGACCTAGTGACCAGATAAGCCCTGACGATCAACGAGCTCTCTCTCTTTCGTTTTCTCTCTCTCTCTCACACACACACATGCACACACACACACACTCCTCTCTCTCTCTCTCTCTCTCCACCAACACACTTTCGAGGTCTCACAAGGTTGGAGATAGCATGTTCAATCACAATCCAGTCTGCCTGTTCCCTTTTTACTTTTCCGTTACTGGCCATTTCCCCAACGTGCTTAGCTTTCAACAAAACAGCATAAATAATTTAAACCATCATAAAAAGCAATACGCGATACAGAAGGACGGAAGATTTAGAGACTGCCTGCTGGAAACCGGCAACACGACAGTTTCTTTATTCATCCTGGGATCCCACAGGGGTTGGAAAGATGGAAGCAAAGCTCTCGCTGGTATTTCTTTATTCTCCCAAGAGTGGCTTAGAGCATTTGGGGGCAGGGAGAAAAGGCTGAGCTGCAGTGATTTCATTGGGAGGCTGTGTGGTCGCAGGCAAGTAACATAACCTCTCTGAATTTTGGTTTCTTCATCTGTAGAGTGAATATCTACCACAAGGTTCTAGGGATTATTAGATGGAGGGTTTTTTTTGTTTGTTTTTTGTTTTTTTTTTTTGAGATGGAGTCTCACTCTGTCACCCAGAGTGGAGTGCAGTGGCGTCATCTCGGCTCACTGCAACCTCCGCCTCCCAGGTTCAAGCAATTCTCCTGCCTCAGCCTCCTGAGTACCTGGGATTACAGGCACATGCCACCATGTCTGGCTAATTTTTGTATTTTTAGTAGAAATGGGGTTTCACCATGTTGGCCAGGCTGGTGTCAAACTCCTGACCTCAAGTGATCTGCCCACCTCGGCCTCCCAAAGTGCTGGGATTACAGGCGTGAGCCTCCAAGCCTGGCCAGATGGAGTTGTAATCTATACCACTGAAGTGGAGAGGTCAGAACAGAGAGGGAGGCAGATGGAACTGAGAAATCACATCGAAACTGAGAGATCCTGAGGAGAAAGAGGCATTTGGGTTCTGGGAGAGGAGGTGGTAGCAGCTTGGAGAAGAATGGGTGCAGCTTTGGGTGGAACGGAAGCTGGGAGAGGGTGTCTTCTGCCTGCCCCCATCACCCTATAGTCCTGCACCTCTCACAAGTAACTCAGGGTGTAGGAGGAGCTTCAGGGAGGCACAGATGTGTTGAGAGGAGCAGAGAGATGGCCAACATCAGTAGATAGGCTGACCCAAAGCGTCCCCTTCTCTCCATTCCCTAAGGACCAGCTGATTAAACAAATGGAAGGCCAGGAGCGGTGGCTCACACCTGTAAACCCAGCACTTTGGGAGGCCAAGGCGGGCAGATCACTTGAGTCCAGGAGTTGGAGACCAGCCTGGGTAACGTAGTGAAACCCCGTCTCTACAAACAAATATAAAAATTAGGCCTGGCACAGTGGCTTACGCCTGTAATCCCAGCACTTTGGAAGGCCAAGAAGGGAGGATCACCTGAGGTCAGGAGTTTGAGACCACCCTGGCCAATAGGGTGAAACCCCGTCCCTACTAAAAATACAAAATTAGCCAAGTGTGGTGGCAAAAGCCTGTAGTCCCAGCTACTCAGGAGGCTGAGACAGGAGAATCGCTTGAACCTGGGAGGTGGAGGCTACAATGAGCTGAGATCATGCCACTGCACTCCAGCCTGCACTCCAAATCACACCACTGCACTCCAGCCTAAAAAAAATATTAGCTGGGCATGATGGCGTGTGTCTGTGGTCCCAGCTACTCAGGGGGCTGAAGTGGGAGGATCACTTGAGCTCCAGAGGTCAAGGCTGCAGTGAGCTATGATTGCGCCACTGCACACCAGCCTAGACAACAGAGTGAGATGCTGCCTCAAAAATAAATAAATAGATAAAATAATAAAATAAATGTAAAAGGCTCTTGGAAAAGAGCAGTGCTGGGGGAGAGGTACAGGAGGGTTTCTTGAAGGGCAGGGTGACGTGCGGGGATGGCAAATGGGGACTGATGAGGCCTATAATTTAATGCTACAAAGTCTGTCCACCTCCCACACACACATGCTCACCAGGAGGGCACAGCCTAGGGCCTGGCCTTGACCTTGCTCAGTACATACTGCTGTTACCATCCAGGTGGCTTCCAACACCCAGGGGGTTACGCAGCCCCGGGAAAATCGCCAGACATCTGAGGAGCAAATGGCCAGAAATCGGAGATGACAAACTGAGCAGCTTCTATTAGGGGAAGCAGAATGAATGGACTGGACACAACAGAACTTTTAAATAAGCATAAATATCTTCAAAGAGATAAGAGATGCTATGGTAACAAGTAATAGAATAAGTTTTTTTTTTTTTTTTTTTGAGGTGGAGTCTCACTGTCTCCCAGGCTGGAGTCCAGTGACCGGATCTCGGCTCACTGCAAGCTCCGCCTCCTGGGTTTAGGCCATTCTCCTGCCTCAGCCTCCTGAGTAGCTGGGACTACAGGCGCTGCCACCACGCCTGGCTAGTTTTTTGTATTTTTTAGTAGAGACGGGGTTTCACCGTGTTAGCCAGGATGGTCTCGATCTCCTGACACCTCGTGATCCGCCCGTCTCGGCCTCCCAAAGTGCTGGGATTACAGGCTTGAGCCACCGCGCCCGGCTTTTTTTTTTTTTTTTTTGGATATGGAGTTTTGCTCTTGTCACCCAGGCTGGAGTGCAATGGCGCGATCTCGGCTCACTGCAACCTCCGCCTCCCGGTTTCAAGCAATTCTCCTGCCTCGGCCTCCTGAGTAGCTGGGATTACAGGTGCCTGCCACTATACCTGGCTAATTTTTGTATTTTTAGTAGAGACGTGGTTTCTCCATGTTGGTCAGGCTGGTCTCAAACTCCCAACCTCAGGTGATCCACCCGCCTTGGCCTCCCAAAGTGCTGGGATTACAGGTGTGAGCCACCACGCCCGGCCATTACACACTGCTTTGTAGACATGTATTGAAATTTCACACTGCACCCCATAAATATGTACAATTATTATGTCAATTAAAACTAATAATAAAAAAGTAAGCCAGGCATGATGGTTCATCCTTGTAATTACAGCAGTTTAGGAGACTGAGGCAGGAGATGCCTGTCTCTACAAAAAATTAAAAATTTAGCTGGGTGTGGTGGTGCATGCCTGTAGTCCTAGCTACTCGGGAGGCTGAGGTGGGAGGATCAGTTGAGCCTAGAGTTTGAAGCTGCAGTGAGCTAGGATCGTACCACTGCACTCCAGCTTGGGTGCCAGAGACACTGCCTGTCTCTAAAAAGAAGAAAATAAAATGAATTTAAATATATTAATAAAATTTATAAAACAGGCAAAAATGGGCCAGGCATGGTGGCTCATGCCTGTAATCCCAGCATTTTGGGGGGCCGAGGCAGGCGGATCACGAGGTCAGGAGATCAAGACCACCCTGGCTAACACGGTGAAACCCCATCTCTACTAAGAATACAAAAAATTAGCCGGGCGTGGTGGCGGGCGCCTGTAGTCCCAGCTACTCGGGAGGCTGAGGCAGGAGAATGGTGTGAACCTGGGAGGCGGAGCTTGCAGTGAGCCGAGATCACGCCACTGCATTCCAGCCTGGGCGACAGAGGGAGACTCTGTCTCAAAAATAAATAAATAAATACATACATACATACATAAATAAATAATAGTGGTTGATAGTGGTTAGGGATGTATATCTATATGACAAAGACCTGAAGAAGAGTAAGGAAGTGGTGACCATAGAAAGCAGATGGCACACCCCTGGGTGTGGAGGTTGGGAGTGTCGCAATAGGAGCAAGCATTCTGGGACACTGGGAGGGTTCCATTTCTTTGCCGGAGTGGTTATTACCCAAGTATAAGCCATTTTTTGTTTTGTTTTGTTTTGTTTTTGAGACAGGGTCTTACTCTGTCACCCAGGCTGGAGTGCAATGGCGCAATCTCAGCTTACTGCAACCTCCACTTCCCGGGTTCAAGCAATTCTCTTGCCTCAGCCTCTGGAGTAGCTGGGATTACAGGGCCACCACCACACCGTGCAAATTTTTTTGTTTTTAGTAGAGATGGGGTTTCACCATGTTGGCCAGGCTGATCTCGAACTCCTGACCTCAAGTGGTGCGCCCGCCTCAGCCTCCCAAAGTGCTGGGATTACAGGCGTAAGCCGCTGTGCCTCGCGTATAATAATTTACTGAATTGTGTATTCAGTAAATTATGTTTCATTCATTTTGCTGAATAAGTGTTGAAATAGTTTGGATATTTGCCCCCACCGAAATCTCATATTGAAATGTGATCTCCAGTGTTGGAGGTAAGGCTTGGTGGGAGGTGTTGGGCCGTGGAGGGATCTCTGGGGGCTTTGGTGGCTCGGTGCTGTCTCTACTCATGACAGTGAGTGAGTTCTTACCAGATCTGGTTGTTTAAAAGTAAGTGGCACCTCTCCGCACCTTGCTCCTGCTGTTGCTCTGTGAGGTCTTGCTCCCCCTTCACCTCCCGCCGTGAGTAAAATTCCCTGAGGCCTCTGCGAACACCAAGTGTATTTTTTGTGGAGATGGAGTTTCACTATGTTGCCCGCAATACAGCAATTTCTGGTCAGAAATCAAAAACAGTGAACTTTCAGGAAGATAGCTAAAGATGAGATCAAAAATGTGACCGAGGCCGGGCGCGGCGGCTCACTCCTGTAATCTCAGGACTTTGGGAGCCTGAGGCAGGTGGATCACCTGAGGTCAGGAGTTCAAGACCAGTCTGGCCAACATGGCGAAACCCCGTCTCTACTAACAATACAACAATTAGCTGGGCATGATGGTGTGTGCCTGTAATTCCAGCTACTTGGGAGGCTGAGGCAAGAGAATCACTTGAAACTGGGAGGTGGAGGTTGATGTGAGCTGAGATCACGCCACTGCACTCCAGCCTAGGCAACAGAGTGAGACTCAGTCTTGAAAAAAAAAGTGACTTCGAATCCTTTGTTAAGACCTCAGAGGCCGGGCGCGGTGGCTCAAGCCTGTAATCCCAGCACTTTGGGAGGCCGAGACGGGCGGATCACGAGGTCAGGAGATCGAGACCATCCTGGCTAACATGGTGAAACCCCGTCTCTGCTAAAAAATACAAAAAACTAGCCGGGCGAGGTGGCGGGCGCCTGTAGTCCCAGCTACTCCGGAGGCTGAGGCAGGAGAATGGTGTGAACCCAAGAGGAGGAGCTTGCAGTGAGCTGAGATCTGGCCACTGCACTCCAGCCTGGGTGACAAAGCAAGACTCCGTCTCAAAAAAAAAAAAAAAAACCTCAGAAAGATTTAAGAGTTACATTAGTAATCCAAAATAGAGAAAAGTTTATCCGGAAGAGACTTGTGTGGCTGTGATTTCTGCCTAATAGAGCAAACTCCGGGAAGATTCATAGAAAACCAACAACATTTGAAGATAATTGGTCTGGTCAAAGTGCCTCCAGCTTAAATGAAAAGGGACAGGACAGAGAAAGTACAACATGAAAAGTAGCTGGGATTACAGGTGCCTGCCACCATGCCTGGCTAATTTTTAATATTTTTAGTAGAAACAGGCTTTTACCATCTTGGCCAGGCTGGTCTTGAACTCCCGACCTTGTGATCCACCCACCTCAGCCTCCCAAAGTGCTGGGATTACAGGTGTGAGCCACCACACCTGGCCTTACTCCAACATATAGATAGATAGTTAGATAGATAGACAGATTTTTTATTTTTGGTAAGCAGAAAATGTATTGAGGAGGCTTAGTTGCAAGCTCAGTTTTGTTTTTTGTTTTATGGAAAAGGAAGAAGAGATTCAAAGATTAAAAAAAAGAGCCAAGAGGGCGGAGTTGAGAGGCTTGGTGAACAATTCCTGGGCTGTAGGACTGAACCCTGAACAAGGAACTGGTGACATGTGCCTGGCTGGATTTCAGAATTTTTAAGAGTGTGGACCAGTGACTCCTGTGGGGTACTGGAGTACCCCACCTTTTTGAACAGGATCATCCAGAATGGTTTTCCCATGCCTGTCCCGTCATTGCATGCATGGTGTGTGTGTGTGTGTACACAGTGTGTGTGCACGTGTGTATGTGCATGTGGTGTGTATGCACGTGTGTGCACGTGGCATGTGTGTGTGCATGTCTGTGTAGGTAACTTGTATCTTTCATTAACAGATCTTTCCATTCAGATTAATACTGAAGGAACGATGTTCAAAGAATCCCATCTGAGAAGCCTCATCTGCAGCTGGACTTGATTTCAATGATGAGGTGCTGGACTTCAAGCAGATGCCCTAATGGGATGAAGTTTGGGAATCTCACGAGAAGGAAGGAATGCATCGTTTTGTAGATATGAAGAAGGTAAATTGTTGCCAGAGGAGGAATGTGGCAGATCTTATTCGCAAGATGGTCAGAACAACATCTCCCATCCCAGAAGCTCTTCTCACAGAGTGATGTTGACCTCCCTCCCAGCATGAGGTGGGTTCTGCATTTCTTCCCCTTCAATGCAGGCAGGCTTGTGACTGCTGCTGAAGTGACACTATGTGACTTCCAAGTCTAGCCTGTAAAAGGGCAATGCACAGCTTCTGTCAGGTCCTCTTGGAAGCTTGCTCTTGGATCTTCCAGAACCGTGGGGAATAAAATCGCTGCTATTGAACCAAGCCACTCCATGTTGGGGTGATTTTGTTATCCAGCAATAAATAACTGATACAACTAGAATAACCAATATATGAAGAGATGAATTCATTCAACAAATATATTTGCCAGGCACACTTAAAGGTGCTGAGGATACAGAAAAAAATCTCTGCCCTCCCTGGGCTTACATTCTAGTGGGGGGAAGTAGACTGTAAACAAGTAAATAATAGATATAGCATGTCAGAGAGTGATAAATGCCAAGGAGAAAATGCAAAGAAAGGGAATAGCAAGGGATGGCAAGGTTAGGTGAATACATTACATTTTAAAATAGGGTGGACAGGGAAGGACTCACCAAGGTTGTATTTGAGTAAAGATCTAAAGCAAATAAGGGAGTGACTGACCGCCATGTGTATCTGTGGGAAGAAGATTCTTCATAGAGGAAGTAGTCTCGTCCCCTAGCAGGGGCAGAGAGCAATGAGGCCAGGATGGCTGAGTTGTTGGAGTGAGGAAAGAGTTGTAGGAGATGAGATCAGAGAGAATGTCGGGTGAGCATTTTGCCTTCCAAGTTTTTTTTTTTTTTTGAGACGGAGTTTCGCTCTGTCTCCCAGGCTGGAGTGCAGTGGCACGATCTCAGCTCACTGCAACCTCTGCCTCCTGGGTTCAAGCAATTCTCCTGCCTCAGCCCCCCAAGTAGCTAGGATTACAGGTGCCCACCACCATGCCCAGCTAATTTTTTGTATTTTTAGTAGAGACAGGGTTTCACCCTATGAGCCAGGATGGTCTCAAACTCCTGACCTCAGGTTATCCGACTGCCTCAGCCTCCCAAAGTGCTGGGATTACAGGCATAAGCCACTGCGCCCAGTGCCTTCCAAGTTATTGTAAGGATTTCTTTCCTTTTCTTTTTTCTTTTTCTTTCTTTCTTTTTTTTTTTTTTTTTTTTGAGATGGAGTCTCACTCTGTCACCCTGTCACCCAGGCTGGAGTGCAGTGGCTAGATCATAGCTCCTTGCATTTGCTGGAGTTCCTGCTCCAGCAGCCTTGAATTTCTGGGCTCAGGTGATCCTCCCACCTCAACCTCTGGAAGCGCTGGGACTGCAGGCGCACACCGCCACACCTGGCTTTAGGGTTTTTTCCAATCCCTTTCTTTCCTTTTCTTTTTTCTTTTTTTTTTCCTTTTTGAGACAGAATTTTTGCTCTTTTTTGCTCAGGCTGGAGTGCAATGGCATGCGATCTCAGGTCACTGCAACCTCTGCCTCCTGGATTCAAGCTATTCTGCCTCAACCTCCCAAGTAGCTGGCACTACAGGCACGCGACACCATGCTCGGCTAATTTTGTATTTTTAGTAGAGACTGGGTTTCACCATGTTGACCAGGCTGGTCTTGAACTCCTGACGTCAGGTGATACACCCGCCCTGGTCTCCCAAAGTGCTGGGATTGCAGGCATGAGCCACTGAGCCCAGCTGAGCAGAGAGATTTCTGGACAGATTGGACATAGGAGGAGAGCACAACAGCGGAGTCAAGGATGACTCGAAGGTTTGTGGCCTGAGCAACTTGGAAGGATGGAGTTGTCATTTACTGTGATGAGGAGAGTAAGAGGAGAGGGCGTGGGGTGAAGTGTACGGAGTTCAGGTTGGGATATGTAAGTCTGAGGACCTTTTAATCATCTGAGATGCCCATTGCGTGCAGTACGGGAGAGAAGTGGGGGTCTGAGGTATATATTTGGGGTCGACATGAGGGGCTAGTAATGAATGAAAGCTGTGAGACTGACGTTATCTAATCCTTTAAGATGGGGGTTAGGTCTAGAGCTGACCTGAAGGCCGAAGTCCCTTCCAGAACGCTATGCTCCTTCTCCTTGGGCCTTCTAAGCTATTCTGAACTTGTAGCATTCTGGAACTCTGCCATACAGCAGGAGACGGGAAGAGATGAGGCTGGAAAGGCCAGATGGCCTAGATTCCTGTGCCAGTTCCACTACATTATGGTTGTGGAGGGTTAAATTAATTAATACATGTAAGAGTGGCTTGCACATAGAATATGCTCATGAAATGCAAATGATCATCAGCAACTCAGAATGACTTTCTTCACCAACACTATCTGACACCAGCATCAAGCTCACAGGCTACTCTGTCTCCTTCAATCAAAAACATACCTTGAGGCCCGGAGTGCTGGCTCACACCTGTAATCCCAGCACTTTGGGAGACTGAGGCAGATCACTTGAGGTCAGGAGTTCAATACCAGCCTGGTCAACATGGTGAAATCCCATCTTTACAAAAAAAAACAAAAACAAAAACAAACAAACAAACAAACTAATTAGCTGGACATGGTGGCATGCGCCTGTAGTCCCAGCTACTCAGGAGGCTAAGGCAGGAGAATCGCTTGAACCTGGAAGGTGGAGGTTGCAATGAGCCAAAATCGTGCCACTGCACTCCAGCCTGGGTGTCAGAGAGAGACTCCATCTGAAAAAAACCAAAAACCAAAAACAAATAAAAAAATGTACCAGTCAGATGAGGTCTATTCATGTCAGTTTAGCACCCCAACCAAATTGCTTTGAAATTCACTACTTGATGTACCAAACCCAGAGGTTACAAAAACTGAACGGTGCACTCGGCTTTTTTTTCAAAAGATATTCGATCAACATCTTTTTAAAACCTACACAACAGTGAGTCACAACACAAGGCAGAAGTTATTTTAATCATCTTTCTCTCAAGGATCATTTCTCTTCTGCCAATCTGATTCTCTTACTTGACAATCTTCCTTTTAGCCAAGACCTACTTTTAATATATTTTGGGATTTATTTCAATATCCACAATTAACAGACTGCAGACAAACACAAAACAGCAACTCTGGAGACTCTAAAAATGGAAACCCAAACCATCTTCGCCCTAGAGATAGCACAGGCAGGAGACTGACTGTATCTGTGTCCTATCCGGCAGGTCCTTGAAACCTCTGAATTATTGAAAATGACAAGTGCATATGGCAGTATAAAGGAGTATTTTATTACATTCATGGGGACAACTGGAGGATTAAAATAAGAGTTTGGAATCTGGGATGGAGAGGAGACAAGCAGTACACACTAGTGAGATAACACAAACAAAATTAGGCAAGATGCTAGTCAGTATCCTAATTCTAGAGGCACTAAGCTTAGATATGTAAGTTTAGTAAAAAGTAAACCCAATTAAACAGAATCATCTGCATGGTGAGAATACGGATTATTTTTTCTTTTTGCTTATATTGTCTAAAATTTTTACTATCATGAACTTTTTCCTTATTTGATACATACATACATATATATATATATATAATATATATATATATATATATATAATTTTTTTTTTTCTTTGAGACGAAGTCTTGCTCTTGTCCCGCAGGCTGGAGTGCGGTGGCATGATCTTGGCTTACTGCAAGCTTCACCTCTTGGGTTCAAGTGATTCTCCTGCCTCAGCTGCCCAAGTAGCTGGGATTACAGGCGCCTGCCACCACGCCCGGCTAATTTTTGTATTTTTAGTTGAGATGGGGTTTCACCATGTTGGCCAGGCTGGTCTAGAACTCCTGACCTCAGGTGATCCACCCGCCTCAACCTCCCAAAGTGCTGGGATTCCAGGCGTGAGCCACCGTGCCCGGCCTATATATGTGTGTGTATACATATAATATATATATTTTTTTATTTTTTGAGGTAGAGTCTTGCTCTGTTGCCCAGGCTTGAGTGCAGTGGTGCAATCTCGGTGCACTGCAAGCTCCGCCTCCCAGGTTCACACTATTCTCCTGCCTCAGCCTTCGAAGTAGCTGAGACTACAGTTGCCTGCCACCAGGCCTAATTTTTGTTTTTGTATTTTAGTAGAGACGGGGTTTCACCATGTTAGCCAGGATGGTCTCAATCTCCTGACCTCATGATCTGCCCGCCTCGGCCTCCCAAAGTGCTGGGATTACAGGCATGAGCCACCGCACCCGGCCTGATATATGTATTTTTAAAAACAGACACAGGGTCTCACTATGTTGCCCAGGCTGGTCTTGAATTCCTTGGTTCAAGTGATTCTTCATCTTGGCCTCTCAAAGTGCTGGGATTGCCGCCATGTGCCACCACACCTGGCCAAGTTGTTTAGTTCAAATGTGCGCAAGAGAAGCAGACATAGAGACTGAAGGCCTGGGCTCTAGAGCCCAGACACCCAGTTCTTAGCCAAGCAGCCAGGTGATATCAGGCAAGTTACCTACCCTCTCTACATTCCACACACTGATCTATTCTTAAAAATAGAGATAGGCCAGGAGTGGTGGCTCATGCCTGTAATCCCAGCACTTTGTGAGGCTGAGGCAGGAGGAGTGCCTGAGCCCTGGAGTTCAAGACCAGCCTGGGCAATATAGTGAGACCCTGTCTCTATTTTTTAAAAAAGAAGAGGCCGGGCGCGGTGGCTTACACCTGTAATCCTAGCACTTTGGGAGGCCGAAGAGGGCGGACCACGAGGTCAGGTCAGATCAAGACCATCCTGGCCAACATGGTGAAACTCTGTCTCTACTAAAAATAAAAAAAATTAGCTGGGCGTGGTGGTGGGCGCCTGTAGTCCCAGCTACTCAGGAGGCTGAGGCAGGAGAATGGCATGAACCTGGGAGGCGGAGCTTGCAGTGAGCCGAGATTGCACCACTGCACTCCAGCCTGGGCAACAAAGCGATATTCAGTCTCAAAATAAATAAAGAAATAAATAATACATAAGAAGGAAAAAAAGAACCCTAGACTAATAGTCTTGTCTTCCTAGAGGATGAAGCCCTAAATGTCGAGGCCTCGAAGTGCCTGACATGTAGGGCATGCTGGCTAAGTTCTTGCTATTATTATTGCTATTTGCTGTTATTACATGAGCTGATAGAAATGGTTGCCTAAACTGAAGAGCCTAAGAAAAATGCTAATAAAATGAGTTGGATTTGAGGAAGAACCTTTTTTTGTTGTTGTTGAGACGGAGTCTCGCTCTGTCGCCCAGGCTGGAGTGCAGTGGCCGGATCTCAGCTCACTGCAAGCTCCGCCTCCCGGGTTTACGCCATTCTCCTGCCTCAGCCTCCCGAGTAGCTGGGACTACAGGCGCCCGCCATCCCGCCCGGCTAATTTTTTTGTATTTTTTTAGTAGAGACGGGGTTTCACCGTGTTAGCCAGGATGGTCTCGATCTCCTGACCTCGTGATCCGCCCATCTCGGCCTCCCAAAGTGCTGGGATTACAGGCTTGAGCCACCGCGCCCGGCCCGCCTTTTTTTTTTTTTTTAAGATGGAATCTCCCTCTGTCACCCAGGCTGGAGTGCAGTGGCACAATCTTGGCTCACGGCAACCTCCACCTCCCAGGTTCAAGCAATTCTCCTGTCTCAGCCTCCCGAGTAGATGGGACTACAGGCGCTGCCACTATGCTTAATTTTAGCAGAGATGGGGTTTCACCATCCTGGCCAGGCTGGTCTCGAACTCCTGACCTCAGGTGATCCACCCACCTCAGCCTCCCAAAGTGCTGGGATTACAGACGTGAGCCACCACGCGCGGCCTGAGGAAGAATCTTGAAGGTCTGGGAAGATACTTGAGATAAGGCAGAAGAAACTCGAGAAGGGAGGAAAACTGAATATGACACAGCTTACCCCCTGAAATCAAACAGTGAAATGAGAACCAAATGTCGCATCGAGACCGACATGAATAAGAAAGTTTTCTTTTAAAAATAGCAGCTCCGCTGGGCGCGGTGGCTCAAGTCTGTAATCCCAGCACTTTGGGAGGCCGAGACGGGCGAATCACGAGGTCAGGAGATCGAGACCCTCCTGGCTAACACGGTGAAACCCCGTCTCTACTAAAAAATACAAAAACTAGCCGGGCGAGGTGGCGGGTGCCTGTAGTCCCAGCTACTCCGCAGGCTGAGGCAGGAGAATGGCGGAAACCTGGGGGGCGGAGCTTGCAGTGAGCTGAGATCCGGCCACCGCACTCCAGCCTGGGCGACAGAGGCAGACTCTGTCTCAAAAAAAACAAATAAATAAAAATAAATAAAAATAAAAATAGCAGCTCCTAATTGGATCCAGGAAAGATCATTCACCACACACAGTCATTTGGCTCTTGTTTACCCACCCGCCCTGCCCTTTTTTTTTCCACAAAAAAAGAAGAGACTCAAAGAAGATTTCTTCTGAATGTGTATCACCATTTATTGTAGTTTGCGTCAGGAATTGAACAGAGGACATTGTCTGTGGAGGGGAAAAAAGGAAAAGAAAAAAGAAAGTATGTTTTTTTATAGACTTAATTTCTTCAGAACACTTTATGGTTTCAAATCCTTTTTTACCCCAAAGGAAATTCAAGAATTCAAGTATGTTAAGTAGGGAGCGGTAATACAAAAAGTCTGATCCTTGTGTGCGCGTGTGGCTGTTTGTCTGTGTGTTGAAACCGGCAGACATCCTCCCACATTCTTGCACCCTCTTTTGCTTTGGTAAGGCCAGACACATCATACAAATGACCTGCCTCAAACTCGCACACCCAAGGGTTGAGGAATTGATTTACCCCAGAGGATAACTGTGAAGGTTTCGAACTGTCACACAGCATTAAAACAAAACAAAACAAAACAAACCCAACCCTCATCTTCCCAAAACACGGTAAGTCACATAAGTCCTGATACACTTACACCCCTAGATTTTGCTGCAGTTGCTCCTCAGGTGCCTAATAGAGGCTTATTACAAGGACCAGAGCAGCAAGATTTTCTTTACTTTGTTTAGAATAAAAAAATCTTAAAGGGACATTTCAAAAGAAAAAAAACTGAAATTCAAATTCTGAAAATATCTTGCCTTTTTTATTAATCATGTCATCTAACACCAATTAAAAAAACAAATATGTGAATATGATATAAAAATACGATCCCAGGATTAACACTTGGTAGCAGGCACAGTTATCTCACAGAATATATGCTTGGTGGGCCAGGGAGAGGAGTTTATTTTTGTTTTTGCTTCTCTTAAAAAAATCCACAGCAGTGCAAGTAGGGTCAGGAAGGGGGAGAGGGGAGATAAGATTCTTTAGCAGCAAAATGTCCAAGGTTCTCTAATCACAATCAAATCAACAGATATTGGATTAAAAAAAAATTCATGAAGGGATGCTGCCCAGGCCCATTAGCCATCACTAAAAGACTTCCGTTGCCCCAAACTGTGACATACGAAGGACGTGCTTTATTACACAAGCAACCATAAAACCTGTCCTTTAAGCTTTTGAGCGTGTTTGTCACTTAAATATATGTACAGGAACCGGGCTCCTCTTCTCATCCATGTCCTCTCAGGTCTCAGCATTCTCTCGCTCTGGCTGGCCTGGGATGGTTTGCCACATTTGGCCTCCAACACGTGAACGGCAGCTTTGCTGCGGCCGCTGCTTCTGCTTGCCTCGTTGGCCTTGGCTGTGTCTAGCAGAGGGTGGGCGGCGGAACGGTTTAGTGATCGCTGTTCTGTTTCTCTCTCATCCATGCCTGAATCTGCTCTTTCAGTTCTGGCACTGAGAAAAGAAAAAAAGGAGGATTAATGCCCCAGATGGGAGGGCTCTTCCTGAGAGAGGATGCTTGTCACTCTGTATAAATGGGAAGAAAAGGCCATTCATTCCCTCATTGAGCCGAAGACTGCAGAAGGACTGGGACATGAGAGGGAGGGACTGCACGTCGACAGGGAAAAAGGGCTAAGAGTGTTTTGGGTCTTTGCTACAGAGTGTCATAAACTAGGTAGTTTCTGCATTTGATAAATTTCCCTTCTGTTTCATCTCCGATATGTGACTTTGGCATTGTCTCTTGGCACTGATGCCAGCGCTGCGCCTCAAACTGCGTCTTCCTCTACCTGGTTCCAGCATGCTCTCTGTCAGCGTCTGCCGGTTGAAGGGGTCCGTGGGAGAGTTGAGCAGGTGCCGCAGGATAATGGAGCGGTCCATGATGGTGCCGGAGGGCAGCCGCACGGGGTCAGTCATGAGGGTGTCCATCAGAGGGTCTGCAGGGACAAAGCAAAGCAAACTCTAATAAGAGAGCCCAAGACTGAAAAAGAAAACAAAGCCCCTTCTGCTGGCGAAAAATCTATCCAAAGGAACAGCAATCAAAGGGCCCCTGAGAGGCCCCAGGTTTAGAAGGAAATCGGCCTTCAATAAGGGCATACACATTGCCTTTTGTAGAGGGGAAGGCACTCCTTTGTCAGCTACTGCTGGGGGAGGGAACAGAGAAGAAAGAGCCTGGGACAGACCCAGCAGCAGGCCCCACAGGCTCCGTGGCAAGGACGGCAGGCTGGAATCCTTTGCCTTAGGACTTCTGGGAATTCTTTGAAAATGTGAATCCCCACTCGCAAAGGCAGCCCTGCCCTTAGAATCTTCAGGGCTGTTCTCTGGCTTTAAGTCAGGCTAAGGATGTTTCTTCCTCTCAATTTACAATATGAGCTAAAAATAGGCAAATGTAATTTAAGACAGATTGCCTCAAAAAGCAGCTCTAGCGCACCATTAAAAAATTAATAGCACAGGATGTCCTCTTGTAATGTTATCGATTTCCAGTTAACTCAAAAGAAATCAGCACAAAAACGACGAGTCCACTTGCCTCTGAACTCATCAGGAGCGTCACTGTAGTCGATTTCTGCGCGTGCGTTCTTGGCCACTATCTCCTCCACTTTCTCGGCAAGCAGCTGAAATTTTTCTATCGCTATTGTGGATTTGATCCCTGCCTTCCGCATCTTTGAAATTACTTCTTCAAACAACTCCTTACTGTAGGATCTCTGCAAAGGAGGAATGGCAACGTGAGGCGCAAAGGTGTGTGAGGTGGAAAAAAGCGAGCTGCAGAAAATATCCAAACTATAATCCATTTGTGGATTTTCCCCCCCTAAAGAAGCCCTCAAATTATATGTATTATATATTTTATATATCCCAGTCTTTATGCATTTATAGCCACATAAAAGTATGCACTTTTTATGCTTACAAATGGATAAGGACTGGAATAATGTGTGCCAAACTGTACAAGGTCACTCCCTCTGGAGAGGGCTGCAGGCCTGAGGCAGATGGGTTTTTTTTTTTTTTTGAATTTTTACAGCTGGCATGCATTTCTTTTAAAGTTTCAACATTAAAAAGAGAAGGCAACCTAGTCTATTTCAGTCCTTGGGGGGGCACTGTGCCCTGGTAGCCTGTAAGAAGAGGTGAAAATTTCAGCTCTCTTCCACAAAGGTAAGCATGGTAAAAACAATCCACTATTGTTCATACTCTAGATGAGCTTTCTCTGTTCACTTTCAAGCCTCCTTCAAGCTCATTTTGTTCAGCACTAGCACATGTCAGAGGCTCCATGGACGTGAGACCACCCCGGTGAACTGATGAACAGGACCGGGAACAGACACAATTTATGTCCCCAGGAAAGGAAGATGTGGAGTGGAGGACGGGCGCCCACCATGGACCCAGACAAATCTGAACTTGAATTCTGGTCCTACCACCTACCAGCTGTGCGGTCACAGGCAAATCTGAACCCTCCTGAGCCCAGGTTCTTTGAGTGTAAAATGGGCAGAGTAACATCTGTCTCACAAATGCCTAATTCACAAAAATGACTGCCATGCCAAATAGCAAAGTATGTTGTGGTTTGTATTTATAGTAAAACAGACGTGGCAAAAGCACTGGCCACTAGCTTAGTGATGACATATATTTGTGTTTGTATCACCATCGCGAAACAAGTGGCCAGTGTTTCTGCCACATATGTTTTACTATAAATATATATATATATTTTGAGACAGAGTTTCATTCTGTCGCTCAGGCTGGAGTGCAGGGGTACAATCACGGCTCACTGCAGCCTCAAACTCCTGGGCTCAAGCAATCCTCTCACCTTAGCCACCCAAGTAGCTGCGACTACAGGTACAAGCCACTATGCCCAGTTCGTTTTAATTTTAATTTTTGAGACGGAGTCTCACTTTATCACCCAGGCTGGAGTGCAGTGGCACAATCTCAGCTCGCTGAAGCCTCCACCTCCTGGGTTCAAGCGATTTTCCTGCCTCAGCCTCCTGAGTAGCTGGGATTACAGGTGCCACCATGGCAGGCTAATTTTTTTTGTATTTTTAGTAGAGACAGGGTTTTGCCATGTTGGCCAGGCTGGTCTGGAACTCCTGGCCTCAGGTGATCTGCCCACCTTGGCCTCACAAAGTGCTGGGATTACAGGCGTGAGCCACTGTGCCCGGCCTAAACCTCTTTTCTTTATAAAGTACCCAGCCTTGGGTATTTCTGTATAGTGATGCAATGGACTAACACAAGAATATCTGCAAATCATATATCCAATGATATGATATCACCTAGCATCCAGAATACATAAAGAACTCTTCTGGTTGGGCGCGGTGGCTCACGCCTGTAATCCCAGCACTTTGAGAGGCCGAGGCAGGCGGATCATGAGGTCAAGAGATCGAGACCATCCTGGTTAACATGGTGAAACCCCATCTCTACTAAAAATACAAAAAAAATTAGCCAGGCGTTGTGTGTGTGCACCTGTAGTCCCAGCTACTTGGGAGGCTGGGGCAAGAGAATTGCTTGAATCTGGGAGGTAGAGGTTGCAGTATGCCGAGATCGTACCACTGCACTCCAGACTGGACAACAGAGGGAGACTCCGTCTCAAAAAAAAAAAAAAAAAAAAAAAAGACTCTTCCAACTCAACAACAAAAACACAAACAACCCAATTAAAAAATGGTCAAAGAACATGAATAGACATTACTCCCAAGAAAATATAAAAATGGCCAGCAAGCACATGAAAAGGTGTCCAATGGTATTTGTAATTAGGGAAATACAAATCAAAAATCAAAACCACAATGAAATACCATGTCACTTCTACTAGCATGAGTATTTAAGAAACAAAAACAAATTAACATGTTTAATTTAAACTTCATGATGGAAAGAATATAAAGCAAACAAAAGGAAACTTAAACCTTATACATTGCCAGTGGGAATGTCAAGTGGGCAGCAGCTGTAGAAAAGACTCTGGCATCCCTCAAAAAGTTAAACATGGAATTACCACATGACCCAACAATCCCACTCCCAAGTGTATTCCCAAAATAACTGAAAACAGGTGTTTAAATACTTGTACACGAATGTTCACAGCAGCACTGTTTACAACAGCCAAAGGCTGGAGACAACCCAAATGTCTATCAATGGATGAGGATAAACAGATGGTGGTACGCCCATACAACAAAATATTATTCAGCCGTGAAAAGGAATGAAATCCTGATACATTCTACAGCACAAATGAACCCTGAGACATGATGCCAAGTGAAATAAGCCAGACATCAAAGGTTATACACTGTATAAGTCCATTTATATGAAATATCCAGGACAGGTGAATAAGTAAATCCAAAAACAGGAAAAGAGAGACAGAAAGCAGATTTGTGATTGTCAGGGGCTGGGGCAAGAGGTCTAGACAGTGACTGCTTTAAGGTTTTCCTTTCGGGGTGATACATGTTGTGGAACTAGGTAGAGGTGGTGGCTGTGCAATGCTGTCACTGCACTACATGCCACCAAATGGTACACTTTTAAATGGTTACTTTTATGTTACATATGAATTTTACCTCAATAAAGAAGAAAAAATTAACAAGAAAATGAAGCATTAAATTTGTGAGATGCAGACTCATATTGTGGTAGGTTAGTGGAGGGAGCAATTAACTTAGGAAAGACTGACTGCATGGGGGGAAGCGTGACTTCGATGGGATTTTTATTTTTTTAATTTTCTAAGTAGATGCTGAATCTTTTTTCTTTTTTAATGGAAAATGGTGTTAACAGACAATGCTTCATGGACAACAGATATGCAGTCTGTCCACGGAACTGACATCTGCCCATAAAGGCACAGTCTAGGCCACTTTAACATCTCCCTATCCTGGTCCTCTTGGCTCCTGGGACCAATGTGATATCCCACTTCTCTGGCGTGGAGCTCTGACCTCAGATTCCTGAGCATCAGGCTCAGTGGCTCTTCATCCAGGCACCTTTTTTTTTTGTGAGATGGAATCTCGCTGTCGCCCAGGCTGGAGTGCAGTGGCGCGATCTCGGCTCACTGCAAGCTCCGCCTCCCAGGTTCACGCCATTCTCCTGCCTCAGCCTCCCGAGTAGCTGGGACCACAGGCATCCGCCACCATGCCCGGCTAATTTTTTTGTCTTTTTAGTAGAGATGGGGTTTCACCGTATTTGCCAGCATGGTCTTGCTCTCCTGACCTCATGATCTGCCTGCCTCGGCCTCCCAAAGTGCTTGGATTACAGGCGTGAGCCACGGCGCCTGGCCCATCCAGGCACCTTTTTGTCAGCCTTCTGGACATGAGTCTTCAGCCTACTCTTGGTATAGAGGGAGAGAAGCCTCTCAGTTCCTTTACCTGCACCTGCAAAGCTGTCATTTTCTTCTTCCTTTGTCTTCCCAGGAAAACAAGACATACCAAACCAAACCAAAGCCAAGATACTGCTGCTTCCAAAGGAGAAAATGCAATTCTACAACCTCTTCCCCAGTGCTTGCCAGCCGTCGTCCATCCTTCTGCACTTACTGCCCCCTGCTCCACCAAAGCTCTCTTCTACAACAATCAAGTAAGCAGGCCCCTAATTAGCTTATGGCCAATATAAACAGAAAATACCCAATAATCAGCATAAACACCACACTGTGAAAGGAAGCAAAAACACTTTTTTTTTTTTTCCCGAGACGGAGTTTTGCTCTGTCGTCCAGGCTGGAGTGCAGTGGCGCCATCTTGGTTCACTGCAACCTCACCTCCCGGGTTCAAGCGATTCTCCTACCTCAGCCTCCCGAGTAGCTGGGATTACAAGCGTGCACCACCATGCCTGGCTAATTTTTTTGTATTTTTAGTAGAAACAGGGTTTCACCACGTTAGCCAGGCTGGTCTCAAACTCCTGACCTCAAGTGATCTGCCCACCTCGGCTCCCCAAAGTGCTGGGATTACAGGTGTGAGCCACCGCACCCAGCCCAACACTTTTTTTTGTTTTATTTTTTGAGATGGAGTCTTGTTGTGTCGCCCAGGCTAGAGTGCAGCGGCGTGATCTCAGCTCACTGCAACCTCTGGCTCCCGGGTTCAAGCTATTCTCTTGCCTCAGCCTCCGAGTAGCTGGAATTACAGCCGCCTTCCACTGTGCCCGGCTTATTTTTGTATTTTTAGTAGAGATAGGGTTTCATCATCTTCGCCAGGCTAGTCTCGAACTCCTGACCTTGTGATCCACCCACCTTGGTCTCCCAAAGTGCTGGCATTACAGGTGTGAGCCACTGTGCCCAGCCCCAACACTTCTTAAAATATGCTTTTCTCTCCATGCGTCACTGGCAAGTGTGTGCTTGTTGCACCACTCTGGAAGAACAGGACTATTTAGACATTCAAGGATCCCCGTGTGCCACTGTGCCAGAAACTGCCGTCTACGACTCAAGCCAGGTGCCACCAGAGGCCAGCACCATAATCCAAGGCATGACCAGGCAATGAAATGTGTTGTTGGTCACCGAGGACAGGCCGCTCAAAGCACTCCTTTGTCACTCACTTGCTTTCCATCACCTCACTGGGCGTGCTGTGCCCATCCACACTGAAACCTTCTGTGTGTTACGTTAAGTGCCTGTGATGTGGCAGTCACAGCACAACCACCCTGGAGAGGGCGCACACTGAACAGCTCTTCCAAGCCTCTCCACAGTAATGATGGAAGAGCCCCAGGGGCTTTCCACACTGACCTCTGGCTTGGCTGGAGGCTCCAGCTACAGTCAGGTGTGGACCCCACCTCAATGGCTAAGTGCTTCGCTTTTCTTTCCCTCACTGCAGGCTATGACTTGCCTTCGGTTTCTAAATCAGTGCAGTATTATATAGGCGGGGGCTAGTAAAGCAGTATATATTTTAACATCTCCTACAAGTAACTACAATTTCCTAACCCTCTTACAGACCACTACTTTGTATGAAAAAACTGCTTTAGACATACAGTCCTGTGTCGCTCTGAGAAATGTCTTGTTAGGCGATTTCGTTGTTGTGTAAACATCATAGAATTTACTTACATAAACCTAGATGGCGTGGCCTACACCACGTCGAGGCTCTATGGTACAGCCTATTGCTCCTGGGCTACAAACCTGTACAGTGTGGGACTGTACTGAATCCTGTCGGCAGTTGTAACACAATGGTGAGTATTCTAAACATAGAAAAGGTACAGTGAAAATACGGTATTATAATACGATGGGGCCACATGGTCTTTGTGGTCCATCATTGACAGAAACAGCACATGACTATGTCTTTTTTTTCCACTGCAAATCCTTTGTTAAGACCACTTCCCCTGCTACATCAGAAAGCACCTACATATGTGAGTTATAGCTCCATAAAGCTGTCACTAAAAAAAAGTACCTACAATGCTTCTATTGTAACATTATTCCTTTGGATGAGATATGGGTAAAGAACCTTCTAGAATGCCTACTGATGATTAACCTGAGCCATGAATAGTATTTGGGTAAGCAGTGTGAACAAAGACAGAGACAAAGAAACAAGCATGGTTCTTTGTGGGCTTTTTAAGTGGACAGCGGAGAGACTGAGGATATGGGTTCAAGGCCAGGCTGCCTGGACATCAATCATGCCTCTGTCCCACACTAACTCTCTGACCTTGAGCAAGCTATTTAACCTCTCTGTGCCTCTTTCCTCACTTTAAAAACAAAGACTTTAACAGAACCTACATCAAAGAATTTTGTGAGGACTAAATGGGTAGAGATATGAAAAGGGGGTGAAATGTGGTGTACAGTTAATAAACATTAGTTGTGAGGACGTTGAAAATGAGGCAGAACGGACCATGGAGGGGGCCAGCCCTTTATGAGACGACTAGAAGATCACACAGGGGCAGCTTAGCCTAAATTGGTGGCTGTGGAAATGAAGCACACACAGACAGATGTGCTCACAGGAGAGCCATGGAATAAGGGAGAGGGAAGAATGTAAAGATAACCACACAAGGTTTTCAATCCGGACAACCCCAAAAATAACAGCACTCTAGCAAGAGACTAGGGAGGAAGATTCTGATCCCTTGAGAAATAGGGCTCTTTTCAGAAATGTAACAGATTTGTCAAGAAGGCCCTTAAAAAGATGGGGTAAGAACTCAACTGGAAAGGGATCAGAGCACCAAATCTGCTCTTTACTTTTGTTTTTTACTTACTTATTTATTTTGAGACAGTCTCGCCCTGTTGCCCAGGCTGGAGTGCAGTGGCACAATCTCAGCTCACTGAAACCTCTGCCTCCTGGGTTCAAGCGATTCTCCTGCCTCAGCCTCCCGAGTAGCTGAGATTACAGGCATGCACCACCACACCCGGGTAATTTTTTGTATCTTTAGTAGAGATGGGGTTTCACCATGTTGGCCAGGCTGGTCTTGAACTCCTGACCTCGTGATCTGCCCTCCTCGACCTCCCAAAGTGTTGGGACTACAGGTATAAGCCACTGCGTTTTTGAGACAGGATCTCACTCTCTCGCCCATTCTGGAGTGTGGTGGTGCAATCATGGCTCACTGCAGTCTGGCCTCAAGCAATCCTCCTGCCTTGGCCTCCCAGAGTGTTGGGATTATAGGCCTGAGCCACTGCGCCCAGCCCAAATCTACTCTTCACACTCAGAGGAAAACAACCCATTCATCTTCACTGATACCAGACAAGTTCCCTGGCCACTGTGGTTATTATCTCCAAATCTGCCAGTAAACTCACAGAGAGACCAGCTCAACTCACTGACCTGGTCGTCAGCAATGGCTTTCGCGAACCGGGCACAGTCCAGCTGTAAGTAAATATCCGTCAGTTGGTCCAACAGCTTCTTTGGTTCAAAGCCGTACTTCTCAGGGTTTTCAACTTTCAGGTCACGGCACTTGGGGCCACAGAGTTGCTGAAGATTAAAGTTCAGCATTGCAGCCAATCGGGGTCCAAGTTCCTAGGAAATCACAGGATAATAGGACAATTCATGCTGTTGAGACAAGTGAAAAGGACCAAAACCTCCCATTTCAGTGGAGGAACAGGAATTGGTTGGATTAGTCTTCAAAGAATCCGTACAGGTGCTGTGTATCATAAGCTGAAGAAAGACAACACTATATTCCAACTTTACTCCCCATTTCCGATCTGATAATTCTAATACTTAATGGAATGTTGCAGGCTGATGAAATATTTATTTATAAATACCAACAGAAGCCAAACTTTTCTTTAAATTTATGCTTTTAATTTAAAAAAGTATCACTCCAAATTCACTGAGAAACAAGTAAAAGAGAGAAAATTATACAAATCTTACCATTATCTGAGCCAAAAAAGTTTTGAGTCAGTTCTTCCAGCCAATATTTCATCAACTTTTTTCCCCTTAAATGTTAAAAGCCCCTGGCAGTTCAGTCTGTGCCATTCTTATGTACTTATCAGATACAGATAACAAAGTAAAGCAAGGAAAGAAGATAGAAGTTATGTCTTGAATAGTTTTAAATCTAGTCAATGAGACAGAGTAAAATGAAACACCTGGAAAATAATAATAATCTATGCAGTAATCTCACAAGGTGACTCAGTACTCACTACAGTCGGGCATAAATGGTTTTTTTTTTTTTTTTTTTTTGAGACGGAGTCTTGCTCTGTCGCCCAGGCTGGAGTGCAGAGTGCAGTGGCCGGATCTCAGCTCACCGCAAGCTCCGCCTCCCGGGTTCACACCATTCTCCTGCCTCAGCCTCCCGAGTAGCTGGCACTACAGGCGCCCACCACCTCGCCCGGCTAGTTTTTTTTTGTATTTTTAGTAGAGACGGGGTTTCACCGTGTTAGCCAGGATGGTCTCAATCTCCTGACCTCGTGATCCACCCGTCTCGGCCTCCCAAAGTGCTGGGATTACAGGCTTGAGCCACCGCGCCCGGCCCATAAATGGTTTTAAGCAAACCTGAAACAGGAAGATGTGGCTTAGAGAGCATTAAACACTGGCCATAAAAGGGAGTCATGAAAGCGTTCCTTTCAGTCACAAGGTTTTCATGAAATGTAGTAACTGGATTTATTCAAATTCGACATATACTTAGCTTTTCAAGAATTTGCTTTTGCACAGAGTACTCCTGTATTTCATTGTTGAGAAGTTGTAAAATAAAGGAGTCAGAACAGGACAGAGTTGGTCATTTTGTTTGAAGTAGGAGAGATCTGAGCTAGTCAGCGAAGAAGGTGAAAATGCAAACCTTCAAGGTTTGCAAAGTGAAATGCCTTTATACTTTGTCTGCGAAGGCCAGATAGTAAACAGTGCAGCAAAAGAAATGAAAATGTCACAGCAGGCACGGGCACAAGGCTGGAGCCAAAAGAACAGGGCTACGGTGCACAGATGGCTCAGGTCTATGAGCAGGCTTAAAATTAATTAATTAATTATTTATTTATTTATTTATTTTTGAGAAGGAGTCTCACTCTGTCACCCAGGCTGGAATGCAGTGGCCGGATCTCAGTTCACTGCAAGCTCTGCCTCCCGCGTTTACGCCATTCTCCTGCCTCAGCCTCCCGAGTAGCTGGGACTACAGGTGCCCGCCACCTCGCCCGGCTAGTTTTTTGTATTTTTTAGTAGAGACAGGGTTTCACCAAGTTAGCCAGGATGGTCTCGATCTCCTGACCTTGTGATCTGCCCATCTCGGCCTCCCAAAGTGTTGGGATTACAGGCTTGAGCCACCGTGCCCGGCCTATTTATTTATTTTTGAGAAGAGTCTTGCTCTGTTACCCAGGTTGGAGTAGCGTGATCTTGGCTCACTGCAACCTGGGTCTCCTGGGTTCAAGTGATTATCCTGCCTCAGCCTCCCAAGCAGCTGGGATTATAGGCACGCCCCACCATGCCTGGCTAATTTTTGTATTTTTAGTAAAGATAGGGTTTTGTCATGTTGGCCAGGCTGGTCTCGAACTCCTGACCTCAGGTGATCCACCCTTCTTGGCCTCCCAAAGTGCTGGGATTACAGGCGTGAGCCACCATGCCAGCCTTAGGTCAGGTACTTCTATGTGTGTTTTCGCTTAATCTTCCCAACAAGTCTACAAAACAGGCGAGTGTTGACTTTGTTAAAGAGGAATTAATCAACTATTTACTATCTGGCTTTCACAGAATTCTGCAAACCTTGAAGGAGGCCAGTGTCTGGGCAGTGAGCTGTTTTGTTTCGTGTTCCATGGGTCTTGAACTGAAATCTGTTTATGAAGAGACATGAGGTGGAAAGTGGAAAGAGTGGAAAAAGAGTTGTCCCCAGGCCAGGGAGTGGCAACAGTGCCTCTGCTGGAGATAACAGGAGTCACGTAATGGAGGTAAGAGCAAATACAGAAAATCAGGGGAAATACACAGTATATATCGTATTCCATTGCAAAGTAAACATGTCTCCACACAGGCAAATGGCTACCAAATCTTAGATCCCCGTCTTGCCTTCCTCATTACACTTGTCCTGGCCACACCATAAAACTTCTCAACTTTGTGGTGGGGGTGGTTGAAGCAGGGCAGAGATCTTCAGTGATGCTGCTCAGTTTCTTTTTTTTTTTTTTTTTTTTTTTTTGAGGCGGAGTCTCGCTCTGTCGCCCGGACTGGAGTGCAGTGGCCGGATCTCAGCTCACTGCAAGCTCCGCCTCCCGGGTTTACACCATTCTCCTACCTCAGCCTCCCGAGTAGCTGGGACTACAGGCGCCCGCCACCTCGCCCGGCTAGTTTTTGTATTTTTAGTAGAGACGGGGTTTCACTGTGTTTGCCAGGATGGTCTCGATCTCCTGACCTCGTGATCCGCCCGTCTCGGCCTCCCAAAGTGCTGGGATTACAGGCTTGAGCCACCGCGCCCGGCCGCTGCTCAGTTTCAATTTTAGTAACGGGAACCAGGTCTCGTTAGTTGAGGACAAACATTTTGACTATTTGCAATCCACCATAAACCTTAGTGATAGCCGGCTCTCATTAACCTTTGGCTTCTTGAGTGTAACAAAGGTACAACTGAGAGAGCCAAAGATCTTACACGGTCTCAATTATTCTACTTAATATCCTTCCATTGTCAATGGCTGTTACCTTATGCTTTTTCTATAAATAAAATATGGGAATCAATAATGGTAAAAATATGTCATGACATCAACATGAATAATCCAATGCACTATCTAAGCAGAAAGTGCACTAAGGCATTTGGAAGTGGCTGTAGACTATGTAGTGACGTCAGACATCTACTCTTCAGTCCATCAACAGAGTCTAGTATCAACTAGCATAACTGGGAACAAAATCAGTAACAGAATTTCACTTATTGGTGACTGTGATACTAAAATTTCCAGGACTTCAACAACTGCTTAAGTTATAAGTGAGAGAGTCTGAATGTGGAGTCCAAACCACCAAACAGAGCCCCTGGTTTCTACTCACCGGTCTGAGGAAGGGCTTCTGGACCTGCTTTGTGAGGATGTGGAACATGTCCACAGTTTCGGTGGCCAGGGCGAGGTAAGAGCGGGACACGCGCTCATCCTGAGCAAGCTGAGACTGACGGGCCTGCTGCTGATCCTAGGACACATCGAACAATCGCCAAGTAAGGCTCGGTCCTGGTCATCAGCTCAGCAAAGTGCCAAGCGCGTAACTGGAAAGTGCGCGATAAATCCAACATGCTTAGGGAAGGATGGAACCGCCCACCACAGCAAATTTCCCAGATAACTGAAGTTTCATCCCAGATAACTGAAGTTTCATCCTTTCAAGCCTCGGAGCTCTTTGAGACTTCCAGCCAGGTGACGTTGGTGCCTTATTTAACTCCCATGAGCCTCCGCTTCCTCAATGATAAAAGAAGTCACCATCTACCGGGTGCGGTGGCTCATGCATGTAATCCCAGCACTTTGCGAAGCCGAGGTGAGCGGATCACAAGGTCAAGAGATCAAGACCATCCTGGCCAACATGGTGAAACCCCATCTCTACTAAAAATACAAAAATTAGCTGGGGATGGTGGCTCACAGCTGTAGTCCCAGCTACTCAGGAGGCTGAGGCAGGAGAACTGCTTGAACCCGGGAGGCGGAGGCTGCAGTGAGCTGAGATCACGCCACTGCATTCCAGCCTGGTGACAGAGCCAGACTCCGTCTCAAAAAAAGAAAGTCACCATCAACTTCTATGCAGGATGAAATAAGAGAATCGAATATAGTATCTGACACACATCATGGTACTAAGAAAGGGCAGTTTATTTCCCTTAATAATAACTTTTACTTAGTCATCATCATTATTATTTTTTGAGATGGAGTTTCGCTCTTGTTGCCCAGGTTGGGGTGCAATGGCGCAATCTCGGCTCACCACAACCTTCACCTCCCAGGTTCAAGCAATTCTCCTGCCTCAGCTTCCCGAGTAGGTGGGACTACAGGCACATGTCACCGTGCCCGGCTAATTTTATATTTTTAGTAGAGATGGAGTTTCTCCATGTTGGTCAGGTTGGTCTCGAACTCCTGCATGTCAGGTGATCTCCCTCCTGAAGTGTTGGGATTACAGGCGTAAACCACGGTACACGGCCTTCTATTATTATTATTATCATTTTGGAGATAGAGTCTTGCTCTGTCACCCAGGCTGGAGTGCAGTGGCACAGTCTTGGCTCACTGTAACCTCTGCCTCCAGGGTTCAAGTGATTCTCATGCCTCAGCCTTCCAAGTAGCTGGGATTACAGGAGTGCACCACCATGCCTGGCTAATTCTTTGTTGTTGTTGTTGTTGTTGTTATTATTTATTTATTTATCTTGAGACAGGGTCTCACTCTGTTGCCCAGGCTGGAGTGCAGTGGTAGGATCTTGGCTCACTGCAATCTCCGCCTCCCAGGTTCAAGCCATTCTCCTGCCTCAGCCTCCTGAGTAGCTGGGATTACAGGTGCATGCCACTATGCTTGGCTAATTTTTGTATTTTTGGTAAAGATTGGGTTTTGCAGGCTGGTCTTGGACTCCTGACCTCAGGTGATCCATCCATCTCGGCCTCCCAAAGTGCTGGGATTACAGGCATGAGCCACTGCGACTGGTCTCATTTTTGTATTTTTAGTAGAGATGGGGTTTCACTATGTTGGTCAGGCTGGTCTCAAACTCCTGACCTCAAGTGATCTACCCACCTAGGCTTCCCAGAGTGCTGGGATTACAGGTGTTAGCCACCATGCTCGGCCAGTCTTCATTATTTTAAAACTATGAGATGCAGTGTGCCACAGTATTGAGGCCTATGGAGTCTGCCTCTCTGCCTCTATAAGTGTTTGTGTACTACTACGCTTTTTAAATTTTGTCTTTCCACACTGTGAGGCTGTCACACCACAGAACTGTCAGCATGCTTGCCTCTGGTGCAGTCTCCTCCTTCAACTCTGCCATGGACTGGGGAGGAGATGGTAAGAGCTGTTTGACTCATGGATACAATCAGGTACTGCACTGCAGGCTCTGAAATGGATCAAACACAGACCCACCAGGAAAAGCCTCAATTCTTACATCTGTTCAGAGGCCTTTTCTTGTTGGGAAAGGAACACAGCTGGAGTAGCTGAAGCTGGCTGGCGAGTGCCCTCTGGGTAAGTGCTCCAGTCTGTGCTTGATGGACATTCTGCAGGGATATTGGGGGACCTGCCGTTCCCTGGTCAAGAATGAGTCCACTGAAAGAAAGGCAGCGCCAGGAAAGACACAAGAACAGCCAGGCGTGAACTACCTAAATGTGTACCTGGGTATCTCAACAGGCCTTTCCACAGCCTTTGGGTACTGGAGATAGAATACTAAGGCTCCCAAACCCTCATGCAGCTTAGATTCCATTAGGGAGGATCGCTTCATAGAAACAAATACCCAAACAGATACAGTAAGTCTGACAGTGATGAGGAAAAATGAAGCAGGGTCAGGGGTCAGGGAATGCTACTCTGGAAAGGGTGGTCAGGGAAGGTCTCCCTGAGGGAGTGCATATCTGAAGGAGTCAGGAAAATCTGGGGGAAGAGCATTCCAGGTAGGGGGAAGACCCTCACGTGTCAGTGGAAGGGCCAGGAGGTGAGCCTGGCTGGGGTAGAGTGAGTGGAGGAGAGACTGTCCGAAGCTGAGAGCAGAAATACATCGTGGGGCCAGGTCCTGCTGCATGCTGTAGGCTGCTCTCATCATGGGATTTGGCTCTGAGTGAGAAGGGATGCCCAAAATGGCTGAGCTGAGTGGCGATATTGATCAGACTGAGATTTTTTTTTTTTTTTTTTCGAGACGGAGTCTTGCTCTATCGCCGAGGCTGGAGTGCAGTGGCGCGATTTCGGTTCACTGCAAGCTCTGCCTCCCGGGTTTACGCCATTCTCCTGCCTCAGCCTCCCAAATAGCTGGGACTACAGGCGCCCACCACCTCACCCGACTGGTTTTTTTGTATTTTTTAGTAGAGACGGGGTTTCACCATGTTCGCCAGGATGGTCTCGATCTCCTGACCTCGTGATCCGCCCGTCTTGGCCTCCCAAAGTGCTGGGATTAGAGGCTTGAGCCACTGCGCCCGGCCCAGACTGAGATTTTTAACACCATCCCTGATATGGACATGCTCAAGAGTGGAGTTTGAAGACCAAGCAGTGGGCTACTGCAATAATCCAGGTAAGAGATGCCAACGGTCTGGAGGTGGTGAGAAGAGGTTAGATAATGGACATGCTTTAAGACAGAGCCTAGAGGCATTTGCTGAGAGACGCAGAGAAATCAAGAACAACTCCAAAGTATTGAGCCTGAGCAGCTGGTAGAATGAAGGCGCCATGTACTGAGATTGGGCAGACTCAGGCAGGAGATGTGGACAACATCAAGGTTCCGTTTTGGACGTGATGAGTTTGAGACACCTATTAGACAAATACTTGGTCTACAAGTCTGTAGTCAGGTGAAATCTGAGCTGGGGAGATCCATTCTGGAGTCTTTAGAATACAGGTATTTAACGCCTTGGAATACCTGAGCTCACCAAGCAGTGATTTTCACCAGGGGACATCGGGTTATGCGTGGGAGTATTTCTCGTTGCCTGATGGCTAGGGGTAGGAGGGTACGTCCCTGGCATTAAATGGCAGGAAATAGAGACTCTGTATGTCCTGCAATATATGGGATGGTTTCTCATCATGAGTTCTTATTATACCAAATTCCACTAGGCTCAAAATTCCAACTAGTGCCCTCGCTGAGAATCACTAACCTAGAGAGCACTAGTGGGAAAGAAATTGAAGCCTGAGGGCCGAGTGCCGGAGCTCACCAAGCTCAGATGTCAGGGAGATGAGCAGGAACAGCCAGGGCAGTGGGAGGGAGAAAGCGACTTCAAAGCCAAATAAAAATTATTTCTGAAATAGCAATTGTTGGAACTATTTGTGCATTTTTCATCCATTAACATAGGAAAAATCAGTATTATTTGTTCAGTTGGCTCATAAACAAATGCTATTAAGTATTGACTACGACTGTGCTATAGACCTGCATTCCAACATCTAAAATATACGCTGGCCGGCCATGGTGGCTCACAACTATAATCCCAGCATTTTGGGAGGCTGAGATGGGAGGACTGCCTCAGGCCAGGAGGCTGTAGGCTGAAGTGAGCTAAGATATGCCATTGCACTCCAGCCTGGGCGACAGAGCAAGACTTTCCTTCTTCTCTTCTTTTTTTTTTTTTGAGACAGAGTCTCGCACTGTTGCCCAGGCTAAAATGTGAAATGTAGTGGCATGGTATCAGCTCACTGCAACCTCCACCTCCTGGGTTCAAGTGATTCTCTCACCTCAGCCTCCCAAGTAGCTGGGATTACAGGCGCCTGCCACCATGCTTGGCTAATTTTTGTATTTTTAGTAGACACTGCGTTTTGCCATGTTGGCCAGGTTGGTCTCAAACTCCTGACCTCAGGTGATCTGCCAGCCTCGGCTTCCCAAAGTGCTGAGATTACAGGTATGAGCCACTGTGCCCAGTCAAGACTCTGTTTCTATTAAAAAATAATAATAATAATAAGGCCGGGCACAGTGGCTCATGTCTGTAATCCCCACATTTTGGGAGGCTGAGGTGGGTGGATCGCTTGAGGCCAGGAGTTCAAGACCAGCCTGGTCAACATGGCAAAACCCCATCTCTACTAAAAATACAAAAATCAGCCAGGCGTGGTGGTGCATGCCTGTAATCCCAGCAGGCAGAAATTGAGCCAAGATTGCGGCACTGTACTCCAGCCTGGGTGACAGAGTAAGACTCTCTCAAAAAACAAAACAAAACAAAACAAAATAAAAAAATAACAATTTAATAATCAAAATAATAAGTAAATAAAATATATGACCAGCTTGGGAAAACTAGCAATTAAATATTAAAATATTATATTTTAATATTTATTTATTTGAGACGGAGTCTCGCTCTGTCACCCAGGCTGGAGTGCAGTGGCACGATCTTGGCTTACTGCAACCTCCACCTCCTGGGTTCAAGCAATTCTCCTGCCTCAGCCTCCTGAATAGCTGGAACTACAGGTGTGTGCCACCACGTCCAGCTAATTTTTGTATTTTTAGCAGAGATGGGATTTCACCATGTTGGCCAGAATGGTCTTGATCTCTTGACCTTGTAATCCACCTGCCTTGGCCTCCCAAAGTGCTGGGATTATAGGCATGAGCCACTGCGCCCGGCCTAATATTTATTTTTAAAGGATGGAACGCTTTATGAATTTGCATGTCATCCTCAAGTAGGGGCCAAGGTAATCTTCTCTGTATTTTTCCAATGTTAGTATACATGCTGCTGAAGCAAGCATGTAAGACCTTGTCTCTGTAAAAAAACATTTTTTAATTAGCCAAGCGTGGGGGTGCATGCTTTTAGATCCAGCTATTTGGGAGGCTGAGGCAGGAGGACCACTTGAGCCCAGGAGGTTGAGGCTGTGGTGTGCTATGATCCTGCCACTGCACTCCAGCCAAGGCAACAGATCAAGACTCTGTCTCCATTTATTAATAATAATAAAAAACAAATAAGTAAATAAAATATAAGCTGGGCATAGCAAGCACTGCGAATGGTATAAAGTGGGTGTTACAGAAGTAAGGAGAAACGTGAGAATTTTCAGCTATGCTGATTGGCGAAGACAAACCTGAGTGAGTATTTGGATAGGACCTTACTCAGAGAATGGGTAGAACTTTAATACATAAGAAGAAAAGCAGGTATAAATGGGAGCTAAACACATGGACAGAGATGGGAACAATAGACACTGGGGACAGGGGAGTGAGGGAGGAGCAAGGGCTGAAAAACTACCTATTAGGTATTATGCTCACTCCCTGGGCGACACGTTGAATCATAAAACCTCAGCATTGCCGGGCGCGGTGGCTCAAGCCTGTAATCCCAGCACTTTGGGAGGCCGAGACGGGCGGATCACGAGGTCAGGAGATCGAGACCATCCTGGCTAACCCGGTGAAACCCCGTCTCTACTAAAAAATACAAAAAACTAGCCGGGCGAGGTGGCGGGCGCCTATAGTCCCAGCTACTTGGGAGGCTGAGGTAGGAGAATGGCGTAAACCCGGGAGGCGGAGCTTGCAGTGAGCTGAGATCCGGCCACTGCACTCCAGCCTGGGCGACAGAGCGAGACTCAGTCTCAAAAAAAAAAAAAAAAAACCTCAGCATCACATGATACACCCACATAACAAACCTGCACATGTACCCCCATCCCCTGAATCTAAAATAAAAGTTGAAATTAAAAAAGAAAAAAAAATGGCTGGGCACGGTGACTCATGCCTGTAGTCCTAGCACTTTGGGAGGCTGAGGTGGATGGATCACCTGAGGTTAGGAGTTCAAGACCGGCCTGATCAACATGATGAAACCCCGTCTCTACTAAAAATACAAAAGTTGGCCGGGCGCAATGGCTCACGCCTGTAATCCCAGCACTTTGGGCGGCCGAGGAGGGAGGATCATGAGGTCAGGAGATCGAGATCATCCTGGCTAACATGGTGAAACTAAAAATACAAAAAATTAGCCAGGTGAGGTGGCGGGTGCCTGTAGTCCCAGCTACTCGGAAAGCTGAGGCAGGAGAATCGCTTGTACCCGGGAAGCAGAGGTTGCAGTGAGCCAAGATCGCGCCACTGCACTCCAGCATGGGTGAGAGAGCTAGATTCCATCTCAAAACCAAATAAACAAACAAACAAAATACAAAAATTAGCTGGGCGTGGTGGCAGGCGCCTGTAATCCCAGCTATTCGGGAGACTGAGGCAGGAGAATCGCTTGAACTGGAGAAGCGGGGACTGCAGTGAGCCGAGATTGCACCACTGCATTCCTGCCTGGGCAACAAGAGTGAAACTGTCTCAGAAAAAAAAAGAAAAGAAAAAATGAAGAAAAAGCAGTCCTCCCCACTTTGACATGAGAACCCCTTATGGAAATCAGTTCTGATTCTGAGCCTGACAATTCCAAGAACAGAATCAATAAACCTAAGCCAATCTAAGGAGTCACCAGCAACTGTCAAGGGCCTCATAAGCAACCAAGGATGTATCTCAGCTGCTGCTATGCACGTCAGGAAAGAGCACTGGCACTGGCACAGCACGTGTTTTCCATGGAACCTGGCAAGCCAGGCCTCTGTTCTATTAATAACTGAATTTAAAACCCAAGATCAACTGAAAGGAAAAAACACCCCACCAGGATCCTGAGTGATTCACACAGTTGCCTAGAGAAGCCCATAGGCACAAATCAAATTCTGGTCCAGCAGACATCATTCTAGAGATTTCTTTCCTGATTATGTTCATGAATCTTAATATATTCAGACAATAAAAGCTCTTCTCCAAAAAAGTCCTTTAAAATTAAAAAGGCAGAGAAAGTTTTCAGTGTACATTTTCAAAGACTTCTCAACCCATTTCTTAGCTTCAGATAAGGTGTTTCAGATTTTTCCTATTCCAACCCTGCAATACGATTTCATGGAAGGAAAATCCCAGTAAGTCAGCTCGCATATCATCAGACCCACAAATGCAGCCCCAAAGCAGCTCTGCCCGTGTGCGGAGGCAGACAGCCTGCAAAGCTGTCCAAGCCTCTGGACCACGTCCTCACCCGGGGCAACTGGTCCCACTGTTCTTTGTTCTTCATCTCTTCCTGCACTTCATGGATTCGCTTCAGAGACTCCAGACTTTCATCAAGCAAAAACGTCGTGTCGTTTATCAACATGTTTATATAGCGAACAAACTGCTTCCCGGAGCTGGAAAGGCAATTATATTGTGCATGGTCATACATCTCCCTGAAGCAAAACACCACTGCAAATCCCAGGGAACAGGCGCCTCCACCCACACTGCAACTATCTCACCCTAAAAGCCTGCCTACCCTGGCACAAGTCAGGCACTGTGGAATTCAAGGACTACCAAGCTTCTCTTTAGATTTTGTTAATCTTGTTTCTTTTTGAGACAGGGTTTTGCTCTGTCTCCCAGCCTGGAATGCAGTGGCACGATCACAGCTCACTGTATCCTCAACCTCCAGGGCTCAAGCAATCTTCCTGCCTCAGCCTCCTAAGTAGCTGGAACTACAGACACACGCCACCACGCCCAGCTAACTTTTGTATTTTTTGTAGAGACAGGGACTTATTATGGTGCCAGGACTGGTCTCAAACTCCTGGGCTCAAGTGTTCTTCCCATCTCAGCCTCCCAAAGTGTTGGGATTACAGAGATGAGCCACCGTACTTGGCCTGGATTTTTGTTATTCTTTTAAATTGTTTATGATAAGCTCATTCCAGTGGTGTTTGGAGCCATCTTGCATGGTTGATGACAGTCAAGTGCTAAATATTCCAGAATTTGATAACCAGATTCCCCTGGCACCTTAAATTGGGCAATGGAGGAAATAGCCACACCATGGAAAACCAGCAAATGCTGACTCCCCCACCCCGCTTCCCAGAGCAGGCTTACCTAGCTTACCTAGCTTACCCAGTTCACTCCCTCAGTGTTTTTAAGGAGAGAAAACACTGTCTTCAGACTAGAACAGGAAATACGCAGATACTCACCAATATACCAAGAAAAGGCAAATAATTAACCACATATAACAGATAAAACTACTGATATAGTTATTCCTTATCACAAAGACTGACACACTGAAGAAAAATTGGAACCTGTAATATTGATAAAGTGGGATATTAACTTACTTTAGAACCAGAAGCTTCCAATCTAAGGAACTGTTCTGCAAATCATGTTATAATGAGAATTTGTCGGTGAACTGAAATAGCTTGGCCTACCTCTGTTAGACTCTGGAGCTGCCAGATTCGTAGAGGAAAAAAGAAGCTACATTTCAGGGTCTACAACTGTGCAATTCGGGGGTGGTAAGCCATGCCTGGGGAAAAGAAGTTCCTGTGAACAGGGACAGGAGGCCTCAATCTCAGGAACATGGCAAGTTCAGGACAAGTGCTCCAATCAGCACCATTCAGACCAAGCCATGGGCCTGCCTCGTGTCCTAAGCTTGTGCCAGGCTTTAGCTGGAACACAATTCTGACCATAAGAGCAGTTTATGGAAACAAAAAGTTAAAGAATTTGCTCCACAGAAATCTATCTAGCAAATAGTTATTCCACTGGTAATATGTATATTATTGATTAGTAATTCGGTTAACAAGTATAGCTAGATTTGATCAAAGATCTAACATGGGTTGCAAAAGATCCAAGTAGATGGGATGAAATTATTATTTATTTATTTACTTATTTTTTTTTTGAGAGAGTCTCGCTCTGTCACCCAGGCTGGGGTGTAGTGGCGTGATCTTGGCTCACTGCAAGCTCTACCTCCCGGGTTCACACCATTCTCCTGCCTCAGCCTCCCGAGTAGCTGGGACTACAGGCGCCCGCCACCACGCCTGGCTAATTTTTTGTATTTTTAGTAGAGACGGGGTTTCACCATGTTAGCCAGGATGGTCTCAATCTCCTGACCTCGTGATCCGCCGGCCTCAGCCTCCCAAAGTGCTGGGATTACAGGCATGAGCCACTGCGCCCGGCCCTTAGATGGGATAAAATTTTTGAAGAATAACCCAAGAGTTCAGCATCTTCATCTCCCTTTTGTTTTTAGACACTGACAGATAATTTAGATGGGATTACTAATGTCCAGGTTTAAGCAGTCACTCAGCGTTCAGGTAGGTATATGAAAAGTCTTTAATTAAGGTTTACGGCCTTACCACAAAGAATGATACTTTAAATGACAGCTCTGACCTAATTGTTGCAAAATCTAAAGTCCTTCCAACGTTCAAGAACTAAGATTTCATTTCACTCATTTTGACAACTTCATTTAACACTGTCATCATAGAAACACCAAAAAAACACTTAACCCAACATCTCAGCATATTTATAGGATCTTTTCTTTTTTTTCTTTTTTTTTTTTTTTTTTTTTTTTTTTTTTGTTGAGACGGAGTCTCGCTCTGTCACCCAGGCTGGAGTGCAGTGGCCGGATCTCAGCTCACTGCAAGCTCCGCCTCCCGGGTTTACGCCATTCTCTCGCCTCAGCCTCCCAAGTAGCTGGGACTACAGGCGCCCGCCATCTCGCCCGGCTAATTTTTTGTATTTTTTTTTTTTAGTAGAGACGGGGTTTCACCGTGTTAGCCAGGATGGTCTCGATCTACTGACCTCGTGATCCTCCCGTCTCGGCCTCCCAAAGTGCTGGATTACAGGCTTGAGCCACCGCGCCCGGCCTCTTTTTTTTTTTTTTTTTCTGAGACGGAGTCTCGCTCTGTGGCCCAGGCTGGAGAGCACTGGCACAATCTCAGCTCACTGCAACCTCTGCCTCCCGGGTTCAAGCAATTCTCCTGCCTCAGCTTCCCAAGTAGCTGGGATAACAGGCGTGTGCCACCACACTCAGCTAATATTTTGTATTTTTAATAGAGATGAGGTTTCACCATGTTGGCCAGGCTGGTCTTGAACTCCTGACCTCAAGTGATCCGCCCTCCTCTGCCTTTCCCAAAGTGCTGGGATTACAGGCGTGAGCCACCACTCTCTGCCCTATAGGATCTTTGCTTGTGTACCACCTCCAAGGTATCTTGACAAATCTAAAATTCAGCAATATCTTGCAAGCAAAGCCATTTTAAAAATCCTGCCCACATTTAGTGGCACCTTGTGGTAAACTCAAAAGGAGTCTGAGACCACCAAGCAAGCAGTCCACCAGAACCCAGCTGTGTCAGCTTTGAAGCTGCAATCCTATCTGCGATTTGCAAGAAAGCAAGCTGTGACACAAGGGGCCCCATACTCACTTGAACTCCTCCATAAAGGTGCCATGGTGAGCTATGTTTTGCCAAAGGCTTTTAAAAATGGTGCTAATGTGATAGCGAATTGTGAACTTGTCATAAAACTCGCTGGTGGCTCCGGTATGCTCAACATCTAAAGAAGAAAGACAAAGGGACTGAGGGATATGTACTTTCTTACTTTCCAAATCCAGTTATTGCCCCAACAATGCCAGTGAGTGAAGGTAAATCTGCAAAATCAGAGAGCCGGTGAAATTTTGCACCTCTGCATGTAAGGCAGGACAGAAATTATAAGTTGCTTTTAAAGACAAAAGTTTCACAATGAAGATATGACAATGACACACCACCGAATGGAACGGGGCTAGGAAAACTCCCACCATTAGGACAGCGTCAACTTACCAACGACCAAAAGTTGAATTATCATACTCCCCCACCTAATTTTAAGTCATTAATTTACAGAAAATCTATGGCACCTCAAATGGACATCCTTCAGCAGATAAAAAGTTAGGTTTCATTTTATTGAGGGCCACGTACTTCTTAAATGTGTGTATGTATTGACCTTTTTTTTTAGACGGAGTCTCGCTCTGTGGCCCAGGCTGGAGTGCAGTGGCCGGATCTCAGCTCACTGCAAGCTCCGCCTCCCGGGTTTACGCCATTCTCCTGCCTCAGCCTCCCGAGTAGCTGGGACTACAGGCGCCCGCCACCTCGCCCAGCTAGTTTTTTGTATTTTTTTAGTAGAACGGGGTTTCACCGGGTTAGCCAGGATGGTCTCGATCTCCTGACCTCGTGATCCACCCGTCTCGGCCCCCCAAAGTGCTGGGATTACAGGCTTGAGGCACCACACCCGGCCTGACCATTTTTGGTGTTGAAAAAAAACCAATGTGTCTACCATCCCTATACCTACTAAAGAGGGATGAAAATCAAACTTGTTTGTCCAAATGGCAAAAGCTTAGGCATGAGAAATTTCAGAATTCATGGCAAATTTTAATTTATTATTATTATTATTTTTTGAGACGAGTCTCGTTGTCGCCAGGCTGGAGTGCAGTGGCACGATCTCAGCTTACTGCAACCTCTGCCTCCGGGTTCAAGCAATTCTCCTGTCTCAGCCTCCTGAGTAGCTGGGACTATAGGCGTGAGCCACCATGCCCAACTAATTTTTGTTATTTTTAATAGAGATGCGGCTTCACCATATTGGCCAAGATGGTCTCATCTCTTGGCCTCATGATCCTCCTACTTTGGCCTCCCAAAGTGCTGGGATTACAGGCGTGAGCTACCATGCCCGATTATTTTATTATTTTTTAGGAGACAGAGTCTTGCTCTATCGCCCAGGGTGAAGTGCAGTGGTGTGATCATGGCTCACTACAGCCTCAACCTCTCAGGCTCAAGTGATCCTCCCACCTCAGCTTCCCAAGTAGGTGGGACTGGAGGTACATCCACCACGCCTGGCTTATTTTTTATGGCCAGGTGTGGTGGCTCACGCCTATAATCCCAGCACTTTGGGAGGCTGAGGCAGGCAAATACTTGAGGCCAGGAGTTCAAAACCAGCCTGGCCAACATAGCAAAACCCTGCCTCTACTATTGATAAAAATACAAAAACTAGGTGGGCATGGTGGTGTGTGCCCATAATTCCAGCTACTCGGGAGGGTGAAGCAGGAGAATTGCTTGAATCCAGATATAGAGATCCAGATACAGAGGATGCAGTGAGCCAAGGTCATGCCACTGCACTCCAGCCTGGGCGACAGAGCAAGACTCCATCTCAAAAACATTTTTTTCATTTTTATTTTTTTTACAGATAGGGTCTATGTTGCCCAGGTTGGTTCCAAATTCCTGGCCTCAAGTGATCCTCCCACCTCGTCCTTCCAAAGTACTGAGATTACAGGTGTGAGCCACTATACCTTGTCTTTGATATTTTCTATATTTTCCAAAGAACATATTTTTGTGTGTGTGACCAAAAAAGAAAACAGCTATTTAAAAATAAAAGAATAAGATAATTAACACCTATCATATTAAGATCTGAAAGTACTTATGTATATTCATTGAGTCAACCTTTCCTTAAAATAAACGAAATGTCATTTATTAATTGTATAAAAGTGTGAGCTACAGTGTGGCATGCTGACGTAAGGACAGCCTACAAGAGGAAGATCCCAGAGGACCAACCCAATGCCTCAAATCATCTAACATGCCCCTAATATCTGCACCAAATTCTGAATATAGTAGAGACTAAGTAAATGTTGTTAATTTATTATGTAACAATATGTATCTCAGCAGGGCCCCACATCTGTATTTCCAGCACTTTGGGAGGCCCAGGTGGGCAGATCACTTGAGCTCAGGAGTTTGGGACCAGCCTGATGAACATGGTGAAACCCCGTCTCTACAAAAACTACAAAAATTAGCCAGGTGTGGTGGCACATGCCTGTAGTCCCAGCTGCTTGGGAGGCTGAGATAGGAGGATCACTTGAGCCCGGGAGGTCAAGAGTGCGTGGAGCTGTAATTGTGCCACTGCACTCTAGCGTAGATGACAGAGCAAGACCCTACCTCAAAAAAAAAAAAAAAAGGAAAGGAAATGAAACAATATACATTTCTCCTAACATTTTCTTTTCTGCTTATTTACTTGTACTGTTCCATCAAAATCATACCAGCCCAAGTTCTAATTCCCAGGTCCTTGTTCCAGAAGGCCATAAGTGGACTAGACTTGTGTTAAACCTCTCTCTCCTCCCCTCTGGTATTCTTGCTGCCTTCTTTTTTTTTTTTTTTTGAGATGGAGTCTCTGTAGCCCAGGCTGGAGTAAAGTGGCAAGATCTTGGCTCACTGCAACCTCCACCTCCCAGGTCCTGGTTCCAGCAATTCCCCTGCCTCAGCCTCCCAAGTAGCTGGCATTACAGGTCTCCGCCACCACACCCAGATAATCTTTTGTATTTTTAGTAGAGACGGGGTTTCACCATGTTGGCCAGGCTGGTCTCTAACTCCTGGCCTCAAGTGATTCACCCATCTCGGACTCCCAAAGTGCTAGGACTACAGGTGTGAGCCACCACGCCCAGCCTAACTTGAGCATTTTCTAAGCTAAAATACTATCTGTGTGGTGTAAGAGGAGCTTGTTCCACATACTGATCTTATGTGTGGCAACTCTAATTTATATCTGAGAGTCCCATCTGCTTCGGGACCAGGACCTAATCAGCCAGGTCTTCACATGGAGGCGATGAGCACTGGGGACTATGCCTGTGATTCCTCCCTTGGGGGTACCCTCACACCAGTCCCTTAGTAGCTGTAGTAGTCAGGGGCACCTGTGCTAAAGGGCATCTGCGAGGTTGCTGCCACTTGCTAGCCACTGACCTTCAGCAAGCTTCTTGACCCTTTTAAGCTTCAGTTTCCTCATTTGTAAAGTGGAGGTATTTATAGTACTATCTTTAGGGCTGCTGTGGGGATTAAGTGAAAGGATTAGTAAGCATTCAATGAGTGGTGGCTATTGTTAGTACAGATGTCATCCATCCATGACTACAGAGGTGGTCCAGGCCAGAGGGCACACATGGCAAAGACGAAAGAGAGAACAACCCCCACCCATCACCTTCTGGAACATTCCCAGCAGGCCTCCACTAGGCCCAGCACGGGTCTCATAGGCAACAGGCCCAGTTCTGTTGTGTGTACATACACACACACACACACACACACACACACACACACACACTCTCTCTCTCTCTCTCTCTCTCTCTCATTCTCTCTTTATCCTGAAGCCACACTGACAGGCCCAGAACACTGACTACAAACTAAATTTAACTAAAATTGTTTTATCTTTACTACTAACAACACACGTTTACTGTAGAAAAATTAAGAAGTTCAGATAATAAAATAAAAATAAAAACTATTTATAATGCTACCATTCAAAAATAACCAATGTACTGTTAATATTTTGGTATATGTCCTTCCCTACATTCTTTTTTTTTTTTTTTTTTTTTTTTTGAGACAGAGATTTGCTCTTGTCACCCAGGCTGGAGTGCAATGGCATGATCGTGGCTCACTGCAACCTCTTCCTCCCTGATTCAAGCGATTCTTCTGCCTTAGACTCCACAGAAGTTGGGACTACAGGTGTGCACCACTATGACTGGCTAAATTTTTTTGTATTTTTAGTAGAGACAGAGTTTCACCATTTTGGCCAGGCTCAGCCTCCATCTCCTGACCTCAGGTGATCCTCCTGCCTCAGCCTCCCAAAGTGCTGGCATTACAGATGAGAGCCACCAAGCCCGGCCTTTTTTTTTTTCTTTTCTTTTTTATTTTTTTCTAATATAAATGTGAACACAGTGTTTCATTTTCTTGACTTTTTGTTGCTAAACCACTTAACATAAATAACACATTATTTTTTATGACTCACATAGGTCCACTTTATGGATAACGTACAACTTTTTATGTACAACTGGCAGAAATTTCAGTCATGATTTTTTTTTTTTTCAAGACGGAGTCTCACTCTGTTGCCCAGGCTGGAGTGCAGTGGTGCCATCTCGGCTCATTGCAATCTCTGCTGGGATTACAGGTGCTTGCCACCATACCCAACTAATTTTTGTAGTTTTAGTAGAAACGGGGTTTTACCATGTTGGCCAGGCTAGTCTTGAACTCCTGACCTCAAGTGATCTGCCCACCTTGGCCTCCCAAAGTGCTGGGATTACAGGATTGAGCCACCAAGCCCGGCCAGTTGTTTTTCTTGTTTTCACTACACTGCATTATAAATAATGTTGTGGAGAACATCACTTACAAATATTCATAATTATTTCCACAGAATAAATTTCCAGAAATTAAATTCTTATGTCACAGTATAGCTAGTCAGCTATTGTCCCATAGCTCCAAACCCACTCTTTTAGTTTTTTAGATCCCGGCTAACTGCAACCTCCGCCTCCCGAGTTCAAGCGATTCTCCTGCCTCAGCTTCCCAAGTTGCTGGGATTACACGTATGCACCACCACACCTGGCTAGGGATTACACGTATGCACCACCACACCTGGCTAATTGTTTTTTTTTTTTGAGATGAAGTCTTGCTCTGTCGCCAGGCTGAAGCGCAGTGGCGCGATCTCGGCTCACTGCAACCTCCGCCTCCCGGGTTCAAGAGATTCTCTTGCCTCAGCCTCCCGAGTAGCTGGGACTACAGGTGTGCGCCACCACGTCCAGCTAATTTTTGCTTTTAGGATGGAGTTTCGCTCTTGTTGCCCAGGCTGGATTACAATGGCTCAGTCTTGGCTCACCACAACCTCTGCCTCATGGGTTCAAGTGATTCTCCTGCCTCAGCCTCCTGAGTAGCTGGGATTATAGGCATGTGCCACCATGCCAGGCTAATTTTGTATTTTTAGTAGAGACAGGGTTTCACCATGTTGGTCAGGCTGGTTTCGAAATCCCGACCTCGGGTGATTCACCTGCCTCAGCCTCCGAAAGTGCTGGGATTACAGCATGAGCCACCATGCCAGGCCTAATTTTTGTATTTTTAGTAGAGACAGGGTTTCACCATGTTGGCGAGGATTGTCTCAATCTCTTGACCTTGCGATCCGCCCACCTCAGTCTCCCAAAATGCTGGGATTACAGGCGTGAACCACTGCACCTGGCCTAACTTTTTATTTTTAGTAGATACTAGGATTCACCATGTTGGCTAGACTGGTCTCCAACTCCTGACCTCAGGTGATCCCCCGGCCTTGGCCTCCCAAAGTGCTGGGATTATAAGTGTGAGCTACCGTGCCCGGCCGAAACCCAGTCTTTTTATTTTATTTATTTATTTTTTTTAGAGACAGGGTCTTGTCCTGTTTCCCAGGCTGGAATGCAGCAACAAGATCACAGCTCACTGCAGCCTTTAACTCCTGGGCTCAAGCCTTCCTCCCACCTCAGCCTCCTTAGTAGCTGGGACAACAGGCATCTAATTTTTAAATTTTTCATAGAGGTGGGGTCTCGTCATGTTGCCCAGGCTGGTCTACAACTCCTGAGCTCAAGCATTCCTCCCACCTTGGCCTCCTAAAGTGCTGGGATTATTCGCTGGAGCCACCATGCGTGGCCCACATGCACTCTTTGCAGTTGGCTCTGTGATTCTGGGGCTGGCACTGCAGAATCTTTCCTTTGGCAGCCTGCTCTCTCTAGGGTTGCCAATAGGAGGTGCTGCAGGAGAACTGGAAAACTGAAGGAGAAACAAGGGATTTAGGACCTTGTACTTACTGTCAGTGGTAGCAGTTGGTTCCAGTTTTCAGCTTTGTCTCGTACCCCCAGAGCTAGCAACTGTGCACACCGAGACAACAGCACCAACTGGCCAAGGGCCTTCCACAGAGGACTGGGTCCTAGCTCTGTCCAAGCCCTCATCAGGGCAGCTGGGTTCTGAGATCCCCAGGCTCTTCCCTTGGGTCCCCAGACTGAGGGACAGATGTAGAGGATGGCTACTTCTTGCACCTTTTATCTGTTACCAATTTTAAAAAAGTGTTTTTTTTTTTTTTTTTTTGCTGCTTCAGTCTTCCTATATATATATATATATATATATATTTTTTTTTTTTTTTTTTTTTCTGAGACGGAGTCTCGCCCTGTCTCCTAGGCTGGAGCACACTGGCATGATCTTGGCTCACTGCAATCTCTGCCTCCTAGGTTCAAGCGATTCTCGTGCCTCAGCCTCCTGAGTAGCTGGGAAGACAGGTGTCGCCACCACGCCCAGCTAATTTTTGTATTTTTAGTAGAGATGGGGCTTCTCCATGTTGGCCAGGCTGGTCTCAAATTCCCGATCTCAGGTCATCCACCCTCCAAAGTGCTGGGATTACAGGCGTGAGCCACCGCGCCCGGCCGTAAAAGCATTTTTAAGGCTCTTGGTGTGGGCTGCTAAATTGCCTTTTAGAAAGGCTTTAAATTTACATTGTCATGGGAGTTTCATAGCACGAAATCTGCACACTGGTATAGGGTAGATTAAGCAGGTTTTTTGCAGGTTAGCTTACTTCTCTACAACCATGTTTGCACCAGAAATTTTCCACTTAAGAAATAAATTTGACAGATGAAAAGGTTTTTTTTTTTTTTTTGAGACGGAGTCTCATTTGCTCGCTCAGGCTGGAGTACAGTGGCAGGAATTCGGCTCACTGCAACCTCCGCCTCCCGGGTTCAAGCGATTCTCCTCACTCAACCTCCCTGGGACTACAGGTGCCCGCCACCATGCCTGGCTAATTTTTTTTTGTATTTTTAGTAGAGACGAGGTTTCACCATACTGGCCAGGCTGGTCTTGAACTCCTGACCTTGTGATCCACCCGCCTCGGCCTCCCAAAGTGCTGGGATTACAGGAGTCAGCCACCGTACCCGGCCCAAGAATATGCATTTTTAACAAGCTCCCTGTTATACCCACACTTTGGAAACTGGGTTATAGGATAGTGTTAAAAAACAAATGCTTTCAGTTCAAAGGTAAAATGAACCAGATAATTCCATTCAGATAACACTACCAACTTGTACTGTTGATACCAACTGGGTCTTGGTGTTAATCATCTGACTTTCGATGGTTCCTGCTGAATCATCAGAGACCAGTAGGTGAAATGGTTGTCCTAGTCCCAAGTACTCAGGGCAAGGCGAACCGGAAGTACATCCTCTGCAGGTCACAGGTTAGTTGGTTATACACAGACGTAGCAGGATATTAGGTAACAGACTTAGACCTTGCCTAAGTGTAGCACATGGCAGGCCATGTGTGTTCCAGCAACCTACCTGTATAAAACTTCATCAGGGAAGGTACCAACAACTTGGTGGAGAGAGGATGGTTCTCAATCATTTCAAAAAACTTCTGGGTTCGCGGCTGAACAGCAGGGTTGGTCATAAACATGACTTCTACCAGTTTGGCCACCAAATATGGGTTTCGGATGTAGTTCTGGTTGCACAACATCACAACAAGGAACATCACAATATCCTGAGTACAGGGCTCATAGAGCGCCTGGGGAGAGTATCTGAATAGAGGCAAGAAGAGCAAGAAAGCGACTACTGAGAAACTCACCTTGGGTGAGGGCTGGTGTCAGCTGCGTGAGGAGGGGAAGGCAGGATAAATAGGTTTAGGAATGCCCTTGAACTCGTTCAGTTTACAGTGACTTTCTTTTTTTTTTTTTTGAGATGGAGCCTCGCTCTGTCACCCAGGCTGGAGTGCAGTGGCACGATTTCGGCTCACTGCAAGCTCACCCTCCCAAGTTCAAGCGATTCTCCTGCCTCAGCCTCCTGAGTAGCTGGGACTACAGGTGCCTGCCACCATGCCCAGCTGATTTTTGTAATTTTAGTACAGACGGGGTTTCACCATGTTGGCCAGGATGGTCTCGATCTTTTGACCTCGTGATTCACCCGCCTTGGCCTCCCAAAGTGCTGGGATTACAGACATGAGCCACTGCACCCAGCCTATAGTGACTATTTATACTGTAACAAGACAGATTTAAAACCAAACGTGGTTACTTGGCTATAGCATGTCATATTAATGACAAATGAAACTTATGATTAAATCAGATAAGCTTCACAAAAGATCATCACTACCAAAACATCATAAGAATTTTGATAGTGATTTGTTTAATCTCTGTTGAAAATGAGAATAAATGAAATTTTTCAAATAGGTGTCTTTTGTATCACTGTGCGTAGAACAAATTTTAAAATGTGACTTGAGTTGCTTAAATTCTGAGGTTGGTTTTTTTTAACAAATAAACCATGCTTTTGAGTCACTTTTTAAATTTTGTACCAATTAAAATCACGTGTCACCAATGATTTGGGTTTTTTTTTTTTTTTTTTGAGGCAGAGTCTCGCTCTGTCGCCCAGACTGGAGTGCAGTGGCGCAATCTCGGCTCACTGCAAGCTCCGCCTCCCGGGTTCACGCCATCCTCCTGCCTCAGCCTCCCGAGTAGCTGGGACTACAGGCGCCCGCCACCTCGCCCGGCTAGTTTTTTGTATTTTTAGTAGAGACGGGGTTTCACCATGTTAGCCAGGATGGTCTCGATCTCCTGACCTCGTGATCCGCCCGTCTCGGCCTCCCAAAGTGCTGGGATTACAGGCTTGAGCCACCGCGCCCGGCCGATTTGGGTTTTTTTTGTGTGTTGCCCAGGCTGGAGTGTAGTGGCATGATCGCCACTCACTGCAACTTCTGCCTCTATTTGGGCATTTTTTTAAAGGTAGCTTTTTTGACAGCAATATAACTTGCTCCATTTAGTTTTGGCTCTTATTTTATTATTTTTTTATTTTTTATTTTTTTTGAGACGGAGTCTCGCTCTGTCACCCAGGCTGGAGTACAGTGGCTGGATCTCAGCTCCGCCTCCCGGGTTTACGCCATTCTCCTGCCTCAGCCTCCCGAGTAGCTGGGACTACAGGCGCCCGCCACCTCGCCCAGCTAGTTTTTTGTATTTTTTAGTAGAGACAGGGTTTCACCAGGTTAGCCAGGATGGTCTCGATCTCCTGACCTCGTGATCTGCCCGTCTCGGCCTCCCAAAGTGCTGGGATTACAGGCTTGAGCCACCGCGCCCGGCCTTTGGCTCTTATTTTAAAATCATTTATACTAATTTTGTTTTTTTCCATTATTTGTTACAAAACTTTCACAATTTGTATTCTGTGACTGGGGACCTATACTATTTATTTATTTATTTTTAAAGAGATGCAGATTTGCTACATTGCCCAGACTGGTCTTGAACTAGGCTCGAGCAATCCTCCCGCATGTCTGGGACTACAAGCGTGAGCCACAGTGCCCAGCGTGACTTTGACTTTTCACAGTAGACGTCACATACCACTCCCTCAGCTAATACCACTCCCTCAGCTAGCCATAGGTGCTATCATGGTGCCAAGGGATTGAAATTGTAATTCTTCTAACCTGTAATGTTTTAGAAAGAAAATGTTAATTTGATAAACCAAATAAGGATTTGAAAAAAAAATTAAAACCCTACAGTATCAGTTGTAAATTCAAACCAACTTTTGGTAAGCATTCTCCAATTTTACAATTGAGACAAATTTTAGTACAAAATGTAGATGTGGATATTTCTGGGTTTGGGATGTTCATTCAGACATTTATAAACTGCTCTTTCTGTTGCTCAGAAACACATATTCAACTATTAGAAATTCAACTCAATTTTCACAGAATACATTATCTGCACTGTTAATCTTGCCTCTGTCTTTGAGATATTATTCGAATTGGACTGGTGCCACAGTTGGATTTATTTTTTGCAGTCTCTAGGCAGCGTTCAGTAACAACAGTTACATCAAATTTCAGGCATGAAATGGAGGCTTGCAACACAGCTCAGAATACTATAGTATTATGCATAAAAACATATTAGAACTATGTAAAATATTAAAGGCACTTACTGTACAATAAAAAATAAAAATTCTGCAACATCTTCTACATAAAACTCAGGCAATGCTGCAAATACCTTGGGGACATCTGAATTTAAAGGCAGCGTTATACTGTCAAAGAGAAAAAAAACACAATTTATAAAATGAAATTATGGTACATTAAACTACAAAGAGTATTACATTACCGTCAAATAAGTATTTCATTTGGAGAAAAAATTCATTCTGTAATATAACTATGTAACAAATACACAGGCAAAGAAACTACAACCAGAAGTGAACAGGGAATGATGAAGACAGTACATATGCAAGGGTATACGTGAAATGTTTTCCTTTTCTTGATTTCTTTTTTTTCTCCCCTGAGACGGAGTCTCACTCTGGCACCCAGGCTGGAGTGCAGTGGCGCAATCTCGGCTCACTGCAACCTCCGCCTCCCAGATTCAATAGATTCTCATGTCTCAGCCTCCTGAATAGCTGAGATTACAGAGATTATAGGCACGCGCGTGCCACCATACCTGGCTAATTTTTGTATTTTCAATAGAAACAAGGTTTCACCATGTTGGACAGGCTGGTCTCAAACTCCTGACCTCAACTGATCCACCTGCCTTGGCTTCCCAAAGTGCTGGGATTACAGGTGTGAGCCACCACACCCAGCCCTTCTCTTGATTTCTTTTTTTTTTAGATGGAGTCTCACCCTGTCACCCAGGTTGGAGTGCAGTGACGCGATCTCAGCTCACTGCAACCTCTGCCTCCAGGGTTCAAGCAATTTTTGTGCCTCAGGCTCCCGAGTAGCTGGGATTACAGGCACTTGCCACCACACCTGGCTAATTTTTGTATTTTTAGTAGAGACGGGGTTTCACCATGTTGGTCAGGCTGGTCTCGAACTCCTGACCTCAAGTGATCTGCCTGCCTTGGCCTCCCAAAGTACTGGGATTACAGCTGTGAGCCACCACGCCCGGCCTTCTTGATTTCTCATTAAGGTTAATGCAATAAATAAAATGGGAAGGAAATAAAAAGGTCATATTTGGTCATTTTGTGCAACTCAAACTATCTGAGACAACCGAGCTACATATGTTTTTTGTTTTTGTTTTTTTCTTTGAGACAGAGTCTTGCTCTGTTGCCCAGGCTGGAGTGCAGTGGTGCAATCTTGGCTCACTGCAACCTCTGCCTCCTGGGTTTAAGCAATTCTTGCGCCTCAGCCTCCTGAATAGCTGGGATTACAGGCGTCTGCCACCACACCTGGCTAATTTTTGTATTTTTAGTAGAGATGGGGTTTCGCCATGTTGGCCAGGCTGGTCTCAGACTCCTGACATCAAGTGATCCACCTGCCTTGGCCTCCCAAAGTACTGGGATTACAGACGTGAGCTACGGCGCCCGGCCTTCTTGATTTCTTGTTAAGGTTAATGCAATAAGTAAAATGGGAAGGAAATAAAATGGTCATATTTGGTCGTTTTGTGCAACCCAAACTGTCTGAGACAACGAGCTACACGTTTTCTTTTTTCTTTTTTTTTTTGAGACAGAGTCTTGCTCTGTCACCCAGGCTGGAGTGCAGTGGCGTGATCTCAGCTCACTGCAAGCTCTGCCTCCCAGGTTCACACCATTCTTCTGCCTCCGCCTCCCGAGTAGCTGGGACCGCAGGCACCCGCCACTGCGCCCGGCTAATTTTTTGTATTTTTAGTAGAGACAGGGTTTCACGGTGTTAGCCAGGATGGTCTTGATCTCCTGACCATGTGATCCACCTGCCTCGGCCTCCCAAAGTGCTGGGATTACAGGCACGAGCCACCGCACCCGGCTTACACACATATTTTAAATAATATTTTCCATATCTTCACAGATCTTGGGCCAATCTCACCAACATCAGTGAACCAGAGACTTCATAACAGTAAAATAATAATAATAATAAATAAAAGAAAAATGGTTGACTGGAGGAGATGACCAGTTGATCTTGGTGTTGATCACCAAGTGATCAACAATGTTCTTAGCTCACTCTCTGAATTAGCTGGGTATTCCTGGACCCAGTGCTTAGGAGGGCCTAATATTATCTCCAGCTTTTGGCTTCCAATTTATAGATTTCTCGATCAATCAATCAAAGACTTTATAGCAAATTTTAAAGAAAACTTGTCAAAATTAAAATAACAGGTGTTGACATTCACCTACTGTTGTAACTAATCACAGGGAAAACACCTATCAATATAACTACATAATCCATATAAATGCAATCTGGAAACTGAGAGGTGAATTCTCTTTTTTTTTGAGTCTTGCTCTGTTGCCCAGGCTGGAGTGCAGTAGCACCATCGTGGCTCACTGCAACCTCCGCCTCCCGGGTTCAAACGATTCTCATGCTTCAGCCTCCTGAGTAGCTGTGACTACAGGCATCTGCCACCACGCCCGGCTAATTTTTGTATTTTTAGTAGAGACAGGGTTTCGCCATGTTGGCCAGGCTGGTCTTGAACTTCTGACCTCAAGTTATCCGTCCGCCTCAGCCTCCCAAAGTGCTGGGATTATAGGCGTGAGCCACCACGCCTTGCCGAGAAGTGAATTCTTGATAAAGAAAGGGTTTTGGTTTTAGTTATCAACTTTGAAGGACAATAAAGACAACATAGCCCAGCCAAGGAGGGACGAGGGAAACAGGAAGAAGCACACTCACTCGGGATATGCGGGGTCCAGGATGCGGAGCAGCAGCTGAATGAGAAGGCCATAAAAATTCAGACATCTTCTCAGGAAGCTCTCGTCAAGTAGGCCAGCATCAGCACAGGCCTTGCACCGTACCAGTTTCTGTGGAAGCAGGGATGCCCCCACCCAAAGATCAGTCAGTAGCTAAGTCCCTGCAGGGGGACTGGGCAGGGACTGGGGTCCGGAGATGGGAAGTGTGGGTTCCAGAGCTTCTAGAGCTTCATCTCTAACTAGCTATAAGATGCTGGTTGTGTCTCAAGATCTTTTTCCTGAGAAAAACAAAGGCATGGCAAGCACACCACTGGGGACCACCAGGTCTAGCACACAGTTAAAGCTCAAAATGGTGAGTTACAAGGGTCACAAGCAAATAACTTGATGAGGAGAGGGTGGTGACAGGGGAGGCTCTTTTGTCAGGGCGGTTAGTGGGAAAAAGCCACACAATCTGTGTTTGAATTCCAGCGCCACCTCTTATGAGCTGCCCTTGGGCAAAATGCTGTCCACTAAGGATGGAATTCCTACCTAGAGGCCTGTTGATAGAATTACACACACATGCATACACACACTGACGTATACATTTAAGCAGTTTTTTTGTTTTTGTTTTTTGAGACAGTCTTGCTCTGTTGCCCAGGCTGAAGTTTAGTGGCGCGATCTTGGCTGACTGCAACCTCCGCCTGCCAGGTTCAAACAATTCTCCTGCCTCAGCCTCCCAAGTAGCTGGGATTACAGGTGCCCACCATCATGCCTGGCTAATTTATTGTATTTTTAGTAGGGATGGGGTTTCACCATGTCGGCCAGGCTGGTCTCGAACTCCTGACCTCAGGTGATCTGCCCGCCTCGGCCTCCCAAAGTGCAGGGATTACAGGTGTGAGCCACCATGCCTGGCAATTTAAGCAGTTTATAGACCCCCTTGAAACACATCTGTGGACTGCTTAGGGGGACCCACAGACCCCAGATAAGGGCCCCTGGTTAACTGTGTATCTTGAAGAAGTCTAGTCTATTAGTAAATAAAACTGAAATCTTAACTTGTACTAGAAAGCTATGTCAGGTAAACTTTCCACATATTATCCTACTATTCAACAGAATGCATGACCAGCTAACATTCAGGTTTATAAGTGGAACATGAATAGAAGAAAAATGAATAAATTTGCTATCTATGCTTTATTTGTACAATGTCAGCTGGCATATGTTTTTAGCTATGTCTCACCAGCAAGAATATTCCCTTCTATAGTTAGGTTTTGTGTGATGAATCATTTTCAATTAAAAAGGAAGAATGAGGGGCAAAGGAAAGAGATCTTTCCACTACCACAGATGCGCTTTGTCAAATACCCTGAAAATGCATGGCTGGATACACTGGAGTGTGCGTGAGTGTTGGGGTGGGGGGTGGGAGACAGCAGGTGAGGAGGGCCTTGCATGAGGCAGGGAAGGGGAGGTGACGTGTTAAACTAAGAATCATAAAACCCATTAAGAATTTATAGTCACAGCAGAAGCGTATCTATCCATATTCTGTCCTAAGATTGAAATCATTATATACAGATATAAGTAAGATATCAACAAGTTTTAAAATGTACTATTTTTTTTTTTTTTTTGAGACGGAGTCTTGCTCTGTCTCCTGGGCTGGGGTGCAGTGGCCGGATCTCAGCTCACTGCAAGCTCCGCCTCCCGGGTTTATGCCATTCTCCTGCCTCAGCCTCCGGAGTAGCTGGGACTACAGGCGCCCGCCACCTCGCCCGGCTAGTTTTTTGCATTTTAGTAGAGACGAGGTTTCACCGTGTTAGCCAGGATGGTCTCGATCTCCTGACCTCGTGATCCGCCCATCTCGGCCTCCCAAAGTGCTGGGATTACAGGCTTGAGCCACCGCGCCCGGCCTAAAATGTACTATTTTATCGGAAGGGAAAAGAATAACGAAGAAAAAGTAAGGACACTAAACTGCTCACTCAAGGAATATATTCTGTTGGGAAAATTATCATTATGAGGCTGGTCTATAATTATTCCACTTAACTATACAAACCTTAAGCTGAGTTTTACAGCGCTTCAGCATTTCGCGGTGTCTAGTTGCCAGTGGGGAATCTTTCCATTGGCTTTCATTATTTTTCAAATCTTCTACAGTTCTGAAATCAAAGACTAACAGTCAAATGAAAGAAAACAGCTGGATCCATCTTATCCATTCATCTCGCCCATTTCACTGACTCTCACACGCAGTTGTTTTCGCATTGTAACATCTTTTTTTTTTTTTTTTTTTGAGACAGAGTCTCGCTCTGTCGCCCAGGCTAGAGTGCTGTGGCCGGATCTCAGCTCACTGCAAGCTCCGCCTCCCGGGTTTACGCCATTCTCCTGCCTCAGCCTCCCGAGTAGCTGGGACTACAGGCGCCCGCCACCTCGCCCGGCTAGTTTTTTATATTTTTTAGTAGAGACGGGGTTTCACCGTGTTAGCCAGGATGGTCTCGATCTCCTGACCTCGTGATCCGCCCGTCTCGGCCTCCCAAAGTGCTGGGATTACAGGCTTGAGCCACCGCGCCCGGCCCGCATTGTAACATCTTAAAAATCAGAGTATATCTTACAACCAATGGCAAGTTATAATTTAATTGGCAGCATCTTTCTTTCTTTCTTTCTCTTTCTTTCTTTCTCTCTCTCTCTCTCTCCCTCCCTCCCTTCCTTCCTTCCTTCCAGAGTCTTGCTCTGTCACCAGGCTGGAGTGCGGTGGCGCAATCTCCGCACACTGCAACCTCCGCCTCCTGGGTTCAAGTGGTTCTCCTGCCTCAACCTCACAAGTAGCTGGGATTACAGGTGCCCATCACCACGTCCAGCTCATTTTTTGTATTTGTAGTAGAGACGGGGTTTCACTCTGTTGGCCAGGCTGGTCTCAAACTCCTGGCCTTGTGGTCTGCCTGCCCGGCCTCCCAAAGTGCTGGGATTACAGGCGTGACCTGCCGCGTCTGGGCATATTTTTCTTTTTTATTGGTTCCTAAAACAATGATGTGTCTTCAAATGGATGGCACTACAGATTTGGTGAAATATAATCTTTTTTGCTGCAAGAAAGTACATTGTTCCCTTATTTTTCTGGGAGGGAAAAAAAGAAGTCTCTTATGAAAATTCAAGGTTACTTTGCCTATTCAATTACCCAAAACAAACGGCTATTTTACTAACGGCCTCATCCTTTACAACTGTTCCCTCTGCTTGGAATGCTCTTCTCTGAGGTTATCTCTGGCTTTGCTCCTTCACTCCCTTCAGGTGTCTGCTCCAACACCACCTGTCTCTGCAGTAAAGGCTTCCCCATCACCTAATATGCTGCATATTTTAAAGACTGACTCAACATTATTTCAACCCCTTTCTATCATGACGTTGTGTGTCATACTAGAGTTTGCTAAATCTCCAAAAGTTACATTTCCTAGACTCCCCTCCTGCCAGCATTTCTGTAAGACCGAGTTTTCACCGAGATGAACCCTCCCTGAAGGCAGGGTGAGTACTGTGAAGTGACTGCGTGATTGCATGATCCTTCTGCAAGTACAGTGGTAGCGGGGTTTCGGCTGAAGCAGTGGCAGAGGCTGTGCTGTCAAGCTGACCTCCGAAGCAGCTTCCTTGTTCAAAGTATAGCTCTGGGAATCTTCTATTATAGCCATTCCAATGATTCAATAAACCAACTAGTTCCCCTTTCTGCTTATCCCAGAAGAATTGGCTTCTTTTGTCTACAACTGAAACATGAGTATGGTAGACAAAAGAATGGCTCCTCCAAAGTTGTCACATCTGAATCCTTCGAGGGAACCTGTGAACATATGATCTCACATGGCGAAAGGGACGTTGTAGATGTGATTAAGGGTATGGGCTTTGAGATGGGAAGATTATCTTGGATGATTTGGGACAGCCCAATATAATCACAAACGTCCTTCTAAGAGAAAAAAGGACTCAGAGACAGAGAAGGAGATGTGACAATGGGACAATGGAAGCAAAGGTCAGAGAGAGATGGAGATCTTGTTGCTGTCTTTTTTTTTTTTTTTTTTTTTTTTTTTGAGATGGAGTCTCGCTCTGTCGCCCAGGCTGGAGTGCAGTGGCCGGATCTCAGCTCACTGCAAGCTCCGCCTCCTGGGTTTACACCATTCTCCTGCCTCAGCCTCCAGAGTAGCTGGGACTACAGGCACCTGCCACCAAGCCCGGCTAACTTTTTGTATTTTTAGTAGAGACGAGGTTTCACCGTGTTAGCCAGGATGGTCTTGATCTCCTGACCTCATGATCCGCCTGCCTCGGCCTCCCAAAGTGTTGGGATTACAGGCCACCACAAGCCACCGCGCCTGGCCCTTCTTTTTTTTTTTTTTTTTTTTTAAGACTGAGTCTCACTTTATTGCCCAGGCTGGAGTGAAGTGGCATCATCTGACTCACTGCAACCTCTGCCTCCCAGGTTCAAGCGATTCTCCTGCCACAGCCTCCCAAGTAGCTGGGATTATAGGCACCTTCCACCAGGCCTGGCTAATTTTTGTATTTTTAGTAGAGATGGGGTTTCAACATGTTGGCCAGGCTGATCTCGAACTTCTGATCTCAAATGATCTGCCTGCCTCGGCCTCCCAAAGTGCTGGGATTACAGGCATGAGCCACTGTGCCTGGCCTTGTTTTTTGCTTTTTTGAGACAAGGTCTCTCACTCTGTCGCCCTGGAGTGCAGTGGCATGATCTCAGCTCATTGCAACCTTTGCTTCCCGGGTTCAAGCAATTCTTGCACCTCAGCCTCCTGAGTAGCAGGGACTACAAGGGTGTGTTACCATGCCTGGCTAATTTCTGTATTTTTTGGTAGAAAAGGGTTTCACCATGTTGACCAGGCTGGTCTCAAACTCCTGACTTCAAATGATCCACCCACCTCAGCCTCCCAAAGTGCTGGTATATACCAGGCAAGAGAAGGAGATCTAAAGATACTATGTTGCTAGCTTGAAAAATACAGTAAGGCAGTGTGGGGGTGGGGTGGGAGGTGGTGATGATGAGCAGAGGAACATAGGCAGCTTTTAGAAGATGGAAAAGGCAAAGGAGATTCTCCCCTAGAGCCTCCGGAGGGAATGCAACCTTGATCTTAAGACTTCTGTTTTTGAGACGGAGTCTCACTCTGTAGCCCAGGCTGGAGTGCAGTGGCGCAATGTCGGTTCACTGCGATCTCCGTCTCCCAGGTTCAAGAATTCTTGCCTCAGTCTCTTGAGTAGCTGGGACTATAGGCATGTATTACCATGCCCTGCTAATTTTTGTATTTTTAGTACAGAGGAGGTTTCACCATGTTGGCCGGGCTAGTCTCGAACTCTTGACCTCATGTGATCTGCCCACCTTGGCCCCCCAAAGTGTTGGGATTACAGGCGTGAGCCACTCTGCCTGGCCGATTTTAGGACTCCTGACCTTCAGAACTGTAAGATAGTAGTATGTGTTGTTTTAAGTGACTAAAGTTGTGGTAATTTGTTGCTGCACTCATAGGAAACTAAGATATTGACCTATATGGTTACTGGTATCACAAGAGTTTATAGGTAACAGGCCTTCACGAAAAAAATGGGTCTCTGGGGTCAGTTGTTTAATTGGGCTGGATGGTGAAGATACAATTATTATTTGAGGATGGAACACTGGTAGCCCAAGGCTCTGAGTAGAGAAACAGCTATATAAATGATCACTGGTGATCTGGAATGAGGAGGTGGAGTGGCTACCTCTAATTATGTTGCAGAGTTTATAGAAAAAAAAAAAAATGACAGGCTTCAGATTTTAAATTCTCATCTCAAGGAAATGTGAATGAACCAGGAAGTTTCTAAGACCACTGTCAAGGAGCAGCTCCAATTCTACAAATTACAGCACAGAAGAAATTAATAACTTTACTGGACCTCTTATCTCAAAGTTGAGGCAAAGACTGGGACCCAAAGAGTTCAAATGGAGCAGTCTGGGAGAACGAGCTGACTCCAACCTAAATCTTTAAATTCCTTGAGCCTTGCTTGCTGGCAGAAGCAGTTTCTATCATGACCTCATTGGAGGTAGTCATCTTGCAGGAATGCTATTTTGCCCTAGGTTCTATCCCATCATCTTTCATTGCTTCTAGAACCACAACTAGAATCAGATCAAGGACTGTCCTTATGGCCTTATTACAAAATTGGATGCAGGAGAAGCACACATTTGAAGAAAAAGAATGGCAAGATTTGTTAATGAGTTATGCTAGTTTTCTATTGCTGCTGTGAGAAGTTACCATAACCTCAGTGGCTCCAAACCACACAATTATAGTCTTAGAGTTCTGGAAGTCTAAAAGGGGTCAGCAGGGATGATTCTTTCTGGAGGCTCTAGGGGAAAACAAGTTTCCTCGCCTTTTCCAGCTTACAGAAGTTACCGATTGGCTCATGACTCCAAACCACTCCAACCTCTGCTTCCCCATCACATTCCATCTCTCCCTCTGACCCTCCTGATTCCCTCTTATGAAGACCTTTGCAATGACACTGGACCTACCCAGATAATCCAGGATAATCTCCCCAGCTCAAGATCATGAACCTGATACCACAACTGCAAAGTTCCTTTAATCAACTTAGGTAACATATTCACAGGTCGCGAGACCAGGATGTGGGCACCTTTGAGACATCATTATTCTACCTACCACATATGTACTGCAGAAACATGATGGTTATGTCGGGTTATGTATGGGAATGGATTCTGAGGATGCTTGATCAGCAAGAGAAGAAAATGCTGATATACTTCTATGTAGGGCTAAAATCACTGACATGATTATACCTACCAGAGACCCTGGATTCAGTATTATTCTGAGTAGAGAGAGGTTCATATTGTGCAACCAACTAGTTGACCGAAACTTTGAATTGACAATGACCTATACTGAATGAAGCTGTGTTGCCAAATATTCTTTGATCTAATTCAGAGGAAATGATTCAAAACTTAAAGAGCTTGGAAAATTAATTATTGGATTTACCATATGTGATTTGCTCAGATAATCCTCTTTCCAGTACACATACATACACCCCAACTATGTCCTAGAAGACACTTCTTATATCACAGCATTGAAAAATATACACATGAGGTGAACATGAATGTCTCTGGAAAGCACAATAAAGGCTATCTGTTGCAAGCCAGGAGCAAAGGTTCTAGATGGTTCCATTGAAATAGGACCCTCTAAAGCCAGTGGGAGTGATGGTATTCCAGGAGGTAATCCATCGGAGGATAAAGAAACAGATAAATCCACAATCATAGTTTGAAATTTTTTTTTTTTTTTTTTTTTTTTGGTTGAGACGGAGTCTCGCTGTTTTGCCCAGGCTGGAGTGCAGTGGCCGGATCTCAGCTCACTGCGAGCTCCGCCTCCCGGGTTTACGCCATTCTCCTGCCTCAGCCTCCCAAGTAGCTGGGACTACAGGCGCCCGCCACCTCGCCCGGCTAGTTTTTTGTATTTTTTTTAGTAGAGACGGGGTTTCACTGTGTTAGCCAGGATGGTCTCGATCTCCTGACCTCGTGATCCGCCCGTCTCGGCCTCCCAAAGTGCTGGGATTACAGGCTTGAGCCACCGCGCCCGGCCCATAGTTTGAAATTTTTATAAGCTTCTCCCAGTAATTGATATTATAAGCTGATAAAATCATTAGATATAAGGAAAACTTGAACAGAAAATTAACAAACTTGACCTAAATAATATACGTGGAACACTGTAAAAACAACACAGATAGCAGTCTTTTCAGGTCTACTAATGTAAAAGGCTACAAAGTAAGTCTCAATAAACTTCAAAAGACACAAATCACATATATTATATTTTATATATATAATATATTATGTTTTCTTACCATAATGGAATTTAGCTAGAAAACAATCAACAAAAGATACATAGACAAATACCCTAAGAACCTAGAATTTAAATAATATATTTTGAAATAACCCACAGGTTATATAAGAAAAAACAAAAATTAGAAAACATTTTGAACTGAGTAATAAGATATGATAAACCAAAAATGAGGGATGAAGCTAAGGTCACACTAAGAGGGAAATAAAATACTCTTAAATACACACATAAGTGAAAGAGTTGAAAGGGATGATCTAAATATCCATCTTAAGAGGCAGCAGAAAGCAAATTAAAATGGGCTGGGTGCGGTGGCTCAGGCCTGTAATCCCAGCAAGGCCTAGCTAGGCAGGCGGATCACCTGAGGTCAGGAGTTCAAGACCATCCTGACCAACATGGAGAAACCCTGTCTCTACTAAAAATACAAAACTAGCTGGGCGTGGTGGCACATGCCTGTAATCCCAGCTACTCAGGAGGCTGAGGCAGGAAAATCGCTTGAACCCAGGAGGTGGAGGTTGCGGTGAGCCAAGATTGCACCACTGCACTCCAGCCTGGGCAACAAGCCTCGACAACAAGAGCAAAACTCCTCTCAAAAAATAAAATAAATAAAAGCAGAAATAATAAGGATCTCACAGGCATTAAAATGATAAAAGGATATTATGAACAACTTCAGGCCAAAGCATTTTCAAACTTTAGAAAAACTGACACAAGATGTAATGAAAATCTAAATAGTCCTATATATGTTAACTGACTTCAATCCATAATTAAAAACATCCCCACACAGAAAACTCTTAAGCCCTGACAGCTTCATCACTGAATTTTTTCTGACATTTAAGGAAGAAACAACATAATTCTTACACAATAAACTTTCAGGGAACATAAAAAACAGGAAAATATTCTCCAGTCCCTTTTTATTTTTTTCTTTTGTTGACATGGAGTCTCACTCTCTTGCTCAGGCTGGAGTGCAGTGGCTCGGTCTTGGCTCACTACAACCTACGCCTCCCAGGTTCAAGCAATTTTCCTGCTATAGCGTCCCGAGTAGCTGGGATTACAGGCGTGCGCCAACCATGCCCGACTAAGTTTTGTATTTTTAGTAGAGACAGGTTTTCACTATGTTGGCCAGGCTAGCCTCCAACTCCTGACCTCAGGTGATCCGTCCACCTTGGCCTCCCAAAGTGCTGGGATGACAGGCGTAAGCCACTGCGCCCAGCCCCCAGTTTCTTCTATGAGGCAGCATAACCTTGATACCAAAATTTGAGATGCACTTAACAAGAAATGAAAATTATAGGTCAGGCTTTCTTTTGAACACATGCAAAAATCCTAAACAGAATATTAGCAAATTGTATATCCTATTAGATATAAAAACATTAATATAAAAGTTAAGTTTACTTGAGGAGTGAAAGACTGGTTTAATAACAGAAAACCAACTGATATAATTCAACCACATTAACAGAATAGAGGAGAAAAAAAGTCTAGTCTCCTCAACGGATATGGCAAAGCATTTAATAAAATTCAACTAGTGCTAAGGAAATTAACTATTGAAATAAAAGGAAATTTTCTTAATCTGGTAACTGAGGATACATAGAAAGCTTTCCTCCACTAACTGAAACAAGATGGAAATTTCAAGGTTATTTCTATTCAACATTGTACTAAAAATTACAGCCCAGGCACTAAGGCATGAAAAAAAAAGCATAAGAAATAAAATTGTCATCATTTGTAGACATGATTATGTGTAGAAAGTAAATCATAAAGAATCTGCAGGGTAACATTAGAATTAGTAAGTGATTTTAGGCCAGGCGTGATGGCTCACACCTGTAATTTCAGCACTTTGGGAGGCAGAGGTGGTTGGATCACCTGAGGTCAGGAATTTGAGACCAGCCTGACCAACGTGGCGAAACTCCGTCTCTACAAAAAATACAAAAAATTGGCCAGGCACAGTGGCTCACATCTGTAATCCTAGCACTTTGTGAGGCCAAGGTGGGTGGATCACCTGAGGTCAGCAGTTTGAGACCAGCCTGACCAATATGGTGAAACTCTGTCTCTACAAAAAATACAGAAAAATTAGCCAGGCATGGCAGTGTGCAGCTGTAGTCCCAGCTACTCACAAGGCTGAGACAGGAGAATTGCTTGAACCCAGGCAGTGGAGGTTGCAGTGAGCCGAGATCATGCCATTGGATTCCAGCCTGGATGGAGCAAGACTCCGTCAAAAAAAAAAAAAAAAAAAAAATTGGGCGTGGTGGTGCGCATCTGTAATCCCAGCTACTCGGAAAGCTGAAGCAGGAGAATTGCTTGAACCTGGCAGGCACAGGTTGCAGTGAGCTGGGATCGTACCACTGCACTCCAACCTGGGCAACAGAGCGAGACTCCATCTCAAAAAAATAAATAAATAAAAAAGAATTAGTAAGTGATTTAAGCAAGGTAGATACAGAGATATAAATATGATTCAGTTTCTCTCATAGCCAGACTACACAGGTTCTAGACCAAAAAGCAGAAGTGGTTTCATTATTCCAGATGACCTGCTCAAGAATATTTGCTCTGTGTTCCTGTGACTTCTGTTTGTTGGTGTTAGTACACAGCAAAAAATGCTTAGAGTAAGAAACATAACAATGGTGTTAATGAATTGGAAATCTGAGGCTGCTATTTGGCCATTTTGGACTCCTCATGGCACAGAACAAGCCAAAAAGAGAATTACACGTGGGCAGGAGTAAATGATCTTGGTTATCAAGGGAAACCATGGTTACTTTTTCACAGTCCAGGGAAGAAGGCGTATGTCTGAAACCCAGGGGACCCTTTAAACTTTTAAAGTTTAAAGTGCCTGCTGGTCATGTATGCCCAGCTGGAAAAGTTAATGGAAGTCTGTAGTAACCATAAACAGAGTGAAATACCCAGGGTTCAGAACTCTCAGAAATCAAGGTTTGGATCACTTCACCAGGTAAAGAACTCTGGACAACTGAGGAATGTGGATGTGGTGGTGGAGGCAGATAGAACACTATATAACGTACGTATCTCTCCCAACATTCAAAACTACTGTTCACAATGGAATTGCTTGCCCCTGACAAAAAAATGGTAACTCGGGCAATCCCAGGACACGGCATCATGGCACATACCTATTGAGCTCCCGGATAGCCCGGAGTCTGCGGATATAGCGGCGGCAGCTAGGCAGAATAGACAGGTGGTGAGCATGCAGGGTGAGAAAGAAGCACTCCGTAGGGAATTTCGGCTCAGAAAATGGAGGCTGATCGCCATCTAGGAAAAAGAACATCATTCCCTAAATAAAATCTATTACATGTCTCAATCAGAGAAAAAGCTCAATTCAGAAGAGAAAATTACATTTGAATTTTTATGAAGTTTAAAGATACATTTATTTATTTATTTATTTGAGCTGGAGTTTTGCCCTTGTCACCCAGGTAGAAGTGCAATGGCGCAGTCTTGGCTTACTGCAAATTCTGCCTCCCAGGTTCAAGTGATTCTCCTGCCTCAGCCTCCCTAGTAGCTGGGATTACAGGCATCTGCCACCACACCTGGCTACTTTTGCATTTTTAGGACAGACGAGGTTTCACCATGTTGGCCAGGCTGGTCTCGAACTCCTGACCTCAGGTAATCCACCCTCCTTGGCCTCTCAAAGTGCTGGGATTACAGGCATGAGCCACCATGCCTGGCCAGACGTTTAAGGATACTTTTGCAATTATAAACTTAAAACAATGCTACAAGAAGAAGAGAATTCTGTTAGCTCCATTCAAGGACCAGGTATTCTGTCCTACCTCATTAAATGTGTACATAGATGTCCATTACAATCTTTTTTTTTTTTTTGAGAGAGGGTCTTACTCTGTCACCTAGGCTGCAGGGCAGTGGTAAGACCACAGCTCACCGCAGCCTTGATTTCCTGGGCTCGGGCAATCCTCCTGCCTCAGTCTCCTGGGTGGCTGGGAACACAGGCATGTGTCACCATGCTGGGCTAATTTTTTTCTTTGTAGAGATGGGGTTTCCCTATTTTGCCCAGGCTGGTCTTGAACTCCTGGGCTCAAGCTATCCTCCCACCTCAGCCTCCAAAAGTTCTGGGATTATGGATGTGAGCCACCATTCCCAGCCCATCAACAATCTTTGGTGATGTTTCTTACTGATGTATAAAATCTCCGTTTTTCAATACAATACAGAAATATTTAAATCTCGAAATGGTATTAAATTATGTTAATAAACTACTGATTCTAGAGCCATTTCCCTGCATATTTCCTTTTTCTAATTTTTTTCTATTATAAGTAAAAGTACTACTGGGAGGATTTATGTAAACAAAATTATTCCTTTTTCCTCCAACTTTGGGAATATATCCTGAAAAGTAGAATTATTAAGAACAACAGTATTATAATTTTTTCTATGAATCACCAAAATTCACTTTAGACAGGTTAAATAAATTGGTGAAATGTCTCTACTTCTTCGAAAACTTACATTCTATTTCATTACTTTGGTTTCGGCTTGTTTATAGATATATTATGATAGCTCAAATGTTTTTTCAATTTGTGTCTTTTTTTTCTTTTTTGTTTTTTTGAGACGGAGTCTCGCTCTGTCGCCCAGGCTGGAGTGCAGTAGCTCAATCTCCGCTCACTGCAAGCTCCGCCTCCCAGGTTCATGCCATTCTCCTGCCTCACCCTCCCGAGTAGCTGGGACTACAGGCACCTGCCACCACGCCTGGCTAATTTTTTTTTTTAATATTTTTAGTAGAGACGGGTTTCACCGTGTTAGCCAAGATGGTCTCCATCTCCTGACCTCGTGATCCGCCCACCTCGGCCTCCCCAAAGTGCTGGGATTACAGGCATGAGCCACCGTGCCTCGCCTGTTTTTTTTTTTTTTTTTGAGACAGAGTCTCACTCTGTTGCCCAGGCTGGAGTGCAGTGGCAGGACTGTGGCTCACTGCAACCTCTGCCTCCTGGGTTCAAACGATTCTCCTGCCTCAGCCTCCTGAGTAGCTGGGATTACAGGAGCATACCACCAAACCTGCTAATTTTTGTATCTTTAGTAGAGACATGGTTTCACCATGGTGGTCAGGCTGGTCGTGAACTTCGGACCTCATGATCTGCCCACCTCAGCCTCCCAAAGTGCTCGGATTACAGGCGCACCACCATGTCCAGCTAACTTTGGTATTTTTAGTAAAGACAGGGTTTCACCATGTTAGTCAGGCTGGTCTTGAACTCCTGACCTTGTGACCCACCTGCCTCGGCCTCCCAAAGTGCTGGGATTACACATATGAGCCACCATGCTGGGCCTACTGTATTAATTTTTATTATGTTTCTCTATCTCATAAGTTCATTTTACGGTGAGGTAGTAACAATTTGTGAGGAATTACTAGCATGTAGGTAAGATAAAACACTAGCAGTGTTTTAATGACCGAGTCGTGAACACAGTACTCACAGAGTTCAGTCAGCCAGTCATTCACATCTTCCATCGTGGCATTCACACGCGTCTCATCATTTGGAAGAGTAATCCGACATCTTGGGTGAAAAATATACGTGGGATCAACTGTTTCTAACTTGATTTTTGTACTTAGCTGCTGCAGTACCCAAAGGAAATTCAGCATAAATCCATCTGTAGATACTAATCTATCATCTGTCTATGAAAGATGAAAAGAAAAAGTATTTTTAAACATTAAAAAAAATGTTTTTGAGATAGGGTCTCACTCTGTTGCCCAGGCTGGAGTGAAAGGGTGTGATTTCGGCTGCAACCTCTGCCTCCCAGGCTCCAGCAATCCTCCCACTTCAGCCTCCCAAGTAGCTGGGACCTAAAGTGATCTGCCTACCTCGGCCTCCCAAAGTGCTGGGATTACAGGGGCGAGCCACTGTGCCCAGCCAAGAAAAAGTATTTAAAATAATAACATGAATAGAAATTTTGGCCTTTATAAGAAAGCAGATTGAACTTTCTTTTTTTCTTTTTTTTTTTTTTGAGGCGGAGTCTCGCTCTGTGGCCCAGGCTGGAGTGCAGTGGCCGGATCTCAGCTCACTGCAAGCTCCGCCTCCCGGGTTCACGCCATTCTCCTGCCTCAGCCTCCCAAGTAGCTGGGACTACAGGCGCCCGCCACCTCGCCCGGCTAGTTTTTTTGTATTTTTTAGTAGAGACGGGGTTTCACCGTGTTAGCCAGGATGGTCTCGATCTCCTGACCTCGTGATCCGCCCGTCTCGGCCTCCCAAAGTGCTGGGATTACAGGCTTGAGCCACCGCGCCCGGCCTGAACTTTCAAGCATAACTGTATCCTAAAGTCAATGAGAAGGCATACATACCATCAGCACTGCCATTCCGTTAATTCTGTAGTAGCAGGTGCTACTTGTTGACTACCACCTATTACATAATTATTATTTATGCAAGAGGCATTTTATAAATTTCTTTTTTTTTTTATTTTTTTGAGACAGAGTTCTGCTCTTGTTGCCCAGGCTAGAATGCAGTGGCGTGATCCCTGCTTCCAGGTTCAAGTGATTCTCCTGCCTCAGCCTCCCCAGTAGCTGGGATTACAGGTACCCGCCACCATGCCCGGCTAATTTTTTGTATTTTTAGTAGAGACGAGGTTTCACCATGTCGGCCAGGCTGGTCTCGAACTCCTGACCTCAGGTGATCCGCCCACCTCGGCCTCCCAAAGTGCTTGATTACAGGCATGAGCCACCACGCCCAGCCATTTTATACATTCTTTTACTGAACCATCACAATAATTCTTATAGGTCAGTAATACTGCTATTAACATTTTATACAGGAGGAAATAAAGACTCAGAGACCCTGAAGTGATTTGCCTGAGCCTCAAAATTAGTAAGTAGAAACACAATAAATGTTGCTTTCTTTCTTTTCTTTTTTTTTTTTGAGACAGGGTTTTACTCTGTTGCCCAGGCTGTAGTACAGTGGTGCAAACATAGCTCACTACAGCCTCAACCTCCTGGGCTTAAGTGATCCTCCCACTTTAGCCTCCTGAATAACTGGGTCTACAGGTGTATGCCACTACACTGAGCTAATTTTTTTTTTTTTTGTAGAGACGGAGTCTCCCTATGTTGCCCAGGCTGATCTCAACCTCCTTGGCTCAAGTGATTCTCAAGCCTCAGCCTCCCAAGTAGCTGAAACTTTGGGTATGCGCCAGCCACCATGCCCAGATAATTTCTGTATTTTTTGTAGAGATGGGGTTTCGTTATGTTGCCAGGGCTGGTCTCAAATGACTGGGCTCAAGCGATCCTCCCACCTCGGCCTCCCAAAGTGTTGAGATTACAGGCCTGAGCCACCATGCCCAGCCTCTTTCTCCTCTTTATTTCCCTCAAGAGCACCAAAACAAGTAGTTCCACTTGTTATCATGGGACATTGTTTCTCTAGGTGACAGCATCAGCACACTCTTGCATTAACAATATAACAATGTAACTTGATTACCTCTGTTAAGAAAAAAATAATAATACAACAATGATAAGAATGATAGTTAATACTGGTTGAGTGATCACTGTGTACCGGGCACCATCCTAACAGCTTTATATATAATAAACCCAGTACTAGTAGTACCCCCACTTAGCAGATGAGGAAACGGAGGCACAGAGGAGTAACTGTCTAAGGTCCTGCAGTTAGTACACGGTGGAACCACGATCAGAAACCACCAGATCTATGCTCTTCTCTCTACGTTTTTTGCTTCTGAGTATACGCGTCACGTCATTCATTCATTATTTATTACTAATCAAGGAAGGATGCCCTTTTCTCCTCTGGCAAAGCAGCCACAGCCACTGGCCTGTCTCACCTGGACCGAAGCACTCACGCCCTTGCAGCCGCCTCCTTGGGTCTGTTCCTGGCTGCCCCCTTCTGCTTTGGTCCATCTACATGCAGCTTTTGTGATTTCCCTGCTAAAAACCCTCCCGTGACAGTTCTGATCCTGTAAACCCAACCTGATGGAGGCCCTGTCTACCCACTAACTCCAGGACCTGCCATTCCCTCCTGTTCACTCTTCTCCAGCCACAAAAGCCTGCATGCTGGGCTTGTAACAAAGCTGCTTCGTTTCCACCTTGGACAGCTCTTTTCTCAGCCACTACAACGGCTGGCTCCTTCCTATGAAACAAACCTCACCTCCTCAGGGAGGCCTTTCCTGCCACCCAATCACAAATCACCTTCAGACCTTTCCTGCCACCCAATCACAAATCACCTTCAGACCTTTCCTGCCACCCAATCACAAATCACCTTCAGACCTTCCTTCTGGTAACTACAGTTCTTCTCATGTCATTTACTTTGCTCTGTTTTCTTCATTGATTATACGACTGTCTAAAATCATGTATTTATATGTGTACTTGTTTACCCTGTGGAACATGGGCTCCACAAAAGCAGGAAGCTTGTCTACCTTGTTCAATACTGTTCCCCCATTCCTAGACAGTGCCTGGTAGGTGCTGACTAAATCTGGGTCAGATGAATGAATGTGACGAACAGTGAAAAGCAGTCCGTAGGAATCCTACCTGCATCTGTGCTTTCTTCATATTGGCATTGACGACAGCCGCCATGTAACTGAGAGCAGCCTCACGGGTTTCGCCATTTAACAAAATACTATGCAGAATCTTAAAAAGCTCTTGCTGAAATTTATTTTTAAAAAGAAGAAACAAATTAAAACTATTTTGCACACGATTCCTTTTTGACTTTACGAACAGGTAGCCTACTTCCCACGTTCTCTCCTCTCCCACTTCTACTCATTTCAGACAATACTGAGTGAAAGAAGAATATAAGAAACATCCATATTCAACTATGTCAAGGTAATCAGCATGAAAGCAGAATATGGAGTGGGGGAGGCAGGCAGTTACAGTTTTTTGTTTTTTTTTTGAGACTGAGTCTAGCTCTGTTGCCAGGCTGGAGTGCAGAGGTGCAATCTCGGCTCACTGCAACCTGCCCCTTCCAGGTTCAAGCGATTCTCCTGCCTCAGCCTCCCAAGTAGCTGGGATTACAGGCACATGCCGCCATGCCCAGCTAATTTTTTTTTTTTGAGACAGAGTTTTGCTCTTATTGCCCAGGCTAGAGTGCAGTGGCACATCTCGGCTCATTGCAACCGCTGCCTTCCGGTTTCAAGCGATTCTCATGCCTCAGCCTCCCAAGTTGCTGGGATTATAGGCACCTGCCACCATGCCCAGCTAATTTTTTTTTTTGTATTTTAGTAGAGATGGGGTTTCACCATGTTGGTAAGGCTGGTCTTGAACTGCTGACCTCGTGATCCACCTACCTCGGCCAATTTTTGTATTTTTAGTAGTGACGAGGTTTCACCATGTTGGCCATGATAGTCTCTACCTCCTGACCTCGAGATCCGCCCACATTGGCCTTCCAAAGTGTTGGGATTATAGGCGTGAGCCAACGAACCCAGCCGGCAGTTAGAGTTTTAATAAAATAGCCTTTGTTACTTCCTTCCCATGATCAAAATTACCTTAGATACCCAAGCCTGTAACTTCTTTGACTTTTTTCTTTTTTTGAGATGGAGTCTTGCTCTGTCGCCCAGGCTGACAGCATGCAGTGGCGTGATCTCGGCTCACTGCAACCCCCACCTCCTGGGTTCAAGCGATCATTGTGCCTCAGCCTCCCGAGTAGCTGGGTAGCTGGGATTACAGGCACGTGCTGCCACACCTGGCTAATTTTTGTATTGTTAGTAGAGATGGGTTTCATCATGTTGGCCAGGCTGGTCTCAAACTCCTGACCTCAGGTGATCCACCCACCTCAGCCTCCCAAAGTGTTGGGATTACAGGTGTGAGCCATCACACCCGGCCCTTCTCTGCCTTTAAGTTTGAGAACTGAAGACATATTAATCAGGATTTGGGATAAGCAAGTCAGTGAAGGTGTGTGCAAACTAACAACCCTTGCTCACCCTCACAGTGCAAATGCCTAAGGGCCAGCTGGAGGAAGAGCCGGGTCACTAAGCTTAGGACCAGTTCCCAGTGATGCTACATACAAAGGCAGCATACTGCTGTTGTTACAACCTGTTATTCAAGACATAGGTTACTTACTTATAGTTTATCTTTTTTATGTAAGATTGAATTGGCTTTTGTTAGCCGTTTGTCTACTGGGCATCGTCCAGTCTACAAAATAAAAGCTCCCTATCTGGAGTTCATCTTTGCTACTTCCTCTGGGTTTGTTTTCTGAACGCTTACCCTTCCGAGCTCTAAGTAATGCTGCAATGATTGGCTAACCACACGAGTGTTTTCCAGGGTAATGGCAGGCCCTGAGAAGTATTTTTCAACCACTTTAACCTGGAAAGAGAAGGAAAAATGCAATCAACATATAATGTACATTTGGGAAAGAATCTGAATAGAAGGGCGGCAAAGTGCAAGTAGCCACTATACTTACATCATCTTCTGCAAAGACTGAGAAGCTAAAGAAAGCCCCCAAGTAAGACAGTCTCTGCAGCTCCCGCCCACAGCCAGGACTTAAGGATTTCGGCAACCACAACGGCAAAGAAGCAACCTAGGCAGAAGATGGAAGAGGCCAGTCAGCCACTCAACAGGCCGATGAAGTAAAAATGTAATGAAAACCCTCCAGCTCCTCTATATTTTCTTTTTTTTTTTTTTTTTTTTTGAGGCAGAGTCTCGCTCTGTCGCCGGACTGGAGTGCAGTGGCCGGATCTCAGCTCACTGCAAGCTCCGTCTCCCAGGTTTACGCCATTCTCCTGCCTCAGCCTCCCGAGTAGCTGGGACTACAGGCGCCTGCCACCTCGCCCGGCTAGTTTTTGTATTTTTAGTAGAGACGGGGTTTCACCGTGTTCGCCAGGATGGTCTCGATCTCCTGACCTCGTGATCCGCCCGTCTCGGCCTCCCAAAGTGCTGGGATTACAGGTTTGAGCCACCGCGCCCGGCCTCCTCTATATTTTCACAAGATATTATTAAAACTTTTATGTTTCAGCCAGGCACGGTGGCTCACACCTGTAATCCCAGCACTTTGGGAGGCCAATGCGGGTGAGAGTGGGTCACCTGAGGTCAGGAGTCCGAGACAATCCTGGCCAATATGGAGAAACCCTGGCCAATATGGAGAAATCCCATCTCTACAAAAATACAAAAATTAGCGGGGCATGGTGGTGTGCTCCTGTAATCCCAGCTACTAGGGAGGCTAAGGCAAGAGAACTGCTTGAACCCAGGAGGCAGAGGTTGCAGTGAGCTAAGATTGTGCCACTGCACTCCAGCCTGGGTGACAGAAAAAAAAAAAAGAATTTTAAAGTTTCAGGATACTATTTGATGAAGTTCAAATGAACTCTTCTTACTTATACCACCAAAGGACTAGAATAACTTTTCCATAGCACTTGTTACTTTAGTTGTACAATACTTGTCAAGGAAAAAAAACAGGCCCGGTGCAGTGGCTCACACCTGTAACCCAATAATTTGGGAGGCCGAGGCAGGGGGGATCACCTGAGGTCAGTAGTTCGAGACCAGCCTGGCCAACATGGTAAAACCCCATCTCTACTAAAAATACAAAAAAATTAGCCTAGCACGGTGATGCGTGCCTGTATTCCCAACTACTTGGGCTGAGGCACGAGACTCACTTGAACCCAGGAGGTGGAGGCTGCAGTGGGCCAAGATCGCACCATTGCACTCCATCCAGCCTGGGTGATACAGCAAGATTCTTGGGGGAAAAAAAGGGAAAAAAAATCATAGAAACGAACACTGTAAGGCAGGAAATAACGTGTCTAACAACAATGTAACAGTTGAGAGCCTCCCAGACACGTTACCTCCGCCTACACCTAAATGTCCTTCAAGAGAAGTTTTCCAGGTCATCTCACTGGAGGAATGCCTTCTGGGTTACGATATATTCACTGAAAATGTGCAAGCCCATCAGGTGAGTGCTTACCAAATTGCACACAGGGTGTGTCTTTCCAAACTTGGTTTCACAGAGCTCACCTAGTGCCTAGAAATAAGATCAGAGTCATTTGAATGCATTTCATCTTAAATTGACCGTCATTTGTAGCATCAATAAACAGCTTTAACTGCTGCTATAAATGCATTCCCTCTAAAATGGCAGCAGCTTTACTACCTTTTCTGATTAATAAACTAATACACATGCAATGTGAAAAACTGGAAATAAAACAGAAATATAAAATGAAACTCAAAATTACTCAAGCTTTACCCTCAAAGATAACCTCTACTGATATTCTGAGCAACAGTTTTCCAGATATATTTTTGTGTACTGTATCTATCTATATTTTTTACAAAAAAAAGGTTTTCCACTTCATATCTTTCCATGTCAAAAATATTTATTTCATAAACTTTAGATGGCTCCTCTTGCCAGTGTTAAACATGACTATAAATAATTACAATTTAGTAAGCTATCAAATTCAAAACATATTTAAAAGCTTGGTTTTAATATGTTTTGGTTTAATAACTTGGTTTCAAGATATCTAGTACTTTTAAGAATTCCAACACTTTCCTTCAGAGCTCCAACCATCCTAACATTAGAGAACGATGAAAAACACTTTCTAGGGACATAAACATAATTTAACAGACCCACGGTAACTCAATCAAACTTTATTTTAAACAGTTAATTTCCTCTGTGATTCGGACACAGCTCTAGAAGTTGCTACAAGCCGAAGAGTCCATTTAGGCACTGACACAACGTTGAGATGCCTCTGAGGTTCAGGCAGCCGACTCAGAAGGAAGCATTCTCACTGCCTAGGGCAGGAGTTCACAAACCTGGCTGCATATTAGGATCACATGGGAAGCCTTTGGAAACCCCAATGCCATGCCACACCGCTGGTGAATTAAATCACGAGGTCTGAGGCGGGGAGCCAGGCAGAAACACCTTTAAAGATCCCCAGCTGACTCCACGGTATGGCACAGCAGCATCCACTGACCTAGAGAATGATCACAATTATTTCTGATTTTAGCTTCAATAGTCTTCCTCTTCCTGCCTCTCATTATTGTACCCTCTCACTCACTGCACCCTCGTTATTATACAAGCATCAATAATGGCACAAAATGAAATCATTGTCTACCACAATGGAGGCCTCTGTCCTTTGACCAAAAGGACATTTTGTTGATATCAGATGCTAAAAGCTCCTCACTGAAACACCAAGCTAATTCACATCACAACCCAAAAGCCAACAATCCCATGAAGGAACATCTACATAATACAGTGATAATTAGTGTTCACTAAAATACTTCATCACTGAACTCAAACAATCAGATTATTTCACTTCCTTTTACCTGCCTAAGGCAGAACAACACATAAAGATTCAAAGAATTTTATCAGGAGCCCTAATAACACGTACAATGGAAAGAGCTCTGGCATAAATCCACTTAAAATTATTTTTTAAAGTAGGAATTCTGTTTCACCTTCTAATTTCCCAGCATTCTTGTAGCCTTTTAGTGTCATGATAGGTTTGAATTTTTTTAGTAGATAAATGCACCCTTTGTGTACAGCTCTGTTTTAACATTTATCACAGTATCTGTTCAACTGTTGTGCTGCAGCTCTTATTTTCGCAGATTATAAGTGCCTTGAGGAGAGGGACCTTGTCTTCCTAGCTGCTGTATCCCCAGTGTCTAGCACAGAACAGATCGTCAGTAATGAATTCATGGTATAATGGAATCCAATCAGTGGAATGAGTAAAAGAAATAAATACAGTAAGAAAAACAACCATGGTCTCAATTTACATAAGACTTAATTTATACACAGAACAAGTGAATTTCATTTTGATATTTTTTCCTTTATAATTCTGCAATGAAAATATTCAGTAATGCTTCAAAATATTTTTCTCCCAAAATTTCAAATAAGCGAATTCAGAACAGAAAAGAGCTTCTAATTTTCATTCTAGTTTCAGCATTTTTACAACATTCAAGACTCCCCATGGGAATCTAGCTGAAGCTTCTGTCCACTATGTATGCCTGCTGTAAGTGTCCTAAAGAGCTAAGCAGATGTCTGCTTCCCAAGTAAAGCCTGCAGATGAAGTGTATGACCTTAGGAAACGGGGTGGGGGGGGGTGGCGTAAACAAGAGAGCTACCCTAAGATTTTCTGCACAAAGTAAACACATAAAGATAAAATTGTATTCATTTTCTTAGTATGTACAGCTTTGCCTTTTTTATTTGCATTTTTAATAGTTTTTGTTTTTAAGTAACAAAATTTCATCCCAACTATGGTATGCTCATTGCTAGGAGACAGTTATCTTTTTCATAAGCTATACAAAGTACATTGTAATAAGTGCATCACTAACTCCTGTCTAGGACTTGGACAGGTGGAAGATGTACCAGGCTGCTAACTGTCTTCACTGATGCATCTCACTGCACACCAAACACTCTGCATGGCCAACACAGTGATTTCATGTTTTAAATTTGAAAACAAGGTTGATCTCATGGACCTGAAAGAAAAGTATATGTCAAAATAATCTGAAAGAAAAACATCTATTGAATGAGTTAAAGAAAAAGAACAAATTTTTACCATGAGGGGGTATTTAAAGTAGTCACTATCGAGGGAGCACTCTTTGGCAGCAAGAGCCAGGCCTTGTAAAATGGGGATAAATATCTATAAGAAAAAAAACAAAATCAGAAATATAAGTTTAAGAGAATCTAAGAATGGGAAGTATGTTAAATAAGGTGCTAGAACTGAGTGTCCAGGCAATTTCCTTCCTTCCCCAGGGAAAAGGTTTTTTGCATATGAAAGTCTAGAATCCAGCCAGAGTGTTGACCTGTTCTTTGACAAGGCTAACCATAAAGTAATACAGCTGAATTCTCCAGAAGTAAGAGGATTTTGGTGAACTCTGATACTCTGATAGGACCCCCGTAATGCAACAAAACCCATACATTTGGAGCCTGTTGAAGGACTCTCCAGGGGTCGTTGCTCTACTCAATTAAATGCTGCATATCTCGGCAACTAGTATGTTCCTCTATCTATCTATCTATCTATCTTTTTTTTTTGAGACAGAGTCTCGCTCTGTTGCCCAGACTGGAGTGCAATGGTGCAGTCTCGGCTCACTACAACCTCTGCCTCTGGGGTTCAAGTGATTCTCCCGCCTCAGCCTCCCGAGTAGCTGGGATTACAGGTGCCTGCCACCACACCCACCTAATTTTTGCATTTTTAGTAGAGACGGAGTTTCACTTTGTTGGCCACGCTGGTTTTGAACTCCTGACCTCGTGATCCACCCGCCTCAGCCTCCCAAAGTGCTGGGATTACAGGCGGGAGCTACCACACCCAGCCCTCTATCAATATTTTTTAAAAGCCTTTCCCCATTTATTTTGAGGAAAACAAGATAAACAGGCCAACAACGAATATTATTATTACATTAAACTTAATTAAGTTAGAGCAAAGAGCTAGTTGGTGAAGGTTGAAACTGACAAAGAAAGCTTTTTTTTTTTTTTTTGAGACGGAGTCTCGCTCTGTCACCCAGGCTGGAGTGCAGTGGCCGGATCTCAGCTCACTGCAAACTCCGCCTCCCGGGTTCACGCCATTCAGCCTCCGAGTAGCTGGGACTACAGGCGCCCGCCACCTCGCCTGGCTAGTTTTTTGTATTTTTTTAGTAGAGACGGGGTTTCACAGTGTTAGCCAGGATGGTCTCGATCTCCTGACCTCGTGATCCGCCCGTCTCGGCCTCCCAAAGTGCTGGGATTACAGGCTTGAGCCACCGCGCCCGGCCCAAAGAAAGCTTTAGTTAAAAAGCCTTACCTCTACATATAGTGTAATTAATACATTAACCTGCTATTGGCACTTAAAGGAACTCAAATCTGCTTTTATACATTTATGATTAATACCGGGTAACACCATGCAAGATTTACTCAGCCTAGCTCATCTTCAAATTTCACAATGCACTCAGTGATCAACACATTTAGTAAGCTGGTTGGGATTCAAGGCTAATAACATTAAATAGAAAATGTTGTAAACAGCAGCTGACAATCTGAATGCCAACAAGTTGTAATAGGAGTATACTATGTAGCCACTAGAAAACGTGAAAAATTCCCTTTCGTACTAATTTCATTCCACGATACTGAGCACCTTAATAGTTTAAAGAGCACAGTACAAAAAACAGGTGCCCTGGATGACAAAGTGTCTGTGGAGTGTTGTGAGATATCAACACAGCTCTGGAAGAGATCATACTATGGTTTTTGTAATTCCAACAATCAGGGTAGAAGTAACTCGCTCTCATAAGCCAGATAAAAATGGAGAAGTAACACTCAGGTGTGTCACTGGGGAATGCCAACATTGTAGTCAAGGAGAAAAGACAAACAGAAGTTCCAGAATCACCAAAAATTAGCTTCATAATTGGTCATCCTGAAAAATCTCCAAAATTTTTTCAGGAAGGCTACAAGTAAAATATAATTATACTTTCTCATACAGTTATCCTTTTGTACAATTAGGGCTTCATTTACAATAGGCAAAATAGCCAGGCGCGGCGGCTCACGCCTGTAATCACAGCGCTTTGGGAGACCGAGGCAGGCAGATCACGAGGTCAGGAGATCGAGACCATCCTGGCTAACACTGTGAAACCCCGTCTCTACTAAAAATACAAAAAAAAAAAATTAGTCGAGCGTGGTGGCGGGCGCCTCTAGTCCCAGCTACTCGGGAGGCTGAGGAAGGAGAATGGTGTGAACCTGGGAGGTAGAGCTTGCAATGAGCCGAGATTGCACCACTGCACTCCAGCCTGGGCAACAGAGAGAGACTCCATCTCAAAAAACAAACAAACAAAAAAAAACAAATACAATAGGCAAAATATTACTATGCATAATCTTTTTCTTTTTCTTTTTCTTTTTTTTCCAGATAGTTTCACTCTGTTGTACAGGCTGGAGTGCAGTGGCATGATCTCGGCTAAATGTAGCCTCCACCACCCGGGTTCAAGAGATTCTCCCGCCTCAGCCTCTCAAGTAGCTGGGACTACAGGCATGCACTACTGTGCCCGGCTAATTTTTTATATTTTGAGTAGAGATGGGGTTTTGCCATGTTGTATCAACCTGGTCTCGAACTCCTGAGCTCAGGCAATCCACCTGCCTCAGCCTCCCAAAGTGCTAGGATTACAGGCGTGAGCCACCATGCCTGGCCTGACCCAGATATTATAAATAAATCTTTAATTTTCAAATGAATACTTCCCAGCACTGATTTAAAAATACTGTTAAGTGTCCACCTCCAGTCCTAAATTCGAGCGGCTGTTTATCTGTGAATATTTCTCAAATATTAAAAGGAGGTAGATATTTCAGTCAAAGATTTAATAATTCACATTTGCCACTCTTTTAAGACAAAAAGGTAAGTTGCTGTTTTTCAGTTCAACAGCTCCATCTTCAACACTGAGTGGCTGAAAAGTCAGCAGAATTCTGGGATTAAAAATAAACAGGTCTGGGCCAGGCGCTACGGCTCACACTTGTAATCCCAGCACTTTGGGAGGCCAAGATGGGCAGATCACTTGAGGCCAAGAGTTCAAGACCAGCCTGGCCAACATGACAAAATCCTATCTCTACTAAAAATACAAAAATTAGCCGGGCATGGTGGTATACACTTGTAATCCCAGCTACTTGGGAGGCTGAGGCAGGAGAATCGCTCGAACCCAGGAGGCGGAGGTTGCAGTGAGCTGAAACTGTGTTACTGTACTCCAGCCTGGGTAACAGAGAAAGACTCTGCCTCAAAATTAATTAATTATTTAATCAAATAAACAGGTCTGTGGTGGTCATATAACACTGTGAATGTAGTAAATGTCACTGAATTGTACACTTCAAAATGGTGGTTTGAGACCGGGTGTGCTGGCTCATACCTGTAATCCCAGCACTTTGGGAGGCTAAGGCGGACAGATCACCTGACATCAGGAATTCGAGACCAGTCTGGCCAACATGGTGAAACCCCCTCTCTACTAAAAATACAAAAAACTAACCAGATGTGGTAGCGGGTACCTGTAATCCCAGCTACTCAAGAGGCTGAGGCAGGAGAATCGCTTGAACCTGGGAGGCAGAGGTTGCTGTGAGCCGAGATCGCGCCACTGCACTCCAGCCTGGACAACAAGAGCAAAACTCCGTCTCAAAAAAAAAAAGGTGGTTTGATGTTATATGAATTTCACAAACGCGGGACTTCTCTGCCCAAAGCTGGTGATGGGGAAACAAACAAACGAAACACACACAGAGGTCATCTCCTCTTGTGTAAGTCTGTTTAGAATCAAGTAGGCTCAATATACCCCTTTCAGCTGGTCACTGGGCTGATTTTATATAGAGAGAACTACTCGATTCCTCAAATGATAGCTTCTTGAACAGGAAAAGTATTTTAATTACTACCCATTACCTCTCTAATGTAGTGCATCAATTAAACCTTCCAAGACAGTAATTATTTTTTATTTATTTATTTATTTTTGAGACAGAGTCTTGCTCTGTCGCCCAGGCTGGAAAGCAGTGGCGTAATCTCGGCTCACTGTAACCTCGTCTCCTGGGTTCAAGCAATTCTCCCACCTCAGCCTCCCAAGTAGCTGGGATTACAGGAGCCTGTCACCATGCCCAGCTAATTTTTGCATTTTTAGTAGGGACAGGGTTTCACCACATTGGCCAGGCTGGTCTTGAACTTCTGACCTCAGGCGATCCACCTGCCTCAGCCTCCCAAAGTGCTGGGATTACAGGCATGAGCCACCGTGCCCGGTTGACAGTGATTTATTTTCCTTACAGTTCACTTATCCTTCTAGAGAAGAAAAGCTCACTATGCTGCCATTCATATTTCCATTAGTCAGTAACATTATCATTTAAGATAAACAGTCAGTGAATTCCAGACAGAGTACACAACACTAATTGGAATTTTTATTCTTGGATCCTGGCTGCTTCTTTTACAAATATTTTGAAGCCTGCTGAAAACACAATTCTCAAGAATTCAAAGGTTTTAAAATTAACCGTTATAAATAATCTAAGGTATAAAACAGAGTGAAAGGAATCATACCAATTATAGCTATTGCCTCTGTTATTCTCTGTAGTCACAAAAAAGGAAGTGATGATACAGCAAACTGTAAGAAAATTTGATAGAAACCCTTTCATCGGGGAAAAAACTTGTGTGAAAGCTGCCAAGGCAAAGGGCTTACTTTCCCAAACAGGTCCTTCCAACAGTAATGTTAACGACAAAGTTTTACCTCGGAAGAAACCTTCAAGACTACGCACACAGCTTTATTTTTAAGCACTACATACCCGCATTTTCACTTGGCTTTACACAATGAGATACCAAAACAATGTATAAACACTAAATGAAACAATTAGGAAGATATGAGACATCTTTCCTAGTGGGAAGAAGACAAAGATTCTATATTGCATGCAGGCTGCCAATGAGCTAATATGGTCACTAAGTTGTAAACCTTACAAACTCAGAGAATGAATTTTTGACACTACTTATCTGGCAAAGCACATCATGCCTTATGCTGTCTCTGGGTATTCTTGTTTCAAAAGCTCCTTGAAATCAGGAATGGGGCCTTAAATTTTTTTTCATATTGCCCGAAGCACCTAGCATAGACCTTGTTTAAACGATAGATGTTTGACTGATTTGTTGAAACGGGCACATGATTTGAACAATGCAGCTGTCAATCCGATTTCCTCAAAAGACTATGGGGTAGGCCTTCTCTCTAAGCAAGTAACACATGGATGTTCGAATTCAGGCAAGAATTTTCAATGTATGGTGTATTCAGAAATTAGCCTCGGCATAGAGGCTCTCAGGCTAAAATTTGCAAGAGCAAACTCATATGACCGTACCTGCTTGAACACTTCTTCATCCTGGTGAGTGGTTCTCACCAGTTCCTGAATGAAGCCATATGGGAGATTCCTACACAGCATATACGGCACTAGGAAGGACGGCTGCTGCAAGGACCTGTGGACCCATGAACATTAGGGACGGTGATGAAGTCAACTCACTACAGAGGCACGTGAAATGTCATGTCAGCAACAACTGCCCAGTCAAAAGTCAAACTTAACATCTCCCACATATTCTGCACAATAGTTTCAGGCAAAAGCTAACCCTTCTTACCAACAGTAATCACTTTTTGGTCTTTTTCATGAGAAACTATGGGAAGTTTCAAAGAATTCATCTTTTCCTACACAGAGCCCTTTAAAAATGAAGCACTCAAAAAAGGAAGCATGGCCAGGCACGGTGGCTCATGCCTGCAATCCCAGCACTTTGGGAGGCCGAGGTGGGAGGATCACTTGAGGCCCGGAGTTGAAGACCAGTCTGGGCAACATAGGAAGACTCTGTCTCTACAAAAAATGAAAATATCAAGTGAACAAGATGGTGTGTGCCTGGAGTCCTGGCTACTTGGAAGGCTGAGGCAGGAGGACTGCTTGAGCCCAGGAGTTTGAGGTTATAGTGAACACTCCAGTCTAGGCAACAGCGTGAGATCCTGTCTCTTAAAAAAATAATAGTAATCATAAAAATAAATAAATAAAAAATAAGTATTATATTTTTTTTGTTGTTGTTCGTTTTTTTTTTAAGAGACAGAGTCTCGCTCTGCTGCCCAGGCTGCAGTGCAGTGGTGTGATCTCGGCTCACTGCAACCTCCACCTCCCAGGTTCAAGTGATTCTCCTGCCTCAGCCTCCCGAGTAGCTGGGACTACAGGTGCCCGCCACCACACCCAGCTAATTTTTGTATTTTTAGTAGAGAAGGGGTTTCACCGTGTTCGTCCCAAACTCCTGACCCCAGGTGATCCACCTGCCTCAGCCTCCCAAAGTGCTGGGATTACAGGTATGAGCCCCCACACCTGGCCGCATTATATGTTTCTTTTACTTTTTTATGCCTCATCTAAATTGGGGGAAAAACGATTAGTAGTGGCTGAGGACTTATTAATTTTAATCAAGGAACATTTTTTAAAGTGTTGGTACATGTATATAATTTTCCCTCTTTTTGAAAAGTTTCAAAAATATATGGTTATGGTATACAAAATAACATTAAGAACACCTAGTATAAATAAAATGTAACGCTGTGTTTGTGAACTTTTGTTTTATTTATTATTATTTTTTGAGACAATCTTGCTCCGTTACCCAGGCTGGAGTTAAGTGGCATAATCTCGGCTCACTGCAAGCTCCACCTCCCAGGTTCAAGTGATTCTCATGCCTGAGCCTCCCCAGTAGTTGGGATTACAGGTGCGTGCCACCATGCCCAGATAATTTTTTTGTATTTTTAGTAGAGACAGGGTTTCATCATGTTGCCCAGGCTGGTCCTGAAGTCCTGAGCTCAGGCAATCTGTCTGCCTCAGCCGCCCAAAGTGCTAGGATTATAGGCGTGAGCCTGGAGTGTAAACTTTTAATTTCTTTTTTTTTTAATTTTTATTTTTTGAGACAGAGTTCTGTTCTATCACTCAGGCTGCAGTGCAGTGGCATGATCTCGGCTTACTGCAACCTCCACCTTCTGGGTTCAAGCGATTCTCTGGCCTCAGCCTCCCAAGTAGCTGGGATTACAAGCATGCGCCACAACGCCCAGCTAAGGTTTTTGTATATTTAGTAGAGACGGAATTTCGCCATGTTGGCCAGGCCAGTCTCAAATTCCTGATCTCAGGTGATCCGCCGGCCTCGGCCTCCCAAAGTGCTGGGATTACAGGCGTGAGTCACCACACCTGGCCAACATTTTTAAATGTAAACTTTTTCCTTTAGATTTTTTTTATATAAAAGAAATGAAATATACATCCTTTTTAAAAACTTGCTACCTTTAGAAGAATGAGAGACAAAGAAAAAAATTTTAAAAAACAAAATAAAAACAAAAAATTTGCAACCTTTATAGACTCCTCAGAAACAAACAATGTAGCACTTCGGTTGATTCCTAAACTATCCAATCCATTACTATCCTTTCTCACTCAGTAACAGAGACTGACCATGTTATACATGGAAGGTGATGATCCACACATTTATCAAATACTTCCACCAACTTCAGGCAGTTGCTGTACAGTCAGTTACTAATTTTCTGCCTTGTTTGTCCACATATTTCAACAATGGTCTATTTCAAAAAGCAGGCAGAATTCTTAAAACATAACTCATTTCTTTTTAAAATATGCTTTGTACTACTTTAGAAGATGAGGAAAAAAGGAGCGTTTATTTTCATGGCATTTTAGAGAAGGAAAGGGATCTTCATTTTACAGGTGAGGAAGGGAGTTATCCAAGGTGGTGCAAGAATGGCCGGAGAGCCTGATGTCCACTGATGGCTAGGGCCTTCTGCCAGCTAATGTCAAGCACGTCACGGGTCTTCATACCTGGGCTGTGTTAGGGAGCCTTGTAGTACTAAAGCAGTATGGGATATGCACTGTGAGCGGATGTTGCTCAGAAGCTGGCTGACTGCTGGCTGGCTGCACATCTGAAAAGGAAAGGTGGAAGTGAGGACAACAGAAACAAACAATACAATTTCGTGCTATTAAAAACAAGAGTTAAAAGGGAGGGACCATCAGTAAACAGCATGCTTTCCTCTTCCTTTATTCTTAGTGAACAACCTACAGTAACTGTACCTTCCAAGTGCACTGCCTCTGCAGAAATTGATGTCAGAGAAGAAAGAAGTGTAAGTTTGAGGTGATCAAATTTATACTTAAGAAGCTTGGAGGCCGGGCGCAGTGTCTCACACCTGTAATTCCAGCACTTTGGGAGGCCAAGGCGAACAGATCACTTGATGTCAGAAGTGTAAGACTAGCCTGGGCCAGGTGTGTGGCTCACGCCTGTAACCCCGGCACTTTGAGAGGCCGAGACAGGCAGATCACGAGGTCAGGAGATCGACGTCATCCTGGCCAACATGGTGAAACCTCGTCTCTACTAAAAGACAAAAAATTAGCCAGACATGGTGGTGCACGCCTATAGTCCCAGCTACTCGAGAGGCTGAGGCAGGGGAATCACTTGAACCCAGGAGGCAGAGATTGCAGTGAGCTGAGATTGTGACACTGCACTCCAGCCTGGCGACAGAGCAAGGCTCCATCTCAAAAAAAAAACACAACCTGGCCAACATGGTGAAACCCCATCTCTACTAAAAAAATATAACAATTAGCTAGGTGTGCCGGGCGGGGTGGTTCACGCTTGTAATCACAGCACTTTGAGAGGCCAAGGTGGGAGGATCACTTGAGGTCAGGAGTTCAAGACCAGCCTCACTAACATGGAGAAACCCCATCTCTACTAAAAATACAAAATTAGCCGGGCATGGTGGCTCATGCCTGTAATCCCAGCTACTCGGGAGGCTGAGGCAGGAGAATCGCTTGAATCTGGGAGGTGGAGGTTGCAGTGAGCCAAGATTGTGCCATTGTACTCCAGGCTGGGCAGCAAGAGTGAAACTCTGTCTCAAAAAAAAAAAAAAAAAGTTAGCTGGGGGTGGTGGCAGGTGCCTGTAATCCCAGCTACTGGGGAGGGGAGGCAGGAGAACTGCTTGAACCCAGGAGGTGGAGGATGAGTGAGCTGAGATCACGACACTGCACTCCAGCCTGGGTGACAGAGCAAGACTCCCTCTCAAAAGACAAAAAAACAAAAAACCTTGAAGACATGCCCACTCATTTTGCTTCCGCTAAGGTTAAGTACAGCAAAGCCCAAAGAAGGCCCTTTCCAAATAGGAAACTAACCAGTGGACAACAGGTTCGTTTCTAACGTAAAACTAAAATCAGAACATGAAATAGGAATAAAATGATAAAACAATGAAGCCAGTCAAGAGAAATGATGGGAAAAGGGTAGCTTACTGAGTTTAAGCCCAGCCTTGCAACTTACTATTTATGTGATTCTGGACAAGTATTGAATCTCTCTGAGAGTTATTTGCTTAGTCATCCCTTGGAAAAAGAATGCCTATGTCATACCGGGTTCCACTGCACTAACAGAGCGACTGTGAGGATACAAGCTAATGCTGACCTGGCACAGTCCTTGGCAATCTACAGAGACGCCATAATGTTGGTTATTATAACCAACCAGCAGAATTGTCAGGGCCATATGAGTCACTGGCGGTACCCAGCTACAGTGTGGTCAAGAGAGGACTCTGAAGCCAGGCCACCTAGGTTCACACCTTGGCCCTGTCTCCACTAGAATGTGAGTTCCACGAGGGCAGGAAGCTCTGTTTTGTTCACTGACACATCCTAAGTTCCTAGTACTGAGCCTGGCACATGGCAAATGCTCGATAATTACTTTACTGATTGAATAAATGAATGAATGCTCCAGGCGTGGGGATAATCAAACAAATAACTAGGCTTTTTTTTTTTTTAAGTTAATGTATTTCATATTACCTTTGGTGCTTTTTTTTCCTCTATTCCAACTCGGTCGAAACACTCGATGAGGTAGTTCAGCATATCTGTCTCTTTGCAGGTTTCAATGGTGAAATGGTCACTGTAGGAATCCCAATTACTTGCTCCACCAGAGGCTCCCAAACTTTAGAGAAGATAAAAAGAAATTATGATTCTTATCTCTTGAATATTTTTGGCACGGTTTGCATTTCTGCAGCAGAAAGCCTGTTAGGATCCCTGCACACATAACAAAGCACAAACACCCATGCCGCCAAGATCCACCCTGACTGCTCGTTTTACCTGCTCCAAAGCCAACAACAGTAAGTTTTAGTAGCATTTTAGGGACCTAAGAAGGGTTCCTTCTTACTGCAGGTGGCAACTTATAAAACCAGAAGCACTAAGAACTGGTACCAAGTGTTAAACATTGGAAGGGACATCACAGGTCCTTTAACCAAAAAGAATGGCATCACTCAGAGACCTGTAGGTAAAGCCAGACTATGCTACTGCTGTAATCGAACTCTTCCGGGGAGAAGTTATAAGGGACTAACAAAACAGCCCTCCTCTTTGTGACTTCCACCGTGGATCTCAAAAGCCCTCACCTAACATTTGGCAACAGAACCAGAGGTTAAAAAACTCTCCAGTTAGGAGGAGACATGAACATATTTGCTATCAACATAAAAACTCCAAAACTATCAGTGAAAAAGGTAAAGTAGCAGAATAAAAGACAAAACAAAAATATTGTACTAGGAGTAACCATACGTAGGTTCCAGTCTCAACCCCACTGCTTACTTGTTACCTGAACCTAGAACCTCTATCTCTTTTGCAGTGGGGTTTTAATGAAACAAAGTGGAGGTACTCTGTAAAATATCAGCAGTATACACTGTGAAGCACTGTTATGTTAGTAATAACTATCCTCTGAGACAAAAAACAAACATAATCACAAGAGTTAAATCTGAGGAAATTAAACAAAGTTAAAATCAACCATTGACAGGCCACATAACAAATCCGGTGTTTAATTCACAAACTGATTTGATATACATAAAAGACACACAGGGATTAATTACGACAAAGGAAAAAGTAAGGAGTACTGAAATGAAGAAAATGAGGAAACATAAACTTAGCAAAAAAACTACACACAGAAGATGATAAAGGATGAGAATATGGCTGGGCATGGTGACTCATGCCTGTAATCCCAGCACTTTCAGAGGCCAAGGCAGGTGGATCACTTGAGGCCAGGAGTTCAAGACCAGCCTGACCAACAGGGCGAAACCCTGTTTCTACTAAAAATACAAAAATTTGTTGGGCGTGGTGGCACATGTCTATAATCCCAGTCACTTAGGAGACTGAGGCACAAGAATCACTCGAACATGGGAGAAGGCTGTTGCAGTGATCCAAGATCATGCCACTGCACTCCTGCCTGGGTGACAGAGAGAGACGCTGTCCTAAAAAAAAAAAAGAAGAAAAGTATGGGAACATCAGGAATGTGAGAGACACATCCCTACTTAAACCCAGGACACACAATTAATGTCTAGAAACTAACAGGACCAAGAGGAATTGATACGTTTTACAGACAGATAGATATGCATAACTAATTTTGGAACACATGCGCCACATAACAACATTTCACTCTATCATGGACCAAATATGCCATAGTGGTCCCACAAGGTTATAATGCCATATTTTGACTGTATCTTTTCTATGTTTAGATATGCTTAGATACACAAATACTCACCACAGTAGGCATAATCATCGAATTGCCTACAGATTTCAGTACACTAACATGCTGTACAGGTTTATGGCCTAAGAGAAACAGGCTATATATAACAGGCTATATATAATGCCTAGGTGTGTAGTAGGCTGTGTGATCTAGGTTTGTGTAAGTATATTCTATGCTGTTCACACAATGACCAATCCGCCTAATGATGCATTTCTCAGAATGTATTCCTGTCATTAAGGGACACATGTCTATATGGACATCATTGTCCTTAGACTTTTGGAAAGATATACATAATTGACCTTGGAATAAAGGCATGCTATTGGCCAAGCATGGTGGCTGATGCCTGTAATCCCAGCACTTTGGGAGGCTGAGGCAGGTGGATCACTTGAGGTACAGGAGTTCAAGACCAGCCTGACCAACATGGTGAAACCCTATCTCTACTAAAAATACAAAAAACTTAGCTGGGCGTGGTGGCGCGTGCCTGTAATTCCAGCTACTTGGGAGGCTGAGGCAGGAGAATCTCTTGAACCCGGGAGGCGGAGGCTGTAGTAAGCTGAGATCGCACCACTGCACTCCAGCCTGGGCAAGAGAGCAACTATGACATTGGCTGGGCATGGTGGCTCATGCCTGTAATCCCAGCACTTTTTTTTTTTTTTTTGAAATGGAGTCTCAGTCTGTTGCCCAGGCTGGAGTGTAGTGGTGCCATCTTGGCTCACTGCAAGCTCCGCCTCCCAGGTTCCCGCCATTCTCCTGCCTCAGCCTCCCAAGTAGCTGGGACCGCAGGCGCCCGCCACCATGCCTGGCTAATTTTTGTATTTTTAATAGAGACAGGGTTTCACCATGTTGGCCAGGATGGTCTCAATCTCCTACCTCGTGATCCACCCACTTCGGCCTCCCAAAGTGCTGGGATTACAGGCAAGAACCACCATATCCGGCTGCAAAGCATCTTATGTTTGATGTCAATAGGTCCTTACCAGCTGCCAGGCCTCAGTCTGATGCAGCACCCACAGCCAGCATGTGAGCGTGCACGTGAACTCAGTATGCTTAGATGGCGCTGGCTCATGTAACTGCCACTGAAATTATTCCCATTCCTGGCAATACATCCTACTTCATGTTAACTTAAATGTGAAACCCTCACTGCCACTTGAACTATTTTCACAAACTGTTCACTAACACATGAAAAGTGACAATGTATGTAGAAGACTATGCAGACGATTGCTTTTCTTGTGCCAGGCAATGCAAGGAAAGGCACTCAGGATATATCAGAGAATTGTCAAAAGAGGTCAGTGTGTTTTGGGGATTGATATGGTTGCGATGTCTGTCCCCTCCAAATCTCATGCTGAAATGCAGTCCCCAGTGTTGGGGCAGGGCCTAGGGGGAGGTGACTGGTTTTGGTGATTGATATGGTTGCGATGTCTGTCCCCTCCAAATCTCATGCTGAAATGCAGTCCCCAGTGTTGGGGCAGGGCCTAGGGGGAGGTGACTGGTTTTGGTGATTGATATGGTTGCGATGTCTGTCCCCTCCAAATCTCATGCTGAAATGCAGTCCCCAGTGTTGGGGAAGGGCCTAGGGGGAGGTGACTGGTTTTGGTGATTGATATGGTTGCGATGTCTGTCCCCTCCAAATCTCATGCTGAAATGCAGTCCCCAGTGTTGGGGCAGGGCCTAGGGGGAGGGGACTGGTTTTGGTGATTGATATGGTTGGGATGTCTGTCCCCTCCAAATCTCATGTTGAAATGCAGTCCCCAGTGTTGGCGCAGGGCCTAGGGGGAGGTGACTGGATCATGGGGGCAGATCCCTCACGAAAGGCTTAGCACCATCCCCTTGGTGATGAGTGAGTTCTCACTCAGTGAGTTCACATGAGATCTGGTTGTTTAAGAGTCTGGGACATCCTCCTCCTCCTCTCTGTTGTTCCTGTTTTCGCCATGTGACCTGCCTCCTCCCCTTTCGCCTCCTGCCGTGAGTGAAAGCTTTCTGAGACCCTCACAAGAAGCCGATGCTGGTGTCATGCTTCTTGAACAGCCTGAGGTATCGTGAGCCAATTAAACCTCGTTTCGTTATAAATTACCCTTTCTATATGGCAAAGCAAACGGACTAACACAGTGATCACCAGCCAGGCACCAAACAAGCTGACTTTCAAGAGGAGCAGTGTGGCGGGGGCAGGGAGGGGGGAGGGGAAACAAAGCTTCAACCAAACAGGAAATGTAGCATCAACCTCAGTATTTGTCAATATGTGTCACAATTATAATATTAATCCTAAAGGTGCCAGAGTAAATCATGATCACAAGTAAGAAAAACTGGCCAGTTTCACTAACACAAGCATAAGTATCAATGGTCAAAAACTGATTTACAAGAATTTTTAGATTCAAACTGAAAGAGGTAGATTCATATTTTGAGTGTGACATTGAAGGAGAAAGCAGTATATCATACATGCATAAATTTATGCTATGAAGAAATATTTCTATACTTTGGGAGGCTCAGGTAGGCAGATCACTTGAGGTCAGGAGTTCAAGACCAGCCTGGCCAATGTGGTGAAACCCCATCTCTACTAAAAATGCAAAAATTAGCTGGGCGTGGTGGCAGGTGCCTATAATCCCAGCTACTTGGGAGGCTGAGGCAGGTGAATCACTTGAACCCAGGAGATGGAGGCTGCAATGAGCTGAGATCACGCCACTGCACTCCAGCCTGGGAGACAGAGTGAGACTCCGTCTAAAACAAAACAAAACAAAAAATAAATATTTCTAAATGTTTAAAGTAGTATTTCATATTTTCCCTCAGCTGTTACAAAATTCATGATGCTTTTACAACTGTGACATCCTAAAATCTTGGAAATATGTCATATTTAAGTCCTAAGAGCATCTAGAAAATTATACTTCCCTCTGGGAGAATATGCAAATCATTTTCTGATAACTACATTAGCAGTCCAATGTAACCAAGTAATTACTTCAGATAATAGAAACAGAGCTGCATCCTTCTGAAAACACAATGAAAATGTGCCTAGGGATTACACGTGCATCAGATCTGTGCACACTGAATCCCATTTTAAATGCACCAATAAAACTTGCTCTTAAAGGGACTCTGTTTCAGTTTCTTCTATAATTACCCTCCCATTTACTGGCTTCTCAAATGCAGGCTTTGGAATTTGCATTTTCTTTTTTTTTTTTTTTTTTTTTTTGAGACAGAGTCTTGCTCTGTCACCCAGGCTGGAGTGCAGTGGTGTGATCTTGGCTCACTGCAACCTCTGCCTCCCGCGTTCAAGTGAATTCTCCTGCCTCAGCCTCTCTAGCCTCCTGACCTCAAGTGATCCACCCACCTCGGCCCCCCAAAGTGCTGGGATTACAGGTGTGAGCCACCATGCCTAGCCTTGCATTTTCTAGTAGCAAGGCAAAGTCAGAGTTGTGCAGGTTTAAGCACCATAAATTCATTTAACAAATGTTGCTAATGGACGTCCTGTGTTCTACGCACTGCTGTAGGTCCTGGAATAGCGCATGGAACCAGGCAGATGAAGAGCGATGGCATGCGTGCGTGGGTGCGTGTGTGTTGTATATAATGTTTGAGACAATGAGGTCAGTGGCCACCCCCTATAGACCTGAGGAGAGTGAGGGAGCTGGCCATACAGCTATCTAGCAGGAGAGTGGTCCGAAGGGGAGAAACAAGTACAAAAGCCTAAGGCAGGAGGGAGTATTATGTGCAAAAAACAGGAGTCCAGTATACGAACTAGGGGAAGCAGGTGAGTAGAGGGAGATTAAGTTAGAATGGGGCATGTATGTGCATGTGTGCTTGATGTGGGGGTGTGTGTGTAGTGTGTGGTGTGTGTGTGTGTGTGTGTAGTATGTGGAGTGTACGTGAGATGCAGGGCCTTGTAGACCATGGTCAGAGGCTTTGGATTTTACTCTGTGTGAGAAGGGAAATCACTGGGGGATCTTAGGGATAGACATGGTGGATAGATCGTGTGTGTGTGTGTGTGCGCGTGTGTGTGCGCGTGTGTGTGTGCGCGTGTGTGTGTGTGTGTGAGAGAGAGAGAGAAAGAAAGAGAGAGACAGGGTTTCACTCTTATCACCCAGGCTGGAGTGCAGTGGCATGATCATTACTCACTGCAGCCTCTAACTCCTGGGCTCAGGCAAGCCTCCCACCTCAGCCTCCAAAGTGATAGGATTACCTGTGCTTGCCACTGTGCCCAGCCAGAAAGATTTCTTTTCCACTGTTTCTATGTTTCAACCCCAAGCAGTGACGATCAGCAAAAACAGGAGGGTGAATGTCAACGTTTTTCACTATTCACTAATTTTCCCTTTCTCTGCTCATATAAGGCTCATGACATTCAAGATTTGACCTCCTTCACTGAAATATCTACAGTTAAAAAACAAACACAAAACCACCAGATTTCTTTCTAGTCATCAACTTCCTAAAAAACAATTAGAAATATTTTCCTCAGGATAACTTCTATGGTATCTTTATCACAGGGTAATTCTTTTTTTTTTTTTTCAGATCAACTTCCAGGTTTTGTTTATTGATTTTTATTAACTTTCATTTTAGGTTTGGGGGTACATATGAAGGTTTGTTACACAGTTAAATTCCTGTTAAGGAGGCTTGCTGTACAGATTATTTCATCACCCATGCATTAAGCCCAGCGCCCAACAGTTATCTCTTCACAGACGGTAATTCTCACTTCACTCCCTTATGCCACTCCCGCAAAAAGCAGTTCCTTATAACTCAAACAGTTCTTTTCTCAGAAGTCTGCAAAACATTACAGAAGGAATGTTTTACCTTTTTAAAATTAATCCTTATCATCACCCTTATAAATACTTAACATATAAATGTATGTCCCAACTACTTCCAAAAACATTTGTAAGACATCGAATGCACTGGGCCAGTGGATGGAGAGAGTGATCCAACCCCTGATGATTCTTTCTTCTGTGACATCAGTCTTACCAGGCAAGAAGGGGGTGTTAAAATTGCTTACTTCAGAGTAAACAAAATTCTGGGAAGATCAATTAGAAAGGGGGAAGGAAAATACTATTTCTTTGCTGACTGCTCAAAGTAACATGGTTTTGGCCGGACGCAGTGGCTCATGCCTGTAATCCCAGCACTTTGGGAGGCCGAGGCAGGCGGATCACCTGAAGTCAGGAGTTTGAGACTTTGGGAGGCCGAGGTGGGCAGTTTAACCTGAGGTCTGGAGTTTGAGACCACCCTGGCCAACATAGTAAAACCCTGTCTCTACTAAAAATACAAAACTTAGCCAGGTGTGGTGGCATGTGCCTGTACTCGGGAGGCTGAGGCAGGAGAATCGCTTAAATCCAGGAGGTGGAGGCTGCAGTGAGCCGAGATCGCTCCACTGCACTCCAGTTTGGGTGACAAAGCGAGATTCTGTCTCAAAAAAAAAAAAAGTAACAAGGATTTTTACTAGCTCTCCCTGGCTCTGCTCCTACTTAGAAGAACCCTAAGTTCTTCTATTTGTTTACATAGTTGTTACGTATTTTTACCCATGCTTTGGCATTCTTTTTTATATCAACTAAGAACCAGTAAGTTGCCAAAATCTGGATGATCACAGTTCATTGTAACAGCCAACAAGGGACATACCAACTGACTGGGATGGCATTTTGTAATTAAGGAGCGAAATGCCGGCACTTCCTTGCCAAAGGAACCGAGTAGATGCACAGACTCTCGGAAGCAAAAACAGTATAGTAAGGAACAAGAACAAACAAGATGTGTTTGGGTGAAAATGGAAAAGTGGGTGTCAGCACGGTGTGGTGGTGAAGAACGTGAGTCTGGATTCAGGATGCTCAAGTCTGAATGTATTTCTGTGACTCTGACCCTCTTGTCCGTCCCCGCCCCCCCCCGCCCATCCCCCCCCACCGCCCATTCTCCCCCCCACCTTCCTCACAGCAGGCTATAGCGAGGAGTAAAGGGGCTGATGCATGGCCAGTGCTGACACCATATCTGGCGCACACTGCTCCATAAGCTATTTGCAGCTATTTTTATACACTTGGTAAATTTTATTCCTCCTAGCAGGGAGAGAATTTAGATCTGAGGCAAGGTTGGGGTGTTAGAAATCCAGAAAGAGAGGTATTAGTAAAAGCAGCACACAATCTGATATGGTTGTTAGAGAAAGTCACAACTAAATAGGCCAGGGAGAGAGAATTTTTCCCACAGAAAATGTACAGTAAAACAGATAACACAGCACTTTCACCATGTGGAAACTGATTCCCAGGAAGGATGCCTGCCTTTCTACTACAATCATGCAATAGGATTTTATCTACATGAAAAAGACACTTTCACCTTTGGGAAATTTACTCGAAAAATGGTGATAAAATGTTCAATGTAATACAAATATCAACCTTCCTGAATCAATATTCAACCTTGTATCAACATTCCTGTCCCTTTATATATTCCCTAATGATTCTTCTGAACACCATCGAATTGAATGAAGTGTACCTAACTCCTACTGCAGTCTCTATTTATAGCCTGGAGTTATTTTTGAACAGTGCTAGGCACAAACACCAACTCAGTCCAGAGGAAACTTCGATTTAAGAGCAAAATTGTAAGACAATGAGTCAGAGGATTAGAAAGAAGGTGCTATTATATTCTCTTGCTCAAAGTCACCTACACAACCCAAGTAGTGTTTTCCACTCGGTTTCCAGGGGTAAACATTTAGCAATATCCGGAACTATGTTTCAGCCTCTGCAGTCATTTCAAAGGCTCTGTAAACAAATGGGGTCTGGCTTCACTGAGGTCCAGGAGGTGCTAAGAGAAATTTAAGGCTAGACATGAAAGCAGAGTCACAGTTATTATACCAGACAGTATGACCTCATATGTTCTTCGATAGGCCAGGCGCGGTGGCTCAAGCCTGTAATCCCAGCACTTTGGGAGGCCGAGACGGGCGGATCACGAGGTCAGGAAATCGAGACCATCCTGGCTAACACGGTGAAACCCCGTCTCTACTAAAAAAAATACAAAAAACTAGCCGGGCAAGGTGGCAGGCGCCTGTAGTCCCAGCTACTCGGGAGGCTGAGGCAGGAGAATGGCGTAAACTGGGAGGCAGAGCTTGCAGTGAGCAGAGATCCGGCCACTGCACTCCAGCCTGGGTGACAGAGCAAGATTCCATCTCAAAAAAAAAAAAAAAAAAAAAAAATGTTCTTCAATGGATTGCCCAGACTAAGCTCAATGGGGGTGAACGGGGAGGTGGGGGAGGCCGAGGGGATGGGAAGGGAACACATACACACACACACACACACACACACACACACACACACACACACAGCCCTCCCTCAAATCCCAGCCCCTCTCCCATTACTAAATAGCAGCAACCCATGCAACTGTACTTAAGCAAACATGCCTCAGAGAGTACAAGTTGTCATATCTGGTAGTTCACAATAACATTCTCGCAACAAATGAAGGGTCCTTCATTTTAGATCTAAAGGCGGATAACCTTGATGACTGATCTTTAATCTGTTTTCATGCTTTTGAAACATGATTATACATAAAGTTGTCCTCCAAACTTGCCAGGCGACAACTCTGAAAATTCTCAGGTCAGGCGCAGTGGCTCACTCTTGTAATCCCAACACTTTGGGAGGCCAAGGCGGGCAGATCACTTGAGGTCAGGAGTTCGAGACCAGTCTGGCCAACCTGGCAAAACCCCGTCTCTACTAAAAATACAAAAATTAGCCAGGCATGGTGGCGGGTGCCTGTAATCCCAGCCACTTGGGAGGCTGAGGCAGGAGAATCGCTTGAACCCAGGAGGCAGAGGTCGCAGTGAGCCAAGAACGCGCCATTGCACTCCAGCCTGGGCAACAAGAGCAGAATTCTGTCTCAAAAAAAAAAAAAAAGAAAGAAAGAAAAAAAGAAAATACTCGTATGTGCTACTTTATCCCATAAAGTCTGAACAAATCAATATACTCTGGAGCCCACCTCATTTGACCGTATCCTGCCTGGATTCAAAGCACGCCCCTTGTTAGAGCTTATAGAAGTTAGTTCCTAAGCATCTATGCACATGCAGGGGTAAGACTCCATTCCTCTGATACCTGGACCCAAACTGGACACAAGAAAAATCATCACCACCACCACCACCTTCATCATCACCATCATCATCATCTTCTTCTTCATCTTCTTCATCACTACTGTCCCCAGAAAGTGCGAGGAAGAGGAAGGAGAAAGGATTGTCGTACATACTACCACAACAAAAGCAAAAAAGGCCATCAGAGAACAAAGAAAAAACAAGAGGGGGAGAAGCTTTTGCAACTGCTGTCCTTTTAAATAAACCTTACACTAAAACTTTTGGCCACTGACATGCAGAAACATAATTCACCTAAATTACAGAAACACATATAGGTACATTTGAGAGAAGGGGCCACTGGATTAGTGGAATTCTGATACTCCTTCCTTCTAAGAGACTGAACTTACATATAACTAAAACTCAACACGGCAGGGCATGAACCTACCCACCCCACTCACCAGAAGTAAAAAACACCAGGTCCAGATTTGCTCCCACACCTGCTTGGTCTGATTGCATTTCAACTACCACTGGCAACAAGACAAAAGGCCAAAAAGGGTTCCCGTGTGCCCCAACTCTCAAAGGGAAGAAAGGGACTCACAATAGAATAGACCAACCCAAACTTTCCGGCATGATCAGAGCCTGGCAGAAGCATGGACTCAGAGTACATGCCTACCAAACTAGTTAGCCACACAGGTTAATAACCCAAAACAACAACAATTTAACGGAGTCAGTGTCACACAGCACTTCTTCCAAACCGTGTTAATCTCCTTTCCCTGCACCGCAAACACACACACAAGTCTCCTGCAGGATAAATACCTAGGAGAGATCCTCAGGGAGGAGGGGCGTCTGCTCGCGGCACTGGGTGAGGCGGGTGGTAGGGGTGGACCCGTGCTGCTGGGCCTCTGTCTGGAACTGCTGGCGGGCACTGCTTGGGGGCTACTGGCAAGGGCAGGGGGACTTGGGGAGCTCGACAGAATGGAGACGCCTGAGGACGCCCACGGGTGAGTGACAGTGTAGGGGCGATACCGCGGGGATGAAGGCTGGCTTCCCGCAGCAGTTCCAGAGGCTGCACTGTGAGGACTGAGGGGAGTGGAAGGCACAGCCAACTGGCTGGCTGCACGGGAAGGTGAGGCAAGAGACGGGCCCATCACGGGAACAGAGCTCCAGAAACTGGGAGTGGGAGCTGGACTACTTTCATAGAGGCTAAATTAGTTGAGAAAGGGAGGAAAGAAGAGAAAAATCAAAGAAAAACTTGAGATAACTGACTAAAACAGAAAATATCAAGCTTTTAAAGGAGAATCATTTCAGTTCAAGTATAGCTGCAGATAAACATCTAAATAATTATAATCTAATTGCTCTATTGATCTAGAGGCTATACTTACAAGACAATAAAGTCCCCATACGAAGAATGATGTAGTACACATAGTCAACTGCTTCTAAAACTTCATCTACCAACATCTTAACCATAGAGAGCCAAAAAGTAATCATCTAGAAAAGAGAATTCCACTTCCAATGACTAAATCCACCTCCCCAAATATGATATATGCCATACCCTGTATGACACAGATTAACACTGTAAACAAACATTCCCTTCTCCTATATACTTCACAGTTGTTTTACTACCAGTTAGATGTGCAAAGAAAACCACACTAACCTAGACAAAGAGCTGGCACCAAAGGAACCCACATTGCAGAACATGGGGCTTGTTCCTGGATTGGAGCCAGTATTTAGCAAGAGATTTCTGTCTGGTGACCGTGCTGCTGCAGCAATTGGCTGTGATGTGGCTGTCAGACTGGCAAACGGGTTTTCATCTCTAGTCTGAGTGGACATCATTAGCACTTCCATTAAAATCTGGCCAATCAAGTCCTTAAAATCGGAGAACACTGTTGGAAAGGCAGAATAAAGAACAGGTTACACACAGTTCGAACTCAGGTTACACAGCCCCTGAATAAGCCAACTGACCCCGAGTGGTTCAGTGCAGTATCCTGGATTGGATTCTGGAATGGTAAATGGATATTAGTGGAAAACCTGGTACAACCTAAATAAAGCCTTGTATTTAGTTAGTAGTAATTTCTTAGTTTTGACAAAGGTACCATGGTTATATAAGATACTAACATCAGGGGAGACTGGGTAAAGTATATACAGGAACTCCCTGCACTAACTGAAACTATTCCAACACTAAAAGTTTATTAAAAAGAAAGTTGGGGTACAGTCATTGAGAGTTACTGCTGATGTATACTAACTGTAAAAAGAAGCTACTCCCAACTATAGAGGTTACTTTATTATACTACGAAAGTAACTGGGTTAATATTTCTTAGTCTAGATATGTTTTATAGATAGTAATAAAACTATTAAGTCCAAGGTTCAAAAGATTTTATGAAGGGTCCAATATCTAGTCACCATGTGGCTGGCGGAGCAAATGCTACATTCTATCTTCCTTTTTATTCTTTGCAGCTCCCAGTTGATTTACTGTTGGTCTTTAGATACATTTTAAATACCACTAAAAAAAGTTTTAACTCATGGAAATTTTATCTGATTTCATTATTTAAAATTACCACTTACATGTGTAAGACAGATTTGAGAATCTTAAGATTTATATTAACAAGTAGCAGAGTTTCAAATACATGGTCTTCTCCATTAGCAGAGTTAATAAGTAAAATCAGAAATAGTCTTATCTATCCTCCAGAAACACAAAGGACTTCTTTTTTTCCCTCCTCAGAAGATAGGCAGCACAGAAAAGAAAATGGCGATCTCCTTGATATTCACGCATCCATTTAAAATGTATCTATTGAGGGGACTATTTTGTGCAAGATATCCTTCTAAGCATTGGGGATACATCAATGAGTAAAACAGACAAAAATCCCTACCATGAGGGAGGTTATATTCCAGTGATAGGCAAAAAAACCACTCCAGCACACCTCCCATACCTCTTCTGCATTCCAAATGACTGCTGTGAAGAATAAGGATAGTGCCCTGATGCTGATATCTTGCTAAGAGTTTTAATATTTTGTTACGAGCATGGCCTCTTAAAGTAGAATATCAGAAACACAGCAAAATGTCATTATGTTCTGTCTTGCTAAGCAATTTAGCCAAATAGACCAATTCCACTGTCTATACATGGCTTCAAAGGCACCTAAAGTAGGCATAGCTCATACAGAACACTTCTCTAAGGATCCCTGGAGACCACTCACTCACTATATCTATACTTCGTAAGAGGAGGTAAGGCCAGGCTCGGTGGCTCCAGCCTGTAATCCCAGCACTTTGGGAGGCCGAGGCGGGTGGATTACGAGGTGAAGAGATCGAGACCATCCTGGCCAACACGGTGAAATCCCATCTCTACTAAAACTACAAAAATTAGCTGGGCATGGTGGTACATGCCTGTAGTCCCAGCTACTCGGGTGGCTGAGGCAGAAAAATCGCTTGAACTCAGGAGGCAGAAGTTGCAGTCAGCCGAGATTGCGCCACTGCACTCCAGCCTGGTGACAGAGCGAGACTCCATCTCAAATAAATAAATAAATAAAGACAAGGTAATGCTCTAAGCACCTTCTTACTACAAAGGGAAAAACTCCAACCCTGAGAAAATGGAGACCATTAACTTATTTACATAGTATTGTAGAAATCATGAAAATGAAAAATAAGTTATCAATAAGATCAGTGGAAAGGGAAGAAAGTGGCTAAACAGCTGTGTCCTCATCAAGAAGCATCCCTGTTATCAAAAATACAACTCGGCCGGGCGCGGTGGCTCAAGCCTGTAATCCCAGCACTTTGGGAGGCCGAGACGGGCGGATCACGAGGTCAGGAGATCGAGACCATCCTGGCGAACATGGTGAAACCTTGTCTCTACTAAAAAATACAAAAAACTATCCGGGCGAGGTGGCAGGCGCCTATAGTCCCAGCTACTTGGGAGGCTGAGGCGGGAGGATGGCGTAAACCCGGGAGGCGGAGCTTGCAGTGAGCTGAGATCCGGCCACTGCACTCCAGCCTGGGCGACAGAGCGAGACTCCGTCTCAAAAAAAAAAAAAAAATACAACTCAAGAGCAAGAAGGAGTGAATGTGGATAACAGACGGCAAAGATCTCACGTCTTATTTTCTTGTTGAGTACTCTGCAGTAAGACTGCTGAGCTAGATTCCTACCTTCTTTTGGGTTCTGCTTAAACTGTGCAGAAAGAGAAGAAAGAAAGATGACATCTCTGTCCCGGTCCTTCCAAGAGACACGGAAGATCTTACAGACCAGCTGTAAGGCCTGCTCTTCAGACACTTCAGGGCCTGAGGAAGGCTCCTGGTGAAGAAGAAGATTTGCAGGTTAATTTCAAATAACACGTGTGAGTTAGGTACTTCAATAGGAATACGTTATTCTGATTTAATTCATTATTAGTGATGATATTTTAAAAATGCATAAAACCCCCACTGATTAGGGGAAAAGTAAGCCTGTTACTGTAACATCAAAGTTACAATATCTAAGTCTCATGAGCTTATAATACAATCTACGGGGAGCATAAAAGAGCAAAGATGGCCGGGCGTGGTGGCTCACACCTGTAATCCCAGCACTCTGGAAGGCCGCGGCCAGTGGATCGCCTGAGGTCAGGAGTTCAAGACCGGCCTGGCCAACATAGTGAAGCCCTGCCTCTACTAAAAATACAAAAATTCAGCCGGGCGCGGTGGCTCAAGCCTGTAATCCCAGCACTTTGGGAGGCCGAGATAGGCGGATCACGAGGTCAGGAGATCGAGACCATCCTGGCTAACACGGTGAAACCCCGTCTCTACTAAAAAATACAAAAAATTAGCCGGGCGAGGTGGCGGGCGCCTGTAGTCCCAGCTACTCGGGAGGCTGAGGCAGGAGAATGGTGTAAACCCGGGAGGCGGAGCTTGCAGTGAGCTGAGATCTGGCCACTGCACTCCAGCCTGGGCGACAGAGCGAGACTCCATCTCAAAAAAAAAAAAAAAAAAAAAAAAACCAAAAATTAGCCAGGCACAGTGGCGGGTGCCTATAATCCCAGCTACTCGGGAGGCTATGGCAGGAGAATCACTTGAATCCAGGAGGCAGAGATGGTGGTGAGCCGAGATCACGCCACTGCACTCCAGCCAGCCTGGGCAACAGAGTGAGGCCCTGTCTCAAAAAAAAAAAAAAAAGAGCAAAGGCGTTATCAAAAGTCATCAAGGAAAAATATGTGATGTACATATCCTATCTATTTACTTTTCTGAATTCCACAGGACCAGGTTAACATTCTAGGTACATGACCAACTTTCCTCCAGGAATTTTTCAAAAACGTAACATTTCTCATTACATACCACCACAGATAAAATATCATATATAAAAGAATTTTGTAAACATTAAAGAACTATACAAAATAAAGCACTGCACCACTAGGAGGCTACAGTGCAACGTCTTATTTTTTCAGTTTTTTTGTTTGTCTTTATTTTTGTTTACAGTGCAACTTCCAATAATCATTAACACATGTTGCTAAAGGATTCCTAATAATTTACTGAACAGAAAGTGATGTAATTATCTATATTAATACACACACACACACATACACACACACACACCCTAAATGCAGAGCACTAAGCTCAGGTGATATTCATATATAAAGGCTTCATGTTTTCCAAAATCTTCCACTTGCTACTGGATTCTACACATTCTTGCTTCAATTCCCAGTCATTTTCCTCAGAATACTGCTAAAGATGTGACAATCTACTTGCTAAAAAGCAAAAGAACAGGCCAGGCACGGTGGCTCACGCCTGTAATCCTACACTTTAGGAGGCCAAGGCAGGTGGATCATGAGATCAGGAGATCGAGACTATCCTGGCTAACAACGTGAAACCCCGTCTCTACTGAAAATACAAAAAATTAGCTGGGTGTGGTGGCGGGTGCCTGTAGTCCCAGTTACTCAGGAGGCTGAGGCAGGAGAATGGTGTGAACTCGGGGGGCAGAGCTTGCAGTGAGCCAAGATCGCACCACTGCACTCCAGCCTGGGCGACAGAGTGAGACTCTGTCTCAAACAAAAAAAAACAAGCAAAAGACCAACATAAAGAATTCTTTTTTTTTTTTTTTCTGAGACGGAGTTTTGTTCTGTCGCCCAGGCTAGAGTACAGGGGCACAATCTTGGCTCACTGCAAACTCCACTTCCCAGGTTCACCCCATTCTCCTGCCTCAGCCTTCCAAGTGGCTGGGACTACAGACACCCACCACCACGCCCGGCTAATTTTTTTTGTATTTTTTTTTTTTTGAGACAGAGTCTCACTCTGTCGCCCAGGCTGGAGTGCAGTGGCTGGATCTCGGCTCACTGCAAGCTCCACCTCCTGGGTTCACACCATTCTCCTGCCTCAGTCTCCCGAGTAGCTGGGACTACATGAGCCCGCCACCTCACCTGGCTAGTTTTTTGTACTTTTTAGTAGAGACGGGATTTCACCGTGTTAGCCAGGATGGTCTCAATCTCCTGACCTCGTGATCCGCCCGTCTCAGCCTCCCAAAGTGCTGGGATTATAGGCTTGAGCCACCGCGCCCGGCCTGTATTTTTTTTTAGTAGAGACGGGGTTTCACCGTGTTAGCCAGGATGGTCTCGATTTCCTGACCTCGTGATCCGCCTACCACGGCCTCCCAAAGTGCTGGGATAACATAAAGAATTCTAATTTGCTCTAAATTAGTTCCTATTGACAACCTAAATGTACTGACAAAATCATGGCCCTGAACCAAAAACAGATGGATATTATCAGATCAAAGGACTGAGTTACACTTCCATGAATAAGGGTAATCTAGGTTATTCGTTTTTCCTCGAAAAAATAAAAATAATCACCTGCCTAGGACTTCCTGATTTGGGGTGGCCCCACTCTAACAGACTCTAAAGATACAAGACATGAAATGTGTTTGTTTATATTACCTGTACCAAGGGCTTCATCGCTTACCAACCTTATCACTGAGGCTCCGTTTTTCTCTTCGATCATTTTCATCAACCTCCATGTTTTCAATTCCTGAATCCACATCCACCTGGGACATGCTTAAAGTACGAAAGACAAATAAGCCTTTTACCTTTTATAAACCTGCACAATGTCACTGTAGCTGCTGGGTGATAAAAAGTTTTAAAGTATCAGTTAAATCAATCAGGAAAGCAAAATGATAATGGTTCGTCTTCTTATTAATTTTTAAGAGTTCTTCATAAATTAGGATCTAAACAATTTGTCTCTCATATATGTTGGAAATGTTTTTCCTAAGTTGTCATTTTCTTGGGTTCACATTTTAAAAGTATATCATTGGCTGAGTGCAGTGGTTCATGCCTGTAATCCAACACTTTGGGAGGCCAAGGCAGGTGGATCACCTGAGGTCGGGAGTTCAAGACCAGCCTGACCAACATGGAGAAACCCCCATCTCTACTAAAAATACAAAATTAGCCTGGCATGGTGGCACATGCCTGTAATCCCAGCTCCTCGGGAGGCTGAGGCAGGAGAATCACTTGAATCTGGGACGCATAGGCTGCTGTGAGCCGAGATCGCACCATTGCACTCCAGCCTGGGTAACAAGAGCGAAACTCCATCTCAAATAAATAAATAAATAAAAGTATATCATTAAAGTGGGTTATGTATATATAGTATTTTAAAATGACATGAAATTCAACCAGGTCAGGTATATCAGCATGCGCCTATGGTCCAAGCTACCTAGGAGGCTGAAGCTGGAGGATCACTTTAGCCCAGAAGTTTGATGCTGTATGCACTATTACTGTGTCTGTGAATAACCACTATATCCCAGCGTGGGCAGCATAGCAAGACTCTGTCTCCAAAAAGTATTTAAAATTTTTAAAAATTTAATTAAGAAAATAAAAAACTCAACTGAAGTCTTATTACAAAAACTGGTTAAGTACATATTATTTCCCTCTGATTAAACAATTGCCCTAGCACCGTTTATTGGAAAGATCATCCTTTTTACGTTAATATGAAATCTCCTATGTCACATGTCCAATTTTGATTAATGAGTGGGTCTATTTCTGGAGATTCATTACTGTTCTGTTAGACAATCTGTCTGTCCCTGGTCAATACCACTTTGTCTTAATCACTAAAACTTCACTAGTCTTGATACCTGCTAGATCAATGTCTCCATCTTATTCTTCTACTTTAAGAGGCCTTAGCGATCCCTGGCTCTTTCCTCTTCTACACATACTTAGGAATCAGCCTGAAGAATTCCTTAAAAACCCTCCTGGGATTCTGACCAAAATTTTTTTCACTCATAGAGATCATATTGGGGAGAAGTAACATAATTATGTTACTAAGTTTTTATTACTTTCCAAGTACTAAGATCTTCTTTAAGGTCTATCAATAAACTTTAATAATTTTCTCTATAAAAATTTTATAGTTCTTTTGCTAAATTTATTCCTAGGTACCATATATTAATACTTTTTAGGCTGGGCACGGTGGCTCAAGCCTGTAATCCCAGCACTTTGGGAGGCTGAGACGGGCGGATCACGAGGTCAGGAGATCGAGACCATCCTGGCTTACACAGTGAAACCCTGTCTCTACTAAAAAATACAAAAAACGAGCCGGGCGAGGTGGCGGGTGCCTGTAGTCCCAGCTACTCGGGAGGCTGAGGCAGGAGAATGGCCTAAACCCAGGAGGTGGAGCTTGCAGTGAGCTGAGATCCGGCCACTGCACTCCAGCCTGGGCGACAGAGTGAGACTCCGCCTCAAAAAAAACAAAATACTTTTTAATGAAACTATGAATGGCACCTTTTTAAAAATTAAGTTTTCTAACTTTTGTTGTTGGCAGATAGGAATGTAACTGATTTTAAATATACACTTCTTATAAGCAACTTATTTACACATAGAAAGTTTACATGCAAATAATTTTTTTTTTTTTTTTTGACAGAGTCTTGCTCTGTCACCCAGGCTGTAGTATAGTGGTGCAATCTCGGCTCACTGCAACCTCTGCCTCCCAGGTTTAAGCGATTCTCCTGTCTCAGCCTCCAGAATAACTGGGATTACAGGCATGCATCACCACACCCAGCTAATTTTTTTCGTATTTTTAGTGGAGACGGGGTTTTACCATGTTGGCTAGGCTGGTCTCGAACTCCTGACCTCAAGTGATCTGCCCACCATGGCCTCCCAAAGTGCTGGGATTACAGGCGTGAGCCACTGTGCCCAGCCAACATGTAAATAATTTATCTACAAATTATTACTGTTGTTTCTTCCATTCCAATCCTTACTTGTTTCACTGCACTGCTGAATACAAGAAGAAATAGCAGCCGGGTGCGGAGGCTCATGCCTGTAATCCCAGCACTTTGGGAGGCCGAGGCGGGTGGATCACAAGGCCAGGAGATCAAGACCATCCTGGTTAACACGGTGAAATCCCGTCTCTACTAAAAATACAAAAAAAATTAGCCAGGCATGGTGGTGGATGCCTATAGTCCCAGCTACTCAGGAGGCTGAGGCAGGAGAATGGCTTGAACCCAGGAGGTGGAGCTTGCAGTGAGCAGAGATCGCACCGCTGCACTCCATCCTGGGCGATAGAGCGAGACTCTGTCTCAAAAAAAAAGAAGAAATAGCAGTCATCCTTGTTCTTATTGCTATTTTACAGAAAATGATGCTAACTTCTCACTGTTGAATAGGAGAGTTGCTGTAGTTTATTGGCAGATGCCCTTTATATAAGTTAGAGTAAGACAGGCTATACTGTAGTAATACATACACTCTGAAATCTTAGAGGCTTAACACTGTAAGGATTTAGTTCTTGCTTACACAAAGTCTGATGAGAGTGAAGCATCCTTACTCCCTCTTTAATCTATGCCATCTGCAACACACAGCCTCCAAGGTCACTGGAGCGAGAGAAGAGGGGGATGGAGGAGGAACATCGGCTCAACTGTCTTCATCTAAAAGTGACACATGTCACTCTAGTTCATAGTCTACCGGACAGAACTAGTCACTGACCCCAATTTAACTGTAAAAGAGAATGGGAAATGTGCTGGGGAGCATGCGGAATATTTGCTGAACTTTGTCTGTGCCACACTGTGAGTGTAAGGTTCAAGCAACTCTTCTGCCTCAGCCTCCCAAGTAGCAGGACTACAGGTACACGCCACCATGCATATTTTTAGCAGACATGGGGTTTCACGATGTTGGCCAGGCTGGTCTTGAACTCCTGACCTCGTGATCCACCCACCTCAGCCTCCCAAAGTGCTGGGATTACAGGCGTGAGCCACCATGCCCGGGCCCCATGATGTGTTTATTTTATTTATTTAATTTTTTTTTTTTTTGAGAAAGAGTTTCCCTCTTGTTGCCCAGGCTGGAATGTAATGGCACAATCTCGGTTCACTGCCACCTCCGGGATTCAAGCAATTCTCCTGCCTCAGCCTCCCGAGTAGCTGGGATTACAGGCGTGCGCCACCATGCCCAGCTAATTTTGTATTTTTAGTAGAGGTGGGGTTTCTCCATGTTGGTCAGGCTGGTCTAGAAGTCCCGACCTCAGGTGATCTGCCCGCCTCGGCCTCCCAACGTGCTGGGATTACAGGCATGAGCCAACGCGCTCGGCCTAATTTTTGTATTTTTAGTAGAGATGCGGTTTCACCAGGCTGGCCTGGTTGGTTTCGAATTCCTGACTTCTGATGATCTGCCCACCTCGGCCTCCCAAAGTGCTGGGATGACAGGCGTGAGCCACCGCGCCTGGCCCCATGATGTGTTTATTTGATTTTTTTTAATTTATTTTTTTGAGATGGAGTTTCCCTCTTGTTGAACAGGCTGGAGTGCAATGGCACAATCTCGGTCTATGGCAAACCCTGCCTCCAGGATTCAAGCTATTCTCCCGCCTTAGCCTCCCGAGTAGCTGGGATTACAGGCATGTGCCAGCACGCCCAGCTAATTTTGTATTTTTAGCAGAGGTGGGGTTTCTCCATGTTGGTCAGGCTAGTCTAGAACTCCCGACCTCATGTAATCTGCCCACCTCGGCCTCCCAAAGTGCTGGGATTACAGGCGTGAGCCAACATGCCCAGCCCTCATGATGTGTTTATTACACATTGCATGCCTGTACCAAAATATCTCAACTACCCCTTAAATACATACATCTACTATGTATCCACTAAAATTAAAAATTGAAAATAAAAACAGGCCCAGCTAGTTTCTTTGTTTAAATCTGTAAATGTCTTTATTTCCCATTGCTTTAAACAGTTCCAGGCCAGGTGCAGTGGCTCATGCCTGTAATCCTAGCACTTTGGAAGGGCAGGAGGATCACTTGAGGCCCAGAGTTTGAGAACAGCCTGGGCAACATAAGGAAACCCTGTCTCCACCAAAAATTTAAAAATTAGCTAAGTACGGTAGCATATGCCTACAGTTCAAGCTACTTTGGAGGTTGAGGTGGGAGGACTGCATGAGCCTGGGAGGTTGCAAGGCTGCAGTAAGTCGTGACAGCAGCACTGCACTCCTGCCTGAATAATAAGAGTGAGACCTCATCTTGAAAAAAAGTCAGGAGTTCGAGACCAGCCTGACCAACAGGATGAAACCCCATCTCTACCAAATAACTACAAAACTTAGCCAGGTGTGGTGGCGCACGTCTGTAGTCCCAGCTACTAGGGAGGCTGAGGCACGAGAAGTGCTTGAACCCTGGAAGCAGAGGCTGCAGTCGAGCACAGACTGTGCCACTGCACTCCACCTTGGGTGACAGAGTGAGACCCTGTTTCAAAAAAAAAGAGAGAGAGAGAGAAAAGAAAACATAAAAAAGAAAGAAAAAGGGCAGTTCCACAGGAGTTCACATTTCCCAGTTGACAGTTACTTTCTTTCAACTATTATTCTGCCATCCTGTGGCCTCCACCATTGAGATATTTGGTTGTCATTTCTTTTCTAGATAATCTCTCTTTTCACTCTGGCTGCTTTAATGGTCTTTGTCTCTGCAAGGAGTGGGGGCATTTATATTTAAATAAATAAATAGGTTTTTGTCACCAGTGTTCTACAATTTCACTATAAAATGTGTAGGTATGACTTTTTCTTTGTTTATTCTGCTTGGGATTCACTACGCTTCCTAAATCTGAAGATTCATATCATTTACCAACTCTCAACAAAAATTCAATCATTTATTATAATTTTTTTTTTTTTTTTTGAGACAGAATCTCACCCTGTTGCTTAGGCTGGAGAGTGCAGCGGTGTGATCTCAGCTCACTGCAATCTCCGCTTCCTGGGTTCAAGCAATTCTCCTGCCTCAGCCTCCCGAGTAGCTAGGATTACAGGGGCATGCCACCACGAACCACTAATTTTTGCATTTTTAGTAGATATGGGGTTTCAACATGTTGGCCAGGCTGGTCTCGAATTCCTGACCTCAAGTGAACGCCTGCGTCGGCCTCCCAAAGTGCTGGGATTACAGGCGTAAGCCACTGCTCCTGGCCTGATTTTTTTTTTTTAATAATATCTTTCAAACCAGTAGAGAAAAAAAACGTGGAATACGAGTGAGCGGAAGGAAATCTCCCCAACTCTCTAGTCTCCCTTTTTGATATTTAGATATATGCTGGACCTCTGTTGTCTTTTTCTTCTTTTTTAAAGCTGAACATCTGCATTCACAATTTTAATGTTCTACCCAGAAATTTCAAACCTACATACATTTCATGAGAAACCAAGGACTCTGTCCTCTATATCTCTAAATATCTTTTATATTTTTCATCTCCTTTGCTCTTTATGGTATGTTCTGGGTAAAATTTCTTCAGCACTTTCAGTTTGTCAATTCTTCCTTCAGCTATGTCTAACCCCTATTTAACTCCTACAGCAAGTCGTCAGTGTGAATTACCTTTTCATTTCTAGATATTCTATTTGGTTATTATTATTATTATGATTATTATTGATGCAGAGTCTCACTCTGTCACCCAGGCTGGAGGGCAGTGACGTGATCTCAGCTCACTGTAGCCTATGCCTCCCAGGTTCAAGCGATTCTCCTGTCTCGCCTCCCAAGTAGCTGGGACTACAGGCATGCACCACTACACCCAGATAATTTTTTTTTTTTGAGACGGAGTCTCGCTCTGTCACCCAGGCTGGAGTGCAGCGGCGCGATCTCGGCTCACTGCAAGCTCCGCCTCCCAGGTTCACGCCATTCTCCTGCCTCAGCCTCCCGAGTAGCTGGGACTACAGGCGCCCGCCGCCATGTCCGGCTAATTTTTTGCATTTTTATTAGGGTTTCACTGTGTTAGCCAGGATGGTCTCGATCTCCTGACCTTGTGATCCACCCGCCTCAGCCTCCCAAAGTGCTGGGATTACAGGCGTGAGTCATCACGCCCGGCAAATTTTTGTATTTTTAGTAGAGATGGGGTTTCACGATGTTGGCCAGGTTGGTCTTTAACTCCTGGCCTCAAGTGATCCATGTCTCCCAGTTTCCCACAGTGCTGGGATTACAGGTGTGAGCCACCACCTGGCCCCTTATTCATATTTTTAATTCTCCTTTTTTTTTTTTGAGATGGAGTCTCACTCTGTTGCCCAGGCTGGAGTGCAGTGGCGCAATCTTGGTTCACTGCAACCTCCACCTCCTGGTTCAAGTGATTCTCCTGCCTCGGGCTCCCCAGTAGCTGGGATTACAGGTACCCATCACCAGGCCCAGTTAATTTTTTGTATTTTGAGTAGAGATAGGGTTTCCAGGTTGGTCTTGAACTTCTGACCTCAAGTGATCTGCCTGCCTCGGCCTCCCAAAGTGCTAGGATTACAGGCATGAGCCAACAAGCCTGGACTTAATTCCCCTTTTCATCTGTTTAGCCCACTGACATGAACCGAGGGCACTGCTTGAGGCGAGAAGAGCCAGGTCCAAGGAGTCTGACTTGCTCAACCAGGAAAGGAATCAATACCTCAGCCACTCTTATCATCCATTTTTGGCACATATGCAACACAGGAGGGCTGTTTCAAGACACCCTGATCCTTATGAAGCAAACAGGGTATTTGGCTTACCTGTCTAAAATATTCCAAACTTTTAAATTTCACTAATCAGTAAAAGTTTTAGGGAGAGGCATATGCTTGCCAACTTTATATTTACAAAATGAGAACAACAGATTTCTTTTTTTAACTGACTACACCATTATTTCATAAAAGACATTTAATACACAAGTATAGTGGGCCAGGCACGGTGGCTCATGCCTGTAATCCCAGTTCTTTGGGAGGCTGAGGCAGGCAGATCTCTTGAGGCCAGGAGTTTGAGACCAGCCTGGCCAACAGGTGAAACCCTGTCTCTACCTAAAATACAAAAATTAGTCAGGCATGGTGGCACACGCCTGTAATCCCAGCTACTCAGGTAGCTGAGGCAGGAGAATCACTTGAACTTGGGAAGCGGAGTTTGCAGTGGGCCATGGTCATACCACTGCACTCCAGCCTGGGTGACAAGAGTGAGACTCTGTCTCAACAAGAAAAGTATGAAGAACATCTCTGAATAACACAAAATCTTTAAATGTAATACATTTGACCCTAATTTGCTAAGGACTGGCATGGGTCTCCAGCAGGCATTTCTGACTATGGACTAGAGACTAAAGTGAATGGATCTTTCTCTTTCCCTAAATAAAAGAGCATATTAGAAAACTGGCTTCATTTTACCTTTTCTCACATGAGACACCATCGATATCCATGCTCTGGGAACGTGAGAGAGACTGAGATTGCGTTTCAAGGCTATTAGAGGGCGAGCTGCTGAGAGAACTGACTCCTTCACTGCTCTGGCTTCGATGGGCTACTCCTAAACAGAAAACACAGGAAGGATGAAGCCCCATGGGAAATAATGTTCAAGTTATTTGTAATAGCAACAGTAAACACACACAGTCTACAGTCACACCGTCATGACATTGCAGCAACCGAGGAATTTCTATCAGAAGATTATATAAAAAGCTGGAAACGGCCGGGCGCGGTGGCTCAAGCCTGTAATCCCAGCACTTTGGGAGGCCGAGACGGGCGGATCACGAGGTCAGGAGATCGAGACCATCCTGGCTAACACTGTGAAACCCCGTCTCTACTAAAAAATAGAAAAAAATAGCCGGGCGAGGTGGCGGGCGCCTGTAGTCCCAGCTACTCGGGAGGCTGAGGCAGGAGAATGGCGGTAAACCCGGGAGGCGGAGCTTGCAGTGAGCTGAGATCCGGCCCCTGCACTCCAGGCCGGGCGACAGAGTGAGACTCCGTCTCAAAAAAAAAAAAAAAAAAGCTGGAAACAATAATAAAATCATAGGAACATCACTAAGAAATCATAAGTTATCAATATACTTCATATGAGGTTGGTAACAGAGCTACACCTAATGCCTACCCCTCTTGCACCAATTCAAACTAGGTCCACAAATACAAATTAGAAACATAAATTAACTTCCATGATAGTCCAGAAAAATCCTTGGAATGCACCCAAAAGAAGAGATATTAATAAACCAGGCCATTGCAGTGGCTCATGCCTGGAATCCCACCACTTTGGGAGGCCGAGGCAGATGGACAACCTGAGGTTGGGAGTTCGAGACCAGCCTGGCCAACATGGTGAAACCTCATCTCTACTAAAAATACAAAAATTAGCTGGGCGCCTGTAATCCCAGCTACTCAGGAAGCTGAGACAGGAGAATCCCTTGAATCTGGGAGGAAGAGGTTGCAATGAGCCAAGATCACACCACGCACTCCAGCCCAGGTGACAGAGCAAGACTCCATCTCAAAAACAACAAAAGGATATATTAATAAACCTACAGAAAAACGTGTGATAAAGCGAGTATAATAAAATGTTAATGAGACCAGGCATGGTGGCTCATGCCTATAATCCCAGAACTTTGGGAGGTTGAGGCGGGTGAATTACAAGGTCAGGAGATCGAGACCATCCTGGCTAACATGGTAAAACCCCGTCTCTACTAAAAATACAAAAAAATTAGCTGGGCGTGGTGGTGGACACCTGTAGTCCCAGCTACTCGGGAGGCTGAGGCAGGGGAATCGCTTGAACCCAGGAGGCAGAGGTTGCAGTGAGCCAAGACTGCACTGCTGCACTCCAGCCTGGGCAACAGAGTGAGACTGTTAATGTTAAATTTAAAAACAGTGAATGACAGAATCTGGATGGTGAGTATACAGGTGTTCCCTGCAAATTTCTCTCAACTTTACTGTATGTTTAAAATTTTTATAATAAAATGTTGAAAAAAATACAAGAGGACTCAACAATGTCCTTTAATATAGATTGATCCATTTATTGGTTGGACACCTTAGTGGAAATTAAAAACCTGAAAATAGTAACTTTAAGTGGAAAAACATGGCCAGCACTAACTTAAGCATGTGATGATGTTTTAACAGCACCAGGGACATCACGGGGATATTACATACCCCTGATACGATGTGATGGGAAGGGCACTTCACCTGTGTGACAAAATCTTCCCCAAAACCCACAACGTCAGTCTCATCATGAGGAAAACACCAGACAAAGCCAAATCAAGGGACATTCTACAAAGTACTGACTAGTATTCTTCAAAATTGTCAAGATCATGAAAACAGGACTGAGATACTGTCATAGACCAATGGAGACTAAGGAGACTCATGTTTAGTTAAAATCATATTCAGGCTAATTCCTTAGTTTTGACACATGAACCAGATATTAACATTAGGGGAAACTGGATGAAGGGTACACAGGAATCCTGTATACTATCTTCATAACTTTTCTATACATTGAAAGTTAGTCTAAAATAAATGTTTATTTTACAAAAAAACCAGGACTGGACACCAGTTTCATCATTTCTAGTTTTGTAATCTTAACCAAGTCTTCTTACTTAATATTTTTACCTATGCTCTACAATACTGTCATCTGTGCAGCCTACTTCATAGTTCTACTTTCAGGAGCCAATGGAAAAAAACAATGTGAATGTGTTTACAAGTTCTATAGATACACCTGTATGCGTCAGACAAGAACAGAATGAGAAATCAGATTTGCCTTGTTACCACAACATCTGCTCTGGTCTTGTCCACTTTTAGCATATTTAAGTACTAAAAAAGAGAGGGGGAGGCCAGGCATGGTGGCTCAAGTCTGTAATCGCAGCACTTTGGGAGGCTGAGGGGGTAGATCACTTGAGGTCAGGAGTTTGACACCAGCCTGGCCAACATGGTGAAACTCTGTGTCTACTAAAAATACAAACATTAGCCGGGTGTGGTGGCACAGCTACTCGGTACAGTAGTCCCAGCTACTCGGGAGGCTGAGGCACGAGAATTGCTTGAACCCGGGAGGCGGAGGCTGCAGTGAGATCATGCCACTGCACTCCATCCTGGGCAATAGAGTGAGACTACATCTCAAAAAACGAGAAAAGGGGGGGGAACCTTATCCTACCACTGTTCAATGACTTTTCCCTCTCAACCTATCATTTCAAATAATCACACAAGTGTAATTCCTGTGGATCCACTGATGCTTCTATAGTGGCATTACTTGTTAAAAATAACACACAATGAACAAACAAATGTAACTTATAATCTACCTAACTCCTGTAGCTAAAAAGGATAAAAGGATATATGCATATAACTGGATTTTGAGTCCCCCCAGTCGTCATACCTCATTTATCTCTACATCTAAGGTCACTTCCTCCCCGCTGCAACCCTCCCTGATAACTAAGAATACATTTCACAGTGAGTATTTAATAGTCACTGAACACTTTGGGAGGCCAAGGCGGGCAGATCACCTGAGGTCAGGAGTTCAAGACCAGCGTGGCCAACATGGCGAAACCCTGTCTCTACTAAAAAATACAAAAAATTAGCTGGCCGTGGCAGTGGGCACTTGTAATCCCAGCTACTAGGGAGGCAGAAGAACTGCTTGAATTCGGGAGGTGGAGGTTGCAGTGAGGCGAGATGGCGCCACTGTACTCTAACCTGGGGAACAGGGCAAAACTCCTTCTCAAAGAAAAACAAAAAGTCACTGAATACAGGAGAGCTTTGAGGATATTTTCTAAATTCATGGCAGTCACATCAAATGGATGCTATTAGTGAACTCTGTACTTGTTCTTAGTACCTTAGTTTCTCTATAAAATGATAGAACTGATGTTTAAAAAAAAATCTCTAACCCTTTACAGTTCCATTAAAGTTATAAATTACGTGTTGCTATTTTTTGAAAACCATGCTGCATAGTTTACAATAACAAATCTAAATACTCCATTATGCACCCCCTGTCAAAACAGTGACAAATTTTAGAAACAAAAGAGAAACTGAACCACACAACCTTGGCTGGTGAACATGTTCTGACCCTTCCCAAAGGCTTTCTCTCAGGTCAGGGATGAACTAGTCTCTTTCATCTACCACATTCAGGGAGCCCCGGGAAGATGGGAAGACACACCACCTGATTAAACAGAACCGCCTGAACTCAAGAGGCCTGAGGCCACAAGGTAAAAAGCTATTTTCATTCTTTAGGCTCACAATATTTCCTGTCACTAGGAGAAGAAAGGAACAAAGGAGTTTTGCTTCACTAAAGATAGGGGATGGGTATGGTGACAGGCCAGGGTGTGGCTCTCTGTCTACTTCAGGGGACGAATCCTGCCAATCCTGACCAATGTCCACTTGCTGGAGGCTGGCTAGGGCTTGATGTTAAGGCTCTCCAGGTATGAACATTCAACTCTAGGTGTTAAAGGTGACAAATTCTTCTGAATCCAAAGATTCCAAAATCTTAACTTTTTCTTAAACTTACTTCCCTTGGATTCCAATCGGGAAACTGGAGAGAGACTGGGTACAGTGGCTCATGCCTGTAATCCTAACACTTTGGGAGGCCGAGGTAGGGGGATCGCTTGACCCCAGGAGTCTGAGACCAGCATCACCAACATGGTGAAACCCCGTCTCTACTAAAAATACAAAAAAAAATTAGCCAGGCATGGTGGCGGGCGCCTATAATCCCAGCGACTCAGGAGGCTGAAGGAGTAGAATTGCTTGAACCTGGGAGGTGGAGGCTACAGTGAGCCAAGATTGCGCCATTGTACTCCAGCCTGGGCGACTGAGCGAGATGACGTCTCAAAACAAAAAGAAAGAAAAAAAGGAAAACTAAAGAGAGATGGCGAAGAAACATCCCAGTGTGGTCCCAAATCAATGCAGTCAACCCTACTACTTCCTGGACACCTATTATGAGCTCAACAGATAAAAGAGAAATACAAGAAAGTTTCTTTTTCAGAGCTTTCAATCTAGTTTGGAAGACAAGATAAATGTACCCAAAACTAAGAGTGGTTTGTGTGGCACAATCTCTACTGGTTATAGGCCTTTTGGGGTGAATATATATGTTGACTGGGACAGCAACAGAGAACATGCTCTGAAAATCAAGATAGTGAATTACATGAAGAGGGTGGAACATGATTACAGAGCACCTTGCAAGCCCTCGGATTAGATTATAATTGGAAATAAGGAGATGAGGAAGGCTTTCAAGCAGGTGAGTGACATGTATTATCTTTCCCACCAAGCCATAAGATCTTTAAGGGACAGGAACACATGGTATAGAAACCACTCTCACAATATTTGCCCCTGTGCCTTTGCTAGGCTCGGACACATGACAAAGGCCACGAAAGCAGCACGGTGGCACAGTTCACATTCCACTGTGTGGGGAGAGTGCTAGTGGGCAGTTTGGAGTCAGAAGCAGACAGTTGGTAAAACTACAGGCACCTCAGAGGTTGCAGGATCAGGTTAGCAAAAATGGGGCAGGGGGTGGGGACTGCAGATAGGGAAAAGTACAAGAATCAACCCCAAGTCAGAACAGGAAGTGTATTGATTCCCAGCACTGCACGCTTCTCATGAACAAGACACCATCAGCACTTTTACCAGATTTACAAAGTAATCAGTATGACCCTAGAATAATGCTATAAGATAAAGCCCAGAACTAATAAAACATACCCCTTTGCTGGCCTAAAGGCCACTTTAATTCGAGGACGTACCCATGCCAGCATAGGACATATCTGTTCCAACTCAGAATTAAAATGTACAAGCAAAAAGCGAAGGATTTCAACCACGGCTAGGAGCCTCCTGAACTCAGTAGCCTTTTAGGGGTCCTGCTGCAGCCCTCAGGCCTTGGGGCTTCTGTCTGAGCCTCTACCTCTAGCCAGCTGCTTAACTACCCTGGAATTCCCTCTTTCTCCCAAGCTAGACCAAATAGAAGAGAGAGAGAAAAAAAAAAAAGATTTTAATACAGCAATCAATGATAGGACCAAAGTTATAATTTCATTGTCATTGTGGATAGCATTCTTAGCCAAAGACAACTTACCATAAAAGAATGGCTTCAATTTTGTTGACATTCCTACAGATGTATTAATAAGCAATCATAATGTTCATTAAAGACTCAAAATTGGAGAAGGAAAATGAGGGGAAATTGAAGATGACTATTCCAGCCCTGTCTTACATCAATCATTGGCAAGTCCATTTTTGCCCCAGGACCTTTGCGTCTGTTTTTCTTCTGTCTGCAAAGATTGCCCCACAGATATCCACTTGGTTTGCTCACTCACTTCATTCAGGCCTCTGCTAAAAATGTCACATTCTTCTAGAACCAGAAATACCACTTGACCCAGCAATCCCATTACTGGGTACATACCCAAAGGATTATACATCATTCTACTATAGAGACACATGTACACGTATGTTTAGTGCAGTACTATATACAATAGCAAAGACTTGGAACCAACCCAAATGCCCATCGATGATAGACTGAAAAAAAAAAACGTGGTACAAGGCTGGGCGCGGTGGCTCAAGCCTGTAATCCCAGCACCTTGGGAGGCCGAGACGGGCGGATCACGAGGTCAGGAGATCGAGACCATCCTGGCTAACATGGTGAAACCCTGTCTCTACCAAAAAATACAAAAAACTAGCCGGGTGAGGTGGCGGGCGCCTGTAGTCCCAGCTACTCGGGAGGCTGAGGCAGGAGAATGGCGTAAACCCGGGAGGCGGAGCTTGCAGTGAGCTGAGATCCGGCCACTGTACTCCAGCCTGGGCGACAGAGCGAGACTCCGTCTCAAAAAAAAAAAAAAAAGTGGTACATATACACCATGCAATACTATGCAGCCATAAAAAAGAATGAGATCATGTCCTTTACAGGGACATGGATGAAGGTGGAAGCCACCATCCTCAGTAAACTAACACAGAAACAGAAAACCAAACACTGCATGTTCTCACTCATAAGTGGGAGCTGAACAATGAGAACACAGGGAGGGGAGCAACACACTGGGGCCTATTCGGGGGAGGGTGGGCACAAGGTGAGGGAGAGCATTAGGACAAATACCTAATGCATGCGAGGCTTAACACCTAGATGACGGGTTGATAGGTGCAGCAAACCATCATGGCACATGTCTACCTATGTAACAAACCTGCACGTTCTGCACATGTATCCCGGAACTTAAAGTTAAAAAAAAAAAAAAAAAAGTCACCTTCTTAATAGGACCTACAGCGATTATGTACACACCCCCAGCAGTACTTATGCCAACATACTGGTCTCTTTTCCTCTATAATTACCGTCATCTGAAAGATTTTATGGTTTTGTTTGTTTTTGTTTTTTGAGACAGAGTCTCACTCTGTTGTCCAGGCTGGAGTGCATGGCACCATCTCGGCTCACTGCTACCTCTACTTCCCAGATTCAAGTGATTCTCATGCCTCAGCCTCCCCAGTAGCTGGGCCTACCAGTGCACACTACCACACCTGGCTAATTTGTATATTTTTTTGTAGAGGTAAGGTCTCACTATGTTGTCCAGGCTGGTCTTAAACCCTGGGTTCAAGCGATCCTCCCACCTAGACCTCCCAAAGTGCTAGGATTATGGGCATGAGCCGCCATGCCCAGCTGAGTATTTAAATTGTTTTCTCTCACTAAAATATAAGCCACATAGCCTAGAACAGAACCTACTGCATAGGGGGATTTAAATAAATATGTATTAAGTGAAGCCTATGTGAATTTAGAGCATTCAATAAATCAATGTAACAACCAACATAAACAAACAGATAAAACACACCAAACAAATCTGGAGGGATAAGAATAGGCCAGGAACAGTGGCTCATGCCTGTAGTCCCAATACATTAGGAGGCCAAGGTGGGAGGATCACTTGAGCCCAGGTTTTGAACCAACCTGGGTAACACAGTGAGAACTCATCTGCACAAATAATTAAACAATTAGGATGGGCGTGGTGGCAATTCCAGCACTTTGGGAGGCCACGGCGGGCAGATCACCTGAGGTCAGGAGTTTGAGACCAGCCTGGTCGACATGGTAAAACCCCGTCTCTACTAAAAATACAAAAATTAGCAGGGCATGGTGGCCGGGGCCTGTAATCCCAGCTGAGGCAGGAAAATTGCTTGAACCCGGGAGGCAGAGGTTGCAGCAAGCCGAGATCGCGCCATTACACTCCAGCCTAGGCAACAAGAGTGAAACTCCATCTTAAAAAAAAAAAAAAAAAAAAATTAGCCAGGCGTGGTGACGCATGTTGGAAGGGTGAGGTGGAAGGATCACTTGAGCCTGGGAGGTTGAGGCAGCATGAGTTGAGATTTCATTGCTGCACTCCATCCTGGATGACAGATTGGGACCCTGTCTCAAAAAACCTGGTGGGTAGAGGTTGCGGTGAGCTGAGATCATGCCATTGTATGCCAGCCCGGACAACAAGAGCGAAACTTCGTCTCAATAATAATAATAATAGGCCGGGCGCGGTGGCTCAAGCCTGTAATCCCAGCACTTTGGGAGGCCGAGACGGGCGGATCACGAGGTCAGGAGATCGAGATCATCCCGGCTAACACGGTGAAACCCCGTCTCTACTAAAAAATCAAAAATCTAGCCGGGCGAGGTGGCGGGCGCCTGTAGTCCAGCTACTCGGGAGGCTGAGGCAGGAGAATGGTGTAAACCCGGGAGGCGGAGCTTGCAGTGAGCTGAGATCCGGCCACAGCACTCCAGCCTGGGCGACAGAGCGAGACTCTGTCTCAAAAAAAAAAAAAAAAAAATAATAATAATAATAATAATAATACTGTTGTCTGTAAAAAGTAGAATTTTTAAAAATACATAAAACATTATTATTTATGACAGTCAACATTCTGTACAATAGATCACTAAAGCTTTTTCCTCTGATCTAGCTGAAATTTTGTACCCTTTGATCAACATCTCCTTCCTCATCCACCCCCATTCCCCAGCCTCTGGTAACCACCATCTACTCTCTATTTGTATGAGTTCAACTTTTTAAGCTCCCACATATGAGTGAAAACACGCAATATTTGCCTTTCTGTGCCTGGCTTATTGCACTTAGCACGGTGTCTTCCAAGCTCATCCATGTTGCCACAATGACAGAATTTCTTTCTTTTTGAAGGCTGAATAATATTCCATTGTGGATACATACCACAGTTTCTTCTCCCATTTATCTGAAGATGGATTCTTTAGGTTGCCTCCATATCTTGGCTATTTGGAATAATGCTGCAATGAACATGAGTGCAGGTATCTCTTCAGCATATGAATCTAATTCCTTTGGATATATATTCAGAGTGGGACTCCCAGATCATATGGTAGCTCTATTTTTAGTTTTCTGAGGGACCTCTATATTGTTTTGTAAAATGGCTATATAAATTCACACTCTCACCAAGGTACAATTTTTTTTTCTTTTTTTTTTTTTTTTAAGATGGAGTCTCATTCTCACCACACCGGAGTGCAGTGGCGTGATCTTGGCTCACTGCAACCTCTGCCTCCTGGGTTGAAGCAATTCTCCTGCCTCAGATTCCAGAGTAGCTAGGATTACAGGCACCCGCCACCATGCCCAGCTAATTTTTGTATTTTTAGTAGAGACGGGGTTTTACCATGTTGGCCAGGCTGGTCTCAATCTCTTGACCTCATGATCCCCTCATTTTGGCCTCCGAAAGTGCTGGGATTACAGGTGTGAGCCACCACACCCGGCCGGTAGAATTTTCTTTTTTTCTTTGTTTTTTTTTTGAGACGGAGTCTTGCTCTGTCGCCCAGGTTGAAGTGCAGTGGCCAGATCTCAGCTCACTGCAAGCTCCGCCTCCAGGGTTCACGCCATTCTCCTGCCTCAGCCTCCCGAGTAGCTGGGACTACAGGAGCCTGCCACCTCGCCCGGCTAGTTTTTTGTATTTCTTTAGTAGAGACGGGGTTTCACCGTGTTAGCCAGGATGGTCTCGATCTCCTGACCTCGTGATCCGCCCATCTCGGCCTCCCGAAGTGCTAGGATTACAGGCTTGAGCCACAGCGCCTGGCCCGGTAGAATTTTCAATCAGATAAACACCTGTGTGAAAATGCTTCAAAAAAACCAACAACGCATAGCCGGGAGCCTGAAAAAGTGACTATTTATGGCTGTCCTCTGTTAAGTACAGGACACCAGCATCTGCACCTCTTCGTAAGTTCATGCCCTCATGCTAAACAGTGAGCCCCTGGAGGCCCCTAACTGAGATCTCCCCATCCTGCATCCCTAGCTCTCAATACGGTGCCCAACAGACAGAAGCCATTTGTTAACTATTCAAGTGCACGAATGGAAGCAGGATGAAGACCATTTGAGTCAATATGTTAAAGAATAATTTTAAGTTAAATAATCATTAAGTAGGTAAAAAAACTAGCAGTCAAAGGAAAGAAACAAATTCTGTTTCTGATCCAGACCCCGGAACTAGCCCAGAGGCCAAATATACAATCTGGCTTCTCACTAGTTCCAAAGAGGCCCCTGTTCATTTCTGCTCCCAGAGCAGAGGATCTTTACCTGGGGTCCACAGATGGAAACAGATGTTAAGGGGCTGAAATTATAGCAGTCTGACTAGTTGCTAAGTCTTTCATTTAAATCATTAATAAAGAAGCATATAAATAACTATATTAAAATCTTTAAAAATATGTTGATAACTATATTCCTATATAATTGTGTAATCCTATTTTGTTACACACATTTAAAAGTAAATTTTGGGGCCGGCGCAGTGGCTCAAGCCTGTAATCCCAGCACTTTGGGAGGCCGAGACGGGCGGATCACGAGGTCGGGAGATCGAGACCATCCTGGCTAACACGGTGAAACCCCGTCTCTACTAAAAATACAAAAAACTAGCCGGCGAGGTGGCGGCGCCTGTAGTCCCAGCTACTCGGGAGGCTGAGGCAGGAGAATGGCGTGAACCCGGGAGGCGGAGCTTGCAGTGAGCTGAGATCTGGCCGCTGCACTCCAGCCTGGGCAACAGAGCGAGACTCCGTCTCAAAAAAGAAAAAAAAAGTAAATTTTGGGCCAGGCGCGGTGGCTCAAGCCTGTAATCCCAGCACTTTGGGAGGCCGAGACGGGCGAATCACGAGGTCGGGAGATCGAGACTATCCTGGCTAACATGTGAAACACCGTCTCTACCAAAAATACAAAAAAAAAAAAAAAAAAAAAAACTAGCCGGCGAGGTGGCGGGCGCCTGTAGTCCCAGCTACTTGGGAGGCTGAGGCAGGAGAATGGCATAAACCCAGAAGGCAGGGCTTGCAGTGAGCTGAGATCTGGCCGTTGCACTCCAGCCTGGGCGACAGGGTAGGACCCCATCTCAAAAAAAAAAGAAGTAAATTTTGAGGTCAGGTGCAGTGGCTCACACCTGTAATCCCAGTACTTTGGGAGGCCGATGGAGGAGGATCACTTGAGGTCAGAAGTTCAAGACCAGCCTGGCCAACATGGTGAAACCCTGTCTCTACTAAAAATACAAAAAAATTAGCCGTGCGTCGTGGCGCATGCCTGTAATCCCAGCTACTCAGGAGGTTGAGGCAGGAGAATCACTTGAACCCAGGAGGCAGACTACGCCACTGCCCTCCAGCCTCGATGACAAAGTGGGATTCCATCTCAAAAAAAAAAAAAAAAAAGTATATTTTGAGAAGTTAATCAAAGCCTTCCCCAGTTTGCCAAAGGGAACCATGGAATGAAAACAATTGAGAACTCCACGCCTGTAATCCCAACACTTTGAGAGAATGAGGCAGGAAGATCGCTTGAGGCCAGGTATTCAAAACCAGCTTAGGCAACATAGTAAGACTTCATCTCTACAAAGAAATTAAAAAATTAGCCAGGCATGATGGCTCACACCTATAGTCCCAGCTACCTCTGAGGCTAAGACAGTAGGACCACTTAAGCTCAGGAGTTTGTGGCCCCAATGAGCCATGGTCTCACCGGTATACTCCAACCTGACTTTGTCTTAGAAAAACAAAAATGAAACCTGCCAGCTCTAGAGAGTATACAGGCAACTGGAAGACCCATTCCACTAGACCTAATAATCCTGTCAAGATGAAAATGGTTGATAAAGGACCTGTTGCGGGACTCCAGAGCAATCATGACCTCCTCTCCAGAGGTCACAACAGCGAGGAAGGTTAAGGCCTTCGTTGGATATACTCAAGATGTTTGATAAGCAAACATCAAAGAGAAGACAAGCATAATTCCAAAACAAGGCTATAAAATAAAAACACCCGAGACAGTTAAGAAGTTCTGAAGATGAAGCAATCACAAATCATCTAAAGATAAGGGAAGGAACTAAGAAAACTAGACTGTCCTCCAAAGAATTTAATAAACATAGATATTAAGAAGGAAATGAAAGAACATCTCCTCCCCAACTAGGCTAAAAGCTCTTTAAGGAAAGAAATTGAGTCTCACCCATCTTTGCACTGCCATGAGCAAGTACTGTGTGTGACCTGCAGTAAGCCCCACATTTTAAATGTAGAAGTAGCAGAATCAGCCAGGCACGGTGGCTCACATCTGTAATCCCAGCAATTTGGGAGGCTGAGACAGGTGGATCACCTGAGGTCAGGAGTTCGAGACCAGCCTGGCCAACACGGTGAAACTTCGTCTCTACTAAAAATACAAAACTTAGCCACGTGTGGTGGCACACGCCTGTAACCCCAGCTACTCAGAGGCTGAGGTGGGAGAATCACTCGAGCCCAGGTGATGGAGGTTGCAGTAAGCTGAGATTATGCCACTGCATTCCAGCCTGAGTGACAGAGAGAGACTCTGTCTCAAAAAAAAAAAAAAAAAAAGTAGCATAATCAGTGTTAAATATAAAAAAGTGGCATTCATCTGTAGGAAAAGGATCACCCACATATATAAAGTTCTGAGACAGGCAAGAGCAGTACCACATAACAATGCAGTAAAACATGAAGAAATGTCTGGAATGGCAAGTCTGGAACAGCAGTGACCTGTGGACTTGGTTCCACAGGCACTAGTTATGTTATCATGTACATTTGAAATATTTTATATAATAACTTTTTTTCTAATTTTAGAAGAAAATGAATAGACTGAGGATTTTTAAAATTCTGCTCAGCGCTCAGCACACCAGGAAAAATAGAGACAATCCAGCTGGTTGTGGTGAGAGGAACAATGTCAGCCAGCTGTTTTTCAAAAGAACTCAAATCTTACTTCGCTTCTAACATTTCCAACAAGAAATATTTCTTTCACTCATTTAGCCACAGAATGCCTGGCATTCCCAGGGTGCTTGCCATGTGCTAAGCGTGATGCTGGGGGTAAGGGGATGAGCAACACTGGCAAAACTCCTGCCTAACCTTACATTCAAAGGGAAGAGGAGACACAGATCAAAAACGAAGAAACAATATTCCTATTTGTAAGGAGGGTCTTAGCAGATGTAAGCAAGTTAAAAAAAGCTCATACTCAATTAGGGTGGTCCCTAATCCAGTAGCTGTCATAAGAGGAAAATTTGGACACAGACACACACAGAACAAAGATGGCCATGTGAAGACGGAGGTGAAGACTGGAGTTATGTTCACAAGCCAAGAAATGCCAAGGACCGCCAGCAACCATCGGAAGACAGAAGAAAGGATTCGCCCCTTGAGCGGGGGGCATGGCCCTGCCAACACTTCGGATTTGGACTTCTAGCCTCTAGAACTGTGAGAAAATAACACTACTGCTGTAAGCCTTTAAAAGTTTGTGACAGGTTGTTACAGCAGCCCTGGGAAACTACAGAAGCAGATGGCACTGCAAGAAGCTGGGACTAGGCCGGGCACGGTGGTTCACGCCTGTAATCCCAGCACTTTGGGAGGCTGAGGGGGTGGATCATTTGAGGTCAGGAGTTCGAGACCAGACTGGCCAACATGGTGAAACCCAGTCTATACTAAAAATACAAAAATTAGGCAGGCGCCTGTAATCTGGGAGGCTGAGGCAGGAGAATAGCTTAAAACCGGAAGGCGGAGGCTGCAGAGAGCTGAGATCGTGCTCACTCCAGCCTGGGTGACAAGAGCGAAACTCCATCTCCAAAAAAAAAAAAAAAAGGCTGGGACTACAGATGGGAGAAGCAACGGAAGGACCCCCTATAGCTTCTCAATCCTTGCTTTAGTTACTTGCAACTGAAAACAGCCCAACTAAGAGGGCCACCAAACAACTGCTGCCAAGCACTCCTGGAGGAAGGACTTCTTACCACGGGTGGTACCGCATCCAGTTTTTGTCTCTGTTAGCACTTCTGGGCCAGGCGTGGTGGCTCACGTGTGTAATCTCAGCACTTTGGGAGGCCAAGGCAGGCAGAGCACCTGAGGTCAGGAGTTCGAGACCAGTCTGGCCAACATGCCGAAAACCCATTTCTACTAAAAATACAAAAATTAGCTAGGCATGGTGGTGGGCACCTGTAATCCAGCTACTTAGGAGGCTGAGGCAGGAGAGTTGCTTGAACCCAGGAGGCAAACGTTGCAGTGAGCTAAGATCGTGTCACTGCACTCCAGCTTAGGCAACAGAGCGAGACTGTATCTCAAAAAAAAAGAATAAAAGAAAAGAAGAAAAACAGAAAGCACTTTTTGAGTCTGGAACAAAAATCTCTCAACCACATTCAGTGGATAATAAATCTGTCCACTAGTCCTAGGTCTAACTTCCAGGACCACAGAAAACAAATACAAGCCATCACCTTCCTCATGCCAACTTTTCACACTCTCTAATGGAGAGCTATCGTGTTTTCTTGAAATTTCTTTTTCTCTTTTTTGAGACAGGATCTTGTTCTGTTGCCCAGGCTGGAACACAGTGGTGTGATCCCAGCTCACGGCAACCTCCACCTCCTGGGCTCAAGCGATCGTCACACCTCAGCCTCCCGAGTAACTGGGACTACGTATGTGCACCATCACGCCCGGCTAATTTTTTGAATTTTTTATAGAGATGGGGTTTTACTATGTTGACCAGGCTGGTCTCGAACTCCTGGGCTCAAGGGATCCTCCCACCTTGGCTTCCCAAAGTGTTATGATTACAGGCGTGAGCCACTGCACCTGGCCTGAACAGAGAATAGATGTAACCTGTCTTAAGAGAGATTTTCTGTTTGTTTTTTCACTTGTTTATTTCAGAAATCATGAAAATCTGTTTAACCCATCAAAGCATGGCTAATAATATCCAATTGTTTGTGACTATGAATAATGATGACTATGTGAGAAACATAATCAGGACTACTTAGCATAGAGGTGCATGGGCAAGAATTAACCGTTTAGGGAATGCCCAAGCCTTTCTGTTAGTTTGTGTAACAGCATATGGGCTGTTACACAATGTTGCACTTACGCTTTAGTTGCACTTACCCTCTGGCTCTACACTGAGAACAGACTCAAGTAAAGCAAGGGTAGGCATGAGAAGACCAGTTAGGAAGCTGTTCCAGAAATCTAGGCAAGAGATGCTGGTGCCTTGGAACTGGGTAACAGAGGCGGAGGTGATGAGAAGAAACGAGGTGGTGAGACTCTGGTCTGCTTCTAGTTTTCTGACACCTCTAGAGCAGGGCCAAGCAAGCTCTAGTCCACAGGCCAAATCTGGGCTACTGCCTGTTTCTGTAAGTGAAGTTTTACTGGAACACAGTTACACTTGCTCATTTACATATGTTCTATGGCTGCTTTTGTGCTACAGAAGCAGAGATAAACAGTTCTGACCTCACAGCCTCCAAAGCCAAAAATATTTACTATCTGGCTCTTAACAGAAAGAGTTTGCCAATCCAGGTCTAGAAAACATCAATTGTCATTTATTGAGATGGAAACCTGGGAGAAGATAAAATGTGAGGAAACAGCAAAGCTTGATTTGGGGCATGCTAGCTGTGACATGCCTGTTAGACATCCAAGCAGAGATGTCAGGTAAAGCACTGGATGTATCAGCCTGAGGTTCAAGGAGCAGGTCCAAGTTGGAGATAAAAGCTTAGGAATCATCAAATGAGGGTAATTAAAGCCAGGACACTGGATGACATCAGTAAGAGAATAAACCTGGATAGAAAGGACAAGAGGTTAAATATTGAGCCTTTGAATCCTAACATGTAGAAGTCAGAGAAATGAAAAGGAACCAGGCAAAGAGTGGAGAAGGAACAGATAGAGAGACTGCGGGAAAACCAGGAGAATGTGCTGTTCTGGAAGCCATAAGAAAAACGTGTTTCCAGGAGAAGAGGGTGAAAGCTATATCTAATGAGGCTGATGGGTCAGACCAGACAGTGACTCAGAGCAACCACAGAGCAACCACGGGAGGCCTCGCCTGACCGGAGTTGATTCAGCAGAGAGTGCAAGGGCAGAACGGGACGGAGAGGACAGGCAATTCATTCCAGAAGTTCTGCTGCAAAGGTTTTGGTGCAGAGATGTGGGGGAGACGCTGGCAGGGGGAATCAGATCAAGAGAGTTCCTTTTGTTCATTCCCATGATGGGAAAAGCAATAGCATTATATAGGCTGTTTAAAAAAAAAAAAGGCTATATGAGATGGAAAATCTGATGAAGGAAGAGAAAGCAACTGCTGGAGAGAAGGCTGAGTAACTGAGGGGAGATGGGTTCTAGGGTCGAGGCTTCAATAGGAGACAAGAACTGGGCACACATACAGGTAGGCAGATGGATGTGGTGACTGGGGCTGAAAGAGGTTCCCTGCCTAGGCTCTGCCTGTATCTGTTTTCTTAATGAAATATGAACCCAGGGTTATGAACCCTGTGGTGGCACATGCCTATAGTCCCAGCTACATGGGAGACTGAGGCAGATGGATCATTTGACCCTAGGAGTTTTAAGCTGTAGTGCACTATGATTACGCCTATGAACAGTCACCACACTCCAGCCTGGGCAACATAGCGAGACCCCATAGCCAAAAAAAAAAAAAAAGAAAGAAAGAAAAGAAAGGAAAGGAATGGAAGAAAGGAAGGAAAGGAAAGGAAAGGAAAGGAAGGAAAGAAAGAAAGGGAAGGAAGGGAAGGAAGGGAAGGGAAGGGAAGAAAGAAAAGAAAGAAAGAAAGATGGGAAGGCAGGCCATCAGCTGAGCGAGTGAGCATGGAGAATGAGGTCCTGCACACTGGGGAAGGTATGAAACAGATCAGCAGAGTGAGTGAACTGGGAAGCATGGTGTAACGGCCTGCCAGTATCAAGGGTCTACTTGAGTCTGTGATCATGAATTTCATTTTTGTTTTTGTTGTTTTTGAGACAGAGTTTCACTCCATCACCAGCCTGGAGTGCAGTGACGTGATCTTGGCTCACTGCAACCTCCACGTTCTGGGTTTAAGCAATTCTCATGCCTCAGCCTCCCTTGTATTGGAATTACAGGCAGGCAGCACCATACCCGGCTTTTTGTATTTTTTTTTTTGTGAGACGGGTTTCATCATGTTGGCTAGGCTGGTCTCGAACTCCCGACCTCAAGCGATCTACCCACCTTGGCTTCCCAAAGTGCTGGGATTACAGGCATGAGCCACCACGCCCAGTCATGTAATCATGAATTTGAAATGAGACAGACATTTCAAAAGTTTTCAATTCGTCCAAATGGTTTTAAACGGTTCTGAGTTTTTCCATAGCCTTATTCCAGTGCATGAGAGAGATTAGGTGGGGAATGGGATTTAACCAAGACCCTGGTTTAAATAAGTAAATAAGACAAAGTGACAGAGGTTCTCTCCAGGACAGATTCCAGCATTCCAGGTATGGCCTGACCACGGTGAGGCAAAGAGCACTGTGGTCAGTACTGTGTCCAAGGAAAATCACATTTGGAATCCTGAACCCGTCAATCCTACCAGAAGACCATCAGAGCTTCTCAGAGACATACAGAGGAAACATTACAGGCAAGGGCATTCTTTATTACTAATAGGTGTTTTGGCTGAACCACATCAGGTCTAAACATTTATATATATATGTCTATAGTCTACACTGATACCTATCAAGAAGTACAGGAACAAAACTTCTGCAAATACTTTTAATTGACACATGATTCTAGATCAAGAAGACAGATGATGTAGGTTGACTATCAAATTATTAGATAATATTATGATCAATGCAGGCCTCTTAGCACCCCCTTTACCCAACTAGAATCCTAATTATAAAATAATTATTATATGACAATAATACTATGCTTGATAGGAAAGTTCACAGACAGAGAGATCTGCAAATACACAGTATGAAGAAATACCATGATTTCCCAACAAAGACAGTCCTGGATATCAAGCATCAGCTCATTTATTATAAAGAAATAAACTTTTACTTTTTAATGAGATAGTTCTAAAACATCCTATCAGGTAGTTTTATCCTCTGAAAAGTTAGAGAAAAAGTTATGTGTCAATGTAGAATGAAGACGAGGAAATCTGCAATTAGAGGTGTTCATTTTGACCAATATTTTAGTCTTGCATTTTCAGATTATTTTATCTTAAAATCATCAACCAAATTCATAAAATCAGCAGAACCAAATTCAGTCTTAATCATCTTGTCATCAGAGATAATACCTAAACCTGTTCGGAAAAAAAAAAAAAAAGGATGCAAGTTATGGAAAGAAAAGCAATTGGTTTAACAGATTACAATAAAAAAAAAAAGGCGACAACACAACACATTGCAATGATATTTAAATCACTGCTTGGAGGATTTTAAAGAGCTGATGTCCGCTTCATTTTAATCTGTTCTGGAAACATGGCAACCATCAGCTTAACAAAAAGCTAAGAAGAATTACAAAAGAGTCCCAGGTATGAAGCTCGGGCTTACCTGATGCACCTATTGGGGAGGTAGCTGGGGTCATGTTATGGACATTGAGACCAAGACTCTGAGAGGGTCCTGGGGCTGATGCCGCTATGGGAGGCCCCGGAGGGTTCTCCCTCTGGGGAGAGGTGAGTGGAGTGGTTGGCTGAGAGGTCTGTCCACCAGCAAGTCGTGCAAGGCGCCTCCGTCGAATCTACAACATAAAGGGAAAAGAGCATTCTGTGACTAAACAGCAGAAACACAATTCTGCCAGAGAACGACATTATCCATAACCACACCAGAGCTTAACAACTAAATATGCCTTGAGCAAAAGTACTCTTCTGAGAGAATAACTCGCTCTACCACTATTCTTACAAGTTCTACCACTTGAGTTTTTAACAACTGGATCTTGGCCAGTGCAGTGGTGCCTGCCTATAGTCTCAGCTGCTTGGGAGGCTGAGGTGAGGGGAATCGCTTGAGCCTGGGAGTTCAAGACCAGCCTGAGCAAGGCAGCGACATTCCACCTCTAATTCATACACACATGAATACGTACATAACATACATACAAACGTAAATACATATATACTGTATGTTAGTTCCCTTACCATCTCTGTTTATCACACTTTCTTGGCTGATATGGTGAATTTACAGTAAGCATATTACACTTTTTTTTTTTTTTTTTTTGAGACGGAGTCTCGCTCTGTCGCCCGGGCTGGAGTGCAGTGGCCGGATCTCAGCTCACTGCAAGCTCCGCCTCCCGGGTTTACGCCATTCTCCCGCCTCAGCCTCCCGAGTAGCTGGGACTACAGGCGCCGCCACCTCGCCCGGCTAGTTTTTTTTTTGTATTTTTTAGTAGAGACAGGGTTTCACCGTGTTAGCCAGGATGGTCTCGATCTCCTGACCTCGTGATCCGCCCGTCTCGGCCTCCCAAAGTGCTGGGATTACAGGCTTGAGCCACCGCGCCCGGCCAGCATATTACACTTTATTTTAGAGAGAGTCTCTCTCTGTCACCCAAGCTGGAGTGCAGTATTTCAATCATAGCTCACTGCAGCCTTGAACTCCTGGGCTCAAGTAATCTTCCCACCTCGGCCTCCTAAGTATCTAAGACTACAGGTGCACACTACCATGCCCAGCTAATTAATTTCTTTAATTTTTGGCAGAGATGAGGTCTCACTATATTGCCCAGGCTGGTCTCAACCTCCTGGCCCCAAGTGATCCTCCCACCTTGGCCTCCCAGAGTACTAGGATTATGAGCGTGAAGCACCATGTCCAGCCTATGCTTGTAACACACTAAAGCTTGGTGTTATTTTAATAAAATGACCTAACTTGGTCATTTCAAATAGGTAAGATTTAAAAATAAATAGCCAATTGGCTGGGTGTGGTGGCTCGCACCTGTAATCCCAGCAGTGTGGGAGGCCGAGGCGGGAGGATAATGAGGTCAGGAGTTCAAGAACAGCCTGACCAACACGGTGAAATCCCATCTCTACTAAAAATACAAAAATTAGCCAGTTGTGGTGGTGCACGCCTGTATCCCAGCTACTCAGGAGGCTGAGGCAGGAGAATCACTTGAACCCAGGAGGCTGAGTGCAGTTGCAGTGAGCTGAGATGGCATCACTGCACTCCAGCCTGGGCAACAGAGGGAGATTCCATCTATCTCCAAAATAAATAAATAAGTAAATAGCCAATTTAATTCACTAAAACAATGAGAAACAAAAGTTACAGTAAGAAACAAATTTAACCATTACTTGTAGGAGCAAATGATCAGGTTTTCTTTTTTATTTGATTCAATAAAAATATAATCTGCCACTTCTTCCTTTTAACATATAATTAAAAAGTAACACCTTATTGAAAGAGAGAAATTAATCCATTCATTCAAAATGTATTTGTTGAACTCTTACTAACAGCAGGGCATCTCCAAAAGCTTCCTAACAGATTTACCCATGTCCCCTGAGCAAAAGCAGCCAGATATAAAAAAAAACATAGGCTGTATAATCTCATTTCTATAAAATTTGAAAATAAGAAAAACTAAACTATACCATTAGTTTGGATAATGGTTATCCTTGGTAGGAAAGGGGCAGGAAGAAGCTTGGGAGAGGCAGGAGTGAGATTCTGGGTATCTGGTAATGGTGTTTTTTTGTTGTTGTTGTTTTTAACTAGCGTCACAGGTATCTTCACTTTATGAAAACTCACTGGGTTGTATACTTACAACTATGAGTAATCAGTTCATGGGTATTCATCTTATTCTTCTTCATAATATACATGTTAAATATAGTCTTCTGTATAGAATGTAAAATTTTTTTTTTTTTTGAGACGGAGTTTCACTCTCATTGCCCAGGCTGGAGTACAATAGCACCATCTCGGCTCACTGTAACCTCTCCCTCCCAGGTTCATGCGATTCTCCTGTCTCAGCCTCCCAAGTAGCTGGGACTACAGGCATGCACCACCACACCCACCTAATTTTTAATTTTTTTGTAGACATGGCATCTCACCATGTTGCCCAGGCTGGTCTCAAATTCCTGGGCTCAAACAATCCTCCCACCTCAGCCCCCCAAAGCACTGTGATTACAAGTGTAGGCCATCGTGCCAGGCCAAGTTTCATTATCTTACAGACAGTTAAATTTAGGAGTTCATGCTTGATTTCTAATTCAAATTCAACCTTTATTACTGACTACTTTACTTATCTGGAGCCTATCCGGATAAGTTACTTAATGGCTCTGTGCTTCAGTTTCTGCCCAATGGATGACTGTACACTGCACATTTGCACAACAGGGATGAAATCATTGGCTGAGGGGAGTCCGAGGCAGTGGATCATTTGAGGTCAGGAGTTCGAGACCAGACTGGCCAACATGGCAAAACCCTGTCTTTACTAAAAATACAAAGATCAGTCGGGCATGGTGGCATACGCCTATAATCCCAGTTACTTAGGAGGCTGAGGCAGGAGAATCGCTTGAACCTGGGAGGTGGTGGTTGCAGTGAGCCGATATCGCACCACTGAACTCCAGCCTGGGTGATGAAGTGAGACTCCGTCTTAAAAAAATTAGAAAAAGCCGGGCGCGGTGGCTCAAGCCTGTAATCCCAGCACTTTGGGAGGCCGAGGCGGGCGGATCACGAGGTCAGGAGATCGAGACCATCCTGGCTAATATGGTGAAACCCCATCTCTACTAAAAAAAAAAATACAAAAAACTAGCCGGGCGAGGTGGCGGGCGCTTGTAGTCCCAGCTACTCGGGAGGCTGAGGCAGGAGAATGGCGTAAACCCGGGAGGCGGAGCTTGCAGTGAGCTGAGATCCGGCCACTGCACTCCAGCCCGGGCGACAGACGGAGACTCAGTCTCAAAAAAAAAAAAAAAATAGAAAAAAACCAGGGTCTTCCTCATAGGGTTGTGAGAAAACCACCACCCTGTCCCTTTCCCTACTTATTTTTTCTCCATGGCTCTGATCTGCCCTATGACATGTGTGATATATTTGTGTATTGTTTAGTTTCTATCCCCCTACTTGAAGTTTCTTAAAGGCAAGGACTTCTGTTGCACCAGTGCCTAGAACAGTGGTAGGCACATGACACATGGTAGGTGCTCTCTAAATATTTGCTGAATAAATGAAAAATACTAGAAAAATGCACTGAACATAAAATTGACTAATTTATTAGTTGACATTATCCTTATCATTGGGAGAGCATACCTACTACTGTTGGAAAAAATATGAAGTCACCTTAAACCTCAGTGCCAAGTTCAGCCCGAGATGTTAAATTCGGATGTTCTACTCAGTGATATAAACAGAGAATAAATGTTCTCACTCACTGTAATACAGGGTTGAAGAAAGAAAGGATTCTAAGGTTTCAAAAAATGTTGAAGAATCAAGACTTTGTGAAGCATGTTGCAGACTATTAAGCAGGAAGAAAGAGTTAAGAGACAGAGGCGGGTCCATACATGACATAAGGGGTAGGAGAAGATTGGGAGAATACATCCTATCCCATCTTAAAGATCTGCTGGAAAATTTAGGAAGGGCCGTACAGGGGGCAGCGTTCTGGGGTGCCCACAGACCCTTTGGTGGTCTGACTGCCTTCTACACTGGTGGCAGCTTTGAACTGGGTTAGCAACCTGGGAATATCTGGCTAGGGGACTCACAAGAGAATGGCTTTGTGCAATCACAGGTATAAAGGTTTACCTCCAGCCTGGGCAACATGGAGAAACACCGGCTCTACTAAAAATATAAAAACTGGCCAGGTGCAGTGGTTCATGCCTGTAATTCCAGCACTTTGGGAGGCCAAGGCAGGCAGGTGGCCTGAGGTCAGGAATTCGAGACCAGCCTGACTAACAGGGTGAAACTCCATCTCTACTAAAAATACCAAAAATTAGCCGGGTGTGGTGGCATGCCCCCGTAATCCCAGCTACTCAGGAGGTTGAGGCAGGAGAAACACTTGAATCCAGGAGGCGGAGGTCACAGTGAGCCGAGATCGCACCACTGCACTCCAGCCTGGACAACAGAGCGAGACTCCCTCGCAAAAAAAGAGAAAAAAAAACAAAACTGTGCCAGGTGCAGTGGTTCATGCTTGTAATCCCAGCATTTTGGGAGGTCAAGGTAGGTGGGATCACTTCAGGTCAGGAGTTAGAGACCAGCCCAGGAGGCGGAGGTTGCAGTGAGCCAAGATTGCACCATTGCACTCCAACCTGGACAACAGAGCAAGACTCCGTCTTTTTTTTTTTTTTTTTTGAGGCAGAGTCTCGCTCTGTCACCCAGGCTGGAGTGCAGTGGCCAGATCTCAGCTCACTGCAAGCTCCGCCTCCCGGATTTACGCCATTCTCCTGCCTCAGCCTCCCGAGTAGCTGGGACTACAGGCGCCCGCCACCTCGCCCGGCTAGTTTTTCTATTTTTAGTAGAGACGGGGTTTCACCGTGTTACCCAGGATGGTCTCGATCTCCTGACCTCGTGATCCACCCATCTCGGCCTCCCAAAGTGCTGGGATTACAGGCTTGAGCCACCGCGTCCGGCCAAGACTCCGTCTTAAAAAAAAAAAAAAAAAAAAAAACTGGCCAGACGCGGAGGCTCATGCCTGTAATCCCACCACTTTGGGAGGCTAAGACAGTCGGATCACGAGTTCAGGAGATCAAGACCATCCTGGCTAACACGGTGAAACTCTGTCTCTACTAAAAATACAAAAAAATTAGCCGGGTGAGGTGACGGGCGCCTGTAGTCCAAGCTACTTGGAGGCTGAGGCAGGAGAATGGCATGAACCCAAGAGGCGGAGCTTGCATTGAGCTGAGATCACGCAAGTCTGGGCCACAGAGCCTGACTCCGTCTCAACAACGACAACAAAAAATAAACCGAGGTGGAGCCTGGGGAGGTCAAGGCTGCAGAGAGCCATAAACTCCAGTCTGTGCGACCTGGTGAGAGCTGGGTCTCAAAAAAAAAAAAAGTGTATCTAATTAATTTGACTACTAAGAGATGCAACCTCACTTCTTATCACAAACAGAACACATAAGATACACACCAAAAATAGTCACAACACACCAAAATATGACTAAATATTTTTCTCATTGTTTACTTGACTTTTTTAACATTAAGCCCAGAGGACTGGCATAATCTCCTTTAAGTTAAATAAAAGTCCTTTTTAAGAGAATTTTGTTTTCCCATTTTCTCACAGAGAAAAAAACAAACGTATAAAAAAAAAAGAACTTCCAGTTCCTCAATGTGTGTCCTAAACCACAACTCAAAAGCCACACATAATAATCATGAAATCTCATTCCTAGAGTTTTTCTTGTCTGTTTCAGTTCTTATTCCACAACTGACATTAAAATAGGGCTTTCTCCTAATCTGTTATATCATGATGCAGCACTTCCTACCCTCACGTTCCTGATGAACTAAAAATAGATTCAAAACACTGAAGGCCATTGTGATTTCAGGCAGAAGCTAAGACAGGATGGGCCAAACTATTCCTCTTATTTTTAGCAGTTTGTGGAGAAAAACACCCATAAAACACTGTTATAAGTTTAACAGTCATTCTACAAAAGCGTCTTACTTTTCTAAATTAAAAAAAAAAAAGTGAATTCCAATATAAAGAAAAATAATTGCAAATACTTTCTCTTTGGGGTAGTCTCCTTGTAAAGATAAAGATAATTCCTAGTTCTGTTTTGGTTTTTTTTTTTTTTTTTTGAGATGGAGTCTCACTCTGTGGCCCAGGTTGGAGTAGGGTGACGCGATCTTGGCTCACTGCAACCTCCGCCTCCCGGGTTCATATTATTCTCCTGTCTCAGCCTCCCGAGTAGCTGGGATTACAGGCATGCACCACCACGCCTGGCTAATTTCTGTATTTTTAGTAGAGACGAGGTTTCACCTTGCTGGTCAGACTGGTCTCAAACTCCTGACCTCAAGTGATCTACCTGCCTTGGCCTCCCAAAATGCTGGGATTACAGGCATGAGCCACCGCGCCTGGCCAATAACTCCTACTTTTTTTTTTTTTTTTTTTTTTTTTGAGACGGAGTCTCGCTCTGTCGCCCGGGCTGGAGTGCAGTGGCCGGTTCTCAGCTCACTGCAAGCTCCGCCTCCCGGGTTTATGCCATTCTCCTGCCTCAGCCTCCAAGTAGCTGGGACTACAGGCGCCCGCCACCTCGCCCGGCTAGTTTTTTGTACTTTTTAGTAGAGACAGGGTTTCACCATGTTAGCCAGGATGGTCTCGATCTCCTGACCTTGTGATCCGCCCGTCTCGGCCTCCCAAAGTGCTGGGATTACAGGCTTGAGCCACCGCGCCCGGCCAATAACTCCTACTTTTATTACTGGTTTTATTTTCTTTTTTCACAGCTGGTCATGTTTAAAACTTATTAAACGCTATGAAAATTTCACAGTATGCCTAATCTAAGCCCAACAATGTTTCTCCAAAAAATGCATTTACATCCGAACATCACAGCTCTGTGATCTAAAATGCTTCAGTTTCCTTTAAAAAAAACTTTCATGGTCAGATGTGGTAGTTCACACCTGTAATCTCAGCACTCTGGGAGGCCAAGGCAGGAGGATCACTTGAGCCTACGAGCTCAAAATCAGCCTGGGGAACATGGCAAGACCCTCCCAATCCCACAAAAAAATAAAAAATTAGCTGGGTATAGCGGCACACATGATGTGTAGTGTCAGCTACTGGGGGACTGAAGCAGGAGGTCAAGGCTGAAACGAGCTATGATTGTACCACTGCACTCCAGCCTGGGTGTCAGAGTGAGACCCTGCCTCTAAATAGAGAGGGAAGGAGGGAAGGAGGGAAGGAGGGAAGGGAGGAAGTGAGGAAGTAAGGAAGGGAAGAAAGGAAGGGAGGAAGGGAGGGAGGAACGGAGGGAGGGAGGAACGGAGGGAGGGAGGGAGGGGGACAATGATATATGTTATATTCACTTTAATGTCTACCGCTTTTAAAATGAGGTATACTTTTATGTTATGTGTATTTTACAATTTTTTAAAAAATTGAATTGAAAAAGTCAGTTGTAAAAGAGTACACGTAGTGATTCCATTTATTTTTTAAAAGGATGTAGATTTACATTATAATGGACATTATTATTAGTGCAAATTATACATAAATGCAAATGGCAATGACACAATAAATTTCCATTTTTCCTCATCTTTCTTCTTTCACAGAATTTCTGATGAAAAGCATGAAAACCATTATTATTTCCCACTGTATCTACCGTGGGAAAACCTTCAGATGAAAGTGCAGCCCTAGGCCGGGCGTGGTGGCTCAAGCCTGTAATCCCAGCACTTTGGGAGGCCGAGACGGGCGGATCACGAGGTCAGGAGATAGAGACCATCCTGGCGAACACAGTGAAACCCCGTCTCTACTAAAAATACAAAAAACTAGCCGGGCGAGGTGGTGGGCGCCTGTAGTCCCAGCTACTTGGGAGGCTGAGGCAGGAGAATGGCGGGAACCCGGGAGGCGGAGCTTGCAGTGAGCTGAGATCCGGCCACTGCACTCCAGGCTGGGTGACAGAGCAAGACTCTGCCTCAAAAAAAAAGAAAGTGCAGCCCTGCTCCATAACGTCTTCACTCCAAGACCCAGGGTCAAAGAGCAGCCTCTAATGGGAACACTAGCAATCGCCCAGGCAAAGGGCAAGAGGCAGGGCAAACTCCACACTGGCGCAGCGGTAACACATTCAATTCTGTTCACATTTAATTGGCCAAAACAGTCACAGGGCTAAAACTACCCCAGCAGAGTGGGGAAATAGAACCTTCCCCAGACAGGGGTGGTGAATATGTGGACAATAATACAGTGAAGTTTCCTCTTCCTTCAACACACAGCTGGGCGCTGGTGGTTGCTTACTGTTCACCTGCCCCTTCCTCCCCCGCACGCTCCTCCCCACCCCTTGCCCCATAACTGCCCCATATCCTACTCCCTGACCTGGATCTTTGCTCAAATGTTACCTTCTCAATGAAGTCTTCCCTTTCTTCCTCCTAGTTCCCATCTGCTTTAGTGGTTCTCCATATTTTCAAATAGTTCAGCCCAAACCAACAAGTATGTGTGGGTGTATAGATGTATACACACACATTTATATACAGACAGAGAAAGCGAATGTGACAAAAAATAAACTGATGAATCTAGGTGAGTCATTCAAATTTTCTACAGATTTAAAAATTTTCAGGGCCAGGCGCGGTGGCTCATACCTTTAATCCCAGCACTTTGGGAGGCCAGGAGGGTGGATAACTTGAGGTGAGGAGTTCAAGAGCAGCCTGGCCAACATGGTGAAACCCCACCTCTACTAAAAATACAAAAATTAGCTGGGCATGGTAGCGGGCACCTGTAATCCCAGCTACTTAGGAGGCTGAGGCAGGAGAATCGCTTGAACCTGGGAGACGGAGGTTGCAGTGAGCAGAGATCACGCCACTGCACTCCAACCTGGGCAACATAGTGAGACTCTATCAAAAAAAAAAAAATCCAGAATAGAAAGTTGAGGGAACAGTTAGACTACCTCAAGCATGACTTGTGTTTTTTTCTTTAGCCATGTAAGGCGGCATACAGTAGGCACAGAGATGCACTAGCCAGGATTGTAGAGAGAGGAAAGGGAAGTGAGAAAGAGACGAGGTGATAGAGAGTGGAATGGAAGGGTGATGATAATGAGGCAGACATGGGAAACCCTGGCAACATCTGGATTCTTGATTCCAGTCTCTTCCTGTGACCCAGCTATCTTTCTATCCCTAGGTTCAGAAAGAAGACTCCTGTATCCTTACAATAAATCTCATTTTTGGCTTAAGCTCAATAAGATGTTCTATTACTTACTGCATGTATGCATAGAAATACTTCAATTCCCCAGAGATGCGATCAGCAGTTTGCTTGTGCATAGAGTATCACCTTACTTTTTTTCACTACCTTGTATTAGGTTTTCAGGAATCAAATTCATTTACGCTAACTGTATATTCACGTAATAACTGAATCATCCCAGAGAGCAATTTTGAAAATCGAGCAACATACACATGCTATGTGCTTATTACGTGACTTGAGTTTCTTTTTCAGGACAGGTAGGGGTTAGGCAGACGAGGAACAAAGGAGCGCCGGCAGAGGTCGGGAGGCTTTGTGAACACACACTGTTTAAGGAACGCTGAGCAGTTGGTAAGAGTGAGTGTGTATGGACATGGGGAGGCACAGACAAGAAAGACAAGCCGCAACAAGCTCGTGACGAGCTGTGAATACCATCCTAATACACTGAACTTGTTCATGAAGGCAAGAAGAAATCCTTTGAAGGACTTAAGTACGGGAATAACCAGGTCAGATGTACTTCTCTTTTCTTTTATTTATTTATTTATTTATTTTATTGAGACAAGAGTTTCATTTTTGTTGCCCAGGCTGAAGTGCAATGGCATGGTCTTGGCTCATTATAACCTCTGCCTCCCTGGTTCAAGCGATTCTCCTGCTTCAGCCTCCCAAATAGCTGGGATTACAGGTACCCGCCACCACATCCGGCTAATTTTTGTATTTTTAGTACAGACAGGGTTTCACCATGTTGGTCAGGCTGGTCTCAAACTCCTTACGACCTCAAGTGATCCGCTTGACTTGGCCTCCCAAAGTGCTGGGATTACAGGCGTGAGCCACCTCGCCCAGCCCAGATATACCTTTTAAAAGAAATCACTCTAGCTACTGTGTGGAGAATGAATGGAGGCAGGGCACAAGCAAGCCTGGGCAATGGGCATGGGAAGGGACAGTTCCAGAGATACTTCATGTGTGTCCCCAACAGAACTTGGCTGTTATTTGGAAGTGAAAAGTGAGTAAGATGAAGAATCCAGATAACAGGCACGGATACCTAAATGAATGGTAAAATATCCTAAAATTGAGAATACAGAAGGAGATTTTAAGAAGATGGGTTACGATTAGATTACTGAGTATGAGGTACCTGGAAGAATATCCAACCAAAAATGTCCTACAGGCTGCCAACATCTGTTTTTTTTGTTTTATTTTTGAGACAGGCTCACTCTCTGTCACCCAGGCTAGAGTGCAGAGGCATGGTTTCAGCTCACTGCAACCTCTGCCTCCTAGGTTCAAGCGATTCTTCTGTCTCAGCCTCCTCAGTGGCTGGGACCACAGGCATGAGCCACCATACCTGGCTAACTTTTGTATTTTTATTAGAGACGGGGGTTTTGCAATGTTGGCCAGGCTGGTCTCAAACTCCTGACCTCAGGTGATCCCCCTGCCTCGGCCTCCCAAAGTATACCCAGCCCCAACATCCATTTTATTCACCATCACTATTTTCTTTCTTTCTTGTGTTTTTTTGTTTTTTTGTTTTTTGAGACGGAGTTTTCCTCTTGTTGCCCAGGCTGGAATGCAATGGCGCAATCTCGGATCACTGCAACCTCCACCTCCCAGGTATAAGCCATTCTCCTGCCTCAGTCTCCCGAGTAGCTGGGATTACAGGCATGTGCCACTACACCCGGCTCATTTTGTATTTTTAGTAAAGATGGGGTTTTGCCATGTTGGTCATACTGGTCTTGAACTCCTGACCTCAGGTGATCCACTGGCCTCAGCCTTCCAAAATGCTGGGATTACAGGCATGAGCCACTGCACCTGGCTTCACTATCATTATTTTCTTGTTCTAGGAAAGATTTAAAGTGATTAACAAAAAATACATTAAGAAGGCCGTGCGTGGTGGCTTATGCCTGCAGTCCCAACACTTTGGGAGCCCGAGGTGGGTAGATCACCTGAGGTCAGGAGTTCGAGACCAGCCTGGCCAAAATGGTGAAACCTCATCTCTACTAAAAATACAAAAATTAGCTGGGTATGGTGGCTTATGCCTATAATCCCAGCTACTTGGGAGGCTGAGGAAGGAAAATCACTTAAACCCAGGAGGTGGAGGTTGCAGTGAGCCGGGATCATGCCATATTACTCCAGCCTGGGTGACAGAGCAAGATTCCATTTCAAAAGAAACAAACAAAAAAACACACATCAAATGTATTTTCAATTTAACTTAATTAAATTAACAAGTTTAATTCAAAGACATAAGGAAATTAGTACAGAAGCAAAATCATGGTAGAAAAAATAGGGCCAGGCACGGTGGCTCAGGCCTATAATCCCAACACTTTGGGAGGCCGAGGTGGGCAGATCACAAGGTCAAGAGATCGAGAGCATCCTGGCCAACAGGGTGAAACACCGTCTCTACTAAAAATACAAAAATTAGCTGGGTATGGTGGCTTATGCCTATAATCCCAGCTACTTGGGAGGCTGAGGAAGGAAAATCACTTAAACCCAGGAGGTGGAGGTTGCAGTGAGCCGGGATCATGCCATATTACTCCAGCCTGGGTGACAGAGCAAGATTCCATTTCAAAAGAAACAAACAAAAAAACACACATCAAATGTATTTTCAATTTAACTTAATTAAATTAACAAGTTTAATTCAAAGACATAAGGAAATTAGTACAGAAGCAAAATCATGGTAGAAAAAATAGGGCCAGGCACGGTGGCTCAGGCCTATAATCCCAACACTTTGGGAGGCCGAGGTGGGCAGATCACAAGGTCAAGAGATCGAGAGCATCCTGGCCAACAGGGTGAAACACCGTCTCTACTAAAAATACAAAAATTAGCTGGGTGTGGTGGTGGGCACCTGTAATCCCGGATACTCAGGAAGCTGAGGCAGAAGAATCACTTTAACCCAGGAGGAAGAGGTTGCAGTGAGCCGAGATTGCACCACTGCACTGCAGCCTGGCGACAGAGCGAGACTTCGTCTCAAAAAAAAGAAAAAGAAAAAAGAAGATAAAGCCAGGAGTGAGATCAGCACACACTACACACGTATAGCAACACGGTAAGCAACTGACAATGTTCCTCAACATCAGCAGATGCTTAATGGCAAAACAAGATTCAATGGAAAAAGTTTGAGAGTAGTCCAAAGGAAGAGATCCAAGCATCAGCTTTGCTGGTGCGGCTTGATTTCAGGGTAGAGTTGAGAGCACCTGGGGCAGGTGTCCAAATCCTGGGACCCATGAAGGCCAGGAGGACCTTCAATTCCCTCAAGATTTTCAAGGAGATCCCTTACCCCAAAAAATCTTAAAAGATGACTCTCCCAGGGAATGCCCATCACTCAGTCCTCCATAAAAACTTGCTCCAGGCCAAGCGTGGTGGCTCACACCTGTAATTCAAGCACTATGGGAAGCAGGCGGATTACCTGAGGCCAGGAGTTCCAGACTTGTCTGGCCAAGATGGTGAAACCCCGTCTCTAATAAAAATATAAAAGATTAGCTGAGCATGGTGGGGGATGCCTGTAATCCCAGCTACTTGGGAGGCTGAGGCAGGAGAATTGCTTAAACCCAGGAAGCGGAGGTTGTAGTGGGCGAAAATCGTGCCACTTGCGCTCCAGCCTGGGTGACAGAGACTCTGTCTCACAAACAAACAAACAAGTTTTGCACAATCACAGAAATGTGGCCAGTTGTCTGCTCCTCTCTTCTGGTACTTCCCTTTTACGCCTTGTTATTAAAGGATGGATTCCAATACTGTAAATTCTACAAGTATACTGTAGGTTTGCAGTACGCTTCATTTATGCATCTCATTTATATCTTACTGTCTTTTGAGGTAAAAATAAAAACAGAAAACAGAAGGTGGAAACAAACTCTTGTCCAGGGCCAGGTGCAGTGGCTTACACCTATAATCCTAGCATTTTGGGAAGCCTAGATGGGAGGATCACTTGAGGCCAGGAGCTCAAGACCAGCCTGGCAGCATAGTAAGATGCCACCTCTACAAAAAAAAAAATGTTGCCGGGCGCAGTGGCTCACGCCTGTAATCCCAGCACTTTGGAAGGCCGAGGCGGGCGGATCACGAGGTCAGGAGATCGAGACCATCCTGGCTAACACGGTGAAACCCTGTCTCTACTAAAAATACAAAAAATTAGCCGGGCGTGGTGGCGGGCGCCTGTAGTCCCAGCTACTGGGAGGCTGAGGCAGGAGAATGGCGTGAACCCGGGAGACAGAGCTTGCAGTGAGTCAAGACGCACCACTGCACTCTAGCCTGGGCGACAAAGCAAGATTCCGTCTCAAAAAAAAAAAAAATGTTGGCCGGGCACGGTGGCTCAAGCCTGTAATCCCAGCACTTTGGGAGGCCGAGACGGGTGGATCACGAGGTCAGGAGATCGAGACCATCCTGGCTAACACGGTGAAACCCCGTCTCTACTAAAAATACAAAAAAAAAAACTAGCCGGGCGAGGTGGCGGGCGCCTGTAGTCCCAGCTACTCCGGAGGCTGAGGCGGGAGAATGGCGTGAACCCGGGAGGCGGAGCTTGCAGTGAGCTGAGATCCGGCCACTGCACTCCAGCCTGGGCGACAGAGCAAGACTCCGTCTCAAAAAAAAAAAAATGTTAAAACTTAGCTGGGCATGGTAGCATGTGCCTGTAGTCGTAGCTACTCAGAAGGCTGAGGCAGAAGGATCACTTGAGCCTAGTGAGCTACAATTGCACCACTGCACTCTAGCCTGGGCAACAGAGTGAGACTGGCTCCAAAAAAAAAAAAAATTATCCAGAATGTCACTAGCTCACTAGGGATTCTAAAATACACAGCAAAATGAACCTCTATCCCTTAGAACTCAAGGTGCTTGAGGAATGGCTTATTTTCTGATGACCACATGCAGGAGTATTTCAATGGCTACTAAAACCCCAGAAATGTTTTTATTTTGTTTTGCTCTGTTTTGGTGAAGGAAAATGCCATACATAAACATTCAGGACTCATCCGAAACTTCTGGAACCAGCTCCCCTGGGGAGGTCAGAGAAGAAATACAGTCACGGGCTACGTAACATTTCAGCCAATGACAGACCACATATACCATGGTGGTCCAGTAAGATTATAATACCATATTTTTACTGTGCCTTTGCTATGTTTAGATACACAAAAACTCACTGCTATGGTACAACTGCCTACAGGATTCAGTATAGTCACATGCTGTACAGGTTTGTAGCCCAGGAGCAATACCCAGGCTACACCATAAGTATCCAAGGAGTCATACTATAGAGCCTACTTGTGGAACAGGCTATGCCATCTAAGTCTGTGTAATGACACCCTATGGTGTTCACATAATGATGCATTTCTCAGAATGTATCCCTGTCATTAAGTGACGCATGACTGTAGTTGCTTGTTTTAAATCACCATGCAGGTCACATTCATCTACCCCCAACCTTTTCCAGCCCCCTCCACACACACACAGGGGCCTGACTACTGAAGAGAACAGGACTGGCTCCCAGGAGTACAAACAGGCTCTCTTGCTTCTCCTCATTGCTCATGCCTTAGCATGGTTCCTCCACATCCCCTACGCAAGCAGGTCCTTAGTAAACAAGTAAACAAAGCATTAGCAAAGACCCCAGAGTTGCCACTCCTCAGCTCTCTTGGGTAAAAGGAGCCTTCCTTTGGCTTGGGCTGAAGACATATGCCCCAGAGGTGCCATTCTGATTGTGTGAAAGGAGTGGTGACAAAAATGCCTAAAATGAAAATGGGAGCCTCCAGATCCGCTCAACAACTTCGGATGCCCACAGCTGTGGTCACTGTGACACGTGGAGGTGAGAGGCATAGAAGGGGCAGGCCGGGAGGGTGTTCTCAGTATAGGGATCAGCTGCCGCCCTTCACGCCTCAGCCTTGCCCTCCGCTTCCATGGCTTTATGCGCAGCTTCTTCGCCTCCCGGGAACTGCATGAGCTCAATGGGCTTCAAGCTCCTGTTCAACTCATAGACAATGGGAATACCAGTGGGCAGGCTCAGCTCCATCATGGCCCTTCCGGGAGAGCCTCCCAAGGCTCAACTGTGCCAGAAAAGCTGCTGCCAGGCGCCTCAACCAACACCTGTTTCCCCTCCTGGATCTGGGGAATTATTTCTTCATTCCAAAAGGGCAGAGCTCTGACAATAGTGTCCTTCAGACTCTTACAGAAGAGCAGGTGCCCTACAGTGAAGTCTGCGCACCAGCAACCCTTGCTGCTGCTGCTGCTGTGTAATAGATGTTCAGCTCCATCAGAGGCATCCAGATCTTTTGTTTGTTTGTTTGTTTTGAGGCGGAGTCTCTCTCGCTCTGTCCCCAGGATGGAATGCAGTGGCGCAATCTCAGCTCACTACAAGCTCTGCCTCCCTGGCTCACGCCATTCTCCTGCCTCAGCCTCCGGAGTAGCTGGGACTACAGGCATCCGCCACCACGCCCAGCTAATTTTTTGCATTTTAGTAGAGAGGGGGTTTCACCACGTCGGCCAGGTGATCTGTGATCCGCCCGCCTCGACCTCCCAAAGTGCTGGGATTACAGGGGTGAGCCACCACGCCCGGCCGGCATCCAGATCTTTATCTGGCCCTCATGGTTCTTGGCAACAGCTTCTGCTTTATTGAGGCCAATTCAGACCCTTACAGTGCCACTCCATGAGGTGCACCAAGTCATCACTACTGGGAGCCACATCTGGTCAGTGGCATCCAATACTGTCCAGGGGGTCGGCATTGCTGTCTTCTGCCCTGAGGTGACACAGATGTCAAAATCACAGCCAGCATTTCTCAGTGCCTCCCAGAAGGCTCAGGTCAGTGTCACACCAGCTGCTGAAGTGCTTCTCCTGGTGCCAGGCACCCTTGCACCACCTGCAGGTGGCAGCTGGTGGGCTCAGGATGCAGCACTGACTGTGGTCACGGTGATTCCAGAGTCCCCCCGCTGCCTGGCTCCCAGTGCACACCACTCCCCCAGCTCTGTACCCCATGCCCCCTACCCAGTTTCTAGTGACCCTGGCCCACCACCCAGCACCCCATGCCCCACTGCCTGGCTCCTGTGCACTTTCTCCAGCACAAGTTTTAACACATATAAACCTAACAGCTCAATGAGCCCACCTTCCCTAAGTCCGCACTAACAAGTAAAGTACCAAGGCTTCCAAGCAATTGAGAAATGTTACAGGATGAATATGACAGAGTGGAAAGAGACGGGGGTAGAACAGCACAGTCACCCTGCAATCTGATTTTTCCAATCATCATCTGCTTCACTTTCCAGGTTACTTATCCAACTCAAAAAAATGTTTACTCAACAGTTACAAAAAGCTTGATTGATCAACCACATTTCTTCTCCAAAGATTATCATGACTATGTCCAGGACTTACTCCCAAATCAAAACCCTAAAGCATCTAGCGCTTTTATCCAAGCACTCCGCTATAGCTCAAACATGTCACCTCTAGAAGGGGATCATCCATGTTGGCTCCTGGCCTCAGCCCAGGGTACTTCTGGCACTCCCACTTTAATTGTAACAGAGTCCCTTTCACTCTCATAAGAGGTGTTGTGTGGACATGACCTGAGAGGGTCATGTCCATGTTCACATCTGACAGTCCAGGTGTTCCTTCTCCTCTAACTTTTTTTTTTTTTTTTTTTTTTTTTTTTTTTTTTTTTTTGAGGCGGAGTCTCGCTCTGTTGCCCGGGCTGGAGTGCAGTGGCCGGATCTCAGCTCACTGCAAGCTCCGCCTCCCGGGTTTACGCCATTCTCCTGCCTCAGCCTCCGGAGTAGCTGGGACTACAGGCGCCCGCCACCTCGCCCGGCTAGTTTTTTTTTGTATTTTTAGTAGAGACGGGGTTTCACCGTGTTAGGCAGGATGGTCTTGATCTCCTGACCTCGTGATCCGCCCGTCTCGGCCTCCCAAAGTGCTGGGATTACAGGCTTGAGCCACCGCGCCCGGCCCTCCTCTAACTTATCTTTGCCTACATACCCTCCACTGCCTCCCATGCTTGCTTCCCTGCCACCAGAATGCAGGCAAGGCAAGTTACCTTCCTCCTCCATGAGAACTTTCCCAGGTGAGTAAACATCTCAAAAATAAAGCACAAAATACTTACAAATGCCAACTTCTAGCAATTACTAGCAAAACAGACATTTTTCTTTTTTTTTTTCTGTGAGACAGGGTCTTTTTCTGTCACCCAGGCTGGAGTGCAGTGGCACGACTTCAACTCACTGCAGCCTCAACCTCCCCGGGGAGGACTGCTTGAGCTCAGCAGTTAGAGAACCGCCTGGGGAACACAACAAGATCCCACCTCTATAAAAAATCAAAAAATTGGCCGGGCGCGGGGGCTCACACCTGTAATCCCAGCACTATGGGAGGCCGAGGTGGGCGGATCACAAGGTCAGGAGATCGAGACCACGGTGAAACCCCGTCTCTACTAAAAATACAAAAAAAAAAAAAAAAAAAATTAGCCGGGCACGGTGGCAGGCGCCTGTAGTCCCAGCTACTCAGGAGGCTGAGGCAGGAGAATGGTGTAAACCCGGGAGGCGGAGCTTGCAGTGAGCTGAGATCACACCACTGCACTCCAGCCTGGGCGACAGAGCGAGACTCCGCCTCAAAAAAAAAAAAAAAAATCAAAAAATTAGCCTGGCATGGTGGTGTGTGCCTATTTAGGAGGCTAAGGCAGGAGAACCGCTTGAGCGCAGTAGTTTGGGGCTACAGTGAGCCATGATCATGCCACTGCACTCCAGCCTAGGCAACAGAGACTCTGTCTCAAAAAAAAAAAGAAAAGAAAAGACTGTAAATGGTATTTTTTCAGGGAGAAAAAAAAGGTTGCAACCCTGTAATTCTCCAAAGCCAGACGGTAATTATATCTTTTTTAAAAAACAAGGAATTTTATAAACTGTAACAAAAATTGTTAATTGTGTTTTTTGCATCTAATTGGTAACATGAAGAACGTTAAATATGCCTAACCCCATTCTGCCAGCTGGTGAGAACTAAGGACCAAAAGCATAAAACTGCCTAATTAAAGTGCTTTCTTGAGTCACCCATGACACTCAAAATATTAATATTATTACTTCAAGCTAGAATAATAAGGGGCCAGGCGTGGTGGCTCAAACCTATAATCCCAGCATTTTGGAAGGCTGAGGCGGGCCAATCACCTGAGCCCAGGAATTCAAGACCAGTGTGGCAAAACCCCATCTCTATTAAAAAAATACAAAAATGAGCCAGGTGTGGTGGCACATGCCTGTAGTCCCAGCTACTCAGGAGGCTGAGGTGGGCTGGGGAGGCTGAGGCTGCAGTGAGCCATGAATGTGCCACTGCACTCCAGCCTGGGTGGCAGAGTGAGGCCTTGTCTCATGAATAAATGAATGAAGCAGTCCACCTGAGGGTGAAACAGAGACCAGACCATGTACAATGGGTGAGTGAAGCGTTACCCCAGGCCCCTTCTTCCCAAGCCCTCTACACAATGAGCAATCGCGTAGTTAGCGCTGGCCAGGATCCCAGCTGAACCTGTTTCCAGCTGGGTTATCTCTCTGAGCCTCGATTTCCCCATTTATAAGAAGGTGACAAAACATTTATCTTATAAAACGGTCATCAGAAATAAAGGTGATAAAACAAACAACTTGAATTAGTATGTATTTATCAGCTTAGAGTCTATCCGTATCCAGTACAATACACGCTCCAAGAGAGCAGGGATTTGGTCTATTTTATTCACTGCTGTATTCCCAGCAACTGTAACAGTACCAAACTCCCAGAGAGCACTCGGTAAATATTTGCTGAACAAATGAAAAGTGTTTACTTGACACACAGCAAATAGTCGTTTTTAAAAAAGTAATTTCAGCCTACTAGTTTTCTCCATCCCTTTGCTCTTTTAATCTTCCTCTTAGGCTCGGACACTGTTTCACCTTTGTACAGGGTTCTGCTTTATCTAAATAATATGAATGTGTACAAAAGCACCAAAAAGCATCTCACGTGTCATCTAATTGTGAAATTAGGAGCAAGAGAAACCAAAAAGATCAAGAGCCTAAAACTGCCAAACATTACATGGCACAGAAACATGCTGAGCATAGAATAATTTTAACTGCATTCTGTTATTTAAAAAAGGTTTCTTGCTGCAGAAACTTTATGCCCTTTATAACCACAAACATCCCAGGGGATAGAAGTAGATGGTATGGTCTCCATTCTCATCTTTGATCCTACTTGGTTCAACAGACAAGATAAACTTAAGACGACTAAGCATCCACTACTTCTACTTCTGGTTTTGTTTTGTTTTGTTGAGACAGAGTCTTACTGTGTTGTCCAGGCTGGAGTGCAGTGGTGCAATCTCAGCTCACCGCAACCTCCATCCCCAGCTTCAAGTGATTCTCCTGCCTCAGCCTCCCAAGTTGCTGGGACTACAGGCACATGCCACCACGCCCAGCTAATTTTTGTATTTTTAGTAAAGACAGGGTTTCACCATGTTGGCCAGGCTGGTCTCAAACTCCTGACTTCAAGTGATCCGCCCACCTTGGCCTCCCAAATTGCTGGGATTACAGGCATGAGCCACTGCACCTGGCCCCCATCCACTACTTCTAACACTATTCCATAAAACTAATTCTGGTAACTCATGCCCCACGTTGGCTGAGTGTGGTGGAGGAAGGCTTGAGGCCAGGAGTTGGAGACCAGCTTGGGCAACAAAACGAGACCCCATCGCTACAAAATTTTTTTTTAAATTAGCTGGGTGTGGTGGCACACACCTGTAGTCCTAGTTACTCAGGAGGCTAAGACAGAAGGATCACCTGAGCCCAGGAGTTCAAGGCTACAGTGAGCCATGATACTGCCAGTGCACTCCAGCCTGGGCAACAGAGTGAGATCCTGTCTCAGAATAAAGAAAGAAAACAGGGAGGCCGAGGCGGGCGGATCACGAGGTCAGGAGATCAAGACCACCCTGGCTAACATGGTGAAACCCCGTCTCTACTAAAACTACAAAAAATTATCCAGGCCTGGTGGCAGGCACCTGTAGTCCCAGCTACTCGGGAGGCTGGGAGAATGGTGTGAACCCGGGAGGCGGAGGTTGCAGTAAACCGAGATTGCGCCACTGCACTCCAGCCTGGGCAACAAAGTCAGACTCCGTCTCAAAAAAAAAAAAAAAGAGAAAGAAAAAGAAAAGAAAAGAAAAAAAAGAAAAAAAGAGAAAAGAGAAGAAAAAATGATGAAAAGGTGGCCTATGAGACACTTTCACAGGCATTTTTTCCAGTTGGCATTCATTAAAATTCTCCCACTCACAACCCATTCTAATAGTAACATTTCAAGCCAAAAAGATGCTTTATTCATGTTTCCCTAAACTAGAAATTATCAAACTTTTTGGCACAAGGACATTTGTTCAAAGTAAAAACACACTGGATGTGGCTCACACCTGTAATCCCAGCACTTTGGGAGGCCGAAGCAGGTGGATCACCTGAGGTTTGGAGTTCGAGACCAGCCTGACCAACATGGAGAAACCCCGTCTCTACTAAAAATACAAAAATTAGCTGGGCGTGGTGGCACATGCCTGTAATCCCAGCTACTAGAGAGGCCAAGGCAGGAGAATCGTTTGAACCCAGGAGGTGGAGGTTGCAGTGAGCCGAGATTAAGCCACTGCACTCCAGCCTAGGCAACAAGAGCAAAACCCCATCTCGTGAAAAAAAAAAAAAAAAGAGAGAACTTTGGGAGGCCGAGACGGGCAGATCACAAGGTCAGGAGATCGAAATCATCCTGGCTAACACGGTGAAACCCCGTCTCTACTAAAAAATACGAAAAACTAGCCGGGCGAGGTGGCGGGCGCCTGTAGTCCCAGCTACTCGGGAGGCTGAGGCAGGAGAATGGCGTAAACCTGGGAGGCGGAGCTTGCAGTGAGCCGAGATCGCGCCACTGCACCCCAGGCTGGGTGACAGAGCGAGACTCCGTCTCAAAAAAAAAAAAAAGAGAGAGAGAAAGGTGATATTATAGACACCAAGGGAATGGATACTGTTCCAAAGAAAATGCCCACAAGTGTTACCATGGCTAGTGGAAGAGTCTACAATGTTACCCAGCATGCTGCCGGCATTGTAGTAAATGAACAAGGGCAACAGTCTTGCCAAAAGAATTAATATGCATACTGAGCACATTAAAGCTCTAAGAGCCAGCATCACTTCCTAAAACTCATGAAGGAAAATGATCAGAAAAAGAAGAAAGCCAAAGAGAAAGGTACCAGAGAAGCACACTGTGTGAGAACCAATGGGAAGAAGCCTGAGCTGCTGGAACCTGTTACTTATGAATTCATGGCATAAGAGGTGTTAAAAAAAAAAAGACCTCTGAACTGTCAAAATGTTTCTCTTCATTGAGTAGAAGTGTCCTGTCCCCTCCTCCAAAGAACTATTTGAAGGAAATTTCAATTGTGTCCTAATTCATTATGCAACGTCTTTACTATTCAAATTTAATGTACTTCTTGCTGAAAGATGTGAGGTAGCTTACTGTGCAACAAATTACTCAACTGGTTAGAAAATGGCCAGATATTATTTATAAAATATTTGCATTGGTTTGAAGATAGTCCCTCTAAATCATCACGGAAGAAATAAAATAGCTTACAAAAATAAAAATAAAAAAAGATTATGGAAATAAATGTTTACGTGTCAAAAATCTTGTCTTTAAAAAAAAAAATTTAGCCGGGCGCGGTGGCTCAAGCCTGTAATCCCAGCACTTTGGGAGGCCGAGATGGGCGGATCACGAGGTCAGGAGATCGAGACCATCCTGGCTAATACGGTGAAACCCCGTCTCTACTAAAAAATACAAAAAACTAGCCGGGCGACGAGGCAGGCGCCTGTAGTCCCAGCTACTCGGGAGGCTGAGACAGGAGAATGGCGTGAACCCGGGAGGCGGAGCTTGCAGTGAGCTGACAGTCGGCCACTGCACTCCAGCCTGGGTGGCAGAGCAAGACTCCGTCTCAAAAAAATAAAATAAAATAAAATAAAAATTTAATATTTCTAATTACTACCCCAACAATAAAAAAAGATTTGATGAAAGAAAATTAGTTATCCAAAGATTCAATATCAGCCGGACATGGGTTCACGCCTGTAATCCCAGAACTTTGGGAGGCCAAGGCAGGAGGATCACTTGAACCCACAAATTCAAGACCAGCCTGGGCAACATAGCGAGACCTCGTCTACAAACAATAAAAGAATTAGCAAGGCATGGTGGCACCACCTGTGGTCACAGATACTTAGAAGGCTGAGGTGGGAGGATCACTTGAGCCCGAAAGGGCGAGGCTGCAGTGAGCCGTGATCTCGCCACTGCACTCCTGCACTCTAGCCTGGGTGACATAGCAAGACCTTGTCTCAAAAAAAAAAAAAAAAAAGTTTTCAAAATCGGCCATGAAGTGGGTGGGGAGAGCATTAAGAAAAATAGCTAATGCACACTGGACTCAGTTACTAAGTGATGGGTTGATAGGTGCAGCAAACCACCATGGCACATGCTTACCTATGTAACAAACCTACACATCCAGCACATGTACCCCAGAGCATGATCGTGCCATTGCACTCCAGTCTGGGTGACAAGAGCAAAACTCCATCTCAAAAAAATTAGATAAATAAATAAATAAATAATAGTCATGCGTGGTTGTAAACACCTGTGGTCCCAGTTACTTGGGAGGCTGAAGTGGGAGGGCCGCTGATAAAATTAGGAGATGGGGCCTTTGGGATGTGAGGAAGTCCTGAAGGCCGAACCCCTCATGACCTGCAGATTAATGCCCTTATAAAAGGCGGCCCAGGGGCTCCTTTGCTCCTTCCTCCAAGTGAGGACATAGTGAGAAAACAGATATCTATGAACCAAGAAGTTGGCTCTCAAGAGACACTGAATCTCTTAGCACCTTGATCTTGGGACTTCTCAGCCTCCAGAACGGTGAATAATAAATTGCTGCTGTGTACAAGCCACCCACTTTATGGCATTTTGTTATAAAAGAGTCCAAACGAACTATGACATCTACCCAGGCATATATCCACCTACACAGAAAAAGTCCATGACAACCAAGACCAGCTACTGAATGTTCATGGCCACATGACAAATGAAAATGCAGGCGACCTCGTTCAAATGCATTAAACATTTCAAGACAGCAACAGCAGAGCATTAAACCAAGCGTGGAGCACTTCTGCCTGCAGTCACATGCCTGTGAAGTTGCCCTAATGACAAGTATAGACACAGGTCTAACCAAAGACCATGATCACAGACATGATTCTGCGCCTGGCACAACAGGCGCTCAATATGATCTACTCAGACAGCTTAGAAGTTCAATTCCCGGCCGGGCGCGGTGGCTCAAGCCTGTAATCCCAGCACTTTGGGAGGCCGAGACGGGCGGATCACGAGGTCAGGAGATCGAGACCATCCTGGCTAACACGGCGAAACCCCGTCTCTACTAAAAAAAAATACAAAATTAGCCGGGCGAGATGGCGGGCGCCTGTAGTCCCAGCTACTCGGGAGGCTGAGGCGAGAGAATGGCGTAAACCCGGGAGGCGGAGCTTGCAGTGAGCTGAGATCCGGCCACTGCACTCCAGCCTGGGCGACAGAGCGAGACTCCGTCTCAAAAAAAAAAAAAAAAAAAAAAAAAAAAGAAGTTCAATTCCCATAAAGGTCCATTAAAGCCATGTGCTACCTCATCTAGTCAGAAAATCTAACTAATTAAATCACCATTGGCCAGGCGCAGTGACTCATGCCTATAATCCCAGCATTTTGGGAGGCCAAGGCAGGAGGATCATTTGAGCCTAGGAGTTCAAGACCAGCCTGGGCAACACAGTGAGACCTTGTCTCTACAAAAAAAAAAAAAAAAAAAATCAAAAAATCGGCCAGGTATGGTGGCATGCACCTATAGTCCCAGCTACTCGGGAGGCTGTGGGAGGATCGCTTGAACCCAGGAGGCAGAGGTTGCAGTGAGCCAAGATGGCACCACTACACTCCAGCCTGGGTGACAAAGCAAGACCCTGTCTAAAAAAAAAAAAAAAAAAAAAAAAATACTCATAACATTATTAGACATCTGGAATTTATACCAAGCACTGACAGGGAACAAAGAAGCAATGTGCATTGAACGTGTCATGTTTAATTTAATTAGAAAGGTAAAGTCAAGGTGGAGGACTTCTCAATACCAGAACCCAAAAGATACCTTTTTCCCAACCTTGATATTGCCTCCAAAGAACTGGACAAGATGCCAAAGATTTGGCAGCTGGTGAGTAGGTAATACAATGACATCCAATTCAGAGATGTCCCCCCTTGCTGGGTGGGGTACAATTCTTTCAGAAGACAAAAATAAGTCATCTGATGGGAGTAAAGTGTGTCACCTCAGGCTGTACTCTTTAGTCTGATTTGCAGAACGTTTCTCCTGGGACTCCTCGGGTCCCCTTTCTGCACACTCTTCTCTCCCTTTCAAAGCTCCTCACTCCTCCTTCACCCTCTTAGTACATTCAGGCCACCAATCACTCCACGTTTTAGAAAAAGTGGTAGCACTGGCCGGGCACGGTGGCTCAAGCCTGTAATCCCAGCACTTTGGGAGGCCGAGACGGGCGGATCACGAGGTCAGGAGATCGAGACCATCCTGGCTAATACAGTGAAACCCTGTCTCTACTTAAAAAATACAAAAAACTAGCCGGGCGACGAGGCGGGCGCCTGTAGTCCCAGCTACTCGGGAGGCTGAGGCAGGAGAATGGCGTAAACCCGGGAGGCGGAGCTTGCAGTGAGCTGAGATCCGGCCACTGCACTCCAGCCTGGGTGGCAGAGCAAGACTCCGTCTCAAAAAAAAAAAAAAAGAAAAAAGAAAAAGTGGTAGCACTATGGCTCAATACAAAAGATGGCCCCTGGGTGAGAAGAGACTTTTGGAAGCAATGGGTCGGGGGAGAGGATTCCAACCCAACCTTTCACATAAGCCATGGTCTATTTGCTGCCTTAACTAGTAAGATACCACTATTTATGCTGTTGGGATTATTATATGCAAAAGATTTGTTAGATGTTATACGGACACCAACTAAAACTCCAATTATATACAATTCAATCTTACTTGGAAAAAGAGAACTAACTTGTCCCAAGAATCCACTCGGCCAGGTCACTACACCATGCACACTTCACATCACTCCAATTATTCTGAAGAACGGTGCTATCAGATGGTATTCCATATCCCCATTTTACAAGTGAGGAAACTGAGGCTCAGAAAGATTAAGTACTTTCCCCAGAATCATCCAATTTGTTGGTCCAAATAAAATCCAGGTAAGAGCCAGGAACAGTAGCACGCCTGTAGTCCCAGCTACTCAGGAGGCTGAGGCGGGAAGATCATTTGAGCCCAGGAGTTTGAGGCTGCAGTGAGCTATGATAATGCCACTGCCCTCCAGCCTGGGCCACAGAGCAAGTCCTGTCTCAAAACAAAAAGCAAACAACCAAAAAACCCTGCAGGTATGTCTGACTCTGAATTAGAACTCTGATAATGAGGCTTTTTTCATCAAGTGCCTACCTTAACCTAACTAACACAACTTAATGCAGCAAACAAATACACTATTGCAATACAAGAATTGGGAGGCAGGCTGGTTGTGATGGCGCACGCCTATAATCTCAACACTTGGGAGGCTGAGGAGGGAAGATGGCTTGAAGCCAGGAGTTGGAAACCAGCCTCGGCAACATAGTGAAACTCCATCTCTATTAAAAAAAAAAAAGAATAGGGAGTACTGAAAAGACATGTTGTATCGCTGTATTCATTCATGCATTCAACAAGTATTTGTTCTGAGCCACTCTGTGCCAAGCCCTGTGCTAGGATTTGGATAAAAAGCAGTAAACAAGAATAGCCAGGAGTTTATGTCCCAGTAGGAGCTACACTAAGTGAATAAATAATTCAGTGCAGTGTGGTTAATATTAGGAGAGAAGTGATTTTAATGAAATCCCTTTCCTGTTCCTCCAACTTCTCCCTATCACCTACTCCTTCAGCTGCTGTAGGCCCTTAGTGGTTTTGGAGAGCTTGGGGTCACACATTTGGCTGTGCCTGATATATCTCAAAACCTTTCAGATTAGGCCAGGCACAGTGGCTCATGCCTGTAATTCCAACACTTTGTGAGGCCAAGGCAGGCGGATCACCTGAGGTAGGAGTGCAAGACCAGCCTGACCAACATGGCAAAACCTCGTCTCTACTAAACATATGAAAATTAGCCAGGTGGGGTGGTGCATGCCTGTAATCCCAGCTACTTGGGAGGCCGAGGCAGGAGAACTGCTTGAACCCCAGAAGTGGAGGTTGCAGTGAGCTGAGAGCGCCACTGCACTCCAGCCTGGGTGACAAAGCAAGACTGTCTCAAAAAAAAAAAAGCCTTTCATATCAGCAAGCAGCTACCAATATCCCATATTTGTCATCATCTTCAGTTTTTCTCCAATGTTCTCATATTTCTAACATCAATTTCAAAAGAATGAATGTAACAGAGTTTGCCCAAAGTAAGAAGTAAATGAAACATTTCTCTTCACCACAGACTTGTTTTTCTAACTTTTTTTTTTTTTGAGACAGAGTCTTGCTGTCTTGCCCAGTCTGGAGTGCAATGACACGGATCACAGCTTACTGCACCCTGGACCTGCCAGGCTCAAGCGATTCTCCCACCTCAGCCTCCCAAGTAGCTGGGACCACAGGTGCGTGCCACCACACCCAGCTAAGTTTTTATTTTATTTTATCTTATTTTATTTTGGAAATATGGGGTCTCCCTGTGTTGGCCAAGTTGGTCTCAAACTCCTGGACTCAAGTGATCTGCTCATCTTAGCCTCCCAAATTGCTGGGGTTATTGGCATAAGCCACTATGCCCAGCACACTGTTTTTTTTTTTTGGTTTTTTTTTTTTTTTTTTTTTTGAGACGGAGTCCTCGCTCTGTCGCCCGGCTGGAGTGCAGTGGCCGGATCTCAGCTCACTGCAAGCTCCGCCTCCCGGGTTTTACGCCATTCTCCTGCCTCAGCCTCCGAGTAGTTGGGACTACAGGCGCCCGCCACCTCGCCCGGCTAGTTTTTTCTACTTTTTAGTAGAGACGGGGTTTCACCGTGTTAGCCAGGATGGTCTCGATCTCCTGACCTCGTGATCCGCCGTCTCGGCCTCCCAAGTGCTGGGATTACAGGCTTGAGCCACCGCGCCCGCCCCAACACTGTTTTTTAATTTAAAATTTTTTTGGCCAGGCGCAGTGGCTCAAGCCTGTAATCCCAGCACTTTGGGAGGCTGAGACGGGCGGATCACGAGGTCAGGAGATCGAGACCATCCTGGCTAACCACGGTGAAACCCCGTCTCTACTAAAAAATAACAAAAAACTAGCCGGGCGAGGTGGCGGGGCCTGTAGTCCCAGCTACTCGGGAGGCTGAGGCAGGGGAATGGCGTGAACCCGGAGGCGGAGCTTGCAGTGAGCCGAGATCCGCCACAGTACTCCAGCCTGGGCGGCAGAGCGAGACTCCGTCTCAAAAAAAAAAAAAAAAAAAAAAAAAAAATATATAATATATATATATATTTTGTTGTGTTGTTGTTGTTATTGATTTATTTATTTATTTATTTATTTTGAGACAGAGTCTCGCTCTGTCGCCCAGGCTGGAGTGCAGTGGCCGGATCTCGCTCACTGCAAGCTCCGCCTCCCGGGTTCACGCCATTCCCTGCCTCACCCTCCCGAGTAGCTGGGACTACAGGCGCCCGCCACCATGCCCGGCTAGTTTTTTGTATTTTTTTAGTAGAGACGGGTTTCACCGTGTTAGCCAGGATGGTCTCGATCTCCTGACCTCGTGATCCGCCCGTCCGGCCTCCCAAAGTGCTGATTACAGGCTTGAGCCACCGCGCCCGGCCTATTTTTTTTTTTTTTTTTTTTTAAGAGAAAAGGTCTTATGATATTTCCCAGGCTGGTTTCAAACTCCCGGGCTCAAGTGATCCTCCTGCCTTGGCCTCCCAAGCAGCAGGGACTGCAGGTGTGCATCACTGCGCCTGGCTACAGTGTTCCAAATGGCAAAATCCTAATCATCCTTCAAGACTAATTCAAATCTTCCCAGTCCCCTCCCTACATTCCCCATCAGAATTGACTGCTCCATCACCTGTACCCCCTTTACTGAAATGTCTATTTAGCACTTGAAGTCTAGCTGGCTGTGTTCCTGTGTCCCCAGCTGGAGCTGGAGGTCACTGAAGGTAAAAACCAGGACTTCGTCATATTCAAGCAGAATCTCCACATAGTCAGCCCTCCGTACCTGGCACAAAGCCCACAAATATTTGTTGAAATTAAGCAAACAAATAATATTCAAGTCCCCTACCCTTAAATATTTGCCACTCAGCTATTTTTTTAAGCTCTAAAAACAACATGATCCAACGTTCCCCATATTATGTCTCAAAATTTATTATTTGGAACTCTTCAGGCCCAAAACCTCATGCCAGGAATGATAGACAAATATATCTCTACCTCTTTACTTCCTCCCTCGGGGAAAGAGAGAGAAACAGAGTGTTAAATGAATAAGAAAGTAGTGATTATAGCAGAGAATGGGAAAAGTTAAAACAGAAAAGATATGCTCACCACATGTTTTCTTGTCACTTCTAAAACCCATGGCTTCCGCCAACTACAGATGGCTTCCCGGTGCACCCCTGGAGCCTACGCCTCACTCCTGAGCTCCCTCCCCTCTCCTCCCATTCTCTCTTGAACTTGCTCTAATCAGCAATGAAATCAGTCTTGTAACCAAGGGCCTCCAGGTCACCAAATCCCATAGTGAAGTCTTGGTCCTCCGCTAATTTTATCAACATTAGACCCAGTTGAACATTTCCCATCATGAAATACTTTCTTTCCCGGGACACCAGATTCCATGCTCTCTAGACTGGCCTCCAACCTCAGCGGCTGTTTCTTATCAGTCTCCTTTTCTGAATCCTCCTGATCTCCCAACCTTTAATTGCTGAATGGATGGAGGCTCAGTCCTCTTCTCTTCTGCATTTATGCTCGCTCTCTAGGTAAAATCTATCCACTCTCATGATTTTAAATACAATGACAACTTCCAGATTAGTATCCCTAACTCCAACCATCCCCCCCAGAACTGCAAACTCCTACACAACTACTTCGCATCTCCACACGGATAAAGAACAGGCAACATATTCACGATATGTTCAAACCAGATGACAACATCTCCCTCCCAATCTTCTCTTTCAATTTTCCCCATCTCAGTATATGACAACTCCATTTTTTGAGCTGCTTAAGCCAAAATTCCTGGTATCCCTGTGGTAGAAAAGCTAGTTGCCTCCCAAAACACATTCAGGCTGGATGTGGTGGCTCATGCCTGTAATCCCAGGGTCTTGGGAAGCCGAGGAAGGAGGACTGTTTGAAGTTGGGAGTTCAAGACCAGCCTGGGCAAGATAGTGAGACCCTCATCTCTAATAAAAATTTAAAAATTAGCTGGGCACAGTGGCACACACCTCCTAGTTACTCAGGAGACTGAGGCAGGAGGATCACTTGAGCCCAGGAGTTAGAGGCTGCACTGCATGCTAGCCTGGGTGACAGAAAAGACCTTGTCTCTGAAAAAGTAAAATAAATAAAATAAAATGCATTCAGTCATGTTTGCATTTGAGTGTGGCCAGGAGACTAAGCTCTAGCCAAGGAGATGTAAGTAATGATATATGAAGCTTTCTGGCCTCGCTCTTATGCGACAGAACATGCCCTCTCCTCCTACTTGAGGCCCTTCCTGAGGACTGGGATGCAGATTTCCTCAGAGAAGCTGGAGCAGCCCTCCTGGCCTATAAGCTAGAGGATGACAGTGCTCAAAACAGCATGAGTCTGGCCCCCTAGCAGTCATGGAGTTACTAAGCCAGCTCTCAATCACCTATCCAGATTTTCACTTGAAATAGAAAAAAATCAGCTTCTATCTTGTTTAAGCCATTATTACTTTCAATCTCTGCCACAGCAGTCAAATCAATATCCTAACTAATACACAGAATTTAGAAGCTGGAAGTAATCAGCCTTAACAGAATACGAATATGTAGCATTGGCTTAGGGGTCAGCATGGGCACAGGTATTGTAGGATGGAAGGATGGCGGTCCTTGTAGGTCACAATAAAACATTTGGCAAAACCCGTGGTATCTTAGAAAACAGCCTGCATGCCAACATGGCCTGTAATTCTAGGGGAACTGGTTGAACAATACAAAATTTGGTGCTTACTGGCTTCATGCCACTTCAAGCAAGAAGTCCCGCAAGCATGAAACAGACTCAAGCCAAAGCTTGCCAATTTGCATACAAAGATAAAAGGGAATATAGATCTGCCTAAGGAATGTCCGCGGCCTACAATCAAAGTTTACAGTCGGGTAATTTGGGGCTAAGTAGGGTTGAAAAAGCCCACTCCTTCAATATCCAACAGGAAGCAAACTGGAGAAACTGTTTAACCCTACAAAGACAATAGCCTCCAACCTCCACTTCAGACCTGACCCCAGAGGAAAAGAAACACAGAAAAACTCTCCAGAGAGTAAAGTCAGAGGCTACAGAGGGCCAGGCACAAGGGAGCTCCTCCAAGAGACCAGAATCAAGGTTGCCAGAAAGGTGAGGTCAGAACCTCACAGTACTCCCAGGGCAGGGAGCACTCACAGCTCAGCCTGCCAGGAGTTGACAATGGCTACGGACCAGCACAGGGTATTACTCCCCATTCTTCCCTTTTCCAAATAGGGTTTCTACTTCCATTATCCTAACCTTTCCACCATGGTACGGGGCACAGCAGAGCCCCCTGATAACTTTGTTTTAAACTAAAGATTCCTGGAACGTACATCATCCAGGGATTCTGGACTCTGAAGTTGATCTGGGGTTGTCTCCCTTGGGAGAAGGGTTTGGAAAGAAACGCATAGACTGTTCTCCCTTTCTGATGTGAGAGGACGTATAGCTGAACACATGGCTGCCCAAGAAAAACTGTTTCTCAGCCTTCCCGGCAAGTAGCTGTGGCCATGTGACTTGGGTTCCAGCCAGTGAGAGGTAAACAGGAGTGATCTGTGCAACTTTCAATCTGTGCCATGAAGAGGCACATGACCTCCCCTCCCTTCTCTGGCCAGAATGCAGACATACAAGGGCCAAAAGATGGAAGCCATATGTTAGGAAAGTTGGTACAAGACAGAAGGCACTTGGGCTCCTAATGAGCACAGAGCTGCCATACCAGCCCCGGCCTCCTACCCAGACTTCTATTTAGAGAGAAATAAATATCTATCTGGCTTAAGCAGCTGCCACTTCATGTCCCTCTGTTACAACAATCAACTCGATGATAACCTAACTCATCCCGGCACCTTCCACTCCACTCTTTCACACCCCACGCGCAACCCACTACCCAATCCTATCGGCTCTACCCACAAAATGTATCTGACCATCTAGTGTTTGACCCTTTCTCCCCCTCTCGGCCACTAACCCCAGCGGGTGGCCCTCACATCATCTCTCACTGGGACTCTTTCCATGGCCGCCTTTCTCTCCGCTTTTGCTCTTTCCTCCTTATCTATTCTCTTCACAGCAGCCAGAATGCCCAGGACTAGACCATGAGGATACACCAGAGATTTCTGTCTGTTTTGTCCACTGGTATATCCTCATGGTCTAGAACAATGCTGGACACAGACCATATTTCATCAAATATGTCAGACTGTAAACTGCACCATTATTTTTCACCACCAAGAAAAAAAAAAATATGGCACATTAAACTACAACAAAATGCCTGAACAACAGACAAGGACAGAGTTGTCACCAGTTACACCAGGCTCTCAAAGCTTTGAAATTTCTTTCTGAGGAATGTGGAGTGTCTCTGACCTAAGGCTGCATTGTCTGAGTGTGAAATGCAATCCTCCTATGTTCAGTTATACAATGTGACATGGCTTCACACACTTATGGAATTCTGCCTCTCTGAAGTTTCCTAATGCGGGGATCCCTAACCCCTGGGCCACAGACCAGCACCAAGCGAGCAAGCGAGTGAGGGAGAGAAGCTTCATCCGTATTTACAGCCACTCCCCATCACTCGCATTCCTACCGCAGCTTCACCACCTCCTGCAAGATCAGCAGTGGCATCAGATTCTGATGGAAGCGTGCACCCTACACGGAGCTCTGCACGCGAGGGATCGACCTTGCGCACTCCTTATGAGAATCTAATGCCTGACAATCTGCCACTTTCTCCCATCACGCCTAGATGGACGGTCTAGTTGCAGGAAAGCGAGGTCAGGGCTCGCTTTCTACATTATGGTGGGTTGTATAATTATTTCATTCTATATTACAATATAATAATAATAGAAATAAAGTGCACAGGCTGGGCATGGTGGCTCATGCCTGTAATTCCAACACTTTGGGAGGCTGAGGTGGGTGGACTGCTTGAGCTCAGGAGTTCAACACCAGCCTGACCAACATAGTAAAACTCTGTTTCTACCAAAAATACAAAAAATTAGCCGGGCATGATGGCGTGCGCCTATGGTCCCAACTACTCAGGAGGCTGAGGTGGGAGGATCGCTTGAGCCCAGGAGGCGGAGCTGCAGTGAGCTGAGACCACACTACTGTACTCTAGCCTGGGTGACAGAGCGAGACGGGTAGGCAGTGGGTGGATGGATGGAAGGAAGGAAGGAAGGAGCACAACAAATATAATGTGTTTGAATCATCTCAAAACCATCCCTTCCCCTCCCCATACCACTGCCCACGGAAAAACTGTCTTCCACGAAACCAGTCCCTGGTGCCAAAAAGGTTGCGGACTGCTGCCCTAATTCACTTGGTGGTGTTTGGCAATTAAATATGGAATTGGGCCGGGCGCGGTGGCTCAAGCCTGTAATCCCAGCACTTTGGGAGGCCGAGACGGGCGGATCACGAGGTCAGGAGATCGAGACCATCCTGGCTAACACGGTGAAACCCCGTCTCTACTAAAAATACAAAAACTAGCCGGGCGAGGTGGCGGGCGCCTGTAGTCCCAGCTACTCGGGAGGCTGAGGCAGGAGAATGGCGTGAACCCAGTAGGCGGAGCTTGCAGTGAGCTGAGATCCCGCCACAGCACTCCAGCCTGGGTGACAGCGCGAGACTCGTCTCAAAAAAAAAAAAAAAAAAAAAAAAAAAAAAAAAAAAAAAAAAAAATAAATATGGAATTGGGTCAGGCGCGGTGCTTCACGCCTGTAATCCTAGCACTTTGGGAGGCTGAGGCAGGCCGATCACTTGAGTTAAGGAGTTCAAGATCAGCTTGGCCAACAAGAGTAAAACCCCACCTCTGCTAAAAAACACAAAAATTAGCCGGGCGTGGTGGCACGTGCCTATACTCCCAGCTACTCGGGAGGCTGAGACACGAGAATCACTTGAACCCGGGAGGTGGAAGTTGCAGTGAGCCGAGATCCTGCCCCTGCACTCCAGCCTGAGTAACAAAGCAAGGCTCTGTCTCAAAAAAAAAAAAAAGAAAGAAAAAAACATGGAATTGTGGTCACTACCCCAACAACAAACATTTTCTTTAGAAACATCAAACAGACATCCCACCTCCTGTTTCCATTCCTCTCTGTATACAAAGTAACATTTGCTTTCACTGCTAAATCTAAGTGTAATTTTTTGGAAGGCATTTAAAATGGCAACTAAATTTAACACTGTAGCACTCAACTGAAGGGGTGATTACATGAACAGGTATAACCAGGTTCACACCTAAACAGGAAATGACAACTATGTCACAACTGCCACCTGGCCAACAGTGATTACACCATCTATTTATAAGAAGCATCTCAGCCAGGTGTGTTGGATCACACCTGTGATCCCAACACTTTGGGAGGCCGAGGCGGGCGGATCACGAGGTCAGGAGATCGAGACCATCCTGGCTAACATGGTGAGACCCTGTCTCTACTAAAAATATTTTAAAAATTAGCCAGGCATGGCGGTGGGCGCCTGTAGTCCCAGCTACTTGGGAGACTGAGGCAGGAAAATGGCATGAACCTGGGAGGCGGAGCTTGCAGTGAGCCGAGATCACGCCCCTGCACTCCAGCCTGGGTGACAGACCGAGACTCCGTCTCACAAAAAAAAAAAGAGGCCGGGCGCGGTGGCTCAAGCCTGTAATCCCAGCACTTTGGGAGGCCGAGACGGGCGGATCACGAGGTCAGGAGATCGAGACCATCCTGGCTAACACGGTGAAACCCCCGTCTCTACTAAAAAAATACAAAAAATTAGCCGGGCGAGATGGCGGGCGCCTGTAGTCCCAGCTACTCGGGAGGCTGAGGCGAGAGAATGGCGTAAAACCCGGGAGGCGGAGCTTGCAGTGAGCCGAGATCACGCCCCTGCACTCCAGCCTGGGTGACAGAGCGAGACTCCGTCTCACAAAAAAAAAAAGAAGAAGCATTTCAATATCAAAGATATCAAAATGTGATGAAAACAAGGGGGAAGAGAGTACATATCAGAAATGATTGAAAAACAGTTATGAGAACTCAGTAAGTTTTTACTGAAAGTTGTCTGGGCGCAGTGGCTCACACCTGTAATCCCAGCACTTTGGGAGGCCAAGGCCGGCAGATCACCTGAGGTCAGGAGTTTGAGACCAGCCTGGTCAACATGGTAAAATTCCAACTCTACTAAGAATACAAAATTAGCCGGGCATAGTGGTGCATGCCTGTAATCCCAGCTACTTGGGAGGCTGAGACAGGAGAATTGCTTGAACCCGGGAGGCAGAGGTTGCAGTGAGCTGACATTGAGCCACTGCAGTCCAGCCTGAGTGGCAGAGTAAGGCTGTATCTCAAAAAAATTTTTTAAAAAAAGGAAGGAATGACTTTACCTCCTGCCATTGTGCCCCTTGCACAGCAGGCTCTAACCATGCCTGGCCTCCTTGCTATTCCTGGAACAGCTCAATAATGCGTTTACCTCAAGGCCTTCTGTAGCTGCTGTTCCCTGTACCTGGGAACATTCTTCCCTGAGCAAGCTCCCAGCCATCGCTGAAATTCTTTCCAAGGCCACCTTCTAAAAGTGCATACATTATACACAAATGATTGTTGTCTGTCCCTTTGGGCCAGAGAAATACTCTGTAACAACACTCCGTCCCTAAGTAGTTCTCTTCACAGCACTTCTCATCAAATGACACCTTATGTGAACATGTTTGTTTGTTTTTAAGACACAGTCTTGCTCTGTCGCCCAGGCTGGAGTGCAGTGGTGTGATCTCAGCTCACTGTAACCCCTGCCTTCCGGGTTCAAGCTATTCTCCTGCCTCAACCTCCTGAGTTCCTAGGATTACAGGTGTGCGCCACCATGCCTGGATAATTTTTGTATTTTTAGTACAGACGGGGTTTCACCACGCTGCTCAGGCTGGTCTCAAACTCCTGACCTCGTGATCCACCTGCTTCAGCCTCCCAAAGTGCTGGGATCACAGGCGTGAGCCACCACGCCCCGCCATGTTTGTTTTTTATCCCTCTCCTCCCACTAGAATGAAGCCCCACACAGCAGCGTTTGTCTATTATCAGGGATGCAGCTAGTAAACTGTAAGTGCTGTTGAATGAACCGTTTACAGGAAGACATTTCCACTAGATACTACAAGTGCCTCGTAAGAAAATGCACTTTGCACAAAGAAGTCTTTCTGCCTTCTTTCCCTACAAGAGCTGGGGGCTGTTTGATGAGCTCCACTCTCAGCAATAACAAATGGGGAATGAAAGTCCACTGGAGGGCTGGGCCTGGCAGCAGGCGCCTCTAATCCCAGATACTCGGGGGGCTGACAAAGGAGAATCGCTTGAACCCAGGGGTTAGAGGTTGTAATGAGCCGAGATGATGCCACTGCACTCCAGCATCACGCCTGTAATCCCACAGCTTTGGGAGGCTGAGGTGGGTGGATCATTTGAGGTCAGGAGTTCGAGACCAGCCTGACCAACATGGTGAAACCCCTCTCCTAAAAATACAAAAATGAGCCAGGCAGTAGTGGCATGCGCCTGTAACCCCAGCTATTTGGGAGGCTGAGGCAGGAGAATCGCCTGAACCCGGGAGGCGGAGGTTGCGGTGAGAGATCGCACCACTACACTCCAGCATGGGGACAGAGAGAGACTCTGTCTCAAAAAAAAAAAAAAAAAAAAAAAGAAAAAGAAAGAAAAAAAAGAAAGTCCACTGGGGCTTCCACTTCCTATCTCAGAAGGGACAGTAAGAATGCTATAAATGTGGCTGGGTACAGTGGCTCACTCCTATAATCCCAGCACATTGGGAGGCCGAGGTGGGGGGATCACCTGAAGTCAGAAGTTCTAGACCAGCCTGGCCAACATGGTGAAACCCCATCTCTACCAAAAATACAAAAATTAGCTGGGCATGCTGGCGGGAGCCTGTAATCCCAGCTACTTGGGAGGCTGAGGCAGGAGAATCGCTTGAACCCAGGAGATGGAGGCTGCAGTGAGCCGAGATCACACCATTTCACTCACGCCTGAGTGACAAGAGCGAAACTCTATCTCAAAACAAAAAAAAAGAAAGAATGCCAAAAATGTTATAGTTGGCTGAGGTTAGTTTCGTTTTAGAGGTAGTAAATAGACAGAAAACTCTAGAGTCAGACTCTGGATTAGAATCCAGGTTCTACCACTTACTAGTTGTGTGTCCTTCAATAAATTAATTTATATTAGCCTCCATTTTCTTATCTGTAAAACAGGGGATAAGAATGCCAACCTTGAGAAGCAAGTTAAGTGTACAGCACATATTAAGAGCTAATAGGCCGGGCGCGGTGGCTCAAGCCTGTAATCCCAGCACTTTGGGAGGCCGAGACGGGCGGATCACAAGGTCAGGAGATTGAGACCATCCTGGCTAACATGGTGAAACCCCGTCTCTACTAAAAAAATACAAAAAACTAGCCGGGCGAGGTGGCGGCGCCTGCAGTCCCAGCTACTCGGGAGGCTGAGGCAGGAGAATGGCGTGAACCCGGGAGGCGGAGCTTGCAGTGAGCTGAGATCCGGCCACTGCACTCCAGCCTGGGTGACAGAGCGAGACTCCGTCTCAAATCAAAAAAAAAAAAAAATAAGAGCTAATATCCTTATTATCATTCTCTGTCTCTTGTCTACAATGAACAAAAAGAGAGAAGGGGCCTAGCAGGCTATATCCCACTGTCCTCCCAGGCTTGAGAAAGAGCCCTGGTTATAAAGTGAACGGTAGCAACTACCTACTGAGGAAAAAAGGGACCTCAGGTCCTCAGGCCTGTTACAAGTAGAGAAATGGTCAAAGAAGTGGGGATGTCAGGCCAGGCACGGTGGCTCACGCCTGTAATACCAGCACTCAGGGAGGCTGAGGCGGGCGGATCACCTAAGGTCGAGAGTTTGAGACCAGCCCAAGCCAACATGGAGAAACCCTGTTTCTACTAAAAATACAAAAAAATTAGCCAGGCATGGTAGTGCATGCCTGTAGTCCCAGCTACTCCAGAGGCTGAGGCAGGAGAATCGCTTGAACCTGGGAGGTGGAGGTTGTGGTGAGCTGAGATCACGCCATTGCACTCCAGCCTGGTCAACAAGAGCGAAATTCCATCTCAAAAAAAAAAAAAAAAGGGCTGGGCGTGGTGGCTCAAGCCTGTAATCCTAGCACTTTGGGAGGCTGAGGCGGGCAGATCATGAGGTCAGGAGATCGAGACCATCCTGGCTAACACGGTGAAACCCCGTCTCTATTAAAAATACAAAAAAATTAGCCGGGCGTGGTGGCAGGTACCTGTAGTCCCAGCTACTCGGGAGGCTGAGGCAGGTGAATGGGTGAACCCAGGAGGCAGAGCTTGCAGTGAGTGGAGATCGCGTCACTGCATTCCAGCCTGGGGGACAGAGCAAGACTCCATCTCAAAAAAAAAAAAAAAAGAAGTGGGAATGTTAGAGCAGCAAGGCCGGAGTGGGGGTCTACATGTGGACTCATCTTTTTGATGGTCTAAAACTAAACTTGTAATCCCAGCACTCTGGGAGGCTGAGATGGGCAGATCACTTGAGCCCAGGAGTTTGAGACCAGCCTGGGCAACATGGCAAGACCCTGTCTCTACAAAATATACAAAAATTAGCCGGAGGTTGGGCGCGGTAGCTCACACCTGTAACCCCAGCACTTCGGGAGGCCATGGCAGGCGGATCACTGAGGTCAGGAGTTCGAGATCAGCCTGGCCAATATGGTGAAACACCGTCTCTACTAAAAATACAAAAATTAGCTGGGCATGGCTGCCATGCACCTGTAGCCCCAGCTACTCGGAAGGCTGAGGCAGGAGAATCACTTGAAGCCGGGAGTCAGAGGCTGCAGTGAGCTGAGGTCACGCCACTGCACTCCAGCCTGGGTGACAGAGGGAGACCCTGTCTCAAAAGAAGAAAAAAAAAAGAAACATCTGCTTTCTCCAAAATCTGCTGCTTCTCCAGAATTCCTTATTCAACCCCTATCTATCCTTCTCCATAGCTAGAAACCAAGGTGTCATTTCTCCATCTCTCCTCCCTTACCCTCTTCACAGCTAACTAATCATCAAAACTGGGTTAACCACAGTCCTTGGTATTTTCGGTGTCTGTCTGCTCCCCTCCATTCCCACAGGCAATGCCTTAGTTCCCCTGGACTCCACTGCCTCACTCCTATACAGCAACAACAGCCTCCTAATATATCTTGCAGTCTGCAGCCACCTTCTTCCAAACTACCCTTTAATCCCTTGCCACCCATCTTTCTCACCTCTTAAAATCCCTAAAAGGCATCTTACAGAGAAAGTTCAAACTCAGCCGAGTGCAATAGCTCACGCCTGTAACCCCAGCACTTTGGCAGACAGAGGCAGGCGGATCACTTGAGGTCAGGAGTTTGAAATCAGCCTAGACAACATGGTGAAACCCCATCTTTACTAAGAATACAAAAAAAAAAAAAAAAAATAGCAGGCATGGTGGCATGCACCTGTAATCCCAGCTACCTGGGAGGCTGAGGCAGGAGAATCACTTGAACTCGGGAAGCAGAGGCTGCAGTGAGCCAAGATCATGCCACTTCACTCTAGCCTGGGCAACAGAGCAAGATTCTGTCCCAAAGAACAACAATAAAAAAGAAAGTTCAAAGTCCTAAACGTTTCTGACAGCCCTCCGAGATCAGGTACCTACCTCACACCTGAGGTAAAACCCACCTCTCCAGTCACACTACTTGGTGCTGTTTCTTGAGCTCTTCCATTTCAGAGCCAGTTCCCAGGGCAACTGCTTCTCAACATAAGTATCACTTTTTCTTGAAAGTCTTCACTAAGACCCTGCCCCTCCAGAGGTCCCTTCTCATGTTTCTTAAGTGAGTTGTGCATACCTCCACAATGGCACCTGGCACTATTTTATAACTGTTGGATTCCTATCTATCTCTTCCACTCTAATTTAATTATAATTTCTTTTTTGTTCGTTTTTCTGTGCGCGTGTGTGTGTGTGTGTTTAGATGGAGTTTTGCTCTGCCTCCCAGGCTGGAGTGCACGGGCACAATCTCGACTCACTGCAACCTCCGCCTCCTGAGTTTAAGCAATTCTCCTACCACAGCCTCCCGAGTAGCTGGGATTACAGGTGCGTACCACCACACCCAGCAAATTTTTGTATTTTCAGTAGAGATGGGGTTTCACCGTGTTAACCAGGATGGTCTTGATCTCCTGACCTCATGATCCGCCCACCTCGGCCTCCCAAGTGTTGGGATTACAGGCGTGAGCCACCACGCCTGGCCCCAACTCCCACATTTTTTAACCCAACAGGCATTTAAAAAAAAAAAAAAAAAAATTGGGAGTGGGAGGACCAGTACCAAATGCCCTGATCACGCCATGCATGCATTCATGCAAAACAGCACTTCTACAGAAAAAATATGTATATCAAAGCAGACTGGGTCAGTGTTATGCAGGATACTGATACAGAAGCTGTGGTGAATTTATGTCAGCTGTTGCGCAATAAAATAAAAAGGCTTTCGAGTCAAGAGCACTGGGTTTGAATTCCAACCCCATCACTTCTAAGCCAGGTCCCTATGGAGAAGTTACTTAACCTAAATCCCAGTTTGCTGACTTGTAAAATTAGGAAAATAGTACCTGCTTGTTTATAATGTTTTCTCTAATGAGACAGAGCTTTCAAGTGCCTGGCACAGAACCGGCTCCTAAGGCTATCGTTCAATGTCAATTTTCTTCTACTTATGGAACACTGCTAAAAAGTCAAAGGTCACATATTCTGCATTTGGGAAGGAATACTTTCTAAAATTTTTATTATTATTATTATTTTTTTGAGACAGAGTTTCGCTCTCATTGCCCAGGCTGGAGTGCAATGGCGCGATCTCAGCCCACTACAACCTCCACCTCCCAGATTCAAGTAATTCTCCTGCCTCAGCCTCCTGAGTAGCTGGGATTACAGTCATGCACCATCACGCCCAGCTAACTTTGTATTTTTAGCAGAGACTGGGTTTCTCCATGTTGGACAGGCTGTTCTCGAACTCCCAACCTCAGGTGATCCACCCACCTCAGCCTCCCAAAGTACTGGGATTACAGGAGTGAGCCACTGCACCAGGTCAACACTTCCTAAAATTCACACACTGAATCCCAGCCAACAACCATCTTGCAGATGAACTAAGTCACAAAGAAGACTTAGCAGGGAAAAATCACTTCAATGCAATCTTATTACCACTGTTGAAAAACAGTTTAAGAACCCTATTTGGCTGGGCATGGTGGCTCATGCCTGTAACCTCAGCACTTTGGGAGGCCGAGGCAGGCGGATCACTTGAGCCCAGGAGTTTGAGACCAGCCTGGGCAACATGGTGAAACCCCATCTCTCAAAAAAAATTCAAAAAGTAGCCAGGTGTGGTGGCACGAGTCTGTAGTCCCAGCTTGGGAGGCTGAGGTGGGAGGATCACTTGAACCTAAGAGAGACTGCAGTGAGCCAAGATCGTGCCACTGCATTCCAGACTGGGCGACAGAGCCAGACCCCTGTCTCAAAAACAAACACACCACCTACTCACAGCACCACCTTGAGATATGAGAAACAACACATGAGTAGGTTATAGAATTAATATAATGTAAATAATAATGCCTCGGAATGTAGGTTCCTGAAGAGAATGAACTTAGTCACGGCTCTGCAATGAACCTATAGGCAGTGAACTACAGGGCAGTGAACTCACTGTCATACACTATATAAACAACAAACAACAGTGAAGTTAAAGCACTCTACTGAAAAGCACAAGACTGCCAGGCGCAGTGGCTCATGCCTGTAATCCCAGCACCTTGGGAGGCCAAGGCGGGCCGATCACCTGAGGTCAGGAGTTCAAGACCAGCCTGACCAACATGAGAAACCCTATCTCTACTAAAACTACAAAATTAGCCAGGCATGGTGGCGCATGCCTGCAATTCCAGCTACTAGACAGACTGAGGCAGGAAAATTGCTTGAACCCGGGAGGCAGAGGTTGCAGTGAGCCAAGATCGCGCCATTGCACTCCAGCCTGGGCAATAAGAGTGAAACTCTGTCACACACACACACAAACACACAAAATAATTCTAGGTGATCTATGAGAGGGACCAAAAAGTGCACATAATGTAAAAGTTCCTAAAGCTACCAGTCTGGTTATACCAGCCTTTGTTTTTCACAGACTGTATAATCATACATTTTCATTTTGTTAAAATATGAAACTCTGCCTTACCTAATTTCCTAAATTAGATTAAAAGATCACTGCCTTGCCTGTTTTAACCCTGAAATATAAGCTTGAAGTTTCAATAAGTGTATTATTTTGTAATCAAATCAATGTCACCTACCATATCTGACACAAGTTTCCAACTACAGAGTAACAATACAAAGGCAAAAGCTTTGGAAATGTCTCAAGAGAATTGCTTACCTAACCTCAAAAATTTTTAATTGAATTTTTAAAAAATAACTTCAAAGATATTTTTTCCAAAAAACTATTCGTCTGGCTCCCACTTTGGGAGGCTGAAGTGGGAGGATCGCTTGAGGTCAGGAGTTTGAGACCATCCTGGGCAACATGGCAAGACCCCCGTCTCTACAAAAAACAATAAAAATTTTTAAAATTAAAAACAAAGAATTATTATTTGTTCCAGGTTCTGCTGAGAGTAAAATTAGCAGTTATTGAATCCGCTCTTTGTGTTCAGGACAACTAATTTGTTGAAGATAATTTTACATTGATCCTGTATTACTGAATTTAATTTTTCTCATTTATTTGAATATTCTGCTGACCTTGAAAAAAGTTTCTTCTATTTCTTCCACAAAGGTTTCAAGTGTTCCTTATATGGTCACAAAAAAAGTTACACCTTCTCCAAGGATTGAGCAAAGTGAAGAGACACATTTTAGATTATACAGTATATTCACTGGTCTGTAACGCCTCACTGGTTTGAAAAGAATCTCTTGGTGAAAACTCAAGTGTGCAAAGCCTCTAAACAGATCATCAAAAAAAAAAAAAAAAAAAGGCCGGGCGCGGTGGCTCAAGCTGTAATCCCAGCACTTTGGGAGGCCGAGGCGGGCGGATCACGAGGTCAGGAGATCCAGACCATCCTGGCTAACACGGTGAAACCCCCGTCTCTACTAAAAAATACAAAAAACTAGCCGGGCGAGGTGGCGGGCGCCTGTAGTCCCAGCTACTCGGGAGGCTGAGGCAGGAGAATGGCGTAATCCGGAAGGCGGAGCTTGCAGTGAGCTGAGATCAGCCACTGCACTCCGGCCTGGGCAACAGAGCTAGACTCTGTCTCAAAAAAAAAGAAAAAAAAAGTAGGCCGGGCACGGTGGCTCAAGCCTGTAATCCCAGCACTTTGGGAGGCCGAGACGGGCAGATCACGAGGTCAGGAGATCGAGACCATCCTGGCTAACATGGTGAAACCCCGTCTCTACTAAAAATACAAAAAAAACTAGCCGGGCGAGGCAGGAGAATGGCGTCAACCCGGGAGGCGGAGCTTGTAGTGAGCTGAGATCCGGCCACTGCACTCTAGCCCGGGCGACAGAGCAAGACTCCGTCTCAAAAAAAAAAAAAAAAAAAGTAATTTCTGGGAGTAAAGTACTACTAAAAAACAGTATCTCTGGCCTGTCGCAGTGGCTGACACCTGTAATCCCAGCACTTTGGGAGGCCAAGGCAGACAGATCACGAGGTCAGGAGATCGAGACCATCCTGGCTAACACGGTGAAACCCCGTCTCTACTAAAAATACAAAAAAATACAAAAAATTAGCCCTGTGTGGTGGCGGGCACCTGTAGCCCCAGCTACTCGGGATGCTGAGGCAGGAGAATGGCGTAAACCCGGGAGGCGGAGCTTGTAGTGAGCCGAGATCGCGCCATTGCACTCCAGCCTGGGCGACAGCGAGACTGAGTCTCAAACAAACAGAAAACAAAAAAACAGCATCTCTGCTTTAAGAGAAATTACTCACTAGAATTAACATTAATGAAAAACGGGTAAGGGTGGAGAAACAAACCACATAAAACAAAGTGATTCTTAGGAGATCTCTTGATATTTCCTACCGAATGAAAGAAACTGTGTAATATTCTCTTGATTACATTTCTGACGTATTTATAAAAACACAAAGTCAGTAACGCAGAATGGGCAATCTTGATTTTCCAAACCAAGTATCCAAGTATTACAATCAACAAAATCATTTGCTTCCTTTCCTACCTGACCCTTCACACACCACTGCCATGTCCTGTACCTGGAGAATTTCAGTCCCTAAGAAAACACACTAAATACTCTGTAGCCAAAACTGGAGCATGGAAGTCTTGTAGTACAATCAACCTGATGGATGACTGCTTTCCTAATACTGTAGTGAAGTTTATAAGATGAACCAGTGGAAGAAAAGTGGAGGTAGGCTGAAGAGGGTATGGCCAGCAGGGGTCCTGAAAGGGAAGCTCCCAATTTGTAAAAAGGGAAAAGGCAGTAGAATCATAGGAAATTCCTTGTACCCTGATTGCCACTGCTTTTTTTTTTTTTTTACAACAATCTAACTTATTAAACAATCTTTAAAACATCAAGAAATAGATCGTATAACTCCTTTACGAAATGAGAACAGGAGAGAGTTTACAAACTCATTTGCTACCACTTGCTTCCTGTTCAGTCTCTGCTACAGCAAAACACAAGTTTGAAAGATTCAAAAAGCAGAAAAAGATAGAATGTAAGAGAAGAATGCCAGAAGTCATTAGTGGTCTTATATTAAGTCACTAGAATACAACTGGAATTCTCTAAACTGTTGAGAAGATACATATTTTGTTAAATATCAAAGAATCTGTAAACCATCCCTCAAGCAAAAAGATATGTTTAATCAGCTTATACAGTTAAATAACCATACATATTTGGAATTTCAAACGCTTTCTTTAAAAATATTCACCCACCATACATTCTCATTCCATCCAAAATCGTGCTTTAAATTCCTGACGACACACACACACTTTAACTTGATGTAAATCTAGCCGTTCTTCTTTGCATACCCTGAAGAAAAGAATAAACACCTCAAGATGCTCTCTTCTCTTTTTCAGACCCTAAAAGAACTCTCTGAAAGCAGCAAATGGAGTTCAGAATGAAGAAATAAGGCAAAAGAATAAAGGAGAATAAAACCGGAGACCCTATGGGGAGTCATGTTATTCTTGGAAAATATCTCCGTTCCTTCTCCAAGCCCAAAGGCCAGACAGCACTGGCGCAATATCATCCCTGTCCAAAGCGCTAACGAGTTGCCAACTAATCTCTCAAGGTGTCCCCCAACCTCCTCACCTCATCAGCGCTCAGCTCCTCCATCGCTTTCCTCTTAATGGTGAAAGGCGTTAGGGAGAGATCCTTCTGTTCTCGAGACCACGGCGGGAGGAAGGAGAGTGGAAGGTGTCTATCAGGCTGTCTGGTCCCCCGAATGGGGGAGGTTTCAGAATTGCATAGTCAGAGGTTAAAAAATAAGAACACAAGAGGCACTGAACTGCCTTGGCTTCGGTCACTCCAATCGCCCCAGAGACTACTACAGCCGCTTGTTCCCCGAGCAGCCTCCTCTGGCCGCCACTACAGCTGCTACAGGGTTATCTTAAGGCGCCACTTACTACCCTCTGCTTCCCAGGTTACCCAGACTAGGCAGCGCGGTCTCCAGCTCGTCTCGTGCCCCGAGCCTGCTGTGTCTTCGTGATAGTGGCGCCGTAGCTGCGTCCCTACAGCAGATCCTGCTCTCCTTCCTACCCTTTGCCCCTGGCGGGAACTGGTCCACTGCAGAGTGGATACCCCGAGGTAAGGCGACCCCACAGCCGTCCTGGCAGAGCCCAACACTGTAAGGGAAGCCCCTCCCCTCCCAAAGCAGGCCGGCCACGCCCCGCCTCCACGCCGGAGCCCGGGTAGGGGGGAGGGGGAGGATAGGACGCGCGTAGCTCTCGCTGGAAGAGTAAATCCTCCTACCCCTCCACCCCTACTCTTTCCCCCTCGCCCCACCAAGTATTATTCATCAAAACAACAGGGCGGCCATCTTTGAAAGGGATCACGTGACCCCCGTCAGGGAGGCGGGGCTTCTGGTGCCGGGACGTGGCAGCCAATAGGTCGCGGGCGCCGCGCCGCGGAGTTCCTCTTGCCTGCGTCCTCTCCCCGCCCCCGTCCCACCCCCTCCCGCGCAGCCGCGCCGGACGGGGGGAGGGGCAAAGGGAGGCCGGCGGCAGGGCGGGGCGTTGCCACGGCGACCGCGCAAGGGCGGCGGGCGCGGCGGGCCTGGGCCAGGTGGGCTGCCTGGGGGAGGGACGGCTCCCGGACGCACGCCGGGGAAAATCCGCCAGAAGGTGGTGCTGGCCCGCGGCGCCTCCGTCGTTCCCAGTCGCCTGCTTTTCTGTGACCTGGGATCCCAGAAACACCTCATCGCTCCCACTGGACTCTGCGCGCCCGCCGCTTAAGCAAGGGATAGGAAAACGAAAAACGTCTCCTTGTCCGCGGGAGCGTGATCTACCGTATTGAGCGCTCATTTTCTAAAACATCTGCTACATACTCTTCCACCTCCTCCAGGAAAGGCCAGTTGGAGAACTCGGACACAAGAACTTCCATTCATTTTACTTTACCTTGGCCTTTTAGAGAGATACTTCCTGGGGTTTTTTTAAGTGTGTTCAAAAAGTATTGATAAAAGTTGAAAGTATAAATGGATGAGAGACCCAAATCACTGAATTGTACAGAGCAAATGCAAGGAAGACGTTTGGAGTCAGTGGGTGAAAAACCATCTTCAGGTGCACAAGAATACAAATATTTGGCCGGGTGCGGTGGCTCACGCCTGTAATCCCAGCACTTTGGGAGGCCGAGGCGGGCGGATCACGAGGTCAGGAGATCGAGACCATCCTGGCTAACACGGTGAAATTCCGTCTCTACTAAAAGTACAAAAAATTAGCCGGGCGTGGTGGCGGGCGCCTGTAGTCCCAGCTACTCGGGAGGCTGAGGCAAGAGAATGGCGTGAACCCGGGAGGCGGAGCTTGCAGTGAGCCAAGATTGCACCACTGCACTCCAGCCTGGGCAACAGAGCCAGACTCCATCTCAAAAAATAAAAAAAGTTAGGCCGGGCGCGGTGGCTCAAGCCTGTAATCCAGCACTTTGGAGCCGAGACGGGCGGATCATGAGGTCAGGAGATCGAGACCATCCTGGCTAACACGTGAAACCTCGTCTCTACTAACAAATACAAAAAGCTAGCCGGGCGAGGTGGCGCGGGTCTGTAGTCCCAGCTACTCGGAGGCTGAGGCAGGAGAATGGGTAAACGAGGCGGAGCTTGCACTGAGCTGAGATCTGGCCACTGCACTCCAGCCCAGGTGACAGAGCGAGACTCCGTCTCAAAAAAAAAAAAAAGGCCGGGCGCGGTGGCTCCAGCCTGTAATCCCAGCACTTGGGAGCCGAGACGGGCGGATCACGAGGTCAGGAGATCGAGACCACCTGGCGAACACTGTGAAACCCCGTCTCTACTAAAAATACAAACAAACTAGCGGGGCGAGGTGGCGGGCGTCTGTAGTCCCAGCTACTCGGGAGGCTGAGGCAGGAGAATGGCGTGAACCCGGGAGGCGGAGCTTGCAGTGAGCTGAGATCCGGCCACTGCACTCCAGCCCCGGCGACAGAGCAAGACTCCGTCTCAAAAAAAAAAAAAAAAAAAAAAAAAAAAAAAGTTTGTACAAATCTAACTTGAGCGATCAAAGTAACAGTACCATGAAATTCCAGATTTTGCCAGGGACTAAAGACTAGAAGTGGATTGGATGGCTCACTAACCGTAAAGACTATATTCCAGAATTAAGAGTTACAATTTCTTTGCTACATGCTTAAAATAGGAACCTGACTACTAGATAGGTAAGGAATTTGTGAGTAAAAATAAACCATTGCTGGCTTTGCATATTATCTGCTCTCTAGGAAAGGAATTCTGTGTAAGCCAGAACTTGAACCCCTGGTGACATTGATGTTAAAAGTTTACTTTTTTTAACCTCATTATTGCCATCTAATTTACATATCATACAATTCACCCAATTAAGGTGTACAATGGTTTTATTATGTTCACAGCTCAGTCATCCTCACTGTCCGATTTCAGAACATTTTACTCATCGGAAAAAGAAACCCTCCCAGGCCGGGTGCGGTGGCTCACACCTGTAATCCCTGTAAGCATGTTGGGAGGCCAAGGCGGGTGGATCAAGAGGTCAGGAGTTTAAGACCAGCCTGGCCAAGACGGTGAAATACAAAATACAAAAATTAGAAGGACGTGGTGACGGGTGCCTGTAATCCCATCTACTTGGGAGGCTGAGGCAGAGAATTGCTTGAACCCAGGAGGCAGAAGTTGCAGTGAGCCGAGATCCTGCCACTGCACTGGCAACAGAGCAAGACTCCGTCAAAAAAAAAAAAAAGAGAAAAGAAAAAAAAAGTCACTCCCCATACTCCTGAAGGATAACTACCTTCTGTCTTGGTGAATTTGCCTATTCTGGACATTCACATCAATGGAGCAATACACCATGTGGTCTTTGGGGTTCGGCTTCTTTCACTTACCATATGTTTTCAGGGTTCATCCTATTGTAGCATATATCTGTACTTCGTTTCTTTAATGCCAAATGTATCACTGTATTGCTGTAGCGCATTTTGTTTATCAATTCATAGTGATATTTGGGTTGTTCCCACCTTTTGACAATTATGAGTAATGCTGCTATAAAACATTCATGGACAAGTTTTTGTTTGGACATGTTTTTATTTTTATTCCTTTTAGGCATATACCTAAGAGAGGAATTGCTGGGTTACATATTTGACTTTTTGAGAAACTGCCAAACTGTTTTGCAAAGCAGCTGCACTACCACCAGCAATGTGTGAATGTGTGAGGGTTCTAACTTCTCCACATCTCTACCAACAATAGTTATTGTCTGTCTTTTTTATTGTAGCCACACCAGTAGATGTGAAATGATATCTCTTTGTGGTTTTGTTTTTCATTTTCCTAGGAGCTAATGATGTTCAACATCTGCTTAGGTTTATGTTCTTTGGACAAACACCTATTCATGTTCTCCGTTCTTTTTTTTTTTTTTTGAAATGGTATCTCCCTCTGCCACCAGGCTGGAGTGCAGTGGCGCGATCTCAGCTCACTGCAACCTCCACCTCCCAGGTTCAAGCGATCCTCCTGCCTCAGCCTCCCGAGTAGCTGGGACTACAGGCACCCATTAGCACGCCCGGCTAATTTTTGTATTCTTAGTAGAGATGAGATTTCACTGTGTTGGCCAGGATGGTCTTTTCAATCTCCTGACCTCGTAATCGCCCACCTCAGCCTCCCAAAGTGCTGGGATTACAGGTGTGAGCCACTGCGCCCGGCTTTTTTTTTTTTCTTTTTTAGACAGAATCTTGCTGTGTCACCCAGGCTGGAGCTCACTGACACAATCTCTGCTCACTGCAACCCCTGCCTCCTGAGTTCAAGCAATTCTCCTGCCTCAGTCTCCTGAGTAGCTGGGATTACAGGCATGGGCCACTACGCCTGGCTAATTTTTATATTTTAGTAGAGACAGGTTTTTGCCATGTTGGCCAGGCTGATCTCAAACTCCTGACCTCAAGTGATCCACCCACATTGGCCTCCCAAAGTGCTGGGATTATAGGCGTGAGCCACCACACCCTCTTTTCATTTTTAATTGGGTTATTTGTCTTCTTACTGTTGAATTATAAGAGTTCTTTTGTTTGTTTTTAGATTATTTCTATTTATATGATTCCCAAACTATTTTTCTTTTATTATTATTTTTTGAGTTGTAAAAGTTATTTACATATTCTGGATACTAGTCCTTTATCAGATATATGATTTGCAAATATTTTCTCCCATTCTGTGGATGTCTTCACTTTCTTGAGTGTATAATTTGCAGCCCAAAAACAAAACAAAACAAAAAAACAACAAAAAAACCTTTTAATTTGGGCCTGATGTGGTGGCTCACAGCTGTAATTCCAGCACTTTGGAAGGCTGAGGTGAGGGGATCGCCTGAGGCCAGGAACAGCCTGGCAACATAGCGACCCTTTCTCTACAGAAAAAAAAACGAAAAAAAATAGGCTCATGGCCGGTCGTCGTGACTTACATCTTTAATCCCAGCACTTTGGGAGACCGAGGCGGGTGGATCACCTGAGGTTGGGAGTTCGAGACCAGACTGACCAACATAGAGAAACCTTGTCTCTACTAAAAACACAAAATTAGCCGGGCATGGTGGCGGATGCCTGTAATCCCAGCTACTCGGGAGGCTGAGGCAGGAGAATCACTTGAACCTGGGAGACGGAGGTTGCGGTGAGCCAAGATCACACCATTGCACTTCAGCCTGAGCAACAAGAGCAAGACTCCATCTCAAAAAAAAAAAAAAAGCCAGGCTCAGTGGTGCCTGCCTATAGTCCCAGCTACTTAGGAGGCTGAGGCAGGATGATCACTTGAGTCTGGGAGATCATGGCTGCAGTGAGCTATTATCATGCCATAACACTCCAGTCTGGGTGAAAAAGTGAGACCCTGTCTCTAAAAACTAAACTGAAATTTTTTTTTTTTAAATTTAATATAGTCCAACTTAATCTATTTTTAGTTTTGTCACTTCTGCTTTTATTATAATACATTTGCTTTTTCAAGTCATATTTAATAGTTTAATATTCAAATATTATAAGAAAGTATCCTTCCCATTTGTGGTTAGAGAAAGTGAAAGATACAATATCTAGTATATATTGAGTATTCAAGAACATGCAAGATAAAATACTGTTATACATTTATTTCCTGAGTAGTGATATTGTAAATAAAAACACAATTTTATATTGTAAAATATTGTGATATACCACAGGATTTCGTTCACCATAAATTCCATGTTCTGTCTAGGTTATCAATGATTCAACCTTTTATTCTGATAGATGGAGTTTCTTACATAGGATTGATTTTTTTTTTTCAAGATGTTTCGCTATTTTAAGGCTAAGAAATACATGGATGTTTTTCCTGTTTACAAGGGAATTCCACTCCTTTTCTTCTTTTTCAACTCTAAAGTACTCTTTCAGCAAATATAATGTAATTTTATACAATCAGAAAATTAGAGACCAGGCACGGTGTTTCATGCCTGTAATCCCAGCACTTTGGGAGGCCGAGACGGTCAGATCACTTGAGGTCAGGAGTTCAAGACCAGCCTGTCCAACATGGCAAAACCCCATCTCTACTAAAAATACAAAATTAGGCCAAGCATAGTGGCTCACGCTTGTAATCCCAGCACTTTGGGAGGCCCAGGAGGGGAGATCATCTGAGGTCAGGAGTTCAAGACCAGCCTGGCCAACATGGTGAAATGCTGTTTCTACTAAAAATAGAAAAATTAGCCAGGGGTGGTGGTAGGCGCCTGTAATCCCAGCTACTCAGGAGGCTGAGGCAGGGGAATCACCTGAACCCAGGAGGCAGATGTTGCAGTGAGCCGAGATCACGCCATTGTACTCCAGCCTTGGTGACAAGAGTGAAACTCTTGTCTCAAAAAAAAAAAAAGGCCGGGCACGGTGGCTCAAGCCTGTAATCCCAGCACTTTGGGAGGCCGAGACGGGCGGATCACAAGGTCAGGAGATCGAGACCATCCTGGCTAACACGGTGAAACCCCGTCTCTACTAAAAAAAAACTACAAAAAAACTAGCCGGGCGAGGTGGCGGCGCCTGTAGTCCCAGCTACCCGGGAGGCTGAGGCAGGAGAATGGCGTGAACCTGGGAGGCAGAGCTTGCAGTGAGCTGAGATCCAGCCACAGCACTCCAGCCTGGGTGACAGAGCGAAACTCCGTCTCAAAAAAAAAAAAAAAAAAAAGGCCCGGCGTGGTGCCTCACACCTGTAATCCTAGCACTTTGGGAGGCTAAGGCAGGTGGATTGCCTGAGTTCAAGAGTTTGAGATCATCCTGGGCAACACAGTGAAACCCATCTCTACTAAAATACAAAAAACTAGCCAGGTGTCACAGCATACACCTGTAGCCCCAGCTACTTGGGAGGCTGAGGCAAGAGAATCACTTGAACCTGGGAGGAGGAGGTTGCAGTGAGCTAAGATCGCACCACTGCACTCCAGCCTGGGCAACAGAGCTAGAATCCCTCTCCAAAAAAAAAAAAAAAAAATTAACTGGGTGTGGTGACCATACCTGTAGTCCCAGCTACTCAGGAGGCTGAGGCAGGAGAATCACTTGAACCTGGGAGGCAGAGGTTGCAGTGAGCCGAGATCACACCACTGGACTCCAGCTTGGGCAACAGAGCGAGACTCCATCTCAAAAAAAAAAAAAAGAAAAATTAGAAACAAAGTCTAGCGGCCAGGCATGGTGGCTCATGCCTGTAATCCCAGCACTTTGGGAGGCCGAGGCGGGCGGATCACGAGGTCAGGAGATCGAGACCATCCTGACTAACACGGTGAAACCCCGTCTCTACTAAAAAAATACAAAATATTAGCCAGGCGTGGTGGCGGGCGCCTGTAGTCCCAGCTACTTGGGAGACTGAGGCAGGAAAATGGTGTGAACCCGGGAGGCGGAGCTTGCAGTGAGCTGAGGTTGTACCACTGCACTCCAGCCTGGGCGACAGAGCGAGACTCCATCTCAAAAAAAAAAAAAAGAAAAAAAAGAAACGAAGTCTCTAGCCATATAATGTACTTCTCAGGGTAATTTTTTGTTTGTTTGTTTTTTGAGACAGAGTTTTGCCCTGTTGCCCGGCCTTGAGTGCAATGGTGCAAACGTGGCTCACTGTAGCCTTGACCTCTGGAGCTCGAGCAGTTTTCCCACCTCAGCCTCCCAAGTAGCTGGGATCATAGGTACATGCCACCATGCCAGGCTAATTTTAAATTTTTGTAGAGATAGGGTCTCACTATGTTGCCCAGACTGATCTCAAACTCCTGGGCTCAAGTGATCCTTCTGCTTCAGCCTCCCAATGTGTTAGGATTACAGGAATGAGCCACCACACTCAGTCCCCAGGGTCTTTTACAGGATGAATATCTCTAATACACTTTTTAGTACCTTTACAGTTGTGTTCTAACTTGTCTAAGTGATGGATTTTCCACCACTTTCCTTAGGAGAAGCTTTCCTATAATATAAATAACAGTGTCTCAGAGTTGTTTGTAATATGTAGCCCATATTTTCATTGTTTGGTTCACTTTCTTTCATTTAAGCATTACATTACCTCCTTTGGACTGTGCAAAATACTCTGTCTGCCTCCCTTGGTAACTACCAAGCATCAGGACCTTAGTTAGTTCTTAGAATTACCTGGAAACCAGCCAAAAAAAAAAAAAAAAGTACATAATATATGTGTCTGTGTGTGTGTGTGTTTTACCTGGTAACAAATAAAGGAGGAGACCACAGAACAAACTGAAACATGAGACTGAAATAAAAGTTATGCCTCAGGCCGGGCACGGTGGCTCAAGCCTGTAATCCCAGCACTTTGGGAAGCCGAGACGGGCGGATCACGAGGTCAGGAGATCAAGACCATCCTGGCTAACGTGGTGAAACCCTGTCTCTACTAAAAAAAAAAAAAAAAACGGCCGGGCGGTGGCTCAAGCCTGTAATCCCAGCACTTTGGGAGGCCGAGACGGGCGGATCACGAGGTCAGGAGATCGAGACCATCCTGGCTAACATGGTGAACCCCGTCTCTACTAAAAAATACAAAAAACTAGCCGGGCGACATGGCGGGCGCCTGTAGTCCCAGCTGCTTGGGAGGCTGAGGCAGGAGAATGGCGTAAACCCAGGAGGCGGAGCTTGCAGTGAGCTGAGACCCGCCACTGCACTCCAGCCTGGGCGGCAGAGCGAGACTCCGTCTCAAAAAAAAAAAAAAAAAAAAAAAAAAACAACAAAAACATAGCCGGGCGAGGTGGCGGGCGCCTGTAGTCCCAGCTACTTGGGAGACTGAGACAGGAGAATGGCGTAAACCCGGGAGGCGGAGATTGCAGTGAGCTGAGATCCGGCCACTGCACTCCAGCCTGGGTGACAGAGCAAGACTCCGTCTCAAAAAAAAAAAAAAAAAAAAAAGTTATGCTTCAGTGGGTGGATCACCTGAGGTCAGGAGTTTGAGATCAGCCTGGCCAATATGGTGAAACCCCATCTCCACTAAAAATACAAAGATTGGCCGAGCGCGGTGGCTCAAGCCTGTAATCCCAGCACTTTGGGAGGCCGAGACGGGCGGATCACGAGATCAGGAGATCGAGACCATCCTGGCTAACACGGTGAAACTCCGTCTCTACTAAAAACACAAAAACTAGCCGGGTGAGGTGGCGGGCGCCTGTAGTCCCAGCTACTCGGGAGGCTGAGGCAGGAGAATGGCGTAAACCCGGGAGGCGGAGCTTGCAGTGAGCTGAGATCCGGCCACTGCACTCCAGTCCGGCGACAGAGCGAGACTCCGCCTCAAAAAAAAAAAAAAAAAAAATACAAAAATTAGCTGGGTGTGGTGGCACACACCTGTAATCCTAGCTACTCAGGAGGCTGAGGCAGGAGAATCGCATGAACTCAGGAGGCAGAGGTTGCAGTTAGCCTAGATGGTGCCACTGCACTCCAGGCTGGAGGACAGAGCAAGACTCCATATCCAAAAAAAAAGCCTCCTAGTTAATGAAAAGGTTTTTGTGAAGGTAAATTCTAGAATTTGTAATATTTTAGGATAGCTTTTATTCAAGTGCCAGAGCATAGAGAGCTCACCAGGTCAAAATTTTTTTTTCTGATAATCTTCCTGATAATCTACAAAACTACAGCCAACAATCTTGCTGATCTTAGATCTACAAAGCCACCTACAACTGTAAGGATATGCTGTTATCTCGGCTGCCATCAGAGATCATCTCCTTCATCTGGACTCTGGATTCCTTTCTCTCCTTTCTCTCTCACCTTCTCTAGGACTTTGGTCCAGCATTTATCCCCTCTCATCTGCAACATCACACCGTCTTCTCACTGGACACACCTGTGGTAGGAACACCAACTGTCTTTCATTTATGTATTTGTTTGTTTGTTTGTTTGTTTGTTTGTTTGAGATAGGAGTTTGTTCTGGAATCAGGGCTGGAGTGTACTGGCATGGTCACTGGCTCACAGCAGCCCCGACCTCCTGGGCCCAAGCAATCCTCCCACCTTAGCCTCCTGAGTAGCTGAGACTACAAGCATGCACCATCACACCCAACTAACTTTTGTATTTTTTGTAGAGACAGGGTCTCCCTATGTTGCCCAGGCTGGTCTCAAACTCCTGGCCTCAAGTGATCCTCCTACATCAGCCTCCCAAAGTGCTGGGATTACAAGTGTGATCTTTAAACACATACTAACTTGGCCAGGCGTGGTAGCTCACGCCTGTAATCCCAGCCCTTTTGGAGGCTGAGGCGGGTGGATCACGTGAGGTCGGGAGTTCGAGACCAGCCTGAGCAACATGGAGAAACTCTGTCTCTACTAAAAATACAAACTTAGCCAGGCATGGTGGTGTATGCCTGTAGTCCCAGCTACTCAGGAGGCTGAGGTAGGAGAATCGCTTGAACCCAGGAGGTGGAGGTTGTGGTGAGCCAGATCAGGCCATTGCACTCTAGCCTGGGTAACAAGAGTGAAACTCTGTCTCGAAAAACAAAACAAAACCAAAACCAAAAAAACAAAATAGTAATTTTAAAAACTCTGTAGCCAGCCTACAGTATTATGTGATAGCAGCCTGAACAGATTTAAGACAGGGAAGGATCCAGGTGCAGTAGCTCATGCCTTTAATCCTTATGTTGCCCAGGCTGGTCTCAAACTCCTGGCCATAATTGATCCTCCTACATCAGCCTCACAAAGTGCTGGGATTAAAAGTGTGATCTTTAAACACATACTAACTTGGCCAGGCGTGGTGGCTCACGCCTATAATCCCAGTACTTTGGGAGGCTGAGGCGAACGGATCACAAGGTCAGGAGATCAAGATCATCCTGGCCAACATGGTGAAACCCCGTCTCTACTAAAAGTACAAAAATCAGCTGGGCATGGTGGCATGTGCCCATTGTCCCAGCTACTCAGCAGGCTGAGGCAAGAGAATCGCTTGAACCCGGGAGGCGGAGGTTGCAGTGAGCAATATCACGCCACTGCACTCCAGCCTGGCAACAGAGCGAGACTCTGTCTCAAAAAAAAAAAGGAGTTGAGATCAGACTAGGCAACATGGTAAAACCCCATCTCTACTAAAAATAGAAAAATTAGCTGGGTGTGGTGGCGGGTGCCTGAGATTCCAACTACTTGGGAGGCTGAGGCACGAGAATCCCTTGAACCCTGGAGGCAGAGGTTGCAGTGAGCCAAGATTGCACCACTGTACTTCAGCCTGGGTGACAGAGCAAGACTCACCAAAAAAAAAAAAAAAAAAAAAAAAAAAAAACTGCTTTGCAAACTCCCCTAAATATTGGACCCAGAAGTTATAGTGAAATCCTTATGATCACGTTGAGGAAATATCAAAAGCAAACCTCTTATCTGTGGAGAACTGAAACAAAGAGAACATTAAAAAATATTCATTATAGGCCAGGCACGGAGGCTCATGCCTGTAATCCCAGCACTTTGGGAGGCCAAGGCAGGCGAATCACGAGGTCAGGAGTTTGAGACCAGCCTGGCCAACATGGTAAAACCCTGTCTCTACTAAATATACAAAAATTAGCCAGGCGTGGTGGCCCATGGCTGTAATCCCAGCTACTCGGGAGACTGAGACAGGAGAATCGCTTGAGCCCAGGGGGCGGAGGTTACAGTGAGCCACAATCACGCCATTGCACTTCAGCCTGGGTGACAAGAGCAAGACTCCATCTCAAACAAACAAAAAAAAAGTTCTCATTTAAATATATTGACTGAATTTCACTGTCTGAGACTCCAAATGAAAAGGCAAGGCCGGGTGTGGCAGCTCATACCTATAATCCCAGCAGTTTGGGAGGCTGAGGTGGGCAGATCACCTGAGGTCAGGAGTTCGAGACCACCTTGGCCAACATGGTGAAACCCCCTATCTACTAAAAATGCAAAAATTAGCCAGGCATGGTGGCAAGTGCCTGTAATCCCAGCTACTTGGGAGGCTGAAGCAGGAGAATCCCTTGAACCCAGGAGACAGAGGTTGCAGTGAGCTGAGGTTATGCCACTCCACTCCAGCCTGGGTGACAGAGAAAGATTCTGTCTCAAACAGAAATAGAAAAAAAAAAAAAAGAAGGCCGGGCGCGGTGGCTCAAGCCTGTAATCCCAGCACTTTGGGAGGCCGAGACGGGCGGATCACGAGGTCAGGAGATCGAGACCATCCTGGCTAACACGGTGAAACCCTATCTCTACTAAAAAAAAATACAAAAAACGAGCCGGGCGACGAGGCGGGCGCCTGTAGTCCCAGCTACTCGGGAGGCTGAGACAGGAGAATGGCGGGAACCCGGGAGGCGGAGCTTGCAGTGAGCTGAGAGCCGGCCACTGCACTCCAGCCTGGGCAGCAGAGCAAGACTCCGTCTCAAAAAAAAAAAAAAAAAAAGAAAGAAAAGAAAAGCCTATAAAATAATAGCTGTCACCACATGGCCTCTAGGGAACTTTTTGGAGTGATTGACTTGTTCTGAAACTGGATTGTGGGAATGGTTGTACACCTATATACATTTACTAGAAATTATCAAACTGTACACTTAGGTGCATTTTATGGTACATAAAACATACCTCAATAAAGCCATTAAAGAAAAGCACCTCAAGTCCAACAGAGTCCAAAAGTAAAAAAAGAAAAAGAAAGAAAAATAAAACCTCCAAGAGTCATATTCCAAAAAATTAAATTTTTATTACAAGGGGCCACGCTCGTAATCCCAGCATCTTGGTAGGCCGAGGTGTGTGAATCACTTGAGGCCAGGAGTTGGAGATCAGTCCAACCAACATGGTGAAACCTCGTCTCTACTAAAATTGCAAAACTTAGCTGGCCATGGTGGTGTGCACTTGTAATCCCAGCTACTCGGGAGGCTGAGGCAGGAGAATTGCTTAAACACGGGAGGTGGAGGTTGCAGTGAGTGGAGATCACACCGCTGCACTCCAGCCTGGGTGACAGAGTGAGACACTGTCTCAAAATATATATATATATTGGCCGGGCGTGGTGGCTCACACCTGTAATCCCAGCACTTTGGGAGACCGAGGTGGTGGATTACAAGGTCAGGAGTTCAAGACCAGCCTGGCTAACACTGTGAAACCCCTAAAAATACAGAAAAATTAGCCGGGCGTGGTGGCACGTGGCTGTAATCCGAGCTACTCTGGAGGCTGAGGCAGAGAATTGCTTAAACCTGGAGGGGCGGAGGTTGCAGTGAGCCGAGATCGCACCACTGCACTCCAGCCTGGGCAACAGAGTAAGACTTCCGTCTCAAAAAATATATATATAATATATATGTTTATAATATATATTACAAGCGGAATTGAAATGCTGTTTCTCCTCCTCTTCCTCTCCTCCCTTCCTCTCCCTTTTTCCCCCCCTTTAATGGCATCCAGTGTGTGGATCATGGAAGTGCCTGCTTTGAAGATCTTTCTTTGCTAAGGATGAAGCTTCTAAGCTGGTGGTGCTGAAGCACCAACATCTGGTAATAATTTCATGAATATATATATATATATTTTTTTTTTTTTGAGATGGAGTTTCGCTTTTCTTTTTGTTTTGGAGAGATGGGGTTTCACTGTGTTAGCCAGGCTGGTCTCAAGCTCCTGACCTTGAGTGATCCTCCCGCCTCGGCCTCCCAAAGTGCTGGGATTATAGGCATGAGCAACTGCGCCCGATTCAAACTTAGTGTTTCTGCTGTTCATAAAGAATCTTTGCAGATTTTGACTCTGCCTGGATCTCTCAAGTTTTGATTCTAAAGAGACTGATCAAAAATCTCCATGGGCTGGGCATGGTGGCTCACACCTGTAATCCCAGCACTTTGGGAGGCCAAGGTGGGTGGATCACCAGAGGTCAGGAGTCCGAGACCAGCCTGGCCAACATAGTGAATGTCCGTCTCTACTAAAAATACAAAAACTTGGCCGGGCGCGGTGGCTCAAGCCTGTAATCCCAGCACTTTGGGAGGCCGAGACGGGTGGATCGCGAGGTCAGGAGATCGAGACCATCCTGGCTAACACGGCGAAACCCCGTCTCTACTAAAAATAGAAAAAACTAGCCGGGCGAGTTGGCAGGCGCCTGTAGTCCCAGCTACTCGGGAGGCTGAGGCAGGAGAATGGCGTAAACCCGGGAGGCGGAGCTTGCAGTGAGCTGAGATCCGGCCACTGCACTCCAGCCTGGGCGACTGCGAGACTCCGTCAAAAAAAAAAAAAAAAAAAAACTTAGCCGGGCAAAGTGCAGATTCCTGTAATCCCAGCTACTCAGGAGTTGAAGTAGGAGAAACTTGAACCTGGGAGACGGAGATTGCAGTGAGCCAAAATCGTGCCATTCACTCCAGCCTGGGGACACAGACAGAGACTCCATCTCAAAAGAAAAAAGAAAAAAGAGGCCGGGCGCGGTGGCTCAAGCCTGTAATCCCAGCACTTTGGGAGGCTGAGGCGGGGGATCACGAGGTGGAGATCGAGACGACCATCCTGGCGAACACGGTGAACCCCGTCTCTACTAAAAATACAAAACTACCGGGCGAGTCGGCGGCGCCTGTAGTCCCAGCTACTCGGGAGGCTGAGGCAGGAGAATGGCGTAAACCGGGAGGCGGAGCTTGCAGTGAGCTGAGATCGGCCACTGCACTCAGTCCGGGCGACAGAGCGAGACTCCGCCTCAAAAAAAAAAAAAAAAAGAAAAGAAAAAAGAAAAGAAAAAACCACTAAGCTTGTACATCTCCCCTCCCCTCTCCTTTCTTTTCTTGAGATGGAGTTTCGCTCTTGTCACCCAGGCTGGAGTGCAATGGAGCAGTCTCGGCTCACTGCAGCCTCCGCCTCCCAGGTTCAAGCGATTCTTCTGCCTCAGCCTCCCAAGTAGCTGGGAATACAGGCGCCCACCACCATGCCCGGCTAATTTTTGTATTTTTAGTAGAGATGAGGTTTCACCATGTTGGCCAGGCTCCAACTCCTGATCTCAGACAATCCGCCGCCTCAGCCTCCCAAAGTGCTGGGATTACAGGCGTAAGTATCTCTTGAGGCCAGGAGTTGGAGACCAGCCTGGGCAACATAGTGAGACCCTGACTATACAAAAAAAAAATTTAATAATTAGCCAGGTGTGGTGGTGCATGCCTGTAGTCCCAGCTACTTGGGGGGCTGAGGCAGGAAGATCCTTTGTGCTCAGGAGTTCAAAGCTGTAGTGAGCTATGATCACACTACTGTACGCCATCTTAAGCCAGAGAACGACTTTGTCTCTATTTAAAAAAAAAAAAACGGCCGGGCGCGGTGGCTCAAGCCTGTAATCCCAGCACTTTGGGAGGCCGAGACGGGCGGATCACGAGGTCAGGAGATCGAGACCATCCTGGCTAACACGGTGAAACCCCGTCTCTACTAAAAATACAAAAAAAAAAACTAGCCGGGCGAGGTGGCGGGCGCCTGTAGTCCCAGCTACTCGGGAGGCTGAGGCAGGAGAATGGCGTGAACCCGGGAGGCGGAGCTTCCAGTGAGCTGAGATCCGGCCACTGCACTCCAGCCCGGGGACAGAGCAAGACTCCGTCTCAAAAAAAAATAAAAATAAAAATAAAAAAAAAAAAAAAAAAAAAGGCTGGGCGCAATAGCTTATGCCTGTAATCCCAGCACTTTGGGAGGCCGAGACAGGCAGATCATGAGGTCAGGAGATCGAGACCATCCTGGCTAACACGGTGAAACCCCATCTCTAATAAAAATAGAAAAAACCAAGCTGGGCATGGTAGCGGATGCCTGTAGTCCCAGCTACTTGGGAGGCTGAGGCAGGAGAATGGCGTGAACCTGGGAGGTGGAGCTTGCAGTGAGCAGAGATCGAGACACTGCACTCCAGCCTGGGTGACAGAGCTAGACTCTGTCTAAAAAGAAAAAAAAAAGGCAAGGCACCAAGGCTCTTGCCTGTAATCCCAGCACTCTGTGAGGCCAAGGCAGACAGATCACTTGACCACAGGATTTCAAGACCACCCTGGGCAACATGGCAAAACCCTGTCTCTACAAATATTAAAATTAGCTGGGTGTGGTGTTGCACAACTGCAGTCCCAGCTACTCAGGAGGCTGGGGTAAGAAGATTGCTTGAGCCTGGGATGGAAAGGTTGCAGTGAGCCAAGATTGTGCTGCTGCACTCCAGCCTGGCAACAGAGTGAGACCCAGTTTTGAAAATAACGTAATTTTTTTAAAAAGTCTTCCTTACCATGCTTTAGCAAAGGTCATTGAATACTTTTTTCTTTAATAGTTAATACATGGCTGGGCACAGTGGCTCATGCCTGTAATCCCAGCACTTTTGGAGGCTGGGGTGGGCAGATCACAAGATCAGGAGTTCGAGACCAGCCTGACCAACATGGTGAAATCCCATGTCTACTAAAAACACAAAAGTTAGCCAGATGTGGTAGCAGGCACCTGTAATCCCAGCTACTCAGGAGGCTGAGGCAGGAGAATCACTTGAACCTGGGAGGCAGAGGTTGCAGTGAGCCAAGATTATGCCATTGTACCCCAGCCTGGGCAACAGAGTGAGATTGTCTCAGGAAAAAAAAAAAAAAGTTAATACATGTAAGTTTTTAGGAATGTTTTAAAATTTGTGAATATTTCTATGAAAATTCCAGGGCATTTCAAGTTTTCTTATGCTATAATTAGTAGTAATAAGGCTGGGAGCAGTGGCTCATGCCTGTAATCCCAGCACTTTGGGAGGCCAAGGCAGGCGGATCACGAGGTCAGGAGTTAGAGAGCAGCCTAGCCAGCATGGTGAAATTCTATCTCTACTAAAAATACAAAAATTAGCTGGGCATGGTGGTGTGCGCCTATAATCCCAGCTACTCGGGAGGCAGGAGAATCACTTGAACTCAGGAGGCGGAGGTTGCAGTGAGCTGAGATCACACCACCATTGCACTCCAGCCTGGGCAACAGAGTGAGACTCGGTCTCAAAAAACAAAAAATCGTAATACTCTGAATCAATGGCATCCATTAACCAGTTTGGCTTTGCTGACAGTGTGGTACATTATGATTTACATTAAATCCATCAGTGTCAGTATTTTATGTAAATTAACCACAAATGTAAATCTTTTGCTTCACTGTCTCATTACTTGCATTATCAAATAATTCAAGAACTTATTCATTGCACCAATTCAAAATTTATACTTATAATGAATTACTGCTTTTGGTATGACCTAGAAACTTTTTTTTTTGTACAATACTTCTCAGTGGCAGAATAATATGTATTGAATTCATCATTCATTTTTATGGCTGTTTTATATTCTCAGGACCTACTAATAATAATAGTGAACCTCTAGGAATATATGCTGAATTGAATTCAATCTAAGCAATTATGATTAAATACTTGTAAAAGTTAACTATAGTAAACCTCAGAGAAGATAGCCTCTTGCTTTTATGGTTTTTTTTGTAGAGATAGGGTTTTGCTCTGTTGCCCAGGATGAAGTGGAATGGTGTGATCATGGCTCACTGTTGCAACCTTGAGGCTGAGGCAGGAGAATGGCGTGAACCCGGAAGGCGGAGCTTGCAGTGAGCCGAGATCGCGCCACTGTACTCCAGCCTGGGAGACAGAGCAAGACTCTGTCTCAAAAAAAATAAATAAATAAAGAGTTTAACAAAACACACAACCAAGAAAACAAATGAAACAACAAAAGCAGAGAGTTATTGAAAATGAAAGTACATTTCACCAGGTGGGAGAGGCCCCAGTAGCCACTCAAGGGCCCTGGATACAGAATTTTCTCCAGTCGAAATACCCCCTAGAAGTTTCCCATTGGCCACTGGGTATTCACCCATGTAAATGAAATGAAATAGTGGCCTGTAATGAGTCTGATTGGTTGCGGAAAGCCAAGGCAGGCGGATGACAGGGTCAAGAGATGGTGACCATCCTGGCTAAAATGATGAAACCTCGTCTCTACTAAAAATACAAAAATTAGCTGGGCGTGGTGGGTGCTAAGGCTAATGCATTATAATTAGTGTATAATGAGAAGTGAGGAAGAACAGAGGTCACTCTCATCACCATCTTGGTTTCAGTGGGTTTTCCTGGCTTCTTTACCACAACCTGTTTTCTTAGCAAGGTCTTTGTGACCTGTGTCTTATGCTGTCCTCCTATCTCATCCTGTGACTAAGAATGCCTTAACCTTCTGGGAATGCAGCCCAGTAAGTGTGGGGGGATCACCTGAAGTCAGGATCACCTGAATGCAGGAGGTGGAGGTTGCAGCAAGCCGGGATGGTGCCACTGTACTCCAGCCTGGGCAACAGAGAGAGACTCTGTCTCCAAAAAAAAAAAAAAAGGCAACTAATTAGAGTATTTAGAATTTCCCATGTGCCACAGAAAGGTAGGGGTTTGCAAAGGGGCAGCCTCTGATCCTTTTGTTACTTAGGCGGAAAGTAGGATTTTCCTTTCAATTTAGTTCTAGGAAGTCAGCCCGAAACAGCCTTAGGTTCCCTGCCTCCAGACTTGTTCTCCTGCCTAAAACATATCCATGCACTAGAAGGGTGGTGCACCTGCAGAGAGCAAGGAAGCTCCACAGCCCCCCAAAACCTTGTCCCATGCATCTCCTCCATTTGGCTTTGCCTGAGTTGTATTTTTTTTTTTTTTTTTTTTGAGATGGAGTCTCGCTCTGTTGCCAGGCTGGAGTGCAGTGGCGTGATTTCAGCTCACTGCAACCTCCACCTCCTGGGTTCCAGCAATTCTCCTGCCTCAGCCTCCTGAGTAGCTGGGACTACAGGTGCGCACCACCATGCCCAGCTAATTTTTGTATTTTTAGTAGAGACGGGGTTTCACCATGTTGGCCAGGATGGTCTGGATCTCTTGACCTCGTGATCCACCCGCCTCAGCCTCCCAAAAGGCTAAGATTATAGGTGTGAGCCACCATGCCCAGCCAGAGTAAGAAATTCTTACCAGCCAAGTTTCTGGTCTCTCTCTGTCTCTCTGTATGTGTGTGTAAACAGTAAATGCCACTATTTGTTTTCTCTGCAAGGGTTTGATTAGTAGAAAAAAAGGATTTGTCAGACAAGTCTTAGGCTGTAGCAAATCTGATGTACTTTGTGCTAAGAATTTGTCTGTGTTGTTCTGTAATGAGAGGGGAGTATCACAGGATAGAACGTGGGTTTAGGATGCCTATAAGCCAAGTTTTCAAGCTAGCCCATCAGGTTGGTCAGTTACAAATGTTGCTATGGGTCTCTGAAATCAATGCCAAATGAAATTTCTCTGCCTTGTTTTATGTCCTTAAGAGCTTAACCTTATGGCCATGTGGGGATACTTTCTCTTGGTTTCTGCCATACAGAGGACAGGAATTTGGGGGTACATGTCATAGCCCTAAAAATTATCTTGAGCAGGCCAGGTGTGGTGGCTCACGCCTGTCATCCCAGCACTTCGGGAGGCTGAGGCAGGCGGATCACGAGGTCAGGAGATTGAGACCATCCTGGGTAATATGGTGAAACCCCATCTCTACTAAAAATACAAAAACATTAGCTGGGCATAGTGGTGGGCACCTGCAGTCCCAGCTACTCGGGAGGCTGAGGCAGGAGAATGGTGTGAACTCAGGAGGCGGAGCTTGCAGTGAGCCGAGATGTGCCACTGCACTAGACTCCATCTCAAAAAAAAAAAAAAAAAAAAATTATCTTGAGCAGTTGAGAGCCTTTGAAAGCTTGAATTGGCTACTCTAGACTTCTGGGAATAGCATAGAAACTGCCCAGGCCCGGGCGCGGTGGCTCACGCCTGTAATCCCAGCACTCTGGGAGGCCGAGGTGGGCGGATCACAAGGTCAAGAGATCAAGACCATCCTGGCCAACCTCATGAAACTCCTCACCTCTACAATGCCGGGCGCGGTGGCTCACGCCGTATCCCAGCACTTTGGGAGGCCGAGGCGGGCGTATCACAAGATCAGAATCGAGACCACAGTGAAACCCGTCTCTACTAAAATAAAAAAAATTTAGCCGGGCACGGTGGCAGGCGCCTATAGTCCCCGCTACTAGGAGGCTGAGGCAGGAGAATGGCGTGAACCCAGGAGGCGAGCTTGCAGTGAGCCGAGATCGCCCCACTGCGCTCCAGCCTGGGCGGCAGAGCGAGACTCCGTCTCAAAAAAAAAAAAAAAAGAAACTCACCTCTACTAAAAATACAAAAATTAGCCGGGCGTGGTGTCACGCACCTGTAGTCCCAGCTACTCGGGAGGCTGAGGCAGGAGAATCGCTTGAACCCGGGAGGCAGAGGTTGCAGTGATTCGAGTTGGTGCCACTGCACTCCAGCCTGGCAACAAAGTGAGACTCCGTCAAAAAAAAAAGAAAAAAGAAAAAGAAAGAAACTGCCCAGTGCTGTGTAGCTCAGTAGCTAAGGCTTTGTCTTTTGACAAGGGTGATTCGGGTTGAATTCCTGGCTTCTGAAATGATTCCTTTCTGGTTTGTTATTTGTGTAACTTTGCCATTATTAAGATTATTTTCCCCCTCATGAATAGCTTCTGATTTCCTGTCTTGGATTTTCCTTTCTCTAAACTACCCTTGGGGAGATTCTAAATCTTCTTTGAAAAAAAAAAAGGAACTGCTGGCCAGGCGCAGTGACTCACGCCTGTAATCCCAACACTTTGGAGGCCGAGGTGGGTGGATCACCTGAGGTCAGGAGTTCAAGACCAGTCTGGCCAACATGGTGAAACCCGTCTCTACTAAAAATACAAAAATTAGCCAAGTGTGGTGGCACATGCCTGTAATCCCAGCTACTTGGGAGGATGAGGCAGGAGAATTGCTTGAAGCCGGGAGCCAGAGGTTTCAGTGAGCCAAGATGGAGCCACTGCACTCTAGCCTGGGTGACAGAGCAGGACTCTGTCTCAAAAAAAAAAGAAAAAAGAAAAAGAAAGAAAGAAACAAAAATCACCATCCCAGACCCCTGTCAATGTCACCACCTGCCCATCCCTCAAAGTCATCTGCCTCCCACCCCTAGAGCTCTGGTAGCTGTTCAGGTTGCTTGTTTTGGCCAGCTTCCTCACTAGCCTTGAAGGCAGGAATGATAGCTTATTCATTGGTGTGTCTCTTGTGCACCTAGAAGGCTTTCAAATGTTTTTTAAAATGCTGGGATTTCCTAAATTGAAAAGGAAAAACTTCAGAGTCATTTGGACAGATTTATTGAAGCTGAGCAGTTTCCCCATAATCTAGATGACTTCAGGTTACAGGCTGTGTGGCTCTCTCCAGCCACGAGTCCTCATCACCGAATGGGATGGATAAACATCTGTTCAGTCTGCAATATAATTTGGCATAAAGCTGCAGCCACAAGTGGGCTCTGCTGCTGGATATGGATCAGGCTCTCTGGAATGTCTGTTTGCACACTTGACCTTCACAGAACATTTCCTAGGGCGTAAGGAGGAAGGGAAAAGAAAGATGAGGTGGCATGTGGTCTGTTTTTACTCTCAACACTTATTTTTCATTTTATTTTAACCCTTTTCTGGAACACTTTTTTTCTTTTTTGAGATGGGGTCTTACTCTGTCGTGGTGGCTAAGTACAGTGGTGAGATCTCGGCTTACTGTAACTCTGCCTCCCAGGCTCAAGCTGTCCTCCCACCTCAGTGCCCCAAGTAGCTGGGACACTACAGGCATGTGGCACCATGCCCGGCTAATTTTTGTGTTTTTTGTAAAGATAGGGTTTCGACACTGCCTAGGCTGGTCTTTTTTCTTTTTTTCTTTTTTTTTTTTGAGATGGAGTCTCACTGTGTAGCCCAGGCTGGAGTGTAGTGACACAGTCTCAGCTCACTGCAACCTCCGCCTCCTGGGTCCCGGTTCAAGCAATTCTTCTGCCTCGGCCTTCCAAGCAGCTAGGATTACAGGCGTGTACCACCATGCTCTGCTAATTTTTGTATTTTTAGTAGAGACGGGGTTTCACCATGTTGGCCAGGCTGTTCTTGAACTCCTGACCTCGTGATCTGCCCACCTCGGCCTCCCAGTGTGCTGGGATTATAGGCATGAGCCACCGCGCCTGGCCCCTAGGCTGGTCTTGAACTCCTAGCCTCCCAAAGTGCTGGGATTACAGTTATAAGCCACCGCACCTGGCCTACTCTCAATACTTCAAATGTGTGAGTTTTTTTTTTTTTTTTTGAGGTGGAGTCTCGCTCTGCCGCCCAGGCTGGAGTGCAGTGGCCGATCTCAGCTCACTGCAAGCTCCGCCTCCTGGGTTCACGCCATTCTCCTGCCTCAGCCTCCCGAGTAGCTGGGACTACAGGCGCCGCCACCTCGCCCGCTAGTTTTTTGTAGTTTTTAGTAGAGACGGGGTTTCACCGTGTTAGCCAGGATGGACTCGATCTCCTGACCTTGTGATCCGCCCGTCTCGGCCTCCCAAAGTGCTGGGATTACAGGCTTGAGCCACCGCGCCCGGCCATGTGTGAGTTTTTAAACCAAATGTGTGAGTTTTTAAACTCCTGACACCAGTTGTGTGGTGTCTTTTCTAGTCCCACTTCTCCAACTCTCTGACACCAACTGAGTGTCCAGTAAACCAACTTAATTCGGGCACTAACAACCCAGAGTTAGCACAGACCACATAGGTTAAGGATGCAGTCTCATAAGAGTGCCTCCAACTTCAGATACCCACCAAATTTTCGGACCTCCCATATGTCTGACTGACCAGCTACAAATCAGGTTTTCCCACAACCAGCCCCTCCTTGGGCTTGATCATTCGCTAGAAGGGCTCACAAAACTCAGAAAGTCCCTTCACTTACTATTACCAGGTTATTATAAAATAAACAACTCAGAAACAGCCTGATGGGGCTGGGCGCACATGCCTGTAATCCCAGCATTTTGAGAGGCCGAGGCGGGTGAATCGCCTGAGGTCAGGAGTTCAAGAGCAGCCTGGCCAACATGGCGAAACCCTGCCTCTACTAAAAATACAAAAATTAGCTGGGTGAGGTGGTGCATGCCTGTAATCCCAGCTACTCAGGAGACTTTAGGTAGGAGAATCACTTGAACCCAGGAGGCAGAGGTTGCAGTAAGCCAGGATCACGCCACTGCATTCCAGCCTGGGCAGCAGAACAAGATTCCATCTCAAAAAAAAAAAAAAGAAAAAAGAAAGAGCCTGATGGAGGAGACGCATAGGGCAAAGTAGGAAGGGGGAGCATGCAACCCTCCAGCACCTCAGTGTATTCACCACACACATGAATGTTCACCATTCAATGTGGAAGCCCTCCAAACCCTGTGGTTTAGTTTTTAGTGGATGTTTCAGCACGTAGCCATGATTGATTCAGCCATTGGCTATTGGTGATTAGTTCAATCTCCAGCCCCTCTTCCCTCAGGGATGAGGTTGAAAGTTCCAACCCTCTAATCATGCCTTAGATTTTCTGGTGACCAACCCCATCCTGAAACTATCTAAGGACCCTCAGTAGCCAGTCATGTCATTAGCACACAAAAGACCTTTTTTTTAACTTTGAGACAGGGTCTTACTCCTTCACCCAGGCTGGAATGCAGTGGTCCAGTCATGGCTAACCTTAGCCTCAACTTCCTGGGCTTAAGTAATCTTCCCACCTCAGCCACCCAAGTAGCTGGGATTATGGGCACCTGTCACCACGCCCTGCTAATATTTACTTTTATTTTTTGTGATGGAGTCTTGCTCTTGTCGCCTAGGCTGGAGTGCAACAGTGGATCTCGGCTCACTGCAACCTCCACCTCCTGGATTCAAGGGATTCTCCTGCCTCAGCCTCCCGAGTAGCTCGGACTACAGACCCCCGCCACCACACCCAGCTAATTTTTGTATTTTTTAGTAGAGACAGAATTTCACCATGTTAGCCAGGCTAGTTTCCAACTCCTGACCTCAGATGATCCACCTGCCCTGACCTCCCAAAGTTCTGGGATTACAGGTATGAGCCACTGCCCCCAGACAATTTTTTTGTAGAGACAGAGTCACACTATGTTGCCCAGGCTGGTGTTAAACTCCTGGACTCCAATGATCCTCTTGCTGTGTCATCGCAAAGTGCTGGGATTACGGGAGTGAACCACCAAACCGAGAAACTAAATAATTTTTAATATATTGTGGCTGGGCACGGTGGCTCATGCCTGTAATCCCAGCACTTTGGGAGGCTGAGGGGGGTGGATCACCTGAGGTCAGGAATTTGAGACCAACCTGACCAACATGGTAAAACCCCGTCTCTACTAAAAATACAAAAATTAGCTGGGTGTGGTTTTGGGCTCCTGTAATCCCAGCTACTCAGGTAGCTGAGGCAGGAGAATCACTTGAACCCAGGAGGTGGAGGTTGCATTGAGCTGAGATCAAGCTATTTTTTTTTTTTTTGAGACGGAGTCTTCCTCTGTCACCCATGCTGGAGTGCAGTGGCTGGATCTCTCAGCTCACTGCAAGCTCCGCCTCCCGGGTTCACGCCATTCTCCTGCCTCAGCCTCCTGAGTAGCTGGGACTACAGGCGCCCGCCACCTCGCCCGGCTAGTTTTTTTTTTTTTTTTTTTTTTTTTTTTTTTTTTTTTTTTTTGAGACGGAGTCTCGCTCTGTCGCCCAGGCTGGAGTGCTGTGGCCGGATCTCGGCTCACTGCAAGCTCCGCCTTCCGGGTTCACGCCATTCTCCTGCCTCAGCCTCCCGAGCAGCTGGGACTACAGGCGCCCACCACCTCGCCCGGCTAGTTTTTTGTATTTTTAGTAGAGACGGGGTTTCACCGTGTTAGCCAGGATGGTCTCGATCTCCTGACCTCGTGATCCACCCGACTCGGCCTCCCAAAGTGCTGGGATTACAGGCTTGAGCCACCGCGCCCGGCCGTTTTTTTGTATTTTTAGTAGAGACAGGGTTTCACCGTGTTCGCCAGGATGGTCTCGATCTCCTGACCTCGTGATCCACCTGTCTCGGCCTCCCAAAGTGCTGGGATTACAGGCTTGAGCCACCGTGTCCGGCCGAGATCAAGCTATTGCACTCCAGCCTGGGCGACAGAGTAAGACTCTGTCTCAAAAAAAAAAAAAACAAAACATATCATGGTAAGTAAGAATCATTCCATGAGTATCCTTAGACCAAAGTACTTCTGTGCCCTGCTTGGGCAGATTTCCTGGATATGCTAGAGAAGAATGATTTGCTATCTGTCTCTTTTTTTTTTTTTTTTTTGAGACAGAGTTTCACTCTTGTCACCCAGGCTGGAGTGCAGTGGCACAGTCTCAGCTCACTGCAACCTCCTCCTCCCAGGTTCAAGTGATTCTCCTGCCTCAGCCTCCCAAGTAGCTGTGATTACAAGTGCCTGCCACCACACTAGGCTAATTTTTGTATTTTTAGTAGAGACAGGGTTTCGCCATGCTGGCCAGGCTGGTCTCGAACTCCTGACCTCAGGTGATCCATCTGCCTCGACCTCCCAAAGTGCTGGGATTACAAGCGTGAGCCATAGTGCCCAGCCTTCCTTTTCTTTTCTTTTTTTTTAGAGACAGGCTCTTCCTATGTTCCCCAGCCTTTACTCAAACTCCTGGGCTCAAGCAATCTTCCTGCCTCGGCCTATCCAGTAACTGGGACTACAGGCAAGTGCCACCACACCCAGCTGTTGTGCATAACTTGAACACCACCTCTTACAACCAACTAATCTAAATCCTCAAACGTATGTGTTGTTTTCTCTTTGAAATTCCATATTACATATTTGTGAAGACAAGTTTCTTAGTTTGTTTTTTTTTTTTGGAGACAGAGTCTTGCTCTATGCCCCAGGTTGGAGTGCAGTGGCATGATCTTGGCTCACTGCAACCTCTGCCTCCTGGGTTCAAGCGATTCTCATGCCTCAGCCTCCTGAGTAGCTGGGATTACAGGCGCCTGCCACTGCCTGGCTAATTTTTGTATTTTTAGTAGAGACGGGGTTTCATCACGTTGGCCAGGCTGGTCTCGAACTCCTGACCTTAGGTGATCCGCCCGCCTCAGCCTCCCAAAGTGCTTTTTTATTGTCAGAAGAGTGTGAGATATGTCCATCTAGAATCAAAATATCTTCAGGGCCTCTGTAATCAAAGACTACCCAGATCCAACTTTAAGGAAACTGCTCTAATTTTGTTTTCAAGGGTCTCACCTAGATTTCACACACACAGTGAACCAACAAAGCACAGAGCTGAGAGCGCACATTCTTCTCCAACCTGTATTTGAATCTTCACTCTACAGTGTGAAAACACGTAATTCACAATCAAAGCTGATGAAACTTTAAATTGGCCGGGCGCGGTGGCTCAAGCCTGTAATCCCAGCACTTTGGGAGGCCGAGACGGGCGGATGACGAGGTCAGGAGATCGAGACCATCCTGGCTAACATGGTGAAACCCCCGTCTCTACTAAAAAATACAAAAAACTAGCCGGGCAACATGGCGGGCGCCTGTAGTCCCAGCTGCTTGGGAGGCTGAGGCAGGAGAATGGCGTAAACCCAGGAGGCGGAGCTTGCAGTGAGCTGAGACCCGGCCACTGCACTCCAGCCTGGGCGGCAGAGCGAGACTCCGTCTCAAAAAAAAAAAAAAAAAAAAAAAAAAAAAGAAACTTTAATTATTTTGAGTCTTAAAGGAATGTGATTACGGGACCTGAGTCACGTTTTTTGTTTGTTTGTTTGTTTGTTTGGAGACCGAGTCTCACTCTGTTGCCCAGGCTGGAGTGCAGTGGCGCAATCTCGGCTCACGGCAAGCTCCGCCTCCTGGGTTCACGCCATTCTCCTGCCTCAGCCTCTCGAGTAGCTGGGACTACAGGCGCCTGCCATTACGCCTGGCTAATTTTTTGTAATTTTAGTAGAGACGGGGTTTCACCATGGTCTCCATCGCCTGACCTCGTGATCTTCCCGCCTCAGCCTCCCAAAGTGCTGGGATTACAGGCGTGAGCCACCGCGCCCGGCCAGGACCTGAGTCATGTTAAAGGCAGCTGTAACCTAGACAGCTATAACCTTAACTTCTCTGGTTATAGATTAGCCTTTTTCTTTACCTACACTGTTTTGTAAAAGACTAAACGGCACCAGAGAAGACTTCCCTATACTGTTGGTCTTAATTATAGACTCACTTCCCTGTTTCTTCTCTCTTTTATTTCCCAAAGCAGGTGAACCTTTTCCTTCTCTTATACAAACACCTGTGACTATCACACTGTCTAAGATGTAATGTTAAATATACTCTTAAGATGACAGCAAGAATGAGGGGGAAGAAAAATAAAATAAATATATTCTTTAAACTGGAAAGAAAAAGGAAAAAACTGAGTGGTAACTAATCAAATTCCTGTAACTCATAAAACAGCTTTGTATAGAAAATGTAATCCTGCGAAATTTCTTTGTTTTCTATCTGTATAAGTAAGACCTTTCTGGGCGGGGTGGCTCACGCCTGTAATCCCAGCACTTTTCGGAGGTCGAGGCGGGCGGATCACCTGAGGTCAGGAATTTGAGACCATCCTGGCCAACGAGGCAAAACCCTGTCTCTACTAAAAATGCAAAAATTAGCTGGGCATGGCCTGGCCCGGTGGCTTACGCCTGTAATCCCAGCATTTTGGGAGGCCAAGGTGGGCGGATCACCTGAGGTCAGGAGTTCGAGACCAGCCTGACCAACATGGAGAAACCCCATCTCTACTAAAAATACAAAATTAGCCCGGCATGGTGGTGCATGCCTGTAATTCCAGCTACTTGGGAAGGCTGAGGCGGAGGTGGAGGTTGCGGTGAGCCAAGATCGCGCCATTGTACTCCAGCCTAGGCAACAAGAGCGAAACTCCGTCTCAAAAAAAAAAAACTTAGCTGGGCATGGTGGCAGGCGCCTGTAATCCCAGCTACTTGGGAGGCTGAGGAAGGAGAATCCCTTGAACCTAGGAGGTAGAGGTTGCAGAGGGCCGAGATCGCACCACTGTATTCAAGCCTGGGTGACAGAGAGAGACTCTCAAAAACACAAATGACAATAGACCAGGCGCGGTGGCTCATGCTTGTAATCCCAGAACTCTGGGAGGCGGAAGCGGGTGGATCACCTGAGGTCAGGAGTTGGAGACCAGCCCGACCAATATGGTAAAACCCTGTCTCTACTAAAAATACAGAAAAATTAGCTGGGTGTTGTGGTATGCACCTGGGTGTTGTGGCATGCACCTGGGTGTTGTGGCATGCACCTGTAGTCTCAGCTACTTGGGAGGCTGAGACAAGAGAATTGCTTGAACCCAGGAGGCAGAGTTTGCAGTGAGCTGAGATCATGCCACTGCACTCCAGCCTGGGCGACAGAGCAAGACTCCGTCTCAAAAACAAAACAAAACCAAACAAAAAACAAAAAAGAAAAGGCTATAAAATACTAGTTGTCAGCACATTGTCTCTACGGAATGTTCTGGAGTGATTGACTTGTCTGAAACTGGATAATGGGAATGGTTGTACACCTGTATACCTTTACTAGAAATTATCAAACTGTACACTTAAAACAGGTGCATTTTTTGGTACATAAAGTATACCTCGATAAAGCCATTAAAGAAAAACACCTCAAGTCCAACAGCTTAAAAGTAAAAGAAGGTGCGGTGGCTCACACCTGTAATCCCAGCACTTTAGGAGGCCAATGCGGGCAGATTAGGAGGTCAGGAGATCGAGACCATCCTGGCTAACACAGTGAAACCCCGTCTCTACTAAAGAATATAAAAAATTAGCCAGGCGTAGTGGCGAGCGCCTACAGTCCCAGCTACTCAGGAGGCTGAGGCAGGAGAATGGTGTGAACCCAGGAGGCGGAGGTTGCAGTGAGCCGAGATTGCGCCACTGTACTCCAGCCTGGGCGACAGAGCAAGACTCGGTCTCAAAAATAAATAAATAAATAAAAAGTAAAAGAAGAAAAACAAAAATTCCAAGAGTCATATTCCAAGAAATTAAATTTTTATTACAAGCGACCACACCTGTAATCCCAACACTTTGGGAGGCCCAGGTGGGCTCATCACTTGAGGCCAGGAGTTCAAGACCAGCCTGGCCAATATGGTAAAACCCCATTTCTGCTAAAAATACAAAAATTAGCTGGGTGTGGTGGTGCATGCCTGTAATCCCAGCTACTCGGGAGGCTGAGGCAGGAGAATCGCTTGAACCTGGGAGGTAGAGGTTGCAGTGAGCTGAGATCGCACCACTGTACTCCAGCCTGGGTGACACTGGGTGACAGAGGGAGAGACTCCGTCTCAAAAAGAAAAAGTAAGACATTAACTTTTCAGCTTGGGTGTACTGACCACATTCCTTTGGAGTCTGTATTTCCTGGATGGCTGTCTTTAGCTTCGTGCCTGAATAAACCCTTATTTATTCATTTTTTTTAAAACGGCCTCTGTCGCCAGGCTGTAGTGCAGTGCTGTGATCTCAGCTCACTGCAACCTCCGACTCACTGGTTCTGGCGATTCTCCTGCCTCAGCCTCCTGAGTAGCTGGGATTACAGACACGTGCCACCACGCCTAGCTAATTTTTGTATTTTTAGTAGAGACAGGGTTTCACCATGTTGGCCAGGATGATCTTGATCTCCTGACCTCCTGACCTCCCAAAGTGCTGGGATTACAGGCGTGAGCCACCACGCCCGGTCTGAATAAACACTTTTAAACTGGATTCTGATGCTTTTGACAGTAGCCTTGGGGAATTTCAAAATTCCAATTTAATTATGAATGGGAAGAATAGTGTCCTTTTCACAGGATTGTGATGAAGATTAAATGAAATAATGCACTCAAAGGATTGAGCACAGTAATTGGGCCCCAAATCATCACTCCAAAGATGTGAGCTACTATATTTATCTATGTATATCTATGTATACATAAAGTAGCTATTACATAGAATAGGTAAGAATTGTTCCATGAGTATTTGCATGTTATCTTCCTGCCTCTGTTGGAATATTTGGCTGTTTCATTTAATATAAGATGAGACTACAGGCATGCACCACTATGCCCAGCTAATTTTTGTATTTTCAGTAGAGATGGGACAGGTGTGGTGGTGGCTCATGCCCGTAATCCCAGCACTTTGGGAGACCGAGGCAGGAGGATCATGAGGTCAAGAGATTGAGACCATCCTGGCTAACACGGTGAAACCCCGTCTCTACTAAAAATACAAAAATTAGCTGGGTGTGGTGGTGCGTGCCTGTAGTCCCAGCTACTCGGGAGGCTGAGGCAGGAGGATCGCGTGAACCCAGGAAGTATAGGTTGCAGTGAGCCAAGATCGTGCCACTGCACGCCAGCCTGGCAACAGAGCGACACTCTGTCTCGAAAAAAAAAAAATAGTAGAGATGGGATTTCACCATGTTGGCCAGGCTCGTCTCCTGACCTCAAGTGATAGATCCACCTCAGCCTCCTAAAATGCTGGGATTACAGACATGAGCCACCGCGCTCGGCCTGATGTTTCCTTTAATACCGTATCATCTCACTGAGAACAAAATGTGGTGGATACCAGGTGGAGTTTGTCTCCTTCGATCCAATGGGTCCAGCCTCTGTTCTTCTTTTCTCCCTTCTGGACACAGGTGAGCCTGTCCTTGTCCCAGATAACCAAGCTCTGCATCAGGAGAGGAGAAAATGTTAGCGTGCCCTGGCAGGATCCTCAAGTGTTACCAAGTAGAATGCCAAGCTAGCCTTGCAAAATTGACAGCCTACTTATTGCTTTTTTTTTTTTTTTTTTTTTTTTTGAGACGCAGTCTTGCTGTGTCGCCCAGGCTGGAGTGCAGTGGCACCATCTCAGCTCACTGCAAGCTCCGCCTCCCGGGTTTACGCCATTCTCCTGCCTCAGCCTCCCGAGTAGCTGGGACTACAGGTGCCCGCCACCTCGCCCGGCTAGTTTTTTTGTATTTTTTAGTAGAGACGGGGTTTCACCGTGTTAGCCAGGATGGTCTCGATCTCCTGACCTCGTGATCCGCCCGTCTCGGCCTCCCAAAATGCTGGGATTACAGGCTTGAGCCACCACGCCCGGCCTCCCCGCCTAAGTTTTGAATTTTTTTTTTTTTTGAGACGGAGTCTCGCTCTGTCGCCCAGGCTGGAGTGCAGTGGGGTGATCTCGGTTCACTGCAAGCTCCGCCTCCCGGGTTTACGCCATTCTCCTGCCTCAGCCTCCTGAGTAGATGGCACTACAGGCGCCCGCCACCACGCCCGGCTACTTTTTTTTTTTTTTTTTTTTTGTATTTTTTAGTAGAGACGGGGTTCACTGTGTTAGCCAGGATGGTCTCCATCTCCTGACCTCGTGATCTGCCCGCCTTGGCCTCCCCAAAGTGCTGGGATTACAGGCTTGAGCCACCGCGCCCGGCCAATTTTTGAATTTTTTGTAGAGACAGGGTTTTGCCATGTTGCCCAGGCTGGTCTCAAATTCCCGACCTCAGGTAATCCGCCTGCCTTGGCCTCCCAAAGTGTTGGGATTACAGGCGTGAGCCACCACGCCTGGCATTGTTTTAAAATTTACCTTGCATTTTCTGTTGTCCAGGCCTTTGTTATCTTCCTCAAATTCTTCTCCAATTTTAAATTTCACAAAATAGTTCCTTAGGCTGCTGTTCGTGTGGATGGTAAAAGAATCCTCATTCTGCTCAGTCACTTTCTGTGGCTTCAGCAACTTGGCTATTTTACGAGTGGCAAAGTCAATACCTTAAAAATAATTTTTAAAAATATTTGAACATTTGCTTGAGATGCAAAAGTGAAGAATTTGGCAGCTGTTCTCAAAATCACTGCATGTAATTGTTAGCATTTCCTGTACAACTTCAATGTTTTTTGCTGCTGAAATCACATCTACAGGGAACCATCTTGGCAAACTGCCAACCACAGCCTGACTAAAAAGTTTGCACATGTCAGGTGCAGTAATCCCAGCACTTTGGGACAGAGAGACAGGAGGATTGTTTGAGCTCAGGAGTTTGAGACCAGCCTGGGCAACATAGCAAGACCCTGTCTCTATAAAAAAATATAAACTGTCAGCCAGGCACAGTGGCTCACACCTGTAATCCTAGCACTTTGGGAGGCCAAGGAGGGCAGATCACCTGAGGTCAGGAGTTTGAGACCAGCCTGGCCAACATGGAGAAACCCCATCTCTACTAAAAACTACAAAATTAGCCGGGCATGGTGGCACATGCCTGTAACCCCAGCTACTCGGGAGGCTGAAGCAGGAGAATTGCTTGAACCTGGGAGGCAGAGGTTGCGGTGAACTGAGATCACACCACTGCACTCCAGCCTGAGCAACAGAGAGAGACTCCATCTCAAAACAAAAGGAAGAAAGAAAAAGAAAACCAAAGGGACAGGGTTTAGGCCCCCCAACCCAGCCTCAATCACAACTCTGCCTTTTTCTGCCTTACGTATTTACACTTTCAATTAAGAGAGCATTTGAACAGTTTCTCAACAACAATGAAAACAAAACTAAAAAACCACTGGATTCATGTATATACCTCTCTCTCTCTCCCTCTCTATACACACACACACACACACACACACACACACACACACACCACACACACACACACACACACACACATATATACCTTTTTTTTTCTTTTTTTCTTTTTTTCTTTTTTTTCCGAGACACAGTCTCACTCTGTCGCCCAGGTTGGGGAAAACAGTGGCACGATTTCAGCTCACTGCAACCTCCACTCCTGGGTTCAAGCAATTCTCTTGCCTCAGCCTCCTGAGTAACTGGAATTACAGGCTTGCATCACCACACCCAGCTATGTACTACAATGTATTTATAAATCTCTTTTTTTTTTTTTGAGACGGAGTCTCGCTCTGTCACCCAGGCTGGAGTGCTATGGCCGGATCTCAGCTCACTGCAAGCTCCGCCTCCCGGGTTCACGCCATTCTCCTGCCTCAGCCTCCTGGGTAGCTGGGACTACAGGCGCCGCCACCTCGCCCGGCTAGTTTTTTGTAGTTTTTAGTAGAGACAGGGTTTCACCGTGTTAGCCAGGATGGTCTCGATCTCCTGACCTCGTGATCCGCCCATCTCGGCCTCCCAAAATGCTGGGATTACAGGCTTGAGGCACCGCGCCCGGCCTATCTTTTTTTTTTTTTTCGAGACAGGATCTCATTCTGTCACCCAGGCTGGAGTGCAGTGGTGCAATCATGGCTCACTGCAGCCTTGACCTTTCAGGCTCAAGTGATTCTCCTATCTCAGCCTCTCGAATATCTGGGACTACAGGCACATGCCACCATGCCTGGAAATGTTTTAAATATTTTTTTGTAGAGATCAGGTCTCACTATGTTGCCCAGGTTGGTCTCGAACTCTTGGGCTCAAGCAATCCTCCCACCTCAGCCTCCCAAAGTGCTGGGATTACAGACATGAGCCACCCTGCTCAGCTAGAAATCTTGAATAAGCTTTAAAAAAGAGTTCCGGCCGGGCGCGGTGGCTCAAGCCTGTAATCCCAGCACTTTGGGAGGCCGAGACGGGTGGATCACGAGGTCAAGAGATCGAGACCATCCTGGCTAACACAGTGAAACCCCGTCTCTACTAAAAATACAAAAACTAGCCGGGTGAGGTGGCGGGCGCCTGTAGTCCCAGCTACTTGGGAGGCTGAGGCAGGAGAATGGCGTAAACCCGGGAGGCGGAGCTTGCAGTGAGCTGAGATCCGGCCACTGCACTCCAGTCCGGGCGACAGAGCGAGACTCTGCCTCAAAAAAAAAAAAAAAAAAAAAGAGTTCTACAGGGAAACATGGAATGCTAAGAAGATGAAGATCAGGGTTTGGAATCCCAGTTCCACTTAGTGCCTTTGAGTATATTATGTAGCTAGAAATAAACACCACTATTTTAAATAATGGCCAGGTGACAACTCAGCAGGGAGCTGAAAGAAGAATCAAGCCATGCAGATTTCTGGGAAAATAGTTTAAGGCAGAAATCCAGGGAGCCCTGGGACTCTGAGGAAGGGTGTGTCAGTATGTTTTGGGAACTCTGAGGAGCCTAGGGTAGCTGCAGCAGCATTAGGGAGAGGGAGGAAGAGAGGAGTTAGAGATGAGATGTGATTCTGCCGGCCGCGGTGGCTCATGCCTGTAATCCCAGCACTTTGGGAGGCAGAGGCAGGTGGATCACCTGAGGTCAGGAGTTCAAAACCAGCCTGGGCAACATGGCAAAACCCCATCTCTAGAAAACAAAAATTAGCTGAGCATGGTGGTGCGCCCCTGTAATCCCAGCTACTCAGGAGGCTGAGGCAAGAGAATCACTTGAACCCAGGAGGTGGAGGCTGCAGTGAGCCGAGATTGTGCCACTGCACTCCAGCGTAGGTGACAGAGCAAGACTCCATTTCAAAAAAACCCCAAACAACAACAACCAAAAATAAAACAATAGTATAAATGTCCTCATCCTAAGAAAAAATTTTTGTAGCCAGGCGCAGTGGCTCATAACTGTAATCCCAACACTTCTGGAGGCCAAGGTGGGAGGATCACTTGAGCCCAGGAGTTCAAGACCAGGCTGGACAACATAGCAAGACCCCATTTCTATTTAAAAAAAAAAAAAAACAGCTGAGGCTGGGCATGCTGGCTCACACTTGGGCTGAGCTGAGGCAGGAGAATCAGTTGAACTCAGGAGGCAGAGGTTGCCATGAACTGAGATCGAGCCACTGCACTCCAGCCTGCGCGACAGAGTGAAATTCCATCTCAAAAACAAACAAACAAACAAACCAACATCTCAAAAACCATCTGGGCATAGTGATGCATGCCTATGGTCTCAGCTGCAAATAAAAAAGCCTGCGTGTATGTGTTTAAATCTAGTTTGAGATGCAATATGATCCAGGCTTTACTGGTTTTCAACAATATTTAAGTATTGACACCAAAACTTTAAAATCACTTCCTATTACTATTATTTTTTTGAGAGAGGGTCTCATTCTGTTGCCCAGGCTGGAGTGCAGTGGTGTGACCTTGGCTCACTGCAGCCTTTGCTTCCCAGGCTTAAGAGATCTTCTCAGCTCAGCTCCCAAGTAGCTGGGGCTACAGGCATGTGCCACCACACCCAACTAATTTTTTTAATTTTTCTTTCATTAGAGATGAAGTTTCACCATGTTACCCAGGCTCATTTCCTATTATTAATATGACCAAGCCAAACTTACTGCTGACTTTCCTTAAACCCTATTATGTAAGCAAAACAAAACCCAATAACTTTAGACTAACAATGACTTTAGAGTCATGATTTTAAGCAGTTATGCTTTCAATATTTTTGAGGCGCTGGGCACGGTGGCTCATGCCTGTAATCCGAGCACTTTGGGAGGCCGAGGCAAGGAGACTAACACAACCAGCCTGACCAACAGCGAGAAATCCTGTCTCTACTAAAACTACAAAATTAGCTGGGTGTGGTGGTGCATGCCTGTAATCGCAGCTACTCCAGAGGCTGAGGCAGGAGAATCACTTGAACCTGGGAGGCAGAGGTTGAGGTGAGCTAAGATTGCACCACTGTACTCCAGGCTAGGCAACAAGAGCAAAACTCCATCCCAAATAAATAAATAAATACATACATACATACATACATAAATCTGGTTGGCCGTGGTGGTTTACGCTTGTAATCCTGGCACTTTGGGAGGCCGAGACGGGCAGATCACCTGAGGTCAGGAGTTCGAGACCAGCCTGACCAACATGGAGAAACCCCGTCTCTACTAAAAATACAAAATTAGCCGGGCGTGGTGGCGCATACCTGTAATCCTAGCTACTCAGGAGGCTGAGGCAGGAGAATTGCTTGAACCCGGGAGGCAGAGGTTGTGGTGAGCCAGGATTGCACCATTGCACTCCAGCCTGGGCAACAAGAGCACAACTCCAAAGCTCCGTCTAAAAAAACAAACAGAAAATCTGTGAGGCAGGCTGGGCGTGGTAGTTCACGCCTATAATCCTAACACTTTGGGAGGCTGAGGCGGGCAGATCACCTGAGGTCAGGAGTTGGAGACCAGCCTGGCCAACATGGCAAAACCCCATCTCTACTAAAAATACAAGAATTAGTAAGGCGTCGTGGGGGATGCCTGTAATCCCAGCTACTCTGGAGGCTTAGGCAGAAGAATCTCTTGAACCCAGGAGGTGGAGGTTGCAGCGAGCTGAAATCTTACTACTGTACTCCAGCTTAGGTGACAGTGCAAGAATCCATCTCCATAAATAAATAAATAAAATAAAATATGTGAGGCAATTTGTTGTTAGTAAATTTACAATCTGCACTACTCATGTGGGGCAGGTGAGTCCCAGAGTGGAGATCAGCCTGCGAAGGTTCTTGGCTTTGCCGAGGAAAGAATTCAAGGGCAAGCCAGAGGCAGAAGAAAACAGCTTTATTGAAGAAGCAGTGTCACAACCCTGTGACTGCTCCTGCAGAAAAGGGCTACCCCACAGGCAGAGAGTAGCAGGTCAGGGCAGTTTTATAGTCATTTTTTTTTTTTTTTTTTTTTGAGACGGAGTCTCGCTCTGTCCCCTAGGCTGGAGTACAGTGGCGCGATCTGGGCTCACTGCAAGCTCCGCCTCCCGGGTTTACGCCATTCTCCTGCCTCAGCCTCCCGAGTAACTGGGACTATAGGCGCCCGCCACATCGCCTGGCTAGTTTTTTTTTTTTGCATGTTTTTAGTAGAGACGGGGTTTCACCGTGTTAGCCAGGATGGTCTTGATCTCCTGACCTCGTGATCCGCCCATCTCGGCCTCCCAAAGTGCTGGGATTACAGGCTTGAGCCACCGCGCCCGGCCAAAACTTGTTTTTTCAGTGGATCTTAATTTAGTATGAAGAGTTGCTTGAAGGGGCCGGGCGCGGTGGCTCATGCCTGGAATCCCAGCACTTTGGGAGGCTAAGGTGTTTTGTTTTGTTTTTTGAGATAAGAGTTTTGCTCTTGTCACCCAGGGTGGAGTGCAATGGCAGCATCATCTTGGGTCACTGATTGCCTCCGGGATTCAAGTGATTCTCCTGCCTCAGTCTCCTGAGTAGCTGATGTGGGGAAAAGAAAGAGAGATCAGCCTGTTACTGTGTCTATATAGAAAGTAGACATAAGAGACTCCATTTTGTTCTGTATTTGAGATGCTGTTAATCTGTGACCCTACCCCCAACCTTGTCCTTGCAAGAGACATGTGCTGTGGTGACTCAAGGTTTAATGGATATTGGGCTGTGCAGGATGTGCTTTGTTAAACAAGTGCCTAAAGGCTGCTTGATGGTTAAAGGTCATCACCATTCTCTTAATCTCAAGTAAGAGAAAAGCATTTGTCTCCTGCCCTTCCCTGGGCAATGGAACATCTCCGTGTAAATCCCGATTGTATGCTTTGTTTACTGAGCAAGGAGAAAACTGCCTTTAGGAATAAGGTGGGACTTGCTGGAGCAATGCTGCTAAAAGGTTTATGGAGAGTTTGCATATGCATCTCAACACACAGCGTTTTCCTTTAAACTTATTCATGTTACAGGGATTTTTGTCCATATGTCTTACTGCTGATTTCCTCCCTACAGTGATCCTATTGTCCAGCCACTCCCTTATCTTTTTTATGGTAAAGACAATTATCAATAAATACTAAGGGAACTCAGAGACCGGTGCCCGGTGTGGGTCCTCTGTAAGCTGAGCGCCGGTCCCCTGGGCCCTGCTTTTCTTTCTCTATATTTTGTCTCTGTGTCTTATTTCTTTTCTCAAGTCTCTCGTTCCACTTAATGAGAAACACCCACAGGTGTGGAGGGGCAGGCCACCCCTTCAGCTGAGAGTACCTACAGGTGCCCACCACCATGTCCGGCTAATTTTTGTATTTTTGGTAGAGATGGGTTTCACCATGTTGGCCAGGCTGGTCTCGAACTCCTGACCTCAGGTGATCCACCCACCTCAGCCTCCCAAAGTGCTGGGGTTACATGCCTGAGCCACCACGCCCGGCTAAGGAGTGGTTTATGCAGATATTTCTAGGGAAGGGGTAGTAACTTTTGGGTCCTCTGGTCATTGAAAGGGGTGCGAACTCCAGGTGTTGCCATGGCAACGGTAAATTGACATGGCACACTGTTGTATGTGTTTTAAGGAAAGCTGCTTCCATCCCATCCCTGTTTTAGTTAGTCCTCAGTTTGGTCTGCTGTCCCAAGCCTGGCTTCTGGAGTTGAGCCCTGCTTCCTACCTCACTACCATGTTGCAACATTGTTACTTCACAGATTTGCAGCTACAAGGCTGGCCTCTTTTTTTTTTTTTTTTTTTTTTTTTGAGACGGAGTCTGGCTCTGTCGCCCAGGCTGGAGTGCAGTGGCCGGATCTCAGCTCACTACAAGCTCCGCCTCCCGGGTTCACGCCATTCTCCTGCCTCAGCCTCCCGAGTAGCTGGGACTACAGGCGCCCGCCGCCGTGCCCGGCTAGTTTTTTTGTATTTTTTAGTAGAGACGGGGTTTCACTGTGTTAGCCAGGATGGTCTTGATCTCCTGACCTCGTGATCCGCCCGTCTCAGCCTCCCAAAGTGCTGGGATTACAGGTTTGAGCCACCGCGCCCAGCCAAGTCTGGCCTCTTTAAAGACCAAAACTTACTTTGAATTAGCTTGAGTTCTGGGCCAGGTACAGTGGCTGAGCTCTGTAATTCCAGCACTTTGGGAGGCCAAGGCAGGCAGATCACTTGAGGCCAGGAGTTCAAGATCAGCCTGGCCAACATGGTGAAACCGCATCTCTATCAAAAAATAAAATAAAAATTAGCTGGGCTTGGTGGTCTGTACCTGTAGACCTGGCTGCTGGGGAGGCTGAGGTGAAAGGATTGCTTAAGCCTGGAAGGAGGAGGTTGCAGCAAGCCGAGATGGTGCCACTACACTCCAGCCTGGGCACCAAAGTGAGATACTATCTCAAAAAATAAAAATAAAAATAAAGTAAAATGAATACATTGGCATAAGTTCTGGTCACTTTCTACCAGGTTCACACTTAGTAGGACCTCAACAGTCCAAAAGGCTATACTCCTCATAAGGCTGTTAACCAGGTCAAGCCATGCTTTTTCATCCGTTAGATTGTGTTATATAGAAAATAAGACATTTGAGGCCATGCACGGTGGCTCACGCCTGTAATCCCAGCACTCTGGGAGGCCGAGGTGGGCGGATCACGAGGTCAGGAGATCGAGACCATCCTGGCTCACATGGTGAAACCCCATCTCTACTTAAAAAATACAAACAATTAGCTAGGCATGGTGGCGGGCGCCTGTAGTCCCAGCTACTCGGGAGGTTGAGGCGGGAGAATGGCGAGAACCCAGGAGGCGGAGCTTGCAGTGAGACGAGATCGCACCACTGCACCTCCAGCCTGGGTGGCAGAGCGAGACTCCATCTCTTTTTTTTTCTTTTTTTTTTGAGACAGAGTCTCACTCTGTCGCCCAGGCTGGAGTGCAGTGGCCGGATCTCAGACTCCATCTCAAAAAACAAAAAAAAATAAGACATTCAAGTAGGAGGGAACAGTCCGATGACATGCTATTACAAATGTGTGAGCATATACACTTGAGGGTAGGATTTCAAAGGAGTCCACACAAATGTACACTTATCTAAGCTTCAGATGGTTATATTAACCTTTAATCTCAAAGTCACTTCTAATCTTAAGGCAATGTGGGTCAAAGGCAAGAGGTGATCCCTTTAAATCTCAGTATAGGGCCAGGTGCAGTGGCTCATGCCTGTAATCCCAGCACTTGGGGAGGCCGAGGCAGGCAGGTCACCTGAGCTTAGGAGTTTGAGACCAGCCTGGGCAACATGGTGAAACCCTGTCTCTACTAAAAATGTATAATTAACTGGGTGTGGGGCCGTGTGCCTGTAATCTCAGCTACTTGGGAGGCTGAGGCAGGAGAATTGCTTGAACCTGGGTGACGGAGTTGCAGTGAGCTAAGATCCGTGCCACTGCACTCCAGACTGGGCAACAAAGCGAGACTCTGTCTCAAAAATTAATTAATTCATTCATTAAATATATCCCAGTGTATACAGTAACGTGGGGCAAGTTGGTACCACCACCACCTTCTCGGGATCATAACAGGACTAAAGGCGAGGACCTGCACAAGTTGATCAATATCTATGGGCATTAACATAGGGCTTCTCCATTCCTGAGGCACTGCACCCTCGGTGTTCTTGGCTACTGTGGGGGCACACCAGGAACTCCCAAATCCCAGGTTAGCTCCAAATATTAAAACCCAAGCAAGGCTGAGGCAGGAGGATTGCATGTGGCCAGGAGTTTGAGACCAGCCTGGACAACATAGCAAGACACCGTCTCTGCAAAAAAATTGAAAAATTAGCCAAGTGTGGTGGTATGCTTCTGTTGTCCCAGCTACTTGGAAGGCTGAGGTGGGAGGATCGCCTGAGCACAGGAATTCAAGGCTGCAGTGAGCCATGATCGCACCACTGCACTCCAGCCGGAGCGATGGAGCAAGACGCTATCTCAAAAAACCCCAAGTAACTTTTCTTCTTTGTTCAAAGACAAGTTGCCGTTCGTCTCACTGCAGTTTGGCAGATGCTGGGAGAGAGTGATACCAGAGCCCAGGTGGGAGCTGCAGGATCAGTTCCTGAACGCTAGTTTTTAGACAAAAAGGAGTGATTTTCTGCCATCAAATGAGATGCCAGCTGGAGCACATCATGAGATGTGTGCTGTGTATTTGCTGGTGACTTATTTGACCCTTAGCATCACTGCCAACAGGCATTCACCTCACTTCTACTAATAAAAAAGAGGTAATTGGCTGGGCACGGTGGCTCATGCCTGTAATCCTAGCACTTTGGGAGGCCAAGGCGGGTGGATCATGAGGTCAGGAGTTCGAGACCAGCCTGGCCAAGATGGTAAAACTCTGTCTCTACTAAAAATACAAAAATTAGCCAGGTGAGGTGGCGGGCGCCTGTAATCCCAGCTACTCAGGAGGCTGAAGCAAGAGAATTGCTTGAACTCGGGAGGCACAGGTTACGGTGAGCCAAGATTGCACCACTGCACTCTAACAGGCAAGACTCCATCTCAACAACAACAATGAAAAAGAGGTGATCGCCGGGCACGGTGGCTCAAGCCTATAATCCCAGCACTTTGGGAGGCCGAGATGGGCGGATCACGAGGTCAGGAGATCTGCCCACCTTGGCATCCCAAAGAGCTGGGTATACAGGTGTGAGCCACCGCACCCCAGCCCCACTCAATTCTTAAGATAAAATGTATTACAGTATCATGGCTGAGCGCGGTGGCTTGCACCTGTAATCCCAGCACTCTGGGAGGCCGAGGCGGGCGGATCACCAGATCAGGAGATCGAGACCATCCTGGCTAACATGGTGAAAACCCGTCTCTACTAAAAATACAAAAAATTAGCCAGGTGTGGTGGCGGGCGCCTGTAGTCCCAGCTACTCAGGAGGCTGAGGCAGGAGAATGGTGTGAATCTGGGAGGCGGAACTTGCAGTGAGCTGAGATGGCGCCACTGCCCTCCAGCCCGGGTGACAGAGTGAGACTCCATCTCAAAAAAAAAGTATTACAGTATTATGTAAACAACCACTTTAGTGCTGTAAGTGTGACCTAAGTACTTAGCACTTTAACAAATTGATGTAAGCACTTAGTACTTTAACAAATTAGATCTTAAGTTGAAACACAGTTGCTGGTTTTCAGAAAACTTTTGGATTTATGGGTTTCAGGATAGAGTACCTCAAAACATGGCACCTTAATGTATTAGTCCGTTTTCATGCTGCTGATAAAGACATACCCAAGAGTATGTCTTTAGTAACTTATAGAGAAAAAGAGTAACTTACAGAGAACTCATAGAGAGTAACTTATAGAGAAAAAGAGGTTTAACCGACTCACAGTTCCACGTGGCTGGGGAAGCCCAGAAATCACGGCAGAAGACAAAGACACGATTTACATGGTGGCAGGCAAGAGAGAATGAGAACCAAATGAAAGGGGAAACCCCTCATAAAAGCATCAGCTCTCATGAGACATTCACACAGTCACTACCGCGAAAACAGTGTGGGGAAAACGGCCCCCATGATTCAATTATCTCTCATCAGGTCCCTCCCACAACACATGAGAATGATGGGAGCTACACCTCCCATATGAGATTTGGGTGGGGACACAGCCAAACCATATCACTTGGCATTTGAGGAAATAACAGAAGCAGGAAGGTCCCCCTCAGACCTTCTTCTGCCCCTCTTCCCTGAAGCAGGCCATAGAAGAATTTTCTGCCCTTCCTCTGAAGATCATAAGACTCTCAAGTGAGAGGTGCCTTTCCCATACCCAGAGGAACACTCTTATCTCTTGGGATATGAAAGACCAAAATAAATGCCCCTTTATCAACTAAGATGGACCCTAAGGTTAAGAAAACAAAAATTGCCTACGGGTCAAGGGTTCAGGGATCGGCCGGCACGGCAACTTCCCAGAGTCCTAAAGCTACAAGAAAAACTACACTGGTGGTAGGCGCGGTGGTTCACACCTGTAATCCCAGCACTTTGGGAGGCCGAGTGGGGTGGATCACCAGAAGTCAGGAGCTCAACACCAGCCTGACCAACATGGTGAAACCCCGTCTCTACTAAAAGTACAAAATTAGCCGGACGTGGTGGCGCACGCCTATAATCCCAGCTACTTGGGAGGCTGTGGCAGGAGAATCTCTTGAACCGGAGAGGTGGAGGATGCAGTGAGTTGAGAGTCCGCGCACCGTTGGCACCGCGCTGAGGGCGGGAAGCACAGCGCGGGCCCGCAGGAGCCAGGACGCCGCGGGCCACCAGCCCTGGCGGGAGGCGGCGGTCGGGCACGCCTGGGACCGAACCAGGCTCTGCACTCCCGCGTGCGCCCGGACCTGAAGGGTCGTCCGCAGGTTCCGGGATTCTGCGTCTCCGACCGGCTCCGGGTGCGCCGCGGGACCTCGCTGGGGGAGCCATGGTGCGCCGGGGGTCCCGGGGCCCGTGCGGAAGGCGGCTGAGGGGAGGGCCGCCGGGCAGAGGCTTCGGTCCGGGGCGTCTCCTCCCCGGCCGGACCCCCAGTCTGCAGTCTCCGCGGGTCTGCCGCGTGCGGGTAGAGACGGACGTGGGGCTGGACGCGGGGCTGGACGCGGGGTACCGGCGGCCGGGGGGACAGGGGGCGTGGAGAGACGGCCGTGGGGACAGGGGTCGGGTGGGCGCGGGGAAGGATGCACTGGGGGACGGAAGGACTGGGGTCCCGGGCCGGATGGACGGAGGCGCCAAAGACCGGCGGACTCGGGGCGACTGGGCGCCGCAGGGCGAAGGCACTGACAGCGGACGTACCTACAGGCCCGGCCCGGCCGCCTTCGCCTGACCCCAAGTCAGACGGCGAGCCCCGCGCCCCCGCCGCCTCCCCTCCACCCTACCTAGGGCCAGCATGTAGCCCTCGAAGTTGTCGCTGCTGAGCAGGGTCCAGGTACCGCTGAGGTCGGCGGGCATGGTCGGAGGTCGCAGTACAAACTCCGGCGGGCGACCAGAGGCTCGGGCCGGGCCCTATAAACCAGGCGGGGCGGGGCGGGGTGGGGGCCGCGCGCGGGAGGCGCAGGTGGGGCCGAGTGGGTCCCTCTCGCCGCTAGAAGCCGCTGCGCTCCCGGCCGCCTCCGCCCGCTGCTCCTGGCTCTACCCACCGCGCGGCAGCTCCCCCCTTTTCTTGGGGCTTCTCCTACTGCTTTCTCATGCCCCAGACTGTTTCGGGCCACACTTTCTTCCCTGCTTATATGTTAATGACCCAGGGATGACCTTCAATCTCATGGCATTGAATGTTGTCAGCTTCAAATAACAATATACCCCTCAACGTAACTCTCATGGTCTCAATAAGTAGGAGTTTATTTTTCTTAACAAGCAGTCCTGAGAGAAGTGATTGCTGGTGATGATTCGCACCTCGGTAACACCGCACCTGCGTGGTGGCCTTTCGTTCCTGCTTGTTACCTCCTGGTCATGAGCTGGCAACTGGGTTCCCAGCCAGGACATCCACATTCAAGGTGGGGAAAAGGGAAAAAAACCACCGGTCAGTATCCCTGCAGCACAAACCTCCCCATGTCCTTGAAGTCTGGATAGTTGGAAAAAAGAAAAAAATTACCCAGCAGGTTTCTGTATACATTTCATTAGCCAAAACTGTATCAATGCCACTTCTAACTGCAAGGGGGCCTGGGGAATCTAGTCTCCAGCATTTAGCCTCAGAGCAGAGAAAAGCAAAGGAGAAGGGGTGGGAATATGGGCGAACCTACAACATTAGCCACAAACACCGCCTAGAAATGCTGGCTCCAAGATTGACTGATTTTATTTTATTTTATTTTGAGAAGGAGCATCACTCTATCTCCCAGGCTAGAGTACAGTGGTTCAATCTCATCCCACTGCAACCTCCGCCTCTTGGGTTCAAGCGATTCTCCTGCCTTAGCCTCCTGAGTAGCTGGGATCACAGACGCCTGCCATCACACCCAACTATTTTTTTGTATTTTTAGTAGAGATGGGGGTTTCACCATGTTGGCCAGGCTGGTCTTGAGCTCCTGACCTCATGATTCACCCGCCTCGGCCTCCCAAAGTGCTGAGATTACAGGTGTGAGCCACTGCACCCGCCCTATTTATTTTTCTTTTTCTTTTCTTTTATTTTTTGAGACAGAGTCTTACTCTGTCGCCCAGGTTGGAGTACAATGGTGTGATCTTGGCTCACTGCAACCTCTGCCTCTTGGGTTCAAGCAACTCTCCTGCCTCAGCCTCCTGAGTAGCTGGGATTACAGATCTCTGCCACCATGCCTGGCTAATTTTCATATTTTTTAGTAGAGGCGGAGTTTCACCATATTGGCCAGACTGGTCTCAAACTCCCAACCTTAAAAGATCCATCCACCTAAGCTTTCCAAAGTGCTGGAATTACAGGCATGAGCCACCACGCTCGGCCTGATTACTTTTTGAGACAGAGTCTTGCTCTGTTGCCCAGGCAGGAGTGCAGTGCTGTGATCATGGTTCACTGTAGCCTCAACCTCCTGAGCTCAAGTGATCTTCCTGCCTCAGCCTTCCGAGTAGCTACAACTACAGGCATATGTGACCATGCCTCGCTAATTTTTCAATTTTTTTGTAGAGATGGAGTATCCCTGTGTTGCCTGGGGTTGGTCTCAAACTCCTAGGCTCAAGCTATCCTCCAACCTTGGCCTCCCAAACTACTGGGATTACAGGTGTAAACCACTGTGTCCAGCTCAAGATTTATACGTCAATTTCTGACCTCTTCTGTGAGTTCCAGACTCAAATATAAAAGCTAACCGGCCGGGAGTGGTGGCTCACACCTATAATCCCAGCACTTTGGGAGGCCGAGGTGGGTGGATCACCTGAGGTCAAGAGTTTGAGACCAGCCTGGTCAACATAGTGAAACCCCATCTCTACTAAAAATACAAAAAATTAGCCAGGCATGATGGTGGGCACCTGTAATCCCAGCTACTTGGGAGGCTGAGGCAAGAGAATCGCTTGAACCCAGGAGGTGGAGGTTGCAGTGAGCCAAGACCGTGCCATCACACTCCAGCCTGGGCAACAAAAGCCAAACTCCGTCTCAAAAAATAAAAAATAAAAGCGGGTCAGGCGCGGTGGCTCACACCTGTAATCCCAGAACTTTGGGAGGCCGAGGTGGGCAGATCACCTGAGGTGGGGAGTTTGGGACTAGCCTGACCGACATGGAGAAATCCCATCTCTACTGAAAAAAAAAAAAAAAAACAAAATTAGCTGGGCGTGGTGGTGCATGACTGTAATCCCAGCTACATGGGAGGCTGAGGCAGGAGAATCACTTGAACCGAGGGGGTGGAGGTTGTGATGAGCCGATATTGCACCATTGCACTCCAGTCTGGGCAACAAGAGCGAAACTGCGCCTCAAAGAAACATAAAAATAAAAATAAATAAATAAAAGCTAACATTTAGCTGGGCACAGTGGCTCACGCCTGTAATCTCAGCACTTTGGGAGGCTGAGGTGGGTGGATCGCCTGAGGTCAGGAATTTGAGACAAGCCTGGCTAACATGGTGGAACCCCGTCTCTACTAAAAAAAATACAAAAATTAGTCAGGTGTGGTGGCACATGTCTGTAGTCTCAGCTCCTGGAGAGGCTGAGGCAGGAGAATCGCTTGAACCCGGGAGGCAGAGATTGCAGTGAGCAGAGATTGTGCCATTGCACTCCAGCCTGGGGGACAGAGTGACTCTGTCTCAAAAAAAAAAAAAAAAGCTAACATTTGTTGAGTGCTATGTATATTATTATTTGTTGCAAAATCCTACTTCTCCAATAGTTATTTTATTATCTCCCTTCGACAGAGCTAAAAACTGAGGCATAGAGAGGTTAACTAACTTGCCCAAGGTCATATAGTTGGCAGAGTCTGGATTCAAACCCAGGTAACCTGCCTGCACATTCAGTGCCACCTCTCGCCTCCTACTTGACGTCTCCACTTGGCTATCTTAAAGGCATCTGAAACTTAAGACATCTGAAACTTGACACATCTAAGCTAGAAAGTGTAAGAACGAAATTTTTCCCAGTTCTCCTTATCTCCATATATTCCACCATTAGGCCGCTGGTTGCTCAAGCTAAGAATCCAGTAGATGTGTGAATTTCCATCTTCTCTGCTGGCCGAAATCCAGTCCCTCAGCAAGTCCTCTTGGTTCTACCATCTTAACCCAAGTCCCCATCATCTCTTGCCAGGACCACTTATAAAAGTCTTTCATCTGGGCCGGGCGCAGTGGCTCAAGCCTGTAATCCCAGCACTTTGGGAGGCCGAGATGGGCGGATCACAAGGTCAGGAGATCGACACCATCCTGGCTAACACGGTGAAACCCCTTCTCTACTAAAAAAAATACAAAAAACGGCCGGGCGCGGTGGCTCAAGCCTGTAATCCCAGCACTTTGGGAGGCCGAGACGGGCGAATCACGAGGTCAGGAGATCCAGACCATCCTGGCTCACACGGTGAAACCCCGTCTCTACTACAAAAATACAAAAAACGAGCCGGGCGAGGTGGCGGGCGCCTGTAGTCCCAGCTACTCAGGAGGCTGAGGCAGGAGAATGGCGTAAACCCGGGAGGCGGAGCTTGCAGTGAGCTGAGATCCGGCCACTGCACTCCAGTCTGGGTGACAGAGCGAGACTCCGTCTCAAAAAAAAAAAAAAAAATACAAAAAACTAGCCGGGCGAGGTGGTGGGCGCCTGTAGTCCCAGCTACTCGGGAGGCTGAGGCAGGAGAATGGCCTAAACCTGGGAGGCGGAGACTGCAGTGAGCTGAGATTGCACCACTGCACTCCAGCCTGGGTGACAGAGCGAGACTCCGTCTCAAAAAAAAAGAAAGGAAGAAAAAAAAAAGTCTTTCATCTGGACCTGCTGCTTCCCCTCTGAGCCCCTCAAAACAATTCTCCATACACAGCCATGGCAAGATTTTAAGGAATATAATTCAGATCTTCTCACTCCTTGCTTACAGCCCTTCAGTATTGTCCTATTATTCTTTTTAATTTTATTTATTTATTTATTTATTTTTATTTTTATTTTTGAGATGGGGTGTCATTCTGTTGCCCAGGCTGGAGTGCAGTGGCACAGTCTCGGCTCACTGCAACCTCCACCTCCTGAGTTCAAGCAATTCTGTCTCAGCTCCTGAGTAGCTGGGACTACAGGCACATGCCACTATGCCTGGCCAATTTTTGTATTTTTAGTAGATATGGGGTTTCACGATATCAGTCAGGCTGGTCTTGAACTCCTGACCTCAGGTGATCCACCCACCTCGGCCTCCTAAAGTGCTGGGATTACAGGTGTGAGCCACTGCTCCTGGCCTGTCCTATTTTTCTTAAAAGGAAATTTGCACTCTCTCTCATGGTTAGGTTTACAAAGTCCTTCCTGGTTTGGCTCCTGGCTACTCCTCCACCAGTGGTACATCCTGTCTCCCCCAACTCAGTTCCTCTAATCACATCACGCCCTTTCCTTCAGAGTCTTGGTATTTGGTGTTCCCTTTCTGGGATATTTTTTTCTCCTGGTTTTTGCCTGGTTAGCTCCTTTGGCTTCCAGCTCAGAAGTCACTATTGGGGTACAGTCTTTTCTCTTCTTTTCTTTTTTTGAGACCGAGTCTCACTTTGTTGCCCAGGCTGGAGTGCAGTGGCGTGATCTCGACTCACTGCAAGCTCCGCCTCCTGGGTTCACGCCATTCTCCTGCCTCAGTCTCCCGAGTAGCTGGGACTACAGGCGCCCGCCACCACACCTGGCTAATTTTTTGTATTTTTTAGTAGAGACAGGCTTTCACCGTGTTAGCCAGGATGGTCTCGATCTCCTGACCTCGTGATCCACCTTTCTCAGCCTCTCAAAGTGCTGGGATTACAGGGGTGAGCCACAGCGCCTGGCCATAGGGGTACAGTCTTTTCTAGACATGGTCTCCATGGAGAGGAATTTTCCCTAAACACCCCTGGTCTTTGCTCATCCTCTTAGGACTGGAAAAACTAGGATTGAAGGAGTGCCTGGGACATGGAACTCTCACTGCTAAAATTGGAAAACTCCCTGGTAAACTGGAATGAATGCTTGTTCTCGGGGCCACAGGCACCGAACTATTTTTGTCAACTAAGTAGAGGTAATCTATAAAAAATTATAATCCTAGGCTGGGCGCAGTGGCACATGCCTGTAATCCCAGCATTTTGGGAGGCCGAGGCAGGAGGATCGTTTGAGCCCAGGGTTTTGAGATCAGTCTGGGCAAGATGGCAACGTCCTGTCTCTACAAAAAATAAAAAACTAGCTGGGTGTGGTGGTATGCACCTGTAGTCCCAGCTACTCGGGAGACAGAGGTGGGACGATTGCTTGAACCTGGGAGGTTAAGGCTGCAGTGAGCCGTGATGGAACCATTGCATTCCAGCCTGAATGACAGCGTGAGACCCTGTCTCGAAAAAAAAAAAAAAAAAAAAAACTAAACCTAAAGTGTTTATTTACTTAGAGACAGAGTCTCCCTTTGTCACCCAGGCTGGAGTGCCATGGCTCAACCTCTGCCTCCCGGGTTCAAGAAATTCTCCTGCCTTTGACCCGGCGCCGTGGCTCACGCTTGTAATCCCAGCACTTTGGGAGGCCGAGGCGGGCGGATCACGAGGTCAGATTGAGACCATCCTGGCAAACATGGTGAAACCCCATCTCTATTAAAAATACAAAAAAAAAAAAAACTAGCCGGGCACGGCGGCGGGCGCCTGTAGTCCCAGCTACTCGGGAGGCTGAGGCAGGAGAATGGCGTGAACCCGGGAGGCGGAGCTTGCAGTGAGCCGAGATTGTGCCACTGCACTCCAACCTGGGCCACAAAGCGAGACTCCGTCTCAAAAAAAAAAAAGAAAAAAAGAAAAAAAAGAAATTCTCCTACCTCAGCCTCTAGAGTAGCTGGGATTACAGGCATGAGGCACTGTGCTCAACGCTTTTGTTGCTTTTTTTTTTCGATATTATTTTTCAATTGGTTTAGAATTTGGACAGAAGAGTACTTGGATATCTTCAGGAACCTGAGCGTCACCTTCTCAGAACAGCCTTCCCATATGCTCCTAATACACACTTAACTCCACATCACATCTCTGCTTACATCCTTTATAATTATTATAACCCACAATTACATATTTTTCTTTTTTATTGACTGCTTTTTCCATGAAACTTTCCAGGGCAGAGCCCATGTTCATTTCATTCACCACTCCAGTATCTCCAGGGTCTAGTACAGTGCCTGGCAAGTACTCAATAAACGTTTGTTGACTGACTGACTGGCTATGACCTTTTCCAAAGGAGAAATGCCATTTTCATTGAGAAGCCAGAGTGACATCACCCTACCCATAACAAGCTAGCTGTTGATTCTCGTAACAATAAGGCATTGATTCCAGGCTTGGTGTGGTGGCTCATACCTGTAATCCCAGCACTTTGGGAGGCTGAGTTAGGAAGGTCACTTGAGGTCAAGAGTTCGAGACCAGTCTGGCCAACAGGGCAAAATCCCATCTCTACTAAAACCACAAAAATTAGCCAGGCGTGTAATCCCAGCTACTGGGGAGGCTACGGCAGGAGAATTGCTTAAACCCAGGAGGCAGAGGTTGCAGTGAGCCGAGATCGCGCCACTACACTCCAGCCTGGGTAAAGAAGCAAGACTCCATCTAAAAAAAAAAAAAATTCCAGATGACTAAGAGAACAGGATATACAGAAATCTTACTTCCTATTCTTAATATCTTATTGTTCTAAAACTTGGCCTGAAAATGAAAATCACAGAAAAACTAATAATAGTTTTAACCTTCGTGCTGGTTGTTGTGGCTTCTGGCCAGCTTGAGCAAGCGTCATCTATTATGGACAGAATTGAATTTCAGTTGAAGTAGACATAGACTCCACTTGCCATAGGATAAGGACTAATTTTTATCCTTTACAATTCTAATATCTTTCCAGACAGGACTCAAGGTTACCTCTGGAAGGAGAGGAAGAATTTATTTGGCCAAATTTGAGCCCTTTCTTTCCTTCTATTTGGTGCTGGCAAAGTAAACCAGAAGATGACAGCCAAGACTGAGGTCCTGAACCTGTGTACAAGCACTGTTCCTCCTAGACAGCAACGGATGGGGATCGCTGAGGGGCACTTTATCCTGGAACCTCTCTTCTGTTGCTTGATGGAGTCTGATGCTGGTTCAGCAAAGACTGGCATGGACCTTATGGTGGACTCCACACCATCCACACCTCCCGTCCCTACCACAAGAAAGCAGTGCCATTAGGGAGTTTGGTCCAGCTCCTGAAGGTAGACCTGGATTAGTATCAGGCTAAACCAATCCCGGAAACCCTATTAGCTTTGCCAGTGATCGGCTTTAGGGAGAAGCAGGTTTAAGTGACTGAATCAGCCAGTGAGATGCGATGAGGAGTTTGAAAGGGAACAGACCCATGGGGAGTCACTTCTAACATGAACAAGGAAGCCTGGCTACTGGTGACTGTCCTATAACTCAAGGGCACTAGATTTAAGACACTGTGACTAGAAAAGTAGAGGGATGGAAAGAACCCGGGTCCCCGAGGACAGTGTTGATTTACTGCATCTACAAACCTTCAATTCTGCCCTGTATCTGTACTTCTGAGTATAAATGTCTGTGTTTAAACCACTTTGAGCTGAGCTTCCTGCTACTTGCAATGAAAAAAATTCTGATACATTTTGAAGCAGGATAGTTCCCTGACCCCTTCATTGGCAGGAACTGGAAGGCAGGGGCGCTGGAACCAGCCAGCCGCTTCGGTGCTGGCAGGGGCCATTCCACTCACTTGGACCTGCTGTGCTCCACTTCTTATGGGAGGGGGCGCACACAGGTCAGCGGGTGCAGGAGCCAGGGCAAGTGCTTTTGGGCACCTGCAGGAGCAAAACTTTGTGTGGGCCCCGCAGCAGCATCTGGTGAGGGTGCCTGCAACCCCTGAAGCCCCAGAAGGAGTGTTACAATGCCCTTTTAGCTTTGCTGTCCGTAGACAGCTTAAGTGTTAACAGCTCAGTGGAGGGTCAGTGTGACAGCCTTTTGCACCCGCACTTGTGGTACCCGACCTCTTGTCCAGCGTCCAGGAGGAATGAGGTAGCACAAATGAACTGAAGATGGTAAATGCATGGAAATTTATTGCCAAGGAAAGTGGCTTTCAGTAGGAAGAGGAGCTGAAAAGAGGATGGAGCAGGAAGGTAATATTCCCCTGAAGTCCAGCCATCCCTGGCTGGACTCCTCTTCAAAGCTACACCATGAAGCTGTCCCTCTGAAGTCAAGCCACTTCTTTCTGCCCTCCAACCATAGTCTCCAACATCCAGCTGCTTCTCCTCTCTCTGCTGACTGAGCTTGGGTTTGTTTTGTTTTATTTTTTGAGACTGAGTCTTGCTCTATCACCTAGGCTGGAGTGCAGTCAAGTGATCTTGGCTCAGTGCAACCTCTGCCTCCTGGGTTCAAGTGATTCTCGTGCCTCAGCCTCCTGAGTAGCTGAGGCACCCACCACCATGTCCAGCTAATTTTTGTATTTTTAGTATAGGTGGGGTTTCGCCATGTTGGTCAGGCTAGTCTTGAATTCCTGATCTCAAGTGATCTGCCGCTTTGGCCTCCAAAAGTGCTAGGGTTACAGGTTACTGTGCCCAGCTGAGCCTGGGGTTTTCATGGGCACAGGATGGAGAGTGGGCCATGGGTAGTTATGGAAAAGGCAACTTTCAAGAGGGCAAACAGGGATGTAAATGCTCACTTTGGGCCATAGTATCAGGTTTTTTGGCTCCAGGTGGGGAGCCCTCACTGGGGACCCACCCTGTTCTGCTCAGAATTTCTCTGCCTCCTTTCCCTATCAACATCATAAATAAAATCAAGGTACTTTTGGCTGGGCACAGTGGCTCATGCCTGTAATACCAGCATTTTGAGGGGCAGAGATGGGGGATCACTCGAGGCCAGGAGTTTGAGACCAGCATGACCAACATGACAAAACCCCATCTCTACTAAAAATACAAAAATTAGCTGGGTGTGGTGGTGCATGCCTGTGATCCCAGCTACTCAGGAGGCTGAGCCACGAGATCACTTGAACCCGAGACTGTCTCAAAAAAAAAAAAAAAAAAAAAAAAATCAAGGTACTTTTTTTTTTTTTTTTTTTTTGAGATGGAGTCTCGCTCTGTCACCCAGGCTGGAGTGCAGTGGCACGATCTTGGCTCACTGTAACCTCTGCCTCCCCAGGTCCAAGCAATTCTCCTGCCTCAGATTCCTGAGTAGCTAGGACCACAGGCGCCTGCCACCATGCCTGGCTAATTTTTTTGTATTTTTATTAGAGATGGGGTTTCACCATGTTGTCCAGGCTGGTGTGGAACTCCTGACCTTAGGTGATCCACATGCCTTGGCCTCCCAAAGTGCTGGGATTACAGGCACGAGCCACCACACCCGGCCAAGGTACCCTTTCTTCTTAAGCAACTTTCTTATGATTACTTATCTATTTGAGAGCAAAATTATGGTTCAGTTTTGAACATGCTTAAGTTGCTGAAGATACAAATGTTAAATAAAATACTGCTTTGGTTGAGTGTGATAGCTCATGCCTGTAATCCCTGCACTGTGGGAGGGCAAGGCAGGTGGATCATTTGAGGTCAGGAGTTTGAGATCAGCCGGGCCAACATGGAGAAACCCTGGCTCTACTAAAAATACGAAAGTTAGCCGGGCAAGGTGGCATGCGCCTGTAATCCCAGCTACTCGGGAAGCTCAGGCAGGAGAATTTCTTGAACCCGAGAGGCGGAGGTTGCAGTGAGCTGAGATTGCACCACTGCACTCCAGCCTGGGTGACAGAGCGAGACTGTCTCAAAAAACAAAACAAAACAAAACAAAAAAACCATATTTCATATTAGACCAGCTTATGCAGTGGGAAATAAGTAAATAAAAATTTTGAAAATCACTTTATGAATACTATTGTCTCAACAAGAGTGTGGCTGGAGACTGGAGACTTGGGTCTTCTGCTTTGGTGACATTGATACTTTTAGCTATACTATTTCATTTTTTTGAAACAGGGTCTCAGTTGCACAGGCTGGAGTGCAGTGAGGCAATCACAGCTCACTACAGCCTCCATATTCCAGGCTCAAGCGATCTTCTCACCTCCACCTCCCAAGTAGCTGGGACTATATGCACAAGCTACCATGCCTGGCCTTTTTGTTTTTTTTTTTTTTGTTTTTTTTTTTTTTTTGAGACGGAGTTTCGCTGTGTCGCCCAGGCTGGAGTGCAGTGGCGCGATCTCGGCTCACTGCAAGCTCCGCCTCCCGGGTTCCCGCCATTCTCCCGCCTCAGCCTCCGAGTAGCTGGGACTACAGGCCCCGCCACCTCGCCGGCTAGTTTTTTGTATTTTTAGTAGAGACGGGGTTTCACCATGTTAGCCAGGAGGGTCTCGATCTCCTGACCTCGTGATCCACCGCCTCGGCCTCCCAAAGTGCTGGGATTACAGGCTTGAGCCACGCGCCCGGCCATGCCTGGCCTTTTTATTTACTTTACTTTTTACTTTACTTTACTGTACTTTACTTTACTTTATTTTTTGAGACGGAGTCTTGCTCTGTCGCTCAGGCTGGCTGGAGTGCAGTGGCACAATCTCGGCTCACTGCAAGCTCCACCTTCTGGGTTCACGTCATTCTCCTGCCTCAACTTCCCAAGTAGCTGGGACTACAGGCGTCCACCACCACGCCCAACTAATTTTTTGTATTTTTAGTAGAGACGGGGTTTCACCATGTTAGCTAGGATGGTCTTGATCTCCTGACCTCGTGATCCACTCGCCTCGGCCTCCCAAAGTGCTGGGATTACAGGCGTGAGCCACCGCACCAGACATAGTACACTTATTTCTATTTTGTTTGTTCGTTGAGAGGGAGTTTTTGCTCTTGTTGCCCAGGCTGAATGCAGTGTCATGATTGTGGCTGACTGCAACCTCTGCCTCCTGGGTTCAAGCAATTCTCCTGCCTTAGACTCCCAAGTAGCTGGAATTACAGGTGTCTGCCACCATGCCCGTATAATTTTTTGTATTTTTAGTAGAGACGGGGTTTCACCGTGTTGGCCAGGCTGGTCTTGAACTCCTGACCTCAGGTGATCCACCCACCTCGGCCTCCTAAAGTGCTAGCATTACAGGTGTGAGCCACCGCGCCCAGCCTGAGCCACCATGCCCAGCCTTGTTTTGTTTTTTGAGACAGGGTCTGGCTCTGTCACCCAGGCTGGAGTGCAATGGTGCAATCTCAGCTCACTGTAACCTCTGCCTCCTGTGCTCAAACCATCCTCTCACCTCAGCCTCCTGAGTAGCTGGGACTATAGGCACATACTACCACATCCAGCTAATTTTTGTATTTTTGGTAGAGACAGGGTTTTGCCATGTTGCCCAGGCTAGTCTCGAATTCCTGGGTTCAAACAATCTGCTGCCTCTGATTCCCAAATTTCTGAGATTACAGGCGTGAGCCACTGTGCCCAGTCAGTACGTTTCTTTTTTTTTCCTCTAAAGATAGGGTCTTGCTATGTTACCCAGGCTGTTCTTGAACTCCTGGGCTCAAGCAATCCTTCCACCTTGGCCTTCCAAAGTGCTGGGACTACAGATGTGAGCCACCAAGCCTGGCTAAGTCACCATGCCCAGTGCTAGCCAATATACTTGTTTTAATGTACAAATTGGACTCTAGCATTCCTCACACTGAAGTATTTATGGGTAAAATTACACATCTGGGATTTGCTTTAAAAGACTCCAGCAGGCCGGGCGCAGTGGCTCAAGCCTGTAATCCCAGCACTTTGGGAGGCCGAGACGGGCGGATCACGAGGTCAGGAGATCGAGACCATCCTGGCTAACACGGTGAAACCCCGTCTCTACTAAAAAATACAAAAAACTAGCCGGGCGAGGTGGCGGGCGCCTGTAGTCCCAGCTACTCGGGAGGCTGAGGCAGGAGAATGGCGTAAACCCGGGAAGCGGAGCTTGCAGTGAGCTGAGATCCGGCCACTGCACTCCAGCCTGGGTGACAGAGCAAAACTCCGTGCCAAAAAAAAAAAAAAAAAAAGACTCCAGCAAAACAAAATAAGTGTAGATGAAGATTGGCAAAATGGTATGCTTGAAGTTCATGACGGGTACGTAGTGGCTCATTATACTATTATCACTAATTTCGTGTGTTTGCTGTTTTCCCTAATGTTTTACAATGTAATTGTCAAGTTATCCATTGTTTTGGAAAAATTTATTGGGCAGCTTCACTTTATTTGGGAAGCACTGCGCACGGCAAATCATTTAGACTTGGTAACACACGTGAGGGAGAAACGGATCTGAATTCCAGTTCTGAAACTGAGGTGACAGTTTCATTAAAGGACAGCAAGGGGACAGCGATCATCCCTGCAGAGTCAAAACAGAGAATTATGGGACCAGGCACCACTATGACAGGTCAAAAACCCCATCTGGGCAGAGCGTGGTGGTTCACACCTGTAACTCGGGAGGCCGAGGTGGGTGGATCATTTGAGGCCAGGAGTTTGAGACCAGCTTGGCCATCACGGTGAAACCCTGTCTCTACCGAAAATACAAAGATTAGCCAGGCGTGGTCACACATGCCTGTAATCCCAGCTCCTTGGGAGGGTGAGGCAGGATAATTGCTTGAACCCAGGAGGCAGAGGTTGCAGTGAGCCGAGATCACGCCATTGCATTCCAGCCTGGGTGAAACAGCAACACTGTCTCAGAGGCGCGCACACACACACACGTTAATTATGGCCCATATCACCTTCTCCCTCGGATTCTACTCTTCTAGTGCCAAGGAATTGCTAACACTGGGCAAGTTCAGCCTAGTCCTTCTGTGAGGATGGAAGACGTCGGACTCATCTCCATGAGACTACCACAAACTGTTGTTGAAAGCTTTATCTGTCCTCACTTAGGGTAAATGAAAAATTTCAAGATCTGGCTACAACTTCATTACTCGAAAAGTAAAATTTCACAGAAAGAGAGGTTGGGGTACTAGCTCTGAAGACAAAGCTTAGATTCAAGCCCAGCTTCACTATTTATACCAGTCCCCTGATTTTGCCATTTCCTTACGATATAGGGCACTCAGGAGCACAAGCCAAGCACATAGTCAGTGTTCAGTAAGTGCTGGCGTGATGAAGTTCAAACAGCACCACTGGTAAACGAAGTTCGGATTTCAGAGGTGGAGACTGTGTATGCAGCCTCAAAGCTGAGTGGATGCCGTGCTGAAATGTCTACATCACAAGCCTTTGAGAAGAATGATGAGGATGTTAGAGGAACGGGCCTCCTGTGGCACCCAGACGTAAACGTTAAAGGAGGCTATTTCATCATATAACAACTTCCGGACTTCTAGAAAAGTGAAAAGAGAGGTTTGGGTAAGGAAGATGAAAGCCTTCCCACCACCCTGCATGCTGACCTAGGGCATCCTTCCTTCTACACTGTTGTTAGATCCTCACGATGGCCAAAAAAATAAAGCATTCTTTAATCTAAACCATCCCCATGGCTCAATCTCTACCTCTTCATCACCAAGGAAAAGCCACTTCTCTTATTTGAAAGATCTGCTGTTCACATAGGCAAACACTACCACAAAGGCTCTCCATCATCCGAATGAAGACACCAGTCAAGGACTTTTACCGCAGCTTTGTTTGCCGCATTCAAATTCCACAATGTAAGGGGTAAAGGGTACAATACACAAAACCCCCAGCATCAAACAAGCCAAACAAAACACCAGCATCACACATTTCCTCTAAATTCACAGTACAAAAGCAAATTATGGAAATGATGCAGGAGAGAGTAACAATGGCATATTTTCTTCATATCGGTCATTAATATTTATTCCCCTGTGAAATGAATTGTTCTAACTTCCATTATTCAACGTGGAAGTTCTGTCCTTGAGGACACCTCAAATTGTGCTATTATGTGGCAGCATCAAAAAGCCAAGCTTGCTCTCTATACCAAGCTTTTTCTTTGTACAAAGTTGTTGCTCCATAAATAGTGCAACAATAAGATCAGGCTGTGCAGTGGCTCACGCCTGTAATCCCAGCACACTGGGAGGCCGAGGTGGGCAGATCACCTGAGGTCAGGAGTTCAAGACTAGCCTGTCTAACATGGCAAAACCCCATCTCTACTAAAAATACAAAATTAGCCGGACACGGTAGCGGGTGCCTGTACCCGGCTACTCGGGAGGCTGAGGCAGGAGAATTGCTTGAACCCAGGAGGCGGAGGTTGCAGTGAGCTGAGATGGTGCCACTGCACTCCAGCCTCACAGAGTGAGATTCCATCTCAGAAACAAAAAACAATAGGATCATTGCACCCTTACCAGGGCTCCTGCAAGGGTCCCCACATGCCTTGTACAGTGAGGTCCTGAGATCAGTACAGTCACAGCTGAGCAGGGCACAGGCACTTCTAAGTAGGAAGGCAAGACAGTACGAGAGAAGTTTCCAGCACTGGAACCTTTCTGCAGTTTACATGACACTTCAGATGAACGAGGTATAGTTTCCCAGAGGAAGTCCAAATTCAGTTCTGATAGCTTCCTCTTGCTCTATCATCACTTTTCAGGGCTCCTTCAACTCTTAAACTTCAAGAAGCTAAGGAGAAAATGACCCTCATCTGCAGGATTTGAGGCTGCAGCCTTTCACTGACTTGGCAGATGGATCCTGAAACCTGCTCGCTGTCAGGCTTTTTTTTTTTTTTTTTTTTTTGAGATGGAGTCTTGCTCTGTCACCCAGGCTGGAGTGCAGTGGCACGATCTTCGCTCACTGCAACCTCTGCCTCCCAGGTTCAAGCAATTCTCCTGCCTCAGCCTCCCAAGTAGCTGGGATTACAGGGGCCCACCACGATGCTCAGCTAATTTTTTGTATTCTAAGTAGAGATGGGGTTTCACCATATTGGCCAGGCTGATCTTGAACTCTTGACCTCACGTGATCGACCTGCTTGGGCCTCCCCAAGTGCTGGGATTACAGGTGTGAGCCACCATACTCGGCATTTTCTTTTCTTTTCTTTTCTTTTTGAGATGGAGTTTTGCTCTTTTGCCTGGGCTGAAGTGCAGTGGCGTGACCTTGGCTCACTGGAACCTCTGCCTCCCGGGTTCAAGTGATTCTCCTGCCTCAGCCTCCCGAGTAGCAGGGATGACAGGCATGCGGCATCACGCCCAGCTAAGTTTTTGTATTTTTAGTAGAGACTCCATCTCAAAAACAAACAAACAAACAAACAAAAACGTATTTTAAATTACCATTGATTTTTACTACTTTTTTTTTTTTTTGAGACGGAGTCTTGCTCTGTCACCAGGCTGGAGTGCAGTGGCACAATCTCAGCTCACCGCAAGCTCCACCAACTGGGGTCAAGCGATTCTCCTGCCTCAGCCTCCCGAGTAGCTGGGACTACAGGCACCCACCACCACACCCAGCTAATTTTTGTATTTTTAGTAGAGATGGGGTTTCACCATATTGGCCAGGATGGTCTCGATCTCTTGACCCTGTGATCCACCCGCCTCGGCCTCCCAAACTGCTGGGATTACAGGCGTGAGCCACTGCGCCCAGATGATTTTTACTAAACTTTTAAGCTTTAGTTTAGGCAACAGATCACAACTTCTTTCCCCAGTTAGTAACACCCAGATTGTTTCAGATCCCCAAATGGGAAGTCCAAAATATCATGCTGTAGAATTCCTATGTCTTAGCTTCTGCAGTGTTTCTCTGCAAAGGGGCCAGGATGACCCCAGCATTCCTGTCTTCACTCTCAGAGCTGTACAAATTATGCTTTTCAATGTATTCTTGGACAAGATCTGGTACCAAGTAGCGAATGCTCTGGCCCCTTCTGAGGGCTCTCCGGATTTTTGTGGATGAGATGTCATTAGTGATCCATTCATTTACCACGTGAATGTTGCTCCGGTATTTCCACAGCACGTCCGATTCATAGATAAATTTCTGAGCATCATTTCCAGCCCGAGTTACACATATGAGCCCATAGTTGGCCACGATTTGGGTGATGTCTTCACTCTTCCACAAATTGGGCACAGCAAAGGACTCCAATAAATCTGCCCCACACAGCAGCTTGACCTTTGGCACCGCTGGGAAGAATAAAACAGAGCTTTGGGGTACGATTTTTCTTCCCCTCTACCTCCTCCAAGTGGAAAGGGGTTTACTTTTCTAATAACCTGCTGTATCAAAATGAAGGTATGTACGTGCTTTTCAAGAATTAGGGTTCAGGCCGAGTGTGGTGGCTCACGCCTGTAATCCCAGCACTCTGGGAGGCCGAGGCGGGTGGATCACTCAAGGTCAGGAGTTTGAGACCAGCCTAACCAACATGGTGAAATACCGTCTCTACTAAAAATACAAAATTAGCCGGGGGTGGTGGCGCATGCTTGTAACCCCAGATACTCGGGAGGCTGAGGCAGGAGAATCGCTTGAACTTGGGAGGCAGAGGTTGCAGTAAGCCAAGATCATGCCATCGCACTCTAGCCTAGGCAACAAGAGCAAAACTCCGTCTCAAAAAAAAAAAAAAAGAATGACAGTTCACAGTTTTTATGAGAATCAGATTCCCAAAACAGACCCAGGACACCTCAAAGATGAGAGACCACTGCAGGAGAAATAAGCTCCCAGTGCCTTTTACTCTCCTTCGTTTCATGAAACTAACAAGGGGCATTTTCCAGACACCCACAAGTGTGCAATATAAAACAAATAAAGGCCAGGCATAGTGGCTGACACCTGTAATCCTAGCACTTTGGGAGGCCGAGGCAGGAGGACTGCTTGGGGCCAGGAGTTGAAGACCAACCTGGCCAACATAGCGAGACTCTATCTCTGAAAAAAAACAAATAAATAAGGCCCAGGTGCCATGGTTCACGCCTGTAATCCCAGCACTTTGGGAGGCTGAGGCGGGCAGATCACAAGGTCAGGAGATCGAGACTATCCTGGCTAATACGGTGAAACCCCATCTCTACTAAAAGTACAAAAAAAATTAGATGGGTGTGGTGGCGGGCACCTGTAGTCCCAGCTGCTTGGGAAGCTGAGGCAGGAGAATGACGTGAACCCGAGAGGCGAAGCTTGCAATGAGCCGAGATCACTCCACTGCACTCTAGCCTGGGCAACAGAGCAAGACTGCCTCAAAAAAAAAAAAAAAAAAAAAAATACACAGAGGTTTGCTCAGCTATAGAATCTTATCAACTCTAGTCCATGGGTCCTGCTAAAACATACAAACCTTTTGTTTTTGGCTCTAGCGATTTCTTTTGACTAGAATCTTGTTTTTCAGTCCACTTCCTCTTCCTTCCAAGCCTTTCTAGCGTAGGTGAGTTCTGCGGGTGATCACTGTTACTAGCCTCCAATTTCTCTTGATGGTGTCTATAAAACAACAAAACAACAGAATATTTCTCCTTCTCACATGCTCCATTAAAATATAACATGAACATTATTTATAGCAGGCGCGGCGGCTCATGCCTGTAATCCCAGAACTTTGGGAGGCCGAGGCAGACCGATCACAAGGTCAGGAGATCGAGACCATCCTGGCTAACACGGTGAAACCTCGTCTCTACTAAACATACAAAAAATTAGCTGGGCGTGGTGGCGGGCGCCTGTAATCCCAGCTACTCGGGAGGCTGAGGCAGGAGAATCACTTGAACCTGGGAGGCAGAGGTTGCAGTGAGCCAAGATCACACCATTGCACTCCAGCCTGGGCGACAGAGTGAGACTCCGTCTCAAAAAAAGGAAAAAAAAAAAAGAATATCATTAACATTACTTATTTATTTATTATTTTGAGATGGTGCCTTGCTCTGTTGCCCAGGCTGGAGTGCAGTGTGCAATCTTGGCTCACTGTAACCTGTGGCTCCTGGGTTAAAACAATTCTCTTGCCTCAGCCTCCTGAGCAGCTGGGATTACAGGTGCGCACCACCACGCGCGGCTAATTTTTTTGGTATTTTTAGTAGTAATGGGGTTTCACCATGTTGGGCAGGCTGGTCTTGAACTTCTGACCTCAAGCGACCTGCCCACCTCAGCCTCCCAAAGTGCTGGGATTATAGGCCCCTGGCCAACAATATTTATTATATGCCACACATTACGCTGAATCCTTTACATGGATTATCTGATTAAGTCTTCTCAGCATAAGATGACTGTTGTGGAAGACTAAAAAAAATTAAAAATCTTCTCTGCCGGGCATGGTGGCTCACGCCTGTAATCTCAGCACTTTGGGAGGCCAAAGTGGGTGGATCACCTGAGATCAGGAGTTCAAGACACAGCCTGACCAACATGGAGAAACCCGGTCTCTGCTAAAAATACAAAATTAGCTGGGTGTCGTGGTGCACGCCTGTAATCCCAGCTACTTGGGAGGCTGAGGCAGGAGAATCGCTTGAACCCAGGAGGTGGAGGTTGCAGTGAGCCATGATCGCGCCATTGCACTCCAGCCTGGGCAGAAGAGCAAAATTCCATCTCAAAAGAAAAAAAAAAATCTTCTCAACATCCTGTATCATAAATATTATCTCCATAAGGGAGGGGAAAAAGGAGGCTTACAGTTGCAACTCCAGCTCCTAGCACAGTCTATGAAACACAGGAGGCATTCAATAACAACTTGAGTGAGTGAATGTTTGGGGGTTTTTGGGTTTGTTTTTTAGAGACACAGGCTCACTCTATTGACCAGGATGGAGCACAGTGGCACAATCGTAGCTCGCCGCAACCAAGAACTTCTGGGCTCAAGTGATCCTACTGCCTCAGCCTCCCAAATAGCTGGGACTACAGGCACGTGCCACCATGTTCAGCTAACTTTTGTTTGTTTGTTTGTTTGTTTGAGGCGGAGTCTCGCTCTGTCGCCCGGACTGGAGTGCAGTGGCCAGATCTCAGCTCACTGCAAGCTCTGCCTCCCGGGTTTACGCCATTCTCCTGCCTCAGCCTCCCGAGTAGCTGGGACTACAGGTGCCCACCACCTCGCCCGGCTAGTTTTTTTTTGTATTTTTAGTAGAGACGGGGTTTCACCGTGTTAGCCAGGATGGTCTCGATCTCCTGACCTCGTGATCCGCCCGTCTCGGCCTCCCAAAGGAAGGGGACCTAAGCAGGATTTGTGTATAGCTCTATTCTGGGCTGGCAGCAGGGTGCCCACTGTTTCCAAACTGTGCAAGGTTACCCAAATAACATCAACTACACTTGTGGGATCCAACTGTGGGCCTTTATTCCCTACATCCCAACCCTGATGACTATTTAATGGGCGATAAGGTTCTATAAAGCCAGAGGGTTGGGCAGGGCTGTGGCCCAGGAACTTGGTCCCTCATGGGATAATTTTTTGCCATCAAGCAGTGGAGACTCTTCTCCTTGCCAAGTCTGAAAAGGAAGTCCTCTTGAGAGATCACTGTGCGAGATATTTCCTACTGGCTCAGTGCCCAATCCTGCCCAACATACTTCCCAGAGGTCCTTGCAGCAGGTTCTGGACTTGACTGCAATTCTGCTAATGAGATTCTCTCCTGAGAGATCTGGAAGGCAGAAGGAGGACAGAGGCCATCGTCCTGGGACTGTGGAGCCTGATAAGTAACCTTTTTTTTTTGAAACTGAGTCTTGCTCTGCTGCCCAGGCTGGAGTGCAGTGGCGCAATCTCAGCTCACTGCAACCTCCACCTCCTGGGTTCAAGCGATTCTCCCGCCTCAGCCTCCCAAGTGGCTTGGACTACAGGCATGTGCCACCACACCCAGCTAATTTTTGTATTTTTAGTAGAGACGGGGTTTTCCCATGTTGGCCAGGGTGGTCTCGAACTCCTGACCTCAGGTGATCCACCCACCTTGGCCTCCCAAAGTTCTAGGATTATAGGCGTGAGCTATGATGCCCAGCCTGATCCTATTGTTGCGCTGTTTATAGCCAGTAATCATTTCTAGTATGGGTGTGGTGGCTAGACGCTGGAGTCCACTGTCCTGTCGTCACCAACTTCAGGAGACTGAGACAGTTCAATAGCAGCAGAAGCAGAATTGGTTTGCTGAACTCTGACGGCAACATCAGAGGAGTGACCTTGACTTCCACTTCTCCAGCTCTTTTAGATTTTTTTTTTTTTGAGACAGTCTCACTCTGTTGCCCAGGCTGGAGTGTAGTGGCACAATTTCAGTTCACCGCAACCTCCGCCTCCCAGGTTCAGACAATTCTCCTGCCTCAGCCAACCTAGTAGCTGGGATTACAGGCATGGGCCCAGCTAATTTTGTATTTTTAGTAGAGACAGGATTTCACCATGTTGGCCAGGCTGGTCTTGAACTCCTGGACTCAGGTGATCTGCCTGCCTCAGCCTCCGAAAGTGCTGGGATTATAGTCATGAGCTATCACGCCCGGCCTCAGCTCTTTTAAGTACTTTTTGCCAAAGTACTTAAATCTTTTTCCACTTAAAATACCCAGAGTGGTTTCTATTTCCTAGTCTGAACCCAAATGATACTATCAGTAACTGGAAGGTTCAGAACTCTAAGAACAGATACTAAACAGAAAGTCTTTTCAGAAAGCCCTTTCATTTTAAACTCAGGATAACAATAGGCCAGGCATGGTAGTTCACATTTTTTTTTTTTTTTTTTTTTTTTTTTTTTTTGAGGCGGAGTCTCGCTCTGTCGCCGGGACTGGAGTGCAGTGGCCGGCTCTCAGCTCACTGCAAGCTCCGCCTCCCGGGTTTACACCATTCTCCTGCCTCAGCCTCCCGAGTAGCTGAGACTACAGGCACCCGCCACCTCACCTGGCTAGTTTTTGTATTTTTAGTAGAGACGGAGTTTCACCGTGTTAGCCAGGATGGTCTCGATCTCCTGACCTCGTGATCCGCCCGTCTCGGCCTCCCAAAGTGCTGGGATTACAGGCTTGAGCCACCGCGCCCGGCCGGTAGTTCACATTTGTAATCTAGCACTTTGGAAGGCCTAGGTGGGAGGATTGCTTGAGGCCAGGAGTTTGAGATCAGCCTAGGCAACATAGCGAGGCCCCATCTCCAGCAAAAGAAAGAAAAGAAAGTTTTTTTTTGTTTTTTTTTTTTGAGACGGAGTCTCGCTCTGTCGCCCGGGCTGGAGTGCAGTGGCCGGATCTCAGCTCACTGCAAGCTCCGCCTCCCGGGTTTACGCCATTCTCCTGCCTCAGCCTCCTGAGTAGCTGGGACTACAGGCGCCTGCCACCTCGCCCGGCTAGTTTTTTGTATTTTTTAGTAGAGACGGTGTTTCACCGTGTTAGCCAGGATGGTCTCGATCTCCTGACCTCGTGATCCGCCCATCTCGGCCTCCCAAAGTGCTGGGATTACAGGCTTGAGCCACCACGCTGGCCACCTGTCTCTTTTATACTTAGACTGATGATAATAACATCTTCTGCCAATTTTGCCTTTCTCATTTGGGGCACAGACAGGCCAGGCAGGCTTCCTCTGTTTTCTAACAGTGATATCACATAGTAGCAAGCATGCAAACATCTTTTTTTTTGAGATGGAGTCTTGCTCTGTCACCTAGGCTGGAGTGCATCGGCACAATCTCGGCTCACTGCAACCTCCAACCCCGGGGTTCAAGCAAATCTCCTGCCTCAGCCTCCCAAGTAGCTGGGATTACAGGTGTGCGCCACCACGCCCGGCTAACTTTTGTATTTTTAGTAGAGACGGGTTTTCACCATGTTGGCCAGGCTGGTCTCGAACTCCTGACCTCAGGTGATCCACCTGCCTCAGCCTCCCAAGTAGCTGGGATTACAGGCGTGCACCACCACGCCCGGCTAACTTTTGTATTTTTAGTAGAGACGGGTTTTCACCATGTTGGCCAGGCTGGTCTCGAACTCCTGACCTCAGGTGATCCACCTGCCTCAGCCTCCCAAAGTGCTGGGATTACAGGCGTGAGCCACCGCACCTGGCTGCAAACAGCTTAAAACATAAGGAAAGACACAGAAGGGCTAAGGAAGATCCATCCTTTGGTGCTGTGCTCTACAGTCTTGTAGTAACCTTCCACAGGAAAGGCTTACAACACACGTGACAGTTTTGCAAATCTGTATGGTCACAGATGTAAGCAACATTGAAACATGGTATAAACATAAGCCGCTAAGCCATTTACACAGAACTGACAAAGTTGATTACACCATAAATACCTTAGCACCTTAAGAGTCTCTTTCCACTCCTTCTGAAGACTTTCCCATGTATCGACTTCCACCCATTTGGAATTCTTGGTGGCAAGTTCTGCCATGATGACCCGGTGATACGCAGGAATGAGTCCTTTCTTCTTGTAGGCATCACCAACAGGAGAGATGATGCCTTTGACAACTGTGTATCTTCCTGGATAAAGAGTTAGGTTTCACACTAGGTATAACAAATTCAATTTTATGCACGATCAATATTATTTGTTTTGTTTTGTTTGTTGAGACAGAGTGTTGCTCTGTTCCCCAGGCTGCACTGGTGTGATCTCGGCTCACTGCAACCTCTGCCTCCTAGGTTGAAGCGATTCTGACTCAGCCTCCCGAGCAGCTGGGATTACAGGCGCATACCACCATGCTGGCTAATTTTTGTATTTTTAGTAGAGACGGGGTTTTCACCATGTTAGCCAAGAGGTCTCCAACTCCTCACCTCAAGTGATCTGCCTGCTTCAGCCTCCCAAAGTGCTGGGACTACAGGCATGAGTCACCGTGCCTGGCCAATATTGTTTTATAATCACAGATTCTCTTTCTTTAGGGATTCCAGCTTATTAGCTGATTGATCAATTAATTGACTGAAATTGTGGTAAAATATACCCAAGTGTACAGTTCTATGATATTAAGTACAAACACGCTGTTGTGCAACCATTGCTCCTATCCATCTCCAGAATTTTCTCACCTTCCGCAACTGGAACTCTGTGCCTCACCTCATTCCCCATACAGTTAAATTTCTACTGATTGGCCGGGCGCGGTGGCTCAAGCCTGTAATCCCAGCACTTTGGGAGGCCGAGACGGGCGGATCACGAGGTCAGGAGATCGAGACCATCCTGGCTAACACGGTGAAACCCCGTCTCTACTAAAAAAAATACAAAAAAATTAGCCGGGCGAGATGGCGGGCGCCTGTAGTCCCAGCTACTCGGGAGGCTGAGGCGAGAGAATGGCGTAAACCCGGGAGGCGGAGCTTGCAGTGAGCTGAGATCCGGCCACTGCACTCCAGCCCGGGCGACAGAGCGAGACTCCGTCTCAACAAAAAAAAAAAAAAAAAAAAAAAAAAAAAAATTTCTACTGATATTGCCAAAGTGCTTTGTAAAAAGCCTTAATTTGTATTGTCCACCTAGATGTATGCAAAAGCCCATTTCTCAATGTCATAGGCAAATAGTGAGCTTTAGCAGCCATCCATCCATCTCCCTATCAGCATATTATATGATCATTTATGTAACAAAAAAATCGAGGCCAGGCGTGGTGGCTCACATCTGTAATCCCAGTGCTTTGGGAGACCGAGGCAGGAGAGTCACTTGAGCCCAGGAGCTCAACACCAACATGGGCAAAATAGTGGGACTCAGTTTCTACAAAAAATTAAAAAATTAGCCAGATGCGGTGGCATGCCTGTAGTCACAGCTACTTAGGAGCCTGAGGCAGGCGGCTCACTTAAGCCCGGGAGGTAAAGGCTGTAGTGAGCTGTGATCTTGCCACTGTACTCCAGCCTGCCCAGCCAGGGTGACAGAGTGAGAACCATTTCCAAAAAAAAAAAAAAAAAAAAAAAAATCTGTGTTATACACACAAATGTTTGCATATAAATTATACAAAGAAGAGTGGAAGGATACACATTAAACTGTTATTGTTATGTTATGTTACGGTGGCTCATGCCTGTAATTCCAGCACTTTGGGAGGCCGAAGTGGGGGGATCACTTGAGAACAGGAGTTCAAGAGCAGCCTGGTCAACATGGTGAAACCCCATTTCTACTAAAAATACAAAAATAGGCTGGGCATGGTGGTGTGTGCCTGTAATCCCAGTTACTGGGGAGGCTGAGGCAAGAGAATCGCTTGAATCCAGGAAGTGGAGGTTGCAGTGAGCCAAGACCAGGCCACGGCACTCCAGCCTGAGCGACAAAGCAAGGCTCTATAGAGTCGAGGTATCGCCACATTGGCCAGGCTGATCTCAAACTCCTAACCTCAGGTAATCTGCCCCCTCTGGCTCTCGAAGTGCTGGGATTACAGGTGTGAGCCACCACACCCAGCCTATTCATGCATTGTTGTTTTTTTTTTTTCGAGATGGAGTCTCCTCTGTCACCCAGGCTGAAGTGCAGTGGCACCATGTTGGCTCACTGCAAGTTCCGCCTCCCGGGTTCATGCCATTCTCCTGCCTCAGCCTCCCGAGTAGCTGGGACTATAGGCGCCCGCCATCACACCCGGCTAATTTTTTTGTATTTTTAGTAGAGATGGGGTTTCACGGTGTTAGCCAGGATGATCTCAATCTCCTGACCTTGTGCTCTGTCCACCTCGGCCTCCCAAAGTGCTGGGATTACAGGCGTGAGCCACCACACCCAGCCTCATTGTTTATGAAAACTTTTAGCCGGGTGTGGTGGCTCACGCCTGTGATCCCAGCACTTTGGGAGGCCTGAGGTTAGGAGTTTGAGACCAGCCTGACCAACATGGAGAAACCCTGTCTCTACTAAAAATACAAAAAATTAGCTGGGCGTGGTGGCGCATGCCTGTAATCCCAGTTACTCAGGAGGGTGAGGCAGGAGAATTGCTTGAACCCAGGAGTTGGAGGCTGCAGTGAGCCGAGATTGTGCCACTGCACTCCAGCCTGGGCAACAAGAGTGAAACTCCATCACAAAAGAGAGACAAAGAGAGAAAGAAAAAAGAAAATTTTAAAAGCCGTGTCTGATCCTGGAGGTTTTATGTCTGCTAAAGTACACGCTTTCGCTTTCTGCCTGAAGTAATGGGAAAGTCCTGAAGTAGATTCAGCACAGGGATGACAGAGTCTAATTCCTTCTTTCTGGGAGGGTGGGCAGGGTCTTGCTCTGATGTCCAGGCTGGTGGGCAAAGGTGCAATCATGGCTCACGGTAGCCTAGACCTCCCAGGCTCAAGCAGTCCTCCTACTTCAGTCTCCTGAGTAGCTGGGACCACAGGCACATGCCACCATATCTGGCTAATTTTTATAATTTTTTTGTAAAGATGAGGTCTCTCTCTGTGTCCCAGGTTGGTCTCAAACTCCTGGCCTCAAGTGCTCCTCCCACCTCAGCCTCCCGAAGCACTGGGATTACAGGTGTGAGCCACTGTACCTGGCGTATTTTCTATGCTACAGGTCATAGCCAGATGCTCAATTCTTCCCTCATACTTCACCCTCTTTCTTGGCTAAGAATTCATTGTACAAGGGAGCAGGACAGCATGTTTGTGCCCAGTGGATGAAATGTGCATTCTGAAACAGACCCAGCCATGCTGGTTCTCTAGTCTTTTTTTTTTTTTTTTTGTCTCCAGGCTAGAGTGCAGTGGCGCGATCTGGCTCACTGCAACCTCCACCTCCCAGGTTCAAGCAATTCTACTGCCTCAGCCTCCTGAGTAGCTGGGACTACAAGCATAGCTAATTATTGTATTTTTTAGTAGAGACGGGGTTTTTACCATGTTGGCTAGGATGGTCTCAATTTCTTGACCTTGTGATCCGCCCGTCTCTGCCTTCCAAAATGCTGGGATTGCAGGTGTGAGCCACCATGCCTGTCTAGTTCTCTAGTCTTAAGGTGCTTTTAGCTACTGCTCCTACCTGTTCCATTCATGTAGTCCTTGGCCAGCTCAAACAACCTGAGGTGCATGTTGGTGATGGGATTGAAGGAACCACAAGCAAGGAGAACCACTTCAGTTTTCTCGGAATTGTCCATGGTAAAAACTTGAAGTTGTTGATCTAAATGGAAAACTGTGACACCTCCCTTATTGTCTACAAAGGAAAAAGAAAATAAATTCGGTTACACATTTTTTTTGTCTAAGATGAGGTCTTGCTCTGCCACCCTGGCTAGAACATAATGGTGCAACCACAGCTGACGGCACCCTCAGACTCCTGGGCTCAAGTGATGCTCCCACCTCAGCCTCTAAAGTAGCTGGGAACACAGGCACACACCAAAGAGATTGGCTAATTATTTTTAAAACTAATTTTTGTAGAGATAGGGGTCTTGCTATGTTGCCCAGGCTAGTATCAGACTACTAGTCTCAAGCAATCCTTCCACCTCAGTCTCTCAAAGTGCTGGGATTACAAGCATGAGTCACCATGCCCGCCCAGTTATAGGTCTTTTGATGTCCTTCCATGTTCTCATTCACAATAGATGGATTAAAAGTATTTGGCTTAGGCCGGGCGCGGTGGCTCACACTTGTAATCCCAGCACTTTGAGAGGCCGAGGTGGGCGGATCACGAGGTCAGGAGATCGAGACCATCCTGGCTAACACAGTGAAACCCCGTCTCTACTGAAAATACAAAAAAATTAGCCGGGCATCGTGGCAGTCACCTGTAGTCCCAGCTACTTGGGAGGCTGAAGCAGAATGGCATGAACCAGGGAGGCAGAGCTTGCAGTGAGCTGAGATGGCACCCCACTGCACTCCAGCCTGGGCGACAGAGCGAGACTCCGTCTCAAAAAAAAAAAAAAAAAGGATTTGGCTTCGGCTGGGCGTGGTAGCTCACGCCTGTAATTCCAGCACTTTAGGAGACTGGGGCAGGTGGATCATGAGGTCAAGAGATCAAGACCATCCTGGCCAACATGGTGAAACCCCATCTTTACTAAAAATACAAAAATTAGCTGGGTGTAGTGGCACATGCCTATAATCCCAGCTACTTGGGAGGCTGAGGCAGGAGAACCACTTGAACCCGAGAGGCGGAGGTTGCAGTGGCCAAGATCGCGCCATTGCACCCCAGCCTGGTGACAGAGCGAGACTCCATCTCAAAAAGAAAAAGAAAAAAAATTTTGGCTTCAATCATTATGCTAACTGTAAAAATGCTTCCACATCTCCAACCCTCCTTTTCAATGTGAAATTTGCAGCTCCCACCATGAAGAGATGGAAGTGACTTCTCCACATTTTTTGACTTGCTTTGGCCAAAAGAATGTGGCACAAGTGATAGTGTGGAGGATGCCAGAACACGTGGGAGCGCAGCAATGCTCCCACGGATAGATATCCAACCCCCGCCCCCATGTGGGGAACACGGCCATCCCCGACCAGCCAACAACTACAGTCCCTCTGCTCAGACACATGATAGACCCAAGTGAGGTCAACCAAACCTGGCTCAGATCGTCAAGCCAACAAGCTGACCTAGTCTCAAAAACAAAAATTAGTGTTCATTATCATATGTCACTCAAGTTTTGTGATCGCACTATTGTGGCCACAGTTAATTAACACAACAATATTATCATCTACCAAATATAGCATTTTTGCCTTTTAATCAACATGATAGTAACATCATAATTTTCCACTGAATAGAATTTACAAACCTCTTTTTCATATCAATTATTCCACTGATCCTTCCATAACCCTAATGAAGTAACGTAAGGCATCCAATTTTAAATTTTTATTTTATTATTGTTATTTTTTTTGAGATGGAGTCTCGCTCTGTCGCCCGGGCTGGAGTGCTGTGGCCGGATCTCAGCTCACTGCAAGCTCCGCCTCCCGGGTTCACGCCATTCTCCTGCCTCAGCCTCCCGAGTAGCTGGGACTACAGGCGCCCGACACCACGCCCGGCTAATTTTTTGTATTTTTAGTAGAGACGGGATTTCACCGGGTTAGCCAGGATGGTCTTGATCTCCTGACCTCGTGATCCGCCCGTCTCAGCCTCCCAAAGTACTGAGATTACAGGCTTGAGCCACCGCGCCCGGCCTTAAATTTTTATTAAAAATTCTTTTTTTTTTTTTTTTTTGAGATGGAGTCTGGCTGTGTTCCCCACGCTGGAGTGCAGTGGAGTGATCTCAGCTCACTGTAAGCTCTGCCTCCCAGGTTCACACCATTCTCCGGCCTCAGCCTCCAAAGTAGCTGGTACTACAGGTGCCCGCCACCATGTCTGGCCAATTTTTTATATTCTTAGTAGAGACGGGGTTTCACCATGTTAGCCAGGATGGTCTCGATCTCCTGATCTTGTGATCTGCCTGCCTCGGCCTCTGAAAGTGCTGGGATTACAGGCACGAGCCACCATGCCCGGCCTAAAATTTCTTATTCAACTAATTCATATATATAGATCTAGAACATCACAAGGTAAAAAAGCCAAAAATGAAAACCAACAGCCATCAATCATATCCCACTCACCATCCCTTCCATCCATGTCCCTAAGGCAACCACTTTGAACTTTTTCAGCTATTTCTTCTGGTAGTTTCTACCATAACTCTATATTATGTGCTTATAATGCCATCTCTGAATTTATCCCATTTAAACAGTGCCCATTGACTTTCTTTTAAGATCTATAAAGATTAGCTCTCATACCCTTTCACTACCTTCTCCCAAACTGCCCAATACAGTTTATCTCCAGACTATGTTGAAAATCATTTTCTCCCACAACTTCGAAGGCATTGCTTCTAGATTCCAACATTAATAGCATGAAATCCAAAGCCACTTCTAATTCCGGAGGTTTTGAATGTCATTTTTTTTCCTGCCTCGAAGCCTGTAAGGTCTTCTCTTTGTTCACAGTGTTCTGAAATTTCACAATGCTGTCCTCTAGTGCAGCTTTGTTTCCATCCATCATGCTGAGCATGGGGCAGGGCCTTTCCGTCTTGAAACTCGTAACATTCAGTTCTAGCAAATGTCCTTGAATTCTTTTATTGATGATTTTCTGCCTTCCATTTTCTCTGTTCTTTGGAAATGTCTATTATTTATTATTATTACTATTTTTGAGACACAGTCTCCCTCTCTCACCCAGGCTGGAGTGCAGTGGCACGATCTTGGCTCACTGCAACCTCCACCTCCTAAGTTCAAGCAATTCTCCCGCCTCAGCCTCCCAAGTAGCTGGGACTATAGGCATGCACCACTACATCCAGATAATTTTTGAATTTTTAGTAGAGATGGGGTTTCACCACGTTCGCCAAGCTGGTCTCGAACTCCTGGCCTCAAGTGATCCACCTGCCTCAGCCTCCCATGAGCCACCGTGCCTGGCCTGAAAATGTCTATTATTTAGATCTGAAGCATCTAATCATTTTTCTGTATTTTCCACCTCCTGACTTCATGCTCTAATTTCCAGATAGCCTCAACTTCATCCTCCAATCTGCCTAGTTTTCATTTCTGCCATTACACTCTTCATTTCCAAGAGCCCTATCCTCTGAATATTCCTGTTTACAGTATTCTACTCGTTTCCCCAACAGATTATCATCTCTATTTCTCTACCAATATTCATGACATATTTTAAAGTTTCTTCAAAAAGAGCTGATAGGGGCCGGGCGCGGTGGCTCAAGCCTGTAATCCCAGCACTTTGGGAGGCCGAGACGGGCGGATCACAAGGTCAGGAGATCGAGACCATCCTGGCTAACACGGTGAAACCCCGTCTCTACTAGAAAATACAAAAAAAAAAAAAAAAACTAGCCGGGCGAGGTGGCGGGCGCCTGTGGTCCCAGCTACTCGGGAGGCTGAGGCAGGAGGTTGGCGTGAACCCGGGAAGGCGGAGCTTGCAGTGAGCCGAGATAGAGCCACTGCACTCCAGCCTGGCGACAGAGCGAGACTCCGTCTCAAAAAAAAAAAAAAAAAAAAAAAAAAAAAGAGCTGATAGGACAGGCCGAGTGGGTAGGTAGGGTTTGTGCACAGTGGCCAATCACTGTTCAGTAACCTGTCAGTACTGCAGGTCTTTCTACTTGAATTAGTCAGACTCCACAAGAATGTATCCTACAATTTTCTGCCTGTATAACAGAATAGTTAAGAGTCTATGCTCTGAAATTAGCTGCCTGGCTTCAAATTGCAGCTCCAACTGCATGACCTTGGGCAACCTAACTAACTTAACCTTCCTTTTGTCCCAGGTTTTTTCTTTTTCTTTTTTCTTTTTTTTTGAAACAGAGTCTTGCTCTGTCACCCAGGCTGGAGTGCAGTGGTGCGATCTCAGCTCACTGCAACCTCTGCCTTCCGGGTTCAAGTAATCCTCCCTGCCTTAGCCTCCCAAGTAGCTGGGAAGCTGGGATTACAGGCGAGTGCCACCACACATGGCTAATTTTTTTTTTTTTTTTTGAGATGGAGCTTGCTCTGTCACCCAGGCTGGAGTGCAGTGGTGTGATCTCAGCTCACTGCAAGCTCCGCCTCCTAGGTTCATGCCATTCTCCTGCCTCAGCCTCCCAAGTAGCTGTGACTATAGGCGCCCACCACCACGCGCAGCTAATTTTTTGTATTTTTAGTAGAGACAGGGTTTCACTGTGTTAGCCAGCATGGTCTCGATCTCCTGACCTTGTGATCCGCCCGCCTCAGCCTCTCAAAGTGCTGGGTTTACAGGTGTGAGCCACTGTGCCTAGCCTAATTTTTGTACTTTTAGTGGAGTCAGGGTTTCACCTCGTTGGCCAGGCTGGTCTCAAACTCCTGACCTTAAGTGATCCACCTGCCTCGACCTCCCAGAGTTCTGGGATTACAGGCGTGAGCCACTGTGCCCACCTTGTCCCAGTTTTTATCAATTTTTTTTTTTTTTTTTTGAGATGGAGTCTCGCTCTGCTGCCCAGCTGGAGTGCTGTGGCCGGATCTCAGCTCACTGCAAGCTCCGCCTCCCGGGTTCACGCCATTCTCCTGCCTCAGCCTCCCAAGTAGCTGGGACTACAGGCGACTGCCACCTCGCCCGGCTAATTTGTTGTATTTTTTAGTAGAGACGGGGTTTCACCGTGTTAGCCAGGATGGTCTCGATCTCCTGACCTCGTGATCCGCCTGTCTCGGCCTCCCAAAGTGCTGGGATTACAGGCTTGAGCCACCGCGCCCGGCTTTTATCAATCTTAAAAAGGAGAAAATAATACTACCCATCTCCTGATTGTTGTGAGGATTAAATGAAACAATACAGATCCAGGACATAAAACTACATTTGGCAGGCCGGGCATGGTGGCTCATGCCTGTAATCCCAGCACTTTGGGAGGCTGAGACAGGCGGATCACCAGGTCAGGAGATCAAGAACATCATGGCTAACATGGTGAAACTCCATCTCTACTAAAAATACAAAAAAATTAGCTGGGCGTGGTGGCGGGCGCCTGTAGTCCCAGCTACTCGGAAGGCTGAGGCAGGAGAATGGCATGAATCTGAATCTGGGAGGTGGAGCTTGCAGTGAGCCAGGATCGCACCACTGCACTCCATCCTGGGTGACAGAGCGAGACTCCATCTCAAAAAAAAAAAAAAAAAACTACATTTGGCAAATAGCAAATATGCTATGAATATAGCTATTATGAATGTTGCATATTATGTTACTAGAATTGTTTGTCTTTTGTTTTTTGATTTTTGAGACAGTATCTCACTCTGTTGCCCAGGCTGGAGTACAGTGGTGCAATCTCAGGTGACTGCAACCTCCATCTCCCAGGATCAAGTGATCCTTCGACCTCCCAAGTAGCTGGGACTACAGGCATGCACTGGCTAATTTTTTTTTTTTTTGTATTTTTTGTAGAGATGGGGTTTCGCATATTGCCCAGGCTGGTCTCAAACTCCTGGGCTCAGAATCTCGAAGCGAACCTGCCCACGTTGGCCTTCCAAAGTGCTGGGCTTACAGGTATGAGCCACTGTGCTCAGCAAGCAATTTTTTTTTTTTTTTAAATCAAGAAAACATCAATTTCAAATGGTTTAACCTACAATTGCTATTCTATTCAATCTGGTTTTTTCCCAGAGGATTTTCCTCCTGGAACTCTCCTCCTATCTAGATGAAAAATCTCTATTTGTGAAGCTATTATTCTGAAAACTTCTTTGTCTCTCTCCTGGGTTAGATCCCCTGTTTATTTCTCTTTGCTTTCTAATTTTTCTGGAGCATATCCTCAAGCAGTTTCATGATAAAAGTGACCTCCCACACACCCTTTATCATGAATCTACTTGAGAATATGCTCCAGTAGGATGTGTGGGAGATCAAATAAGTTTGATATGTGCATGGGAGATCAAGTAAGTTGGATGATGTCGTTATTCTTCCTTCAATGATTAATGGCTTGAGAGAATTCTTTTCAACTCAATAACTTCAAAATTTTTGGGGGGGTGGGGAGGACTTAGTTTCACTCTGTCGCCCAGGCTGGAGGTCAGTGGAAAGATCTTGGCTCCCTGCAACCACCGCCTCTCAGGTTTAAGCAATTCTCCTGCCTCAGCCTCTTGAGTAGCTGGGATTATAGATATCCGCCAACATGCCTGGCTAATTTTTGTATTTTTAGTAGACACAGGGTTTCACCATGTTGGCCAGGCTGGTCTTGAACCTCAGACCTCAGATGATCTGCCTGCCTCGGCCTTTTAAAGTGTTGGAATTACAGGCTCGAGGCACTGTGACCAGCCCAAAAAATTTTTGAAATCGGCCGGGCGCGGTGGCTCAAGCCTGTAATCCCAGCACTTTGGGAGGCCGAGGCGGGCGGATCACAAGGTCAGGAGATCGAGACCATCCTGGCTAACACGGTGAAACCCCGTCTCTACTAAAAAGTACAAAAAACTAGCCGGGCGAGGTGGCGGCGCCTGTAGTCCCAGCTACTACTCGGGAGGCTGAGGCAGGAGAATGGCGTGAACCCGGGAGGCGGAGCTTGCAGTGAGCTGAGATCCGGCCACTGCACTCCAGCCTGGGGGACAGAGCGAGACTCCGTCTCAAAAAAAAAAAAAAAAAAAATTTTTGAAATTATTTTCTTTTAAAATTATAAGGCGGCCGGGCGCGGTGGCTCAAGCCTGTAATCCCAGCACTTTGGGAGGCCGAGACGGGCGGATCGCGAGGTCAGGAGATCGAGACCATCCTGGCTAACACGGTGAAACCCCCGTCTCTACTAAAAACTACAAAAAACTAGCCGGGCGAGGTGGCGGCGCCTGTAGTCCCAGCTACCTGGGAGGCTGAGGCAGGAGAATGGCGTGAACCCGGGAGGCGGAGCTTGCAGTGAGCTGAGATCCGGCCACTGCACTCCAGCCTGGGTGACAGAGCGAGACTCCGTCTCAAAAAATAATAATAAAATAAAATAAAATTATAAAGGCAATTCTTCATTATTTGCTGGCATTCAACATGGCTGTTGAAAGTCTGATGTCATTCTAATCCTTGTTCCTTTATATGTAACCTGCTTTTTCTAGAAGATGTGTAGTATATTATCTTATCCCTAGTACGCTGCAATGCCCAGTGATGAGAGTATCTTTTTCATTCATTGTAGAGAACCTTTTAATCTCAAACTCAATTCATTTGGTTCTGAATTGTTTCCTTGATAAATGCTTCCTACTAGTTTGCAATAAGTTAAAAAAACAAAAACAAAAACAAAAACTTTGCTATTGTAAAGGTTTTCAAAATAAAAATTTTTAAATAATTTTCTTTTTTTTTTTTAAGACGGAGTCTTGCTCTGTCACCCAGGCTGGAGTGCAGTGGCCGGATCTCAGCTCACTGCTTGCTCTGCTTCCGGGTTTACGCCCTTCTCCTGCCTCAGCCTCCCAAGTAGCTGGGACTACAGGCGCCCGCCACCTTGCCCGGCTAGTTTTTTGTATTTTTTAGTAGAGACGGGGTTTCACCGTGTTAGCCAGGATGGTCTCGATCTCCTGACCTCGTGATCCGCCCGTCTCGGCCTCCCAAAGTGCTGGGATTACAGGCTTGAGCCACCGCGCCTGGCCTTTTCTTTTTTTTTTTTTGAGACTAAGTCTCACTCTATTGCCCAGGCTGGAGTGCAGTGGCGAAATCTTGGCTCACTACAATTTCCGTTTCCTGGGTTCAATCGATTCTCCTGCCTCAGCCTCCTGAGTAGCTAAGATTACATGTGCCTGCCACCATGCCCAGCTAATTTTTTTTTTTTTTTTTTTTTAAATTGGGACGGAGTCTCACTCTGTCGCCCAGGCTGAGTGCAGTGGCCGGATCTCAGCTCACTGCAAGCTCCGCCTCCCGGGTTTACGCCATTCTCCTGCCTCAGCCTCCCAAGTAGCTGGGACTACAAGCGCCCGCCACCTCGCGTCCCGCTAGTTTTTTGTATTTTTAGTAGAGACGGGGTTTCACCGTGTTAGCCAGGATGGTCTCGATCTCCCGACCTCGTGATCCGCCTGTCTCGGCCTCCCAAAGTGCTGGGATTACAGGCTTGAGCCACTGCGCCTGGCCCTAATTTTTGTATTTTTAGTAGAGATGCGGTTTCACCATGTTGGCTAGGCTGGTCTTGAACTCCTGACCTCAGGTGATCCGCCTCCCTCAGCCTCCCAAAGTGTTGGGATTATAGGCGTGAGCCACAACGCCCGGCCAGTAATAAATATTTTATTTATTTATTTATTTATTTATTTATTTTTTTTTTTTTTGAGGCGGAGTCTCGCTCTGTCGCCCAGGCTGGAGTGCAGTGGCCGGATCTCAGCTCACTGCAAGCTCCGCCTCCCGGGTTTATGCCATTCTCCTGCCTCAGCCTCCCGAGTAGCTGGGACTACAGGCGCCCGCCACCTCGCCCGGCTATTTTTTGTATTTTTAGTAGAGACGGGGTTTCACTGTATTAGCCAGGATGGTCTCGATCTCCTGACCTCATGATCCGCCCGTCTCGGCCTCCCAAAGTGCTGGGATTACAGGCTTGAGCCACCGCGCCCGGCCAGTAATAAATATTTATAAATAATTTCTTTCTGTTTTGAGATGGAGTCTCCCTCTGTTACCCAGGGTGGAGTGTGGTGGCACGATCTCAGCTCACTATAGCCTCTGCCTCCCGGGTTAAAGCGATTCTCCTGCCTCAGCCTCCAAAGTAGCTGGGACTACAGGCATGGCCCATTATACCGGGCCAATTTTCATATTTTTGGTAGAGACGGGGCTTCGCCATGTTGGCCAGGCTGGTCTTGAACTTCTAACCTCAAGTGATCTGACTGCTTCAGCCTCCCAAGTGCTGGGATTACAGGCATGAGCCACCGTGCCCAGCCAAATACTTATAAAGAAATTTTTTTTTTGAGAGAGGATCTTGGTATGTTCCCCAGGCTGGAGTCCAGTGGCATGATCATAGGTCACTGCAGCCTCTGCCTCCTGGGCTCAAGTGATCTTCCCACCTCAGCCTCAAAGTAGCTGGGACCACAGGCACATGCCACCGTGGCTCACGTCTCAAAGTGCTGGGTCTCACTGTTGTCGACGTGGGTCTCGGATTCCTGGCTTCCTGCCTCGGCCTCCCCAAGGGCTGGGATTACAGGCATGAGCCACTGTGCTTGGCCTTCAAAATAAATATTCTTGGCCAGGCATGGTTGCTCACACCTGTAATCCCAGCACTTTGAGACGTCAAGGCAGGGAGATCACTTGAGGCCAGGAGTTCAAGACCAGCTTGGCCAACATGGTGAAACCCCATCTCTACCAAAAACAGAAAACTTAGCAGTGTGGTGGCGCACACATGTAATCCCAGGTACTCGGGAGACTGAGGCAGGAGAATCACTTGAACCTGGCAGGCAAGGGTTGCAGTGAGCCGAGACTGCACCACTGCACTGCAGCCTGGGTGACAGAGTGAGATTCTGTCTCAGAATAACAATAATATAAATATAAAAAAGTAATAAATAGTCTTATATATCCAAAGTATGTCTTAAAAATAATCATTCTGAGATCTTTTTTTTTTTTTTTGAGATGGAGTCTCACTTTGTCGCCAAGCTGGAGTGCAGTGGTACAATCTCAGCTCACTGCAACCTCTGCCTCCTGTGTTCAAGCGATTCTCTTGCCTCAGCCTCCTGAATAGCTGGGACTACAGGTGCCCGCCACCACGCCCAGCTAATGTTTGCAGTTTTAGTAAAGACAGGGTTTCACCATGTTTGCCAGGATGGTCTTGATCTCTTGACCTCGTGATCCGCCTGCCTTGGCCTCCCAAAGTGCTGGAATTACAGGCATGAGCCACCGTGCCCGGCTCTGAGATCTTATAACTATAATTCCAGGAACGTAATCTTGCTCAAAGTATTTTCAAAACTTTTGGGGAATTTTTTGTAGAGTTTGAAGCTTTTTTTTTTTTTTGAGACAGAGTCTCACTTTGTCACCCAGGCTGGAGTACAGTGGAACAATCTCAGCTCACTGCAACCACCTCCCCAGCTCAAGTGATTCTCCTGCCTCAGCCTTCCGAGTAGCTGGGACTACAGGTGCGTGTCACCACGCCTGGCCAATTTTTTCTTTTTTTTTTTTTTTTTTTCTTTTTTCTATTTTTAGTAGAAATGGGGTTTCACCATGTTAGCCCAGGATGGTCTTGATCTCTTGATCTCGTGATCCACCTGCCTCGGCCTCCCAAAGTGCTGGAATTACAGGCATGAGCCACTGCACACGGCTGCTTGAAGCATTTTTAAAATTAACATAGAAATAAAGCAAATGACAACAAACACATCAGCAGTTATATGCTACTTTTTAGTTTTTAAAAATTTTGAGATAGGGTCTTGTTCTGTCACCCAGGCTGGGAAAGCTGGGAGGTTTCGCTTGAACATGGCTAACTGCAATCACGATCTCCTGGGCTAAAGGATCCTCCTTTCTCAGCTTCTCGTGTAGCTGAGACTTCAGGCACACATCACCACACCCAGCTAATCTTTCTATTTTTGGGTAGAGAAGGAGTCTCATTTTGTTGCGCAGGCTTTGCTTCCCACTTTGGGAAGTGGAGGTGGGAGGATTGCTTGAGCCCAGGAGTTCAAGACCCAGGGCTCAAGTGATCCTCCCACCTCTGCTTCTCAAAGTGCTGGTATTACAGGTGTGAACCACCACGCCTGGTTTTATAAAAATACTTTTGGCCAGGTGTGGTAGCTCACACCTGTAATCCCTGCACTTTGGGAGGCCTAGGTAGGTGGATCACTTGAGGCCAGGAGTTTGAGACCAGCCTGGCCAACATGGTGAGATCCCATCCCTACTAAAAGTATAAAAATCAGCCAGGTGTGGTGGCTGGCGCCTGTTATCCCAGCTACTTGGGAGGCTGAGGCATAGAGAATTGCTTGAATCCAGGAGGTGGAGGTTGCAGTGAGCCGAGATCACGCCTCAGCACTCTAGCCTGCGTGATAGGTTGAGACTCTGTCTCAAAAAAAAAAAAAAAAAAAAAAGGCTGGGCGTGGTGGCTCATGTGTAATCCCAGCACTTTGGAGGCCGAGGCAGGCCGATCACGAGGTTAGGAGATCGAGACCATCCTGGTTAACACGGTGAAACCCCGTCTCTATCTAAAAGTACAAAAAATTAGTGGGGCGTGGTGGCAGGTACCTGTAGTCCCAGCTACTTGGGAGGCTGAGGCAGGAGAATGGCGTGAACCCGGGAGGCAGAGCTTGCAGTGAGCCAAGATCGTGCCACTGCACTCCAGCCTGGGTGACAGAGCAAGACTCCGTCTCAAAAAAAAAAAAATTCATACACATTGTTTCTCACAAAAAAATTCAGCCAAAAGCATTTAGCATGTTCCAAATTATAATCTATAGTTATTTAGTTTTTCCAGTTAATCTTCGACCTTTGGATATTTAGGTTTTTCTAATTTTTCACTATTACAAACATCTCAAAAAAGAAATAATGGGGACCAGACAGCTCACACCTGTAATCCCAGCACTTTGGGGGGCCGGGGTGGGTGGATGACAAGGTCAGAAGCTGGAGACCAGTCTGGCCAACATAGTGAAATCCCGTCTTTACTAAAAAATACAAAAATTAGCTGGGTGTGGTGGCGTGCGCCTATAATCCCAGGTACTCAGGAGGCTGAGGCAGGAGAATCGTTTGAACCTGGGAGGTGGAGGTTGCCGTGAGCCTAGATCGCACCACTGCACTCCAACCTGAGGGACACAGCAAGATTCCATCTTGGAAAAAGGAAAAAAAGAAATAGTGGGTTAAAAACGAATCTGGAAATTAAGGCTATGCAATGCCTCACTGTGTACGTCTAAGACTTGGCAATACTCAAAACATCTGTGTCAAGACTGTTCATTTGTAGCCTAATAGTAGTCAGACATAACTGCTAGGCTGACCAACTTGCTTTTGTTCAGATTTTATGCTCTCAGTGGACAAAGCTAGTGAATGGCACATCAGGGTGAGAATTTAGGTTTCCGGACTCTTAAGCTCTCTCCCCAAGAAGAAAAGTGGGAGATAAACTGGAACAGGGTAGGTTGGAACTGAGCCCTATCATAGGTAAGGGGTTGAAAAATATCAACTTTAACCCCTTGGACAATGGGAAGCTTTGAAGGTTTCTGAGGAAAGGAGTGACAACAGGGGTCTCAAAATAATATGACATGGGTGTTAAAAACCCTTATTTGGGCCGGGCACAGTGGCTCACGCCTGTAATCCCAGCACTTTGGAGGCCGAGGCAGGTGGATCACGAGGTCAGGAGATTGAGACCATCCTGGCTAACACAGTGAAACCCCGTCTCTACTGAAAATACAAAAAAATTAGCCGGGCGTGGTGGCGGGCGCCTGTAGTCCCAGCTACTCGGGAGGCTGAGGCAGGAGAATGGCGTGAATCTGGGAGGCGGAGCTTGCAGTGAGCCAAGATTGCGCCACTGCACTCCAGCCTGGGTGACAGAGTGAGACTCCGTCTCAAAATAAATAAATAAATAAATAAATAAATAAATAAATAAAAATAACCCTTATTTGGTTGTGTGATCTTGATTTGATCTCTTACCTCCGTCTTTAGGTTCTTCATGGATAAAATAGAGATAACGAGAAGGCCAATCTCAGTTACTTTGAGGATTAATTCTGGGGATAACACATAGCAAGGGGCTTACCATATTGCCTGGCACAGTGTTAAAATGAATGGTAGCTGTTATTTTTGAGGAAGGTGGTATTACTGATGATAGTGATGATATACAATTCATTGGACGGGGTGAAACAAGATAGGAGAGGCAGCCACCAATAGTCAGTGGAAATGGAAGTAAGAAATATACTTGGGGTCCAGGCGCGGTGGCTCACGCCTGTAATCCCAGCATTTTGGGAGGGCGAGGTGGGTGGATCACCTGAGGTTGGGAGTTCAAGACCAGCCTGACCAACATGGAGAAACCCTGTCTCTATTAAAAATACAAAATTAGCCAGGCATGGTGGCGCACGCCTATAATCCCAGCTACTTGGGAGGCTGAGGCAGGAGAATCGCTTGAACCCAGGAGGTGGAGGTTGCGGTGAGCCGAGATCACGCCATTGCACTCCAGCCTGGGCAACAAGAACAAAACTCTGTCTCAAAAAAAAAAAAAAAGAATTATACTGGGGCCTTCTCGAAAGAAGGCAGAGTGGTGGGATCACAGGGACACTGCTAACTGTTCTTAGGGAATAAAGAAGAAGGTTCAGTAGTGGTCAGTAGGGCATTAGAAAAAAACGAGTTCATCACTTAGAATGATTTAAATGTCTTATCTTTCAGTTATCATCCCAAGTATGATACCAGGATTCACTTGGGGCTTGGACCCATACCTTTTATCCCTACCCCAGGCCGCCAATTTCCATAAAAACTACCTGTGGTATTATGGGTTGGGGTGATGAATGTGACACGCCCATAGTACCCTGAGGCCTACAGAGAAATCAGAGCATCCACCAGCCACTGAGCATGCTCTCAAAGACTGGTGGAGGGGCTGGGTTCAGCTGGCGTCTAACAGACAGCTGGTGTCAGACATCCCTGGCAATCTCAGGTTTCAGGTACTAATTCCCAAGAGAGAGATGGAAGAAGGGTAAGGCTGAGTTCAAGAGGTGTGGATCCTCAAGGGAGCTGCTGCAGTTCTGAAACAGACTTCAGGGAAGGAAGGAACAAAGAGTTTTAGCCATATCCTTGGGGATGAGCTCAGGTTTCCATGTGATGCCCAAGGGATGCAGAGGGGCTGGGGAAGCTGATCTCTCAGCATAAAGGAAGCTGTCTTTCTCCCTTGTTACATCTATAACCAGTCTCAAATATCCAGCTCAGTTCCATTAACTGTTAACACAGCCAACTTGAGCTCAGACAAGACTCTAAACCTTCAGACCCACAGAAGAGTTAAGGTTACAGTGAGCTCCTATTGCTGCCAAAGGTGGGTTTTAAAGAACTAGGATCTGTCCCTTTCCTGAAGAGTACTTCCTTCACATCCTTGCAGGGCACATGCGCATAGGGGGGTTGTGACTGGTTGATGAATGGGTGCAATAGTTTGGAAACTCTCACAGGACTGCCCTGGGTCCTCCTTGTCTTGCTCCGGGTGCTCTGGGCCCAGTGTCACCATGATTCACTTTTGTTTGGCCCACATAGCCCATCGCTTGCACTGTTGGCTGCCGAGAACTCACCAGCTCAGGCTGTAAGTGTCCCTTCCCAGCTCACCGTGACAATACGGAGTTCATTTCTTTCTGTGGCAGTCTTGAGGCTTAACATTTACTTTTAATTTTAAAATCGCTCATCTTTGGCTGGGTACAGTGGCATGTGGCTGTAGTCCCAGCTACTCGGGAGGCTGAGATTGAGCCACTGTGCTTTGGCCTGGGTAGTTACTGAACTTTATTATTATTATTATTATTTTTTTTTTTTTGGTAGAGATGGGGTCTCGCTGTGTTGCCCAGGCGGGTGTTGAACTCCTGGCCTCAAGTGATCCTCCCACCCTGGTCTCCCACAGTGCTGGGATTAGAAGCATGAGCCAGCACACCTGGACAAAATCACTGATCTTTACATTTTAAAAACACTGAGGTGTAAGTATTAACATAACATTAAGCCAGGTTTTCTTTTTTTTTTTTAAGAGATAGGGTACTTGGGCCGGGCGCGGTGGCTCAAGCCTGTAATCCCAGCACTTTGGGAGGCCGAGACGGGCGGATCACGAGGTCAGGAGATCGAGACCATCCTGGCTAACACGGTGAAACCCCGTCTCTACTAAAAATACAAAAACTAGCTGGGCGAGGTGGCGGGCGCCTGTAGTCCCAGCTACTCGGGAGGCTGAGGCAGGAGAATGGCGTAAACCCAGGAGGCGGAGCTTGCAGTGAGCTGAGATCTGGCCACTGCACTCCAGTCCGGGCGACAGAGCGAGACTCCACCTCAAAAAAAAAAAAAAAAAAAAAAAAAGAGATAGGGTACCGCTCTGTTGTCTAGGCTGCAGTACAGTGGCACAATCATTGCTCACCCCAGCCTTGAAATCCCAGGCTCAAGAGATCCTCCCACCTCAGCCTGCCAAGTAGCTAGTACTACAAGTACATGCCATTATTCCTGGCTAAAAAGTCAGTTTTTTAAAAAATCAACTTTTCAAAAACAATAGTAATTCTGTTTGGCTCTCCTTGTCACATATTTCAGGATGCTCAGTATTAAACCTGTGTTGGCTAAGAGTTAAATGTGGCTGACCTCACTACCTCTCAGGATTTACATCTCTAAAAGGATGCTATTCCTTTCAAAAACAGTAACTTCAAGCATGTAGCTATGTTCTTGTTCCAACAGTGCTGCCATTAAATATTCTTGGGGGTATATTTTGAAATGGCATATTCTTTTGAGTACCTTCATTGGAGATAAATCTGTCTTTGGAGGGTATATTTGATTTCTGTGAATGCCCTGAAGTTATTCAGTGCTAAACCCAATTAATAAAATAATCAATGTGAATTTAATAGTTTACAGTGAAGAAGGGAGTTAGAATGATTAGTTAATGGGAAGATTTTTTTTCTTTTTTTTGGGGGGTTGGGGTACGGAGTCTCACTGTCCCACAAGCTGGAGTGCGGCAACATGTGATCTAGGCTCACTGTAACCTCCACCTCCCAGGTTCAAGCCATTCTCCTGCCTCAGTCTCCTGAGTAGCTGGGATTACAGGTGTGCACCACCATGCCTGGCTAATTTTTGTAATTTTAGTAGAGACGGGGTTTCATCATGTTGGTCAGGCTGGTCTCGAACTCCTGACCTCATGATCTGCCTACTTTGGCCTCCCAAAGTGCTGGGATTACCGGCGTGAGTCACTGTACCCAGCCTTTTTTTTTTTTTTTTGAGATGAAGTTTTGCTCTTGTCCCCAGGCTGGAGTGCAATGGCATGATCTCAACTCATTGCAACCTCCGCCTCCCAGGTTCAAGCGATTCTTCTGCCTCAGCCTCCTGAGTAGCTGGGACTACAAAAACCCGCCACCACGCCCAGCTAATTTTTGTATTTTTAGTAGAGATGGGGGTTTTACCATGTTGGCCAGGCTGGTCTCAAACTCCCGACCTCAGGTGATCCACCTGCCTTGGTCTCCCAAAGTGCTGGGATTACAGGCTTAAGCCACTGTGCCTGACCAATATTTTCTTATATGCCATGGAAACTACGTACGTGTAATCTCAAAAGAATTTCAAAAATGTTTTGAGCAGTAACAATTTTCACCTGGTTGTACACATTGTGGTAGGTAGATTAACTCTGTCAGTTAACAGTCTGTTTCCCCATTTAAAAAATTGAAAACCGGCCGGGCGCGGTGGCTCAAGCCTGTAATCCCAACACTTTGGGAGGCCGAGGCTGGTGGATCACGAGGTCAGGAGATCAAGACCATCCTGGCTAACATGGTGAAACCCCGTCTCTACTAAAAATACAAAAAACTAGCCGGGCATGGTGGCGGGCGCCTGTAGTCCCAGCTACTCAGAGGCTGAGGCAGAAGAATGGCGTGAACCCGGGAGGCGGAGCTTGCAGTGAGCCGAGATCGTGCCACTGCACTTCAGCTTGGGCGACACAGCGAGACTCCGTCTCAAAAAAAAAAAAAAAAAAAAAGGAAAACCATAGTCCTATGTCATAGGATTTTGTGTATATTAAATTAGGTAATGCATATAAAATGTTTGACACATTTGTCTATGAATTATGAATATTGATAACTTAGTATTACTTGCAGGTTGTTTTACATTAATTTACAGTCATGATAAAGGAACCAAGGTTCTAAAGATTCCCTAAAGATCAGTATCAACAGCTGGGAGCAGTGGCTCACGCCTGTAATCCCAGTACTTTGGGAGACTGATGCCCCATCTCTACTAAAAATACAAAAATTAGTCGGGTGTGGTGGTGTGCTTCTGTGGTCCCAGATACTCAGGAGGCTGAGGCAGGAGAATTGCTTGAACTCGGGAGGCAGAGGTTGCCATGAGCCAAGATCACACCATTGTATTCCAGCCTGGGTGACAGAGCAAGACTCCATCTCAAAAAAACAAAACAAAACAAGACAAAACAAAACATCAGTATCAACAAAGCCTGCTACATAATAGGAGATCAATGAGTAGTAACTATTATTAATATTCTTATTGAAGTATTATTAGAATTTTATTAGAATGCAATGGATCTCAATTCATCTTCATTATGTTTAAAACTTTATCTCTGTAGTTAAAATGTAACATTATCACCAAACAGAATCTGAATTTGGTTTCTGGAAGCTATTTCATCACTCAACAAGTAATGTAAAATGTAACTCACTGTGTCCCACGCAGCCCGGTGACAGCGTCCTTGGTTGGAATTACCACCCTGGCTCTCCAGTTCTATGTTCTGCTAAGGTAGGTTCTTATACTTGGCATCTCAACACGCATTTCTCACCTGTGGACACGGCTTGGGTGCTCTCTGGGATTTCTGCTATGTGTTTAATCACAGCCTGCCTCATTTTTTCTGCCCCTATTATCAAGGGCAATCACCTACTTCACTTCTTTGAAAAGCCAAAAATCTCAATACAGTGAAGACAGCTGTGGGTAAACTGAGTTTAACTTTTAATCCACACTTACTTCTTCTGGTATAGAAAGCCATTAAATAGGAGACAATGAGGGGACCAATGTCTCAACTTACGGATTCCCTGGAGACCAGTCCCAACAGTCTAGCGTTAGCTAATGTCTGCAGGGCTGAGGGTGACAGGCACGCCCAACCTGATTATTACTTAATATGTTCTTTCAGATTCTGTCTTGGAAATTATTCTTAGTGGAAACAGTCAATTAATAACTAATTCTAAAAAAATCTGAAAACTGAGAATCTACTTAAGTGAGGGGGAGGGACATGAAGCTGCAACACTCCTTGTAATTAGCCAAATTCAAACTCACCAGCTTCTATTACAGGAAGTCCGTGTAAAGTAAGTCATTTTTTCTTACTACGGGTCAGAATTCCCATGAAATAGTTTTTCACCAAAATCGCAAATTAACATGAATTTTTAAAAATGGTAAACAAGGGCCGGGTGCAGTGGCTCACACCAGTAATCCCAGCACTTTGGGAAGCCGAGGCAGGTGGATCACGAGGTCAGTAGTTTGAGACCAGCCTGGCCAACATGGTGAAGCCCTGTCTCGCATGGTGGCGCATGCCTGTTATCCCAGCTACTCAGGAGGCTCAGGCAGGAGAACTGCTTGAACCCAGGAGGTGGAGGTTACAGTGAGCCGAGTTCACGCCACTGCACTCCAGCCTGGGTGACAGAGCGAGACTCCGTCTCAAAAAAAAAAAAAAAAGAAGAAGAAGAAAAAGAAAAAAAAAAGAAGAAAGCCGGGCGCAGTGGCTCACGCCTGTAATCCTAGCACTTTGGGAGGCCGAGGCGGGTGGATCACAAGGTCAGGAGTTCGAGACCAGCCTGACCAACATGGTGAAATCACGTCTCAACTAAAAATACAAAAATTATCCAGGTGTGGTGGCATGTACCTGTAATCCTAGATACTCAGGAGGCTGAGGCAGGAGAATCGCTTGAACCTGGAAGGCGGATGTTGCAGTAAGCCATGTCACACCATTACATTCCAGCCCGAGTGACAGAGTGAGACTCTGTCTCAAAAAAAAAAAAAACAAAAAGGTAAACAAGGCCAGGATCAGTGGTTCATGCCTGTAGTCCGAGCACTTTGGGAGGCCAAGGAGGGCGGATCACCTGAGGTCAGGAGTTCGAGACCAGCTTGGACAGCATGGTGAAACCCCATCTTTACTAAAAATACAAAATATTAGCCAGGTATGGTGGCACACGCCTGTAATCCCAGCTACTAAGGAAGCTGAGGCATGAGAATCGCTTGAACCCAGGAGGTGGAGGTTGAAGTGAGCTGAGGTCGTGCAACTGCACTCCAGTTCGAGTGACAGAACAAGACTCTGTCTCAAAAAAGAAAAAAAAAAGGTAAACCAATCACTTGAGGTCAGGGGTTCGAGATCAGCATGGCCAACATGATGAAACCTCATCTCTACTAAAAATACAAAAGTTAGCCAGGCGTGGTGGCATGTGCCTGTAATCCCAGCTACTGGTAAGGCAGAGGCACAAGAAGTCAGCAGAGATTGCAGCACTGCACTCCAGCCTTGGTGACAGAGTAAAATTCTGTCTCAAAACAAAACAAAAAAAGAAAGAAACATGGTAAACATTATTTATTTACCAATGATGACATTAATAACTCTTACTATTATTTATGGACTATTTTGTAGCATTCATTTACAGTCACAGTAAAGGAACCAAGGTTCTCAAGAGAAGTGAGTTAACTACAGCCAAGAAGAACCCAGTGCCAGAGTAAGAATTAGAGTTCAAGGATTAGTGCCTTCTTGTGTTATGCTTATACCACAGATTTCCTGTAATAAGTAATAAATTAATGTATCACCTCATGTATTGACTTTTAGGCCCAGATCCTCCCGATATTGCAGCCAACCTCTCCTGTACAACCTAGTTGGTAACATCATCTTTACCTTCTTCACAATTGGTAAGGGTGCAGTTATCTGTCAAGCATTTATTAAGTATCTACTACAAACAGTAGCCAGACACTGCTAGAACAAAAATTGGTAGGACAAAGCTCTCTGCTCTTCAGGAATTCACGGACTAAAATTTAAAAAACAACTCACATCTAAAATTCAGGTGAAGGGAATCTTCAAAAACTTCCTAAGTACCTCTTTTAGTTGTTCTTTTTGTTTTTTTTGAGGCGGAGTTTCACTCTTGTTGCCTAGGCTGGAGTGCAATGGTACAATCTCGGCTCACTGCACCCTCTGCCTCCCGGGTTCAAATGATTCTCCTGCCTCAGCCTCCCAAGTAGCTGGGATTACAGGCATGCGCCACCACACCCAGCTAATTTTGTATTTTGTATTTTTAGTAGAGATGGGGTTTCTTTTTCTTTTCTTTTCTTTTTTTTTTTTTTGAGATGAGGTCTCGCTCTTGTCCCCCAAGCTCAGCTCACTACAACCTCCACCTCCCAGGTTCAAGCGATTCTTGTGCCTTAGCTTCCTGAGTAGCTGGGATTACAAGCATGTGCCACCACACCTAGCTAATACTTTGTATTTTTAGTAGAGATGGGGTTTCACCACGTTGTCCAACATGGTGTCCACTCCTGACCTCTGGCGATCTACCTGCCTCAGCCTCCCAAAGTGCCGGGATTATAGGCGTGAGCCACCGCGCCCAGCCTAGAGATGCGGTTTCACCATGTTGGTCAGGTTGGTCTCAAAGTCCTGACCTGAGGTGATCTGCCTGCCTCGGCCTCCCAAAGTGCTGGGATTACAGATGTGAGCCACTGTGCCTGGCCTCTCTTTTAGTTCTCCTATAATTTGAGTACGTAACCAAATTAAGTTAAATACAAATTCCTTTATTTTTTTTGAGATGGAATCTTGCTCTGTCGCCAGGCAGGAGTGCAGTGGCATGATCTTGGCTTACTGCAACCTCTACCTCCAGGGTTCAAGCGATTCTTGTGCCTCAGCCTCCTGAGTAGCTGGGATTACAGGCACACGCCACCACACCAACCTAATTTTTGTATTTTTAGTAGAGATGGGGGTGCCACCATGTTAGCCAAGATGGTCTCGATCTCCTGACCTCATGATCCGCCCACCTCAGCCTCCCAAAGTGCTGGAACTAGAGGCATGAGCTACCTTGCCCGGCCCAAATTCCTTCTGCTATAAAATTATTTAGAGTTATAATATTAAAGTATCAGGTTTTTCATTCAATAAATAGTTACTGATCAAGAGATGATTCTGGATAGAAAAACAAGGACAATGGCAACTTGAAGTCAAAAAGTGATATAGGGCTGGGTCCTGTGTCTCATGCCTGTAACCCCACCACTTTGAGGCTGAGGTGGGAGGATTGCATGAAGTCAGGAGTTCAAGACCTACCTGGGCAACATGGTGAGACATTATCTCTACAAAAAACAGAAAAAGTTAGCTGGGCATGGTGTCATGCACCTGTAGTCCCAGCTACTTGGGAGGCTGAAGTTAGAGGGTCACTAAAGCCCGGGAAATGGAGGTTACAGTGAGTCATGTCATTGCACTCCAGCCTGGGTGACAGAGGAAGGCCCTATCTCCAAAAAAAAGGGACACAGAGTTGGTCTCTATTCTCAACATTCTGAAATGTGGAGAAGTTTAAGAATATTTTAGCGAATCTATCCTTTTTTTTTTTGAGGCAGAGTCTCGCTCTGTCGCCCAGACTGGAGTGCAGTGGCCGGATCTCAGCTCACTGCAAGCTCCGCCTCCCGGGTTTACACCATTCTCCTGCCTCAGCCTCCTGAGTAGCTGGGACTACAGGCGCCTGCCACCTCGCCCGGCTAGTTTTTTGTATTTTTTTTAGTAGAGACGGGGTTTCACCGTGTTAGCCAGGATGGTCTCGATCTCCTGACCTTGTGATCCACCTGTCTTGGCCTCCCAAAGTGCTGGGATTACAGGCTTGAGCCACCACGCCCAGCCGAGGTCAGGAGTTTGAGACTAGCCTTGCCAACATGGTGAAACCCCGTCTCCACTTAAAAGAAAAAAATATATATATATACACACACACACACACATATACACACACACGCATATACATATATACACACATACATATATATATATACACACACACACACACACAAAAATTAGCTAGGCATCTTGGTGTGTACCTGTAATCCCAGCTACTCCGGAGGCTGAGACAGGAGAATCGCTTGAACCCAGGAGGTGGAGGTTGCAGTGAGCAAAGATTGCGCCACTGCACCCCAGCCTGGGTGACAGAGTGAGAGTCCATCTCAAAAAAAAAAAAAAAAAAAAAGGCAGTGGAAGATTTTAGAGTAAAAATAATCACAACCTCCCCCTTATGGATTATAACAACCTGCATCATGACAGCTAACTGTTTTCCAGAGAAAATAGCTAACGTGACCTGCACTGTGTTTTGTCTTTTTTTTTTCTTTTATGAAACAGAGTCTTGGTCTGTCGCCCAGGCTGGAGTGCAGTGGTGTGATCTCGGTTCACTGCAACCTTTGCCTCCCGGGTTCAAGCAATTCTGCCTCAGCCTCCCGTGTAGCTGGGATTACAGGTGTCCGCCACCATGCCCGGCTAATTTTTGTATTTTTAGTCGAGACTGGGTTTCACCATGTTGGCCAGGCTGGTCTCAAACACCTGATGTCAGGTGATCCACCTGCCTCAGCCTCCCAAAGTGCTGGGATTACAGGCCTGAGCCACCATGGCCAGCCGTGTTTTGTCTTTTTACTTCTGTGTATATTTAACAATTCTGGGCCAGGCACAGTGGTTGACGCCTGTAATCCCAGCATTTTGGGAGGTCAGGCAGGTGAATCACCTGAGGTCAGGAGTTCAAGACCAGCGTGGCCAACATGGTGAAACCCCGTCTCTACTAAAAATACAAAAAAATTAGCCAGGCTGGTGACGGGTGCCTGTAATCCCAGCTACTTAGGAGGCTGAGGCAGGAGAATCACATGAACCCAGGAGGCGGAGGTTGCAGTGAGCTGAGATGCGGCCATTGCACTTCAGCCTGGGCAACGAGAGTAAAACTCTGTCTCAAAAAGAAAAAAAAAAATTCTGAAGTATTTTTGGTAGAGACTAGTTACTTACAAATGGTCTCAGTGTCATTAAGGACTGGATACAACTTTATTTTGAGACAGGGTCTCGCTCTATCACCCAGGCTGGAATGCAATGGCATAATCACTGCAACCTCCACCTCCTGGGCTCAAGCAATCCTCCCGCCTCAGCCCCCACCCCAAGTAGCTGGGTCTACAGGTATGCCCCACCAGACCTGGCTACTCTTTTGTATTTTTTTGTAGAGATAAGGTTTCACTATATTGCCCACACTGGTTTCGAACTCCTGGGCTCAAGCAATCCGCTCGCCTTGACCTCCCAAAGTGTTGGGATTACGGGCATGAGCCAGCTCGCCTGGCCGACAACTCCATTTCTTGAGCAAAAGAACAGAACCAATGGGCAAGAAGAACATATTCAGTACAAAATCTACCAAAGCATCTCTGACAGGCACAGCACCTGAACAAATGGAAATGACTGTTCATCTGTTTTCTTCTAGACAGGAGGTTACCTAATATATACCCACTATCCTTTGAAACCACCAACATTTTCTGAGCACCTTCCACATCCCAGACACGGCACTAAGGTAGGAATTAGAAACGCGAGCAATCACACAATAAGAATGAAATTCCTCTGAAGTAATTATATTACCATGATTAACAGAAATTATTTAGAAACAACACATTCCCCTAGACCTCATCAACGACTACAGGGCTTTGAGCAGAGGAGTGACATGATCTGATTTTTTTTTTTGAGACGGAGTCTCGCTCTGTCACCCAGGCTGGAGTGCAGTGGCGCAATCTTGGCTCACTGCAAACTCCGCCTCTCGGGTTCACGCCATTCTCCTGCCTTAGCCTCCCGAAGCAGCTGGGACTACAGGCGCCTACCATCATGCCCGGCTAATTTTTTGTAGTTTTAGTAGAGACGGGGTTTCACCGTGTTAGCCAGGATTGTCTCGATCTCCTGACCTCATGATCCGCCCACCTCGGTCTCCCAAAGTGCTGTGATTACAGGTGTGAACCACCGCACCTGGCCCTGATCTGACATATTTTTTAGACAGTGTCTCACTCTGTCACCCAGGCTGGAGTGCAGTGGCGCTATCGCGGCTCACTGCAACCTCTACCTCCCGGATTCAAGCAATTCTCCCCTCTCAGCCTCCTGAGTAGCTGGAATCACAGGCACGTGCCACCATACCCAGCTAATTTTTGTATTTTTAGTACAGACAGGGTTTCGCCATGTTGGCCAGGATGGTCTCAAACTCCAAACCCCAAGTGATCTGCCCACCTCGGCCTCCCAAAGTACTGGGAATCCAGGCGTGAGCCACTGCACCTGGCGAAAATGTTCTAAGCAAAGGTAATAGTGCAAGAGTCCCAAGGCAGATGCGTGCCTGTCATGCTGCAGGAAGAGATGAAGCCCAGCATGGCTGGAACAGAATAACTAAGGGAGAAGGAATAGCAGACACAGAGAGGTAAGAGGAAGACACTGCAGGGCTTTGAGCAGAGGAGTGACATGATCTGACATATTTTTTAAGGATCTCTCTGGCAGTTGAAGTTGAAAACAGAACGTAGGGAGAGGCAAGGGTGCAAGTGAAGACACAAGATGGGAGGCTACTGCAATAATCCAGGTGACAGGTGATGCTGACCCTGCCCTGATGGTGGCAGCAACGTGGTAAGATGTCATTCGATTCTGGGTGTGTCTGGAACATACAGCCAATGTGATTTGCAATGGATGGGATGTGGGCAGTGAAAGAAAGAAGAGTCAAGGATGACTCTAGAAGTTTTTGGCCTGGCCGGGCGCGGTGGCTCAAGCCTGTAATCCCAGCACTTTGGGAGGCCGAGACGGGCGGATCACGAGGTCAGGAGATCGAGACCATCCTGGCTAACACGGTGAAACCCCGTCTCTACTAAAAAATACAAAAAAAATTAGCCGGGCGAGGTGGCGGGCACCTGTAGTCCCAGCTACTCGGGAGGCTGAGGCAGGAGAATGGCGTGAACCCGGGAGGCGGAGCTTGCAGTGAGCTGAGATCCGGCCACTGCACTCCAGCCTGGGCGGCAGAGCCAGACTCTGTCTCAAAAAAAAAAAAAGAAGTCTTTGGCCTAAGCAGCTAAAAGAACAGCACTACTTTTAACTGAGAAGAGAATCATAGCGAAGCATGATGGCGTGTGCCTGTAATCCTAGCTACTTGGGACCTTGAGAGCTTGTTTGGAGGTTCTAGCAGGGGAACGCAACTACTTACATACCCTTAACTGAAGACCAGTCCTCCTCTATTGCCGATGGTCGTTCTCTTCGACTGAGTGTGCAGCTTCCAGAGGGACATACATGGAGCAGTGAGGGAGGAAGGAAGGAGACACCGGCCTAGCCAGCCAGATCAGCCGGATTAACCCTGGTGATCAATGGGGTGAGAGACGTCACAGCCAGATTGCCCTCACATCCTGCTTGGGAGGCTGAGGTGGGAGGATCACCTGATCACGCCATTGCACTCCGGCCTGGGCGACACAGCAAGACCCTGTCTCCAAAAAAAGAGAAGAGAAAGATGTCCATGGAGTAGGCTTGAGGGGACTATCAGGAGTTCAGTTTACAGAGAAGTGAAGTTTGAGACATCTATTAGATATCCAAGTGGTAACACTAAGTAGGCAAATGGAGAACAAAGCCAAGTTCAGGGGAGAGGTGCAGACACACAACAGCCTAGAGATGTGGATATATCTGCATATAGATGGTGTATTTGTCTGCTTAGGCTGTCATACTAAAATACCACAGACTGGGTGACTTCAACAACAGAAATTGACTTTTTCACTGTTCTGGAGGCTAGAAGCCCAAGATCAAGGTTTTGGCCAATTTGGTCTGTGGTGACAGCTCTGTTCCTGTCTTGTACATGGCTGCCTTCTTGCTATGTCCTCACATAATCTTTCTTCAGTATGTAAGGATAAGGGGCAAACTCTCCACTCACTCTTCTGATAAGGACACTAGTCCTATCGGATCAGGGCCCCACACTTATGACCTCATTTAACCTTAATTACTTCCTTACTCCAAATACAACCACACCTAGAGTGACGTCTTTGATTCTAAAAGTTCATGTTCTTACCCATTATGCAAGACTTACAATGGTATGAGCTATTTAAGGCAGACATTTAAAAGAGGCCCAAGTGTTAAGGGAGTCTTTGGCTCCTGGTACTTCTTTTTGGCCACTCAAGTTTCATCTACCCCGGCATTTTCCCTACCTAGTTGGAGCAACTTGCGTGCTCTGGGCTTCCATCCCAAGTCCAGGCTGAAGTGTCCTCAACTCCTCCAGCTGCCAGGGAGCATTTATCTGGTTTCCCAGTGACTCCCAGTCTGGACATTACTTTCCCCCATGCTGTCTCCCATGGTTTCCTGCCTAACATATTATTTCTCTTTCTCCAGTTTCTTCTCTGCCTTCTGTCTGAAGGCTTATATTCTATTTTTGTTTCAGAATGAATTTCTCTTTTTTTTTTTTTTTGAGACGGAGTCTCGCTCTGTCGCCCAGGCTGGAGTGCAGTGGCTGGATCTCAGCTCACTGCAAGCTCCGCCTCCCGGGTTCACGCCATTCTCCTGCCTCAGCCTCCGAGTAGCTGGGACTACAGGCGCCCGCCACCTCGCCCGGCTAGTTTTTTGTATTTTTTAGTAGAGACGGGGTTTCACAGTGTTAGCCAGGATGGTCTCGATCTCCTGACCTCGTGATCCGCCCGTCTCGGCCTCCCAAAGTGCTGGGATTACAGGCTTGAGCCACCGCGCCCGGCGAATTTCTCTTATGCATCAGAAATATGTTTTCATTATCCATTAACTCTAAACAAGAACCTAAAGGTACATTAAAAAACCCTTAGCATTGCCGGGCGCGGTGGCTCATGCCTGTAATCCCAGCTCTCAGGGAGGCAGAGGCGGGAGGATAGCTTGAGCCCAGGAGTTCGAGACCTGCCTGGGTAATACAGCGAGAGCCCGTTCTCCACAAAAAGGAAAAAAAAAAAAAAAAAAAAAACCCTTAGCATAGAACTGCTGAATGACTAAGTCACAGAGAAGAACAGGCAAATACCTCCATTGCTAAAACTACACAAATGCCAGAACAGAATATTGGATTATCATTAGGGGAAGGCTGGGTAGGGTGGCTCATGCCTGTAATTCCAGCACTTTGGGGGGCCAAGGTGGGAGGATTACTGGAGCCCAGGAGTTTGAAACCAGCCCGGGCAACATGACAAAACCTCATCTCTACAAAAAATACAAAATCTAGCCGGATGTGGTGGCATGCACCTGAAGTCCCAGCTACTAGGGAGGCTTAGGTGCAAGGATCACTTGAGCCTGAGAGATTAGACTGCAGTGAGCCGTGATCATGTTACTGTACTCCAGTCTAGGTGACAGGACAAGACTGTATCAAAAACAAAAACAAAAATAACCAGGGAAAGTACACTGTGAACAAGTGTTTATTCAGCAAATTTTTCAAATGATTTTTGTTTGTTTGTTTTGAGACGTAGTCTCGCCCTGTCGCCCAGGCTGAAGTGCAATGGCATGATCTCGGCTCACTGCAACCTCCACCTGCCGGGTTCAAGCAATTCTTCTGCCTCAGCCTCCCGAGTAGCTGGGACTACAGGTACACGCCACCATGCACGGCTAATTTTTTCTATTTTTAGTAGAGACAGGGTTTCACTATGCTGGCCAGGCTGGTGTCAAACTCCTGACCTCATGATCTGCCCACCTCGGCTTCCCAAAGTCCTGGGATTACAGGTGTGAGCCACCACACCCAGCTCAAATAATTTTTTTAAAGTATATTTTCCAGTTTTGTTTTGTACAGCACTGAGTCTGTCACTGTGAATTCCATTTTACCAAAAACACTGACACTTCCACACATATTTATGAATCAAAATTGAAAGATAATTGCATTAATAGGTACTTTTATTTTTTTCTTTTGTTTTTTTTTTTTGTTTTTTGTTTTTTGAGATGGAGTCTCGCTCTGTCGCCCAGGCTGGAGTGCAGTGGTGCAATCTCCACTCACTGCAAGCTCCGCTGCCTCCTGGGTTAACGCCATTCTCCTGCCTCAGCCTCCCTAGAAGCTGGGACTACAGGCGCCTGCCACCACGCCCAGCCAATTTTTTTGTATTTTCAGTAGAGACAGGGTCTCACCGTGTTCACCAGGATGGTCTCGATCTCCTGACCTCGTGATCCACCCACCTTGGACTCCCAAAGTGCTGGGATTACAGGTGTGAGCCACCGCGCCTGGCCTTGTTTTGTTTTTTTTAAGACGGAGTTGCTCTGTCACCCAGGTTGCAGTGCAGTGTCGCAATCTTGCCTCACTGCAACCTTCACCTCCTGAGTTCAAGCGATTCTCATGCCTCAGCCTCCTGAGTAGCTGGGATTACAGGCATGCACCACCATGCCTGGTTAATTTTTGTATTTTTAATATAGATGGGGTTTCACCATGTTGGCCGGGCTGGTCTTGAATTCCTGACCTTAAGTGATCTGCCTGCCTCAGCCTCCCAAAGTGCTGGGATTATAGGCATGAGCCACCGTGCATGGCCAACTTTTACAAAGAAAATTCTTTGAATCTGAAGTGTCTTGCAAGGTAGAGGCTATTGCAACCATTCCAACTAGTGTGTCAACAGTCTTCTCTAAGGTGGGCTAGAAATATGGTTTCATATTCAAATTACAAGTCTGCAAAACAATTGATGGTAATAAAGAGATTCCACAATCAGACAGAACTAAGAGAAACAATTAGTTCTGGTAAAGCTCTGTGGCAATCAAAGTTAGAAGTTTATCCTGGGTAGCTGAAATATAACTAACTTCAAAGACCAGGCCTGGCGGTGGCTTGTGCCAATCACCACAACAGTTTGAAGGGCCAAGGCCGGAGGATCGCTTGAGCCCAGGAGTTCAAGGCTGCAGTGAGCTATGATCACACCACTGCACTTCAGCCTGGGCAACACAGCTCTTGTTTTTTAACAAGACATTGTTATTAAAAAAAAAAAAAAAAAGAAAAAAAAAGGGCAGGCGTGGTGGCTCAAGCCTGTAATCCCAGCACTTTGGGAGGCCGAGACGGGCGGATCACGAGGTCAGGAGATTGGGACCATCCTGGCTAACACGGTGAAACCCCGTCTCTACTAAAAAACATAAAAAACTAGCCGGGCGAGGTGGCGGGCGCCAGTAGTCCCAGCTACTCGGGAGGCTGAGGCAGGAGAATGGCGAAAACCTGGGAGGCTGAGCTTGCAGTGAGCTGAGATCCGGCCACTGCACTCCAGCCTGGGCGACAGAGCCAGACTCCATCTCAAAAAAAAAATACTGCCCCTATCAAACAATTCTACCATGAACACTGACGTTGTTCTGTGGACTACTTCAGGAAGATGGACTGAGAACATCATTAAATGGTTCCAACTAGTTTCTGGGTAACTTTATTTTTGATTTTTTTGTTATGGGGGTCTCACTATGTTGCCCAGGCTGGGCTCAAATGATCCTCTCACCTCGGCCTCTCAAAATGCTGGGTTTACAGGTGTGAGCCACTGCGACAGCCAAGGGTAACCTTTTTATTTATGTTTTTTTTGAGACGGAGTCTCACACTGTCACCCCTGCTGGAGTGCAACAGCGCGATCTCGGCTCACTGCAACCTCCGCCTCCAGGGTTGAAGCCATTCTCCTGCCTCAGCCTCCGCAGTAGCTGGGATTACAGGCTCCCGCTACCGCGTATGGCTGATTTTTTGTATTTTCAGTAGAGACGGGGTTTCACTGTGTTGGCCAGACTGGCCTCGAAGTCCTGACCTCGTGATCCGCCTGCTTCGGCCTCCCAAAGTGCTGGGATTACAGGCGTGAGACACCGCGCCTGGCCAAGGGTAACTTTTTAAGAGCTGCCCAACAGTTCATTACCTCCTTCTCAAGGAGCATGAGTGTCAAACCACCTCCAGCAAAGCAGCTGTAGTCTTTTACAGATTTGGAAAGAAGGATTTAGGAAGAAAGGGAAGTCATTCGGAATGATTTCTTCCTCTGATGCCCAGCCGTCCCCCGTTAAGCCTAAAGGTGCTAGACCTCAAGACTCTTCTAGAAAGAGATTTTTCCTCTCCAAGGTGAATACATCTGTTCCGAAGGTCAGAAGCTATTTTACCGAAGTTTTCCGTTCCACCGAAAAAATTAAGGGTCAATTAATGCTTCTTGCCCCAAACCTGAATATGAGCTTGCCTCGGATCATATTCGACCCTAAAGACTCCACCATCTTGGACTTATCTATATCTAGGACAAAAAGGGACCAGCTTCTCAGGGCCTCCTTGCGGGGAGCTTACCGCGCCCTCACTGTCCGCCGGCCCGAGTGCTACCGTAGATCACGCGCGGCCCGGACGCCAGCAAGTGGAACATCTCGGTCGCACTCTCATTGGTTCCAGGGGGCCGGAAGTGCGTGCGTCCGGCGGAAGTGCTCCTCCGGCGCGGTCCTCCAGGCCAGGGCCTTCAGGTAGGCGGGGCCCCTGGGCCCTAACCTCTGGGACTGGCGGCCGGGCAGGCGGCACAGGGGGGATCCCGGGGGTCTAAGGAGGTTGTCCCAGTTTTTGTCAGGGAGGGCCGGAAGGATTTTTGGGGACCGTGGGTTTACGGCTACCTCTGGTGGCAACCGGGGCCTGGTGGAGCCCGGCCGCCGCGGGACCTACGTGTCGGACTTCAAGTTCCCGCGTGGGGTGGGATTTGCTGCGGTGGCCGGAGCTGCTTCTTCACCCAGTCCGGTTGGTTCTGGGCCAAACGCTCCTCACTTTCAGCCAGGAAGAGGCGTGCTCTCCGTCCTTACCTTTTCCATGCCTGTGGGTTTGACGCCTTCCCTCAAGGCGTATCCGGATGCGGGTTTTTCCTCAAAGATCCTCTCGGCCTCGCTAGGAAAAACCTCAGAAAGACTGCGGTACACGCAGTCGAGGGAGAAACTGCCCCCGCCCCTGATGTCTCAGGCTGCTCAAGTGGACGTTATCTGGACTGCCTTAGGGCAAGTTTATATATAGCAAATACAATTACTTGTTAATGGTTTCCTTTTTTCCAGCCATCTCCACCCCCAGGTGGTTTGAACTTTGACCCTTTTGTAGTCCTGATGAATAATTTCACTTTCCTCAAGTTTATGAGACTCGGAACGTCAAGAACTGGAGGTTTGTGCAATTTGAGACCGGTCAGCACTGTGCAGAGACCAGAGTACTAAGAGACAGGTGAGCATGAATGAGTACCCTCCACTCCAGATGACAGTGTCTGAGAGCGGTTTCTGTAGTTTCGTAAAAGTGCACCACCTTTAGTGACTACTAGGTGGCGCCAACCAGTTAATCTTTCGGGGATAAATCTCAAAGTAGCACCAGATAAGGCTTTTAAAATGCACCCATTTTTACTGAAATGTATTCAGAATAGCTTTAGCTCCTTAAAATATGTTGAGCCTTTATATACGTGACCAAACTATCGACGTTCTATTCTGTATTAGGTACTGAGAAATCTAAGAGAGGAATCAGACTCATATTCTGTTCTCCAGAGTTTAGTCTGTACAAAAATGAGCTCAGCGTGGTCGGGGGCACCTATAATCCCAGCTACTTGGGAGGCTGAGGCAGGAGAATCGCTTGAACGCGGGAGGCAGAGGTTGCAGTGAGCCAAGATCACGTCACTGCACTCTAGCCTGGGTGACAGCGTGAAATGACGCCTCAAAAAAAAATTTAGAAAAAAAAAGATTTTTTTTTTTTGAGACGCAGTCTTGCTCTGTCGCTCAGTGGAGTGCAGTGGCACCATTTCTGCTCACTGCAAGCTCCACCTCCCAGGTTCACACCATTCTCCTGCCTCAGCCTCCCAAGTAGCTGGGACCACAGGCGCCCGCCACCATAGCCGGCTGATTTTTTGTATTTTTAAGAGAGACAGGGTTTCACTGTGTTAGCCAGAATGGTCTCAATCTCCTGACCTTGTGATCCGCCTGCCTCAGTCTCCCAAAGTGCTAGGATTACAGGCGTGAGCCACTGCGCTCGGCCCAAAAAAAAGATTTGAATGCTAAAGAAGAAGCAATCAGTTCTCATTATTCATCCATCAGTTATTTATTCAGCACTTTTTGTCTGCCCAAGACTGTGCTGGATGCTGGTGTATAAAGAAAAGGTAGGCCGGGCGCGGTGGCTCAAGCCTGTAATCCCAGCACTTTGGGAGGCCGAGACGGGCGGATCACGAGGTCAAGAGATCGAGACCATCCTGGCTAACACAGTGAAACCCCGTCTCTACTAAAAATACAAAAACTAGCTGGGCGAGGTGGCGGGCGCCTGTAGTCCCAGCTACTCAGGAGGCTGAGGCAGGAGAATGGCGTAAACCCGGGAGGCGGAGCTTGCAGTGAGCTGAGATCCGGCCACTGCACTCCAGTCTGGGCGACAGAGCGAGACTCTGCCTCAAAAAAAAAAAAAAAAAAAAGAAAAAAAAAAAGAAAAGGTAAAGGCCGGTCGTGAGTTTGAGACCAGCCTGGCCAACATGGGGGAAACCTTCTCTCTACTAAAAGTACAAAAATTAGCTGAGCGTGGTGGCGGGCACCTGCGTTCCCAGCTACTCAGGAGACCGAGGCAGGAGAATTGCTTGAACCCAGGAGGCAGAGGCTGCAGTGAGCCGAGATCGCACCACTGCAATCCAGCCTGGGTGACAGAGTTAGATGCCATCTCAAAAAAAAAAAAAAAGAAAAAAGAAAAGGTAAAATCCCTACTCAAATAATTCACAACCTAGTGATTGGGAGGAAATCAAGGAAGGCCTTGTAGAGAAGGTGACACTTGAACTAGACTGAAGAATGAATGAACTGGGCTTCATAGGTAGAAAAAAAAAATGCAGGCTCAAAAGAGTGCATGACATTTTTGAAACAGCAAGTCATCCAGTATGGTTAGACTATAGGAAACTAACTCTGAAAAGACATTGTCAGTTACATCTTGGGTCTGCCTCAACTTTTAGTGGAAAATTCTACAGACTTAAGAGAAAAATTAAAATGAATAATTTCCAGGAAAAATGCACTAAACCATTATACATGAAATGTAGCTATAATAAATTACACTTCTGGGTATAATGTTTGTTTATATTTGCATATCATTGATGATCATAGATGACTTATGCCAATTTTAATGGATTAGGTAGTAATTTTTTTGTCATTTTATTTTATTTTGAATATACTGTAAGAATCCTCTCCATTGAAGTACACATGTCAAATCATCTGGTAATGATTTCATTATGTGTAGGAAAACAAAACATGCTTTAATGCCAGGTGCGGTGGCTCCTGCCTGTGATCCCAGCACTTTGGGAGGCCGAGGCTGGCTGATCATGAGGTCAGGAGATAGAGACCATCCTGGCTAACATGGTGAAACCCTGTCTCTACTAAAGATACAAAAATTAGCCAGGCGTGGTGGTGGGTGCCTGTAGTCCCAGCTACTCGGGAGGCTGAGGCAGGAGAATGGTGTGAACCCAGGAGGTGGAGCTTGCAGTGAGCCGAGATGGCGCCACTGGACTCCAGCCTGGGCAACACAGAGCGAGACTCCATCCCCAGAAAAAAAAAAAAAAACACATGCTTTAATAAGTTGCCTGGAAAGTTCTGTGGGGTTTTTTTTGTTTTTTGCTTTCTGTTTTTTTGAGATGGAGTCTTGCTCTGTCACCTAGGCTGGAGTGCAGTGTCACAGTCTCAGCTCACTGCAACCTCTGCTTCCCAGGCTCAGATGATTCTCCCACCTCAGCCTGCCGAGTAGCTGGGACTACAAGCACACACCAGCATGCCCAGCTAATTTTTTAATTTATTGTAGAGATGGGGTTTTACCGCATTGGCCAGGCTGATCAGAAACTCCTGGCCTCAAGTGATCTGCCTGCCTCAGCCTCCCAAAGTGCTGGAATTACAGGTGTGGGACACCATGGCTGGCCCCAGTCAATAGGATATTTAATGAAACTTGACAAACTGATTCTTAAATTCATCTAGAAGACAAAATGCACACGAATAGCCAAGAATTTTGGGGAGGAGAAAACAATAAAGGCAAGTCATTATCAGTTATCAAGATACACCAGTGATAAAGCCATAATAATGTAAATAGCAAGAAGTGTTGCCTTAGGTCTGGACACAGTGGCTCATGTCTGTAATCCCAGCACTTTGAGAGGTCAAGGCAGGCAGATTACATGAGGCCAGGAGTTTGAGACCAGCGCGGCCAACATGGTGAAACCCTGTCTCTACTAAAACTACCAAAAAAAAAGAAAGGCAGGTGTGGTGGTGTGGTGGCACACCTGTAATCCTAGCTACTCAGGAGGCTGAGGCAGGAGAATCACTTGAGCCCAGGATGCAGAGGTTACAGTTAGCTGAGATCGCACCACTGCACTCCAGCCTAGGCGAGAGAGTGATACTCTATCCAAAAAAAAAAAAAAAAGCCAGGTGGAGTGCCTCATGCCTGTAATCCCAGCACTTTGGGAGGCTGAGACGACTGGATCACTTGAGGTCAGGAGTTCGAGACTGACCTGGCCAATATGGCAAAACCACATTTCTACTAGAAATACAAAAATTAGCCGGACGTGGTGGCACGCACCTGTAGTCCCAGCTACTCGAGAGGCTGAGGCAGGAGAATTGCTTAAACCCAGGATGTGGAGGTTGCAGTGAGTGGAAATCGCATCACCACACTCCAGCCTGGGCAATAGAGTGAGACTCAGTCTAAAAAAATATTTCTTTTTTTTAGGCAAATCCAATTGCCCTAACACCCTTTACTAGTCAGTCTTTTATTTATTAATCAATATACCACCTTTATTGTAGACCAAATTGCCCTGGATCAATAAATAAAAGACTGATTAGTAAAGGGTGTTTTTGAAAGGAAAGTTAGACCCCTACTTCAAAGCGTAACAAAAAATTGCAGGTGGCTTTTTTCTGCAGCTAGAAAAAGTCTTGAACATAAAGATGTAGAAATCATGAGATGGTTAGGGCCTACCTTCATGGGACACAAAACAAAGAAGTTTTAAAGGAGAAGATAGATTTGTCTATTAAAAAATAATTTGCCATGACAAAAAAATAAATAAAATTTAGTCAGGAGATGAAATAATACTTGCAATTACAAAGGCGTCATTGCTTGATCTTAGGAGGTCAAAGCTGCAGTGAGCCGTGATCACGCCACTGCACTCCAGCCTGGGTGACAGAGCAAGACCCTGTCTCAAAAAAGCCACAGGCTTCGTATCCATGTTATAAATCAGTAAGAGAAAGATAACCCAGCAGAAAGATGGTCACATTTCCAAAGAAGAAATTCATATTAAAAGATGTTCATCAGCTGGGCTTGGGGACCTACACCTCTAATCCCAGCATTTTGGGAGGCTGAGGTGGGCGCATCCCTTGAGTCCAGTTCAAGACCAGCTTGGGCAACATAGGGAGACCCCATCTCCACAAAAAAAATAAATTAGCCAAGTGTGGTGGTGTGTACCCGTGGTTCCATCTACTCAGGAGGCAGAGGTGGGAAGATGGCTTGAGCTCGAGAGGTTGAGGCTATAGTGAGCTGTGATTGTGCCACTGTGTTCGAGCCTGGGCGACAGAGTGAGACCTTATCTCAAAAAAACTAAAAATAAAAAAAGGGCCGGGCGCGGTGGCTCAAGCCTGTAATCCCAGCACTGTGGGAGGCCGAGACAGGCGGATCAAAAGGTCAGGAGATCGAGACCATCCTGGCTAACACGGTGAAACCCCGTCTCTACTAAAAATACAAAAAATTAGCCGGGCGAGGTGGCGGGCGCCTGTAGTCCCAGCTACTCGGGAGGCTGAGGCAGGAGAATGGCGTGAACCCGGGAGGTGGAGCTTGCAGTGAGCTGAGATCCGGCCACTGCACTCCAGTCCGGGCGACAGAGCGAGACTCCGCCTCAAAAAAAAAAAAAAACTAAAAATAAAAAAAGGGCCGGGCGCGGTGGCTCAAGCCTGTAATCCCAGCACTGTGGGAGGCCGAGACGGGTGGATCACAAGGTCAGGAGATCGAGACCATCCTGGCTAACATGGTGAAACCCCATCTCTACTAAAAAAATAAAAAAACTAGCTGGGCGAGGTGGCAGGCGCCTGTAGTCCCAGCTACTCGGGAGGCTGAGGCAGGAGAATGGCGTGAACCCGGGAGGCGGAGCTTGCAGTGAGCTGAGATCCGGCCACTGCACTCCAGCCTGGGCGACAGAGCGAGACTCCGTCTCAAAAAAATAAAATAAAATAAAATAAAATAAAATAAAAAAAGGATGTTCATGCTCACAAGTAATTAGGTAAATATACATAAGACCAGTAAGATAATATCAGGAGTGTTTTGGGCTATGGTGATTCATTTTATAAAGCAAAGCCACATTTAATCTACTTCTTTATATATCTGTATTTCCATTTATCAAATTTGTTTAGAGTAAGATAGACCAGTAATGAAGACTTCGAATTAATATGTCAAATCACATAAAGAAGATTTTCAGGCATTTTTGTGGGGTGTTATTACTATATGAGTTTAAACTTTTATATCTAAAGTAAGATTTTCTTTGTATAACTATCTTTCATACACCTGTAGCTAAGAAAGAGTATAACCTTTCTTTTTTTTTTTTTTTTTTTGAGTCAGGGTCTCGCGCTGTCAACCAGGCCAGAGTACAGTGGTAAGATCATGGCTTACTGCAACCTCAAATTCCTGGGCTCAAGCAATCCTCCCACCTAAGACCTAAGCCTCCTGAGGAGCTGGGACTAAAGGCATCCGCCACCATGCCTAGCTAAGATTTTCTATTCTTTGTAGAGATGAAGTCTCACTATATTGGCCAGGCTGGTCGCGAACTCCTGAGCTCAAGCAGTCCTCTTACTCCTACCTCAGGCTCCCAAAGTGCTGAGGTTACAGACATGCATGAGCCACTACACCCAGCTGCCCTTTTTTTTTTTCTGAGATGTAGTCTCATTCTGTCGCCCAGGCTGGAGTGTAGTGGCATGATCTCTGCTCACTGCAATTTCTGCTTCCCAGGTTCAAACGATTCTCCTGCCTCAGCCTCCCGAGCAGCTGGGACTACAGGCATGTGCCACCATGCCCAGCTAATTTTTTTTTTTCTTTAGAGATGGGGTTTCACCATGTTGGTCAGGCTGGTCTTGAAGTCCTGATCTCAGGTGATCCACCTGCCTCGGCCTCCAAAAGTGCAGGGATTATAGGCGTTAGCCACTGCATCCAGCCTTTTTTGTTTTTTTAGTAGATACGGGTTTTCACCGTGTTAGCCAGGATGGTCTCGATCTCCTGACCTCATGATCCACCCACCTCGGCCTCCCAAAGTGCTGGAATTACAGGCCTGAGCCACCAGCGCCCAGCTGCAGCTGCCTATTTTTAATTGCACTGGCGACTGGGTGTGGTGGCTTATGCCTATAGGAGGGTCACTTCAGGCCTGGAGTTTGAGACCAGCCTAGACAAAATAGCCAGACTCTGTCTCTACAAAAAATAAAACGTAAAAAGCTTGCACTGGTATGTTAATTTCATATGGTATGTGGGTTTATTGTTTCACATAGAGATTAAAATGGCTTCCAGAGGAAAGACAGAGACAAGCAAATTAAAGCAGAATTTAGAAGAACAGTTGGATAGACTCATGCAGCAATTACAAGATCTGGAGGAATGCAGGTAAGAGTTTAATTGTATGTTGCTACGCTGGAAACTGGCTTTTTTTCTGCAGCTAGCTCCATGGATGCAGGCCCATGTGTGATTCTGCATTTCCCCTGTAGTGTTCTTCACACTGTCTGTTAGAGAAGTAAACTCATTATGGCAGGCTTTGGAGTCATAAAGGCTGGGAAATGACAGTCATTCAGTTAACTACTAAGTGCATGTGAACTTGAGCAAAATACTTAACCTCCTTGAAGTAGAAATAACACCTACCGGCCAGGCGCGGTGGCTCACACCTGTAATCCCAGCACTTTGGGAGGCTGAAGCAGGCGGATCATGAGGTCAGGAGATCGAGACCATCCTGACTAACACGGTGAAACCTCGTCTCTACTAAAAATACAAAAAATTAGCTGGGCGTGGTGGCGGGCGCCTGTGGTCCGGGCTACTCGGGAGGCTGAGGCAGGAGAATGGCCTGAACCCGGGAGGCGGAGCTTGCAGTGAGCTGAGATCAGGCCACCGCACTCCAGCCTGGGCGACAGAGCGAGACTCCGTCTCCAAAAAAAAAAAAAGAAATAACACCTACTGGCCGGGCGCGGTGGCTCAAGCCTGTAATCCCAGCACTTTGGGAGGTCGAGACGGGCGGATCACGAGGTCAGGAGATCGAGACCATCCTGGCTAACACGGTGAAACCCCGTCTCTACTAAAAAATACACAAAACTAGCTGGGCGAGTTGGCGGGCGCCTGTAGTCCAAGCTACTAGGGAGGCTGAGGCAGGAGAATGGCGTAAACCCAGGAGGCGGAGCTTGCAGTGAGCTAAGATCTGGCCACTGCACTCCAGCCTGGGCGGCAGAGCGAGACCCCGTCTCAAAAAAAAAAAAAAAACACCTACTTTATCTTTAGTATTTAAATCAGCCCTGCCTGCTGTCAGGCCAAGAAGGTACTACGTGAATTTCTGGCATGTAGTTTCAGCCTTACCGGCACAAAGGACCACAACAGTTCATTGCGGCTTTTTTTTTTTTTTTCTTTTGAAACAAATTATTGCTGTGTTGCCCAGGCTGGAGTGCAGTGGCCAGATCTCAGATCACTGCAACTTCCGCCTCCTAGTTCAAGTGATTTTCCTGCCTCAGCCTTCCGAGTAGCTAGGATTACAGGAATGCGCCGCCACCCCCCACCAGCTAATTTTTGTATTTTTAGTAGAGGTGGGGTTTCACCATGTTGGCCAGGCTGGCCTCGAACTCCTGACCTCAGGTGATCCACCCACCTCAGCCTTCCAAAGTGCTAGGATTATAGGTGTGAGCTAGCACCTGGTCTTATGTGGCTTCTTAAGTTTGCTTCATTTTGGTAAAAGAAAAATGTTTATCAAAGTCACCATATTGCAGGAAAATGCCCATACTGCTGCTATGTGAACACAGTCACCGTTAGCATTTTGATATTTCCCTTCAGCCTTTCTCTAATGTACAAGTACTAAGATTGCATTTTTCACTTGGAACTCTGTATTTTTCCATATCATCATGTTCACCTACTTCAGAGAGGAACTTGATACAGATGAATATGAAGAAACCAAAAAGGAAACTCTGGAGCAACTAAGTGAATTTAATGATTCACTGAAGAAAATTATGTCTGGAAATATGACCTTGGTAGATGAACTAAGTGGAATGCAGCTGGTAAGTATAACATATAGGTGACAGAGGACGGACTTTGTTTTCTGGTTTTTGTTTTTGTTTTTGTTGGAGACGCATTCTTTCTCTGTCACCCAGGCTGGAGTGCAGTGGGGCAGTCTCGGCTCACTGCAACGTCTGCCTCCCAGGTTCAAGTGATTCTCCTCACTCAGCCTCCAGAGTAGCTGGGATTATAGGCACCCGCCTCCACACCCAGCTAATTTTTGTATTTTTACTAGAGACCGGGTTTCATCATGTTGGCCAGGCTGGGTTTTGAACTCCTGACCTCAAGTGATCCTCCCCCTCGGCCTCCCAAAGTGCTAGGATTACAGGCATGATTACAGGCTAGGAACCACCATGCCCTGCTGGTTCTTTTTTTTTTTTTTTTTGAGAGAGGGTCTCTCTGTGTCACCCAGGCTGGAGTGCAGTGACACAATCATGGCTCACTACAGCCTTGTCCTTCAGGTTCAAGTGATCCTCCTGCCTCAGCCTCCAAAGATTATGGGCATGAACTGCCATACCCAGCTTTTTTATAAATATATTTCAAGCTAGGTGTGGTGGTGCCTGCTTATAATCCCAGGTATTCCAGAGGCTGAAGCATGATGCAGGAGGACTGCTTTGAGCCCAGGAGTTCAGGACCAGCCTGGGCAACATAGTGAGACCCCTATCTCTAAATAAAAAATTATAGTAATAATTAAAGTAAGTATATTTCTGATAGAAAATATACCATGTTTTATGTTTTGCATGTTCTAGGTGTAACTTCTTTTTACTTCTTTTTTTTTTTTTTTTTTTTTTTTTGAGGCAGAGTCTTGCTCTGTCGCCCGGACTGGAGTGCAGTGGCCAGATCTCAGCTCACTGCAAGCTCCGCTCCCGGTTTACGCCATTCTCCTGCCTCAGCCTCCCGAGTAGCTGGGACTACAGGCGCCCGTCACCTCGCCCGGCTACTTTTTGTATTTTTAGTAGAGACGGGGTTTCACCGTGTTAGCCAGGAAGGTCTCGATCTCCTGACCTCGTGATCCGCCCGTCTCAGCCTCCCAAAGTGCTGGATTACAGGCTTGAGCCACCGCGCCCGGCCTTTTTTTTTTTTTTAGACAGCGTCACCCAGGCTGGAGTGCAGGGGTGCTATTCACCCCTCAGACTCCCAGGTAGCTGGGACAACAGGCATGCACAACCACACCTGGTTATTTATTTTTCTTTTTCTTTTTTTTTTTTTTTTTTTTTGCAGAGTCTCACTCTTGTTGCCCAGGCTGGAGTGCAATGGTGCAATCTCGGCTCACCACAACCTCTGCCTCCCGGGTTCAAGTGATTCTCCTTCCTCAGCCTCCTGAGTAGCTGGGATTATAGGCATGTGCCACCACGCCTGGCTGATTTTGTATTTTTAGTAGAGGTGGGGTTTCACCATGTTGGCCAGGCTGGCCTCGAACTCCTGACCTCAGGTGATCCACCCACCTCAGCCTTCCAAAGTGCTAGGATTATAGGTGTGAGCTAGCACCTGGTCTTATGTGGCTTCTTAAGTTTGCTTCATTTTGGTAAAAGAAAAATGTTTATCAAAGTCACCATATTGCAGGAAAATGCCCATACTGCTGCTATGTGAACACAGTCACCGTTAGCATTTTGATATTTCCCTTCAGCCTTTCTCTAATGTACAAGTACTAAGATTGCATTTTTCACTTGGAACTCTGTATTTTTCCATATCATCATGTTCACCTACTTCAGAGAGGAACTTGATACAGATGAATATGAAGAAACCAAAAAGGAAACTCTGGAGCAACTAAGTGAATTTAATGATTCACTGAAGAAAATTATGTCTGGAAATATGACCTTGGTAGATGAACTAAGTGGAATGCAGCTGGTAAGTATAACATATAGGTGACAGAGGACGGACTTTGTTTTCTGGTTTTTGTTTTTGTTTTTGTTGGAGACGCATTCTTTCTCTGTCACCCAGGCTGGAGTGCAGTGGGGCAGTCTCGGCTCACTGCAACGTCTGCCTCCCAGGTTCAAGTGATTCTCCTCACTCAGCCTCCAGAGTAGCTGGGATTATAGGCACCCGCCTCCACACCCAGCTAATTTTTGTATTTTTACTAGAGACCGGGTTTCATCATGTTGGCCAGGCTGGGTTTTGAACTCCTGACCTCAAGTGATCCTCCCCCTCGGCCTCCCAAAGTGCTAGGATTACAGGCATGATTACAGGCTAGGAACCACCATGCCCTGCTGGTTCTTTTTTTTTTTTTTTTTGAGAGAGGGTCTCTCTGTGTCACCCAGGCTGGAGTGCAGTGACACAATCATGGCTCACTACAGCCTTGTCCTTCAGGGTTCAAGTGATCCTCCTGCCTCAGCCTCCCAAAGATTATGGGCATGAACTGCCATACCCAGCTTTTTTATAAATATATTTCAAGCTAGGTGTGGTGGTGCCTGCTTATAATCCCAGGTATTCCAGAGGCTGAAGCATGATGCAGGAGGACTGCTTTGAGCCCAGGAGTTCAGGACCAGCCTGGGCAACATAGTGAGACCCCTATCTCTAAATAAAAAATTATAGTAATAATTAAAGTAAGTATATTTCTGATAGAAAATATACCATGTTTTATGTTTTGCATGTTCTAGGTGTAACTTTTCTTTTTTTTTTTTTTTTTTTTTTTTTTTTGAGGCAGAGTCTTGCTCTGTCGCCCGGACTGGAGTGCAGTGGCCAGATCTCAGCTCACTGCAAGCTCCGCTCCCGGGTTTACGCCATTCTCCTGCCTCAGCCTCCGAGTAGCTGGGACTACAGGCGCCCGTCACCTCGCCCGGCTACTTTTTGTATTTTTAGTAGAGACGGGGTTTCACCGTGTTAGCCAGGAAGGTCTCGATCTCCTGACCTCGTGATCCGCCCGTCTCAGCCTCCCAAAGTGCTGGGATTACAGGCTTGAGCCACCGCGCCCGGCCTTTTTTTTTTTTTTAGAGACAGCGTCACCCAGGCTGGAGTGCAGGGGTGCTATTCACCCCTCAGACTCCCAGGTAGCTGGGACAACAGGCATGCACAACCACACCTGGTTATTTATTTTTCTTTTTCTTTTTTTTTTTTTTTTTTGCAGAGTCTCACTCTTGTTGCCCAGGCTGGAGTGCAATGGTGCAATCTCGGCTCACCACAACCTCTGCCTCCCGGGTTCAAGTGATTCTCCTTCCTCAGCCTCCTGAGTAGCTGGGATTATAGGCATGTGCCACCACGCCTGGCTGATTTTGTATTTTTAGTAGAAATGGAGTTTCTCCATGTTGGTCAGGCTGGTCTTGAACTCCCAACCTCAGGTGATCCGCCTGTCTTGGGCTCCCAAAGTGCTGGGATTACAAGTGTGAGCCACTGCACCCAGCCTTTAATTTTTTTTTAGAGATGGGTTCTTGCTACATTTCCAAGGCTGGTCTCAAACTCATGGGCTCAAGCAATCCTCCTGCCTTGGCCTCCCAAGGTGTAACTTCTAGATGAGTGTCTGCTTATGCATAAACAACAACATATCTTTCCAGATCTTGATTTAGTTATGTAATTGCTTCTATGACAGGAACCAGTAAACCTTGATAAAGATTAAAGATCCATCAATTAGTTATTGCAATACCTGATTTGTTGGACTGTTTTGGTTAGTTTTTGCCTTCTTCTGTTTCTAGGCTATTCAGGCAGCTATCAGCCAGGCCTTTAAAACCCCAGAGGTCATCAGATTGTTTGCAAAGAAACAACCAGGTCAGCTTCGGACAAGGTTAGCAGAGGTAAAATTTCTTTAAATTGATTTGGTTGCTGTGTGTTTTTCATTTCCTAAGCCAATTCATTATGATACCCTATGGCTTAAAAATTGGCCAGGTGATTTTAGAGCCGCAACTAACAATTTTCTGACAAAATTAGTACTTTGAGCAATTACAGTTGATAATGAGTGTAGAGCTTTAAACACTATATGGTAGTTTAAATTGCCACTGACCGCTTCTACCTGGACTCCACCTTTAATGTTTTACCATTTACTTCTGGAGCTCTAACTTAAAACCACATTGAGAATTAATTAGCAGCATTGCTTGTATGCATGTGTGGCCTATCTCATCTAAGAATTTCAAGTATCTTTGTAAATCTGATACTTCCAGAAGTCTTTTTATAGGCTTGGATGTAATTAAGAGTTACCAAGTGGCCAGACACGGTGGCTCACGCCTGTAATCCCAGCACTTTGGGAGGCTGAGGTGGGTGGATCACGAGGTGAGGAGATCGAGACCATCCTGGCTAACACAGTGAAACCCCATCTCTACTAAAAATACAAAAAATTAGCCAGGCTGGTGGCGGGTGCCTGTAGTCCCAGCTACTCGGGAGGCTGAGGCAGGAGAATGGTGTGAACCCGGGAGGCGGAGCTTGCAGTGAGTGGAGATTGCGCCACTGCACTCCAGCCTGGGCGACAGAGAGAGACTCCGTCTCAAAAAAAAAAAGTTACCAAGTTATTTGTAACTATGGCCAATTCAGTAGCATAGTGATTCAGTGCATGGATTTTGGTCAGACTGGCTGGATTTGAATCCCTACTTCACTACTGAGGTATGTGACAAGTTTTTTTATGGTTTTTTTTTTTGTTGTTGGTTTTTTTTCTTGAGATGGGGTCTTGTTCTATTGCCCAGGCTAGAGTGCAGTGGCACAATCTCGGTTCAGTACAGCCTCTGCCTCTGGGTTCAAGTGAGTCTCCTGTCTCAACCTCCCAAGTAGCTGGGATTACAGGTGTGCGCCACCATGTCCAGCTAATTTTTGTATTTTTAGTAGAAATGGGGTTTCACATGTTGTCCAGGCTGGTCTTGAACTCCTGACCTCAAGTAATCTGCCCGCCTCAGCCTCCCAAAGTGTTGGAATTATAGATGTGAGCCACTGCGCCTAGCCTTTTGTGTGTGTGTGTGTGTGTGTGTGTGTTTAAGGCATTTTTTTTTTTTTTAAGGCAGGGTCTTACTTTGTCACCCATTCTCAGTGTAGTAGTGCAGTCTTGGCTCACTGCAGCCTCTGTCTCCTGGACTCAAGCGTCTCCCATCACAGCCCCTCACGTAGCTGGGCCCATAGGCACACACCACCACACCCACTAATTTTTGTATTTTTCATAGAGACAGGGTTTCACCATGTTGGCCAGGATGGTCTCGAACTCCTGAGCTCAAGCAATCCACCCACCTCAGCCTTCCAAAGTGGTGGGATTACAGGCATGAGCCATTGCACCCGGCCTGGACAAGTTATTTTATTCATCCCCTTTGTGCCTTGGTTTCTCTGTCTGTAAAAAGGTGATGATAGTTCCTACGTCTTATGGTAGTTATGAGGATTAAATGAAGTAATATGCATAAAAGTATTTTGAATACACCCAATGTATAGTACATGTTATTAGTGTTTCTGGTGGAAGTGGTGATATTTTACTAGATAATTTACTAGAACTGCATTTAACATTTCTATCATATTTGCCTTGGATTATTTCTGTAGTTCTTTATAATATTAATCAGCTAGAGGATTTCTTTTCTTTTTCTTTTTTCTGAGATGGAGTCTTGCTCTGTTGCCAGGCTGGAGTGCAGTGGCACGATCTTGGCTCACTGCAGCCTCCACCTCCTGGGTTCAAGCAATTCTCCTGCCTCAGCCTCCCGAGTAACTGGGACAACAGGTGAGCGCCACTACGCCCAGCTAGTTTTTGTACTTTTAGCAGAGATGAGGTTTCACCATGTTGGCCAGAATGATCTCAATCTCTTTTTTTTTTTTTTTTTTTTTTTTTTTTTTTTTTTTTTTGAGACGGAGTCTCGCTCTGTCGCCCAGGCTGGAGTGCTGTGGCCGGATCTCGGCTCACTGCAAGCTCCGCCTCCTGGGTTCACGCCATTCTCCTGCCTCAGCCTCCCGAGCAGCTGGGACTACAGGCGCCCACCACCTCGCCCGGCTAGTTTTTTGTATTTTTTAGTAGAGACGGGGTTTCACCATGTTAGCCAGGATGGTCTCGATCTCCTGACCTCGTGATCCACCCGACTCGGCCTCCCAAAGTGCTGGTATTACAGGCTTGAGCCACCGCGCCCGGCCGATCTCAATCTCTTGACCTTGTGATCCGTAGACCTCGGCCTCCCAAAGTGCTGGGATTATAGGCGTGAGACACCATGCCTGGCCGAGAATTTTTTTTTTTTTTTAAGAAGTACGTCTGGGGCCGGGTGCGGTGGCTGAAGCCTGTAATCCCAGCACTTTGGGAGGCCGAGATGGGCGGATCACGAGGTCAGGAGATCGAGACCATCCTGGCTAACATGGTGAAACCCCGTCTCCACTAAAAAATACTAAACAAACTAGCCGGGCAAGGTGGCGGGCGCCTGTAGTCCCAGCTACTTGGGAGGCTGAGGCAGGAGAATGGCGTAAACCCGGGAGGCGGAGCTTGCAATGAGCTGAGATCTGGCCACTGCACTCCAGCCTGGGTGACAGAGTGAGACTCCGTCTCAAAAAAAAAAAAAAAAAGTACGTCTGAAAAGCTATATATATATATATATATATATATACACACACACACACATATATATATTTCCTTTTTTTTTTTTTTTTTTTTTGAGGTGGAGTCTTGCTCTGTCACCCAGGCTGGAGTGCAGTGGTGGGATCTTGGCTCACTGCAAGCTCCGCTTCCTGAGTTCACACCATTCTCCTGCTGCCTCAGCCTCCCCAGTACTTGGGACTACAGGTGCCCGCCACCACGCCCAGCTAATTTTTCTGTATTTTTAGTAGAGACGGGGTTTCACTGTGTTAGCCAGGATGGTCTCAGTCTCCTGACCTCGTGATCCGCCTGCCTCAGCCTCCCAAAGTGCTGGGATTACAGGCGTAAGCCACGGCGCCCAGCCTGAAAAGCTATATATTGTATACGGAATGTTTTTCACTTAAGTAACATATGCCTTGCATTCATACATTTTAGATGGATAGAGATCTGATGGTAGGAAAGCTGGAAAGAGACCTGTACACTCAACAGAAAGTGGAGATACTAACAGCTCTCAGGAAACTTGGAGAGAAGGTACCAGTATTTAATATATTAGGTATAAAGAAAAAGTATAAAGTATTTGGTACAGAACATCTTGATCTGTGGTCTAGTTGTTTGTGGTCCTAGGACTTTTTTTTTTTTTTTTCCCCTCTCTGAGACAGAGTTTCGCTCTTGTTGCCCAGGCTGGAGTGCAGTGGCGCAATCTCAGCTCACTGAAACCTCCACCTCCCGGGTTCAAGCAATTCTCCTGCCTCAGCCTCCTGAGTAGCTTGTATTACAGGTGCCCGCCACCACACCCGGCTAAGTTTTGTATTTTTAGTACAGACGGGGTTTCACCATGTTGGCCAGGCTGGTCTTGAACTCCTGACCTCAGGTGATCCACCTGTCTCAGCCTCCCAAAATGCTGGGATTACATCGGCCTCCCAAAGTTCTGGGACTGCAGGTGTGAGCCACTGCACCCAGCCCACCCTCAACCTTTTTTTTTTTTTTTTGAGATGGAGTTTTGCTCTTGTTGCCCAGGCTTGAGTGCAGTGGCTCGATCTCTGCTCACTGCAACCTCTGCCTCCCAGGTTCAAGCGATTCTATTGCCTCAGCCTCCTGAGTAGCTGGGATTACAGGCATGCACCACCACGCCCAGCTAATTTTTTGTATTTTTAATAGAAACGGGTTTTCATCATGTTAGCCAGGCTGATCTCGAACTCCTGACCTCAGGTGGTCCACCCGCCTCTGCCTCCCAAAGTGCAGGGATTACAGGCATGAGCCACTGTGCCCAGCCTCCTAAGACATTCTTACCTGGTTTCTAGAACCACCTGTAACATGTACCCACTCAACTGGACTTTGTTTCATTTTGTTTAGCTGACTGCAGATGATGAGGCCTTCTTGTCAGCAAATGCAGGTGCTATACTCAGCCAGTTTGAGAAAGTCTCTACAGACCTTGGTGAGTGCCCTCATATTTCTGAAAGCTGGTCATATACTACTGTCATATATTACATACAAACTGATGGAGTGTGTGGTGGAAATAACATAATAACCTTTTCTTGAGTTTAAGAGTGAAACCAGAATTGTTTTCTTTATAAATCCATTGTATTAGTTTTATTCCCCAATATTAAAAATAAATTAATGCTGCCTAATGTTTTTAAAATACTTGTCAGGTGGATGTAACTATAACAGTAAACTAAAAGGCCGGGCGCGGTGGCTCAAGCCTGTAATCCCAGCACTTTGGGAGGCCGAGACGAGCGGATCACGAGGTCAGCAGATCGAGACCATCCTGGCTAACACGGTGAAACCTCGTCTCTACTAAAAAAATACAAAAAACTAGCCGGCGAGATGGCGGGCGCCTGTAGTCCCAGCTACTCAGGAGGCTGAGGCAGGAGAATGGCGTGAACCCGGAAAGCGGAGCTTGCAGTGAGCTGAGATCCGCCACTGCACTCCAGCCCGGGCAACAGAGCGAGACTCCACCTCAAAAAAAAAAAAAAAAAAAAACAGTAAACTAAAATTGTATGCTTGAGGCCAGGAGTTCTAGACCAGCCTGGGCAACATGGTAAGACCCTTTGTCTTCAAAATTAAAAAGAGGCCGGGTGTGGTGGCTCACGCCTGTAATCCCAGCACTTTGGGAGGCCGAGGTGGGTGGATCACGAGGTCAGGAGTTCAAGATCAGCCTGACCAACATGGTGAAACCCCGTCTCTACTAAAAATACAAAAAACTAGCCGGGCGACGAGGCGGGCGCCTGTAGTCCCAGCTACTTGGGAGGCGGAGGCAGGAGAATGGCGTGAACCCGGGAGGCGGAGCTTGCAGTGAGCTGAGATCCGGCCACTGCACTCCAGCCTGGGCGAGAGAGCCAGACTCCGTCTCAAAAAAAAAAAAAAAAAAAAAATTAGCAGGGCATGATGGTACACGCCTGTAATCCCAGCTACTTGGGAGGCTGAGGCAGGAGAATTGCTTGAACCCGGGAGGCGGAGGTTACAGTGAGCTGAGATCGTGCCACTGCACTCCAGCCTGGGCAGCAGAGCAAGACACCATTTCCAAAAATAAATAAATAAATAAAAAGAAAAAAAAAATAGCTAGGTACCTAGAGTTCTACCTACTTGAGAAGCTGAGGCAGTAGGATCACTTGAGCCCAGACGTTTGAGGCTGCAATGAGCCAATATCATGTCATTGCACTCTAGCCTGGGTGACAGAGCAAAACCTGTCTCCCCCCGAAAAATGTTTTTTCTTTTTTTTTTCACAAAAATTTTTAAAAATAAAATTGTATAGCCAGGCACAGTGGCTCAAGCCTGTAATCCCAGCACTTTGGGAGGCCGAGGTGGGCGGATCACCTGAGGTCAGGAGTTCGAGACCAGCCTGGCCAGCAGGGTGAAAATACAAAAATTGGCTGGGCATGGTGGTTTGCACCTGTAATCCTAGCTACTCGGGAGGCTGTAGCAAGAATAACTGCTTGAACCTAGGAGGTGGAGGTTGCAGTGAGGCAAGATCTTACCACTGCACTCCAGCCTGGGTGACAAGAGTGAAACTCCATGTCAAAAAATAAAAAATAAACTAAATTTTACATATTATATTTCACAGCTAGAATAAGGATTTATAACTAATAAGTCCTCTTTTGTAGCTGGATTGTTTGTGCAGAGGGAAGGAACATGTAGGAGTTAATACACTGATAATGGAGTCTAATTATATTTTCTGTTTTAACATCTATATGATAGATTTTTTTCCCACTTTACCAGGAATTGTATCTGCACTTGAAATAATCTTTTTGTTTATTATGTGTCTTTTTTCTTAGGCTCTGGAGACAAAATCCTTGCTCTGGCAAGTTTTGAGGTTGAAAAAACAAAAAAATGACATGGTGCAGAAGCTTATAACATTGATCACATTCTTACTGTAAATGGCGTCTTTCTTCTGGGGGTTTTCAGTTATTGCAAAGAAATGAAGAGATTCTGGAAATGCATCAATAATCTAAGAAAAAGCGACATAAAAATATACTTATGGCTTGTGTTTATGCTCTTTATCATTGTGCGCTGTGTGGGGTTACTTGCTTGAGTGATCCTGAACTTGCAACAGAGGGACTCACTGGACTCTGTTATGATTTGTCTGTTTAAGAGAGAAAACAGAAAGTGGACTTGGTTTTTATTAAGACTGTTCGTTTTTAAGTGTTGATGGTGAATGCAAAGATGTGAAGTAATGATATTTTTCTGCTTATAACTTACCCCACTTATTGGAGTGAACAGTGAAGCAAGCTCAATAGACTTCATAAGTGTTCATAGAATTTTAGAGTTCTGAGTGATCTTAGAAATCATTTCTGTTTTCACAAACAAGGAAACTGAGGTCCAGAAAGAGCATGCGACTTGCTTAAAGTTGCATCAGAGAGCTAAGGGTAAGACTCAGGTGTCCTGACTCCCAGTTTAGTATCTGTTGAATTTTATTTCTGTACCATTTAAAAAATAATAATTAACATTATTTGTGCAAGTCAGTGTTTTTGAAAATTCAGTGTCCCAATAAAACGTTGACTGCACACTAAGGGACCATCCCCAGCCTGTAAGCTGTCTGTATGAATGGGGCCCGTTGTATCTCGGAATTTTGAGGTTGGAACAATGGGAGCCCTGTTGAGCGTCTCCTAAAGTGACTCAGCCGCCTGCGTTGTTTCACCAGGGAAGCAATAGGAAATGGCAGCTAGAGGCCCTCCCTGTGTGTGACCTCTTGTCACACTCAGAGGCGGGTAACTGTCAGCTGTTATCTACTCTTCAGGTTTTGGAGAAACACAAAATAAGTTATGAGGAAAAGCAAATTTCTCTCCTGAGTATTTACATGTCTCTGTATATGCTCAAATATGTAGATGTGTCCATATGCATGTATATTAGCTTATTTCTTAGGCTCTGGCCATTTTATATTCTTTCATGTGCTTCTCAGTATTCTTTTTCTTTGCACTTTATACAAATTAAAAGCATTTTTAAAGCTTCTTCTGTACTGTAAAATACTAGGTGCTTTGCCAACCAGACAGATTACAGGACCTCTACTACAATGATGCCTTATTTGGAACTTAAAAGAGGTGAAATTCATATATCATAAAATTCATCATTTTAAAGTGTACCATTCACTGGCAGAACATTTACAGTGGTGTTCAACCATCACTGCTCTCTAGTTCCAGAACATTCTTTTTTTTTTTTTTTTGAGACGGAGTCTCGCTCTGTCGCCCAGGCTGGAGTGCAGTGGCCGGATCTCAGCTCACTGCAAGCTCCGCCTCCCGGGTTTACGCCATTCTCTCGCCTCAGCCTCCCGAGTAGCTGGGACTACAGGCGCCCGCCATCTCGCCCGGCTAATTTTTTGTATATTTTAGTAGAGACGGGGTTTCACCGTGTTAGCCAGGATGGTCTCGATCTCCTGACCTCGTGATCCGCCCGTCTCGGCCTCCCAAAGTGCTGGGATTACAGGCTTGAGCCACCGCGCCCGGCCTAGTTCCAGAACATTCTTATCACGCCCAAAGGAGGCCCTATACCTATTAGGCAGTTACTCCCCGTTCCCTTCTCTGACTGCTAACAATAGCCACTAATCTGCCCCGTCTCTATGGATTTACCTATTCTGGATATTTCATATAAATGGAAGCATATGATATGTGACCTTTTTATGTATCTGGCTTCTTTCACTTAGCATAATATTTTCTTTTCTCTTTTTTTTTTTGGTTTGTTTTTTTGAGACAGTTTCACTCTTATTGTCCAGGCTGGAGTGCAATGGTGCAATCTCAACCTCTGCCTCCCAGGTTCAAGAGATTCTCCTTCCTCAGCCTCCGAAGTAGCTGGGATTACTGTTGTGTACCACCATGCCTGTCTAATTTTTGTACTTTTAGTAGAGACAGGGTTTCACCATGTTGGCCAGGCTGGTCTTCAACTGACCTCAGGTGTTCCACCCGCCTAGGCCTCCCAAAGTGCTGGGATTACAGGTGTGAGTGACCACACCCAGACATCATCATATCTTCAAGGTTAATCAACATTATAGCATGTATAAGTACTTTATTCCTTTTTATAGCTAAATTATATACCATTGTATGGATATCATATTTTCTTTATCCAGTATCTGTTGATGATTTGGGTTGTTTCCTTCTTTTGGCTATTGTGAATAATGCTTCAATGAACATTTGTGTACAAATATTTGTTTGAATACCTGTTTTCAATTATTTTGGGTGTATACGTAGGAATGGAATTGCTACGTCTGTTGTTGTGGTGTTGTTTTTTGAGATGGAGTTTCACTCTGTTGCCCAGGCTGGAGGGCAATGGCGTGATCTCGGCTCACCACAACTTCTGCCTCCCAGGTTCAAGCGATTCTCCTGCCTCAGCCTCCCAAGTAGCTGGGATTACAGGCATGCGCCACCACGCCCAGCTAATTTTGTATTTTTAGTAGAAATGGGGTTTCTCCGTGTTGGTCAGGCTGGTCTTGAACTCCTGACCTTAGGTGATCCACCTGCCTCAGCCTCCCAAAGTGCTGGGATGATTACAGGCGTGAGCCACTGTGCCCGGCCTGAGCCACCACACCCGGCCTACGTTTGTTTTTTAAGCCACAGAAGATTCTCACCACCAGCCGAGGACAGTGGCTCACGCCTGTAATCCCAGCACTTCGGGAGGCCGAGGTGGGTGGATCACAAGATCAGGAGCTCAAGACCAGCCTGGCCAACATAGTGAAACCCCCATCTCTACAAAAATACAAAAACTAGCCAGGCGTAGTGGCAGGTTCCTGTAGTCTCAGCTACTTGGGAGGCTGAGGCAGGAGAATCACTTGAACCTGGGAGGCAGAGGTTTCGGTGAGCCAAGATCGCGCCACTGCACTTCAGCCTGGGCGACAGACCGAGACGTGGTCTCAAAAAAAAAAAAAAGAGGAAGAAGATTCTTACTCTCCCCTGCAATAGTAGATCAGGAAAATTAGGAATATCATATATTTGAAAGGGACCTAAGGCTTGGCACAGTGGCTCACGCGTGTAATCCCAGAATTCTGGGAGGCAGAGGTGGGCAAATCGCCTGAACTCAGGATTTGAGACCAGCCTGGCCAACATGGTGAAACCCTGTCTCTAAAAAAAACTGTAAAAATTAGCCAGACATGATGGCATGCACCTGTGATGTCCCAGCTACTCAGGAGGCTGAGGTGGGAGGATCACGTGAACCTGGGAGGCAGAGGTTGCAGTGAACTGAGATCACGCCACTGTACTCCAACCTGGGTGACAAAGTGAAACCCCTGTCTAAAAAAAAGATAAAGAGACATCTGAATCTGGAATCCTTAATCTTGGTTTTCCTTAAACTTTCTATAAGTCCAGTGTCAGTGAAATATTGTGTCAATTATCACATTGTGTTCATTTTGTAAGTAACAGCACTCAATTTAAAATTATCTTACTTTAGGCCGGGCGCGGTGGCTCAAGCCTGTAATCCCAGCACTTTGGGAGGCCGAGACGGGCGGATCACGAGGTCAGGACATTGAGACCATCCTGGCGAACACGGTGAAACCCCATCTCTATTAAAAATACAAAAAACTAGCCGGGCGAGGTGGCCAGCACCTGTGGTCCCAGCTACTCGGGAGGCTGAGGCAGGAGAATGGCGTGAACCTGGGAGGCGGAGCTTGCAGTGAGCTGAGATCTGGCCACTGCACTCCAGCCTGGGCGACAGAGCGAGACTCCGTCTCAAAAATAAAATAAAATGAAATAAAGTAAAATAAAATTATCTTACTTGAAAAGTGGCCTAGGCCGGGCGCGGTGGCTCAAGCCTGTAATCCCAGCACTTTGGGAGGCCGAGACGGGCGGATCACAAGGTCAGGAGATCAAGACCATCCTGGCTAACACGGTGAAACCCCGTCTCTACTAAAAAATACAAAACACTACCCAGGCGAGGTGGCGGGCGCCTGTAGTCCCAGCTACTCCGGAGGCTGAGGCAGGAGAATGGCGTAAACCCAGGAGGCGGAGCTTGCAGTGAGCTGAGATCCGGCCACTGCACTCCAGCCTGGGAGACAGAGCGAGACTCCGTCTCAAAAAAAAAAAAAAAAAGTGGCCTAGTTTGCAGTGCCCAACAGGACACTGATAGTCATAGCTGTGTGACCTTTTGTGAGTTAATCTTTTTGAGACTCCTCTTCTATTCAATGGGGATAATAGGGCCTATGTCATAGGATTATTGTGCATTCCCCTCTGTTAATGCAGATAAAGTTTACTTGGAAAGCTAACTCACCACGTAACCATTCTAAGCACCACAGGATATATTCTGTTTCACAAATTTGGTATTCATTCAGAATAAATATTTGAAAAGTGAGTAAATTCTATGCAATTATAGTTATTAAATGACTTAACAAACTGTGTTTCTCTTCCACTTCTTGCTACATTTAATCTTCTAGGTGTTCAGATCTTTGGAGATTATAGGCAGCAATAATGCTAAGGCAGCTAACTTTTCAACATTCTTGTGTCAGGCTAATATTTTGGTGAAAAGAATTATTGTATTTCTCAAAGAACTAGAGCTGAAACAGAAGTAAGTTCTGATGTGCAAGTGTCCAATTGGACCATTGAATGAAATCTAGTGTTTTAAACAACTCTGATGTTTCAATGTTTTGTTTTCTTTTGATCCTGTGAGCAGTAAGACATATTTTATGTGGGTGGTAAAGGAAGAAATCGAGTAACAGAATGAGGAATTGTTCCCAGGAAGAGTTGGAGTTGGGACAAATGGGTTGTTAACTTTGATTTTTAGATCTTCTCTGAAGACATAAAACATGGAATGGTCATCTTTAGAAAAATAAAAGACTATGCAACTCCATCACTGAAATGGTATCTTATTACAGTGAATGATGGATAATTTGAAATTATCACAGAAAAAAATAAACCCAGACCATTTTGCCTAGAGCCTTTCAACCACCTTCCTGTCCATGTTTTTCTTTTTTATTATATTTATTGCTAAGACCAGTGAACCAGTGAATGTTCTTCTTTGCCTCCCAAAATGTTTTCCAGCATCAGTATGTATATTAAAACTGTCGGCTGAGTGCGGTGGCTCACGCCTGTAATCCCAGCACTTTGGTAGGCTAAGGTGGACGGATCACAAGGTCAGGAGTTCAAGACCAGCCTGGCCAATATGGTGAAACCCCGTCTCTACTAAAAAAAAGTTATGCAGGTGTGGTGGCGTGTGCCTGTAATCTCAGCTACTCACGAGGCTGAGGCAGGAGAATAGCTTGAACCTGGGAGGCAGAGGTTGTAATGAGCCGAGATCTTGCCACTGCACTCCAGCCTGGGCAACAGAGGAGACTCTGTCTCAAAAAAAAAGAGTTCACAATGGAAAGTCGATACTGTTGCAGAGCTTCAGCAAAGTGGAGAGGTCTGAGGCTGTCAACTGGAAGCTTCCTAAATGCTTGGTTATTTTTCTACCAGGAGATCACACTGCTTACTGCTTACAGCCTCAGGCAGTTGAATACAATTAAAAATAAATCAGCAAAAATATCATTTATTATAAAAGAAGTCAAAGAGAGCCATCAAGTTTTTCTGTCTGCTTTTTAGAATGAAGATAATGCTGGTAAGGGTTTTTGTTTGTTTTTGTTTTGTTTTGTTTTGTTTTGAAACGGAGTTTCATTCTTGTTGCCCAGGCTGGAGTGCAATGGCACAATCTCGGCTCACCGCAACCTCCACCTCCCGGGTTCAAGTGATTCTCCTGCCTCAGTTTCCCGAGTAGCTGAGATTACAGGCATGCACCACCACGTCCAGCTAACTTTTTTTTTTTTTTTTTTTGTATTTTTTAGTAGAGATGGAGTTTCTCCATGTTGGCCAGGCTGGTCTCAGACTCCCGACCTCAGGTGATCTGCCCGTCTCGGCCTCCCAAAGTGCTGGGATTACAGGCGTGAGCCACTGCGCCCAGTGTTAAGGGTTATTTCTAAGATCATACATCAGCGAGGGATCCTCTGCCTCAGTCTCTGGTGACTGTAACTGTGAACTTTTGAAGCCCCCTGCAAAACCCTCTGCTGAGCTGTTACAGTTACGACTTAAATACATGGTTTGACAGTTTCTGCTACCTTGTCTATTTCCTGTAAAACATCTTAGCAGGTCAGGTACTGTTTTTTTGTCACTACTAAATTGTCATATTACATGAGGGTATTCTTTACTACTAAAGGAGCTTAATTTTGTTTTTGGTGGTTGTTGTTTTTTCCCCAACATTATTCTTTCAGTACTCATTAACCAGGCCAAATTGAAAACTGAGCCAGCCTGGGCAATGTGGCAGAACGCCATCTTTTTTTTTTTTTTTTTTTTTGAGACGGAGTCTCGCTCTGTCGCCCAGGCTGGAGTGCAGTGGCCGGATCTCAGCTCACTGCAAGCTCCGCCTCCCGGTTCACGCCATTCTCCTGCCTCAGCCTCCCGAGTAGCTGGGACTACAGGCGCCCGCCACCTCACCCGGCTAGTTTTTTGTATTTTTTAGTAGAGACGGGGTTTCACCGTGTTCGCCAGGATGGTCTCGATCTCCTGACCTCGTGATCCGCCCGTCTCGGTCTCCCAAAGTGCTGGGATTACAGGCTTGAGCCACCGCGCCCGGCCGCAGCATTTCTTTTCATACCATCTCCCAGAAGTTTGAGTGGTTTGTTCCTCTGCCAGAAAATACTGTGAACAGGACTTCATATAAAGGACTATACACATGGGCTGGGCACGGTAGCTCACGCCTGTAATCCCAGCACTTTGGGAGGCTGAGGCAGGTGGATCACTTGAGGTCGAGACCAGCCTGGCCAACATAGTGAAACCCCATCTCTACTAAAAATACAAAAATTAGCCATATGTGGTGGCATGCCCCTGTAGTCCCAGCTACTCGGGAGGCTGAGGCAGGAGAATCACTTGAACCTGGGAGGTGGAGGTTGCAGTGAGCCGAGATCGTGCCACTGCACTCCAGCCTGGGCAACACAGCGAGACTCCATCTCAAAAAAAAAAAAAAAAAAGAGGCCAGGTGCAATGGCTCATGCCTGTAATCCCAGCACTTTAGGAGGCCAAGGCAGACAGATCAGGAAGTCAGGAGATGGAGACCATCCTGGCTAATGGTAACGGGGTGAAACCCCATTTCTACTTAAAAAAAAAAAAATTAGCTGGGTATGGTGGCAGGCGCCTGTAGTCCCAGCTACTCGGGAGACCGAGGCAGAAGAATGGCATGATCCCAGGAGGCGGAGCTTGCAGTGAGCCAAGATCACACCATTGCACTCCAGCCTGGGCGACAGAGTGAGACTCAAAAAAAAAAAAAAGAGTACGCATGGACATACCTAAATCCACTTTTCATTCTCAGAAAGACAACGTGACCATCCTTTGTAAGTGTGTACCTGCCTCTCTTCAGGGAGTCTGACTGCACCAGGGGCACCTCTAATCCGGCTAGGCACATCCGACCTCCTATGGTACTACTTGTGCCAGAGTGGGAGATAAATTGTGCCAGGTTAATTTGGTAAAGTGCTGGACAAATCGTGTATACTAAGGCCATTTAGATTTGAAAATCTCAAAATAGGCATCTCCCTGGTGGGTATTAGGTATTGAAATTGAAGAGAAGAAAATACGTTTCTGAAAAATTTTATAGTAATTACCTTGAAGGAGTAGGGGAAGTTTCTATCTGCTACCTGCTCTGATTGTGAGGTTATTTAATTTTTCATCAGAAATTTACTAAGTGCTGATATGTGCCAGACACATTGTTTCCTTTTTGTTAAATTTTCTAAAATGGATATTGGATAGAGCTTTCTTTTCCCCCCAAATAAGACAATTAAGTGTTTTATCATTAATACAGGTTTAGCTATATTGCAGCATCACTGTTGAGGTTTTACAGTGAGAAAGTTGTGTTCTAAATTGACCTAACAATGAAAAACAACTATCTGCCGGGCACGGTGGCTCACACCTGTAATCCCAGCGCTTTGGGAGGCCGAGGTGGGTGGATCACGAGGTCAGGAGTTTAAGACCAGTCTGGCCAAGATGGGGAAACCCTGTGTCTACTAAAAATACAAAAAATTAGCCGGGCATGGTGACAGGTGCCTGTAATCCCAGCACTTTGGGAGGCTGAGGCGGGTGGATCACCTGAGGTCACGAGTTCGAGACCAACCTGGCCAACATGGTGAAACCCCCATCTCTACAAAAATTAGGCCGCGCACGGTGACTCACGCTTGTAATCCCAGCACTTTGGGAGGCTGAGGCGGGCAGATCATGAGGTCAGGAGATCGAGACCATCCTGGCTAACACGGTGAAACCACGTCTCTACTAAAAATACAAAAAAATTAGCCAGGCAGGTGGCGGGTGCCTGTAGTCCCAGCTACTTGGGAGGCTGAGGCAGGAGAATGGAGAATGGCGTGAACCCGGGAGGCGGAGCTTGTAGCGAGCCGAGATCGTGCCCCTGCACTCCAGCCTGGGTGACGGAGCGAGACTCCATATCAAATAAATAAATAAATAAATAAAAGACGGGCGTGGTGGCTCATGCCTGTAATCCCGGCTATTCGGAAGGCTGAGGCGGGAGAATCGCTTGAACCCGGGAGGCAGAGGTTGCAATGAGCCAAGATCACGCCATTGCACTTTAGCCTCTGTAACTGAGTGAGACTCCATATCAAAAAAAAGAAAAAGAAAAGAAAAAATTAGGCCGGGCGCGGTGGCTCAAGCCTGTAATCCCAGCACTTTGGGAGCCGAGACGGGCGGATCACGAGGTCAGGAGATCGAGACCATCCTGGCGAACACTGTGAAACCCCGTCTCTACTAAAAAATACAAAAACTAGCCGGGCGAGGTGGCGGGCGCCTGTAGTCCCAGCTACTCGGGAGGCTGAGGCAGGAGAATGGCGTAAACCGGGAGGCGGAGCTTGCAGTGAGCTGGGATCTCGCCATTGCACTCCAGCCTGGGCGACAGAGCGAGACTCCGCCTCAAAAAAAAAAAAAAAAAAAAAAAGAAAAAATTAGCCGTGCATGGTGGCACGTGCCTGTAAACCCAGCCACTCAGGAGTCTGAGGCAGGAGAATTTGAACCCAGGAAGGGGAGGTTGCAGTGAGCCAAGATCGCACGACTTCCTCCAGCCGGTCAGCATAACATCTTAAAATACGCAATTTTTTTTTTTTTTTTTTTTTTTTTTTGAGACGGAGTCTCGCTCTGTCGCCAGGCTGGAGTGCCGTGGCCGGATCTCAGCTCACTGCAAGCTCCGCCTCCCGGTTTACGCCATTCTCTCGCCTCAGCCTCCGAGTAGCTGGGACTACAGGCGCCCGCCATCTCGCCCGGCTAATTTTTTGTATATTTTAGTAGAGACGGGGTTTCACCGTGTTAGCCAAGATGGTCTCGATCTCCTGACCTCGTGATCCGCCGTCTCGGCCTCCCAAAGTGCTGGGATTACAGGCTTGAGCCACCGCGCCCGGCCAATTTTTTTTTTTTTTTGAGACACAGTCTTGCTCTGTCGCCCAGGCTGGAGTGCGGTGGCCGGATCTCAGCTCACTACAAGCTCCACCTCCTGGGTTTATGCCATTCTCCTGCCTCAGCCTCCTGAGTAGCTGGGACTACAGGTGCCGCCACCTCGCCTAGCTAGTTTTTTTGTATTTTTTGGTAGAGACGGGGGTTTCACCGTGTTAGCCAGGATGGTCTCGATCTCCTGACCTCGTGATCCGCCCGTCTCGGTCTCCCAAAGTGCTGGGATTACAGACTTGAGCCACCACGCCCGGCCAAAATATGCATTTTTAAGGCCGGGCGCCGTGGCTCATACCTGTAATCCCAATACTTGGGAGGCCGAGACGGGCGGATCACGAGGTCAGGAGATCGAGACCATCCTGGCGAACACTGTGAAACCCCGTCTCTACTAAAAATACAAAAACTAGCCGGGCGAGGTGGCGGGCGCCTGTAGTCCCAGCTACTCGGGAGGCTGAGGCAGGAGAATGGCGTAAACCCGGGAGGCGGAGCTTGCAGTGAGCTGAGATCCGGCCACTGCACTCCAGCCTGGGCGACAGAGCGAGACTCCGCCTCAAAAAAAAAAAAAAAAAAAAGAAAAAATTAGCCGTGCATGGTGGCACGTGCCTGTAAACCCAGCCACTCAGGAGTCTGAGGCAGGAGAATTTGAACCCAGGAAGGGGAGGTTGCAGTGAGCCAAGATCGCACGACTTCCTCCAGCCCGGTCAGCATAACATCTTAAAATACGCAATTTTTTTTTTTTTTTTTTTTTTGAGACGGAGTCTCGCTCTGTCGCCAGGCTGGAGTGCCGTGGCCGGATCTCAGCTCACTGCAAGCTCCGCCTCCCGGTTTACGCCATTCTCTCGCCTCAGCCTCCGAGTAGCTGGGACTACAGGCGCCCGCCATCTCGCCCGGCTAATTTTTTGTATATTTTAGTAGAGACGGGGGTTTCACCGTGTTAGCCAAGATGGTCTCGATCTCCTGACCTCGTGATCCGCCGTCTCGGCCTCCCAAAGTGCTGGGATTACAGGCTTGAGCCACCGCGCCCGGCCAATTTTTTTTTTTTTTGAGACACAGTCTTGCTCTGTCGCCCAGGCTGGAGTGCGGTGGCCGGATCTCAGCTCACTACAAGCTCCACCTCCTGGGTTTATGCCATTCTCCTGCCTCAGCCTCCTGAGTAGCTGGGACTACAGGCGCCCGCCATCTCGCCCGGCTAATTTTTTGTATATTTTAGTAGAGACGGGGTTTCACCGTGTTAGCCAGGATGGTCTCGATCTCCTGACCTCGTGATCCGCCCGTCTCGGTCTCCCAAAGTGCTGGGATTACAGACTTGAGCCACCACGCCCGGCCAAAATATGCATTTTTAAGGCCGGGCGCCGTGGCTCATACCTGTAATCCCAATACTTTGGGAGGCCGAGGCAGACGGATCACGAAAAGTCAGGAGATCGAGACTATTCATGCTAATATAGTGAAACCCCATCTCTACTAAAGATACAAAAAAATTAGCAGGGCGTGGTGGCAGGAGTCTGTAGTCCCAGCTACTCAGGAAGCTGAGGCAGGAGAATGGCATGAACCCAGGAGGTGGAGCTTGCAGTGAGCTGGGATCTCGCCATTGCACTCCAGCCTGGGCAGCAGAGCAAGACTCTGTCCCGCCCCCCCAAAAAAAATGCATTTTAAAAATACTATACTGCCGGGCGCGTGGCTCAAGCCTGTAATCCCAGCACTTTGGGAGGCGAGATGGGCGGATCACGAGGTCAGGAGATCGAGACCATCCTGGCTAACACAGTGAAACCCCGTCTCTACTAAAAATACAAAAACTAGCCGGGCGAGGTGGCGGGCGCCTGTAGTCCCAGCTACTCGGGAGGCTGAGGCAGGAGAATGGCGTAAACCCGGAGGCGGAGTTTGCAGTGAGCTGAGATCTGGCCACTGCACTCCAGTCCAGGCGACAGAGCGAGACTCCGCCTCAAAAAAAAAAAAAATTAGCCGTGCATGGTGGCACGTGCCTGTAAACCCAGCCACTCAGGAGTCTGAGGCAGGAGAATTTGAACCCAGGAAGGGGAGGTTGCAGTGAGCCAAGATCGCACGACTTCCTCCAGCCCGGTCAGCATAACATCTTAAAATACGCAATTTTTTTTTTTTTTTTTTTTTTTTGAGACGGAGTCTCGCTCTGTCGCCCAGGCTGGAGTGCCGTGGCCGGATCTCAGCTCACTGCAAGCTCCGCCTCCCGGTTTACGCCATTCTCTCGCCTCAGCCTCCCGAGTAGCTGGGACTACAGGCGCCCGCCATCTCGCCCGGCTAATTTTTTGTATATTTTAGTAGAGACGGGGTTTCACCGTGTTAGCCAAGATGGTCTCGATCTCCTGACCTCGTGATCCGCCCGTCTCGGCCTCCCAAAGTGCTGGGATTACAGGCTTGAGCCACCGCGCCCGGCCAATTTTTTTTTTTTTTGAGACACAGTCTTGCTCTGTCGCCCAGGCTGGAGTGCGGTGGCCGGATCTCAGCTCACTACAAGCTCCACCTCCTGGGTTTATGCCATTCTCCTGCCTCAGCCTCCTGAGTAGCTGGGACTACAGGTGCCCGCCACCTCGCCTAGCTAGTTTTTTTGTATTTTTTGGTAGAGACGGGGGTTTCACCGTGTTAGCCAGGATGGTCTCGATCTCCTGACCTCGTGATCCGCCCGTCTCGGTCTCCCAAAGTGCTGGGATTACAGACTTGAGCCACCACGCCCGGCCAAAATATGCATTTTTAAGGCCGGGCGCCGTGGCTCATACCTGTAATCCCAATACTTTGGGAGGCCGAGGCAGACGGATCACGAAAAGTCAGGAGATCGAGACTATTCATGCTAATATAGTGAAACCCCATCTCTACTAAAGATACAAAAAAATTAGCAGGGCGTGGTGGCAGGAGTCTGTAGTCCCAGCTACTCAGGAAGCTGAGGCAGGAGAATGGCATGAACCCAGGAGGTGGAGCTTGCAGTGAGCTGGGATCTCGCCATTGCACTCCAGCCTGGGCAGCAGAGCAAGACTCTGTCCCGCCCCCCCAAAAAAAAATGCATTTTAAAAATACTATACTGCCGGGCGCGGTGGCTCAAGCCTGTAATCCCAGCACTTTGGGAGGCCGAGATGGGCGGATCACGAGGTCAGGAGATCGAGACCATCCTGGCTAACACAGTGAAACCCCGTCTCTACTAAAAATACAAAAACTAGCCGGGCGAGGTGGCGGGCGCCTGTAGTCCCAGCTACTCGGGAGGCTGAGGCAGGAGAATGGCGTAAACCCGGGAGGCGGAGTTTGCAGTGAGCTGAGATCTGGCCACTGCACTCCAGTCCAGGCGACAGAGCGAGACTCCGCCTCAAAAAAATAAAAAAAATAATAAAATAATAAAAATACTATACTATACTAGGGAGGCTGAGGTAGAAGGACTGCTTGAGCCCTAGAGTTCTAGTCCAGCCTGGGCATCGTAGTGAGACCCCATCTCTGAAAACAAACAAACAAACAAAAAAACAACGAATACTAAATAAAATGGAAGCATTGGGCCAGGTGCAGTGGCTCACTCCTGTAATCCCAGGACTTTGGAAGGCTGATGCAGGCTGATCACCTGAGGTCAGGAGTTCAAGATCAGCCTGGCCAACATGGCAAAACCCTGTCTCTACTAAAAATACAAAAATTAGCTGGGCGTGGTGGCAGGTGCCTGTAACCCCAGCTACTCAGGAAGCTGAGGCAGGGAGAATCACTTGATCCCAGGAGATGGAGGTTGCAGTGAGCCAGCATCACGCCTCAGCAACAAGGCAAGACTCCATCCAAAAACAATAAAATAATTAAAATGGAGGCACTGTATTTTGGTTGACCAAGGGAAGCCTGTGTATTCATGGTCTTGCTATTTGAAATAATGGGAAATGAGGCCGGGCGCGGTGGCTCAAGCCTGTAATCCCAGCACTTTGGGAGGCCGAGACGGGCGGATCACGAGGTCAGGAGACTGAGACCATCCTGGCTAACACGGTGAAACCCCGTCTCTACTAAAAACTACAAAAAACTAGCCGGGCGACGTGGCAGCGCCTGTAGTCCCAGCTACTCGGGAGGCTGAGGCAGGAGAATGGCGTGAACCCGGGAGGCGGAGCTTGCAGTGAGCTGAGATCCGGCCACAGCACTCCAGCCTGGTGACAGAGCGAGACTCCGTCTCAAAAAAAAAAAAAAAAAAAAAAAAAAAAGAGGCCGGGCGCGGTGGCTCAAGCCTGTAATCCAGCACTTTGGGAGGCCGAGGCGGGCGGATCACAAGGTCAGGACATCGAGACCATCCTGGCTAACACGGTGAAACCTCGTCTCTACTAAAAATACAAAAAACTAGCCGGGCGAGGTGGCGGGCGCCTGTAGTCCCAGCTACTCGGGAGGCTGAGGCAGGAGAATGGCGTGAACCCGGAGGCGGAGCTTGCAGTGAGCTGAGATCTGGCCACTGCACTCCAGCTTGGGTGACAGAGCGAGACTCCATCTCAAAAAAAAAAAAAAAAAAGAAATAATGGGAAATGAATATCATAAAATTAACTGGGAGTCCCTACTGTGGGAAAAAGCCTACACATCTGTTACTCCTGTCTTTTCCTTTCCTGGAGGTGAGGTAAATTACTTTTTCTGTTATATTTCCTTCTACTCACAAAAGTTGTGCTAAAAAGATCTTATAATAGCCCAAGACATCCTAATGAAAGAATGTGATTGAGATGGTGGGAATGTATGTGTCAATAGTATAGTCTGTCTCAGTAGGGTGTCATTAGCAGCAGAAATGGAAGGCAAATTAAAACTAGGTCCTTTATCCTTTTCAGACCCTGCAACCCCTTTAGCATGCTGCTTCTATATATTTCCTACTCTGAAAAGAAATTAAATGGAAATTGCCTACTCAAAGCCATTTTAAAAAGTCCTAAGTGTCACCTGGATGCTTCTTTGAGGACTGCCTACATCCTTCTCTGTGAGCCTGCCTTCCTCTCTTTCCTAAGAACGCTCTGCATATCAGTGAAATAAGTGCCTCTTTCTGTTCTGTCTATAGTTAGCCACCAATTAATAAGATGAGCAGAAATGCTCCCATGCTGAGCACTGTGCTAGGGGCAGGGAAGAAGCTGACACTACTTCATGAGGCAAGCTATGTAAGCGCCTTTTTATCTCCTAGGAGAGGCCTTCAATAGGTTCGGTCTACCCCCTGGAGCCTGTAGCTATTTCGGGCTACTCATTAAAGTCGATGTAAGATATTGCTGAAGCCTTTGAATTCTTTAAGTGAATTGCCTCCACTTGAAGTCAGCTAAAAATAGTTCACTTTCGCTCCCCAGGACTGCCCCCAAGTTACATGAACTCCCCTCTAGACTCAAACCCCAGCAAAAATACTGATGTCCCCAGCAAGACTAGCTTCCTGTTAAAGATCCAGGACCTGCTGTGAATACACGCGTAAAGCAAAAATGGAAGCAAAGGATGAACCCAAGTTAAAGCCAAGCACAAGAACATTATGTAAGAAATCAGGACTTTGGGGAAAGGCAGAGATTTTCTTTTCTCTTCAAATAATAAATTACATTTAAAAATTAATGAGAGTATAGGCCGGGTGCGGTGGCTTATGCTTGTAATCCCAGCACTTTGGGAGGCTGGGGCGGGTGGATCACCTGAGGTCAGGAGTTTGAGACCAGCCTGGCCCCATCTCAACTAAAAATACAAACATTAGCTGGGCATGGTGGCACATGCCTGTAATCCCAGCTACTTGGGAGGCTGAGGTAGGAGAATCATGTGAACCCGGGATGCAGAGGTTGCAGTGAGCTGAGATAGCACCATTGCATTCCAGCCTGGACCACAGAGTGAGACTCCGTCTCAAATTAAAAACAAAAAAAATCCCAGCACTTTGAGAGGCTGAGGCGGGTGGATCATGAGGTCAGGAGATCAAGATCATCCTGGCCAACATGGTGAAACCCCATCTCTACTAAAAATACAAAAATTAGCTGGGCATGGTTGTGCGCGCCTATAGTCCTAGCTACTTAGGAGGCTGAGGCAGGAGAATTGGTTGAACCAGGGAGGCGGAGGTTGCAGTGAGCCAAGATCACGCCATTGCACTCCAGCCTGGGCAACAGAGCAAGACTCTGTCTAAAAAACAAACAAACAAACAAAAACCCACAATTTTTTTTTTTTTTTTTTTTTTTGAGACGGAGTCTTGCTCTGCCACCCAGGCTGGAGTGCAGTGGCTGGCTCTCAGCTCACTGCAAGCTCCACCTCCCGGGTTCACGCCATTCTCCTGTCTCAGCCTCCCGAGTAGCTGGGACTACAGGTGTCTGCCTCGTCGCCCGGCTAGTTTTTTGTATTTTTTAGTAGAAACGGGGTTTCACCGTATTAGCCAGGATGGTCTCGATCTCCTGACCTCGTGATCCGCCCGTCTCGGCCTCCCAAAGTGCTGGGATTACAGGCTTGAGCCACCGCGCCCGGCCAAAAACCCATAATTAATGAGAGTACAAAGCACTATGCCAGACACATCCATCATAAACTTGAGACCTGCTATGGCTTTCTCTTCTTTCATTCGGAACCCACCAAACAATCGATAGCCTCAGAGTAATTGGCTGAAGAGAGCATTCTTGGCCGGGCACAGTGGCTCATGCCTGTAATCCCAACACTTTGGGAAGCCTAGGGGGCTGGATCACTTGAGCTCAGAAGTTTGAGACCAGCCTGGGCAACATGGCAAGTCCCCATCTCTACAAAAAAAATACAGAAATTAGCTGGGTGTGGTGGCACACGCCTATAGTCTCAGCTACTCACAAAGCTGAGGTGGGAGGATCACTTGAGCATGGGAGGTGGAGGTTGCAGACCGCTGAGATCACGCCACAGTGCTGTAGCCTGGGTGACAGAGTGAGACCTGGTTTCAAAAAAAAAGAGAGAAGAATGAGTATTTTGGGGCAGGTAGAGCCAACCCTGACAGAAATAACCTCATCTTGTGTTTACACAGAAGTGACGGCAAGAAAGGGAACAATTTGTTTCTGAAACTCCTTGTGACATTTATTATTACAGCAAGTGCTTCTGGTCACCGAGACATCATATGCATACTGCCTCCGGAGACTCAATGAGAAAATTGGGCTCATGGATACTAAACTGTTCCTTAAATGCTCTAAGCTGATAATATACCAATTTTATACCACATATGTTAAAGGCCTCGAGTAAATTAAAGCAGGTTTTTTAGGGGCTAAAGCAAAGTGGCTTAGGATGAATAAGGCAGTAGACTACCATTTACTTGGTTTCCATTAGAATGGAAAATCCCACACCCAACACAGTGGTTTGGCCCTGTAATCCCAGCTACTTGAGAGGCTGAGGCAGAAGGATTGCTTGAGTCCAGGAGTTCCAGACCAGCCTGGGCAACACAGCAAGGCCTTGTCTCAAAAAACACAAAACGAAAAAAGGCCGGGCATGGTGGCTCATGCCTGTAATCCCAGCACTTTGGGAGGCCGAGGCGGGTAGAACACGAGGTCAGGAGTTCAAGACCAGCCTGGCCAAGATGGTGAAACCCCGTCTCTACTAAAAATATTAAAAAATTAGCCAGGTTTGGTGGCACGTGCCTGTAATCCCAGCTACTTTGGAGGCTGAGGCAGAGAATTGCTTAAACCTGGAAGGACAGAGGTTGCAGTGAGCTGAGATTGCGCCACTGCACTCCAGTCTGGGTGACAGAGCAAGACTCCATCTCAAAAAAAAAAAAAAAAAAAAAAAATTAGCCGGACATAGTAGTAGGTGCCTATAATCCCAGCTACTTAGGAGGCTGAGGCAGGAGAATCACTTAAACCTGAGAGGCGGAGGTTGCAGTGAGTCAAGATTGTGCCACTGCACTCTAGCCTGGGCAACAGAGGAACTCTGTCTCCAACAAAAAAAAAAAAAAAGGAAAATGCCTCACTCATAGCTGCTTTGATACATTGGAGTATGAATCAGAAAACTTTTATTCATACCTCTCTCTGTTGGAGTAAAACGTACTTCCTTGCTCTACTGTTTGGGGCTAGGCCATAAGATGAGATGGCCAACCAATGACCTTCCAAAGTGCTTCCACAATTGGGCTTGCTGCTCTTGTTCTTCTATCATTCATCACAAGAGGAATATGCCCTGGCTAGCCTCTAATCCAAGGAGGAGGAAACTTGAGGCAGATTTAATCCCAGTCTGCAGCTAAACCTTGCTGATCCCGTCCCGACTCAGCAGAGTCATAGGCAACTCACAGCCTGAAGCCAGGCAATTTGTAGACCCCTGAGCAAAAAAACCCCACTATATTTTGAGGTGGTTTGTTATACAGCATTATTGCAGCAATAGCTAACTAATATACACCTCTTGTTCAATTTTAGCCCATCTTCCATGCTATAGCCATAGTCAGCTATTTAAATACAATTCTGATGACGTCATATTCTTGTTTAAACCCTGCAATCATTCTCATTACTCTTGGAATAAAAACCAAATGCTTAGCATGACCTATAAAGGCCTGTATGATTTGGGTCTGGCCTCTCTCTCCATCACTGCACTCCAGCCCCCAGCCTTCTCTCAGTCATTTGATCTCATTATGTTCTCTTGCCTCCTCACGACCTTTTTTGTATGGGCAGATCCCACTGTTGGCTTTGCTCTTCTCCCCATTCTTTGATTAGTTAACTCCAACTTATACCTGGAGTGCAAGCTTAAATGTTACTTTCCCGAGGAAGCTCTCCTTGACTGTTACTACAAGGTTAGATTCTCAGTTGTATGGTCCCACAGCTCCTTGTATGTCAGCTTTCAGCATTTAATTACAGTTGCAATGAATTATTCAATCATGTAATTCATTGATGTCTCTTACTCACTATGAGGGCAAGGACAATGTATGTCTGGTTTGCTGCTTTATCCCCTGCCTAGTACACTGCCATGCACCTGGAAAGAACTCAATAAATATTCCTTGAATGAGTGATTGACTGAAGAGACTGGCTATGTTTGATCAAAAGTCAGGAGAAAGTATGAATCAGTGCAATTGAAAGGAATATTAAGAGCTTAGTGTAAGGTAGTATGAATATTGGAACAAGGTCAGAAAGATACTCACAAAGGAAACACAGTCTTTTGTTAGTCACAGAGCCAGGTGAGTTATAGTAATAATGAGAGTCAGATGTCCAAATGTTACTGAATTCAAAATTAAAACTATGATAATAAAAGGAACTGTCATTAGCTGCAGGGAGGTTGACAATGTGGAAAAGTTGGACTGTGATAGAATGACCAATGGACCATCGTGCTAGAATTTGAAAGTCAGATCAAAACTATGCCTTTTGGCTGGGTGTGGTGGTTCATACCTGTAATCCCAGCACTTTGGGAGGCTGAGGTGGGAGGATCACTTGAGGCCAGGAGGTGGAGGCTGCAGTGAGCCCTGATCATGCCACTGCACTCCAGCTTGGGTTACAGAGTGAGACCCTGTCTCAAAAAACAAAAAAAACCCTATGCCTTTTTGGGGTTGTAACTTTTAAAATACTGTGTTGGCTAGGCATAGTGGCTCACATCTGTAAATCCTAGCACTTTGGGAGGCTGAGGCGGGCAGATCACTTGAGGTCAGGAGTTCAAGACCAGCCTGGCCAATATGGTGAAACCCCGTCTCTACTAAAAAGTACAAAAAACTAGCCGGGCATGGTGGCGGGGGCGCCTGTAGTCCCAGCTTCTCGGGAGGCTGAGGCAGGAGAATGGCGTGAACCCAGGAGGCAAAGCTTACGGTAAGTCAAGATCACGCCACTGCACTCCAGCCTGGGCGACAAGAGTGAGACTCCGTCTCAAAAAAAAAAAAAAAAAAAAATTCTTTTGCTATTAAGTATCTTGGTCTATTTCCCTTGGCTCCATAGCTTGTACTAATTAAAATGATTTCAACAGAAGATCCTAGGGTGCAGCTTTATTTTCTTCCCTCCCTTTCTCTCTCTTTCTTTCTTTCTTTTTGCCATCTGTGTTGGCTGTCATGTTCTTTGCTTAAATAATTAATAATCATTACTATCTGCTCAGCAGCACGTGAGAGAAGAGTGTGTAATCTTGGAGCCCAGGATATTTTTTTTTTTTTTTTTTTTTGAGGCGGAGTCTCGCTCTGTGGCCCGGACTGGAGTGCAGTGGCCAGATCTCAGCTCACTGCAAGCTCCGCCTCCCGGGTTCACGCCATTCTCCTGCCTCAGCCTCCCAAGTAGCTGGGACTACAGGCGCCCGCCACCTCGCCCGGCTAGTTTTTTTGTATTTTTAGTAGAGACGGGGTTTCACCGTGTTAGCCAGGATGGTCTCGATCTCCTGACCTCGTGATCCGCCCGTCTCGGCCTCCCAAAGTGCTGGGATTACAGGCTTGAGCCACCGCGCCCGGCCTGGAGCCCAGGATATTAACGCTATGCCTGTCCCCTCTGCATAAGCTTTCATGTGAGGCTCTTCATTAGCTGACACCAGGGGATGGATCTGCTGCCCTCAATCTTTAATGTTTATTATCTATAAAAAAGAGTCCCCTCTGATTCACCAGCTGGGGCAGATACTGCTGACGGACGGGAAGTAATTTCCTAAAAGAACAGTAATGAAGAAAGTGAGGTGGAAGTGAGCCACAAAGTTCATTTAGATAGAGCAGTCTCTGCTGGACTGGATGCAAAATCTAAGTGTCTGTCACACTGCAGCAAGCTAGACCTCAGTGTTACAAATAGCAAAGGATTTCAGAAAAAAAAAAACCAACAAAACCTAGATGAACATATGAATGAGATATATAAACAGGAGAGTTTATAGTCTAGGGTCAGTTTATTTATTTATTTATTTATTTATTTATTTATTTATTTAGAGAGGGGGATCTTGCTCTTGTTGCCCAGGCTGGAGTGCAATGGTGCAATCTCAACTCACCGCAACCTCTGCCTCCCAGGTTCAAGTGATTCTCCTGCCTCAGCCTCCCGAGTAGCTGGGACTACAGATGCATGCCACCATGCCTGGCTAATTTTTGTATTTTTAGTAGAAACGGGGTTTCACCATGTTAGTCAGGCTGGTCTCGAACTCCTGATCTTGTGATCCACCTGCCTTGGCCTCCCAAAGTGCTAGGATTACAGGCATGAGCCACAGTGCCCGGCCGGTGTGTTTATTTTTTTATTGTTTTAATTTTTTTTTTGAGATGGAGTCTCAAAAATAGTTTTATTATTTTTATCTTTATCTTTTTGAGATGGAGTCTCAGTCTGTTGCCCAGGCTGGAGTGCAGTGGCGTGATCTTGGCTCATGCAAACACTGCCTCCCAGCTTCAAGCGGTTCTCCTGCCTCAGCCTCCCAAATAACTGGGATTATAGGCGTGCACCACCATACCTGGCTAATTTCTGTATTTTTAGTAGAGACAGGGTTTTGCCATGTTGGCCAGGCTGGTCTCGAACTGGGGCAAGTTTAAAAATTGCTACTGTTGGCCAGGCACCGTGGCTCACACCTGTAATCCCAGCACTTTGGGAGGCTGAGTCGGGTGGATTGCCTGAGCTCAGGAGTTCGAGACCAGCCTGGGCAACATGGCGAAACCCCATCTCTACTAAAATACAAAAAGTTAGCCAGGTGTGGTGACACACGCCTGTAGTTCCACCTACTGAAAAGACTGAAGCAGGAGAATTGCTTGAACCCAGGAGGCTGAGGTTACAGTGAGGCAAGACCGTGCCTCTGCACTCCAGCCTGGTCAACAGAGCTAGACTCCTTCTCAAAAAAAAAAAACAAAAAATTGCTACTGTCTTACAATGGTGAAGGTCAGGAGCAAAGTTATGTATGTTTAATAATAACAGACTGTACTGCTTGTTTACAACAACAAACTACTAGGCAATCTATATTCAATAAGGTGAGGAAAGAATTGCTTGTCACGAGTGGTCTTTTCAGTCTCACCTGAATACACTGATAACATTGCAACATCTACAGCTATGAAATGCCATTTACATGCCGGGGAGAGTGGGGGAAGGCAACTATTTAATTATTCCCAGAGGGTACAGGCTATTTGCTTTTAGGGATGGTCATTTTTTTGGGTCCTTAATTAGACAATAACCAGCAGGAAAAAAGGTGATAAACAGACTGCTATGCTTAAAGGCTAATCAGCTGAGTATATGGATCCAAATTAAGGTCTCATGTTGCTTTGTCTTTACTAGGTGATTAGAATGTTTCAGGCTTCACAGACAAAATACACTTAGAAGACATGTTGGTTGATCAAAACACTCAGCCAAAGAAATGAATAATTATTTCTTTATACTGTTCCCAAACACATAAAAGCTGGGTTCTGTGATGTGGGGAGATCTACTCATCAGATGCTACAGAGACTAACACTCGGGGGGCATGCTGGCAGAGAGCCAGATGTTCATAGCTGCACATACCCCACTCATGACACAAAATCTGTATATTCACCGATCTACAAAATGCTTTCATCATTGTGTTTAATAATTCCTTATCATCTCCAAAGTAAAATTAGATGACAAGTATTTGCCAAGGCACAACACAAGAGGGTGACACATGACTGTGACACTCTTTGTCTGCTGTGCACTTAGCCTCCTTTTAATTGTATGTCCTCAGAGAAGTTAGAGCTATACCAAATGCAAACAGGATGGCAGAGAGGCCAGAGCAAAAGATCATTTTTTCACTTTCTAAATACTGGAAGTTATTAATTTACCCATTCTGACCTTGTATTTGCTCAACTTATAAGCAGAAGACTTTCTTATACAGTAAAATTTAAGTTGTTGCCATAAACCCCTAACTGCTTTTTTTTTTTTTTGAGACGGAGTCTCGCTGTGTCGCCCAGGCTGGAGTGCAGTGGCTGGATCTCAGCTCACTGCAAGCTCCGCCCCCCGGGTTCACGCCATTCTCCTGCCTCAGCCTCCCGAGTAGCTGGGACTACAGGCGCCCGCCACCTCGCCCGGCTAGTTTTTTGTATTTTTTAGTAGAGACGGGGTTTCACCGTATTAGCCAGGATGGTCTCGATCTCCTGACCTCGTGATCCGCCCGTCTTGGCCTCCCAAAGTGCTGGGATTACAGGCTTGAGCCACTGCGCCCGGCCCCCCAACTGCTTTAAAATAGCTCTTCTGCCTATACCTAGTGCTTTGAGAGGCCGAGGCGGGAGGATTGATTGAGACCAGGAGTTAAAAGGACTGCCTGGGCAACATGGCGAACCCCATCTCTAAAAAAAAAAAAAAAAAAAAAAAAAAATCGGGTGCCGTGGCTCATACCTGTAATCCCAGCACTTTGGGAGGCCGAGGCGGGTGGATCACCTGAGGTCAAAAGTTTGAGACCAGCCTGGCGAACATAGTGAAACCCCGTCTCTACTAAAATACAAAAATTAGCCAGGCATGGTGGTGGGTGCCTGTAATCCCAGCTACTCAGGAGGCTGAGACAGGAGAATCGCTTGAACCTAGGATGCGGAGGTTGCAGTGAGCCGAGATCATGCCACTGCACTCTAGCCTGGGTGGCAGAGCAAAACTCTGTCTTTTTTTTTTTTTTTTTTTTTTTTTGACACGGAGTCTCGCTCTGTCGCTCAGGCTGGAGTGCAGTGGCCGGATCTCAGCTCACTGCAAGCTCCGCCTCCTGGGTTCACGCCATTCTCCTGCCTCAGCCTCCCGAGTAGCTGGGACTACAGGCGCCCGCCACCTCGCCCGGCTAGTTTTTTGTATTTTTAGTAGAGACGGGGTTTCACTGTGTTCGCCAGGATGGTCTCGATCTCCTGACCTTGTGATCCGCCCGTCTCGGCCTCCCAAAGTGCTGGGATTACAGGCTTGAGCCACCGCGCCCGGCCAAACTCTGTCTTAAAAAAAAAAAAAATTAGCTGGGGATGGTGGCACATGCCTGTAGCCCTAGCTGCTCCGGAGACTGAGGCAGGAGAATCGCTTGAATCCACGAGTTTAGGGTACAGTGGGCTAGGACCACGCCACTGCGCTCCAGTCTGGGTAACAGAAGGAGATCCCATCTCTAAGTAAATAAAAAATAGTTCTCCTTCCCTGCAGCCTGCTATGGTTGCACTGTTATTTCATACTTCGCCTGAAAATTTTACAGTTATCCTTTGCTGTAGAAAACAGTTTTTTGACTGGGCGAGGTGATTCATGCCTATAATCCCAGCACTTTGGGAGGCTGAGGCCGGGTGGATCACTTGAGGTCAGGAGTCTGACACCAGCCTGGCCAACATGGTGAAACCCTGTCTCTACTAAAAATACAAAAATTAGCTGGGCATGGGGGCGCACGCCTGTAATCCCAGCTACTAGGAAGGCTAAGGCAGGAGAATCGCTTGAACACAGGAGGGTTGTGAGCCAACACAGAGGCTGCAGTGAGCCAAGATCACATCACTGCACTCCAGCCTGGAGGACGAGACTCCATCTCAAAAAAAAAAAAAAAAAAAAAGAGAAAAAAATAGCGTTTTTTCTTTTTTGCTCCAGAAAGCAACTATTTAAAGATACATAATAGGCTGGCATGCGGGCTCACAGCTGTAGTCCCAGCACTTTGGGAGGCTGAGGCTGACAGATCACTTGAGGTCAGGAGTTCAAGACCAGCCTGGCCAACATGGTGAAACCCCGTCTCTACTAAAAATACAAAAAAATTAGCTGGGCATGGTGGCGGGTGCCTGTAATTCCAGCTACTCAGGAGGATGAGGCAAGAGAATCACTTGAATCCAGGGGGTGGAGGTTGCAGTGAGCTAAGATTGCACCACTGCGCTCCAGCCTGGGCAACAGAGTGAGACCCCATCTTAAAAAAAATTTTAAAAAAAGGTAACTCATATATGTTCTGGGACCACATGGAGGCCCTCTCCAGAGCTGAAAGGAGAAAATATCGAACCATAAATGCAGTGAGAGAAGAGTAAGGGAGAGAAGACTGATAGCTCTGGGGGGTGTAGGGGAGTAGGAGGGGCTGGCTGATGGAGGGGAAAGTCCTAGATGCAGTATTTACACATTCATTTTGTTCCTGCAGAAATATTAATTTCTGGATACAGGTATTGTTCTTGGTGGCATGGTCCTTGCCCTCCTGGAGTTTATAGCTATGCTGTGGGACTAAAATTTAAGCATAGGTTAGCTAAGCTAGCATAGGTTAAGAGGTCTCCTGGAAGGAGACCAAATATTCAGGCAGGTGAAGTGGGGGAGAAATTGGAAAAGAGCCATTGAGACCAAGGCAACAGCACAATCAGAAGACCTGAAGCACAAAAGAGCTCCCTGTGATCAAAGAACAGGGAGAAGGCTCATGTGTGGCTAGAGCCCAGTTGGCAAAAGTGGTTCAAGATCAGGCTGTAGCCAGATCCTGCAAGGCCTTGTTGCCGCGCTAAGGACTTCGAACTTCCTCGTGAAAATGAAGAAAAGTCGTTGAATAGCGCAAGTCTGACAAGATTTTAAGAAGTTTCCTCTAGTCGCTGTGTGGGCAGTGGAGGGGGGTGTAAGGAGAGCCTAAAGGAGAGACTGCTTGAAGGGTTATTGCGGGAGTCAAGGTGACAGCTGGTGGCAAGTTAAACTGGGAAAGAGGGGTAGAGATGGTAGGAGGTGGAGAGATTAAGGATACCATTTAGAGTTGGAAACGACATGGACTGGAAATGAAGAATAAAGGAAAGAGTGGTGTCAACGGTACACTTTAAGTGTCTGGTGTAAGCACCGGGTAGAGTGGTGCCAGTTACTGAAGGTGGGGACCTTGGAGGAGAAACCCACTTGGGGACCTATTTTTTTTTTTTTTTTTTTGAGACACAGTTTCGCTCTTGTTACCCAGTCTGGAGTGCAATGGCGCGATCTCAGCTCACCGCAACCGCCGCCTCCCGGGTTCAAGCGATTCTCCTGCTTCAGTCTGCTGAGTACCTAGAATTACAGGCGCCCGCCACCACGCCCGGCGGGGGACCTAGTAAGTATGAAAAAGTGTAAGCAGGCCGGGCGCGGTGGCTCACGCCTGCAATCCCAGCACTTCAGGAGGCTGAGTCTGTAATCCTAGCACTTTGGGAGGCCGAGGCGGGCAGATCACTGGAGGTCGGGAGTTGGAGACCAGCCTGGCCAACATGGAGAAACCCCATTCTCTACTAAAAATACAAAAATTAGCCGGGAGTGGTGGCGCATGCCTGTACTCCCAGTTATTCAGGAGACTGAGGCAGGAGAATCGCTTGAAACCGGGGGAGGTTGCGGTGAGCCGAGATCGCGCCACTGCACTCAAGCCTGGGCGACACAGCGAGACTCCGTCTCAAAAACAAACAAAAAAAACCCCCAAATGAGTAAAGTGTAATGTGGATATAATAAACAAACAAAAAGGGACTTCGTATTCTTTTTGCATAGGGAAGGGGAAGAAATGTAGCGAAGTGGAAGAGGATGGCACAGAAAAGGTGCAAAAAGAAAGTCTGTAGGCCGGGCGCGGTGGCTCAAGCCTGTAATCCCAGCATTTTGGGAGGCCGAGACGGGCGGATCACGAGGTCAGGAGATCAAGACCATCCTGGCTAACACGGTGAAACCCCGTCTCTACTAAAAAATACAAAAAAACTGGCCGGGCGAGGTGGCGGGCGCCTGTAGTCTCAGCTACTTGGGAGGCTGAGGCAGGAGAATGGCGTAAACCCGGGAGGCGGAGCTTGCAGTGAGCTGAGATCTGGCCACTGCACTCCAGCCTGGGCGACAGAGCAAGACTCCATCTCAAAAAAAAAAAAAGAAAGAAAGAAAGGCTGTGGAAAGAGTGGGATAGGAGAGTTTCTGAACTGGGGTTAGTGTCACACTGTGTACTGGTAATTTAAACTGCTGAAAATGAGACCACACTTAAAGATATAGGTCCCTCTAAAAGGAAGGCGGATGTTAAAAGCAATTTGCATTTTACCTAAAATGGGCTGCTTCTCCCTGTACCCTTTCCAAATACAGCCAGACTTTCTGCAGAAACATTTTAATCAGGGGCACCCTTCCCCCGAAAAATGCACTCACTACCAGTACACACGACCTTCTGAGTTTAATGGACCTACGGAGGCCCATCCCTGGGCTCTCTGGGCTCGGTTAATCCCAGGTTAGGCCCCAAACTCAGAGGTAGCAACGTTCCCAGCTCAACGACGCAGGAAGACCACGCCTCTAAATGTTCTGCAACCTCGTCCGTTTCAGAATTTTCTGGAGTTCTGGGTAAACTGGCCTCACCAAGGATTCTGCCCATTCTGGTTGCTCGCGTTTTTAAACACAGACCGGTGTGTGGGAGAGGGCATTATTTTTCCGGAACACTGTGCTCCTGGAGCAGATAGGGACACGCAGAGTGGCTTTACCGCAGCGCCAGCTCTATCCTTACCCGGTTCCTCCTCCAGGCCGCCGCCTCCTCCTCGCGCGCACCCCGCCTTCCCTGCCCACCCCCGGCCCGCTCCTCCCCTTTGCTCTCAACGAAGACTCGGCCACTCACTACCCGCGCCCTGTGCCATCCGCACACCTCATAGCCCCGCCCCCATGCCGCTGCTCACGCCCCCTTTCAGAAGAGCCCAAAGAGCGTCCACGTTTGCCGCAAGACCCCGCCCCGCGGCTTGCAGCCCCGCCCACAGACTGAGTTAACCAATTCACGGCCCCGGACCCCGCCCCGCCCTCAGGCCCCGCCCCGGCGCCCGGCTCCCGGCGCCCGCCTCCCTCCGGGGCGTTGCCGCCGCCGCGCTTCAGCAGCCCGCGCGGAGCCAGATGCCGCCCTCTCCGCCGGTCCCTCCCTCGGCGGCCTGGCGCCTCCTTCCCTCCCCACCGCGGTGACTCTCGGAGCGGGAGGCGGAGGCTGAGGCGGCCGCTCCCGCTGCTGCTACTGACGCCGCCGCCGCGGCCGCTCGGGCTGAGCACGCCCCGGAACAGGCCGCCGCGCGCTGCGCCCGGGACCCGCTGCCCCCGCCGGCCCGGCCGGGTCGGGCGGCCCAGGTAAGCGCCGAGGCCGGGCCGCGCCTGCAGCGCCCGGGCCCGCGCCGCGCCGGGGCTTGGGGGAGCGGCCAGTCCTTTGTCTGCCGGGGAGGGGCCGTGGAGAGCGCCCCCGACCCCGCTCGGACCGCTGCCCGCCCCGGCGGCGCGGCGTCCTGGCCTGGGCCTGGCCGCCTCTCGCCGCAGACCACCTCCCGCCTCCCTCACCTTCGCCCGGGGGTCGCCTCCACAGGTGTCCGCGCCGCCCACCCTGTTGCTCACCTCACCGCGTCCGGATGGCTGTCATCGCCAGTCCGCCCTCCCGACTTCTGGGCCCTTGACTCTTCCCTCACCTACGCCCACTCCCAGGCTCTCACTCTCCATATTTCCCCAAACCAAACGCTGGGCCGCCCTTCCTCCCTTTGTAGTTTGATTGAACTGTCGTCTCCCGATTCCACCCCTCCCCGGTGAGCCTTCCTGGAAGGTACCTGGTGAGGGCCCATGTCTCACTTGGATGGCGGGCGTGTATGCACGAACCTGCAAAATTAACCACCTGGAGCCCCAAACTGCACCTCTCACCTCCTTTTCATCACCCCACCCCAACCACCTTCCTTTTTTTGGAACCTGGTAACTGAGACACTCAGGTCTGGACACCCAGCCTCTGCTAGGCCCTCCATCCCTCTCTCTGCCTTGTGAGCTGAACTTGTCTGAGCAGTACCTGTTGTCAGGTTAGCCCCTGGGAGGGCGGGGGCCGTGTTGGCAGCAAATCAAGAGTTTTATGAATAATGAGACGTGTGGCTTGCAGCACCTCCTATCTGAGGATCTCAGTATGCTCCAGCTGTGAATTATTTTGTCTCCTGTCACTCACAGAACTGAGAGAAACATGTCCGGCCAACTGCTGGGTAAATTGAGGCACAGGGTGTGTGGGTAAGGGACCTGGAGGCAAGTCAGGGTTTGTCTTGAGGTTCTGTTCTCAGGAGCCGTGGCTCTTAGCTCCCTGCTGCAACCACTGGGCTCCAGTTCCTGGCGTGTGTCCCCAAGTGATAACTGATCTCTTGTGCCGTTAAAGTGTCCAGAGATACCAGCAGCTTCCTCAGATTTAAAGTAGGTCTTTGGATCATAAATAAAGGTGCCGGCTGTTAAATGCCATTGTGTCATTCACGGTTTGCTGGTGGAGTTCGTGGTCCTCCCTTGTAAATACAAATCAACTCTATGGGATGGAGATTCATTCATTCAGTAGTGAGCATTTACTGTGTGCCAGGCACCATTCTAAGTACTGGGGCTTTAGTGGTGAAGACAGACACGGTTTCTGTCCTCGTTAGAGATGACATTCTAAACAGGAGGGAAGTCAGATAGTAAGTGAGTAAACAAACAAGTGGACAAAGTAATTTCAGTAGTGTTAAGTGCTGCGAAGGTGGAGAGGGGCCAGATTACATATAAGAATCTGTGGATCAGGGCGGGCTTAGTGGTTCATGCCTATAATCTCAGCACTTTGGGAGGCCGAGGCAGGTGGATCACAAGGTCAGGAGTTTGAGACCATCCTGACCAACATGGTGAAACCCCGTCTCTGCTAAAAATACAAAAATTAGCTGAGTGTGGTGGCGCGTGCCTGTAGTCCCAGCTAGTTGGGAGGCTGAGGCAGGAGAATTTCCTGAACCTGGGAGAGGGAGGTTGCAGTGAGCCAAGATCGCGCCACTGCACTCCAGCCTGGGCAACAGAGCAAAACTCCGTTTTGGGGGGTGGCGGGGAAAAGTAACCTGTAGATCAAAACAAAGATTTTGTAGGTCTTAATAAAGAGTTAGAATTTTATTCCAAACACAGAGGCCATTGGAGGGTTTTAAGCAGAGAAAAGATAAAGTCTGATTTGTTCCCAAAGATTGTTTTGGCTGCTGTATAGAGACTGGATTCTAAGGAGCAAAGGTGGAGGCAGGGATACCAGTTATGAGACAGACTATTGCAGCTACCTGGCAAGAGATGATGGTGGCTTGAGGGATCGGGGCAGTGGCAGTGGAAACGAAGAGGTGGAATTAGTCTGTTCCCTCTGGGAGAGCTGCAAAGCAAAACTTTGGAGACTGAGAGTTAGATGTCCCATAACAATGTGCTCATAGAACAGGTCCCCGCCTCCTTGATTGGAGAGGGTTTGTGGGTTTAAAAACCAGTTAGAGGTGGAGAGGGCAGAATACACCAGGTTTCATTCCCACATCCGGTTGTATTATTTAAATGGGAACATTACTGCTTCTGTTGGAAGATGTTGCACCAAGAAATTGGGCCTGTTCTCATGGTAGGTGGGAGAAAGATTCACTGGCCACAAACGAGCTATTAACCAGAATGAGGCTGGGTGCAGTGGCTCACCCCTGTAATGCCAGCATTTTGGGAGGCCAAGGCGGGCGGACCACCTGAGGTCAGGAGCTCGAGACCAGGAGCAACATGGTGAAAACTCATCTCTACTAAAAATACAAAAATTAGCCGGGCATGATGGTGGGTGCCTGTAATCTGAGCTACTTGGGAGGCTGAGGTTGGAGAATCACTTGAACCCGGGAGCTGGAGGTTGCAGTGAGCCAAGATTGCGCCACTGCACTCCAGTCTAGGTGACAGAGGAAGATTCCGTCTAAAAACAAAAAACAAATCCCCCCCAAAAAAGAATAAAACTTGATCTCCATGCTCTTCCAAATCTGTGCTGTCAGAACATGTCAGAATGAGAGGACCGTGGGGGTTACACAGGCCAGCTCCTTCTTTTGTGGTTAAGCATCTGTGGCCCCTAGAAGCTGGCTCTTTTGAAGTCCTATAGCAGTTTATGCATTAGCTTATGATGTCTGGCAGTTTCTTTTTTTTTTTTTTTTTTTTTTTTGAGACGGAGTCTCGCGCTGTCACCCAGGCTGGAGTGCTGTGGCCGGATCTCAGCTCACTGCAAGCTCCGCCTCCCGGGTTCACGCCATTCTCCTGCCTCAGCCTCCCGAGTAGCTGGGACTACAGGCGCTGCCACCTCGCCCGGCTAGTTTTTTGTAGTTTTTAGTAGAGACGGGGTTTCACCGTGTTAGTCAGGATGGTCTCGATCTCCTGACCTCGTGATCCGCCCGTCTCGGCCTCCCAAAGTGCTAGGATTACAGGCTTGAGCCACCGCGCCCGGCCTATGTCTGGCAGTTTCTACCCCCTCTTTCAGGTCCATGTGTACATGTGTGACTCTAAGCTTTCTGAGGTCAGATCTCTACTGGGTTTGTCTTTGCATCGTCCACGGTGTCTGAATCAGTACCCTGCACACAATGTAAACTCTTCAAATATTGGTTGACTTGCCTGGGTATCTCATGGCACCAAGACTCCTGCCCCTGCCCCGTCTTTTCATCAGACCGTGCTTCCTGTAGACTCCTCATCTGGGGTGCAATATAGTGTAAACCCAGCAGTCTCTTGTTCACAGGGCTCACATGACAGGGCAGCCCTTCCTTGATGGATCTGCTCTCTCCATGCCTGCCTGTGGGGAACAGCTGCTGCGGTGCTGACCAAGTAGTCACTTGACACTTAGCAAATATGAAGTATAGCTCTTTTTTTTTTTTTTTTTTGAGACGGAGTTTTGCTCTTGTTGCCCAGGCTGGAGCACAATAGCACAATCTTGGCTCACTGCAACCCTCCACCTCCTGGGTTCAAACGATTCTCCTGCCTCAGCCTCCCAAGTAACTGGGATTACAGGCGTGTGTCACCACATCTGGCTAATTTTTGTATTTTTAGTAGAGATGGGGTTTCACCATATTGGTCAGGCTGATCTTGAACTCCTGACCTCAGGTGATCCACCCACCTCGGCCTCCTAAAGTGCTGGGATTAGAGGCGTGAGCCACCGTGCCCGGCTGAAGTGTAGCTCTTTTTTTTTTTTTTTTTTTGAGACAGTCTCGCTCTGTCGCCCAGGCTAGAGTGCAGTGGCCGGATCTCAGCTCACTGCAAGCTCCGCCTCTCCAGTTTACGCCATTCTCTTGCCTCAGCCTCCCGAGTAGCTGGGACTACAGGCACCCGCCACCTCGCCCAGCTAGTTTTTTGTATTTTTTTTTTAGTAGAGATGGGGTTTCACCGTGTTAGCCAGGATGGTCTCGATCTCCTGACCTCCTGATCCGCCCGTCTCGGCCTCCCAAAGTGCTGGGATTACAGGCTTGAGCCACCGTGCCGGGCCTGAAGTGTAGCTCTTAATTAGACCGTGGACTTTGTACTAAGACCATCAGGTTTGGATCTTGGGTCTGCTATCAGGAGCTGCATGATCTTCAGCAGGTAACTTAATCTCTCTGTGTCTCAGTTTCCCCATATGTACAATAGTAATACTTTCCTTATGGAGTTGTTGGGAGGATTAAATTAAGTAATACCTGGTAGATATTCAGAAGACCACCTAGCACTTGGTATATGCTAAATTGAAGTAACTATTATTTCGCCTTTGTCTGCTTCTTACCTCCCACCAGCATTTAAGCTCTTTGAGAGCAGAGATTTTTTGTCTCTTTTTGTCTACTCTTATAATCTGGTACCTAAACTTTGTAGTACTCTGAAAATACTTGTTGAATTGAATGACTTATTGAGCAGCTATGTCCTAGGCACTGTTGCGGATGCTGCGGACATAGCCAAGAACAAGATCTTTAAGATGCGTGCTCTTATGAAGTTTATCTTCTAGTGGGAGAGACAGATAGTAAACAAATAAACCAGTCAACAAAAGAATGTAGGGTGGTGAAAGAGATACGGGGGAAAATAAAACAGAAGATGGAAAGTGGCTGGGATGAGGGTTAGGGTCATAACTTTAGCTCTGAGAAGGTGGCTTTTGGGAGCCATGGATGGTGATCCAGGGGGACAGCTTTGTGGTCAGAGAGGACTGCAAGAATGATCAACCCAGAGGGGCTGGGGTGTGGTTAGTGATGAATCTGCAGGGGCCACATTTGTGGCTGTGGCAAGGAGTTTGGATTTTACTCTTGAATTCTGAACAGTGGGAAGTCACTGAATAGGAACTTTTCCTGGGAGTCTAGGAGAATATTTGAGTTCACACTAAAAGACAGAATAGGACATTAGGAAGAGCAGCTGGGATAGGCTCTCCTTGTCCTGGGAGGCTTTTGGAGGCCAGCTAGAATATTGAGTTTCTTCCCATCAGGTTCCTCATTTCTCTGGCCTGGTCCCCTGAAGATGAGGGAAGCATCAGCTAGGTTGGTGATGCTCCTGGTTTGTGTGTCTGCGTGTCCTGCATTTTATTGAGCTTCCTTTTTTCCAAATCCCTAGGTCATCAGCAAACATTTCTTGAGTTGAATGAATGAGTGTTGCCAGTGCTTAGCAGCTCGTTGTCTACAGTGGAATGTCTGTGTTCTCTGCTCCTCTCTATGTGAGTTAAAGCTTCTTATCTTGGCAGTGACTCTTAAGTAGTCTTGGAGTTTTGCAGCCATTCTTCATAAATGCATCAGAGGCACACATACATATATATCACAGTTTCTTTGTTGGGAGTATACCAAGATTGACTGGACAGCTTTCCTACCCCCCCACCCCATCCCCACTTCTCTGCCAGTCCCTGCTATCACCAGGCCCCTCTATAGAGGGTTGGGCCAGACTGACACCTCTGACCATCTTCTGTTTGATTACTTGATCAGGAACACACAGTGGCACCTAGAAAGCATTGTCTGTCTTTCGTCTGGGTTGGGCGGAGTTGAGTAACTCCGCAGAGCACTGAGAGAAATGGCATTTCAAACCCAGGGACTCCACTCACCAGGAATCCAGAGTGGGCCTCTTTAGACTGGGTGCCATTGGCCAGCTTTTCAGATCCCTTTTTGGTCCTCCCATCATCAGTTATTGTCCACGATGCCACTTGCTCTGCTAACCTTGAGAGACCAACGTGAGTTAGTGGGAATCAAATAGGACGCTTGTGTTGCAGGTCACTTTCAGAGTCCTGGGGCATTTTATTGGCAGAATCTGAAATGCCTGCTAGTCATATGTCATTTGCAGCCTTGTAAAAACTAAACACGGAGTGGGTGCAAGTTTTTTCTCATGTAGCTAGTTTTCTTTTTTTTTTTTTTTGAGGCGGAGTCTCGCTCTGTCGCCCGGACTGGAGTGCAGTGGCCAGATCTCAGCTCACTGCAAGCTCCGCCTCCCGGGTTTCCGCCATTCTCCTGCCTCAGCCTCCCGAGTAGCTGGGACTACAGGCGCCCGCCACCTCGCCCGGCTAGTTTTTGTATTTTTAGTAGAGACGGGGTTTCACCGTATTAGCCAGGATGGTCTCGATCTCCCGACCTCGTGATCCGCCCGTCTCGGCCTCCCAAAGTGCTGGGATTACAGGCTTGAGCCACCGCGCCCGGCCTAGTTTTCTTATTATGAGAGCGATATGTGCTCGTTTAGAAAATGAGAAAGTGAATGATAGGGGCATTTTACACACACTGCCTCATTTCATCCTCATGGTTTCTGAGATACATACCATTATTACCATTTTGTATGTTAAGAAGCTGAGGCCTCGAAATGTTAAGTAAAGTGTTTGAGGTCGAGCTAGTTGGGAACAGAATCAGATTCAAACCAGGCAGTGTGACTCCCAAGCAGCTCTCTGAGCACCGTGTCATATACTGATTCTCAGCAGAAACCATAGAGAAGAAAGAAAAGTCTCCCTTAAGCCCAACGTAGGTGACATTCTTAGGGTAGTCAGAGTTAACTTGCGGGCTGCTCCAAAGGGTTTGAATCCTGGGCCCTTTCCCTGTCTTGTGTGACCCTGGGCAAGCTAATTAACTTCCCTTTGCTTTACTTTCCCTGACTGTAAATGGGAATAATGATACTTGTACCTTCGTAGTTCCCAGGGGCATGATGGCGTTTGAGCCAAAGTGCTTTTGAACTTCTTTCATGAAAGGGAACTGAGCACCAACTACTGTTATACTCAGTTATTAAAGACCTATCACGCTCTGGTCCTCCATGAAGCCTTGTTAAAAAGGGAAAGATAACAGTCCCCAGAGGGAAGGGTGTCCCTCTGTGGGGAATGGCTGGACAAAAACATTGTTCTCCCCTTTTGAAGTTTCTGAAGGATTGAGGGTCATACCTATGGCTTCATTTTTCATGGCTGTGTTGTAGTGTGTGAGCTCCTGTAAACAGGGATGTGTTCTGTGCATCGTAACATGATTGAGGACCCCTGATGGCAGGGCCAAGAGGGGATTAAAAGACGTGGTTTCTAATCTTGGTTCTGATGTGTTTTTATAAGCCAGGAGCACAGAGACACCAAGGTGGTTGTCTTCCATTACTCCTCTCTTCCTCTCCTCCTTCCTTCCTTCTAATGACCCATTGATTCAATTAATAAATATTTATTGAGGCTTTATTACAATCTGGACACCATCATAGGTACTAGGAATATTGTGGTAAGCAGGATAAAAATAGTTCTTCCCCGGCCGGGTGTGGTGGCTCACGCCTGTAATCCCAGCACTTTGGGAGGCCACGGCAGGTGGATCATGAGGTCAGGAGATTGAGACCATCCTGGCTAACACGGTGAAACCCCGTCTCTACTGAAAATACAAAAAATTGGCTGGGCGCGATGGCTCACGCCTGTAATCCCAACACTTCGGGAGGCCGAGGCGGGGGTATCACGAGGTCAGGAGATCGAGACCACGGTGAAACCCCGTCTCTACTAAAAATACAAAAATTAGCCGGGAGCCGTGGCGGGCGCCTGTAGTCCCAGCTACTGGGGAGGCTGAGACAGGAGAATGGAGTGAACACAGAAGGTGGAGCTTGCAGTGAGCCGAGATTGTGCCACTGCACTCCAGCCTGGGCGACAGAGCAAGACTCCATCTCAAAAAAAAAAAAAAAAATTAGCCTGGCATGGTGGCGGGCACCTGTAGTCCCAGCTACTTGGGAAGCTGAGGCAGGAGAATTGCTTGAACGCGGGAGGTGGAGGTTGCAGTGAGCTGAGATTGCACCACTGCACTCCAGCCTGGGCGATAGAGTGAGACTCTGTCTCAAAAAAAAAAAAAAAAAAAAGTTTTTCCCCATACCAGGCTCTTAGTGTAGGACCACGAGGCTTGTTATATAGTTGGGATCATGTGAATGAAGAAAGAATGATTTGATGAGAGTGCTTTGAACTCTTAGGAGAGAGTCAGGACATGATCTCCAGATGCACATGCCAGCCGCAGTGGCTACGTGCTCTGAGTGGACATTAAGGTCGGGGGCTGGGTTGGCTTTCCAGAAGAGCAAGGGAAGAGTTAAACGATTAGAGCCCTTCCGTGTCCCGTAACAGAAGCTGTACTTGGTATGGACATCTTGAGAAACAGTGCACACCTTGGGAGCCATGGTTCACAAGAACTCCTTTCCCACTTAAAGCCTTAACCCTTTGTTACTGGAGTTTAAGTCAGGGAGAAATGCTCATATTGAGGATTTCTTTTCAAAGTTGTTGCTTGGGGCTGTGGATTTTGAAGCTCTGCCACTAACATGGTGCGCTTCTTATGTAACGGCCGCCAGACCTTGTCTCTGCAGAGTTCTCTTCCTGCCCGACACATCTCTCCCTGCCAACTTTGGAAAGCAGGCATATGGTGGCTGGCGGGCTCTTCACAGTACTCATAGGGTTCCTGGAGGAACTGATGCACATGGACACCTATGTCTCCTACCCCATTTTGGGTCAATATATGCAGATTAGAGTGGGGGCAGGGTTCTTTCTTCCCCAAGCACCAGGCCTTCAACTCTCTTCAAAGACCAGGGTCAGGGAGGTCTAGCAAGCAGTTCATGTGAAAGCACACAGTGTTCCTCTCGCCCTCCAGCCAGGGCTGGGTGGAGAGGGCATAGGGCTGGCAGAGGCAGCTACCCACATTTGAAGTGAGAGGAGGGTGCCAGGACAGCGAGGCATATCTTTGTGCGATGTTATTTTCACCAGCCCTTGTCATGTCACTGTACATAGCACTCCTGGTGCTAAACAGCTGCCCTGTCAAGCTGAGGGGCGGGGCAGCAGCATCCAGCATCTGATTAGGAGGGCAAGGCCTGCACAGCGAGGAGGCCAGGTCACTCAGTGCACCTGGACATCTTCAAGTGTGATTGGAGCCTGCAGTGAGGCTGTTTCAGCTGGAAGATGGTGACCCACTTCCATATCCTCTCCCACGTGGAGAGCTGGGGAGGAGGCTTTGAGAGCCAGCTCCAATTAAGGTGTTTTTTCCGGCCTGAGTAGCGCCCAAGTGTCCAGCCCACATGTTTTCTGCTGCTGGAATCCCGTAGTCAATGTCCTTGACCTGAACTGAATAACCACCCCAGGGCAGATGAAGTTGCCACCCCTGAAGTCCTAGATTCTCCCAGCAAAAGGCTTCCTGCAAAGATTAGGGTCCCTTGTGGATCAAACACCTCACATAATGTGGGTCCCACCCCGTTCTTCCTGATCCATCACGAGGCAAACCTTGGACCAGTTTCCAAGGAGATGCTTAGCCTTGACCTCCCTGTCCAGACAGGCCTCACAGCCACCTGCTTCAGGCAGCTGTAGCTTCCCGGACACCCTTCCTGACCCTGACTTGCACCCTTGCCAAATATTCTAAATATCCTTTTGCTGCAGGAATATGAAATAAGACCTATTTCTGAACTTCTAGATTTCTTTTATTCTTTCCAGGTAGATGACATTTTAATGATTCTCTGTAATTTTACATTTCTTTTTTGTGTGTTGGGGAGGGAGCTGGGGTGTGATTTAAATACGTGAAGTTGTTAGTACTGGTAGCACTTAAGCTGATGAAGTGGTGGGTCTGAGCCCCTGAGTAATCCCATTTTACTTACCAAGAAGGGAGCAAAAGTACCTGCCAAGGTCAGCTCTGGCTAGGCCGTGTGAGCCTGTTCCTGAGCGTGTGCTCATACTCGGCTTCTGGACTGAGGCAGAGGGTCCTTCTCCCTCCCTGTGTGTTAATAACTGTTGGCACTGCCCACAGCCTCCAGGGGCACATAGCCTTCCTCTGGCCAATCACTGGAGTTGCAGGAGGATGAGGTGCTGGTGATTTTTTGGAAGATGTGGTGGGGCTTACAGGCAAGCAGGCTGGCCCCAGTTCTGCTTTCCTGCGCAGAGCAGTCTTCCAGAGCTTGTGGTGGGATGTAAGGGAGCTCGGGCAGCCAGAGCAGCGCAGAGACCTGGCTCCTTCCCTGCTCCTGAGGTCTGCTGCCACTGGCACAAGGGGTCATGTTTGCTCGTTTGCCTTGTGTTTGCTTTGGGTGCTGGCTTCCCACTCTCACTTCCTAATCTCCTCTAAAGAGGAGTGGCCTGTCAGGTCCATGAGTGGTGACAGTGGAGATTGAAGTGCTTAGCATTAGGCACCGCACTGCACTGGCAGGACCATTCAGATGAAGGGTGTTCTTTTATTCTCATCTGACCCCATTCCACTTCGTTTTAAAACATCATTCGCCCAGGCTGGAGTGTGGTGGCATGACCACGGCTCACTGCAGCCTCAATCTCCCAGGCTCAAGTGATCCTCCCATCTCAGCCTCCCAAGTCATTGGGACCACAGGCACGTGCCACGATGCTGCGCTAATTTTTTTTTTTTTTTTTTTTTTTGAGACGGAGTCTCGCTCTGCCGCCCAGGCTGGAGTGCTGTGGCCAGATCTTAGCTCACTGCAAGCTCCGCCTCCCGGGTTCACGCCATTCTCCTGCCTCAGCCTCCCGAGTAGCTGGGACTACAGGCGTCCGCCACCTCGCCCGGCTAATTTTTTTTGTATTTTTTAGTAGAGACGGGGTTTCACCGTGTTAGCCAGGATGGTCTCGATCTCCTGACCTCGTGATCCGCCCGTCTCGGCCTCCCAAAGTGCTGGGATTACAGGCTTGAGCCACCGCGCCCGGCCAAGCTGCGCTAATTTTTTGTATTTTTAGTAGAGGTGAGGTTTTACCTTGTTAGCCAGGATGGTCTCAATCTCCTGACCTTGTGATCTGCCTGCCTCGGCCTTCCAAAGTGCTGGGATTACAAGTGTGAGCTACAGTACCCGGCCTCCACCTCACTCATTTTAATGGCATTCTATTGATTTTTTTTTTTTTTTTTTCTTGAGACAGAGTCTTGTTGTCCGGGCTGGAGTGTAGTGGTGCAAGCTTGGCTCACTTCAGCCTCTGCCTCCTGGGTTCAATGGATTCTCCTGCCTCAGCCTCCCGAGTACCAGGGATTACAGGCACGCACCACCAGGCTCAGCTAATTTTTGCAGTTTTAGTAAAGGTGGGACTTCGCCATGTTGGCTAGGCTGGTCTCGAACCCCTGATCTCAGGTGATCCACCCGCCTCAGCCTCCCAAAGTTTTGGGATTACAGGCGTGAGCCGCCATGCCAGGCCTTTTTTTTTTTTTTTTTTTTGATGGAGTCTTGCTCTGTCACCAGGCTGGAGTTCAGTGGTGCGATCTCAGCTCACTGCAAACTCCGCCTCCCTGGTTCAGGTGATTCCCTTGCCTCAGCCTCCCAAGTGGCTGGGACTAGAGCCATGTGTCACCACGCCCGGCTAATTTTTTGTATTTTAGTAGAGACGGGATTTCACCATATTGGCCAAGATGGCCTTGATCTCCTGACCTTGTGACCCACCTGGCTTGGCCTCCCAAAGTGCTGGGATTACAGGCGTGAGCCACCGCACCTGGCATTTTTTTTGTTTTCTTTTTCTTTTTTTTTTTTTTTTTGAGACAGAGTCTTACTCTGTCGCCCAGGCTGGAGTGCATTGGCACCATCGCATCTCACTGCAGCCTCTGCCTCCCAGGTTCCAGCGGTTCTCCTGCCTCAGTCTCCTGGGTAGCTGGGATTACAGGTGCACCCCACCACGTCCGGTTAATTTTTGTATTTTTAGTAGGGATGGGGTTTCACCATGTTGGCCAGGCTGGTCTTGAACTCCTGACCTCAGGTGATCTGCACGCCTTGGCCTCCCAAAGTGCTGGGATTACAAGTGTGAGCCACTGTTCCCGGATTCATTTTATATTTTTTTTTTTTTTTTTTTTTTTTGTTGAGACGGAGTCTTGCTCTGTCGCCCAGGCTGGAGTGCAGTGGCCGGATCTCAGCTCACTGCAAGCTCCGCCTCCCGGGTTTACGCCATTCTCCTGCCTCAGCCACCCGAGTAGCTGGGACTACAGGCGCCCGCCACCTCGCCCGGCTAGTTTTTTGTATTTTTAGTAGAGACGGGGTTTCACTGTGTTCGCCAGGATGGTCTCGATCTCCTGACCTTGTGATCCGCCCGTCTCGGCCTCCCAAAGTGCTGGGATTACAGGCTTGAGCCACCGCGCCCGGCCCATTTTATATTTTTAAGGCTGCTTATGAACCATCTCTTATCAGCCTTCCATATCCTCAGGTTCCACATCTACGGATTAAACCAACTACAAAAATATTCAGGAAAAATTCTCACGAATCACCACTAAAGAACATACTCATGTAACCAAACACCAAAACCTATGGAAGTAAAAACATTTTTTTAAAATAATAAAAAATAAAATGAAATTAAATTTAAAAAATATTCAGGGAAAAACCAAAATATAACAATACAATAACAAATAATACAAATAAAAAACCAATATCGTGCTATTTACATAGTATTTATGTTTTATCAGGTACTATGAATAATCTGGAGATGATTTAAAGTATATGGCAGGATGTGCATAGGTTACGTACAAATACTGTGTCACTTTATATAAGGGACTAGAGCATCTGTGGATTTTGGTTTCTGTGTAGGGGTCCTGGAGCCTGTCCCCCATGGATACTAAGGGACAACTGTATATTGTTTCCCCATTTCTTTTTTAAGTTTGCAGTCTTTTTCTTATTGATTTACAGGTTTTTTTAATATATTAAGGACATTTGTCCTGTGGTTGTGATATGTGTTATATATATTTTTGCCAATTTGTTACCGTTCTTTTCTTTTCTTTCTTTTTTTTTTTTTTACTTTTTTGAGACAGAGTCTCACTCTGTTGCCAGGCTGGAGTGCAGTGGCACGATGTCAACTCACTGCAACCTCCAAATCCCGGGTTCCACAGATTCTTCTCCCTCAGCCTCCTGAGTAGCTGGGATTATAGGCATGTGCCACCACACCCAGATAATTTTTGTATTTTTAGTAGAGATGGGGTTTCACCATGTTGGCCAGGATGGTCTCGATCTCCTGACCTCGTGATACGCCCACCTTGGCCTCCCAAAGTGCTGGGATTACAGGCATGAGCCACTGTGCCCGGCCCACTGTTCTTCTAATTATATATTTTTTTCATGCAGAGTTTTTGATTTTTATTTAATCAGATTTTTAAATATGACTTCTAGGTTTCTTTTTAAATTTATATATTTATTTATTTATTTATTTATTTATTTCTGAGACAGAGTCTCACTGTGTTGCCCAGACCGGAGTGCAGTGGCGTGATCTCAGCTCACTGCAACCTCTGCCTTCCGGTTTCAAGTGATTCTCCTGCCTCAGCCTCCAGAGTAGCGCGTCACCATGCCCAGCTAATTTTCATAGATTTTTTTTTTTTTTTTGAGACGAAGTCTCACACTGTTGTCCATCCTAGAGTGCAGTGGCTTGATCTCAGCTCACTGCAAGCTCTGCCTCCCAGGTTCTCGCCATTCTCCTGCCTCAGCCTCCCGAGAAGCTGGGACTACAGGCGCCAGCCACCATGCCCGGCTTTTTTTTTTTTTTTTTGTATTTTTAGTAGAGACGGGGTTTCAGTGTGTTAGCCAGGATGGTCTTGATCTCCTGACCTTGTGATCCATCCACCTCGGCTTCCCAAAGTGTTGGGATTACAGGCGCGAGCCACCGCGCCAGGCCAATTTTCGTATTTTTTTTGTTTGAGACAGAGTCTCGCTCTGTCACCCAGGCTGGAGTACAGTGGCACGATCTCAGCTTACTGCAACCTCGGCCTCCTGGGTTCCAGTGATTCTTCTGCCTCAGCCCTCTGAGTAGCTGGGACTACAGGAACGTGCCACCACGCCTGGCTAACTTTTGTATTTTTAGTAGAAACGAGGTTTCACCATTTTGGCCAGGCTGGTCTCGAACTCCTGACCTTGTGATCTGCCCGCGTCGGTCTCCCAAAGTGCTGGAATTAAAGGCGTGAGCCGCCGCACCCGTACAATTTTTGTATTTTTTAGTAGAGATTGGGTTTCACCATGTTAGTCAGGCTGGTCTTGAACTCCTGACCTTGGGATCTGCCTGCCTTGGCCTCCCAAAGTCCTGGGATTACAGGCGTGAGCCACCGTGGCCGGCCTAATTTTTATATTTTTAGTAGAGATGGGGTTTCACCATGTTGGCCAGGCTGCTCTCGAACTCCTGACCTCAGGTGATCTATCCACCTTGGCATCTCAAAGTGCTGGGATTGCAGGCATGAGCCACTGCACCCGGCTGACTTCTAGGTTTCATTTCATATTTTCTTCTCCCACTGTTTTCTTTGCCTGTGTTTTCCTCTAATACATTCACTCCATGTTTCATACATTTAAAACTTTGATCCAAATCCAAGGTATCAAAACCAGCATCACCAGAATTGGAGCAAACTGGCATTATGCACTTCTAATGGAACACTGATACATCAGCTACATAATTTCTTGTGAAAGTGTTTAAGGAACAATTGGCCAAATCCAGATTGTGGAACATCCTAAAGACAAGGGTCCTGGACTCTAAAAAAATGTTAATACCCTGATAGAAAAGCTGCTAAACCATTCTAGATTAAGTAGGTTGAAGAGCATGGGAACCAAATGCAACTGAGATCCTTGATCCAGTCCTGGATTAAACACAAGTAAAGGCCAAATTGATGGGGAGGGGGAATTGGGGAAATTTGGATATGGGGTGAATATCAAAGATACTACTAGGTCAATATTAAATTCCTTGGGAAGGCTGGGTGTGGTGGCTCACACTTGTAATCCCAGCACTTTTGGAGGCAGAGGCAGGAGGATTGCTTGAGGCCACGAGTTCAAGACCAGCCTGGGCAACGTAGCAAGACTCATCTCTTAAAAAAGAAAACAAGGCCGGGCGCGGTGGCTCAAGCCTGTAATCCCAGCACTTTGGGAGGCCGAGACGGGCGGATCACGAGGTCAGGAGATCGAGACCATCCTGGCTAACACGGTGAAACCCCGTCTCTACTAAAAAATACAAAAAAACTAGCCGGGCGAGGTGGCGGGCGCCTGTAGTCCCAGCTACTCGGGAGGCTGAGGCAGGAGAATAGCGTGAACCCGTGAGGCGGAGCTTGCAGTGAGCTGAGATCCGGCCACTGCACTCCAGCCTGGGCGACAGAGCAAGACTCCGTCTCAAAAAAAAAAAAAAAAAAAAGAAAACAAGGCCAGGTGTAGTGGCTCACGCCTGTAATCCCAGCACTTTGGGAGGCCAAGGCGGGCGGATCACGAGGTGAGGAGTTCGAGACTAGCCTGGCCAACATGGTGAAATCCTGTCTCTACTAAAAATACAAAAAATTAGCTGGGCATTCTGGCGCACACCTGTAGTCCCAGCTACTCGAGAGACTGAGGCAGTGGAATTGCTTGAACCCGGGAGGCAGAGGTTGCAGTGAGCTGAGACCATGCCACTGCACTGTAGCCTGGCGACAGAGTGAGACTCCATTTCAAAAGAAAAAGAAAACAAAACAAAACTAGGCTGGGTGTCTCAAAAAAACGAAAGAAAAGAAAACAAAACTAGGCTGGGCGTGGTGGCTCACACCTGCACACCTGTAATCCCAGCACTTTGGGAGACTGAGGTGGGCAGATCACTTGAGGTCAGGAGTTCAAAACCAGCCTGCCCAACATGGCACAACCCCATCTCTACTGAAATACAAAAATTAGCTGGGCATGGTGGTGGGTGCCTGTAATCCCAGCTACTTGGGAGGCTGAGGCGGGAGAATTGCTGGAACCCAGGAGGCGGAGGTTGCAGTGAGCTGCAGTTGTGCCACTACACTCCAGCCTGGGTGACAGAGTAAGACTCTGTCTCAAAAACAAAACAGGTCCTGCGCCGTGGCTCACGCCTGTAATCCCAGTACTTTGGGAGGCTGAGGCGGGCGTATCACGAGGTCGGGAGATCAAGACCATCCTGGCTAACCCAGTGAAACCCCGTCTCTACTGAAAATACCAAAAATTAGCCAGGCATGGTGGCGGGCGCCTGTAGTCCCAGCTACTCGGGATGCTGAGGCAGGAGAATGGGGTGAACCTGGGAGGCGGAGCTTGCCGTGAGCCGAGATTGCGCCACTGCACTCCAGCCTGGGGGACACAGCGAGACTCCGTCTCAAAAAAAAAAAATAGCCAGGCATGGTGGTGCACACCTGTGATCCTAGCTAGTCAGGAGGCTGAGGCAGGAAAATCTCTTGAACCCGAGAGGGAGAGATTGCAGTGAGCTGAGATTGGGCCGCTGCACTTCAGCCTGGGTGACAGAGTGAGACTCTGTTTCAAACAAACAGAAAGCAAAACTAGCCTGGGCAACATGGTGAAACCCCATTTCTACAAAAAGTATAAAAATTAGCTGGGCATGGTGGTGCATGCCTGTAGGCCTAGCTACTTTGGAGGCTGAGGTGGGAGCATCGCTTAAGCCTGGGAGGTGGAAGTTGCAGTGAGCTGAGATTGTGCCACTACACTCCAGCCTGCATGACAGGGTGAGACCCTGTCTCAAAAGAAAAGAAAAGAAAAAAGAAATAGCCAGGTGTGGTTGTGTACACCTGTAATCCCAGCTACTCAGGAGGCTGAGAGGGGAGGATCACTTGAGCCCTGGATGTTGAGGCTGCAGTGAGCTGCAGTCGTGCCACTGCACTCCACCCTGTGCCACAGAGCGAGACACTGTTTCAAAAAACAAAACCAAACAAACAAAAATTCCTTGGGGTGATAATGGTATTGTGGTTATGTAGGAGAATGGCCTCAGGAGATCTGTGCGGAGGCATTAGCCAGGTATCATGATCTCTGCAGTTGACTTTGAGATGGTTCAGGAAAAGCAGCAGTGTTTGTACATTGACACATACCCACAGCACAGAGGCATAAGACATCTATAGCAAAATGTGAACAGTGGGACTCCAGGGGCAAGGTATGTGGATGTTCTTGTACTATTCTTTTAGCTCTTCCGTGGCTTTGGAATTTTTCAAAAGAAAAAGGTGAGGAGGGAAAAAAAAAAAACCCAACTTTGTTCCATCTGGAATTGATTTTGATTGCAGGTCCTTTGGTTGCCCTGGCCCTCCTGGGTTATTGTCCTGGATTTCTGGTTTCTTTGTCCTTTTACAGCATGTACAATAGTCAGTTTCCCTCTCTCTTAGGAAGTTTTTTTTTGGGTGAGTTATTCTTTTTTTGGATTTTGAAGTTTTTGTGATTAGTATCTTTCTGGCAGACCTCAATGACTTTTCTAGAAGCAGGTAAGACCTAGCATGCTTTGTCCTGTGCGTTGATGCCTTTTTTGGTTTTGTTTTTGTTTTTTAACATTGCATTATGTGCTTTAAGGAAATTTGCAAGGAAGTTTTGTTCTCTGGGACTTAAACAATGGCTTAATCCTCAGAAATCATCTTAATCATCAAGCTAATGTGTCATGTAATTAACCCTCTTCCAGTGACCCTTGAGATAAGCTTTTTCCTCTCAACGGAGAGTTTTTGCTGGAAGGCAGGTCCTGCTTACATTCTTTGGATATGGGCTTGTAAAGACTGCTGGGTTTCATTTTGTAAAATGTGACAGTCTTGGGTGAGTCGTTGGCCTGGAAAAACTGGAGTCTTTTTGCCAGGGGAGCTCTTAACAGACCAGTTTTGCCAGAAGCTTCTGCTTCCTTTCTGTGGTTTGGTGACTAACAGTTTTGTGGCTTTGGGAAAGGGGATGTCATTCATTACAAATGGGTGATGGTGGTTCATCTCCTGAGCTAGTTTGCCAGGGTGTGCCCAGATCTGGGTGTTCATGCCTGCACCCATTGTGACTGGGGACAGTTTCTTGGAGACTTTACACTGGCCATCCCTGTGGCCACTCTCCTGAGCTTGCCTGTGGTGGCTTTAACCTTGAACGAAACCCTCCAGGGTTTGTGGGTGGATTCCTATTGTCAGGTGCTGTATTTTCCCCTCTTCTGGGGCAAGTGCTCTTTTCTGATCTTCCTTCCCATCAGCTCCAGCTGCCACTATCCTTGCCTTCAGACTGGACAAGGCCTTGTGACCCATCGGGAGTTTTTGTCCTGACACCATTTCCCCCAGTAAGTTAATGGGATAAGCACACGGGAGATTCTGAAGGGGTCTTTGTTTAAAGCATTGTTGATTTTGCTTATTAGCTTGTTAAACATTTAGAGAGGAAGGAAACTGAGTCCTCAACAGCCTCTTAGGGGGAGGTTTCCTCCTTCCTTGGATTATGTTTTGTTCCGGGGTAGCTGGAGGGGGAAGGATCAGGAAGGTCACCTCCTGCTTAGTAGAGCAGAAGCAATCACCCGAACAAGCAGGCAGTGTGGCTCATGTGATGCATGGAGCCAGGAACCATGGCCTCTGTAGCACAGATGGGTGTATTTGCGAAGTAAACAGATACACCTATATCTTTATGCAAATTAACACATACCTTTATGCTGACAGCCTGTTGGAAAGAGGCAGTGGCCTTAAAACTTCTTTTCTTTTTTTTTTTTTTGGAGACAGGGTCTCCCCCGTTGCCCAGGCTGGGGTGCAGTGGTGTGATCATAGCTCACTGTAACCTCAGACTCCTGGGCTCATGGGATTCTCCCACCTCAGCCTCCCAAGTAACTGGGCCTACAGGTGCACACCACTGCACCCAGCTAATCTTTTTTTTTTTTTTTTTGAGACAGAGTCTCATTCTGTCCCCCAGGCTAGAGTGCAGTGGCGCAATCTCGGCTCACTGCAAGCTCCGCCTCCCGGGTTCACACCATTCTCCTGCCTCAGCCTCCCGGGTATCTGGGACCACAGGCGCCTGCCACCATGCCCAGCTAATTTTTTGTATTTTTGGTAGAGATGGGGTTTCATTGTGTTAGCCAGGATGGTCTGGATCTCCTGACCTCATGATCTGCCCGCCTCAGCCTCCCAAAGTGCTGGGATTACCGGTGTGAGCCACCACGCCTGGCCTGCACCCAGCTAATCTTTTAAATATTTTTTGTAGAGGACAGGCATAGTGGCTCACGTCTACAATCTCAGCACTTTGGGAGGCTGAGGTGGGCAGATCACATGAGGTCAGCAGTTTGAGACCAGCCTGGCCAACATGGCAAAACCCTGTCTCTACTAAAAATACAAAATAAAATTAGCCGGGCATGGTGGCATGCGCCTGTAGTCCCAACTACTTAGGCTGAGGCAGAAGAATCGCTTGAGCCCGGAAGGCAGAGGTTGCAGTGAGCCGAGATTGTGCCACTGCACTCCAGCCTGGGTGACAGAGGGAAAGAGCGAGACCCCATCTCCAAAAAAAAAAAAAAAAAAAATTTAAAGAGATGGGGTCTTGCTATATTGCCCAGGCTGGTTTTGAAGTCCAGGACTCAAGCAATTCTCCTACCTCAGTCTCCCAAAGTGCTGAGATTACAGGCGTTTGCCACTGTGCCCAGCAAAACTTATTTTCCTAAGAGTTTGATTGGGAGGAGTTTCCCCCAGGAGGCTGCATCTGGGGTCTCTCAGCCAGGTCCCGAGGATGGCCATCCCCAGAGCCGGGTGATGAGGAGGGGGCTGCTTCTGGGGGCACAGTCCTACAAGCCACCCAATGGATTTAATGACCTAATCCTCACCACAGGAAGCTGGAGGGTTTCCCAGCCCTGGGATTCTGAGGGGATGCAGTGAACTCAGTTCAGGAAGCTTGTTTATTTGAACCAATTATAGAGGCTTTAATGAGGGAAAGCTATGGAAGGAATGGGGAAAGGGGAGAAGAGCTGGAGAGAGAGGTGACTGTTGAGAAGGTCTGGGTGACCCTCGGGCACTGGGAGGGCCGGGCCATGCCCAGACCTGTCTCTGAGGATGAGGCTTGTCCTTGTGGGAATGGGGTGGCGTGAACATGCCAGTGTGGTTCAGAGTGAAGGGACCTTATGTACCTTGTGGCGAAACGTGAGTGCCCGCCCCCCTACCAAAAATAGCACTGTATCAAATCAAATGTCCCAATGTAATTAAAATTTTAAGCTGTGACCATGCAAAGAGCTGGCATAGCTTTTTTTTTTTTTTAGATGGAGTCTCGCTCTGTCTCCCAGGCTGGAGTACAGTGGCACAATCTCGGCTCACTGCAAGCTCTGCCTCCTGGGTTCACACCATTCTCCTGCCTCAGCCTCCCGAGTAGCTGGGACTACAGGCGCCTGCCAGCACGCCCAGCTAATTTTTTTTTGTATTTTTAGTAGAGACGGAGTTTCACCGTGTTAGCCAAGATGGTCTCAATCTCCTGACCTTGTGATCTGCCCTCCTTGGCCTCCCAGAGTGTTGGGATTACAGATGTGAACCACCACACCCGGCTGAGCTGCCATAGCTTTTGACAGTGGGGTTGAGGGAGCTTCCATAGGTCGAAATTTCCAATCTGATTGTGCTCTCTGGAGGTGACCCATGCTCTCCAGAACCTCTGGGCCAGGCTCCATCCCTAGAATTACCAGGTCTAGAAGTGGTCCCTTTCCCTCTCCTCTAAGTCTCTAAGAAGACTGACAGAAATGCAAATTAATTTGCCCTTTAGGGACTTCATCAGCTTGCTGGGGACCTCTCTGGTGTCCCAGGAGAGAAAAAGGGTTCCTCTACCTCCAGTTTACACAGATGATCTTTTGATGCCTTTGCTCAGGAAGCTTTCTGTCAGGTGCACAGCCCTTGGGGAAGGTCAGTCAGGCCTGGGAGACCTCATACCCAGGAGTGAGGGGGTGCTTGTACCCACTCAAGAGCTAGGATTCTAGCCCTTCTATCGGCTTATAAATAGACAAAGACTCTGGATTCTGCATTAGTAACCCCTCTGGAACCTGCCAGAGGCTGGAGGTCATGAGTCAGACTGAATTAAAGGAAGATCCGTGGCTGGATTTTGTAGGCGTGCTGGTTCCTGACTTCAGGTCTCAGGCTCTGACTTGGCTAGGTTCCAGAGCTCCAGCTGTTCTCTGGGAAGAAAAAAGAATCTCTTTTAAAATTAAGCTGAAAGATGCCTTTCTTTCCTTCTATCCTTGTTCCCCCACTGTGCAGAGAGAAAACCTCCACCAGCACGTCACCTTGGTTAGAACTATAGAGCTTGAGGTCATAGCCCAGGATCCTGAGTGTTCTGGGGCAGCCAAGAAAACTTCCTCAGGCTCCACTTGCCTTCCTGTTTGCATTGTTTTCAGCTGAATTACAAGAGGCTGTCAGAGCGAGCCTGCCAGGTACTCTTGCCTCTCTGTAAAAAGGTGGGTTTCACTCAGTTCAGGACTAGAGAAGACAGCGAGATCTGGGCCAGAATCACAAGGATAAATGTTTTGAACCAGAAGATGTAAACAGATGCCTTATGCCAATCCAGTTATAGGAACATGCAGGTTCCTCCAACTCCTTGGTGTGTTAGGATTATCTGAAGTGAGGACATTCAAAGGCTGGGGGCACTTCCTTCATGGTTCCCATTCACTCCAGCACTTGAAGAGCCCCAGTTGTGGCTAGCAGTGGTGTCTCACCTGTCCAGATTCTTCAGTACAGAGCCTTACAAGTTTTTCCAGGGTCCACAAAATATTGGCGATGTGGGAAAAAAATATGTCACTCCCTCTACTCTTGTGAGTTATGTGAGGATTACATTTAATAAGAGATGTGGGTTAGTTTTAGTATTTTTCTGAGAATAAGGTTCCCTGGGGCCTATAAAGGCCTTAAAACCACTACCGGTCTTCCTCAGAGAGCTTCCAGTCTGGTGGTGAAAATTTCTCAGATATCGAGGTGCAGTGTTGGGGCAGGGATGCGGGAGGAGGAAATGCAGGTGGATGTGCAGACACAGTCCTCGAGGCAGCCCAGAAAAGGTGTTGCAGAGCAGAGAACAGTCCGTGAGGCTTGGTCTCAGCAATCAGGGAGGGAAGGAAGTTCTGAGTGGAAAGCATAGCAGATGGAGAGGCCCAGAGATGTGGAGGGAACCTGGTGCAATCGGCAGCTCCGAGACGACCGCCTAGCAGGGTTTCTTACCCTCAGCTCTCCGGACGTGGGACTGGATAATTATTGGTAGTGGGAACTGATCCTGGCCTCTACCCAGCAGGATCCTACTAGTCGTGACAATCAAAAATGTCTCCAGATATTGCCACATTTCTGCCGTGGGGCAGAATCACCCCCATTGAGAGTCATGGCTGTAGAGGGAATATGAGGGTAAGCTTGGATCTGACCGCCTGCCTCTGTGCGTGGGAGGGACAGAAGGAGCCCTTTCTTTTTGCTTCCTGTCCAGCGTGCAGGTCCTGGGGAAGCCGTCTCCAGGCAGGTCTGTGCCTGTGCTGGAGCACTTTGGTGTGTGTGGCTTGCCTGCTGGTGGTCTGCAGAGCTTGCTCTGAACAGGAGCCCCTTCACAGAAAAGAGGATGCCCCAGTGCGTCCAGGTGCCTCCCTCCCAGCCTGGTTGCCGTGTCAGTACCTTTCCTGTGGTAGGTAGGCCGCTCAGCTGGATGCAGCATTGCATTCTGGCCATTGCAAGGCTGTATTGAATCAGGTCAGGTGGATTTGATTTAAATGCTCCCAGAACCTTCCCAAAGGGCCTTCATCAGAGGGCTCTGGATCTGGAACAGCATGCGTGGCACTGCGTGAAGGGTACAGGCGGGCTACTGTGAGCTCGGAGTGTGCAGAGGGGAAGCGGTTGAGAATTCCAGAATCACTTCCACGGCAGCAGACCTGTAGCCAGAGAGGAAAGGGCCCTCCTGCATTTGGGCTTCATGGCTGCTCCCACTGGAGGAGGGCTGGCTGTGCTAATATGGGGAGGTTTGGGATGCGATGCAAATGCAAGGCCTCTCCCCTTCCCCTTAACATTACCATTTCTTTCTTTTTTCTTTTTTTTTTTTGAGACGGAGTCTTGTTCTGTCACCCAGGCTGGAGTGCAGTAGTGCGATTTTGGCTCACTGCAATCTCTGCCTCCTGGGCTCAAGCGATTCTCCTGCCTCAGCCTCACACCCTGCTAATTTTTTTTTTTTTTATAGTAGAGCCTCCCACCCAGCTAATTTTTTGTATTTTTCAGGCCGCATGCCTCGGCCTCCCAAAGTGCTGGGATTATAGGCGTGAGCCACTGTGCCTGGGCCTCCACTTTTATTTTTTTAATGAGATGGAGTTTTGCTCTTGTTACCCAGGCTGGAGTGCAATAGCGCGATCTTGGCTCACCGCAACCTCCGCCTCCCGGATTCAAGCGATTCTCTTGCCTCAGCCTCCCGAGTAGCTGGGATCACAAGCATGTGCCACCACGCCTGGCTAATTTTGTGTTTTTAGTAGAGACGGTGTTTCACCATTTTTGTTAGGCTGGTCTCGAACTCCTGACCTCAGGTGATCTGCCCACCTTGGCCTCCCAAGGTGCTGGGATTACAGGCATGAGCCACCGTGCCCGGCCAGTTTTTTATTTTTTAAGAGACAGGGTCTTGCTTACACTTTCATCCAGGTTGGAGTACAGTGGCATAATCTTGGCTCACTGCAGCCTCAACCTCCTGGGCTCAAGCACTTCTCTCACCTCAGTAGCTGGGACTGCAGACTCACCACACCATGCACAACGGTTTTTTTTTTTTTTTTTTTTAATTTTATAGAGATGAGGTCTCACCATGTTGCCCAGGCTGGTCTGAAACTCCTCCTGGGCTCAAGCGATACTCCCACCTCAGCCTCCAAACGCGTTGGGATTACAGGCATGAGCCACTGCGCCCAGGCCATATTTTCTTTTTAAAATTAATTAGCCGGGCGTGGTGGCTCATGCCTGTAATCCCAGCACTTTGGGAGGCCGAGGCAGGTGGATCACTTGAGGTCAGGATTCCAAGACCAGCCTAGCCAACATGATGAAACCCTGTCTTTACTAAGAATATAAAAATTAGCTGGGTATGGTGGCAGGTGTCTGTAATCCCAGCTATTGGGAGGCTGAGGCAGGAGAATCACTTGAACCCGGGAGACAGAGGTTGCAGTGAGCCGAGATCACATCACTGCACTCCAGCCTGGGTGACAATGTGAGACTCTGTCTCAAAAAAATTAATTAATTAATTTGTATTGGTATATAATCATTGTAAGCTTTATCTTATTTTCTAATTGATCTCTGATTGGCAATGGGTTGGACTCGAGCTGTTTTTCTTTTTCCTGTAAGGTGGATTTTTCTTTTTCTTTTTCTTTTTTTTTTTTTTCTTGAGACGGAGTCGTGCTCTTATCGCCTGGTTGGAGTGCAGTGGCGAGATCTCAGCTCACTGCAGCCTCTGCCTCCTGGGTTCAAGCAATTCTCCCGCCCAGCCTCTCGAGTAGCTGGGACTACAGGCGTGCGCCACCATCCCCAGATAATTTTTGTAATTTTAGTAGAGACAGGGTTTTTCTGTGTTGGCCCTCTCTTGACCTCCTGATATGCCCGCCTCTGCCTCCCAAAGTGCTGGGATTACAGGCGTTAACCACTGGGCCCAGCCCGGATTTTTCTTTTAATTTCAGTTAAAATGGATCATGCGTCTGTCAACTCCTGAGCCAGAAGGGGCAGTTAGGAGAGAGGGAAAGCACGGCTTTGGATCCAGGCTTACCACTTATTACTCCATGGCCTCAGGCAGGTTACTTCTCTGAGCCTCAGTTGTGTCATCCATAAAATGGGAATAATTCCTACCTTGCAGGCTTGTGAGGGCTGACTGACTCTGCCACTCTGTGCCTGGGCTTAGAAAATGCTGTGGTGACAACAGTAATTATTGTTCTTCGGTGGTATCACCTGGCTTCAGGGAGCAGGAAGGAGGTTTGCATCAGGTTTGAATTGGGGTTGGTGACCTCAAGACACATTCCCTACCCCAGGCTTATCCCCTAAGAATGGGGCTGTGGCCTGCAAATGCCATACCTCACTAGGAGGCCTGTTTTGCCCTAGCTCTGCTGGTGGAGTACAGTTCGGGAATACTGAGCGTGGCTCTGGATGGAGGAGGTTGTGATGTGGAATTTATTAATTAAGGCGGTTGCTCCTGAGGCCTGAGAGTCTGGGAGGTTGTTGCAGTTTAATTGCTGAGAGTGGAGCATGTGGAAATTCCCTCTGGCACTCCCTTTTTTGATGTCGCTAGAGGACCTGAGGTGCTACCTTGTGTGGGACTCTAGCAGGAGCTTCGTGGCAGACCTCTGCCTCCTGTCCCTGTCACTGGCTCAGTGTGACTTTTTACCCATGTGCTTGTATACTGGAGAGCAACAGGGCAGAGTGGTTGAGGCCTTGGACAATCTGGGTTCCATCCTGATCTGATACGGACTAGCTGGGCGATGACAGGTGAGTGATGTCACTGCTGTGCACCGTGGCATGCTCATGTGTAAAGCCCTGTAGGGACATGTGTGGCAAAGACTGAATGAGTCACTTACCTGAGAGTTGCAAATGGTGCAAGGCACAGAGTAAGCCAGAGCACGTGTCAGTTACTTCTTTAAAGCAGTGCTCTCAACCTGGCGATTTTGTCCCCCATGGGACACACGGCAACGTCAGAAGAGATGTTTGATTGTCACAACTGGAGGGGCTGCTGCTACTGGCATCTAGTGGGTGGAGGCCAGGAATGCCTGTCAGCTTCTACAATGTGCAGACAGCCCTCCAGCAACAATGCACCCAGTCTGAAATGTCAGCGGCACCCTGCTGAGAAGTGTCCCCCCCCCCCCAGCCCCCCCAGTGATTCGGGGCAGCCCTCGGACTGTGGAAGCAAGGTCCCCTCCTGGCTCTCCATCCCTTATCATTCCTCTGAGCCAGCTGGGGACTGACGGGCAGCTGGGAGAGAAGAGACAAGAAGCTGAGGGTATTAAAAGCCTTTGTGGCCAGTTGCAGTGACTCACGCCTGTAATCCCAGCACTTTGGGAGGTCAAGGCGGGCAGATCACGAGGTCAGGAGATGGAGACCATCCTAACACCTTGAAACCCCGTCTCTACTAAAAAATACAAAAAATTAGCTGGGCGTGGTTGTGGGCACCTGTAGTCCCAGCTACTCGGGAGGCTGAGGCAGGAGAATGGCATGAACCCAGGAGGCGGAACTTGCAGTGAGCCGAGATTGTGCCACTGTACTCCAGCCTGGGCAACCGAGCGAGACTCCATCTTAAAAAAAAAAAAAAAAAAGCCTTTGAATTATTACTGTTTATTTTTACTCCCATCGCCATCCTGCAACAAAAAGCATTTACTTACATGGTCTGTGTCATCTTCTCATCTTATTAGTATGGTAACTAGAATTTATTGAGCCCTTGCTGTATACCAGGCACTGGGCCAAGTGGCTTTTTTTTTTTTTTCTCTCTGAGATGGAGTTTCACTCTTGTTGCCCAAGCTGGAGTACAGTGGCACAGTCTTGGCTCACCACAACCTCTGCCTCCCGGATTCAAGCGATTCTCCTGCCTCAGCCTCCCAAGTAGCTGGGATTACAGGAATGCACTATCATGCCGGGCTAATTTTGTATTTTTAGTAGAGACAGGGTTTGTCCATGTTGGTCAGGCTGGTCTCGAACTCCCAATCTCAGGTGATCCACCCACCTCGGCCTCCCAAAGTGCTGGCATTACAGGCGTGAGCCATCGCACCTGGCCTCTTTTTTGCTTTTTTTTTTTTTTTTTTTTTTTAAGAGCCAGGGTCTGCTCTGTTACCTAGACTGGAGTTCAGTGGCACGATCACTGCTCACTGCAGCCTTGACCTCCCAGGCTAAAGTGATCTTCCCACCTCAGCCTCCGGAATAACTGACTGCAAGTGCACGCCACCGCATCTAGCTAGCTTTTGTATTTTTTGTAGAGACAGAGTCTCCCTGTGTGCCCAGGCTTCAAGTGCTTTCTTTGTATGTTATCTCATTTTCAAACCTGCCCTTTGAGGTAGGTGCTGTTATCATCCCCTTTCTACAGAAAAGGAAACCAAGGCTCAGAGACGGAAAAACCTCTCAAAGTCTAAAATTCGGCTCGTGATTGTCCCCCAAAATTGTTCCACCTCCTTCTCCCCAGCTCGGTTGATAGGAATGTCGACCTTCAGCCACTTAGCCTGAAAACCCGGGAGCCGCCACCATTGCCCCCACACCCCACAGTGCGCTCCCTGGTGATCCTCTTGTCTGCCTGTGCCACAAGTCCCCAGCTGGCCACCTTGAACCCTCACCCTCTGCTGCTGCTCCCTCACCTGAGACACCAGCAGATCTGCCTGGATTCCTGCCACAGCCTCTGCTCTGGCCCTGGGCCTATCTCCATTCAGGTCATCCTGCTGGACCCTGAGTCAGACCAGCCATTCTTCTGCTCCCAGCTCCCAGCTACCCTTGTAACATAGGCCCTGTCCCCCCTCCACTGCTTGGGCCTGTTCCCCTGCAGCACCACCCCAGTGCTGGCCTCCAGCCGCCCCTGTGCCCCCACCACAGGGCCTCAGTCCAGCTCTGCTCCCAGACTCCCTCCCTCACTGTCTTCCTGTCTTTGCTCTGTAAGGGCCTGTCGCTCACCCCCACACTCCTGTTCCCACTCTCCCACTGGTTGGCCCCAGCCCCTGTCTTTTTCCTGTGTGCTAAGGATTTCCCCGTCACTCGTGTTTTATTGTCTGCCCTCCCCTCTCTCTAGGATGTACATAGGCATTTGGGGTAGTTTTTCTCTGATATATTCCAGTTCATAGAAAATGCTCCTCATCCTCCCACGACGGCACCTTCCTCTTCCTCAGGGTTCCTTGGGCAGCTGACTCTGAACCAGTGACCAGGCCTCCTTGGCTCCCACACCTTGTCCTGGACTTGACGTGTTAGATAAAAGCTTTGCCTGTGGGTCTGGGTGGCTCTGGGCAGCCTGAGTCTTCCTTTCAGATCCTGATTTCTGGTGGAGGCCTGGGACTGGGCAACTCTCGGGGATTAAGGCCTGGCCGTCTTCCCTCCTCCCTTGAGCTGTGTGGCCTACAGTGGTGCTCTGCCCCAAGGGCTGCCATGGCCCCTGAAAGCCTGGCTGGCTGCTGGCTGATCTCTCCCTCCCTGCTGTGGGCTGGGGAGTGTGCCTGGAGCCATTCCCAGGAGAGGGCATCCAGTTAACTGAGCTTAGCTGGTCCTCGCCTCTGGCCCAGTCCCATCGCCCCTGCTCACTGCCCAGCAGCTGTTGGGTCCCTTGCACCCCTGCTGTGCCTACAGGCCCAACCACAGGCAATCTGCTGGCCCAGGTGCCTTCCCCCTTCCCACAGGAGCCTTTTCTGTGCCTCTGCCTCCCTCTCCCCTTCCTCTGCTCCCTGCCCTCCTCCTCCTTCCCCATGGATTCCCTCCCTCCCGCCCACAGCATCTTCAGACTCCCCTCTCCCCACCTTCTTCCTCCTTGACTTTTCTGGTGGTGACCTCCCCTGAGCTCCCCCTGCACCATTCAGTCAGCCGACCCACCTGGAGGAGGCAAAGCCGAGGTTAAGACTCCCCTGAAGCTGACCACAGCTCTCAGGCAGAGCAAGTGGGGGCCAGGGCACCCAGGCAAGGACAGGCAAGATTCTGCCCTTCCTTTCCCCCTTGCAGGGACTTGATAATGGTGACAGCACTGGGTGAGTACTAAGTTCCAGGAGGACCATGAGGAGGGAGGGAAGGGGTCTCTAGGCAGAGGAAGAAGGGCAGAAGCCGCTCATCCTCCCTGCTGTCCTTGCGGGCCTGCCATGCCACACACCAGGTGCTGGTTCAGGCTGGCAAGGGGTTATTACAGCTACTGAAGCAGCCCCTGTGCTGTTGAAGCATGTGCCTGGGGGGCAGTCCCATGCTTAGTGAGGGCTGTGATGGGGACAGGAGCCTGTGGGGCCTGAGTGGACAAGGCCCATGGGGTGGGGCAGGTGGACCTCTCCCCTGCCCTGCTCTGCCTCCTTCTTAGAAAACCCACTGGTTCCTGCCTCTTGGGAGCAGCTCTCACTGTTCTTCCTCCCTCTCTGCCCTGCACCTGGGCTCGTGAGGTCCTGCCTGTGGTGCCCCACCTGCCCTCCCACATACCTCACACAGGGCTTCACATGCATCCTCCCAGACTCCGGTCTTCTTGGGAGACCACTCTGCCCAAGTCATCTCCTGACCAGGGCCCGATGCCCCCTGCTTGGCAGATTGGACTTCCTGCCAGAGAGAGGCTTCCCCTGGTCCCTGACCTACCCTCCTGTGCTGTCTCGCTGCTGCCACCCAGGTACCCGTTGTTCCTGACCGCTCTGGCTCTGTGTGCCCACAGAAGGTGCCCCATGCCCTGTGGCTGCCTCACACGTGTTTTCTTCCTGAGGCCCCCCATTCTCACTCCAGGCCATGTAGCCCCCAGAAGTGCCCCTGATGTTTCCTGGAACTAGCTTGTCACCGTGTTTCGATTCTGGCCCCCGAGCCTGCTGCAGATGTTCACCGTAGTGCTGACTTGAGCCCGAGGGCACATGGACTTTTGCCATTCCTCTGCTTTTGTGCCTCCAGGGCTTCTCAGTCCCAGCTGTCCAACCTGTCCTTCGGGGCCTCACCCTGGGCATGTGCCAGGCCTCTCCCCACAGCCACAGCCACAGCCACAGCACTCTTACACTCCTCCTGGCCCTTCTCTACCCAGCCAAGCCCCTGCCTGGTTGCTCCTGCTCGCCTCCTGCTCCCCGCTGCTCCACCCTAGCCTCTTCTCCATGCCTTGGCCACAGTGGGCTTTTCTTTCTTTCCTTTCTTTCCTTCCTTTCCTTCCTTTCTTTCCTTCCTTTCTTCCTTTATTTCTTTACTTTCTTTCCTTCCTTTCTTTCCTTTCTTTCTTTTCTTTATGTTATTTTATTTTTTTGAGACAGAGTCTCGCTCTGTCCCGCAGGCTGGAGTGCAGTGGCCGGATCTCAGCTCACTACAAGCTCCGCCTCCCAGGTTTACGTCATTCTCCTGCCTCAGTCTCCCGAGTAGCTGGAACTACAGGCACGCGCCACCTCGCCCGGCTAGTTTTTTGTATATTTTAGTAGAAATGGTGTTTCACCGTGTTAGCCAGGATGGTCTCGATCTCCTGACCTCGTGATCCACCCGTCTCGGCCTCCCAAAGTGCTGGGATTACAGGCTTGAGCCACCGCGCCCGGCCTTCTTTCTTTTCTTTCTTTCTTTTCTGAGACGGAGTCTCGCACTGTCTCCCAGGCTGGGGTGCAGTGGCGCGATCTCAGCTCACTGCGAGCTCCGCCTCTCGGGTTCACGCCATTCTCCTGCCTCCGCCTCCCGAGTAGCTGGGACTACAGGTGCCCACCACCACGCCAGGCTAATTTTTTGTATTTTTAGTAGAGACGGGGTTTCACCGTGTTAGCCAGGATGGTCTCGATCTCCTGACCTCGTGATCCACCTGCCTCGGCCTCCCAAATGCTGGGATTACAGGCTTGAGCCACCGCACCTGGCCCCACAGTGGTCTTTTCAAGCTGAAGCTTGACTTCCTTCTGCTGAAACACCTCTTCCCCTGCCCCTGAGTGCCCCTGTGGTCCAGCTCTAACTTGGCCTAAGCCACATATCTTCCTGCTTCGGGCCTTCCTACGTGTATGCCACCCCTACCAACTCCTTCTCCTCCTCCGGGCTCCCAGCCGCACATCCCCAAGGCGACTCAAACTTAACCTTCATTTTCTTTGTCTCGGTGTCTGAGATCATTGATCTGGGAGACTTAATTGGTGTCTGTCTCCCTGCTCACTGGAAGCCCCTCATCACATGTGAGCCATGGCTGTTTTGCTCACCTGTGTATTCTCAATGCCTGCCTTAGAATAGATGTTCAGTAATTGTTCACTGAACTTCTGTGTCTTGTGCCTTCCCCTTTCCCTCTACCAGCAACTCCTGTTCCTCCTTCAAGGCCCAGCTCCAGTGACTTCTCCCCAGGGCGGTCGGCAGCCAGCCTCTCCCCTGCCGTCTTGCAGAGCTTACTAGACCCCTTTGCTCTGCCACTTACTATGCTGGCTTAAGGCCCTGGGTCTTCTTTCCTCAGGGGCAGATACTTGGCACAGTACATGATACGTGGTTAGCACTCTAGGAGGGTTTGTATCTTGACCTAACAGACCTTTTTGGCTCATTATCATGTATTATTTGTGTGGTTTTCTCTTTGCCTTGTGTTATGTGGTTTCCTCAGCCACTCAGTCAACTCCTGGAATGCAGGTTCAGTGTCACCGCCCCAGTTCTGTACCTTGTGCTCCCCAAGCCTGGTTCAGGGCAGTGTGTACCTAGAAAAGTTTCAGTAAATCCTTCTTGAGTCCTGTTAGTGTCTACTTAAGGTTGTGGGACCCTTGGCAGTTTGAGAAGCATCTTGACCTTTTTCTCATTCTGGACCAGCTGTATCATTTGCAGGGCTCAGTGCAAGCCCCCTTGTTCAGAAATGATTAAAAATTTCAAGGCCAGGGCCCAGCATGGTGGCTCACGCCTGTAATCCCAGCACTTTGGGAGACTGAGGTGGGCAGATCACCTGAGGTCAGGAGTTTGAGACTAGCCTGGCCAACATGGTGAAATCCCTCTCTACTTAAAATACAAAAAATAGCCAGGCATGGTGGCAGGCACCTGTAATCCCAGCTACTCGGGAGGCTGAGGCAGGAGAATCGCTTGAACCCGGGAGGCGGAGGTTGCAGTGAGCTCAGATCGTGCCATTGCACTCCAGCCTGGGCAATAAGAGCGAAACTCTGTTCTCGGGGGGGAAAAAAATTCAAGGCTGGGTGTGGTGGCTCATGCCTGTAATGGGAGGCCGAGGTGGGAGGATTGCTTGAGCCCAGGAGTTCGAGACCACCCTAGGCAACATAATGAGAACCTGTCACTATAAAAAATGTAAAAATTAGCTGGGTATGGTGGTGCGTGCCTGTGGTTCAGCCATGCAGGAGGCTGAGATGGGTGGATTGCTTGAGCCAGGGAGTTCAAGGCTGCAGTGAGCCATGATTGCACCACTGTACTGTGGCTGGGGAAACAGAGCAAGACCCTCTCTCTCAAAAGAAAAAAAAAAAAAAGAATTTCAAGACGATGAGAGCAGAACAGTAAACCAAGCATGGGGCCCTCCTGAATGCAGGCCCTGTGTGACTGTCCAGGCCTCAGGCCCGTGAAGCCAGCCCTATCTCACCTTCACTGAGGGAAGACGTGGTAGAGGTGACGATCTATCGCCTTTCTACAGGTGATGAAATGAAGTGCACAGAAGAGCAGTCACTGGCCTTGCTTTACACAACCAATCAGTGGCAGAGCAGAACTGAAAACTGAATCCAGCTATTGGAGCGTGCTTACTGTCTTACACGGGCCTTGAGCCTCAGTTTATTCCTCTGTAAACTGGGAACATTGACCTGACTATAAAAATGACAAACATAGGTGATTATTAAAAAGTCAGGAAGCAGGCCGGGCGCGGTGGCTCAAGCCTGTAATCCCAGCACTTTGGGAGGCCGAGACGGGCGGATCACGAGGTCAGGAGATCGAGACCATCCTGGCTAACACGGTGAAACCCCGTCTCTACTAAAAAATACAAAAAAACTAGCCGGGCGAGGTGGCGGGCGCCTGTAGTCCCAGCTACTTGGGAGGCTGAGGCAGGAGAATGGCGTGAACCCGGGAGGCGGAGCTTGCAGTGAGCTGAGATCTGGCCACAGCACTCCAGCCTGAGCGGCAGAGCGAGACTCCGTCTCAAAAAAAAAAAAAAAAGTCAGGAAGCAGTAGATGCTGGCGAGGCTGTGGAGAAATAGGAACGCTTTCACACTGTTGGTAGTAGCATGAATTAGTTTAACCACTGTGGAAGACAGTGTGGCGATTCCTCAAGGATCTAGAACCAGAAATACCACTGGACCCAGCAATCCCATTACTGAGTATACACCCAAAGGATTATAAATCATTCAGCTATAAAGACATATGCATACTTATGTTTATTGCAGCACTATTTACAATAGCAAAGACTTGGAACCAACCCAAATGCCTATCAATGATGGACTGGATAAAGAATGTGGCACATATACACCATGGAATACTGTGCAGCCATAAAAAAGAATGAGATCGTGTCCTTTCCAGGGACATGGATGAAGCTGGAAGCCATCATTCTCGGCAAACTAACACAGGAACAGAAAACCAAACATTATATATTCTCACTCATAAGTGGAAGTTGAACAATAACACATGGACACAGGGAGGGGACAGCACATACCAGGGCCTGTTGGGGGCCTGGGGGCAAGGGGAGGGAGAGCATTGAGACAAATACCTAATGCATGCAAAGCTTAAAACCTAGGTGACAGGTTGATAGGTACCCAAACTGCCTTGGCACATGTATACATACCTGTGTGACCTGCACATTCTGCACAGGTATCCTGGAACTTAAAGTGAAAAATAAATAAATAAATAAAATTTTTAAAATGGCAAATATGCTGCTGTTTGGTTAGCAAAAAATAAAAATTAAATGACAAATAGAACAGCTGTCCGTGAATCCTTGGATAGTCCCTGTCCTTTGACCCCTTCCCTTGAAGTCAGGAATACAGTGTTCCCCTCTGCTTCTTGGAAGGGTCTGAGCCCTGTAGACAGGAGTGATAATTGGCTGTTGTGGTAGTAGAGGAAATTAAAGCCCTTCAGAAGTAGAGGAAGATTCTCTTTTCATCTCTTTTTGAAAGAATGTGGGGACTTGGGTGGAAAGTTCGCCAGGGTTCCTTGGTATTTTGGTGCTTTGATATCTAGAGGAATAAAAGAGCAATTAATTGCTATAAATGGCCTGTTCCTGTAGGGTTAGTCTGATGGTGGAGGGGGTGGCAGTGGTGAGTGACAGCTTTTCTATCCCAGGGCCATTGCTGGTTAAAGGGACACAGAGAACAGAGAGTCAGAGGTTTACAGCGATGTCTGACTTTAGGGGAGGCTTTTGAAATCTCGCTTTCTATGGAAAACACATCTTCCTCAGCACCTTGGGTCATCGAACAACTTTCTTTTCAGAATTCATTGAAGACAGTGGTTTCCAAGCTGTCACTGGCCCCGCACCTCTCTCAGAACCAGTTTCTCAACGTGTTCTCTGGCAACCTTTCCCCCACTACAAGGCTGACAGCTGAGAGCGCTGTGGTTGTAGAAGAGTGGTTAGTAAAAGTGGGTGTAAAAGCACCCACTTTTTTATTTTTTTGAGATGGAGTCTCACACTGTTCCCCAGGCTGGAGTGCAGTGGCATGATGTCAGCTCACTGCAACCTCTGCCTCCCGGGTTCAACCGATTGTCCTGCCTCAGCCTCCCAAGTAGCTGGGATTACAGGCGCCCGCCACCACACCCGGCTAATTTTTTGTATTTTTAGTAGATACAGGGTTTCACTGTGTTGGCCAGGCTGGTCTCGAACGCCTGACCTTGTGATCCACCCGTCTCAGCCTGCCAAAGTGCTGGGATTACAGGCGTGAGCCACCACGCCCGGCAAAAGTACCCTTTTTTTTTTTTTTAATTATTATTTATTTATTTATTTATTTTTTTATTATACTTTAAGTTCTAGGGTACATGTGCATAACGTTTATATCATGTATAACTCCCCAATGCAATCCCTCCCTCCTCCCCCCTCCCCCTGATAGGCCCCAGTGTGTGATGTTCCCCTTCCCGAGTCCAAGTGATCTCATTGTTCAGTTCCCACCTATGAGTGAGAACATGCGGTGTTTGGTTTTCTCTTCTTGTGATAGTTTGCTAAGAATGATGGTTTCCAAAGTACCCATTTTTTACAGAACATGTGGTTGTCTACCACATTAATATATAACCACAGACCTGTGCCCTCACCATTCATTGGGATGATTGAAATGTGCCTCGGAGATGCAAGGCACTGGGTCTTGCACCCCAGCAGAGCAGGTGGCACAGCTGGAGTGGGTGGGTAAGGCTCCCATTGCCCCCTCACAGCCTCCTGCTTCTCCTGTGTCTCCGCCCCCTCAGCAGTCCACGCTCCTGCTCCATTAACCTGTGCAGGTGACCTGAACGATGAGCTCGTGTGTGGGAGGCAGAAGGAAAGAAGGCAGTGTTCTCAAATTCCTGCCAGAGGTGTACTGGGGCCATGTAGACACGCGGCTAGGCTGTACGTCTGCGAACAAGCTGCAACTGTGCTTTTCGTGTGTTTCTAGCATGTGTCTGTGTTCGTTGATGTTTATGTACACAACTGTAGGTGTTCACCAAGCACACAGACACATATACATGCACTGAGCACAGAGGCTGCGGGGTGCTGAGCTACCTGTGCCTTGCTTGTCATGTTAGATTTGGTAGGTGGGGCATTCTGTCGTGCAGGTGCGGGACTTGGGCATCAGCTGTCCTGGAGTGATGCATTCTGGTCCACAGTGTCTCTGAACACAGCATCTCAATCAGACTTGGTGACTAAGCCAAGGGGAGCAGGGTGTGTGGTGTTGAGCAGACTGACCTGCTTCGGCCGGAAATGCCAGGCCAGCTGAGCTGCCGTCAGCACCTTATTTATCCCAGAGGCGTGGGTACGGGTTTCCTGGGCTTGCCAGACACACAGGTATTTCGGGACCGCAGCAGAGCCCGGCTCCACGAGCTTCCCGCCAGCAGTTGTGCATCCTCAGCGTGGGGCGTGTGCTCCAGACCAAGCCCTGGCAGCTGCCTGGGCCCTTCTGACTCCTCCCATGACCCGTGTTGTGTGTTTCCGCAGGGCGGCACCTTCCTACTTCTGCCCGACCACAGCCCTCCCCTCACAGTTGAGCACCTGTTTGCCTGAAGTCAATTTCCAGAAGCAGGTAAGGCCCCCAGGGGAAGGACTCTGTAATGTGGCCATATGGTAGTGTGGGGTGGGGGGTGAGGAGTCGTCTTGGACGCCAGGCTCCAGGGCTGATCATGAAGTTAGCTCATCTGTTACTTTTCACCATGAGCCCTAATGGTGCTCATTTCTCCAGATGTGTTGGTTCCTCTGGAGAATGTTAGGGTGCTGCTGATTTCTTTTAGGCTAAGACATGTGCAGACTCTGGATAATATTTCATATAAGCTCTAGGAACCACCAATTCTGTGGCGTTGTATTTTTTGCAATGTAAACATCATGAAAATATAAATTGTATGTTTTTAAATGTATTAGAATCTATCACAGTGTGTTTTAAAATGGACAAAACAAAAGATGAGTGCAGAGGCTGGAGGCAGCTCGTGTGTCTGAGGGAGCAGCTTTGCTGCCTGGCCTCGCCTGAGCTTACTTGACATCTTGCTAGCAGGTGCAAGACCACCCTGGGTATAAGTGGATATTCTAACATAGATAAATGTGGATGTTCAACAGCATTAGCTTCCAGTTTAAAAATAAAAAGGAGTGCAGGTGGCTGTGTTTGTATTCAGGGCCACTCGTGCCTGTCAAAGTGAGGCCAGCTTTCAAAGCTCTTTATTAGAATGAGTTGCATTTCCCAGACAGAGACCCATACAGGGAGCCACAGCCATCCAGCCTCCAACTGCCGCATGTGACTTTCGGCAGTCTTGTTCTCCAGGTTCCTCTTGTACTATGTCCTAATTCTTCTAAAGTGAGATCAACTGCTTAAAAGCTGGAGATTACATGGTGGTTGAGATTAGGTCCCTGTAAAGGCTGGGAAGGAGTGTGGTATCTGAGCGTGCCTCTTACAGATGCCTGTGGGTGTCTCCCTGAGAACGTGGTGTGGCCTGTGAAGCCAAGGCCAGTTCTCCCGTTGTGTGTACCTTTCCCAGTGGTCGGGAGCCACTTCCTCACCATCCTTTCCTGACCAGCCAAGCTTCCTTCAACAGAGAGGCAGCTCCGAACCGTGTGTGTGTGTGCGTGTGTGTGTGTGTGTGTGTAGCAGGAGTGTGTCTCTATCTAAATTGAAGGTGTGTATGTACCTTAATGTCTCTTCCTTGTGTTTGCCCCAATCAGATGTAATTTTCTGGGATGGCACCCACTTTTTGCAGAATGTGTGGTTGTCTACTACATAATATAACCACAAACCTGTCCCCTCACCATTAATTTGGATAGTTAATACTTGCCTGTTGTTTCTTTTCTGTTTTATTGTTTTTGTTTTTGTTTTTTGAGACAGAGTCTCACTCTGTCGCTCAGGCTGGAGTGCAATGGCGTGATCTTGGCTCCAGGCAACTGCCACCTTCCAGGTTCAAGCAATTCTCCTGCCTCAGCCTCTGAGTAGCTAGGATTACAGGCGCCTGCCACCATGCCCAGCTAATTTTTTGTAGAGACTGGATTTCACCATGTTGGCCAGGCTAGTCTCAAACTCTTAACCTCAGGTGATCTGCCTGCCTCAGCCTCCCAAAGTGCTAGGATTACAGACGTGAGCCACTGTGCCTGGTCTGTTTCTTTTCATTTTCCTTTTTTTGGCTCACCTCTGACTTGGGCAGCTAGCAGAAATTTTCTCAGGATTTGGAGTGGAAGCTGCCCCATTTTAGACGCTGGAATGTTGATGGGAATAGCCAAGAAATCATAATTGAGAACCATCATTACTTTTGGTTCTCACGTTCAAGGACTGGATGAATAATTAGTGTGTCTAATTTAGTTGCAGTTTTAGTTTATGTAATTTAAACATAGTCTTATGGAGACCAGTTTTTGATCCCTGCAGGGGAAAATAAGATTTCTCAAGTGAAATGAATCTGATGCTTGTCAGAATTGTGATAAAAATTTAATAGCACGTTTGCTTGTATAGGTGACAGAGACATACTTTAATATATTCATAGGACACCATGACTGAAATGTCTATATTGTTTGGGTTGATTATGATTTATTCTCTCCAATTACGAGTTTGCTCCACACTGACACCTTTACTGCAGATGAGGAGAGAATTATGTAAGCCAGTCACGGTGTTTCTGTTTGGGTTGGAATGGGAAGGATGGGAACATGTGCTCCTGGCTGCATTTCTGCTTCAGATCCAGCCCTGAGTGTGCCCTCTTGTTAGGCAGCAGGGCGGAATCAGCTCAAACTAGAGCTGGAAGAATTCTCCATGACCACACTTTTAGAAAAGACAAGTCAAGGGTCTTCTCTGAAGTGAGAAGAACTGTCTCTTCCAGGGAAGTGAATTGAAGCAGGAGTAACCTGGCTCCAAAATGCAGGCACTAATGACACCACAGGCCCACAGCTGGGCAGCCCAAGCCCTAGGAATCCCAGCATGAGGCGCTGCACCAGCCGGGAGGACAGGGCGGCACCTATCAGTGCGAGCTGTTCATAGATGGCTTGTTGGACAGGGCAACATTCTGTAAAGGTGGCCCCATGGAGGCGGTCTGTGATGGAAGCAGTCTTTGATATGGAACTGACGCTCCTCTGGGAAGCACCTACTGCGTGCCCAGACCACTGGCTCCTGTGTGGATGCGGCAGCAAAAACCAGACATCAATCCTTACCTGGGCAGGGCTGGCTCTCTGAATGAACAAATAGATCTTGCTCTGGGACCCAGGGCTGGAGTGTGGTTTGTGATAGTAGGATTGGAATAGGGAGAGCCAGAGCAGGAGTGATCTGCTTCCCACATTGGCTAAAGACTGGTGGACTTAAACCAGGTGGTCTGGAGCCCTGGGAGAACCTGCTGGGAGTGGGGAGGAAGCAACGCTGGTGCTTTTGTGTGTGGCGACACCTAGTGGCCAGCTCCTTGTATTGCACCCCGTCTCATCAGGAGAGAGCACATGAAAACTAGCCTTTAGGCACAGGACAGAATTGGAAGGTTTTACTCCTGAAGTCCTAACCCCCAGCTCAAAGGCTTTCTGGAGCATTTCAGATGTTCTTTGGAGAACACGATAGCCCAAGGCACACTACTTTGCAAGTGTGAGTCCTTTGTAAAAGCTAAATTTGGTTATGAGAGACTGGGTTAGGTACTTTGGTCTGCTAACACAATGACATTTGGGCCTAGATGGGTGTGGATACTGCAGAGGGGGAGAAGCTCAGACACCACAGGCTGTCTCACTATATTCCATTTAGCTAAGCAGACAGTATTTATTAAGGGCCTGCCAAGTGCTAGGCTCCCAGAAGACAGGAGTGAGCACAGCAGAGGGGGCCCTGGCCTTGCAGTAGGCAGGGGAGAGAGATAATAAGCAAGTTCTCCAACAGGGCACTTTCAGAAAATCAGGACAGGTGGGCATGGTGGCTCATGCCTGTTAATTCCAATATTTTCAGAGGCCGAGGCAGGAGGATTGCTTGAGGCCGGGAGTTTGAGACCAACCTGGCTGGGCAACATAGCAAGACCTCTACAAAAAAATGTAAAAGTGGCAGGGTGTTGTGGCGTGCTTCTGTGATCCCAGCTACTTAGGAGACTGAGGCAGGAGGATCGCTTGAGCCCGGGAGTTCAGGGCTGCAGTGAGTTCTGATTGGACCACTGTACTCCTGGGCACCAGAGCAGCTGTCAGGGAAGGCTTCCCTAGGAAGGTGCCTTTACACCAAGACAAAGGATGGAAAGAAGCCAGTTCCTGGCTAAGGGGACACCCAGTACAAAGGCTGCCAGAGGGAAAGAGCTTCTCAGCATGTTCTAGAATGGCCGAGCGCCAGGAAGGCAGAACAAGGGGAAGAGGAAGAAGAGGCAGGCTGGGGAGGGAGGCAGGGCTGACAGCGGAGCCCTGGCAGGGTCCTGGCAAGGATTGCGAAATGCATTCTAAGGTAGATTTAAGCAGGGAGTGATGTCATCTGTTTTGGGGAAGATGAGGTGGGAGGATCACTTGAGCCCAGGAGTTTGAGACCAGCCTGGGCAACATAGCAAGACTTTTTCTACAGAAAAATTTAAAAAATTAGCCAATCGTGGTGATGTGCACGTGTGATCCTAGCTACTCAGGAGGCTGAGTTGGGAGGATTGCTAAAGCCCAGCAGGTCGATGCTGCAGTGAGCTATGATCACGCCACTGCACTCCAGTCTGGGCGACAGAGGGAGACCCTGTGTCAAAAAAAAAAAGAGGTAATAAGATCATTCTGGCTATTGTGTAGAGAAAAGGATAAGAAATGAAGTGGGGGGATCACGAGGAGGTCACATAGTAACCCAGATCCAGATGGCCACTGGGGAAGAGGTGGAGACCACATCATCATCCACACCCAGGTTCGGGGTACAAAGTTCACCCCATGAGGCTGTGTAGAGTCCAGCTCCAGACCCGCAGTGCTCCACATCTAGTGAAGTGAAAGGAAGTGAGAATGGGTCAGTGTGAGGAGTGATGCCCCCCAGAACAGAGCTCCCTGCTCAGCTGCACAGGAAGTTACGGCCTTCCCCATGCTGGGGTGCACCCTGGCCCTGGGGAGTGGCTGGGGGTCCCTGTCATCAGAGACCATTCCTGAGGTAGTTTACTCCTCTTTCCTAGCTCCCAGTTATCACTTAGGCCGTTTTCTGAGCCCAGGAGGAGGTGGAAGGGGAGCAGACATCAGAGTAAGAGAGTCTGGGCTATAGGGGTTTAGCAGAAGTTGCTGGAAAGAGACCTGTGTCACATCAAGCATGCAGCTGCTATTAGCTTATTGTGTGCACTTTTAGGGCGAGGGCCCCATTAGCTTATGGGGAATAGAGCAGTTGACAAGTACCTACAGGGAGGCTGCTGCCCAGGCTCTGGCACATTGCTGAGGCTGCCCTCTGCACAGAGAGCCACCCTGCCTGGGAAAGCCCATTGGTCCAGGGCTTGCTGGTCCTGGAGGGACGGATGGTGCGAGAAGTGTTCTTGGCCCTCCAGCTTGGTTCCGTGGTTCTCTGAGCGCAGTTCCTTGGCACCAGGGCTGATAAGGCTCCACCCCAGCAGCTGCTGCGTTATTTCTGACTCATCCAGGAGTTACCAGTGTGTAACCCAAGCCCCTCCATACCCAGCTTCCTCTCCTCCAGCTCCTCCTGGAGGGAGGGGGCTCTGGACTTCTCTCCTGGGGCTTTCTACAGGTTAGGTCCCTGCTGCATGTGGACACGCTGCTGGCCTTCCCAGCTGCCTGCAGGAGCTACCCTCTGACAGGTGGGGTGGGTTTGTGAGGGCTGAGGTAGCAAGCCCTACAGCCCTGGGCCACCGTCTTTCCATCGAGGGACCTCTTGGAGCCCAGCCCAGGAGCCACAACCCTGGCCTCTTAAACTTGTCAGGGGCTTTTGCCAAGGAAGCTGTGTCAGTGTTTGGGGGCGGCTGGGCAATGATCTCAGGGTTTCTCGAGCCAGAGACCCTAACCAGCTGCCTCTGATCCCATCACTTTTTTGCCCCTTGTGGAAGTTGCTTCTTCTGGAAACCTGGGACGTGGGGCTTCATGCACCACGTGTCTTAGGGCTTGTAGCAGGAGCTTTGCTCCGGGGTGACTAGCAGGCAGAAATAACCAGCAGCTCAGTCATCTCAGTTTCCCTGGACCCAGCAGCTCCATGCACAGAGAAAGCAGGCAGGCCAGCCCTGCAGTGCCTGCTGGAGAACAGAGCTGCTCAGTCCAGCCGGCTGGGATCAGCGTGGGTGAGGGAGGAACCCCGTACCTCGCCACCTGCCCCATGTTCCCAGAAGGGAGACTGCGGGTGGAAGGGGGCTCCTGGGAGGAGTGAGGGTCACTAGCAGGTGTCAGTGTCCCAGTATGTCACATCCTGATCTCTTCCCTTTTGATGCTGTTGCTTGCTCTGCAGGAGTCCCCAGAGCCGGGCAGGGGCATGAACCGCGAGGGAGCTCCCGGGAAGAGTCCGGAGGAGATGTACATTCAGCAGAAGGTCCGAGTGCTGCTCATGCTGCGGAAGATGGGATCAAACGTGAGTGCCTGCGGGATGTCAGGCAGTGGGCCCCCAGGGAGGGGCTCCCAGGGAGGGACCCTGCTGGGCTGTTGGAGGGCGGAGCCACTGCAGCTGCCTCCTGCGGAGCCACGGGCTGAGGAGGGGTCACTGGGCCTGTGGCTTGGCTCTAGGGCTGCTTCCAGCCCCCCAGGCACAGAGCCTAGCACTTTGCGTTCTGGGGGCACTGCTGGGCAGTCTGCCCACCCCCATGCCGGGTTGGGGCCAGACGGGTGAGAGCCTCAAGGCCCTGACCTTTTTCTCCCCTCGCAACCCCGAAAGTCTTCTCTCCCAGCGGGCAGCTCAGGGACAACTTGGCAGGACGGGGAGCTGAGACAGCAGCAGGCATGCGGGTGCAGGGGTATTTCTCAAAAAGAGTGGAGGGACATGGAATCACTCCTCAGCCTTCTGGGCAGGACCTATGTCTTCCACTGACCCTGTACTAGACCATACCCTAATCTCAGATTCAGTCTGAGTGGCAAGGCCTTTGGACCCCTGGACCAAGTTTAAGCAGGATGGGAGGGGGGTGTGCTGGCCCTGAAAGCAAAGGGGGCAAATCTCAGGAATAGAGGCCCGAGAAGCAAAGGAGGACGCACCATCCAGGAACCAAGCAGGCCTGGGCGGTGCCTCTAGGGGTGCAGGTGCCTTTCAGGGAACAGGTGTATGCTGCCCCTCACCACAGCTCTCTCCTGCAGCTGACAGCCAGCGAGGAGGAGTTCCTGCGCACCTATGCAGGGGTGGTCAACAGCCAGCTCAGCCAGCTGCCTCCGCACTCCATTGACCAGGGTGAGTCGGCTGCAGAGGGGCTGGGGCAGTGGCTTCCCTTAGAAAATGTAGCTCCAGCCGTCTTTGATGGGTGATCCATGAGACCCAGGACTGCCTAGGAGGGGCTACAGCTCCCTCCACCCACAGAGCTGAGCCAGGGAGCCTCCGGAGCCTCCCACCTGATCCCATCTCCTTCCTCAGGTGGGAGCCGAAGACTGCAAGACAAATGGCAGGATCCCTTTCTTAGACCTGGAAGAGGCAGGAAATGGAGATGTCTGGGTGCCCTCATAACTGCAGAGACTGCTTATTGCATTTCCTTAACCTTTGGCCTGACCCCTACCCACCCAGCACCCTGTCCAGGAGAGAGAAACTGCCCTTGTGTGCTAGGACAATGCTGTCACTGTTGTCCTGAGCACAGGCCACATTGTGGGTCGTGTGGTCCTGGCTGTGGCCAGGAGGAATGCGCCAAAGACCCGATGTCTCTGTGCACCTGAGGGAGTTCTATCTTTTTTGGGTGACCTCAACCAATCAGCATGGTAGCAGGCAGGGTGTGAGTGTTCGTTGTGTAGCAAGCACCATCGCTTCATTCTGTTGTCGGTAGCTACTATTTGTATTATTAATGCTTCCACTTAATGGGCAAGGAAACTGGGATTTGGGAGCGGTAAGTCACTTGGCCATGCAGCCAGCTGGTTACTGGGAGTCCCAGGATGTACACCTGTGCCTGAGGAGCGCTTCACTGTCTGCCATCTTGCCCATGACCCACATGGCTACTGGACAGCTCCATGTCCCTTGGCTGCTTAGCAAGTTTCTCCTTCTCTAAAAGGCTTATCATGACATGGAGGCCCAGTATTCTGACCAGCATCTCCATAGAGTCCTTTCCTTTTATTCTCTTTATGCTTTGTTGGAATGACTGGCCATGAAATATTGCAACCTGTGGCATGTCCAGACACGAGTGGGCGCCCAGAAGCAGAGTGCTGACGGCTGCGTTTGCTGTGCTATGAAGCTGGCATACGGGGCCTGACCTAGATCACCAGCCAACCCTTGTTCTCCTGGATGTCTTAGGGCTCTGCCCTGTCACACGGGCCTATTCCCAAGCGCCGATGCTGGGTGTGACCTGGCTTGTGCACCCAACTCAGCAGAAACTCAGCAGAAGCTCAGGGAGCTCCCTGGGACAGCAGCCCACCACGCACAGCCTGCCTGGGTGTGTCTGCCCAGGTGTGCCTCCTGGATCATGCAGCAGCCTGTTTTGTTTGGCGTTGGCTCCCGCCCCATCCTGGGATCTCTTGGGTGAGGTCTCTTCTCTTCCAGGGCTAATCTGGGTTTCTAGCATGGCACCCTCTACCCTGGCTTCTGACTCATGTCAACCTGAAACCTTCAGGCTTCTGAGTCCCTGGGGACTCACCTTCCTTCCCACCTGGTCTTGGTCACTGAGTTAACCTGAATTTGAGCTGGGATGGTAAGAAAGCCTCCAGTTGAATACTCTTGGGAAAAAATCAAAATAAGAGACATCAAAATGTAGGATCATATGTCAGTATAAAAAGCAGCAACAGGCCGGGTGCTGTGGCTCATGCCTGTAATCCCAGCACTTTGGGAGGCCAAGGCGGGTGGATCACCTGAGGTCAGGCGTTCGAGACCAGCCTGGCCAGCATGGTGAAACCCCATCTCTACTAAAAATACAAAATTTAGCTGGGCATAGTAGCATGCACCTGTAATTCCAGCTACTCGGGAGGCTAAGGCAGGAGAATCACTTGAACCCAGGAGGCAGAGGCTGCAGTGCGCCGAGATCTCACTACTGCATGTCCAGCCTGGGCAACAGAGCAAGACTCCATCTCAAAAAAAAAAAAAAAAAAAAGCCAGACGTCGTGGCGGGTGCCTGTGGTCCCAGCTGCTCAGGAGGCTGAGGCAGGAGGATGGCCATGAACCCAGGAGACGGAGCTTGCAGTGAGCTGAGATCATGCCACTGCACTCCATCCTGGGCGACAGAGCGAGACTCCGTCTCAAACAACAATAAAAAATTGTTAGGGGGATAGGACTATATAAGAAACTTCAACTTTCCAAGTCCCACATTTTTGTAAAACAAATATTTTAACATTGTACATTTGTTTCTTTGTCATAAGGGAAAGTTAAAATATTTTAGGAGAACTCTTTATCTTGCCTACCTGAACCAACAGTTGAGAATAAAAATGAACTCTGCCAAGTTGTTGAGGAAAGTCAGTGACCCCACTTAGCTGTTGACCTTGCCCTGAAACTGCTGAGCAGTTGGAGCAAGCCGGCAGCTGTGACCAACTGTGTGGGCCGTGGAGTCTGGGCCCTTCTGGGTGGTTGGTGTCCACAGCTACTTCTTCCTCTGGAGAGAGGGCCCCTGGAGCTGAAGCTGGAGCCGGGGAGGACCCCAGGGAATTGTTGGGGAATAGGTGGTAGGAGTCATTCCCTGCTGCTGGGGCGCCCTGTGGACTGCCCCTACCTCTGTAGCGATACCTCTGACCTGGCTGTCGGGGCCTGAGCCACACAGGAGACCTGAGTTGCAGGAGGCTCTGAGAATTCTGTGGACTGGGAGTGGAGAGGGGAGGGGTCAGCTATGCCTGGAAGCGTTTCACAAGCATAGTATTTTCTTTGCGAGCCTAATGACACCACAAACAACAATAACAACAGAACTGCAGTCAACCCATTCCCATAGTGGACTTACCATGTGAGGGCAGGACCCTGCATCTCTGCCTGCGCCATGTGGCCAAATGGATCTCTGTTAAAATCTCACCTGCCCACCTTCTCCATCGCAGAGCCAATCTCAGCTGATGCTGCAGGGTCCTGCTGTCAGGGGCTGAGACACTGCTTAGGTGGCAGAAGCCCTGGATTGTTGTCTCCAGGGATTGGGGTAGGATGCAGGGGCCAGAGCAGGGTGCAGGGACTGCCATGATGAACTCCAAAGGTCTGGAGCCTGCAGGTAATGGCCTGCCGTGCACCTCCTGCCCACTAGGTGGCGCTGTCACTCAGCAAATGCTCCAGGCTGCTCTAAGTGTTCCCTGAGCCAGAGGAGACTCCATGTCCCCGGGGACTCCCCTAGCAGGGTGTCTGAGGCAGACCCTCCGACAGACAGCACCCGACATTGGTTCTGAGGGTTTGGCCGCCACCTTTAGCCCTGCACATGCTTCCCCTCCAGGGCTGGAGGGGTCTGGTACCTAGGGCACTGCTCCTTTCCTTGAGGCCCAGGGAGGGGGCCATAGACACCCCTTTACCGCCCACCCTTTGATTCTTTCCTCAGTCACATTTGTTGAGTATCTGTGGGGAGCCAGGCAGGTGCTGGAGACCCTGGGGTGGGGGCCTACCCTTAAGGCCTCACCAGGTGGTTCCAGCAGAGGCCCCAGTGGCCCGCCAGTTCCCAGCCTGCCTGGCCTCTGCTGGGCTGAGACCACCAATGACAGCCTCCTTTCCTTCCCTTGTCCTTCACGTCACCCCCACCAGCTGTTTTCCACTCCCTTCCCTCAGTCACACTGGCATCCTCCAGGGTTGCCCCCTGTCTTCTGCCTGTCCCACACGCACTCCTGTGACCTCAACCGACAGCATGGTCCGCTGACTGTTGGCCAGCATACCCACAGCCACCCGTGCCCAGCCACGTGGATTTTCCACCTGTGCTCTGCCCTGACCAGTGCCCAGCAAGTATGCAGCACCTGAGGACTCAGCCTGGACTCCTCTCTTCCCCAGGAACCTGACTGATGACTGAGTCCATCCTCAGGCTCCTCGGACCTGCTTCATTCTCTCCCTCTCCTTTCGAGCCCCCTCTTGGACTGAGCCCGTATTCACTCTTGTCTCACTGCTTTAGATCACTCCTATCTGGCATCTCGACTTGGCATCTTGCCCCCTCAGGTCTGCCCTCTACCCCCAGACAGCTGGGGAGACTTTTGGAGGTTTAGAGTGACATTAGTGGGTCTCTACTCAACTTTTTTTTTTTTTTGGAGAAGGCATTTTGCTCTGTTGCCTAGGCTGGAGTGCAGTGGCGGAATCTCAGCTCACGGCACCCCCCGTCTTCCCAGTTCAAGTGTTTCTCCTGCCTCAGCCTCTCGAGTAGCTGGGGTTACAGGTGCCCGCCACCATACTCAGTGAATTAGAGATGGAGTTTCACCATGTTGCCCGGGCTGGTCTCAAACTCCTGACCTCCGATGATCCACACACCTTGGCCTCCCAAAGTGCTGGGATTATAGGCAGGAGCCACCATACCTGGCCTCCACCCGATTTAAAATCATTCGGTGGCTCCCCACTGCCTTGAAGATAAAATCCAGCCCCTTTAGCTTGGCGAGCAAGACCTGACCTCACACTGTAAAGGGCCGTAGTGAATGGCCGTGTTCATGCCTTTCTGCCACTGCATTTGCCTCTTGGCCACCAGGAACCAGCCTACATCCCCACCTTGCTCCCCTGCCCCCTGCAGCCTGGGCCAGGCCCTCCTGTCACATGTGCATGCACCTTGGCTGTGCTACACCCACACTGTCTCCTAATCCATCTGTTGACCAGACTCTGAGCTCCTTGAGCTTGGAACTGTGGCTTCTGTCTTATTATTTGTGGGGGTGGGACCACAAGGGTGTCTAAGCAGACCTGGCAACCAGGGGAACTCAGTACTTCTCAGGAAGATTGCCCGGCTGAGAAGGGGCAGCTGCAGGAATGGGGAGGGCCAGAGCTTCCCGAAGCAGGCCCTGTGGAGTGCTGAGTCCAGGCCTCTCTCATGGCCAGTGTGGCTCCCTCTAACGGGTAATGATTTTTTTTTCCCAGTTATGGAATTGTGCATAGTCATTGTAAAAAACTGGGGAATGAGAGAAAGAGCCGAGAAGTTTGAAACATTGAATCCTACTACATAGCCGTAATCTCTCTTACCCTTTGTTAAGTTTCCTGTCATCCTTTCACAAACATGCATACATTGATAGCACAAGGCCGGGACTATGAAGATTTTAATACCTTAATACCCCCCTCCCTTTTTTTTTTTGAGACGGAGTCTCACTCTGTCGCCCAGGCTGGAGCGCAGTGGCCGGATCTCAGCTTGCTGCAAGCTCCGCCTCCCGGGTTTACGCCATTCTCCTGCCTCAGCCTCCTGAGTAGCTGGGAGTACAGGCGCCCGCCACCTCGCCCGGCTAGTTTTTTGTATTTTTTTAGTAGAGACGGGGTTTCACTGTGTTAGCCAGGGTGGTTTCAATCTCCTGACCTCGTGATCCACCTGTCTCGGCCTCCCAAAGTGCTGGGATTACAGGCTTGAGCCACCGTGCCCAGCCGTTTTTTTTGAGATAGAGTCTTGCTCTGTCGCCCAGGCTGGAGTGCAGTGGCGCAATCTCGGTTCACTGCAAACTCCACCTCCCAGGTTCACACCATTCTCCTGCCTCAGCCTCCCGAGTAGCTGGGACTACAGGTGCCCGCCATCACACCTAGCTAATTTTTTGTATTTTTTTTTTTTTTTTAGTAGAGATGGGGTTTCACCTTGTTAACCAGGATGGTCTCAATCTCCTGACCTCATGAGCCACCCACCTCGACCTCCCAAAGTGCTGGGATTATAGGCGTGAACTACTGCACCCAGCTTTAATACCCATTTTTAACATGCATTTTTTACTTATGATAATTTTGCTATGCTCTTAAATAATTTCCAATAAAACTTTTTTTTTTTTTCTTTTTTTTGAGACGGAGTCTTACTCTGTCGCCCAGGCTGGAGTGCAGTGTTGCTATCTTGGCTCACTGCAACCTCAGCCTCACAGGTTCAAGCAATTATCTTACCTCAGCCTCCCAAGTAACTGGGATTACAGGCGCATGCCACCATGCCCAGCTAATTTTTGTATATTTAGTAGGGATGGGGTTTCACCATGTTAGCCAGGCTGGTTTCAAACTCCTGACCTCACGTGATCTGCCCACCTTGGCCTCCCAAGGTGCTGGGATTATAGGCATGAGCTACTGCACCCAGCCCGGTCACATGCTTTTTTAAGCAGGATGGTGTTTACTTGAGGAACAGGTATGATTTGGGCAGTTAGGTATTTCAGAAAGGGGCAGAACAAATGGGGAACACCTTCTGCTGCATTTTTACCCTGGGCCCTCCACCTATGGGTGCCTTCCGATATGCTGGTTCCCTGAAAACTCCGGGTCTCTTCTTGCCTCAGTGCCGCACTGGGGTGGTGCCCAGCAAGTACAGTTCCAGGCCTCTGATGGCTCTTTGAAAAGGCCACCCATGGCCAGTCACCTGTAGAACTGTCATCCTCCTACGGTGCCCCAGAATAGGCCTTTGCCCAGCCAGGCACGGTGGCTCATGCCTGTAATCTCAGCACTTTGGGAGGCTGAGGTGGGCAGATCACAAGGTCAGGAGATTGAGACCATCCTGGCTAACATGGCTAACATGGTGAAACTCCGTCTCTACTAAAAATACAAAAAATTAGCCGGGCGTGGTGGTGGGCGCCTGTAGTCCCAGCTACTCAGGAGACTGAGGCAGGAGAATGGCGTGAACCCAGAAGGCGGAGCTTGCAGTGAGCCGAGATTGCGCCATTGCACTACAGCCTGGGTGACAGAGTGAGACTCCATCTCGAAAAAAAAAAAAAAGAAAAAAGAATAGGCCCTTGTTGAGGTGTTGCTGAGAGAGACACTGCCTAGACTTGGCTCATTTTGTCAAGGAAGCTCCTTGTTTTTTCTCTGCCTGGGGACCTCTTGGGGCCATGTCCTGGTCTGCTGCTGCCCTTGTTGTCTCTGGGAGCTGTGTGCTGGCACGGGGGTTCCCAGGCTCGTTCCTGCCTCCACCTGATCACACTCTTTCTCCAGGAGACTTTCCAGGGAAGGTTCCCCCAGCTGCAGCCAGCCAGGCTTTCCCCTTTGGAAGTGAGGCTGCTGGTTCAGGGTCTGCTGCCAGGGAGCCTAAACTAGGTCAGTTGGCTTGAGGGTTACACTGGGAACCTTGTTAAAGTATCTGTGGTCACGGGTAGATCGGCAGAAACCAGGCTGTGAGGAAACAGCTTCTCCTTTCATAGAATGGCATGAGGGAGACAGCTCTCTGCTCCCTTGACCCCCTCAGCGGCCCTGCCCTGTTTTAGGGGTGGTGGCCTGATCTCCATGTTACAGCTCAGGGTGGAAAGTTCTTCCTGGAATCCCCCTCAACAGCCTTCCAGCCTCTGTTCTTTCACTTCCTTCACGAAGCCCTCTCCGACCCCTTCCAAGTCAGCATGTGCCCTGGAGCTCCATGCCAGTCTTACTTACCTCGGGAGCCCCTCGGGGCCAGGGTCTGGGCCGTGTTCACCATCACACATGAGTCCTCCGTCCCGCCCCTTGTGCAGTGTAGGTGTCTGCTGGATGGATGCCTGGACTGCGCCTTCCAGGGCCAGGCTGCTCGAGCAACTCCTCCCTGGGGGCAGCTGGCTGGGCCCCTCCTTTGCACCAGCCCGGTGCTGTGCAGGTGATCTGCTGGGCTTTCTGGGTCCCCTGTCTCCCCGAGTGTGGCTTGGAGGCTTCTCCCAGAGGCTCCAGGCGGTAACAGATGCTGCACCAAAATTACAGTCAGGCCCAGGGAGAATTCTAGTCTATGGGATGGGAAGCTAATCTTTTTTAACTTTAATCAACACTTACTTGAGAATTACCTGTAACCTAATAACAAAATTGAACCCAAAATCACCTATATATTGAATTGAACAGAAATCTGCCAGGAGGATTTGGCGTATAAGTTGTGTCCCTGAAAAAGGGGGAGAAAGTATCCCGAGAAAGGCGAGGACTGTGCTGAAGTGCAGGGCTGGCCGCTTACTCAGCACCTGGCTGCAGCTCCAGAGAGGGTCGCTTTGACCCCATCACCCAGCGTCATGGGTTCTGTTGTTTAGAACTGAAAACAGACGCCCGAATGGCCTCAGAGAAGTCCTTGTGTGACTCTACATTTCCCCCTCTCAAGCCTCAGTAAGAGGCAGGCCCTGTCAGAGAGGGGCATTGAGGGCTGCTCCATCCAATGGCTGGACAGTTCCGCTCACATCAGCCCACAGTTGCTGTGTGCTAGGCACGGTGCCACCCCGCAGCACTCCCTGTGACCTCCTGGACCAGCAGAGCAGACGGGCGTGTAAACTGATGCATAAAGGGCTTTGGGCTGAGGGAGGGGAGACCACCTAGGAAGCCATAGAGAAGAGGTGCTGTTTGTATGGGGCCTTGGAGAATGCATGCGGATGTGCATGTAGACAAACTGGTGGGAAGGATGCTACAGGATTCTCCTCCAGAATGCTGCGCAAGAAGGCATGACAGCTTGGGGTCGGGTGGAGGTCAGGGGACAGTCTATAGCACTGAGTTCTCAGAGCATGCTCTACACATTTGCACACCTCAATCACTGAGGGTGCGTGTTAAAATTCAGACTCTTGGGCCCTGCCATAGCCCCAGGATGCCTGCCAGCTGAGTCTGGGAATCTGCATTTTATGCAAGCTCCCAAGGTGACTCAATTCTGATGCCCACTAAAATTTGAGAATATGCAAGGATGGGGCAGGCACGGTGGCACATGCCTGTAATCCCAACACTTTGGGAGGCTGAGGTAGGAGATCACTCGAGTCCAGGAGTTTGAGACCAGCCTGGGCAACATAGTGAGACCCCGTCTCTATTGAAGGTGTATATATAAAAGAAAAAGAAAAAAAGAGAGAGGATATGTCAGGGTTTTAGGTGAAGACCTGGTCATCTCCGTCCCTTCTTGGCAATCAAAGCTCCCTGGTCTATGAGAGCTTATATTTTGGGGAACCAAGGAGTTCGAATAAAGGGAATGACCACCTTACCTGGAAAGACATATCACAAAGGTCATATGTGTGTCAAGCTCAGCAGGGATGGGAGGGTGGGAACAGAGTGAGATGGATTTTGAGGAGCACATCAGAGCAGAGATAGAGCCCCAAGGTGCAACCCTGCGGGATGTCATTTATGATGCTTCATGCTGTGGGTGTTACCTGTGGCTAGATTGCAGATAGATTCATCACGTTTTGCAGATGAGTAAACTGAGGCTAGATGTGCAGGGACTTCCCCTGGGATACACAGCTAGTCGGAGTCAGACCCAGGCTGGGTATCAGCTCCAGGGTCTTGGTACTGGAGCACCACAAGGGACTCCAAGCCTGGGAGGGCCTTTAACTGCCTCCTGAGCTCTTGTTGGCTGTTCCACAAGGCCTGGTGTCTCTGCTGGGAGCTGGCTCAGCAGCTCAGCGACTCGGTGCACATCCACACAGCACTGGCTGCTGCAGTGCCACCACCCAGCAGCCTCCTGTGCCCGTCACGGTTGTCAGCCTGGAGCCCAGGAGGCCCCCCTGAGCCTGGTGCTGCTTTGGCTGCTAAGACCCTGGTGGATCAGTGACCGCCATCCCCATAGCAACCCGAGTGTCAAGCTGTCTCTGGGTAAAAGTCATCCCCTGGGGACTTGGGGGCATCAGAGCTGAGATGTATAGAACACCCAGCTCATAGCCCCAAGCTGCTGAAAACAGCACATGCCACAAGCAGGTCTTGGTTTGTCTGGGAGGAGGCCCAGTCCAGGGTAGTACCTGAGTTTTGTCCCCTTCAGAAATGTGTCCCTTTGGAGGAGTGTCTGGGTCCTGTTTTTCCAGGTAGCTTTTCCCTAGAGCTGGTAGTTCAGCCACTGCTATTTTGGATAGCCAGGTAGCAGATGCTAGTTGGTATTAATAGCAAGATTAATGAGCTCATGGGAGGAGGAGAAGGTACCACAACCAAAAACCATATGGTCGGAGAAGGGGATGAGACACAGTGGGCGTTGTCCTGGACACTTGGGAGCATGTGGTCGCATTCCCTCTCTAGCCTGGTCTGCCATGTGTGTCAAGGATGGGCCCTGGGCTTGCCAGGTGGCATTCCCTGGACAGTTGTGAAGCACTTAGCCAAAGTTAGCTCCCTCTGCTGAGGGTGACTCAAAGGGAGCTCCCTGCATCAGCCCTGAGAATTTGCAGACCCTGAAGATTTCAGGTTACATTTCTGAGTTTTCACGCCCCACATTTTTACCCTCTTTAGGAAGGAGTAAGGCTCGTGAGTTCAGGAGGCCTCCAGATACCTGACCCCAGAATGTCTGACACTGTCCAGGGAAGTTCTGGCCAGCAAGGAAGGAGGGTGGTGAGGATTTCAGTAGTGGTCTTGCAGGATGATGTGGCAGAAGCTCCCTGTCCCCAGGGCACATGGTTGTGGGGAGCTGGGCCTGGGAGAATCCTGATTCCTTTTTTTTTTTTTCTTGAGATATGAAGTCTTGCTCTATTGCTCATGCCAGAATGCAGAATGCAGTGGCACGATCTTGGCTCACTGCAACCTCCGCCTCCCAGGTTCAAGTGACTCTCCTGCCTCAGCTTCTCAAGTAGCTGGGACTACAGACATATGCCACCATGCCCAGCTAACTTTTGTATTTTTTTAGTGGAGACGGGGTTTCACCATGTTGGCCAGGCTGGTCTTGAACTCCTGACCTTAGGTGATCCACCCGCCTCGGCCTCTTAAAGTGCTGGGATTACAGGCATGAGCCACCACACCCAGCCTAGAATCCTAATTCTCAACTGGGTGATGCAGGAATGTCCATCTGTGACTGAAGTCCCCCTTTTTCTCCAGGGACATTGTACAAGGCTGTGCCCTGCCTGATCTGCGGAGCCTGCAGGGCCTGTGGCCTTTGGGAATTTAGCCAGACTTTTTTGTGCCCTCATCAATTTTGGAGGAAGGACTTGTGCTCAGGTCTGTTTTCTTTCTCCTTGGCCACCTCTGAGCACCTGTGCTGAGTTGGACTTTGCAGGATCCTGGATCTGGAGAAGTTCTGCAGGGTAGGAGGTCAGCTTGTCCCTCCCACACGTGGATGCCTTGGTGAAATGAAGGCAGGACCGAGCCCTCCTCTTGGCTGTGAAAGCAGACCCCACCATGTTGGATAGTCCAGGGAGGCACGGTGGAGGTGGAAACAGGGTCCACAGATCAGGGTCACAGGCCTTTGTCTACTACATTTCACCCATGTGGCCTGGGAATGGCTTGTTTCCAAGTTTGCAAATTAGGAGCTAGTGCAGCACTAGGCTCCGCCAAGATTTCCCCAACCAGGTCTGTGAAATGCCCTTGCTCCGTGGATTGGCCTTGGGGCTCTAGCACCTCCATGTTCCTCTTTTTCATCCACTATTGCTGACCCAGCTATAATCCTGCAGGGCCAATAGGAGCCTGCCCTGGCAGTTCAGGAAATGCATCGAGCTGGCCAGTATATTCAGGAAAAGACCTTTGAAGGACTTCAGCTTAAGAGTCTCGAATAGCAAGAGTGATTCTCAGCAGACTTTGGGAGTTGTCAGAGGCCCCCAGGAGGCTTTCTCCAAAAGCCTGAGTGAGTCAGGCCAGGCCTAGGGTGAGTGTTGGCGGGAGCAGAGCTGGTTCCAGCATGCTGGTGGGAGTTGGTCCTGAGCTCCCATTGTCTGTCTCCCGCCCCCGGTTAGGGGCCAGCTTCCCTTTTCTAAACTCCTGCATACTTGTCATTTTTTCTCCCCAGTCGATTGACTGGACTCCACTAAAGGGGCAAAGCTGCCTTGAGCATGGGATGGGAGGGCCTGCTGGACGCCCTGCCCTGGTTTAGAAAGCTACGCCCTTCCCAGTATCCTGGCCCTGGTTTCCAGGGCAGGTGAGCCAGGGGACTAGTGAGGTGTCTGGCAGGGCAGTAGGCAGAGATAGGGAGCAGGGGGCCAGGGCCAGGGCTTTTCTCAGGTTGACACTCTGGGTTCCATGTTGAATTATCTCCAAGGTGTCCCTGGGCTGCTTTGGTGGTGTTTTTAAGCCCTGGTTCGTAGTTCCATTCTGATGGAACTAAGACGCTAGGAGGCCAGATGAGCCTTAGTGCTCTGGGTAACTGGAGAGGTCCGTGGTTTCCTTTCTCCTTCTAGGGTGAAGTCATGGGCTTTGGAGTCTGGATCTGGGTCTTTTCTCTGCCTCTGATTCACTGAGTTGCTTTGTCTCTCTGAGTTTCAGGTTCCTCATCTATAAAGATTCATCCTGTGTCCCAGGTACTTGCCCAGATACTGTAACTATGTCAGTGAACAAAACCAAGTCCCTGATCACATGAGATGTACGTGCCAGTGGAGAAAGGAAGGTCAGCTCAATATAGAGCTCTGTGAATAGCACTGAGGGTGCCAAAGACCTCATTCACCTGAAGGACAGAGACACAAGGGTCATTTTGGAAGTTGTGTTCAGGGCGGGCCTCTATGAAGTGCAAGAACCATGAGATAAACTTGGAGAAGAGCATCAAGGCAACGAAGCGGCAGGTGCAAAGGCCCTGGGGTGCAAGGACTTGTGCTTGAAGTACAGCCAGGGGCCCATGTAGCTGGCACAGTGAGTGGTGAGAGGTGTGTTGTAAAGGGAGGTGAAGTGGCCATCAGAGACCAGTGTGTTTGGGTCCTGCAAGCCACAGTGAGGAGATGGGCGTTGGCCTTGAGTGTGATGAGCAGTCTTGCAGTAGAAGCTTCTGGAGGGTTTTGAGCAAAGGCATGGTAGGAGCTGACTTAGGTTTCTAACAACTTCTCCCTGGCTGTTATGTGGAGACTGGGCCATCAGGGACCAGCAAGAGGAGGTCAAGGCAAGCGGGGATTCAGGAGTCCCCCCACTCCGGACCAGGATGGTGGTGGCAGAAGTGATGATGTACTCAGCATCTACCTTATAAGTAGAGAAGTGGAGTCAATGGGATTTGCTGATGCATTGTGTGTGGAGTGTATGTGACAGAGGAATTGGGAAGACCCCAGGACTTCTGACCTGAGCAACAGGAAGGTGGAGGTGCCGTCAGCTGAGATGGGAGAGACTGTGGAGCAGGCTTGGCAGCTGCACCACCTGACACTCCCACCAGCAATGGATGAGGGTTCCAGTTGCTCCACAACCTGGCCAACACTTGTTCTCATCTGTCTTTTTGATTCTAGTAGATGTGAAATGGTTTATCATTATGGTTTTGGGTTTTTGTTGTTGTTTTTGAGAAGGAATCTTGGTCTGTCGCCCAGACTAGAGTACAGTGGCCGCTCTCAGCTCACTGCGACCTCCACCCCTCGAGTTGAAGAGATTCTCCTGCCTCATCTCCCGAGTAGCAGGGACTACAGGAGCGCACCACTATATCTGGCTAATTTTTGTATTTTTAGTAGAGACAGGATTTCACCATGTTGGATAGGCTGGTCTCAAACTCCTGACATCAGGTGATCTACCCGCCCTGGCCTCCCAAAGTGCAGAGATTACAGGTGTGAGCCACTGTGCCTGGCTTTTTTTTTTTTTTTTTTTTGAGACAGTTTCACTCTGTCACCCAGGCTGGAGTGCAGTAGCGTAATCTTGGCTCACTGCAACCTCCACCTCCTGGGTTCAAGCAATTCTTCTGTCTCTGCCTCTCAAGTAGCTGCAATTACAGCCACATGCCACTACGCCTGGCCAATTTTTGTATTTTCAATAGAGACGAGGTTTCATGATGTTGGCCAGGCTGGTCTCAAACTCCTGACCTCAGGTGATCCAACCGCCTTGGCCTCCCAAAGTGCTGGGATTACAGGCGTGAGCCACTGTGCCCGGCCTTGTTTTTTGTTTTGAGATGGAGACTCACTCTGTTGCCCAGGTTGGAGTGCAGTGATGTAATCTTGGCTCACTGCAACCTTCACCTTCTGGGTTCAAGCAATTCTCCTGCCTCAGCCTCCCAAGTAGTTGGGATTACAGGAGCACTCCACCATGCCCAGCTAATTTTTGTATGTTTAGTAGAGATGGGGTTTCGCCATGTTGGTCAAGCTGGCCTCAAACTCCTGACCTCAGGTGATCTGCCCATCTCAGCCTCCCAAAGTGCTGGGATTACAGGTGTGGGCCATCATGCCTGGCCTTGTTGTGGTTTTGATTTGCATTTCCGTAATGACAGATGATGTTGAGCATCTTTTCATGTGTTTATCGGCCATTTATATACCTTCTTTGGAGAAATGTCTGTTGAAGTCTTTGCCTTTTTTTTTTTTTTTTTTTTGAGACGGAGTCTCACTCTGTCGCCCAGGCTGGAGTGCAGTGGTGCAATCTAGGCTCACTACAAGCTGTACCTCCCGGGTTCACACCATTCTCCTGCCTCAGCCTCCCGAGTAGCTGGGACTACAGGCACTTGCCACCATGCCTGGCTAATTTTTTAGTAGAGATGAGGTTTCACCGTGTTAGCCAGGATGGTCTCAATATCCTGACCTCATGATCTGCCCATCTTGGGCAGGGATTACAGGCGTGAGCCACCAAGCCCAGCCACCCATTTTTTAAAATTGGGGTTTTTGAGAGTTTTTTTGTTTGTTTGTTTGTTTGTTTGTTTGTTTTTTGAGGCAGAGTCTCGCTCTGTCGCCCGGACTGGAGTGCAGTGGCCAGATCTCAGCTCACTGCAAGCTCCGCCTCCCGGGTTTACGCCATTCTCCTGCCTCAGCCTCCCGAGTAGCTGGGACTACAGGCGCCGGCCACCTCGCCCAGCTAGTTTTTGTATTTTTAGTAGAGACGGGGTTTCACCGTGTTAGCCGGGATGGTCTCGATCTCCTGACCTCGTGATCCGCCCGTCTCGGCCTCCCAAAGTGCTGGGATTACAGGCTTGAGCCACCGCGCCCGGCCGTTTGTTTGTTTTTTGAGATGGCATCTCACTCTGTCCCCCAGGCTGGAGTGCAGTGGCGTGATCTTGGCTCACCGCAACCTCTGCCTCCCAGGTTCAAGTGATTCTCCTGCCTCAGCCTCCTGACTAGCTGGGACTACAGGTTCGTGCCACCACACCCTGCTAATTTTTTATTTTTAGTAGAGATGGGGTTTCACCATGTTGGCCAGGCTGGTCTCAAACTCCTGACCTCAGGTGATCCACCCACCTTGGCCTTCCTCCAAAGTGCTGGAATTACAGTCATGAGCCACCTCACCCGGCCTGTTATTGAGTTTTTAAGAGTTCTTTATGAACTGGGCATGGTGGCTCATGCCTATAATCCCAACACGTTGGGAGGCCAACGTGGGTGGATCACCTGAGGTCAGGAGTTTTGAGACCAGCCTGGCCAACATGGTGAAACCCCATCTCTACTAAAAATAAAAAAATTATCCAGGCATGGTCGTGGGCGCCTGTAATCCCAGGTACTCTGGAGGCTGAGGCAGGAGAATTGCTTAAACACAGGAGGCAGAGGTTGCGGTGAGCTGAGATCACGCCACTGCCCTCCAGCCTGGGCAACAGAGCAAGACTCCCTCTTAAAAAAAAAAAAAAAAAAAAAGAGAGAGTTTTTTATGTATTTTGGGTAACAGTCCCTTACCAGATATATGATTTGTCAATATTTTCTTTCATTCTGTGTGTTGTCTTTTCACTTTCTCGATGACATCTTTTGAAACAGTAAAGTTTTTAATCTTGATAAAGTTCCATTTATCTTTTTCTTCTGTTGCTTGTGCTTTAGATATCATATCTAAGAAACCATCTCCTGCCAGGTGTGGAGGCTCATGCTTGTTATCCCAGTACTTTACATGGTAGAGGCAAGAGTTCAGGAGTTGGGCCCAGGAGTTCAAGGCCAGCCTAGGCAACACAGGAAGACACCTCATCTGTCAAAACAATTTTTTCTTTTTTCTTTTTTTTTTTGAGACAGAGTCTCACTCTGTCGCCCAGACTAGAATGCAGTGGTGCGATCTTAGCTCACTGCAACCTCCAGCTCCTGGGTTCAAACAATTCTCATGCCTCAGCTTCCCAAGTAGCTGGGACTACAGGCATGTGCCACCACGCCCAGCTAATTTTTTTTTGTATCTTTAGTAGAGGTGGGGTTTCACCATGTTGATCAGGCTGGTCTCAAACTCCTGACCTCAAGTGATCTGCCCACCTCGGCCAAAAAAAATTAATTAGCTGGGTGTAGCAGTGTGCGCCTGTGGTCCCAGCTACTCAGGAGACTGAGGTGAGAGAATCAATTGGGTCCAGAAGGTCAAGGCTGCACAGTGAGTGCTGATTGTACCACTGCACTCTAGCCTGGGCGACAGAGCAAGACCCTGTCCAAAAAAAAAAAATCATTTCCTGGCCAGGAGCGGTGGCTCAAGCCTGTAATCCCAGCACTTTGGGAGGCCGAGACGGGCGGATCACGAGGTCAGGAGATCGAGACCATCCTGGCTAACACGGTGAAACCCCGTCTCTACTAAAAAGTACAAAAAACTAGCCGGGCGAGGTGGCGGGCGCCTATAGTCCCAGCTACTCGGGAGGCTGAGGCAGGAGAATGGCGTGAACCCAGGAGGCGGAGCTTGCAGTGAGCTGAGATCCGGCCACTGCACTCCAGCTTGGGCAACAGAGCGAGACTCCGTTTCAAAAAAAAAAAAAAGAAATCATTTCCTAACCCAAGGTCATGAAAATTTGTTTCTATATTTTCTTCCAAGATTTTTCTAACTTTATCTCTTATATATAGGTCATTTATCCATTTCGGATTAATTTTTGTAGATGCGGCAAGGTAAAGGTCGAATTTCATCCTGTGCATGTGAATATCCAGTTGTCCCAGCATCTATTAGTTCAGTTCTTCCCCACTGAATTGTCTTGGCACCTTTGTCAAAAATCAACTGGCCATAGTTGGAGGGTTTATTTCTGAACGCTCATTTTTGTTCCACTGATCTACATGTCTGTCCTTATGTCAGTACCACCCAGTCTCATTGACCTTGCCTTTGTAGTAAGTTTTGAAATCGGGAAGTGTGAGTCAACTTGTTCTTCTTCTTCAAGGTGGTATTGGATGTTCTGGGTCCCTTGCCTTTCCATATGAATGTTAGGATCAACTTGTCAATTTCTACAAAAAAAAAAAGGCAGTTTTTAAAAACTCCCCAAGAAAGGGATTTTGATAGGGATCATGTATTGAATTTTATTCAGTAATGTTGTGTACTGTTCAAAGCACAAAAAATTTGCACTTTGTTAAATTTGTTCCTGTTTTATTATTATTAATGCAATTATAAGTTGAATCATTTTCTTAATTTTACTTTCAGATTGTTCATTGCTAGTGTATAAAAATACAATTGATTTTTGTAGATTGACCTTGTATCCTATACCTTTAACTTGTTTATTAGTTCTAATAGTTTTTTAGTGGGTCAGGTGCAGTGGCTCAAGCCTGTAATCCCAGCACTTTGGGAGGCCAAGATGGGTGGATCACTTGAGCTCAGGAGCTCGAGACCAACCTGGACAACATGGCAAAACCCCATCTCTACAAAAATACAAAAATTAGCCAGATGTGGTGGCACGCATCTATAGTCCCAGCTACTTGGGAGGTTGAAGTGGGAGGATTGCTTGAGCCTGGGAGGCGGAGGTTGCAGTGAGCCAAGATTATGCCACTGTACTCTGGCCTGGGTGACAGAGTGAGACCCTGTCTCAAAAAAAACACAATTTTTTTAGTGGATTCCTTATGATTTTCTACATATAAGATCATGTCATCTACAAATAGAGATAGTTTTACTTCTTCCTTTCCAATCTGGATGGCTTTTATCTCTTTTTCTTAACTTTCCTAACCTGGAATGAACCTTCAAGACAATATTGAATAAGAACAGTGAAAGCGGACATCCTTTTCTTGTTCATAATCTTGGTAGGGGAGAGCTTTCACCACAAATATGATAAGAGCTGTGGGATTTTCATAGATGACCTTTATCAGATTGAAGATATTCTCTTCTATTCTAGTTTGTTTTGTTTTGTTTTGTTTTGTTTTCAGACAGTGTTTCGCTCTTGTTGCCCAGGCTGGAGTACAATGGCATGATCTCAGCTCACTGCAACCTCCGCCTCCCAGGTTCAAGCAATTCTCCTGCCTCAGCCTTCCGAGTAGCTGGGATTATAGGCATGCGCCACCATGCCTGGCTAATTTTGTATTTTTAGTAGAGATGGGGTTTCACCATGTTGGTCAGGCTGGTCTCGAACTCTCGACCTCAAGTGATCTGCCCACCTCTGCCTCCCAAAGTGCTGGGATTACAGGCATGAGCCACCACGCCCAGCCTTGAGTGGTTTTATTATGTTGGATTTCATCAGCTGCTTTTCCTGTATGGTTTCTGTCCTTTATTCTATTGATACAGTGTTTTACAGTCATTGATTTTCAAATGTTAAACCAACCTTGCATTCCTGGGATAAATCTCACCTGGTCAGGGTATAGAATCCTTTTTGTATGTTGTTGTATTCAGTTTGCTGGCATTTTGTTGGGCATGTTTGCATCTATATTCATGTGAGATACTCATCTGTAGTTCTCTTTTCTTATGATCCTGTCATTGGGTTTTGACTATCCTTATCTTTTAATGTGTTAGAGTGTGGAACAGGAGAGACAGATCAACCTCTTCCCTCCTACGCTCACCTGCATCTAGTGGGAAGGGACAAATAGAAGCTCTGAGCCCAAGTTCAGACAGTGTCAGCAGAGGTACCAAGGGGGAAGACAGAGCTTCATCTGTAAAACAGGATAGGAAACCCAGCTGGCAGCCTGGAGGCAGTGGGCTGGCCTACTGCCTTCTTTGCAGTACATCTGGACAGTGAGAATACCTGAGGGAGCTGCCATATGCTGGCCTTCAAAGGAAAGACGGTAGGACTCAACCTCTGAGGTCCCTCCTGGCTCTAAAACTCCAGCTCGGAGGGATGGAGTCATGATCATAATGTAACAGCTCACCCTCCCTATTCGCTTACTGGCCCAAATTTCATAGAGAAGAGGAAAAGGGGACCAGTGTCCTCAGCCAGAAGCCTGTCAGGTTCATGGCTAGACCTTATTGAATGACAAATACCTGGCCGACCAGTGACAAGGATAGGTCAGAGAATGCTCTGGAAGAACTGAGAGCCTGCCTTCTTTTTGGTCCCAAAGGAAAGCAGATCCTTGTGGTAGAGCCTGGAAAACATCCTTAAGGAACAGAAGAGAGCACAGACAGGCCGCAGCTCTGCAGGCCTTTTCCTCTCTGCAGGGCTCCAGCAGCACAGTGGGAGGCTCTATAAATGCCACCAGGGAAGAGGGTGGCAGCTGGCAGTGTGGGAAGGGTAGGACTCTTGCAAATCCTTTACTTCAATTGTCTTGTTAAATAGCCATCAGAGTCCCTGTGTGACCTGGAGAAGATTACTTCCTTCCCACCCTCAGAGTGCAGGACAGGCACACACACTGGGAAGGCTGTGGAGTCAGGAGTCCTGGTCCCCAGGTCTGGGCTCCTCCGAGGAGCTAATGGCCCGTTCCCTCTATAGACGCACCATTCCCTCCTGGGGCATCCCGCGCTACTTTTGCGCCTGCAGCTCACCAAGAGGCCCAAGGTCCCTGAGCGAAAGCCCACGAGGCAGGCAGGGAGAGGAGCGAGCGAGCTGCCACCATCACTGCCACTAAGACATCTGCTGACAACTCCCCTTTCACAGACTCCTGCCGGCCCCCTTCTGATTAGCAAGCTGGGCAAGCAGCGCTCAGGAAAAGTCGGCATCTGTTAGGTAACCAACTCAGCTGCCATGCAGGGGATGATGTAATCTTGGATTCTGTGGTTGCTAGGAAAATTCTGCCTGCAGTGATATTGCGTGGTCCTAGGGCTCAGGCGAAAACAGAATGTTCCCGAGAAGACGGGAAGGATTCATAGGGCTTCCCAAATGAGGGAGCCCCATCCCAGGAAGCCAGACGACTCGCGCCCTCTTCTAGATGCTTCTTTCCCTTCTGAGCAATGGAGGTTGTGCTGGTAAAGCCAGAACCCCAAGAAGGCGGGCTGGCGGTGGGAGGTGACAAGGTTCATTCCCTTAGCAGCACCTTGGTGCTCTAGTGCCAGGTAGAAGGTGTGTCTTGTCATTGCATCTCTGTCTTTGGGCCCTCCGTCTCTGGCCCTCCCGATGACTGGGTGCATCCTCCCTCTCTTGGTAGAGCAGTTGGAAGGAGGTCATCACATGCTGGCTGTGGGGGAGACCCGGCTCACTGAGTGGGGGCCAGCTCACTCTGCCACTCCATTTCACACGCCAGGAGCCTCGCTTCACACCCCCCACACTGGCCCACCCTCGGTGGCCTTTTCTGTCTCTCCTGTTCCGATCCACCCCCTCCCAGAGAGAATGCCTGCAGTAGTACAGACAAGATGTCAGAAAGACCACGGCAGCCAGACTGGTACTTTTTGGGGCAAAGTGAAGATCTGCCCTTTTACAAAGGGGGCGAGAGTAGCAGGACCGGATCAGGGAGTCAGGGTGGGACCCTGCAGGTCACCTCCTGGCCCACGGCCCCTCCCCAGCCATATCAGCCCCTTCCTCCCCAGGCAGTTGTGGGTGTGGGCAGCGGGTCAGCATTTCGAGCTTTACCCTCCTGCCACTGCCTATCCTGGCCGCTCATCAGAACCTGTCCTCTGGAGAATAAGACAAAAGAAGTGATTTCACAAGTGCCTGGGCCAGAATCTCAAATTCAGGATTAAGAAAAAGAAAGATGGCTGGGCGTGGTGGCTCACGCCTGTAATCCCAACACTCTGGGAGGCCAAGGAGGGCAGATCACGAGGTCAGGAGATTGAGACCATCTTGGCTAACATGGCTAACATGGTGAAACTCCATCTCTACTAAAACTACAAAAAATTAGTTGGGCATGGTGGCAGGCGCCTGTAGTCCCAGCTACTCAGGAGGCTGAGGCAGGAGAATGGCGTGAACCTGGGAGGCGGAGCTTGCAGTGAGCTGAGATCCGGCCACTGCACTCCAGCCCGGGAGACAGAGCAAGACTCCGTCTCAAAAAAAAAAAAAGGAAAGAAAGGAAAAGAAAGGAAGAAAAAGAAAGATTGGCAGGGCACGGTGACTTACGCCTATAACCCCAGCACTTTGGGAGGCCAAGGTGGGTGGATCATGAGGTCAGGAGTTTTGAGAACAGCCTGACCAACATGGTGAAACCCCGTCTCTACTAAAAATACAAAAAAATTAGTCAGGTGTGGTGGCCTGTGCCTGTAATCCCAGCTGCTCAGGAGGCTGAGGCAGGAGAATTGCTTGAACCCGGGAGGCAGAGGTTGCAGTGAGCCGAGATTACGCCACTGTACTCCAGCCTGGGTGACAGAGCAAGACTCCGTTTCAAAAAAGAAAAAGAAGGATTGTGGGCATATCTGTCTCAGTCAGAGCCAGGTGGACAGTAGGCTGGACATGGGCCCGACCATGCTCCTTGGAAGAAGTGTTGGCTTTGGGTGAAGGAGAAGCTGCTGCAAAGAGGAATGGCTATTTAAAACTACAGTGAGCCAGACCCTCCAAAGGCATCAAGACGTGAGTCTTGAGAAGAAAGAGGGAGGTTCCCAGGGGCCACCCCGCCTCCGGCTTTGGTAACTCAAGAGCAAGGGCTGTGAGCAGAGCTGAGCCCTGCTCCAAGTCACCTGGGGCCTCATCATGGTTCACCTGTCAGCTGTGTAGACTTGAGCAAGCCTCTGAGTCTCACCCTGGCAGCCCTGCCTTGTAGCCCTACAGCACGGTTGCAGGCCTTGTCCCCAGCCAGGCTTCAGGGAAGACCAGAGGGCAGGAAGACTTCCTCAGAAGCACTTTGTCCTAGGAAAGTGCCGCGATCCTAGTAGACGGGAGCTCTAGCTTGGCCACAGCCTCCTTGCTTGTCCTGCTCACAAGCCAATGCTGGAAGCCCCATCAGCGATCCTTGTCCCCTTATCTGCAGGTGCAGAGGACGTGGTGATGGCGTTTTCCAGGTCAGAGACGGAAGACCGGAGGCAGTAGCTGCAAAGCCCTTGGAACACCCTGGATGCTGTTGAGGGCCAAGAGATCTATGTGGCTCCTGGGCCGGCTGAGTGGCAGCAGACCCCCTTGCCCCACCTCCCACTTCCCCTACCCAACCCTGCCCTGCCCCATCCCACCTCACAGCTACTCAGTGGGGCTGGCATCAAGGGAGACACCAGTGGTGCGTTTATGATTGGCTTAATGGGATGGACTTGTGATTGGCTGCAGGAAGAAACTTTTTTATTTTTTAAATCTTGACCAACAGAAACCTTTTATTTTTATTTCTGACTCTTATTTTTTTAAAAAATTTGCGCCTCGGTATCTGGCTTCCCTGGAAGCTCTCCGAGCTCTGGTGCTTTAGTGAGGTCATTTTTTAGAAATGTGAAGAGGTCTGATTGGCTGCTTAAACTGGAAAGGGACTGTGATTGGCTGGTTAATGGGAAACGGTTTTTTTCTTTGATTGGCTGCAGGTGTTCTGCTGATATCAACGGCTTCCCTATTTTGAATGCAGAAAACAGGGTCTGGGACATTAGTCGTTATATTTGACTTGAAAAGAAACCAAGTGCGCTTTGCAATATTTATTACACAAAGAACTTGCTGCTGCCTTCACATTTGGGGTTTGTGTTTGATTGGCTTTCGGTGCGTGTGTTTGGTTTCCCATTGGTTCACCCGTGACTCCTGTTGCCATGGATTCACCCCCCTCTGCTGCCGGCTCTGGGCCTGAGGGTCCACCTGGAGAGTACATTTGCTTTAATGAGTGCACCTGCCTCCACCAGCAAGGTGATCCCAAGGACCCTGAGCAGCTGGGAAGTTGGGCCCCCGAGGAGCCTTGTGTCGTCTTGACCCGAACAGCCCAGAGCCTAGAGGTAACCGTTAGGCGGGGTTGACGTGCATTGCCTGCACGAGCTGGCAACCAGCCAGCGTCCCTTGGTGAGAAAGGGATTGCCAAGACACCGTCCAGGCCCCACCAGCCGGGCCGGGCCCAGCAGAGGCTCACTACCCGGCTCTGTCCTCTTGGCCATCCCTCTGTGTACCACTTCCTGAGGCCTCATTCTGGGGTTCCTCTTGGAAAGGGGAGGAGCTTCTCCCGGTGTGAGACCCCAAAAGGCTCTGGAGGTCATCTAGCAGAGGACTCTGCTTGGGAGCCCAGAACCCACATAAAAGCCCCAGCTTGGCTCACAAGGCCCAGGAGACCTCCAGCTCTAAACACCAACCCCTGACCTACCCCAGCCAGGCTCCCACCTGTCTGCTGCCAGCGTAATACGTTCTGGCCAGCACTGGAGTTCACTCATTGGAGGCCCATGCCCTCCACTCCACTGCCTTTGGAAGGGTCTCTCTCCAGGTCAGCCTGGAAGGGACAGTGCCATTTGTTTACGAAGTGCCACTGGGACATCTGGCTGGGCCTTCACCAAGCAAGTCCCTTTGACTGGCCCTTAAGCCAAACTCAGGCCCAGAATTGGCACACTCAGTTCAGAATGGCAGTCCTGGAGGTGGGGGGTGAGGGGCGGTCTAGTGTTCCTGCAGGAACCCTAAGTCCTCCCACCTGCCACCGCCTTCCCTGGGAGGGAGGTGGTCCTCCTATCTCCCTGGATCACTGGCAGGTGTGGGATCTGGGGAGAGGGGTTGGAGAAAGATGCAGTCCTCAGGAAGGGGGCTGCCACTCTCCCCTACGCTGGTAGATGCTGAGGCCCCTAGGTGCCCAGAGCCAGGGGCACCCTCTCAGAACCAAATCTTTCCGCTTTCTTGGGGCTTGGGGCTCAGGCCATAGGGGCTCCTGAGTGTCATGAAGTGCACAGGAGCCAAATGACCGAGCCCTGGAGAGCCCCATGGTCAGTGGGTGGTTCACGCTGTGCTCTGGCACCATCAGCCTGTCCCAGATCGAGCATCAGGCTAAGACCCTGTGTCCTCTACCATGCACTCACCCCTAGCCCTGGTTAGCTGACAGTCAGCTGTGGGGAACACAGCTACAACCCTACCCTGGCAGGGACCTGAGAGCATCTTCTCAGGAGGGGCAGCGCATGTGTGCGTGTGCTGTGTGAGTGAGCACACCCATGTTCTCACTCAGATATACACGTGCACACACACACACTCTCCCAGCTCAGCGGCCTGGAGGTCTGACTGAGGCCCTGGGGAAAGGTGAGTTCTTTTCGTCTCCCTCCTCCAGGTCGTCGTGCCTGGAGTCGGGTGTCAAGGCCACACTGCTGGCTGCCCCCTTTTTGTACCAGTAGCTCCTATAAAGGGCCCACACCTGGTGGATACCTGGTTGAGTGTGTGGTCTCTGCCCCAGCCTGTCCTTGTCACGATCACAGGCCTTTTGTAACAATGACGACCCCAGCCTGTCTCATCTTCTGAAGAGGAAAAGTCAAAGTGTTGCTGTGGCTTCATATTTCAACTAAAATATATCTGTTGGAGAAAGAAATTAACAATAAAGAATTTTCATAGGTTGGTGTGTGAGCTGAGCTGGTTTCTTCCTCGGAATCAGGCGCTCTGACTGATTTCCCTACATCACGTGGGCTCTGCTGCTGCGGGGGCCCCTCCTTCCCAGGGAGGCGCAGCCAGGAAGGACAACACCAAATTTGATAAGTGTCTGTGACCTGAGCTGAGCTCAGGGTTTGGAAGAATTTCTAGATCTACCCAGCCCAGCTCGAGGGTCCTTAGGAAGGTTGAACCTCCTTTTTTACCTGAAGATTTTAAACATCATTCCAGATTCAACTGAGATCAGTAAACTTCAGAGGCAACCTCGTCCTTCCACACCTATGAAAAGACACTAAGCACTCCATAAGGGTGTGGGGATCCCACCATCCTAGGCACGGCAACATTCTGATGTGATGGCACCGGTCTTAGAATGCTTGTTACGGACACCCAAACAGAGTATCTGTCCCTTCCACCATCCCAGAAGTGGAAGATGTATTGGTTTTCAGCTGTATGTACAAGTTTGGAAGCTGAAATCATTTCTGCTTCAAGAATTTTTGCTTCGGAAGCATTTTCTAGAAATTTTCATTTCCACCCTTCATAAACCCATTTTTGGTTTTTTTTTTTTTTTTTTTTTTCCTATTTAGATAGTCTCACTGCTTCTATTTCTTTTCAAGAATTTCACTGGGTCCTAGAGGCTATGACGTTTACAGAATGTGAGTACAATGGCACAACCAACATCATTAAATCTTTGTGTTGGGGGAGATATTGGGTCTTTTAGCAGCCCATGCAGTAGCCAGATGCGCAAGCCCCTCTGGAACATTTCCAAAAATACCTTGTCCAGGCTTTGCTTGAATACTCCCTAGAGTTGGGGAGCTCACTACCTCACACATTAGTCCAGAGCATGTTCATGTAACCTATGCTTATCCTTATATTGAGTTGATCTATCTTTTTCTGTAACTTCTTGTCCAGAAAGGAGTTTGTAGTCATTGAGAGAAAGACAAATAAAGATCGCTGTGTTAACCAGAAGTTACGCAGAGACACACATCCAGGGGCTCATGCAGAATCCACCCCCTGCCCAGCACTCTGAGTGGCACCATCAGCCTTGTAGTTAATCAGCTCTTCTAAGCTGAGCCACTGAGTAGATCAAGGGACTGACCGGCTGGCCCTGGTCCCACCTGCCCAGCCCCCAGCAGAGAGCTTGGAAACCGGAGCCATGCGGCATCGTCCTCCCGGTGCTGTGTAACCTGTCTAAGCTGCCTAAACTGTCATGGGAAGTAGGCCACATAAATGAGTCAGGGACACTTCAACAGGCAAAGGAAAAACACTGGGGACAGCCTTGGGTCTTTCAGGCTCCCTCAGCCCACAAAGCAGGCAACCTCCTGGGTCACCTTCCCAGGTACAGGATGGGGTAATGACCCCAACAGGCAGTGTTGGGACTGCTGTGGCAAGAGACAGCAGGGGGCCAGGCTGAGCCTGGCGAGAGGGAGGCAGAGCTGCCAGGGACAGCAGGGGGCCAGGCTGAGCCTAGGGGGAAGGAGGCAGAGCCGCCAGAGACAGCAGAGGGCCAGGCTGAGCCTGGGGTGGGGGAGGCAGAGTGACCAGAGACAGCAGTGGGCCAGGCTGAGCCTGGGGTGGGGGAGGCAGAGTGACCAGAGACAGCAGTGGGCCAGGCTGAGCCTGGGGGGGGGAGGCAGAGTGACCCGAGACAGCAGTGGGCCAGGCTGAGCCTGGGGTGGGGAGGCAGAGCCGCCAGAGACAGCAGTGGGCCAGGCTGAGCCTGGGGTGGGGGAGGCAGAGTGACCCGAGAGAGCAGTGGGCCAGGCTGAGCCTGGGGTGGGGAGGCAGAGTGACCGAGACAGCAGTGGGCCAGGCTGAGCCTGGGGGGGGGAGGCAGAGTGACCAGAGACAGCAGTGGGCCAGGCTGAGCCTGGGGTGGGGAGGCAGAGTGACCCGAGACAGCAGTGGGCCAGGCTGAGCCTGGGGTGGGGAGGCAGAGTGACCCGAGACAGCAGTGGGCCAGGCTGAGCCTGGGGTGGGGAGGCAGAGTGACCCGAGACAGCAGTGGGCCAGGCTGAGCCTGGGGTGGGGAGGCAGAGTGACCCGAGACAGCAGTGGGCCAGGCTGAGCCTGGGGTGGGGGAGGCTGAGGAGTGTGCCTCTTGGTGTTTCCCAGGCCTGGGGGGCAGGCTGTTGAGAAGGAATGAAGCGCTTCTCCCCGTCCCTGCAGGTGAATACCAGCACTGAGAATCCAGGCTGGCCCCAGCCTTTAAAGAACGTCTTTTGTAGCAGGGAATTTGATCCCCTCCATTGGTGGTAGGGGGAACTCTGGTCCCAGGGGACCCCGACACCACTCACGTGCCGCTTTTGCTTGGGCAGGGCAGGTTCGTTTCTCTCCCTCCCTCCCTCCCTCTTCTGGGTTGCCCATGACCACCCAACCCTTTCCATTTCCCAGAGAATAAAATGCATCCAGACTAACCGACTAACCTGAGGCTGTGTTGAGAAAGCATTCCCCTGCTCTGCAGTGTCCACTGAAAGAACTTGATCTTCTGGGAAATAACTGATGTTCGAGAGATTTGGGGGAACTTGCATGGCAAGTTAGGGGTGAGTTCTAATTTGAAGAAAGTCCTTCTTAAGGGGACAAGGGCAGTGAAATGCCTTTTGAATATCAACTAGTATCTTGGTTTCACTTTTCTCCTTGACATTGGAACTTTCCCCATCACAGATGGTTCCCAGAGGGGCCTTCCAGTCCTGCCAGCATAGAAGTCATGAGCGCTCTTGTCAAAGGGATGAGCCACGCCCTACCAACCCTGCGCCATCTGCTCCTCTTCCAGAGCTCCTAGGTTAGGCATGTGTGCAACAGGTGGCTGTCCCTGTTTGCACACCTGTGGGAGCCCCGTCCCACCCTGCACGACCCCAAAGGAGGTGACTTCAGACCCAGAGCCTCTGAGAGTTTCCACTGCCTGACGCTTGGTCTTGACCATGCCACTTCCGGTGGAAGGAGGTGGATCTTCACAAACATCTTTGACAAGTGTCTCCTATGTCTCGGTCTTTTTTTTTTTTGAGACAGAGTCTCACTCTGTCACCCGGGCTGTAGTGTAGTGGCGCAATCTTGGCTCACTGCAGCCTCTGCTTCCTGGGTGCAAGCAGTTCTCCTGCCTCAGCCTCCCGAGTAGCTGGGATTACAGGCACCCACCACCACACCCAGCTAATTTTTGTATTTTTAGTAGAGACAGGGTTTCACCATGTTGGCCAGGCATGAGCCACCGGGCCCAGCCATGTGTCCCAGTGTTTTTTGTTTGTTTGTTTTTTGTTTTTTTGAGATGAGTCTTGCTCTGTCGCCCAGCCTGGAGTGCAGTGGCGCAATCTCGGCTCACTGCAAGCTCCACCTCCCGGGTTCAAGCCATTCTCCTGCCTCAGCCTCCCGAGTAGCTGGGACTACAGGCGCCTGCCACCATGCTCGGCTAATTTTTTTGTATTTTTAGTAGAGACGGGGTTTCACCGTGTTAGCCAGGATGGTCTCGATCTCCTGACCTCGTGATCCACCCGCGTTGGCCTCCCAAAGTGCTGGGATTATAGAGGCGTGAGGCACCGCGCCTGGCCGTGTCCCAGTCTTCATAACAGCTAATGTTGACTGGACGGTACCTGTGTGAAGGTGCTTGCTCAGTCACGTGCGAGTTACGTTCCTAGGCTGCCCCGAAGCTCCCTGGGCCTCTCTGAAGCCTCCCATGCGGACTTAGCACTTCACCTCCAAGCTGAGCTGGTTTTGCCAGAAGTTCCTCTTCCACTTCAAATCTTCGAGGTTTAGACTGTTTGCCCCCACAGCATAAATCTTTATATCCACCTAGCTGGGGGCTGGGGAGACATCATAGTTTAGAGTGGGAACTGTGGAGGCCGACTGGAGGCAGGACTCAATCTGTCACTTGGCAACTGTGTGACTTGGCATGAATGATGAACCTTATTGAAAAAAATGGAAAAAATAAGAGCATCAGGGCCATAGGCTGTTGGTGACAACTAATGAGATAATGTATATGACACGCTTAGCAGAGTGACCTGTGACCAGTGGGGGGTCAGGACATAGGGTTATTGTTAAGTCACCATAGCGGGTGTCCCTCCACCCCATCCTCTCGACTCACAAGTCACACAGAGCCAGGACTTGTCTGCAGCGTTTGGCGTGGGGAGGAGCACAGCCCCAGGTCCCGCGGGGTGCTTAGGAAACGCTTCTTTGATGAGAATGAAGGAGCCCAGATGATCCCTTTGTAGAAGCCAAGGCCAGAGCTGCCTCCAGCTCCGCAGCCCCTGCCCTGAGCCTCTCCCTCTGCTGAGCTGCTTTGCCTGGGGGACGGGCGCTCACTGGAGCACATCCCCTCCGCCTTCCCCAAAACCTGCCAGCTGAGGAGGGTGCCCCCTCAGGGTGGACTCTGTCACGGCTGAACAGGCAGGGAGGGACCTCGGCAGAGCCTGGGAGTGGGGGGGTGGAAGTCTTGTTTTCCAGGGACCCTCCTGCTCGCCTCGTGCTTAAACTCCAAATAGAATCACAGCCAGTCAGGAAAGGGGATAAAATTAAATCCTCGATCATGATCAAGTGGTTAAAAAAAAACCCATCACAGCCAGCGGCTTCTTCTCACTGCAGCCGGCTCTGCCTCAGAGCAAATAGGAGGAGGAGAAGGAAGAGGAGGAGGAAGACAGAGCCATTTTGGGCCCCAGCACCCCTCCCTCCCGGCCAGCCCCTCTTCCTGCCTTCCCAGACCCCCAGGGCCCCGAGACTCTGCATCCCTCACCCCAAAGATGGGGAGACTGGGAGGGTGGCTGCTGTTGGGGGAGGCCCACATCCTGCCCAAGGAGGCAGGGCCTGGACTCCAGTCTCCGGAACTGCAGACCTGGGATCAAATCCAGACTCTGCCAATTACTGTGTGTCGTGGGCAAGTCACTCGACGTTTCCGAGCCTGTTTCCTAATCTGGAACGTGGGAACAATCATGGCAACTGCCTCATTGGTGGTTGTCTGAATTCAGTGGGTGGGCACCACCAATGGTGTGCCAAGGGCAGAGGGGCACGGACGGAGAAGCAGCCTGCCTGGGGTTCAGGCAATAAGGGGGTGTATTGTCTGGAGAGAATTTCAAAACACTAAAACTGCCGGGCGCGGTGGCTCAAGCCTGTAATCCCAGCACTTTGGGAGGCCGAGACGGGCGGATCACGAGGTCAGGAGATCGAGTCCATCCTGGCTAACACTGTGAAACCCCGTCTCTACTAAAAAATACAAAAAACTAGCCGGGCGAGGTGGCGGGCGCCTGTAGTCCCAGCTACTCGGGAGGCTGAGGCAGGAGAATGGCGTGAACCCGGAGGCGGAGCTTGCAGTGAGCTGAGATCCGGCCACTGCACTCCAGCCTGGGCGACAGAGCCAGACTCCGTCTCAAAAAAAAAAAAAAAAAAAAAAAAAAAACACTAAAACTGACGGTCTGGCCTGCTTGCTGCTTGCTTGCTTTTGCCTCCACGCCCAGGCTACTCTAGCCCTGGGGCAGAGCACGGCCACCCCCAACACTTGACCTTCTCTTTGGGCAAGAGGCCAGGCTGCTGGCTCAGGGCATAGGTCTAGGGGGGGCCCGGCTGAGATGCTCCTGTACCAATGGATGATGCCCCAGTGACTCCTCAGTGCCCCTTCCCAGCCTCAGGCCTCCATCTGCAGAACAGGAAGAGGCCGCAGCTCCTTGCCTTGGGCCCTGGCTGCACCCTAGGTCCTGGCCTCCTCTGTGCAGCCCCTGAGGGATGGTAGGGGCCCAGCTGCCAGCACCTGGCAGGGCGGAGCCTTTAGAGCTGGAGATCTGCAGTATGCCCAGAGGGAGGACTGAGGTGTACCTTGGCTGGGGAGTTAGGAAGCTGCCAGAGGAAACAATGAGGCTATAAAAAGAGCCCTTTGTTTACTGTAGGTGTACATCCTTGTGTGTCCTTGTGTGAAAGAGGGGCCAGCTTGGTGGAGGGGCTGAGCTTCCAGTGGGGAAGGGACCTGGTGGAGTCAGTGGCAGGGCAGAGTTGGAGGGGGGAACTTCACCCCCCTGCAGTGCCAACGTAGCCTCCCCAGGTAGCATCTGATGGCCTCACTGGCCTGAGGTGGCCCCTCCAGCCAGGCCTGTGGTGTGGTTGTACCTATGTTCCCTCAGCAAGGCTCAGCCCCAGCCCCCAGCCCAGAGGCCTGTGGCACCCCTGCCCGCCCTCCCAGGCCCAGCTCAGACTGCCTCTGCCAGCTTGTCCCTTGGGAGTGAGTCTGGGGCTGGTCCTGCATCCCAGGGTAGAATCCTGCCACGCGGTCTGTAAACTTCTCTGACCGATTCAGCCCTCTACCCCATCAGAAGGGCTGAGACTGTAGAGAGGCCATACCCTGGGAGGCACAGCCCAGACTCTGCCCCTCAGGGTTCTATCTGGAACCTTCCTTCCTAGCTCTCGCAGCTCCTCCCAGCGCCTCTGGCTGGCTTTGGAGGTGAGCCCTGAGCTGTCTGGCTGCCTCCCAGGACTCCCCCAGGCACTGCGAGAGTTAACTAGCCTAGCCCGTGCCAGCTGGGCCCCTGCCGAGCATTGAGCCCATCCGGAAATGCTGGCTGAGGACCTACTGGGCGCTGGGCTGGGAAGTGAGATGTGGGACTGAGGCTGCTGGACAGGACTGATGTGCAAATAGGCAGCAACGGTGCAGGGCCCTGCGGGAAGGGAACATCCGTGCCAGGGAGTGGAGCTGGTGGTCCCAGGCTCACCTGCAGGGGGCTGAGGCGGTTGGGAGGGTCCCTCAGAGCTCCTGCACCTGCCCAGGGTGGTGAGGGGTGTACTTCTCCTTGGCTTGTGATGTGGCTCATGGGACGGTCAGGGCAGGGTGGCCACGGAGGCCTCTGGGTTTACTGGGGACCGTTGGTCCCTGACTCTTCTCTGGCAGCTGGACTCAGGGCGGGAGGCTTGCTCATTTCTGTCTTGGGCTTGCTTGTTTCTGCAGCAGAGCCCGCTTCTCCTGACCACTCAGGTTGCACCAGTGATCTCTGGAGCCCCTGAGGTCACATGGTGCCAGCTCCTGCGGTTCTGTTCCCAGTCTAAGGGTTCCCCCAAAAGGTCATGTCTGAGAGCCACTTGCTTTTTCTGGCACATTCCCAGGGAGGTCCCCTGGGAAGCAGCTTCAGAAGCAGAACATGTTAGGAGGGAAATTTGTCAGGACAAGCCTGGGAGGTTAGGCTCAAACCTGGCAGCTGCCCAGGCCCTGCTGGGGTTCCCGCTTAAGCTGCTGATGCAGCTGCCGGGGCTGGGCGGGGCTTGCTTTTCCCACCCCCTCCCCAGGCTGTGTGGTCTATTTGAGGCCCAGACATTGGTCCTAAGGGAGAAGAAGGGCAAGAAGGGGTGTCCTAGTTCCCTGGCTGGTAACCAGGGATTCACCCCATGGCTCCTCTGAGATGCTGGGAGGATGAGCAGATGCTGGTGTGCAGAAGGGGCCGAGAGGCTTAGGGGATTAAGCTATTAGTGGTCATTAGGCAGTGGAGGAGGCTGGGCAGCGTGGGGAGGGGAGGGTGGCATGGCAGAGAGTGCTTGTCCAGGAGTCCAGGTGGGTCTACAGCCCACTCTGCCACTCACCCTGGGTAACTCCATCCTGTGTGTCTGAGCCTCCAGGGACTGTGAGCGTCATTCATGTTGTTCCCCAGAAATTCCCAGCTCTCTGCCTTCCAGGCCCTTAATGGGATTGTATCTCCCCACCCACTTTAGTTTGAGTGTGGCCCTAACTTGTTCATCCAATGAAATGTGGGCAGAAGTGAGAGTCATTTCGTAATGTTCCAGAAGTGGCTGCCCCATCAGCCTGAGTCCTGGCCACGAGCAAGAGAGGAAGTGTGAGGCCGGGCGTGGTGGCTCAAGCCTGTAATCCCAGCACTTTGGGAGGCCGAGACGGGCGGATCACGAGGTCAGGAGATGGAGACCATCCTGGCTAACACAGTGAAACCCTGTCTCTACTAAAAAAAATACAAAAAAAACTAGCCGGGCGAGGTGGCGGCGCCTGTAGTCCCGGCTCCTCGGGAGGCTGAGGCAGGAGAATGGCGGGAACCCAGGAGACGGAGCTTGCAGTGAGCTGAGATCCGGCCACTGCACTCCAGCCCGGGCGACAGAGCGAGACTCCGTCTCAAAAAAAAAAAAAAAAAGGAAGTGTGCTGTTTCATGCCCTGGGCATCTTGGGCTTGCTTGTTTCTGCAGCAGAACCCACCTCTCCTGACCACTCAGGTTGCACCGGTGATCTCTGGAGCCCGTGGTGCCGGCTCTTGCTCTTCTGTTCCCAGTCCAAGGGTTTCCCCAAAAGGTCATGACTGAGAGTCACTTGCTTTTTCTGGCATCTTTGGCATCACAAGTAAGGCTGTCCTGGTCCCCACCCTGGACCCTGCAAGGCAGTCCTGCCTTTTGCTGTTAGGACTCAATCTGCCCTTCTCAGCATGCGCAGCCCAAGGCCGTGGTGATAGGGCTCCTGTTAATCCAACCTCATCTGTCATCCCCCTGTTCTTCCCAATCCAGCCCCCAGCCTCCTTTTGTTCCTCAGATGCTGAGCTTCTCCCACTTTGGGGCTTTTGTGCCTGCTGTTCCTTTGCCTGGAATGTTCTTCCTCCGTGGCTGAATCCTTCTTCATGTTCAGATGTCAGCTCCAATGTCACCCCCTCAGAGTGTCCACCCTGACCACCCTATTTTGCTTTCCACTCTTTTTTTTGTCTGTCATCCAGGCTGGAGTGCAGTGGCGCAATCTCGGCTCACTGCAACCCCCACCTTCTGGGTTCAAGTGATTCTCCCGCCTCAGCCTCCCGCGTAACTGAAACTACAGGCATGTGCCACTGTGCCCGGCTCATTTTTGTATTTTTAGTAGAGATGGGGTTTCCCCATGTTGGCCAGGCTGATCTTGAACTCCTGACCTCAAGTGATCCATCTGCCTCAGACTCCTAAAGTGCTGGGATGACAGGCGTGAGCCACCGCGCCTGGCCTTGCTTTCCACTCTGTAACACACTCCTGTTTCCCGGTCTTATTTTTTTATTTGTGAATTTCTTTGTTTACTTGTTTATGTTTCGCGCCTCCCGCCAGAAGCCAAGCTGCATGGTTGGATCTTGTCTGGCTTCTTCACTGCCGTGTCCTCGGCACCTGCTATTTAGTGGGCTTTCCACAAGGGCTTGGTAGATGACTGAATAATCATGACCTTTGAGTGACTTCTCTGCTGAACCCTCTGTGGCCCACAGGTACCCTGATCCTATTTCCTGAACCAAAGTGGTGCTGACAACAAGGAAATCTGGGATCTAGAGAGGAGCGCATCCTCTTGGCTTCACAAGCTCATGTCCCTTAGGGGATGCTTCAGTGGGGCTGGGCCCTGGCACCGTGTGGCACCCCTGTGAGCCTGTCTTGGCTGATAAATCCATTCTGGGCTGCTGAAGGGGCCTGAGGACTTGTCTGGGCAGACTTTTTGGTTTGACTAGGATTACAGACAACAGAAACCCAACTCCAGCTGGCTCCCATCTCTGGAAGGCTCTCAAGGTAGCTCACAGGATTAAGGCAATTGTGCAGGGACCAGGGCCTCAGGGACTGCTTCCCAAATACCCTTTCCCTTTAGGAGCATTTATTCTGTTTCTGCTTGATTTTGCCTGTTGGCCTCATTATCTCCTGTGACAGACTGGCATCTCCTCCTATGGGGAGACATGACCCCTGGCAACTTCAGTAGAAAGGAGGCTGTTCTCCCAGCACACAAAACAATCCCAGGGTGATCTCCTGACTTCTAGACAGACAGCAACGCGGGGCGCCACACCTGCTTCCATGTCCCACCTGGCAGACACTGCCTGGGACAGAGGTGGGTCTACTAGTTTGCCAGGGCTGTTGTAACAAAGTACCACACTCTGGGTGGCTTACACAACAGAAACTCATTTTCTAACAATTCTAGAGACTGGAGGTCTGAAATTAAAATGTCAGCACGGGCCGGGCATGGTGGCTCATACCTGCAGTCCTAACATTTTGGGAGGCCAAGGCGGGTGGATTGCCGGGTATGGTGGTGTGCACCTGTAGTCCCAGCTATTTGAGAGGCTGAGGTACCGTACCCCTGTACTCCAGGGTGACAGAGCGAGACCCTGTCTCAAAACAAAAATGAAAACAAAAGGTCAACAGGGTTTGTTATTTCTTTTTATTATTTATTATTTATTTATTTATTTATTTATTTTGAGATGGAATGTCGCTTTGTTGCCCAGGCTGGAGTGCAGTGGCCGGATCTCAGCTCACTGCAATCTCTGCCCCCCAGGTTCACGCCTTTCTCCTGCCTCAGCCTCCCAAGTAGCTGGGACTAAAGGCGCCCGCCACCGCGCCCGGCTAGTTTTTTGTATTTTTTAGTAGAGACAGGGTTTCACCGTGTTAGCCAGGATGGTCTCGATCTCCTGACCTCGTGATCCACCCTTCCTCGGCCTCCCAAAGTGCTGGGATTACAGGCGTGAGCCATCGTGCCCGGCCCGTTCTTTCTTTTTAAAATTTATTTATTTGTTTATTTTTTGGAGACAGGATCTCACTCTGTCACCCATGCTGGAGTGCAGTGGTGTGATATCGGCTCACTGCAACCTCCACCTCCCGGGTTCAAGCAATTCTCCTGCCTCAGCCTCTCGAGTAGCCGGGACTACGGGCGCCCGCCACTGTGCCCGGCTAAGTTTTGTATTTTTAGTAGAGATGAGGTTTCCTCATCTTGCCCAGGCTGGTCTCAAACTCCTGGGCTCAATCTGCCAGCCTCAGCCTCCCAAAGTGCTGGGATTACAGGCATGAGCCACTGTGCCCAGCCTTAAAATTTTCTTTCCTTCCTTCCTTCCTTCCTTCTTTCCTTCCTTCCTTCCTTCCTTCTTCCCTCCCTCTTTTCTTTTCTTTTTTCTTTCTTTCCTTCCTTCCTTCCTCTTCCCTCCCTCTTTTCTTTTCTTTTTCTTTCTTTCCTTCCTTCCTTCTCTCTCTTTTTTTTTTTTTTCTTTCTTTCTTTTTCTTTCTTTCTTTCTTTCTTTCTTCTCTCTTTTTTTTCTTTCCTTCCTTCCTTCCTTCCTTCCTTCTTTTTTCTTCTTCTCTCTCTCTTTCCTTTCTTTATCTCTCTCTCTTTATTTTTTTCTCTCTCTCTTTCTTTCATTCTACATTCAGACTCCCAAGCAGTAATTGGCTCCTTCTGACAGCTGTGGGGAAGGTGTCCCGGGCCTCTCTCCTTGGCTTGCGTGCAGATGGCCGTCTTCCTCCTATGTCTCTTCATGTCGTCTTCCCTCTGTGAGTGTCTCCTAACCTCCTAACCTCCTCTTTTTTTTTTTTTTTCTTCTTTTTTTGAGATGGAGTCTTGCTCTGTCACCCAGGCTGGAGTACAGTGGTGCAATCTTGGCTCACTGCAAGCTTCGCCTCTGGGTTCATGCCATTCTCCTGCCTCAGCCTCCTGAATAGCTGGGACTACAGGCATCCGCCACCATGCCTGGCTAATTTTTTGTATTTTTAGTAGAGATGGGGTTTCACCGTGTTAGCCAGGATGGTCTCGATCTCCTGACCTCATGATCTGCCTGCCTCGGCCTCCCAAAGTGCTGGGATTACAGGCGTGAGCCACTGCGCCCAGCCCTAACCTCCTCTTTTTGTTTTTTGTTTTTTTGAGACAGAGTCTCACTCAGTTGCCCAGGCTGGAGTGCAGTGGCCGGATCTCAGCTCACTGCAAGCTCCGCCTCCTGGGTTGACGCCATTCTCCTGCCTCAGCCTCCCGAGTAGCTGGGACTACAGGCGCCCGCCACCTCGCCCGGCTAGGTTTTTTGTATTTTTTAGTAGAGACGGGGTTTCACCGTGTTAGCCAGGATGGTCTCGATCTCCTGACCTCGTGATCCGCCCGTCTTGGCCTCCCAAAGTGCTGGGATTACAGGCTTGAGCCACCGAGCCCGGCCCACCTCCTCTTTTTATAAGGACACCAGTCTTATTAGATTAGGGATCACCCTAATGACTGCATTTTAACTTGATAACCTCTGTAAAGACCCTGTCTCGAAATAAGGTCACATTCTGTGGTAGTGGGGGTTAGGACTTCAACATCTAAATTTTGGGTGGAGGGGACATAATTGAACCCATGTAACAGTGGACATTCTCCCCAGGGGTATCCCCCTCCTCACCGGTTCAAACTCCCTGGCCGAAAGCATGTGGCTTACAACCTGCCGGAAGAGAAAAGGACCCCATAATTGTGTTAATTGCCACAATACCAGATCTGCAATTAATATGCCACAGAACAAAGAAGAAATCCACTAATTGCACATAATTGGACCTAAACCACACCCTCTGCAGAGCCAGAGCTCCCCTTCATCCTGCTCAGGGCAAATCTCTGGGGGAAGCTCAGAGGTGGGGACAGACAGGACAGTGGGGCACCCTGGTTGGATCCTGTCTGGAGCCAGGCACCAAAGCCTGGCCTTTGTGGCTAGAGTTAAGATAAAGGTGTCCAAGGGCCTCTTAGCTTCAGGCTGCAGAAGCGAGGTTTCCAGAGCTTTCTGCAAGTCCCAACACTGTGGCAGCCTGACTGGGGCGTTAGCAGACACCTTGGCAGACACCTGGCTCAGGGAGGAAGTGATTCAGGCGCTTCGGGGGTTGTTCTCTGCAGCACGGTGTGACTCACATACTGGTGAGGACTATCTGGGGCCCTGGGGCAGGTCTGGGTTGACTTCGGAGACATAACGCTCAGGGCTGCCATTGCTCCTCATCCCTAGAGTGGCAGACAGGTCCAGGGGCAGATGGGCGAGTGCTGCAGCACGATGCTCGTGTCCCTTCCTCCTGGTGCCCATCTCAGCAGCAGGCCTGAGTGCTCTGTGTCTCTGTGGCCCCAGAGACAGGCTACTGGAGACTGTCCTGCCCCTGCTTGCCTCCTGCAGCTGGAAGCTGTCCTGCTCAGGCCTGGAAGCTGGCACTAGCTGTGGTCTTAACATGCAGCACCTCCTGCCCAGCGCTGGCGCCAGGCAGAGCCTCCCCCGCCCTCCATCGTGTGGGGGCTGCTTGCCCTCGGCCTACCCATCTGCCTCCTCCTTCAGCTCCCTGGCTTGGCTGCAGCAGAGCAGGGACAGAATGAGGCTTCAGCCTGCAGCTCAGGTGGTCTTTCTTCACCCACTCGGCACAGCTCCAAGCTGGGCCTGTGCTGCCAAGGATCAGGGGAGGAAGGGGATTCACAGACTCCTCAGCACCACCCCTCTCCGGGCCACTAGGTCATCCCTACTTCCCATGGTCCGGGCAGAGGGCGAGGAGCCCATGTTGCTCCAGCGCACCTGCCGTTTGCCTCCCTGCCTTTCCCAGGCTGCTCTGGGCTGCCTCCCTGGCTCCTGCTAAGTCAGCTGCAGGGAGGCTCATTGAGAAATCTCGGAGCCCCATCCACTGGCTGTAAGGGGAGAAGCCTGTCTTCCTCAGACCAGCGGTCTTCTCATTTGCATCCCCTAAATCAATGCCCTCTGATGATCAAAGTACCAGTGCTGCAACTTCAATGAGGCCGGCTGAGCGAGAAGGGAGAGGAGGCAGGAATTGCCCTCCCTTCCTGCTGCCCTTTCAGGCCCAAGGGGAACTGGAAAGCAGAGGCCCTGGGGGATCCCTGGCAGCAGGGTGCACACAGGAGTAGAAGCAGAGACGTCCCTCCCGGGGTAAGCTTTCCCTTCCCGGCTTTTCCCACAGGCTGGACGGGGAATAGGGCAGTGGCAGGCTCCTGTCAACAAGGCTTGCTGGGACGTTCTGGACCCCCAGATCAGGCATCTGGAGATCCCTGGGGGTGTGGGTCAGCTCCACAGGGAGGGTAGGCTCTGGGAGGAAGGCACCTAGCTGGGTCTCCCTCATCAGAGACCCAGGGACTTAGTCCTCAGCAACTCAAAAAATTAGAAGGATTTGGCCAGGTAGAGGGAGGAGGAGAGGAGGAGGGTCAGCCACACCTACCCTGTTCATGCCCTGGGGGTTGCGGGATGCCCAGTAATGGTCCTAGCTAGAACGAGAGCCACCACTCACTGAGCACTCACAGTGGGCCGGACACCTCAGACACCTGCATTTCATGTGTTATGTTGTTGCTGTTTTTTATACATGTGTTTTTTTTTTGTTTTTTTGTTTTTTTGTTTTTTGAAATGGAGTCTCACTCCGTTGTCCAGGTTGGAGTGCAGTGGTACGATCTCAGCTCGCTGCACCTCCACCTGCTGGGGTCAAGCAATTCTCCTGCCTCAGCCTCCCAAGTAGCTGAGATTACAGGCGCACACCACTACACCTGGCCGATTTTTGTATTTTTAGTAGAGACGGAGTTTCACTATGTTAGCCAGGCTCAAACTCCTGACATCAAGCAATCTGCCCACCTCAGCATCCCAAAGTGCTGGGGTTACAGGCATGAGCCACTGTGCCTAGCCCATGCTTTATCATGTTTAATCTGCACAACATCCCTATGAGGCCCGTGTCATTACTGTCCCTATTTTGTAGATGAGAAGATAGACAGGAGAAGCCACAGAACTAGGAAGCTGCAGAGCCAGGATTAAATGAGAGAAGGTTCAAGAAGTGTATGGACACCTGAAAGGGCTGCTTGCAAGTGAGGAGGCATGTCTGCACCAGTGTGAGTGCGTGCTCTGGCTTGAGATGATCAAGACAGGTTTGTCCTTACATAGAGAGGACTTCCTGGCAGCCTACGGTCAGGGATCCCCCTCCCGCCACTGCTCCATCCCCGAGTCTTGGCTCAACTCTGACACCCACCATATAATGAGTTTTCAGAGCTGGAGGGGGCTATCAAACAGGATGGACACCAGCAGCCAAGCAGTTCTTCCACCTTGGTGCCCCTCTGTCTTCTCATGGCCTTGCAGAAACGTTCACCATCAAAGCAGTAATGTGGGGAAGAGCGTCGGCTTTAGGGCTACAGATCTAGGTTTGAATCCTGGCTTTACCACTTTGCTGTGTGATTTTGGGCAAATTGCATAACCTCTCTGAGCCCCAGTGTCCTCTTCTGTAAAATAAGGATACTAATTGTATTCATAAGACCGGGCACAGTGGCTCACACCTGTAATCCCAGCACTTTGGGAGGCAGAGGCTGGTGGATCACTTGAGGCCAGGAGTTCAAGACCAGCTTGGCCAACATGGTGAAACCCCATCTCTACTAAAAAGACCAAAATTAGCTGGGTGTGGTGGCGGGTGCCTGTAATCCCAGCTACTAGGGAGGCTGAAGCAGGAGAATCACTTGAGCCTGGGAGGCAGAGGATGCAGTGAGTCAAAATTATGCCACTGCACTCCAGCCTGGATGACAGAGCGAGACTCCATCTCAAACATAATTAATAATAATAATAATTGTATTGATTGCATGGGATTGCCACCAGCATGAAATCAGAAAATGAATGTAGATTGTTTCCTGGAGGGTTACCCCACAGAACAATGTGTGGGTTGTATTTGTATTTCTAGATCTCTGGGGGTGGGATGGGTGTTAATCCGTTACCCAGAAGAGGAAGGAGGAAAAAGAGCCATGTCCACAAACAATTACGTGAGTGGGAGGCTGGAGAGGACTAGATGTCCTGAAGTCTGACTCTGATTTTTACTGAAGTTTTCTGGCCTAGGGAGTTTCAAGGTCAAGGAAAAAGCACCAAAAAGCTAGGGAAGCCTCATCTGAGGCCTGGCTCTGGTACTTCTAAGCTGGAAGGTCTTTTTTCAGACACAGGGTCTTGCTTTGTCACCTAGGCTGGAGTGCAGTGGTGCCATCATAGCTCACCGCAGCCTCGAACTCCTGGGCTCAAGTGATCCTCCTGCCTCAGCCTCCCGAGCAGCTGGGACTCAGGCACCTGCTACCATGCCCAACTAACTTTTTTCTTTGTTTGTTTGTTTGTTGGTACAAATGAGGTTTCACTATATTGCCCAGGCTGGTCTCGAACTCCTGGCCTCAAGATATCCTCCTGTCTCAGCCTCATCAAAGAGTTGAGATTACTGGTACGAGCCACTGTGCCTGGTCAGTTGAATGGTCTTGACAAGCCACTCAACCCCTCTAAACTCCTGCTTCCCACCAGTTAAAGGGGAATGATAAGAACCTCTATCCAGGAGATTCCTGTTAGACCCAAATGCATATAGATGCTCTTTGAAAAAGGGAGTATACTTAAAAATGCAAATGCTGACATCCTACATGAAAATGGTTATGATAGCATCATCATCTCCTTAGACTTTTCTTTCTTTCTTTCTTTTTTCTGAGACGGAGTCTCCCACTGTCACCCAGGCTGGAGTGCAGTGACGTGATCTCAGCTCACTGCAACCTCTGCCTCCCAGGTTCAAGCCATTCTCCTGCCTCAGCGCCTCCCAAGTAGCTGGGATTACAGGTGCCCGCCACTGCTCCGGCTAATTTTTGTATTTTTAGTAGAGATAGGGTTTCACCATATTGGCCATGGTTCGCCAGGCTGCTCTCAAACTCCTGACCTCAGGTCATCCACCTGCCTCAGCCTCCCAAAGTGCTGGGATTACAGGCGTGGCCACCATGCCCAGCTCCTCCTTAGACTTCTTTTTTTTTCCCCCCAGAGACAGAGTCTTGCTCTGTTGCCCAGGCTGGAGTGTAGTGGCGTGATCTTGGCTCACTGCAACCTCCACCTCCTGGATTCAAGCGATTCTCCTGCCTCAGCCTCCTGAGTGGCTGGGACTACAGGCATGTGTCACCATGCCCAGCTAATTTTTGTATTTTTAGTAGAGATGGGATTTCTCCATGTTGTTCAGGCTGGTCTCGATCTCCTGACCTCAGGTGATCTGCCCGCCTTGGCCTCCCAAAGTGCTGGGATTATAGGCGTAAACCACTGCACCCAGCCTAGACTTTTTTTTCTTTTCTTTTCTTTTTTTCTTTCTTTACTTATTTAGTTTTTTGAGATGGAGTCTCACTCTGTCACCCAGGCTGGAGTACAGTGGCATGATCTTGGCTCACTGCAACCTCCACCTCCCGGGTACACGCCATTCTCCTGCCTCAGCCTGAGTAGCTGGGACTACAGGAGCCTGCCACCATGCCCGGCTATTTTTTGTTTGTTTGTTTGTTTGTTTGTTTGTTTAGTAGAGACGGGGTTTCACGGTGTTAGCCAGGATGGTCTCGATCTCCTGACCTCGTGATCTGCCTGCCTTGGCCTCCCAAAGTGCTGGGATTACAGGTGTGAGCCACTGCACTTGGCCTTTTTTTTTTTTTTTAAACCACCATACCCAACAGCCTCCCCAAGTTCCAACATATATGATAGAGCTATGGATAGAACCCAGGTCTCCTGACTGTAAGCTTGGTGCTGTTTCCTCTGTGCCATTTCCTCTGCAATGTAGGGGAAGCCATGACCCTTCTGCCCCAGTTTCCCTCCTCTTTTGCTCCTCCCTGCAAACCCAGCCCAGTCCCTTGGCACTGGGGTACTATGTGTGGACAGGCACGTTGTGTTTGGCTTGTGTATTCCCAGAGGGTAGGGATCACGTTTGCCTACATGTTGTGTGCTGCATAGTGCGTTGGGGTGTATAATTCGTGCTGCAGAATAAAATAGCCGCCGCCTCCCCGCCACCACACACACACACAAGGGACCTCCCCCGGCTGCCCATCCACAGAGGGAAGGGGAACATGCTGTGTGTTGCCTTTGGTTTTGCAGTGGGAGGGAGCATGAGCACAAAACCCCAATCCTCGTCCCACCTTTGGGGGTGCAGACATGAGCTGCCTGGCCTCTGGGGAAGGTGAAGTTTTCTTTCTCTGGAAATTCACCAGCCAGCAATAGCTGATGCTTCATGCTTGGGAATGCTCTTAGTTCTTCCTTTGCAAATGGAGAGCCATAGAGAGCGTTAGAAAGAGTCTGAAATAGGCTTGGTGCGGTGGCTCATACCTGTAATCCCAGAACTTTGGGAGGCCAAGGTGGGCGGATCACCTGAGGTTGGGAGTTCGAGACCAGCATGACCAACATGGAGAAACCCCAACTCTACTAAAAATACAAAAATTAGCTGGGCGTGATGGTGCATGCCTGTAGTCCCAGCTACTCAGGAGGCTGAGGCAGGAGAATCACTTGAGCCCAGGAGGTGGAGGTTGCAGTGAGCCGAGATCACACCATTGCACTCCAGCCTGGGCAAAACTCCGTCTTAAAAAAAAAAAAAAAAGTATATCCTGACTTCCTGGAGACCACAGAAGTGCCTCCTCTTCCTCCTCCTCCCTCCTCCTCCTCTTCTTCTTCTTCTTTTGACAGAGTCTTGCTCTGTCACCAGGAAGAGTCTCGATCTCCTGACCTCGTGATCTACCCACTTTGGCCTCCCAAAGTGCTGGGATTACAGGCATGAGCCACCGCGCCCGGCCTGAAGTGCCCCTTCTTAAGTTAGGGTTGCTGCCACTGCCAGAGTAGCTTAAGGCTCCTAGCCATGAACAGTAATGGGTACTGGTAATAGCAGATGGTGGTTAACACCTGCTCCTAGGAATCGGCCCTGTGCTCTGCTTTGTGCGCATCACCTTATCTCTTCCTCACAACCACCCAGTGGGGAGGGCTCGTCTCTGTTTTACAGATGGAGATGCTAAGATTGGAGAGGTGAAGGGCCTTGCCCAAGGTCACACAGGTAGAAAGAGGCACAGATGGCAAAAGGTACAAAAAGGCTTCACTGCAGCATTCTGTAAAAACAAAAGATTGGAAACGACCCATCAACAGGGGAAAAATATTCCTCAATAAGGGGGACTGATTAAATAACTGGTAAATCCACGTGGGACAGCACTACGAAGCTAGGAAAACAAATGCGGAGCCGGGTGTGGGGGTTGCACACCCGAAGTCCCAGTGAGTTGGGAGGCTGAGGCAGGAGGATCGCTTGAACCCAGGAGTTCGAGGCTGCAGTGAGCTATGATCAGTGATCACCACTGTACCTGGGTGATGTGCCTGGGTGATGGAACAAGGCCCTGTTTCTAAAAAAAAAAAAAAAAAAAAAAAAAAAAAAAAAAAAAGGGCTGGGCGCAGTGGCTCAGGCCTGTAATCCCAGCACTTTGGGAGGCCGAGACAGGTGGATCACGAGGTCATGAGATCGAGACCATCCTGGCTAACACGGTGAAACCCCGTCTCTACTAAAAACACAAAAAATTAGCCGGGCGTGGTGGCGGGCGCCTGTAGTCCCAGCTACTCAGGAGGCTGAGGCAGGAGAATGGCGTGAACCCAGGAGGCGGAGCTTGCAGTGAGCCGAGATTGCGCCACTGCACTCCAGAATGGGTGACAGAGCAAGACTCCATCTCAAAAAAAAAAAAAAAAAAAAAAAGGCTGGCGCAGTGGCTCATGCCTGTAATCCAGCACTTTGGGAGGCGGAGATGGGCAGATCACGAGGTCAGGATATTGAGACTATCCTGGCTAACACAGTGAAACCCCATCTCTACTAAAAATACAAAAAAAATCCCAAAAAAATTAGCTGGGCATGGTGGCGGATGCCTGTAGTCCCAGCTACTTGAGAGGCTGAGGTAGGATAATGGCGTGAATCCAGGAGGCAGAGCTTGCAGTGAGCCGAGCTTGTGCCACTGTGCTCCAGCCTGGGTGACAGAGCAAGACTCCATCTCAAAAAAAAAAAAAAGACTGTATGTACTGCGTACTTTAATGGAGTGATCTCCAGGATGTTTTATGAAGTAAAAAAGGCAAGATACAGAGTAGCAGGTATAGGTATGATTTGCTGCCTTGTAGCTAAGAAAAGGGAAAGACATATATACAACTATTTGCTTATTCTAAAAAAAAAAAAAAAACAACCCACAATGGAAAGATAAACTAAAAATAGAAGAAATGGCAACCTATAAAAGAAGGAGGAGATAGAGAGGAGGAAACAGGAATAGATCTAGGCTTCTCTGAACACCCTGCTTTCTAGATATGACTTTGGAGCCATGGAAATTTTTTTTTTTTTAGACAGAGTCTCACTCTGTCACCCAGGCTGGAGTGCAGTTGGCTCACTGCAGCCTCTGCCTCCCGGGTTCCAGCAGTTCTCCTGCCTTAGTCTCCCTAGTAGCTGGGATTACAGGCACCTGCTGGGCTAATTTTTTTTTTTTTTTTTTTTGAGACAGAGTCTCGCTGTGTCGCCTAGGATGGAACGCAGTGGTGCGATCTCAGCTCACTGCAACCTCTGCCTCCCAGGGTTCAAGTGATTCTCCTGCCTCAGCCTCCCAAGTAGTAGTTGGGACTACGGGTACACGCCACCATGCCCGGCTAAGTTTTGTATTTTTAGTAGAGACTAAATTTAGGGTTTTGTCAAGTTGGCCGTGCTGGTCTCAAACTCCTGACCTCAAGCGATCTGCCAGCTTCAGCCTATTTTTTTTTTTTTTGTATTTTCAGTAGAAACCAGGTTTTGCAATGTTGGCCAGGCTGGTCTCAAACTCCAGACCTCAAATAATCTGCCTGCCTTGGCCTCCCAGAGCCACAGCACCCAGCCCAATATTTAATATACTACAAAGCAAAATCACATTGAAATTTTACCAAAAGGAAGGAAGTGGACAGAAATGGGTTTGCACCATTCTGTCCAACCAGAGTCTTTGCTCCTAAGCACAGCATCATTTTCCTTCTCGTTAATTATCCCTTTTAACAGCAGTGAAATGACCTGGCCAGGACATGAGAACACAGAGATAGGGCCACACCTTGTACTTTCTGGGGTTCTGGGTGGACTCTGGTGGTGGTTCTGGGTGCTGTGATTCTTTTTTTTTTTTTTTTTTTTTTTGAGACGGAGTCTCGCTCTGTCGCCCAGGCTGGAGTGCAATGGCCAGATCTCAGCTCACTGCAAGCTCCGCCCCCCGGGTTTACACCATTCTCCTGCCTCAGCCTCCCAAGTAGCTGGGACTACAGGCACCCGCCACCTCGCCCGGCTAGTTTTTTTGTATTTTTTAGTAGAGACGGGGTTTCACCGTATTAGCCAGGATGGTCTCGATCTCCTGACCTCATGATCCGCCCGTCTCAGCCTCCCAAAGTGCTGGGATTACAGGCTTGAGCCACCGTGTGATTCTTTCAGTAAAGAACTTTCAGGAGTTGGCCAGGAGTGGTGGCTCACGCCTGTAATCCCAGCACTTTGGGAGGCCGAGGCGGCCGGATCACGGGGTCAGGAGATCGAGACCATCCTGGATAACACGGTGAAACCCCGTCTCTACTAAAAAATACAAAAATTAGCCAGGCGTGGTGGCGGGCGCCTATAGTCCCAGCTACTCGGGAGGCTGAGGCAGGAGAATGGTGTGAACCCAGGAGGCGAAGCTTGCAGTGAGCGGAGATCACGCCACTGCACTCCAGCCTGGGTGACAGAGCGAGGCTCCATCTCAAAAAAAAAAAAAAAAGAAAGAACTTCCAGGAGTTTCTAATCAGTTGCTTTCATCAAGATTCTCATAACCTTCTCCTGCTGCCGCCTTCAGTGGGTTTGTTCCTGAGCACATCATTAGGAAATCAGCTATAGTAACTGCTTACCTGCCTCCGGCTCCGCTCCACAAACACCCGCCAAGCCCACACTGTGCAAAACAGTAATAACATGCCCGCCTGAGAATGACTCCATGGCTCCACACGGCCGCATTGCTGGCTAAGAGATTTCCTGCATGCGATCTCATTTCATCTTCACTGCAACTCTGGACCTGGGAGCTCATGTCCTCGGTGAGGAACTTCAGGCTTGAGATAGGCCTCAACAGTCGGAGGTGGCAAAGCCAGGGCTTGCTCGAAGCCCCACCTTCTCACTGTTCGGGAGCAGGCTGGCTCCAAGCTGTGGGATCCTGTGCAGGGGTTATTTTGGTATCTGTGGGGGTAATTTCACACTGAGGCTAAGGCTCCGTTTTGGGTTCAGATGGACATGAAATTGAATCTCAGGGGTCCAACTTTCTAGCAATGTACTCTTGAGCAAATTCGACATTTTCCTCATCTGTAAAATAGGAACAATAAAAGTATCTTTTTTTGTTTTTTGAGTTGGAGTCTTGCTCTGTCACCCACGCTTCAGTGCAGTGACACCATCTTGGCTCACTGCAACTTCTGCCTCCCAGGTTCAAGTGATTCGCCTGCCTCAGCCTCCCAAGTAGCTGGGATTACAAGTGCCCGCCACCACATCTGACTGATTTTTGTATTTTTAGTAGAGACAGAGTTTTGCCATGTTGGCCAGGCCGGTCTCAAACTCCTGGCCTCAAATGGTCTGCCCACCTCAGCCTCCCAAAGTGCTGGGATTATAGGCATGAGCCACTGTGCCCAGCCAAAAGTACCTTCTGTAAAGGATTGCTGGAAGCACATATGATATGTTATTATCATGATATGGTATCAGCAACAGTCATCTCAGAAGGTGCAGCATCTTGGAAAATTTTCTTGTGTTCGCTTCATTTACTATCTCAGATAGATTCACTATACATTCAAAAGTACAGATCTTCCTCCACCAGCTAACAAAGCCATCTCCTTATCCTCAAGTCTATGTTCCCAGCTCAGGACCGGTCTGGGTGATGCCTCATTCCCCATGGCTCCAGGGACCCTGATGCTGCCGCTTTGTCAGTGGCTGGCTCAGCTCAGGCAAGGCCCCTCTCCCAGCTAACCATAGCATAAGCCTGAATCGATCCCCATCTCAGGGCCATTAGGAGGATTAACTAATCCATCATGCGGGAAACCTCTGAAATGTGGCAATGTGGCTGAGGCTATTGTCAGGCAGAGCAGAAACCGAGTTTACTGGTTCCCCCATTTCCGAGACTTTCAAGCTGAGCCCTTGTGGCCGGACTCACTCTCATGTGGGCGAAATCCCAGCAGGTGCAGGTTGCACTGAGCTCACCAAGCCGCCTGTCTGCCCCATCTGACGCTGGATCTTTTTGATCTATCTCTTTGTTTCTTGAAGGGACAGTAAGGGTGAGAAGATAAAGGGATCAGGATTCCAGACACTGAAGAGCTTTTGTTTGTGTTTTTAATAGAACTGAACACATTAAATTTCCCCTCTTGGCATCATCAGCCTATGGACTGCAAACATAGTGCTGAGATTAAACCTTTCCGATTTTATGTTTTGCAAATCTCGAAGGTCCCTGGAAATCTACAGGGTACATTTTTTTTTCACCCTCTGAAATATGATCTCCATAATAATAAAACCTAACTCAGCAATTCCTTGAGTTCATCACTATTGAGTACCTACTGTGTTCGCTGGTATACTAGAAGCACAGAAGTCTTCTTCTTGAGGGGAAAAAGAAACTCTTATATCTAGAAATACCAGGCTCTATGTGGCACTTTCATTTATTTGCCACCTAGAGCCTGGTATTTCTAGATCTATGTGGCATAATTTCATTTAATTCTCACAACTCTAAGAAGTAGAGATTGTTCCATTTCACAGGTGAGGAAAGAGATTCTGAAAGTTCCATAACCTGTCCAAGGTCGTCTGCAGTCGCAGAGGCCAGCACCGAAGTCCAGTCCTGTCTGACTAGACCATCTGGGTCCTTCCCACTAGAATACAGTGGGGAGGAGAAAAAGACACTGATGGATTAGTCAGTCGACAGCACAGGCAGCAGATTATAAAGCTGAACTGTTTGGTTAGAGCAGCTGGGGGCTGGGGAGAGAGGGCTGGCAGGAGGACTTCCTGAAGGAGACAGCCCAGAAGCTCCTTGTAAGGACCTAAGGCTCGGGGTATGGGTGGAGGAGAAAGTGTGATGTTGACCCTGGGAGGGGAGTGAATAAGAGGAGACAGTGGCAGACAGCATGCCCTGAGGTCAGCTGGGTGGAGGATGGGAAGCCCGGCAGAGATGTCTGGACCTGATGAGGTGGCAGCAGGGAGGCCCTCACTGAGTTTATAACTCCAGGAGGGGCAGAAGCAATGGCAACATCCGTCACCAGGGGAGAGGATGACTCAAAGCCTTGGCTGGAAGGAATGGTAGGTGTGGCTTGGAGCCTGCTGGGGCCAGGCAGGTGCTTTGGGAAGGGTCCAGCCAAGGGGAGTCTGGTCTTCCTCAACCCAGGGGAGGGGGAGCAGGGGAAGGAAGGACAGACATTAGCAAGATGGAATCTTTAGGCTTTGGTGCAGGATGCTTACAGGGAACAAGGTGCAGGGAGCTGGATTCTAGATTGCTTTTGAAGCCTTCCCCAGGTCACACCACACCGCTGTTCCCAGTTGTTCCAGGTCTTCCTGTTGACTGCAGGATCAAGTCCATTCCCCCAATCTGGCCTCAATCTATGTTTTTGGGCTCTTTGCCCACTACTCTCCTAAGGAAGTCCTCTGCGCCCCACAAACCAGTCTCCACCCAACCTCCAGTGCTGCCCAGCCTCCTCCACCCCCACCTGGAGCAATGACATTCATGGATAGCTCTTCTAGCAGTCTCGAAAAATGAACATTTTAGTGTTCAACTTTTTGCTGTGATGTCTCCCTAATGCGAACATCCTGTCCTTGAGGGCTGATTCTTTTTACAATAGTTGTCCCAAGGGGGGAGTCATTTCACCTTTCTGACTTAGTTTCCTTATCTGCAAAATGGAGCCAATAGTGTCTCACAGGGTACAGTGCCTGCACACACGCCCATCCACAGCTGTTCCAGGCCTTTCCTCCACTGTGGGGGGTGCCAGGGGTCCAGAGGAGAGGAGGAGGGGGCCGCAGGACGCTGGGAAAATGGGAGGACCCCAAGATCCCTGTAGGGATCCACGGTAGAGGGGGAGGACTCGTCTGTCCTCTCTATCCATTCGGACCTCCGCTTTTCTAAGAACCAGCATCGCACTATGTCACTGAGAAAGAGCGCGCACACCAGCCGCCTTTAGAAAGTCTCAAATAGATTCCTTCAGTCAATTCAGGACAGACTCCCTTGGGGCAGGTCCCGGGGCGGGAGCCGGTGCGGGTAGTGCTGTGCGGCCCTTGACTGTTTACCAGGCGCGTTTCGCTGACCTGGTCTCCTGGACCCCCTTTCGTGACTCCTCTCATCACCTCTACCGGGGAGACGAGGACCCCGAGGTTCTGGGAGGCGACGCGACCTGCCCTAAGTGACAAGGGTCCTGGGTCGCACTCCCCTCGCCGAGGTCTGCGCTCCTCGGCGGAGCGGGTGGGAAGGATGAGTCCTCGGGGTGGAGAAGGAGGCGCGGGTCCCCGGGTACCGCTCGCCCGGCCTTAGGAGCCCGGGAGCGCGCGTGGGGACGCGGAGTTGAGGCTCTCCAGCTGCGGCCGGGGAAAGGGATACAGTCCCCCGAGCCCCTCCCGGCCGCTCGGAACCCACCCCAGCCGCGTCCCCGCGGGCGCGCGCTCCAGGCGGGGCCGATGGGCTCGGAGGCGCGCCCTCTCCCGGGTCCGCCGCGCGCGCTCCCTCCCCTCCCCTCCCCTTCCCTCCCAGGCCCGCGCGCTCCCCGGGTCCGCCGCGCGCGCGCCTCACGTCGCTCCCCATCCCCGCCCCTCCCGCCGCCACCCCGCCCCCGGCCGGGTACCCTCGCCGGACCCGAGAGAGAGCGTCGCCGCCATCTTAGTTGCTGCCGCTGCCTCCAGCAAGGCGCTGCTCCGAGGCGGGGAGGGCGCCGCGTCCCGAGCGCGCGGCCCAGCGTCACGGCGGCGGCGGCGGCGGCGGCGGCTCCTCCTTGGATCCCCGGAGCTCGCCGCGCCGCGGAGCAGCCGGCCCCCGGCCTCTAAAGCTCCGAGAGCTCCGCTCGGCGTCCCGCGCGCCTCCCTGCCGCTCCCGCCCCGGGCTGGCGATGCTGCGCCGCCCCGCGCCCGCGCTGGCCCCGGCCGCCCGGCTGTTGCTGGCCGGGCTGCTGTGCGGCGGCGGGGTCTGGGCCGCGCGAGGTAAGCCCCGGGGCCGGGCCGGGCCGGGCCGCTGGGTCGGTGCGGGATTCGGGTCCCGGTGCGGGGATTCGGGTCCCGGTGCGGGAGTAGGGTCGGATGCCGGGATTCGAGCCGGGATGCGGGGAGTCGTCGGGTCCGAGCACAGGGAGCCGGGTCAGGGCGTGGGGTTCGGGTCGGGGGTCGGGCTCGCGGAGCCGGGGTGCAGGAGATTGCGGGCGCGCTCTGCGGGCGTCCCGGGGAAGCCAGGCTCGGTCCCGGGCGGGGCACCTGGGTCTGAGCCGCCCCCACTGCAGCCCGGGGTGGTGGCTGCGCTGATTTGGGGGGACGTGCAGACGGGCCAAAGGGTCAGTCCGCCTGCTCAGCGGCGCACGCAGGCTGGGGCTGCACCCCTGGGTGAGATGCTGTGTGTACGTGTGCTCAGAGGTGCATCAGGCGGGGGGTGCACGCACAGTTTTGGTGTGTGCTTACATAAGAGCCCACTCCTCCGCATCCCGTTTCCAAGATCCCGATTCTCTGTTGCTGCACCGCGGACACCACGGCTTCGCCCCTTTCCGCCTCCTCCCAGGGTCCTTCAGACGTTGTCTGTTTCCAGTGGAGCCGAGGCTGAAACTTCGTGCTTCCCTCCCACCTTTTCACCCAAAGGTGAAATCGCGATGAGATTTGCGACCGCGGGCTCACCCAGTGTTAGAAATCTGCGTCTCTGCTACCCCTGGTGCCTTGGTGCAGTTTTTCTGACGGTCATTTAGACCGTAGAGGGTTAGATGCCCTCTACAAAAACGAGAAATCCCTCTGGTTCTTTAGGATTGTAGGACCGAAATTATTTTATGGCTCGGTGGGAAGTAATATTTCTTGGCTAATTTATTATTAGCTTTTAACCTTCATCCACTTAACCTTTTAAACCTCGCGTGTTCTCTGATATTGACTGGTCTTGCCAACGAAAAGCTTACGCATTGCAGATACAGTATTTGCTTCTGAGTGGATCTTGAAATCGTAAACATTTTCCTTGGCCTTAGAGCAAAGTAATCTAGGTGGAGTCTGTAGAATCTACTGTAGGCTTAAATTTGTTCTGATTTTTTTTTAATCAAAAGAAATTTTGGGGAGGAGGATTGATAGAAATCCAGATGAAATGGTCATATTTGAATTTAGCAAGCTTTAAAAAAAATTTTATTTTCCCTTCCCTGGCATGACATAAGGAGAGAAGTGTGGTGTTCACGAAATTAAAGGGCAGAGGCGGGAAATGCATCTTTTGTTCCATGTTCCTTTCTAAACATCGAGGATGATAAACTTTGAATACTTCTTTTATTTCATTTCTGACATTCTGTTGACTCTGCCAGATTCAGATCTTAGTCACTAAGTATCTCATTGCTGGCCATTTGATTTTTAAAAGTAACATCAAACTAAGTTTGAAATGTTCTTTCCAGATGTGGGTTGGAGGTCTGAAACTCTAATATATTCAAGAGAAATGTCAAAGTTTTGCTTCTCTTGGGGAAAACCCACACATTTTAAAAATATGTGCTTGGATTGGGTATTTTGGGAACAGTTTAAGTATATTTAGTTTAGTCAGTGATACCATTTCTTGTTAAAATTGGTGCTTTCTTAAATAGCACCTACATTTGTTAGTCATTATTTAATTGCCTTGGTTACTTAAACAGCATACATTTCAACTTTGAATATCTTCATTACCCGAGACCGACAGAAATGTTTTGTGAAAGATGTGTTGACTAGTTGAGTCATTTGTGATTTGCTTTCTCTTAAGTTTTTCTTGGTGCCGTTAGACAGTAGTTCAAGATTCTTAGTCTTCAGAATAAAGACATTTTACACATCAGTTATTTGGTCGCATTGGTTTTTTGTTCAGGTTGCAAGTTAGAAAATGTCTTGGAATTATTACACAAAATGCTAATAAAAACAATTTCATTTTGAAATATTACAAGTGAATTTCATGTGTAAATTTAGAGTTTGGAGACACTCTGTGGGCTCATTTTAAGAGATCATTTCAACTCATATCTGAAATTTTTACTGCTGTAAGGCAGTACGACATGAACTCCTGTTCATGCTGTAGCTATCTTTAGTAATCGTTAATGTTAGATTACGTAGAGACTGCTGGAGAAAATGATAAATTTTCTAATATAAATTACATCTTGACTATTAGTTTTATAGAGACCCTCAAATTTTATTTTAATTATAGCTGTAGTTCTCAAGAAATGTTGAGTAGAGCTGGGCGCAGTGGCTCGCGCCTATAATCCCAGCACTTTGGGAGGCCGAGGCTGGCGGATCACCTGAGGTCAGGAGTTCGAGACCAGCCTTGTCAACTTGGTGACACCCCGTCTCTACTAAAAATATAAAAATTAGCTGGGTGTGCTGGTGGGTGCCTGTAATCCTAGCTACTTGGGAGGCTGAGGCAGAAGAATTGCTTGAACCCAGGAGGTGGAGGTTACAGTGAGCCAAGATTGCGCCCCTGCACTCCAGCCTGGGTGACAAAGCAAGACTCCGTCTTAAAAACAAATTAAGTAAGCCAAAATATTAGAAGAAATATCTTTGGCGTGCCCTGGATGGTCATGTCCGTCGGCTACCTGCCTTCTTCATGGAGATCAGGAAATAGAACAGTGAAGCAGAGAAAATAGAAAGCTTATGTGAATATTTAAAAAACTCAACCGTGTAATGCATTTTGAAGCCACATAATAAATAAAAATCACTGTTATTTTTCCATTTGCACACAGACTTAGTGAGGCCTCTTCTCACCATCCTATTTGAAATCATTTCTCTTCCTGAACCCCTAAATCCTGTTTCCCTGCAAACACTTTTTCTTGTTTCCATAGCACTTAGCCCATTCTAACATGCCTTGTTGCTTACTTATTGAGTTGTTTACTGTCTGTTTCCCCTCTGTAGAACATATGCCCCAAGATGGAAGGGTGTCTGCTTTGCATATGTTTCCCGTCAGCAGCACACCGGAGGCATGCCAGTATTGTGTGATTGAATGAATGAATGGGTGCATGGATAACAGCATTTCAGTTTAGACAGCGTAGTAGCTTTGCATCCTAATTTTCACTTCACAGATAAATGCTATATACTGAAAAAAATTACATAGTGTAAAGTAAACTTACATTCTTTTTTTTTTTTTTGGGAGACAGAGTCTCATTCTGTCACCCAGGCTGGAGTGCATTGGGGAGATCTTGGCTCACTGCAACCTCTGCCTCCGGGGTTCAAGAGATTCTCCTGCCTCAGCCTCCCCAGTAGCTGGGACTACAGGCGTATGTCATCTCACTGGGCTCATTTTTTTTTTTTTTTTTTTTTTTGAGGCGGAGTCTCGGTCTGTCGCCCGGACTGGAGTGCAGTGGCCGGATCTCAGCTCACTGCAAGCTCCGCCTCCCGGGTTTACACCATTCTCCTGCCTCAGCCTCCCGAGTAGCTGGGACTACAGGCGCCCACCACTTCGCCCGGCTAGTTTTTGTATTTTTAGTAGAGATGGGGTTTCACCGTGTTAGCCAGGATGGTCTCGATCTCCTGACCTCGTGATCCGCCCGTCTCGGCCTCCCAAAGTGCTGGGATTACAGGCTTGAGCCACCGGCCCGGCCTGGGCTCATTTTTGTACTTTTAGTAGAGACAGGGTTTCACCATGTTGGCCAGGCTGGTCTGAACTCCTGACCTGAAGTGAGCCACCTGCCTCTGCCTCCCACAGTGCTGAGATTACAGATGTGAGCCACTGCACCCGGCCCAAACTTACTTTCTACAGTGTGGATGTGGGAATTCATTAGTGGGTAAATTTTCAAGGATCATGGGGCCAGCCTCAGTGGCTCATACCTGTAATTCTAGCACTTTGGGAGGACTAGACAGATCGCTTGAGCGCAGGAGTTTGAGACTAGCCTGGGCAACATGGTGAAACCTTGTCACTACAAAAATACCAAAAAAAAAAAAAAAGTTCAAGGATCCATTCTGTTGGTTGCAGTATTGGGGATATTAGATCATGAAACTCTGTCTCGGCCTTCGAAGGCTGTTGCTCTGTGGCTACACCTGTCAGTCCCTTTAAAAAAATACTGTAATTTTCAGCTTTTTTGGAAAGATGGTTTCTTAATTTGTTACCTCGTTTTTCATAAGTAATGATGTGGAAAAAAGTCATTCGAATATAGACCTCGGTATTATCCATAGTCTAACAATGTTAATACTGAATAAAAGTAAATAACATTTATTTCTCAAAGGAGACCTATAACAGCTGAAGAAATAATAAAATACGAACAATATTGAATATATTCCAATTTTAGAGCATTAACTCCGTTAACTGGAAACTTCAGTTAGCTGGAATTCATCCTTTGGCTGGATATTTTTTGGGAGAAAAAGCATAAAACCAAGCAGTTTTATAGGAATTATTTTTCAAAAGGAAGGTTTAGGAGGTCATACCATACATTATATGTGCCAGTATTTGATATTTAAGCCAAAAACAGCAACTAATATTTCAGTTTTAGTTACGAAGAATATGACCAATAAATGAAATTTTTGTGGGATATAAAATATAATTATTACACTGAAACTAGAAAATGCTATAATTTCATAGAACTAGCTGCAGGACTTAGTGAAGCTTATTAAACCAAGTCTAAGTGTTTAAAATGAGGAAGCTGAGATATGTTAAAATTTTAGAACTAAGGAAAAAAAAGTGCTGAGCTATTTTTATTATTGCTTTCTGAGACAGGAAAATATGTTTTTTAATATTTTTTTTTGGATAGAGTTTTCATTTATAAGAGTTGAAACAAAATAGAGATCTGATTATCCTAAAAATCCATCAAGAGTCTATTTCTTATGTATTCTGGTTGAGGGCTTAGATAATTAAAACTTGTTTTTTCAGTGGATCTTAATTTAGTATGAAGAGTTGATTGAAGGGGCCGGGCGCGGTGGCTCATGCCTGGAATCCCAACACTTTGGGAGGCTAAGGTGGGTGGATCACAAGGTCAGGAGACGCAAACCATCCTGACTAACACGGTGAAGCCCCATCTCTACTAAAAAAAATACAAAAGATTAGCCGGGCGTGATGGCGGGCGCCTGTACTCCCAGCTACTCCGGAGGCTGAGGCAGGAGAATGATGTGAACCTGGTAGGCGGAGCTTGCAGTGAGCCGAGATTGCGCTACTGTGCTCCAGCCTGGGTGAGAGAGCGAGACTGTCTCAAAAAAACAAAAAAGAGTTGCTTGAAGAAATGTGTCTTTGTAAGTGAAATTTAAAATGTTGATTTGCTACAAAATACAGATTTTAGTAGTGTTTCAGGACTACAGATTCAAGATTGGTGGAAATGATTTACACAATGTTATGTTTTTGCATTAAGAAATAACCAAGGCCTGGCACGGTGGCTCGTCTATAATCCCAGCACTTCGGGAGGCCGAGGCGGGTGGATCATGAGGTCAAGAGATGGAGACCATTCTGGCCAACATGATTAAACCCCGTGTCTACTAAAAGTACAAAAATTAGCCGGGTGTGGTGGTGTGTACCTGTAGTCCCAGCTACTCGGGAGGCTGAAGCAAGAGAATCGCTTCAACTTGGGAGGCGGAGGTTGCAGAAAGTGGAGATTGCACCACTGCACTCCTGCCTGGTGACAGAGTGAGACTCAGTCTCAAAAAACAAACAAACAAACAAACAAAAAACAACCAACCAAATGGCCAGGCATGGTAGCTCACACCTGTAATCCCAGTGCTTTGGGAGGCCAAGATGGGTGGATTGCTTGAGTCCGGGAGTTCAAGACCAGCCTATGCAACATGATGAAACCCCATCTCTACTAAAAATACAAAAGTAATAGCTGGGCATGGTGGCATATGCCTGTAGTCCTAGCTACTCAAGAGTCTGAGGCTGGAGAACTGATTGAACCTGGCAGGTTGAGGCTGCAGTGAGCCAAGGTCACACCACTTGCATTCCAGCCTGGGCGACAGAGCAAGACTCTGTCTCTAAAAAAAAAAAAAAAAAAAAAAAGCCAAACTAACAAGCCCTCAAAAGTGGTGTTTTGAGGCTATGCAAAGGCCATGTATAGGAACCCTCAAATGGTGACAGCATCCCCACTGTGTCAGCCTGACATACAATACCCATCTTTTCCCTAAGAGCCGCCACCACCTGGGACCTAGAATGCTGATCGTCTGATTTGATAGGTTCTTTCTCTCCTATGTTTTAGGTGTATTTTTGCTCATTTTTTGATTTAGTTTTAGGATATTATTATTAGATTAAAAATTTTCACGAGATCTGTTACTAAAGTTTTTAGTTTTAAAGGTTCTTGGCAGAGATTCACATACTTCAAAGTAACAGAGTTTAAAGCAGTTTAAATACCTGTAAAACGGCCGGGCGCGGTGGCTCAAGCCTGTAATCCAGCACTTTGGGAGGCCGAGACGGGCGGATCACGAGGTCAGGAGATCGAGACCATCCTGGCTAACACTGTGAAACCCCGTCTCTACTAAAAATAGAAAAAAATAGCCGGGCGAGGTGGCGGCGCCTGTAGTCCCAGCTACTCGGAGGTTGAGGCAGGAGAATGGCGGTAAACCCGGGAGGCGGAGCTTGCAGTGAGCTGAGATCCGGCCACTGCACTCCAGGCCGGCGACAGAGCGAGACTCCGTCTCAAAAAAAAAAAAAAAAAATAAATACCTGTAAAACATCTGAAAGTTGGCTGGGTGCGGTGGCTCACATCTGTAATCCCAGCACTTTGGGAGGCCAAGGCGGGCGGATCACCTGAGGTCGGGAGTTAGGGACCAGCCTGACCAACATGGAGAAACCCCATCTCTACTAAAAATATAAAATTAGCCGGGTGTGGTGGTGCATGCCTGTAATCCCAGCTACTCCGGAGGCTGAGGCAGGAGAATCGCTTGAACCAGGGAGGTGGAGGTTGCGGTGAGCCGAGATCGCGCCATTGTACTCCAGCCTGGGCAATGAGAGCAAAACTCCGTCTCAGGAAAAAAAAAAAAAAATCTGAAAGTTAACTTCCTTCCCATTCTGGAAACCCAATAAGAAGTATGTGGTAGCATATCAGAAGAAGAGTCATGTTTTTGCTTTTTTACTTTTTTGGTCAGACATGAATAATCATCTTAAAAAGAATGAATAGAAATAGTGTCTCACTGTGTTGCTCAGGCTGGTCTCGAACTCCTGGGCTCAATCAGTCCTCCCACCTCATCCTCCCAAAGAGCTGAGATTATAGACATGAGCTACCACACCCGGACGAAAAATCGTCTTTCAGCCGTCTGTTTCGTTCTGTCTCATTCTCCCGTGACAAGAACTTCTGTTGAGTCTGCCACTTTTCAAGCCTACCTTGATCTGTACTTTCTCTGAGTCATTGTGTAGGACAAAGGAGGACCACCAGCTGGGCGTGGTGGCTCACGCCTGTAATCCCAGCACTTTGGGAAGCTGAGGTGGGTGGATCACCTGAGGTCAGGAGTTCGACACCAGCCTGACCAACATGGAGAAACCCCGTCTCTACTAAAAATACACAATTAGCCGGACATGGTGGCACATGCCTGTAATCCCAGCTACTCGAGAGGCTGAGGCAGGAGAATTGCTTGAATCCAGGAGGCAGAGGTTGCGGTGAACCGAGATTGTACCACTGCACTCCAGCCTGGGCAACAAGAGCAAAACTCCATCTCAAAAAAAAAGGAAGACCACCTTTGTCACGCCACTGCACTCTAGCCTGGGTGACAGAGCCAGACTTTGTCTCAAAATAAAACAAAACAAAACAAACAAGAAAACCCATCTTTTTCTGCATCCACTCCTTTTTTTTTTTAAAGTAGCTTTATTGAGATATAATTCACACACCATAAAATTCAACCTTTTAAGGCATACAATTCAGTGATTTTAGTATATTCACAAAGTTGTGCAGCCATCACCACTGTCTAATTTCAGAACACTTTTATCACCCCCAAAAGAAACCCCATATCTGTTAGCGCTCATTCTCCATCTCCCTCCTCCTCCATCCGTTGGCAATCCCTAGTCTACTTTCTGTCTATGGATTTGCTTATTTTGGACATTTCATATCAAGTGAATCATAATATGTGGCCTTTTGTGACTAGCTTCTTTTGCTTAGTATGATATCTTCAAGGTTCATCCATGTTGTAGCATGTATCAGGACTTCGTTTCTTTTCACAGGTAAATAATATATCCTAGTAGGAATATAACACATTCTGTTTATCCGTGTATTCATTGATGGACATTTGGGTTATTTCCACTTTGTATTTGGAAAATACTACTATGAACATTTTTGTACAGGAATTTGTGTGGATGTATGTTTTCATTTCTCTTGGATATATACCCAAGTGGAATTGTTGGATCTTAGGGTACGTCTTAGATTTAACTTTTTAAATTAAAAAAAGTTTTTTTTTTTTGAGATGGAGTCTCACTCTATTGCCTAGGCTGGAGTGCAGTGATGTGATCTTTACTCACTGCAGCCTCCATCTCCCGGGTTCAAGAAATTCTCCTGCCTCAGCCTCCCGAGTAGCTGGGATTACAGGCGCCTGCCACCATGCCTGGCTAGTTTTTGTATTTTAGTAGAGACGAGGTTTCACCATGTTGGCCAGGCTGGTCTCCAACTCCTGACCTCAAGTGATCCACCTGCCTCGGCCTCCCAAAGTGCTGGGATTACAGGCGTGAGCACTATGCCCGGCCTGTGTTTAACATTTTGAGGAACTACCGGCTGGTTGTACAAAGTGGCTGCACCATCCTGTATCCGCTTGACCTCCGTAATCCCTCACAGGAGCATTTTTCTAATCAAATACACATTTCACAGTTTTCTAGTTTGTTAGAATTTTAAGTTGAATTTTTTCCTAGTCTAGGTGCAAACTGGCATTTCATCTAACCAATTCCTTCCTTTGCCATTGTCTCTCATATAATTTTTACCCCGGACTTTAGACTTTGAGTTGAAAGGAACTTTGAAAGTTCTTTCCTCGATACTTTAAATAGCCTTCCCTGTAAAACAGACGTTTCCTCATACGTCCCTGTGTGTTGATCATTCAGCCTCTGTTTGAACTCTATTGCTATGGGGCCCTTGCTAGCTCACAGAGCAACCCTTTTCTTAAAAACATTGAGCCTTTGGTTAGGTTTCCTTAGGACTGAATTTTATCACTCCTCTGTATTTTTGCAGGCATCCAGGCCTACAGTTCATTGTTTTTACCACCTCACACATTAAGAGAGGCCGAGAGCATTGAGGCCTAGGCCTGATTTCTGTGGATTTCTCAGGAATGAGCCTAGCACAGGGCTGCACGTGCAGTGTTTGGGGGCCACCCACCCAGTCACATACAGAGTCAGTATCCTGCTTCCAGGAACAGGGCTTCACCTAATGAAAGGGACTGGAAAAAACATGACAATTCTCAAACTGCAAGAAAGTGACGGCCGGGCGCGGTGGCTCAAGCCTGTAATCCCAGCACTTTGGGAGGCAGAGACGGGCAGATCACGAGGTCAGGAGATCGAGACCATCCTGGCTAACACGGTGAAACCCCGTCTCTACTAAAAAAATACAAAAAATTAGCCGGGCGAGATGGCGGGCGCCTGTAGTCCTAGCTACTCGGGAGGCTGAGGCGAGAGAATGGCGTAAACCCAGGAGGCGGAGCTTGAAGTGAGCTGAGATCCGGCCACTGCACTACAGCCTGGGCGACAGAGCTAGACTGCGTCTCAAAAAAAAAAAAAAAAAAAAAGTGACATTTCTTTTCTTTTTATTTTTCTTTTTATTTTTTGAGACGGGATCTTGTTCTGTTGCCCAGGTTGGAGTGTGGTGGCACAATCACAGCTCACTGCAGCCTCGACCTCCCCGGGCTCAAGCCATTCTCCCACCTCAGCCTCCCGAGTAGCTGGGACCACAGGTGCACACCACCACACCTGGCTAATTTTAAAATTTTTTAGAGACAGGGTCTTGCTATGTTGCCCAGGCTGGTCTCGAACTCTTGGGCTCAAGCAATCCGCCCTATTTGGCCCTTCAAAGTGCTGGGATTACAGGCGTGAGCCCCCATGTCCAGCCGACATTTCATTCATTCATTACATTTTTGTTATGCTAGTTGGCTAAAAATGTGCTTTGTTTAAAAGTAAATTATTTTTTCTAGTCCTTTGATTTTATTTAACTATTCCTCGTTTACCCAATCTTCAAACATAGAAAACACTTAGAAATACGTCTTTATATTCAAAGGGAATTTTAAAACTCAGTAAAAATGGATATCATCTTTGTTTACATACTTGAAGTATAGCAAAGACATTTTTATTCAGGCTGGAGTTCTGTGGCACGATCTCGGCTCACTGCAACCTCCGCCCTCCCAGGTTCAAGCAATCCTCCCACTTCAGTCCCCTGAGTAGCTGGAACTACAGGCACACTCTACCATGCTTGGCTAATTTATTTATTTATTTATTATTATTATTATTATTATTTTGTAGAGATGGGGTTTTACCATATTGCCCAGATTGGTCTCAAACTCCTGGACTCAAGCAATCTGCCTGCCTCCGCCTCCCAGAGTGCTAGGATTATAGGCATGAGCCACCATGCTCAGCCTAAAATTTTTCTTATATAGTCCTTTTGAGGACCACTTCAAAACAGTTGAATGTTATAAATTTAAATTGAAGAAATATAAAACTTTAGAATGATTTGTATGAGGTTGTCTATTAAGTGGCTTTTTTTTTTTTTTTTTTTGAGATGGAGTCTCGCTCTGTCGCCCAGGCTGGAGTGCAGTGGCCAGATCTCAGCTCACTGCAAGCTCCGCCTCCCGGGTTCACGCCATTCTCCTGTCTCAGCCTCCCGAGTAGCTGGGACTACAGGCGCCCGCCACTTCGCCTGGCTAGTTTTTTGTATTTTTTAGTAGAGACGGGGTTTCACCGTGTTAGCCAGGATGGTCTCGATCTCCTGACCTCGTGATCCGCCCGTTTCGGCCTCCCAAAGTGCTGGGATTACAGGCTTGAGCCACTGCGCCCGGCCAAGTGGCTTTTGAAGAATATGATTAATTCCATCTGAAATGCAGAATCTAGTCACACTGATTTTTTTTTTTGCATTTTTCAGATGTAGTTAATGATGAAGATTGATAGAACTAGCTACATAGTCCAAGGGGCCAATGCAAAATAAAGTGTGGGGCCCCTTGTTCAAAAATTATTAAAACTTTTTTTTTTGAGAGAGTCTCGCTGTGTTGCCCAGGCTGGAGTGCACTGGTGCGATCTCAGCTCACTATAACCTCATCCTCCTGGGTTTAAGCAATTCTAGTGCCTCAGCCTCCCGAGTAGCTGAGATTACAGACATGCACCAGCAAGCCCGGCTAATTTTTTGTACTTTTAGTAGAGACAGGGTTTCACCATGTTGCCCAAGACGGTCTCGAACTCCTGAGCTCAGGCACTCCACCTGCCTCAGCCTCCCAAAGTGTTAGGATTACAGGCGTGAGCCACTGCATCTGGCTCAAAAATTATAAAAAATTTCAAGATGACAGCAGGTTTTTCTTTTTGTTTTTTAGACAGAGTCTCACCCTGTCACCCAGGCTGGAGTGCAGTGGCGCATTCTTGGCGTACTGCAACCTCCACCTCCTGGGTTCAAGCAATTCTCATGCCTCAGCCTCCTGAGTAACTGGGATTACTAGGCACCCGCTACCATGCCCGGCTAATTTTTGTATTTTTAGTAGAGAGGGGGTTGCACCATGTTGGCCAGGCTGGTCCTGAATTCCTGACCTCGAGTGATCCTCCCGCCTCAGCCTCCCAGAGTACTGGGATTACAGGCTGAGCTACCTCACCTGGTTGGCAATAGGTTTTTTTTTTTTTTTTTGAGGTGGAGTTTCACTCTTGTTGCCTAGGCTACAATGCAATGGCATGATCTTGGCTCACCGCAACCTCCAGCTCCCAGGTTCAAGTGATTCTCCTGCCTCAGCCTCCCAAGTAGCTGGAATTACAGGCATGCATCACCACTGGTCTGGCTAATTTAGTATTTTTAATAGAGATGGGGTTTCTTTTTTTTTTTTTTTTTTTGAGACGGAGTCTTGCTCTGTTGCCCGGGCTGGAGTGCAGTGGCCGGATCTCAGCTCACTGCAAGCTCCGCCTCCCGGTTTCACGCCATTCTCCTGCCTCAGCCTCCCGAGTAGCTGGGACTACAGGCGCCCGCCACCTCGCCCGGCTAGTTTTTTGTATTTTTTTTTTTAGTAGAGACGGGGTTTCACCGTGTTAGCCAGGATGGTCTCGATCTCCTGACCTCGTGATCCGCCCGTCTCGGCCTCCCAAAGTGCTGGGATTACAGGCTTGAGCCACCGCGCCCGGCCGAGATGGGGTTTCTCTATGTTTGTCAGGCTGGTCTTGAACTCCCGACCTCAGGTGATCCGCTAGCCTCGGCCTCCCAAAGTGCTGGGATTACAGGCATGAGCCCACTGCGCCCGGCCGGCAATAGGTTTTTAAACCAACCTAGGGGCCCTTCTATGCCTGGCTCCTGGCACATGGAGGGAACCGGTCCTGAGTACTGATAAACTTAGATGACAGAGTATTAATAGTCGAATTGTGGGCCCAGGGCCTGAGATTTTCACCAGAGCTGCTTGTGCTCTGTGTCCCTGCTCAACTGCACCTCTGGTTGATGCTCCTCCCTCCCCTTGGGAGAAGATGCCTGCCTTTCATTCTCCGTGGTCTCAGGGTGCAGGCTTCCCGGTCATCTTTTCATCCCCAGCACCCAGCAAAGGACCGGCTGTACTCCATTCTCAGTAGACAGTGAGAACCAATGGTAGCCAGAGGCTCATGGAAGACTAGGGTCGCTTATGATTTGTGGGATTAAAGCCCTTGTGTTAAGCAGATTATGTTTACTTTTTTTTTTTTTTTGAGACTGAGTCTCACTCTGTCACCCAGTCTGGAGTGCAGTGGCGGGATCTCGGCTTACTACAACCTCTGCCTCCCAGTTCAAGCGATTCACCTGCCTCAGCCTCCCGAGTAGCTGGGATTACATGCACGCACCACCATGCCCAGCTAATTTTTTTTGTATTTTTAGTAGAGATGGGGTTTAACCATGTTAGCCAGGATGATCTCGATCTCCTGACCTCGTGACCCATCCACCTTGGCCTCCCAAAGTGCTGGGATTACAGGCATGAGCCACCGCGCCGGCTTGTGTTTACTTTTATTTTTATTTTATTTATTTATTTATTTTGAGACAGAGTCTCGCTCTGTCACCCAGGCTGTAGTACAGTGGCCGGATCTCAGCTCACTGCAAGCTCCGTCTCCCGGGTTCACACCATTCTCCTGCCTCAGCCTCCCGAGTAGCTGGGACTGCAGGTGCCCACCACCATGCCCGGCTAATTTTTTGTGTTTTTAGTAGAGATGGGGTTTCACCATGTTAGCCAGGATGGTCTCCTGACCTCGTGATCCGCCTGTCTTGGCCTCCCAAAGTGCTGGGGTTACAGATGTGAGCCACCGCACCCAGCCCTATGTTTACTTTTAAAATGCTTTGACTAACTCATGCTAGTTTCTTATTATCTATGGAATTAGTAACAAGGATAACAAATAATTAAAATTCTTGGATAATCCCTAATCTTTTTTTTTTTTCTTGCCATGCTTTTCAAGCATTTATCAGACTAGTAAGTAAATAGTAAAATGAACTGACTTGAATTTCATTTTCTCCTTAAGCTCCCTCACTCTGGGCTAAAATTATTAAAGGAACAGTGGGGGTGGGGAGTAACAGGTGGGGTACAGTCGTTTTGAGTTTTCGAGCCCCTCAGTTACTAGTGCCTTGTGACTAGTCGGTAGGGGACCTTGATATCCTGACTGATTATAAAGCCCTAAGTTGGCAAGGTCAGAGCTTGCTTCTGAGCTGTCTGTAAATGTCCATTGATACCAGCTCATGATTCCTGTAGAAAACGTTTTCATTTGGCAAGGGTTTAAAAAGTCCGTGCCCAAGTGTATGAGAGCCGCCTCTTGTTCAGCTAGGAAGCAGCGAATACATGTCTTCTAAACATTCAGAGCCTTGAATAGAGAATAAACACTGGCTTAAATGCTTTTTTATATGAAATCTGACATGTTAAAGCCTCTTCTAAATTGGAGCACGTACCACTGGGATAGTTTCATAACATAGCCTTTTCCCTCCCTTCTGGTGACTTTAATAACAACTATGACGTTAATGTTTGTTTGAATGAAATAATGTTTTAGAGAGGTCATTAATGCCACTGGTTAATACATATTTGCAGATTCAGTTGGTAAAGTTTATTAACCTTGTCTTTTTCTAGACTTTTTCTGAGTGTTCTTAGAAGGTTTGGGCTTTTTACCGCTACTTAAAACAGTGCATATGGCAGTGGGTCTGAGCAGATTGTGTTGACTGAATCTTTCTTGTTGCGTGTAAAGTATGTCATACATTGTTGTGAGGGTCCCAAGAGCAAGAGAATTGGTCAGAGAACAGAGAGGAAAGAGGATCCAGAGGTGTGTGGAATGAGGCATTCTAGATAGATGTGGTCACAATTTAGATTTTATTTTCATTTATTTATTTTTAATTTAATTAATTAATTTATTTATTTTGAGATGGGGTCTCACTCTGTCGCCCAGGCTGGAGTGCAGTGGCGCTATCTCAGCTCACTGCAATCTCCGCCTCCCAGGTTCAAGAGATTCTCCTGCTTCAGCCTCCTGAGTAGCTGGGACTACAGGCGTACACTGCCACACCTGGCTGATTTTTGTATTTGTAGTCGAGTTGGGGTTTCACCATGTTGGCCAGCCTAGTCTCGAACTCGTGACTTCAGGTGATCTATCTGCCTTGGCCTCCCTAAGTGCTGAGATTACAGGCGTGAGCCACCGTGCCCAGCCTTTACTTATTTACTTATTTATTTTTGAGACAGAGTATCATTCTGTTGCTCAGCCTGGAGTGCAGTGGCGCGATCTTGGCTCACTGCAACCTCCGCGTCCTGGGTTCAAGCAATTCTCCTGCCTCAGCCTCCCGAGTAGCTGGAATTAGAGGCATACACTCCCACACCTGACTAATTTTTGTATTTTTAGTAGAGATGGGGTTTCACCATGTTGGCCAGCCTGGTCTCGAACTCCTGACCTTAGATGATCCACCTGCCTCAGCCTCCCAAAGTGCTGGGATTACAGGCGTGAGCCACTGTACCCAACCTGCCCGCCCTCCCTCCTTCTTTCCTTCCTTCCTTCCTCACTCAGTCTCACTCTGTTGGCCAGGCTGGAGTGCAATGGCATGATCTTGGCTCACTGCAGCCTCTGCCTCCCAGGTTCAAGCTGTTCTCCTGCCTCAGCCTCCCGAGTAGCTGGGATCACAGGCACGCACCATCATGCCTGGCTAATTTTTGTATTTTTGTAGTTTTTTTGAGACGGAGTTTTGCTCTTTCCCTCAGGCTGGAGTGTGGTGGTGTGATCTCAGTTCACTGCAACCTCCGTCCCCCAGGTTCCAACAGTTCTCCTGTCTCACCCTCCTGAGTAGCTGGGATTATAGGCGCCCGCCACCATGCCCGGCTGATTTTTGTATTTTTAGTAGAGATGGGGTTTCGCCATGTTGGCCAGGTTGGTCTCGGACTCCTGACCTCATAATCCATCTGCCCAGACCTCCGAAAATGCTAGGATTATAGGCGTGAGCCACTGCTTGTATTTTTAGTAGTGATGGGGTTTTACCGTGTTGACCAGGCTGGTCTCAAACTCCTGATCTCAAGTGATCCAGCCTTCTTGACCTCCTAAAGCGCTGGAATTACAGGCATGAGCCACCCTGCCCGACCCAGTTTAGATGTTAGAGAAGTGAATGCAAGCATGAGAACCGAGGAGAGGCAGGTGGGTTGGTGATTAAGAGACCGTTCATGTTATCTTCAGGAATGCGTGGTACAGAGTGGTTTGCACAGGAGCCTGACTGCAGAGATCGAAGGACTGAATTATTCAGGGCTGGGTGCTGACCCAGGAAGGGGACAGACCATCAGGCAAGTAAGGAAGATCCAGGTCTGTGTGAGCGCTCCAGAGTGGCTCCTGGAGGCTGGGCGGTGTGTGTCTGATGGGCTGTCACGCACATCCTGTGTCTTCTCAGGGAGGACTCTCTGGGAGGCGTCTGGGGCCAGCGGACAGTGACAGTATAAGGCCGGAGGTCTAAATCTTGGCAGAGAATCAGGGCAGAGCCTGGAGGGCCATTGTTTCCCCTCAGCTTGGGCTGTGGGTGTTTTCAGGGTGTGAGGTTTTCACTGTGGTGGACAGAGTGAAGCTAGGGACAAAGGGAGAACAAACATAGGCCCCTCGGGCCAGATCTGGTTGTTGCTTAAGCCTGAGGGAGAAGGGAAAAGGGTTTCCTGAAGTTTCTATTATATCTGGAAACTCAGCCCAGTGGCGCAGGAGACCAGATGAGGATTTGGGACAGCAGCCTTGGCTCAGGGTAGAGCAGTCCTGGCTGTACTGTCTTACCGTTTGGAAACCCAAGTACAGACAGGTAAGCTGGGGCAAGCTGGGGCAGAGAGCAGTGATGGAACCCTGGCATCTGAGCAGCCCACAGCAGTGGCCAACCAGTGTGAGTCCATGCCTAGCTCTGGTCAGATTGAGGCCTTTTTCCTGAGAGCTTGGCACTTGTTACTCCTCCACTCAGTCTATCCCCAGGCCTGGGTAAACTGAACTCACCCCTTGCTGAAATTCCTGACCACCTCAGCTCATGGGATCTTCTAGCAATCATTGGCAAACTGCCTCAACCTAGCTTTGTCTTGATACATTGTTTCCTGGTACCTAAGCCCTTTCTGATTTGAAAAGATAACTCAGGCCGGGCGCGGTGGCTCAAGCCTGTAATCCCAGCACTTTGGGAGGCCGAGACGGGCGGATCACGAGGTCAGGAGATCGAGACCATCCTGGCTAATACGGTGAAACCCCGTCTCTACTAAAAAATACAAAAAACTAGCCGGGCGACGAGGCGGGCGCCTGTAGTCCCAGCTACTCGGGAGGCTGAGACAGGAGAATGGCGTGAACCCGGGAGGCGGAGCTTGCAGTGAGCTGAGATCCGCCACTGCACTCCAGCCTGGGCGGCAGAGCAAGACTCCGTCTCAAAAAAAAAAAAAAAAAAGATAACTCATATTGATCTGTTTGGAGTTCAAGTGGGAACCCAAATTGTATCTTCCCCATGGAAACTTGTTATAAACAATGCTTATAAAGCTCCAAAAGTGACTGTCAGAAGCATACTTAACCCATAACAAGTGCAAATTGGGCAAATTGGCAGTAAAATCCAGCGCATGCATGCACGTGCATACACGCTCACCCACCATTACAGTACAGTGCAGCTGAGCCTTGAACAACCAGGCTTTGAACTGCAGGGGTCCACTTGTGAGTGGATTGTTTTCAACCAAACGTGAATGGAAAATACAGTATTTGCTGGCGGTGAAACCCGCATATGGGAAGCGCTGGCTCTTTGAATACTTGGGTTCTGTAGGACCAACAACTTGAGTATATGTGGGTTCGGGTATAAACTGGGGTCCTGGTGGATTCAGGTATAGACTCTGGGGTCCTGGTGGATTCGGGTATAGACTCTGGGGACCTGGTGGATTTGGTTATAGACTGGGGTCCTGGTGGATTCTGGTATAGACTGGGGTCTTGGTGAATTTGGGTATAGACTGGGGTCCTGGTGGATTCAGGTATAGACTCTGGGGTCCTGGTGGATTCAGGTATAGACTGGGGTCCTGGTGGATTCAGGTATAGACTGGGGTCCTGGTGGATTCTGGTATAGACTGGGGTCCTGGTGGACTCAGGTATAGACTCTGGGGTCCTGGTGGATTTGGGTATAGACTGGGGTCCTGGTGGATTCAGGTATAGACTGGGGGTCCTGGTGAATTCGGGTATAGACTCTGGGGTCCTGGTGGGTTAGGGTATAGACTCTGGGGTCCCGGTGGATTCGGGTATAGACTGGGGTCCTGGTGGATTCGGGTATAGACTGGGGTCCTGGTGGATTCGGGTATAGACTGGGGTCCTGGTGGATTCGGGTATAGACTGGGGTCCTGGAACCACTACCCTGGCGGGTACAGAGGAGCCGCTATCATTCTGTAAACCAGCAGTGAGGCGCTGGTTCAGATGGAGTGATGGGAGGCACTGGAGTGGCAGCGCCGCAGCATTCTGTGGGGGCGGCAGCCACAATCAGTGGCCCTGTGACTCCCACCTTGGATGAAGGGGCTAGGGGACTGAGGTACCAGAGAAGGGTTGTGAAGGAGGCAGAAGCCTAGTTCCTGGAGTCCTAGGTGACTGAGCCAGTGAGAAGAAAAGGAGCGAGAAAGTAGCGAGAAATCTGACTGGGATCTGCAGAAGGACGTCAGGAAGCCCAGGGAGGAGGGGGCCCCCATGCCCAGGCGGAGGCACCGCCTCTAAGGGCAGGAAGGTGTTGAGGTGGAGGAGAGGCAGGAGAGCTGCAAGCCGGGGCAGTGGGCCCTCTGCAAGCAGCCACCTCTGCAGGCACTGCCTCCGCACGGTGGCCATGCCTTTCAGGGGATGCTCACTGCTGTACACTGTGTAGAGGAATGATTTACGGCCAGACACACTTAGTGTTTTTCATCAAAGAATTTAACTGAAGTGTTGCTATTTAAAATCGTTACTTGAATTTACCAAGTTCCTAAATCTATATGAAGTAAATTTACTCCTTTGTATAGAGGCATTTTACTAAAGTCAGTGTAAAAAATGTATTTGATATAACTCCCAGATATTCTAGTGAGGTGTATCATGTATCACTTAATATTATCTCTGCTAGAAGTTGTCCTTTGTAAATAATGGTGACATAGTCCACGTAGTGACTTCTAATGTAAGAATGCAGTGATCAATTGCAGGCTTCCCCTTGAAACTCATCTAGGATGAGAGATGGGTCTCCCTAGGTGTGTGACATAGACAGGTGTGGTTAGGTCAGTGGGGTCTTGGTCATGTAAGCTTGGGAAGCGCTGTTAAAAACAGGTTTCGTTACTGCAGGGCTTCTCACAGTCTTGAATGTACTTGGAGGAATTGCTGAGCCGGGGGTAAAACCAACTCACTTGATCTGGGACTCTTTCTGTGACGCCTGTGGCACCAGTGTCCCAGGGAACGCACTTTAGGCAGTGCTGCTCCAGGCCTGTCCCCCGCCCTTACTGTAGAACGAGAAAACACAGTCCAAAACAGAATGAAAGTAAGGAAAATGACTTAAAATACTGCCTCTCTGATATCATTAGCATCAACATTTTGTGTCTGTTTTTATAGATTTCTTTCTTTGTAAAAATTAATCTACATAAAGTTTTAAACAAAATGCAATCATATTCTACAGGGTATTTTGTAACGTTCTCTTAAAGTCATGCATTCAGCAGACATTTGCACCAGGTATGGTGTGTAGTAGAATTGAACCCAACCTAACCCTTTAGGGTTCCCAGATTGTTTGGTCTCAGGACCTCTGGGCTCAGAAATTACCGTGGACTTTAAAGAGCTTGTGGTTACGTGTTTTTGTTTGTTTTTTCGAGAGGGAGTTTTGCTCTTATCAGGCTGGAGTGAAGTGGCGTGATCTCGGCTCACTGTAACATGCACCTCCCCGCACTGCCTCCCCTCTGGGTTCAAGCAATTCTCCTGCCTCAGCCTCTGGAGTAGCTGGGATTATAGGCACCCACCTCCATGCCCAGCTAATTTTTGTATTTTTGAGTAGAGACAGGATTTCGCCATGTTGGCCAGGCTGGTCTCGAACTCCTGACCTCAGGTGATCCACCTGCCTTGGCCTCCCAAAGTGATAAGATTACAGGCTTGAGTCACTGCGCCCAGCCATATGTGGGTTTTATCTGTGGATGTTTATTAGAAATGAAAAGTGAGAACCTATTAATGTAATTATTAAATTATTTAAAATAGCAATGATAAACCCATTGCATGGTGACTTAAATAACTTTTTTTTTTTTTTTTTTGAGACAGAGTCTTGCTCTGTAACCCAGGCTGGAGTGCAGTGGCCGGATCTCGGCTCACTGCAAGCTCCGCCTCCTGGGTTCACGCCATTCTCCTGCCTCAGCCTCCCGAGTAGCTGGGACTACAGGCGCCCGCCACCTCGCCCAGCTAGTTTTTTGTATTTTTTAGTAGAGACGGGGTTTCACCGTGTTAGCCAGGATGGTCTCGATCTCCTGACCTCGTGATCCGCCCGTCTCTGCCCCCCAAAGTGCTGGGATTACAGGCTTGAGCCACCGCGCCCGGCCTGTTTGCTTTGTTTTTATGAAAAATCTTTTCGGCTGTTCTCAGAATCTGGTTTTACGCATGGAATAGCTGTGCATGGGCCTGTACCCGGGCTGCTGGTCTTGGTGGGAGAGGTTGAGAGCTGCTCTTCTGGGCGCTTTGTTGGTTTGTTTTGGTGTTGTCCTTGATTACCAATGATTTGGCTTTTGCCTAGACTATATCCCATAAATCCAGTTTCCTCTTGAGAGGTTATCTAATCCCTTCCACCCTTTTATGATAGAATCCTTTGCTTTTAAAATCTGGCAGCATGCCTTCCCACTTAAATAAGCTCTGTTTGCTCGTATATTATTTTTGCATTAGAATGTTAAGTACTTTTAGCCGGGCGTGGCGGCTCATGCCTGTAATCCCAGCACTTTGGGAGGCTGAGGCGGGAGGATCACTTGGGCCCAGGAGTTTGAGACCAGCTTGGACAACAGAGCGAGACCTTGTCTCTACAAAAAATAAAAAATTAGCTAGGCGTGGTGGCGGGTGCCTGTGGCCCCAGTTACTTGAGATGCTGAGGTGGGAGGATCCTTTGAGCCCTGGAGCTTGAGGCTGCAGTGAGCCCTTATCGTGCCACTGCACTCCAGCCTGGGCGACAAAGTGAGACTCTGTCCAAAAAAAAAAAAAAAAAAAAATCAACTCCTGAATTATATGGCTAGAATTCTAGAAATGGAAGGGGCTTGAGAAATCATTTAGCCCAGCCAGCCTATTTTAGCAAAGAGGAAACAGGTGAAGTTGTTACTGTCGTCAGTGTGGTACTTTGGTAGTTCAGAATAGGGCAAGTAGGAACGAACAGGGGGATCTGGTCTGGGGTGTCTTTAACCCTGTTTCCCTATAATAGAGAAGATTCAGAAGGCATACATTCGGGTGAGTCTGTACCTCTTTCATGTACAGTTGAGTCAGGAAAGTAGATTATAAAATTAGAGTGGAGTTTAAAAAATCTGGATGGATAGTACATCCTATTAACAAAGTCCCATTATTTGAAAATTTGTAACACTTTTTAATGTGAACATCTCAGAGATTTGCACACTCTGTGGAACTCACAGTTGCAGAGTTGACAAGAGCTTTAGAAATGGTCTGGCTGGGGCAGCTTTTGATGTAGGATCCTCTTCATAACGTGGCCTGACATCAGTTAGCCAGGCCCTGCTGGAATTCTTCTAATCAGAGAGCATCTTTCTATTTTGGAGGGAAGCATTCCTTGTCAGAAAGTCCAAGGGTCTCAGTTCTGCTTAAATTTTGGCACTACAAGAGCGTAGTGGATCAGTTAGGAGCATGAACTCTGAACCAAACTGTTGAGGTTCAGACCCCAGGTCTGCGGCTCGTTAGCTATGTGATCTTGGACATCTTGCTTAATCTCTCTGTGCCTCAGTTTCTTCATCTGTAAAATGGGGAGGATAATAATAATACCCCTCTCACAGAGTGGGTGAGAGGATTGAACCAACTTTGTAAAATACTTAGAATACTATAGTAAACATGTGTTTGCGTTTTTTTTGTTTGCTTTGTTGAGGGTTTTTGCATCTGTGTTCATGAGAGATACTGGTATGTAGTTTTCTTGTAACATCTTTGGTTTTGATAGAATAATGGTGGCTGAGGCCGGATGCGATGTCTCACGCCTGTAATCCCAGCACTGTGGGAGGCCAAGGCGGGCGGATCACCTGAGGTCAGAAGTTCGAGATCAGCCTGACCAACATGGAGAAATCCTGTCTCTAATAAAAGTAGAAAAAATTCCCCGGGCGTGGTGGCACATGCGCATAATCCCAGTTACTTGGGAGGCTGAGGCAGGAGAATCACTTGAACCTGGGAGGCGGAGGTTGCAGTGAGCCGAGATCGTGCCATTGCACTCCAGCCTGGGCAACAAGAGCGAAACTCTGTCTCAAAAACAAACAAACAAAAAATAATGGTGGCCTCATAGAATAAGTGAGGAAGTATTCCCTTTGCTTCTGTTTTCTGGAAGAGATGTAGATAATTGGTGGAATTTCTTTTTTTTTTTTTGAGACGGGGTCTCACTGTCGCCCGGGCTGGAGTGCAGTGGCCGGATCTCAGCTCACTGCAAGCTCTGCCTCCCAGGTTTACGCCATTCTCCTGCCTCAGCCTCCCGAGTAGCTGGGACTACAGGCGCCTGCCACCTCGCCCAGCTAGTTTTTTGTATTTTTAGTAGAGACGGGGTTTCACCGTGTTAGCCAGGATGGTCTCGATCTCCTGACCTCGTGATCCGCCCGTCTCGGCCTCCCAAAGTGCTGGGATTACAGGCTTGAGCCACCGCGCCCGGCCAATTGGTGGAATTTCTTCCTTAAATGTTTGGTACAGTTCACCAGTGAACCCATCTGGGTCTAGTACTTTTCATTTTGGAAGGTTATTTACTATTTACTTTCTCTAAGAGATACAGGTCTATATAGATTGTGTGCTTTTTCTTGGGTGAGTTTTGGCAGATTGTATCTTCCAAGGAACTGATAAATTTCATATAGGTTATCAAATTTTTAGGCATAGAGTTGTTCATAATATTTCTTATTTATTTGTTTATTTATGTATTTATTTTTGAGATGGAGTTTTGCTCTTGTTGTCCAGGCTGGAATGCAATGGCTCACTGCAACGTCCACCTCCCGGGTCAAGCAATTCTCCTGCCTCAGCCTCCCGAGTAGCTGGGATTACAGGCATGCCCCACCACACCCAGCTAATTTTGTATTTTTAGTAGCGACGGTTTCTCCATGTTGGTCAGGGTGGTCTCGAACTCCTGATCTCAGGTGATCCCCCTGCCTCGGCCTCCCAAAGTGCTGAGATTACAGGTGTGGGCCACCACACCCAGCCTCTTATTTATATGTTTTTTTTTTTTGAGACTGAGTCTCACTCTGTCTCCCAGGCTGGAGTGCAATGGTGTGATCTTGGCTTACTGCAGCCTCTGCCTCCACCTCCCAGGTTCCAGCTATTCTCCTGCGTCAGCCTCCTGAATAACTGCGATTACAGGCACATGCCACCACGCTCCTGGCTAATTTTTTTGTATTTTTTTTCTTATTTATTTGTTTATTTTATTTTGTTTTATTTTATTTTATTTTATTTTATTTTATTTTATTTTTGAGATGGAGTCTTGCTCTGTTGCCCAGGCTTGAGTGCAGTGGCACAATCACGGCTCATTGCAAGCTCCGCTTCCCGGGTTCACGCCATTCTCCTGCCTCAGCCTCCCAAGTAGCTGAGACTACAGGCGCCCACCATCACGCCTAGCTAATTTTTTTTTTTTTTTTTTAGTAGAGACGGAGTTTCACCGTGTTACCCAGGATGGTCTCGATCTCCTGACCTCGTGATCTGCCCGCCTCGGCCTTCCAAAGTGCTGGGATTACAGGCATGAGCCACCGCGCCCGGCCCCTTTATTTATCTTTTTAATGTCCGTGGAGTCTATAGTGGTGTTCCCGCTTTCATTTCTGATATTAGAAATTTGTGTCTTCTCTCTTTTTTTCATAGTTAGCCTGGCTAGAGACTTATCAGTTTTACTGATTTTTTTTTTCAGAAAACCTGCTTTTGATTTTTGTTGCTTTTCTCTTTTGAGTTCCTTTTTCAGTTTTATTGATTTTTGTTTCAGTTTTTATTTCATTTTCTTGTGCTCTCTTTGTATTTAATCTGCTGACCTTTTTCTAGTTTCCTAAGGTTGAAGCTTATATAATTGATTTTAGTTCTTTCTTCTTTTCTAATATATATATATTAAATGCTTAAATTTTCCACTAAGCACTGCTTTCACTATATCCCACAGATTTTGATAAATTATATTTTCTTTTTCATTTAGTTCAAAACATTTAAAAATTTCTTGAGATTTCTTTTTTGATCCATGTGTTATTTATACATTTTTTTTTTTTTTTGAGACGGAATCTTGCTCTGTCACCCAGGCTGGAGTGCAGTGGCATGGTCTCCCGGGTTCAAGTGATTCTCCTGTCTCAGCCTCCCAGGCAGCTGGGATTACAGGCACCCGCCACCACGCCTGGCTAATTTTTTTATTTTTAGTAGAGACGGGGTTTCACCGTGTTGGCTAGGCTGGTCTGGATCTCTTGACCTCATGATCTGCCTGCCTCGGCATCTCAAAATGATGGGATTATAGGCGTGAATCTCCAGCCTGGCCTTTTTTTTTTTTTTTTTGAGAGATGGAGTCTTGCTCTGTTGCCCAGGCTGGAGTGCAGTGGTGCAATCTCGGCTCACTGCAACCTCCGCCTCCTGGGTTCAAGTGATTCTCCTGCCTCAGCCTCTTGAGTAGCTGGGACTACAGGCGCACGTCACCATGTCCCGCTAATTTTTTGTATTTTAGTAGAGACAGAGTTTCACCATGTTCCACAGGCTCGTCTCAAACTCCTGAGCTCAGGCAATCTGCCCGCCTAGGTCTCTCAAAGTGCTGGGATTACAGGCGTGACCCACCACGCCCAGCCTACAAATATGTTGTTTAATATCCAAGTATTTTGGGATTTTCCAGGTATCTTTCTGTTGTTGAGTTTTAGTTTAATTCCATTGTGGTGTAAGAGCTGCAGACATTGCATAATTTCTATTCTTCTAAATGTTTAAGGTGTTAAGAAGAACAGAAGGCTCTGGCATATTTCCAAATGGTTATTTTTCCCTTCACCCTGCTAGAAGTATGAGATGATTTTCTTTGATATTTATTATGAGAACCTGGTAGGGCTCCTGGAGGTTAAACTCAGAAAAGCATAGGAGGGACAGTGACTGGGTTTCCCTGGAATTTTTTTTTTTTTTGAGATGGAATCTCGCTCTGTTGCCCAGGCTGGAGTGCAGTGGCAGGATCTCGGCTCACTGCAAACTCCGCCTCCTGGGTTCACGCCATTCTCCTTCCTCAGGCTCTGGAGTAGCTGGGACTACAGGCGTGTGCCACCAAGCCCGGATAATTTTTTGTATTTTTAGTAGAGACAGGGTTTCACCGTGTTAGCCAGGATGGTCTCTATCTCCTGACCTTGTGATCCGCCCGTCTCGGCCTCCCAAAGTGCTGGGATTACAGGCGTGAGCCACCGCGCCCGGCTCCCTGGAAATTTTGACTCTCAGAGTTCTGCACGTTGAACTCCAGCAGTTTGTCAATTACAGCTTAGGTTTTCCTGCCCTGGCACTGGTTTCCATGGAGGTTTCTGCTCTGTAAATTGTGATTCCTTGTGTATTTGCCTGTGTCTCCAATTTTTAAAATTTATTTATTTATTTCTTTTTTGAGACAGGGTCTTGCTCTGTCACCCAGGCTGGAGTGCAGTGGCATGATCAGGGCTCACTGGATCCTCGACCTCCTGGGCTCAAGTGGTCCTCCCATCTCTGCCTCCTGAGTAGCTGGGATCATGGGTGTGCGCCACTATGCCCGGCTAATTTATTTTGATTTAGTAGAGATGAGGTCTCACTTTGTTGCCAGGCTGGTCTCAAAATCCTGGGCTCAAGCGATCCTCCTGCCCCGCCCTCCCAAAGTGTGCTGGGATTACAGGTGCGAGCCGCCACACCCAGCCTGTGTCTCCAGTTTTGGGGGCAGCAATTGCCTTGTGATCTCACTTCTCTTAGGGATCTGAGAATAGTTCTTGATTTTTCAGTTTGTTTGGTTTTTTTTACTTGTTATTAGGACAGAGTAGCAACTTCTAATCTCCTAACATGCTGGACTGGAAACTGGAAGCCCCAGCATCACATTTTAAAATGTACAATCCAGTGGCATTTAGTACATTCAGCATTGTGCAACTACCACCTCTATCTAGTTCCAAAATGTTTTCGTCATCCCAAAAGAAAACCTCATACCCATTAAACAGGCATTCGCTACTCACTTCTGCCCCCAGCACTTGGCAACCACTAATCGGCTTTCTGTCTCTATGGATTTACTTATTTTGGATATTTCATATAAGTGGAGGAATCATATGATATGTGACCTTTTATGTCTGGCTTCTTTCACTTAGCTGAATGTTTCCGAGTTTCATCATGGTTTTGAGGCTCACACACGTTGTGGATGTCAGTACTTCATTCCTTTTACGGTTCCTTGTTTGGGTAGACTGCATTTTGTTTGTCCATTCATCTGCTGATGCAGGTTTTAGGATGGTTTTGCCTGTTGGCTGTTGTGAGTAGTGCTGCTGTGATGATTCATTCATAAGTATTTGAGTACCTGTTTTCAGTTCTTCTGGATGTATACCTAGGAGTGGAATATCTGGGTCATACAGTTTTTCTTTTCTTTCTTTTTCCCTCCCCCTCCCCCTCCCCCTCCTCCCCCTCCCCCTCCCCCCCCCCTCCTCCCCCTCCCCCTCCCCCTCCTCCCCCTCCCCCTTCCCCTCCTCCCCCTCCCCCTTCCCCTCCTCCCCCTCCCCCTCCCCCTCCCCCTCCCCCTTCCCCTCCCTCCCCCTCCCCCTCCCCCTCCCCCCCTCCTCCCCCTCCCCCTCCCCCTCCCCCTCCCCCTCCTCCCCCCCTCCCCCTCCTCCCCCTCCCCCCTCCCCCTCCCCCTTCCCCTCCTCCCCCTCCCCCTTCCCCTCCCCCTCCCCCTTCCCCTCCCCCTTCCCCTCCCTCCCCTTCCCCTCCCCTCCCCCTCACCTCTCCTTTCCCCTGTCTTTCTTTCTTGACGGAGTCTCACTCTGTTGCCCAAGCTGGAGTGCAGTGGCGCCATCTCAGCTCACTGCAACCTTCATCTCCCGGGTTCAAGCACTTCTCCTGCCTCAGCCTCCTGAGTAGCTGGGATTATAGGCATGTACCCGCACACCTGGCTAATTTTTGTATTTTTAGTAAAGATGAGGTTTCACCATGTTGGCCAGGCTGGTCTCGAACTCCTGGTCACAAGTGATCTGCCTGCCTCATACAGTATTCTATTTTTAATTCATTAAGGAACGGCCAATCAGTAGCTGAAATATTTTAACATTCCTGCCAGGAAAGGGAATTTACCTTGTCCTCCCCTCTCTCTCTCCATACCAGCTTCTTTCATTTCCTAGCCAAGCCTCCTCTGTTCCTTCAGCTGTTTTTCATGTCACTTTGTTTCCAAAATCTCCACCAGCCAGCCTTGCCTTGTCTTGCCTTCCCTTCCCTTCCCTTTTTTTTGAGGGAACACGGTCTTGCTTTGTCACCCGGGCAGGGGTACAGTAGCATAATCATAGCTCACTGCAACCTCCAGCTCCTGGGCCCACATGATCCTCCTGCCTGAGCCTCCCAAGTAGGTGGGACTACAGACATGCACCATCACGCCAGGCTAATTTAAAAAAATATATATTTTTTAGAGATTGGGGTCTCGTTAAAGTTGACCAGGTTGGTCTTGAACTACTGGCTTAAGTGATCATCCCCACCTTGGCCTCTAAAGGGATAGAGTTACAGGCATGAGCCACCATGGCCAGCTTGATTGATTTTCTTTCTCTCCTCTCCCTCCCTCCCCCTTCCTCTCTCCCCATTTTCTTTCTTTTTGACAGGGTCTCACTATATTGCCCAGTCAGGACTCAGACTCCTGGATGGGTTCAAGGGTCCTCCTGCCTGAGCCTCCTGAGTCCAGCTTGATTTCTTTCTCTTTGGATGCCTTTCAGATGGGGCCAACGTTTTAACAGAATTCCTGACTCAAGGACAGCCTTGGAGTCGCATGGGGCTAGCGTTCCCTTGTCTAAGTGTCTCAGCAGCCTTGTCACACTGAATTTTATTTAACTCCAACCCCAAGTCCCCCTGCCACACGCCAGTGTTTAACCATGCTTCTCATCTTCAAACTTGATGTTTTGTTCTAGTGTGAGTCTGCATTTATCTCTGCTGCATTTCATCTTGCTGTATTTGACTCTCGACTCTGCTCCGTCAAGCAGTTTTGAATCCTGACTCCACATTCCATCTGTTCATTCTGGCTTCGTGTTATTTTCAAATTTGATGTAATGGTTGAAGAGAGCTAACCAAGTATGATGCCTTTGAAAGGTTACCAGAGGTCGTTGCAGGTTTCCATGCGTTTATTATTCACTGACCTTTTGGGTGGCCATTAAACCTGTTTTAAATTCACCCATCTTTATTTTCATCCAGTTTTCATTTCACCGTCTTGTCCTCAGTCACAAGGAAATTAGGAGATGCCTGGTCAAATGCTTTTTTTTTTTTTTTTTTTTTTGAGACAGTCTTGCCCTGTCGCCCAGGCCGGAGTGCAGTGGCATGCTCTCGACTCACTGCAACCTCTGCCTCCCAGGTTCAAGCAGTTCTCCTGCTTCAGCCCCGCAAGTAGCTGGGATTACAGGCGCCTGCCTCCACACCCAGCTAATTTTTGTGTGTTTAGTAGAGACGGGGTTTCACCATGTTGGCCAGGCTGGTCTCAAACTCCTGACCTCAGGTGATCTGGCTGCTTTGGCCTCCCGGAGTGCTGGGATTACAGGCATCAGCCACCACGCCGGCCTAAGATTTTTTTGGGGGGCGGGGCAGGGTCTTGTTCTGTTGCCCAGGCTGGAGTTCAGTAGTGCCATCATCGCTCGCTGCAGCCTCAATCTCCTGGGCTCAAGCAGTTCTCCTGCCTCAGCCTCCCAAGTAGCCAGGACTATAGGCATGCACCACCATGCTTGGCTAATTTTAAATTTTTCTGTAGAGACAGGGTCTCACTATGTTGCCCAGGCTGGTCTCTTAACTCCTGGCCTCAAATGATCCTCCTGCGTTGGCCTCCCCAAAGTGCTGGGATTGCAGGCGTGAGCCACCGCGCCCAGTGACCCCCCACACCCAGTGAACCACCACGCCCAATGAACCCCCGCGCCCAGCGAGCCCCGCAGGCAGTGAGTGCCGCACCCAGTGAGTCCCCGCACCCAGCGAGCCCCGCAGGCAGTGAGCCCCACACCCAGTGAGCTCCCGCGTCCAGTGAGCCCCCGCGCCCAGCCAGTGTCCTTTATTTCCATAAAATAAGGAAAGTACATTTTTTTCTTTTTCCTTCATGTCTTCCCCAATCTTGGACTGTAGTTCTCTTATCCTTCTATTGGTTCTGCCATTTTTAATAAAAATAAACCTGCTTCTTGAGTGACTCAGTGGCAGAATAAGATTGAGTGGTTTTGTTTTCTGTTGCTCTAAAAATGTTAATATTTGGCTGGGCGTGGTGGCTCACGCCTGTAATCCCAGCACTTTGGGAGGCCAAGGCGGTCGGATCACCTGAGCTCAAGAGTTTGAGACCAGCCTGACCAACGTGGAGAAACCCTGTCTCTACTAAAAACACAAAAATTAGCCTGTGTGGTGGCGCATACCTGTAATCCCAGCTACGCGAGAGTCTGAGTCTGGAGAATCTATTGAACCCAGGAGGCGGAGTCTGCAGTGAGCCGAGGTCGGCCCACTGCACTCCAGCCTGGGCAACAAGAACAAAACTCTACCTCAAAAAAAAAAAAAAAGTTAATATTTGTTTTATAAATGATATAGGAATTCTATGCACAAGCATTACTCTTTCTATTGTTAGTAATTTAGGAATGTAAATAGTAAAAGAACAAAAAAAAAAATAGGGGAGCAAAGACAGAATCTTGATTTTTTTTTTTTTCCTAATTAGCCTTCATGGATTTATTAGACAATCCTAGTCAGTTGGTGACAGAATTTTGGGTAATAACTGTTAAGAACTCGGCATTGATAATGAATACCATCGGGCCTTGAATACTGTGTGGACTGTTTTGAACTATATATGATCAAGTTTTCCGTTGTATGTGAAGGTCAGGAGACAAAAAACATATACAGAACTTGGAAATTACCCTAGTCTGTTATGTTTTGATTCAGGACAGTGCCCTGTCCTATTTTAATTCAAGACAAATGTGATCATGATAAAGAAGAAAGAAAAGGCCAGACCTAGCCTGTATTTTCTGATAACGTTGCAAAGTGGGAAATTGAAGGAAATCATGGCATGTATTGTTGTGTAGCTAAATTCCTGCCTGGCTTGGATTGTAAGAGTTAATTGAAGGCCAGATGTGGTGGCTCAAACGCCTGTAATCCCAGCACTTTGGGAGGCTGAAGCAGGTAGATCACTTGAGGCCAGGAGTTCGAGACCAGCCTGGCCAACATGGCGAAACCCTGTCTCTACTAAAAATACAAAAACTAGCTGGGCGTGGTGATGCATGCCTGTGATCTCAGCTACTTGGGAGTCTGAGGCACGTGAATCGCTTGAGCCTGGGAGGAGGAGGTTGCAGTAAGCTGAGATTGCATCTCTGCATTCCAGCCTGGGCGACAGAGGGAGACTCAATCTCAAAAAAACAACAGTTAATTGGTAAGTGAAAGTACCAGCAGGTGGAAATGTTCTGATAGTGATTTGGCAGTGGATTTGTTCCCCTGGTGCTCTGTATTTAATTCTGTGGAGAACTGCGTCAGAGTGTACATACTCTAGACAATTTGCCCGACTGGCTTATTAATGAAGGTGACTAGACAAGGTATGAACTGAGGAAAGCTCAGGGCTCTGTTCTGAAAACATGTTCCTCCACCAGCCTGCAAAGTGCCTGCATTGCTTACCCTGTTTTTATGTTAAATCGCTGAGGTTCTTTACAAAGTGTGAGTGCCTTAAGTCATTACCGATCATTAGCACCCACCTCCAATTATGTTTCTTGGACTAAGTGGCCAGTGTTAGTGTGGCTGTGAAGAAACGGGAAGTTGGAGCAGGAGAGTTCTGACCCGACTGATGGGGAAAGTTATCTGTTGGAAACCCTGACCCACCAGGGGAAGCTCTAGGAAGCTGGTAGCAGCATGGACAGAAAGGCAGTGGGTATCACTGAAGATGATATTCCCAACTTTGCGTTGTTTTGCCTGTGGGAAATTCCGTACGTTACATTTCAGAGGTTTTGAGACAATTTTGCTTCAGGGAGGCTGGTGCTAAAACACAAGCTAGCAGCAGTGGCTGTAACTGGTGCCGCTGGCAAGTAAATCTCTTAGAAGAGCAAAGCTGAAGACCCCACCTGAGGCGGGACATACAGAGGGCAAAAAGCGATTCAGAGTCAAAGTGGAAATTGCCCAGGAAGGCTGATAGCCTCCCTTCTTTGCTTACAAGAAAGCTTTCGAATGGGCTCCATTCATGAACCTTCTGTGAGGCCATTGTTCTCTGCTGGGGAGTGCATCAAAGTGTTCAACAGCAAACCTGTCAGCCCCAGGTCAGACTGATTGTCTCAGATTCGAAGCTGGGACCCAGCGGGCGCAGTTTAACGGGGTTGTCTAGAAGATCCTGCCTGGCGCCCCATTACGGCCCATGGCTGCCGTGGATGGTTGGGGGCGTGCTGTTTACTATCTGAGGTTTGATCTCCCCTCGTCTGTTAGGATCCTCGTTTTAGGCTGGGCGCAGTGGCTCACGCCTGTAATCCCAGCACTTTAGGAGGCTGAGGTGGGTGGATCACCTTATGTCAGGAGTTCGAGACCAGCCTGGCCAACCTGGTGAAACCCTGTCTCTACTAAAAATACAAAAATTAGCTGGGTGTGGGGGCACGTGCCTATAGTCCCAGCTACTAGGGAGACTGAGGCAGGAGAATCGCTTGAACCTGGAAGGTGGAGGTTGCCGTTAGCCGAGATCACATCACTGCACTCCAGGCTGGGTGGACAGAGCAAGACTCCGTCTCAAAAGAAAAAAAAAAGGGGGGGGGGATCTGCGTTTTAATCGAGATTTCTCCAGTTTCCCACCTTTGCTTACTCTAGAGAGAAATGTTGGAATGAGAGAGAGGCTGTCCACCTCTGTCTCTTCCTCTGCCCCCTTCTCACTCCGTTTCACAGAACTTAGCTCTGGAATAGTACTCAACATTCACATGTGGACAGCTGCTTCTGAGGGTACGGAGCTTGAGAAAACTAGCAGAACCCTGGACCCCACCCCTGCTCCCAGCCACCGTGGTCCAAGACCCCGAAGCTCCCTGGGGATTTTTACCTGCAAACCTGCTGTTGTTTCAGGGACCCATCTTCATGCATCCTCTCTGGGGTATTCTGGGATTCAGGCCCAGTGCATGCTCTGTTTCCAGGGATACGGTAGCCAAGGGCATGGTTCCCGACACCCGTGGCTGGAGTCTGTGTACCTGGTGATTAATACCCTACAGCCATCCTGTAGGGTGGAATCCCGTGACCCCAGGAGCACTTCCGCCCGGACTCTCCCAAGGTTACAGCCCAATCATGAGGGAGACCCCTTATTTCCTAAATGTTAAAGAGTGGCCTTTCCTGTGCATCTCGCCTGCAGCTTTGGAACTTCTGGAAGGATTGTGCTAAAGCCTTTGCTGCTGGAAATCTCACTGCTGTAGGTGGACATGAGGCTGTCTGCTGGAGAGGCTGCCACATCGCACCGGTGACATTCAAGAGAGACTGCCAGCCATGGCACGTGAGAGTCGTTTAGGAGGCTCAGGATGGAAGTCAGTGTGGAATGCCGGCATTGCTGTTACACTTGCTGCTTATGTTTTGCGTTGGTGCCTGGCCTGGTTTTTTTGTTTTTTTTCCTGAAATGGAGTCTCACTCTGTCACCTGGGCTGGAGTGCAGTGGTGCTATGTTAGCTCACTGTAACCTCCACCTCCCAGGTTCAAATGATTCTCCTGCCCCAGCCTCCTGAGTAGCTGGGATTACAGGTGCCCACCACCATGCCCAGCTAATTTTTGTATTTTTAGTAGAGACATGATTTCTCCATGTTGGCCAGGCTGGTCTGGAACTCCTGACCTCAGGTGATCACCCCGCCTCGGCCTCCCAAAGTGTTGGGATTACAGACATGAGCCACTGGGCCCGGCCAGAAATCTTAACATTAAACTAAAAAGGATTTGGGGCTGGGCGTGGTAGCTCACACCTGTAATCCCAGCACTTTGGGAGGCCAAGGCAGGCGGATCACTTAAGGTCAGGAGTTCAAGACCAGTTTGGCCAACATGCTGAAAAGTGGGCATGGTGGCGGGCACCTGTAATCCCAACTATTCAGGAAGCTGAGGCAGGAGAATTGCTTGAACCCAGGAGGCAGAGGTTGCAGTGAGCTGAGATTGTGCCACTGCACTCCAGCCTGGGTGACACAGTGAGACTCCATTTCAAAAACAAAAAAAAGAAAATAGAAGGATTTGAGCTGGGCGTCGTGGCTCCTGTAATCCCAGCTCTTTGGGAGGCCAAGGCAGGGGGATTGCTTGAGCCCAGGAATTCAAGACCAGCTTGGGCAACACAGTGAGACCCCCTTCTGTACAAAAAAATTTTTAAACTGGCTGGACATGGTGGCTCCCCAGCTACTCAGGAGGCTGAGGCAGAAGGATTTCTGGAGTCTAGGAGTTGGAGGCTGCAGCCTGGGCAACAGAGCAAAAAGCCTGTTATCTGAAGAAGTTGTGAACTTTGCTTTAGGAAGTCCTGCCACTGTAACTACAAACCTTCAGTTCTTTGTCTTTCAGCTTTGGGATGCTATATTTAAGCCAGGTTTAACAGCAGAAACATTAATTCCATCTGTTTTTTTTTTTTTTTTAATCCTAATTTTTAAAAGCACATTTGTGATCATCACACCCTGATTTTTCAAAAATAGCCTTGTGACTGTTGCTGCCTCTTGCCTTTCATGTAGCTGAATCCGCTGGAAGACAAGCCCCACTGGTCAGCAAAAGGGAGCCCACAGTGCCTGACCTGTGCTGTGAAATATGCGTAATATTTGATGCTGAGTATACAAAGTTGGATATATTCATGCCAGTGGAATTTTCAGAATTTTCAAAAGAAAAGTGAATTGAAATATATTGACGAAAGATTTTAATGGCAATCTCAATAAAATATTTAAAATGTCCTCAACAAAACAAAATCAAGACAAACAATGTATAAAAAGAATTATACACCATGACCATATAGGATCTAGTCCACATACATAAGGCTGTTTCAACATTAGACAGTCAGTAACTCACCTATCAACATGCTAAAAAAGTCACATCATACCAATTAATGCCGAAATAGCATTTCAGAAGATGCTATTCATTCATTCATGATAAAAACTCTCAAAGTTAGGAATAGAGGGGATATCTCTCAATTTGATAAATAACATCTACGAAAACCTACTTAATAAACATACTTAAAGGAGAAAAAAGAATTGGCAACATTGTGGAAACCCCTCAGCATTACTGTTCAAGGTTGTCAGTGCTTTCATTTTTCTTTCGTAGTGGAATTCAGAGTGAATCAACACAAACTTACCCTACAGAGAGAGAAATGTGTCTTGAGTGAAATTATTTGATACACCAAACAAGCAGATAAATAGGAACCCTGATTAGGTATTTGATGATATTAAGTAATTGTGAATTTTTAGGTAGTATTGCCATTATGGTTAGTTTTATTTATTTTACTTTACTTTTTTTTTTTTTTTTTTTTTTTTTTTGTTGAGACGGAGTCTTGCTCTGTCGCCCAGGCTGGAGTGCAGTGGCCGGATCTCAGCTCACTGCAAGCTCCGCCTCCCGGGTTTACGCCATTCTCCTGCCTCAGCCTCCCGAGTAGCTGGGACTTTACTTTTTTAGATAGGGTCTTGCTCTGTTGCCCAGGCTGGAGTGCAGTGGTGCAGTTATAACTCAATGCAGCCTCTACCAGCCAGGCTCAAGTGATTCTCCCACTTCAGCCTCCCAAGTAGCTGGGACTACAGGCATGCATCACCACACCTGGCTAATTTTTGTATTTTTTACTAGAGATGGATTTCCCCATGTTGCCTTAGCTGGTTTTGAACTCTTGGGCTCAATCAGTCCACCTTCCTTAGCCTCCCAAAGTGCTGGGATTACAGGTGTGAGCCACCTGTCCCAGCTTATTTTATTTTTTACCTTTAAGCTCTATTGGACTTGATATGGTTAGTTTTAAAAAGAGTTATCTTTTAGAGATGTATGATGCGGTATTGAGAGGGGAAGTTATACGATGTCTGACGTTTGCTTCAAAATAAATGAAATCAGTGTTGGGAGTGGGAGTGAAGTCAAACAAGATTCGCTCTACGTGGATCTTTTTTTATTTTATTTTGTTTATTTTATTGAGACGGAGTCTTGCTCTGTCGCCGCAGCTGGAGTGCAGTGGCACCATCTTAGCTCACTGCAAGCTCGACCGCCTGGGTTGATGCCATTCTCCTGCCTCAGCCTCCTGAGTAGCTGGGACTACAGGTGCCCGCCACCACACCCGGCTAATTTGTGTGTGTGTGTGTGTGTGTGTGTGGTGTGTTTTTAGTAGACACGGGATTGCACCATGTTAGCCAGGATGGTCTCGATCTCCTGTCCTCGTGAGGAGATCTCCTGATCTGCCTGCTTCGGCCTCCCAAAGTGCTGGGATTACAGGTGTGAGCCACCGCACCCAACCTAGAATGATCATATTCTCTATTTTTATTTTTTTGAGACAGGGTCTCACTCTGTCATGCAGGCTGGAGTGCAGTGGCACCATTTTGGCATTATGCAGCCTCAACCTCCCAGGCTCAGGTCATCCTCCCACCTCAGCCTCCCAAGTAAGTGGGACTACAGGTGTGGCACCACCATGCCTGGCTAATTTTCCTATTTTTTGTAGAGACGGGGTCTCACCATGTTGGCCAGGCTGATCTTGAACTCCAGAGCTCAAGCGATCCACCTGCCTCAGCCTCCTAAAGTGCTGGGATTATAGGTTTGAGCCACTACGCCGGACCCTTAGTCAAATAGTCGAATTCATAATGACAGAAAATAGAATTTTTTTTTTTTTTTTTTTTTTTTTTTTTTTTGAGACGGAGTCTCGCTCTGCCACCCAGGCTGGAGTGCAATGGCCGGATCTCAGCTCACTGCAGCTCCGCCTCCCGGGTTTACGCTATTCTCCTGCTCAGCCTCCCGAGTAGCTGGGACTACAGGCGCCCGCTACCTCGCCCGGCTAGTTTTTTTGTATTCTTTTAGTAGAGACGAGGTTTCACCGTGTTAGCCAGATGGTCTCGATCTCCTGACCTCGTGATCCGCCCGTCTCGGCCTCCCAAAGTGCTGGGATTACAGGCTTGAGCCACCGCGCCCGGCCGAAAATAGAATTTAATGGGTGCAAGATGAAATAAATTCTAGGGACAGATAGTGGTGGTGATGGCTGGACAACAGTGTGAATGTACTTAATGCTGCTGGCCTGTACACTTAAAAATGATTAAGATGGTAAATTTTTGTATTGTGTATTTCCCATGTTACAAAAACTTGTTTGGAATTTGGAGGAAAAATTAGAAGGCCCACTTTAAGCTTTCAAAAGTTGGAATTATAGGAAGTATGGATTACTTTGCGGATTCTGTTTCAAATTAATATTTTAATCTATCATGATACAAGCTCTGAGAGGGCAGGGGCTGTCTTACCTACCATTATTTTCTTGGTACCTAGAAGACTACCTGGGCCTCAAGAAAGACAGATGGATGGATGGAAGAAGGGGGAAACAGAAGCCCCTTCCCCTGGATTCTCCTGTCCTGTCATTCCTCCTTAGCTCTCAGTTCTAGCTGGGGACAGCCCTGTCTCCGTGTGCGGGAGATACCTAGACTCTAAACTACAGTCTCAGCCCAGCCCCTTCCCCTTCTAATCTCATCCCTGCAGCCACCTCTTCACCCCTGACTTGGTTCTCGGGGCTCTCCTGGCATCCCACCCTGAGGCTTGTGTGCAGGGGTCTGGTCCCCTTGCTTCCTTTTTAGCGTTCAGGGTGGGATGTGCACCACGGAGGAGGACATGGGGGTTCCTCCTCGATCTGTTCCTGCTCATTCCCTGGTCTTGTCTCATGACACCCCCATGCATGCCTTGCGCTCCCCAACACGAGGAGCCCCGTGTAGCTCTCAGGCCCTGTGAGCTGGGTAGTGGTGAGCCCACGCCCAGCCGTAGACTCCCTGGTGGCGGACAGGCAGGTGCCCCAGCCTGTGAGCAAGGGAGTGGATCCGTATGTGCAGAGCTTGCAAACTGCTCTCACCTTTCTTTCTCCTTCCTTCCTTCCTTCCTTCTTCCTTCCTTCCTTCCTTCCTTCCTTCCTTCCTTCTCTCTCTCTTTCCTTTCTTTCTTTCTTTCTTTCTTTCTTTCTTTCCTTTCTTTCCTTTCTTTTCTTTCTTTCTTTCTTTCTCTTTCTTTCTTTCTTTCTTTCTTTCTTTCTTTCTTCTTCTTTCTTTCTTTCCTTTCTTTTCTTTCTTTCTTTTCTTTTTCTTTTCTTTTCTTTTCTTTTTTCTTTTCTGACAGAGTCTGGATGGATTGACTCCACTCCCAGCTGGAGTGGAGTGCAGTGGTGCAATCTTGGCTCACTGCAACCTCCACCTCCCGGGTTCAAGCAATTCTCCTGCCTCAGCCCCCCGAGTAGCTGGGATTATAGGCATGCGTCACGACACCTGGCTAATTTTTAGTATTTTCAGTAGAGATGGGGTTTCGCCATGTTGGCCAGGCTGGTCTTGAACTCTTGACTTCAGGTGATCCACCTGCCTCGGCCTCCCAAAGTGCTGGGATTACAGTCATGAGCCACCACACCTGGCCTCACCTTTCATAGGATAACTACATTGCGTGTAACAGTATGTGGTGGTATGATGCTTGTCCTGTGAAAAGTGAATAAATGCAGGGAAAGTTTCACTGTACTATTAAAAAGATAATTGTTCTGTTAGCTTAAGAATTTGACACTTAATATGTGTGTTTTTTTGTTTGTTTTGAGGCAGGGTCTCACTCTGTCACCCAGTCTGGAGTGCAGTGGTGTGATCTCAGCTCACTGCAGCCTCCACCTCCCAGGCTCAAGCGATTCTCATGCCTCAGCCTCTCAAGTAGCTGGGAGGTCCCAAGTAGCTCACAAGTGCACCACCATGCCCGGCTAATTTTTTTCCTATTTTTTGTAGAGACAGGGTTTTATCATTTTGCCCAGGCTGGTCTCGAACTCCTAAACTCAAGCGATCCACCCACCTCAGCCTCCCAAATTGCTGGGATGACAGGCATGACCTACCGTGCCTGGCCTTAATGTGTTTTTATTTTAAAAATTAACTTCAAGCTGGGTGGGGTGTCCCATGCCTGTAAGACAGAGTGAGACCCTGACTTGGGGAAAAAAAAAAAAAAAAAAAAAAGAAATTCACATCAGTGTGATGCACAGTTTATTAAAGTGGCTCTTTTTAAAGTGCACAAGTGATGTTCATGTGGACGTTGTCGGTTTTCCTTAACGAGGTAGATATGAGTCAGTGGTTCTCAAGGGAGGAGGGAGGAGGATTGCCTCCAGGGGATCTTGGGGAATGTCTGGAGACACTTCTGGTTGGCACATCTTTGCGGGGAGGCTGCGGGCATCCAGTGGTTTTGAGGCTGGGCTGCTGCTGAACATCCCACAATGCACGGGACAGCCCCACAGCTAAACGTCGTCTGGCCCAGAAGGTCTGTCGTGCTGTTGAGAAACCCTGATCTAAATAATGTCTAAGCTATGTATTTGGTATTTCTTTTTTTTTTTTTTTTTTGAGACGGAGTCTCGCTCTGCCGCCCAGGCTGGAGTGCAGTGGCCGGATCTCAGCTCACTGCAAGCTCTGCCTCCCGGGTTTACGCCATTCTCCTGCCTCAGCCTCCCAAGTAGCTGGGACTACGGGAGCCCGCCACGTCGCCCGGCTAGTTTTTTGTATTTTTTTTTAGTAGAGACAGGGTTTCACCGTGTTAGCCAGGATGGTCTCGATCTCCTGACCTCGTGATCCGCCTGTCTCGGCCTCCCAAAGTGCTGGGATTACAGGCTTGAGCCACCGCACCCGGCCTGTATTTGGTATTTCAATCAACACTTTAAGATTTAGTTTATTTGGGATTCTGATGAAGAAACCCTTAAACCTGTGCATACAGAATCTGTCTAGAGATTCTTTGGAAGTGTTCAGTCTTTGGGAAAAAAAATAAGAGTAACTAAAAAATCTGTTTTACAGCTGGGTGCAGTGGGTCACGCCTGTAATCCCAGCACTTTGGGAGACTGAGGCAGGCAGATCACATGAGGCCAGGAGTCCGAGACCAGACTGGCCAATATGGTGAAACCCTGTCTCCACTAAAAATACAAAATTTAGCCAGACATGATGGATCACCTGAGGTTAGGAGTTCAAGAGCAGCCTGGCCAACATGATGAAAACCCCTCTCCACTAAAAATGCCAAAAATTAGCCAGGAGTGGTGGCACACACTGTAGTTTTATTGCACTTCAGCCTGGGTGACAGAGCGAGACCCTCAAAAAAAAAAAAAAAAAAAAAAAAAGGAATTTATGACTAGGGACCGTACTTAGAGACCCAGAGAGAATGCCTTTCTATATTTTTATTTTAAAACTGTGGATAGGCTGGGCGCGGTGGCTCAAGCCTGTAATCCCAGCACTTTGGGAGGGCGAGACGGGCGGATCACGAGGTCAGGAGATCGAGACCATCCTGGCTAACACGGTGAAACCCCGTCTCTACTAAAAAAATACAAAAAACTAGCCGGGCGAGGTGGCAGGTGCCTGTAGTCCCAGCCACTCGGGAGGCTGAGGCAGGAGAATGGCGTAAACCCGGGAGGCGGAGCTTGCAGTGAGCTGAGGTCCAGCCACTGCACTCAAGCCTGGGCGACAGAGCGAGACTCCATCTCAAAAAACAAAACAAAACAAAAAAAACTGTGGATATTTTACCTGTTCCAAATGCTTTTTTGAGGAAAAAAAGAATCAGCTGGAGATTTTAAACATAGAGTTTAAGACACTTTTCTAGGCAGGTCATCTTTGACAAAGGTGTACTAGTTCGCCTTTGGAATAGCAGGATTTTAAAATCGAAGCCTGAGAACTTGGAGCGTGCAAGGGCACCTGTCGCCACCTGCTGGCAGTGTTCCTTAATTGCAGGTTCTTATGATAGACCAAGGGTTAAAGTTGAGTCTGCAAATAAAACATGTAACATCATCTAGGATTTATAGGTGAGATGCCAACAGTCTCTTGAAATATTTAACTGTTGTTATTTAAGGGCAGACGTGATCAACCTATGTGTCCGGATAAGAGGCACACATCACACTCTTGTTTGAAACAGTGGATTTCTTTTTTCCGTAGAGATAGTCTTGCTCTCCCTGGGGCTGGACTGCAGTGGTGAGATCACTGGTTAGAGTGAGATCACAGCAGCCTCTAACTCCTGGGCTGAAACATTCCTCCTATCTCAGCCTCCCGAGTAGCTGGGACTACAGGCATGTGCCACCATGCCAGCTATTTTTTTTTTTTTCCCCAAGATGGAGTCTCGCTTTGTCACCCAGGCTGGAGTGCAGTGATGTAATCTCTGCTCACTGCAAGCTCCACCCCCCAGGTTCAAGAGATTCCCCTGCCTCAACCTTCTGAGTAGCTGGGGTTACAGGCACATGCCACCACGCCGATTAATGTTTTTTTTTTTTTTGAGATGGAGTTTTGCTTCTGTCACCCAGGCTGGAGTGCAGTGGTGCAATCTTGGCTCACTGTAACCTCCACCTCCCTAGTTCAAGCAATTCTCCTGCCTCAGCCTCCTGAGTATCTGGTATTACAGGCACCTGCCACCGTGCCCAGCTAATTTTTGGTTTTGTTTTTGTTTTTCTTGAGATAGAGTTTCACTCTTGTTGCCCAGGCTGGAGTGCAATAGCGTGATCTTGGCTCACTACAACCTCTGCCTCCCAGGTTCAAGCAATTCCCCGGTCTCAGCCTCCCAAGTAGCTGGGGTTACAGGCACCCACCACCACGCCTGGCTAATTTTTGTGTTTTTATTAGAGACAGGGTTTTACCACGTTTGCCAGGCTGGTCTCGAACTCCTGACCTCAAGCCATCTACCCACCTCGGTCTCCCAAAGTGCTGGTATTACAGGCATGAGACACCATGCGGCCAATTTTTGTATTTTTTTAGTGGAGACGGGGTTTCACCATGGCTGGTCTCGAACTCCTGACCTCAGATGATCCGCCCGTCTCAGCCTCCCAAAGCGCTGGGATTACAGGTGCGAGACACTGTGCCCGGCCTAATTTTTTGTATTTTTAGTAGAAACAGTTTCACCACGTTGGTCAGGCTGGTCTCAAACTCCTGACCTCAGGTGATCCCCCCACCTCAGCCTCCCAAAGTGTTGGGATTATAGGCATGAGCCACTGTGCCTAGCCTAATTTTTTAAAACATTTATTTATAGAGACGGGATCACACCTTGTCACCCAGGCTGCTCTCAAACTTCTAGACTCAAGCAGTCCTCCTACCTGGGCCTCCCAATTGGGATTATGGGTGTGAGCCACTGGAGGAACAAACAAAAATTAAGAAACACCTTCGCAGTATCTTTTGAATTCCCAGCTCCAAAGCTATCTTCTCCGTGAGGGAATTCATAAACCAGGGCAACCGATCTGATTTGTACATTCAAGGTTTCTTAAATATTCACTCATTTCCCAAATAGTTCCTGCGTGTGTGCTGAGCATAGTTCCACGTATTGGGAATTGCGGGAGATACCTAGACTCTAAACTGCAGTCTCAGCCCAGCCCCTTCCTCACAGTCCGTGTGTGTGTGTGTGTGTGTGTGTGTGTGTGTGTGTGTGTGTTGGGGAGGAGAAATAACACCACCACCTTTTGATACTTGGTGGGTGCCAGACACTCTTCTGAGCATTTTACTTGTAATGACCTGTGATTGCATGTTTAATCACACAACGACCTATGCGATGGGGACTGTTATTGTCCTCGTTTTATAGATGAGGAAGCGAAGGCCCTGAGGTTGCAGGCCCTTGGGAGCCCATGCGGGGACCACCCAGGCCACTGGGCCCCGGGCTCCAGTGCCCTCCCCTGCTGTCTTCTCCCCAGGTGTTGGAACAGAGGGACAGAGTGAGGGTGGTGAGAGCAGCAGGAAGGACCTTTTGAACAGAGAGCCCGAGTGAGATAATGAGTCCCTGAAACCCTGGCAGGATGCGAGAGGGCAGAATTGTAACAATATTAAGACATTATTTGGGCCGGGCGCGGTGGCTCAAGCCTGTAATCCCAGCACTTTGGGAGGCCGAGACGGGCGGATCACGAGGCCAGGAGATAGAGACCATCCTGGCTAACACGGTGAAATCCCGTCTCTAACTAAAAAATACAAAAAAACTAGCCGGGCGAGCTGGCGGGCGCCTGTAGTCCCAGCTACTCCGGAGGCTGAGGCAGGAGAATAGCGTGAACCCGGGAGGCGGAGCTTGCAGTGAGCTGAGATCCGGCCACTGCACTCCAGCCTGGGCGACAGAGCAAGACTCTGTCTCAAAAAAAAAAAAAGACATTATTTGACATTTTTCTCACTCTCTTAGGCTTCACTGTGGCATTTTCTAGAGACTGTATGCAGGGGAGCAGGGCAGCATGCTGAGTGCAGGGGGAGTGGGGGCAGAGATGAGAACCCAGGTGTCTTCTGTGAAAGCAGACAACAAAGATTTGCGGAAACGGAAAACTGTTGCCAGTTCTCTTAGTAAGCTTTGTTTTCAGAAAGTTATTTTCATAAAAATATTATTTATGTGAATGTATTATATAATGTGTTTCATTTTTAAATGAGTTAATAAGTTTTTTTTTTTTTTTTGAGACGGAGTCTCGCTCTGTCGCCCAGGCTGGAGTGCAGTGGCCGGATCTCAGCTCACTGCAAGCTCCGCCTCCCGGGTTTACGCCATTCTCTCGCCTCAGCCTCCCGAGTAGCTGGGACTACAGGCGCCCGCCATCTCGCCCGGCTAATTTTTTGTATTTTTTTAGTAGAGACGGGGTTTCACCGTGTTAGCCAGGATGGTCTCGATCTCCTGACCTCGTGATCCGCCCGTCTCGGCCTCCCAAAGTGCTGGGATTACAGGCGTGAGCCACCGCGCCCGGCCAATAAGTATTAAAATTATCTTTTTTTGTTGTTGTTGTTTGAGACATAGTCTCACTCTGTTGCCCAGGCTGGAGTGCAGTGGTGAGATCTCAGCTCACTGCAGCCTTCTCCTCCCGGGTTCAAGTGATTCTCCTGCCTCAGCCTCCTGAGTAGCTGGGACTACAGGCATGTGCCACCACGCCCAGCTAATTTTTGTATTTTTAGTAAAGACAGGAGGGTTTCGCCATATTGGTCAGGCTGGCCTTGAACTCCTGAATTCAAGTGATCTGCCTGCCTCGGGCTCCCAGAGTGCTGGGATTACAGGCGTGAGCCACCACGCCCAGGCTTTTCTTTTTTTTCTTTTTCTTTTGTGAGACAGAGTCTCGCTCTGTCATCGAGGCTGGAGCGCAGTGGTGCGATCTTGGCTCACTGCAACCTCCACCTGCTGGATTCAAGCAGTTCTCCTGCCTCAGCCTCCTGAGTAGCTGGGTCTACAGGTGCGTGTCACCACACCCAGCTGATTTTTGTATTTTTAGTAAAGACAGGAGGGTTTCACCATGTTGGCCAGGCTGGTCTCAAACTCATGACCTCAAGTGATCTGACCCATCTCCCAACACACTGGGAATTACAGGCATGAGACATCACCCCCGGGCTGGTTTTAATTTTCAGTGTAGTAAATGCTGATAGATAGATGGATGGATGGATGGATGGATGATCAACTGACTGACCAATCCATTTAAACAAAAGCTGTTTGGGGCCCTCAGTAACTTTTTGGTGAACAGGGACCTGAGACCCCAAAGTTGAAGACCCACTGTTGTAGAAGCTTCACTCTGGTTGCTGAGTAAGAACCGGGAACAGGGAGGCTGATTACTTGGCTTTTGTGGCCTTTCAGGTGAGCAGGAAGGAGGATAAGAAATGGCTGTGTCTGAGTGTATTCGTATGTATGTGGATTTTTTAAAAAAATGTAAACTACAGCAAACTTTTCCCATCTCTACCATTTTGAAGGGTGCAGTTCAGTGATGTCAAGTACATTCCCATCATTGTGCAGCCAGTCTCCAAACTCCTTTCATCTCACAAAACCGAAAGTTTATACCCATTAAACAATGACTCCTCAGGGTCTGAATTTATTTAGAAAGTGAAGCCAGAAGGATTTGCTCTTGGCTTGGATGTGGTGTGTACAAATGTCTGGTAAATGTTTCATTAATTAGAGAGGAGGCAGTGGCTTGGTGCGGTGGCTCACGCCTGAAATCCCAGCACTTTGGGAGGCCGAGGTGGGCGGATCATGAGGTCAGGAGTTGGTAGACCAGCCTGGCCAACATGGTGAAACCCCGTCTCTACTAAAAATGCAAAAACTGAGCGTGGTGGTGCTCGCCTGTAATCCCAGCTACTCGGGAGGCTGAGGCAGGAGAATTGCTTGAACCTGAGAGACGGAGGTTGTAGTGAGCCGAGATTGCACCATTGCACTCCAGCCTGGGTGACAGAGCAAGGCTCCATCTCAAAAAAAAAAAAAAAAAAGAGGAGGCAGCTTTGTTCTGGTCTGTCTTCCTTCCAGATGCAAGCCTTCACACCTACTCTGAGTCTTACACGTAAGCATGAGCCTCCTCCCCGTGTGCCACTCTGGGGAAGGTGCAGGTACAGCAGAGGTAGCATCACATCCTGGAATATTACACGAAGATCCTTCTGAATTGACTCACACTTACAGAACCTGAGTGGTTCAATAAGTAGACCCCGTCTACTTGGAAACAAAGTTTTGAAACCATCTCTTTCCATCTTTTCAGATCAGCTTAATCGAGGAGTCCCCTGGTTCATTCATACTCTGAGGTTATAATGGAAGCTGTTAACCCCCCCTCCTTTTTTTTTTTTTTGAGACGGAGTCTCGCTCTGTCTCCCAGGCTGGAGTGCAGTGGCGCGATCTCGGCTCACTGCAAGCTCCGCCTCCTGGGTTCATGCCATTCTCCTGTCTCAGCCTCCTGAGTAGCTGGGACTACAGGCGCCCGCCACCACGCCCAGCTAAATTTTTGTATTTTTAGTAGAGACGGGGTTTCACCGTATTAGCCAGGATGATCTCGATCTCCTGACCTTGTGATCTGCCTGCCTCGGCCTCCCAAAGTGCTGGGATTACAGGCGTGAGCCACCACGCCCGGCCGGAAGCTGTTAACCCTCTTAAGGTGAACATACAAGGAAAGTGGAAAGATTTGAAGTGTGGGACAGCGCCCTCAGTATGCGTGTGGAGGTACTACAGGCTCAGGGAGGGATTCATGGCCACCAGGAGGATGTCTGACACTGACTCCCAGGAGCCAAGCCCCAGGCTAAGCAAAGTGGACTGGGGCTAGTCTTCTCAGGGAAGTGAGGTCTGCAGTGGCCAAAAAAGCAAAAGTAGCAGTTCTGGTAGAGTATCAGTCAGGAAGGAACAAGATAGCACTTCTCCAGTGATCTGGGCCATCACCATGAGGAGGGTGGGGGTGTGTTAAGAGATCAGTTTGTCAGAGGCATTTGAACCAGGGTGACTCCATCTTGGATAGGCGCTGGATGAAATAAGTCTGAGATCTATTGGGCTGCATTCCTAGGAGGTGAAGGCATTCTGAGTCACAGGATGATATAGGAGGTCAGCACAAGACACAGGTCACAAAGACCTTGCCTATAAGGCAGGTTGCCGTAAAGAAGCTGGCCAAAACCCACCAAAACCAAGATAGGGACGAAAGTGACTTCTGGTCGTCCTCACTGCTCATTATATGCTAATTATAATACATTAGCATGCCAAGAGGCCCACCAGCACCTTGACGGTTTACAAATGCCATGGCAACGTCAGGAAGTTACTCTGTGTGGTCTAAAAGGGGGAGGAGCCCTCCGTTTCGTGAATTTCCCCATATCTTTCCAGGAAAACTCATGAATAATCCACCCTTTGTTTAGCATATAATCAAGAAATAACCATAAAAATAGCTGACCAGCAGCCCTCAGGGCTGCTCTGCTGGTGGCGTGGCCGTTCTTTCTTCCTTTACTTTCTTAATAAAGTTGCCTTCACTTTATGGACTTGCCCCGAATTCTTACTGTGTGAAGTCCAGTAACACCGTCTTGGGGGCTGGATTGGGACACTTTTCCGGTAATAAGTTAATGTGCTTAAGGTCACGCAGCTCATAATAGAGGAGACTGGAATTGGACCCCAAGCCTAACTCTAAAGTGAATTATTCTCTTTTTTTTTTTTTTTTTTTTTTTTTTAGGCAGAGTCTTGCTCTGTCGCCCAGTCTGGAGTGCAGTGGCACTATCTGGCTCACTGCAACCTCCACCTCAGGTTAAGGCGACTCTGCCTCAGCCTCCCAAGTAGCTGGGATTACAGGTGTGTGCCACCACGCCTGGCTAATTTTTGTTTTTAGTAAAGACAGGGTTTCAACATGTTGGCCAGGCTGGTCACGAACTCCTGACCTCAGGTGATCCGCCCTCATCAGCCTCCTAAAGCGCTGGGATTATAGGCGTGAGCCACCATGCCCGGATGGATTGTTCTTAAATACTCTTGTTTTCAGTCAAGTGGTGGGTTTTTCTGAAATTCTGCATTTAGTTTTATTTTAATACTTTATTGTGTTTTGCAACTTTGCTTTACATTATTGTTAGTAATACGAATTTAAAATTAATATTGGGCAGCTGGGCACGGTGGCTTAATGAGCGAGAGAGCTGAGATCGTACCACTGTGTTCCAGCCTGGGCAACAGAGAAAAAAGAAAAAAATAGGCTGGGCGCGGTGGCTCAAGCCTGTAATCCCAGCACTTTGGGAGGCCGAGACGGGCGGATCACGAGGTCAGGAGATCGAGACCATCCTGGCCAACACGGTGAAACCCCGTCTCTACTAAAAAATACAAAAAACTAGCCGGGCGAGGTGGCGGGCGCCTGTAGTCCCAGCTACTTGGGAGGCTGAGGCAGGAGAATGGTGTGAACCCGGGAGACGGAGCTTGCAGTGAGCTGAGATCCGGCCACTGCACTCCAGCAGCCTGGGCGACAGAGCAAGACTCTGTCTCAAAAAAAAAAATTAAAAAAAAGTACAAAAAACTAGCCGGGCGAGGTGGCTGGTGCCTGTAGTCCCAGCTACTCGGGAGGCTGAGGCAGGAGTAATGGCATAAACCTGGGAGGCGGAGCTTGCAGTGAGCCGAGATCCGGCCACTGTGCTCCAGCCTGGGCGACAGACTGAGACTCCGTCTCAAAAAAAAAAAAAAAGAAAAAAGTAATAATACTGGGGCCAGGTGCCATGGCTCACGCCTGTAATCCCAACACTTTGGGAGGCCAAGGCAGGCAAATCACTTGAGCCCAGGAGCTTAAGACCAGCCTGGGCAACATGGTGAAACCCTGTCTGTACAAAGAGTTTTAAAAAAAAAAGTAGCCAAGTGTGGTGGTGCAAACACATAGTCCCAGCTATGTGCCTGGAGTCCCAGCTCCATAGTCCCTGGGAGGCTGAGTGGGGAGGATCACCTGAGCCTGGGAGATTGAGGCTGCAGTGAGCCATGATTACACCACTGTGCTCCAGCCTGGGTGACAGAGCAAGACTCTGTCTCAAAAAATCGTAAAGAAATGAAAATGCTGTAACTTTTCAGTGATAGACTGAAAACAGAGATAGTCTTTCTGTAGCCATCAGTCTTTTTTTTTTCTTGATTTCTAGAGCAATTTATTTCTTATTTCTAGTTGCTTCATGGATTCGGATAATTTCTACTTTACTTATTCTGGAATTTAGAATTTCATCTCATTTGGGTCTTGATACCAGATTTTGCGACAGAACTGTGAACACTGCCTTCAAGCCTAATGAGAGTTTTATTATTTTATAGTAAGTGTTTGTCTTCAGAAGTAGTGGAGTTGAAAATCCTATTTCTAACCTCGTCTATTCTTTGTTTTAAACGCAGTTAACAAGCACAAGCCCTGGCTGGAGCCCACCTACCATGGCATAGTCACGGAGAACGACAACACAGTGCTCCTCGACCCCCCTCTGATCGCACTGGACAAAGATGCGCCTCTGCGATTTGCAGGTAGGAACGGGGTTTTCACTGACACTTGAGGAATCTGGCCCAGTCAGGAAGCGTTCCGCACATCCCATTTGGATAATGCTCAGCGTTTCTGAAAATGTCTCCATAGCTAAGGGTTATTTGTAGCTCCTTTGTACCATGTTTGTTTGTTTTTTTTCCTTTTAATAGTTGGGGTAGCTGACAAAAAGGCCTGTTCTTATAGTTGAAAAGCAAGCTGTTTAATTTCATTGCATCATTTTTTTCTTTGTCTTAATGTAGCCAGATAACACCTAGACTGGTGCATCCTTGGCTCTAGTGTGCACACGGAGTACGTGAGGAATGTAGAGACAGTGGGTCTGGGAGGACCTGAGATTCTGCCTTTCTCACCTGCTCATAGGTGCTGCTGGTGCTGCTGGTCCTCGAGTGGTGTGGAGCCAGAGAATCACAGCGCCAGGGGTTCCTTGCATTACCTAGATTTCCATGTCCTGAGAAGACTTATTTGAAGAAGTTGAGCAGTCTTTATAGAGGAATGCTTTTGGCATAGATTTTACCTTCAGTGAATTTTTAACTTGAGTTACTTCATAAGATTGTAGCCTCCGTCTTTATAGAGACAAACCTGTAGCATTGCTTTGGAGATTTTCATACTATAATAACATTTAATAACGTTTTCCAAGTCAGAGCTGTTCTGGCTTCACATTGGGTCCTTAACTGATGGAGAATGGACTGTGTCACCTTTTTTCTGCCTCAGAGTTGGAATTGACATTGTAAAGTTAATTTTTAAGAGTTGTTTTCGCATATTTTTCCAGATCAAATCTTCTCCTGCATGGCTGGGCACAGTGACTCACGCCCGTAATCTCAGCACTGTGGGAGGCTGAGGCAGGAGGATTGCTTGAGTCTAGCAGGTGGAGGCTGCAGTGAGCTGTGATTGTGCCACTGCACTCCAGCCTGGGCAACAGAGCAAGACCCCATCTCAGAAAACAAAACAAACAAAAACTTCTCATATTAAAGAGTGTTCTGGCTGGGCACAGGGGCTTACACCTGTAATCCCAGCACTCTGGGAGGGCGAGGTGGGCGGATCAACAGGTCAGGAGATTGAGACCATCCTGGCTAACACAGTGAAAACCTGTCTCTACTAAAAATATATATATAAAAATATTAGCCAGGTGTGGTGGCGGGTGCCTGTAGTTCCAGCTACTCAGGAGGCTGAGGCAGGAGAATGGCGTGAACCCGGGAGGCGGACGTTGCAGTGAGTCGAGATTGTGCCACTGCACTCCAGCCTGGGCGACAGAGCGAGACTCTGTTTCAAAAAAAAAAAAGACTGTTCTGTTTGCCTAGGGACAAATAAGAAAAATTGGATGAATTTGTATGAAATGTATGTTAATTTTACTATAGTAAGTTGAGGGAAATAAACATGAGTTTGTTTCTGAAGAGCTGTTTGAAAAATAAATGTGTACTTCATTCTGTTTAAGAGCTGCATCACATTTTCAGCACCCTCACCTGTGAACCAGCTTGTGCTGTAAAGATAGAGCCTTCCAAGTTGTTTTGTGTGTTTATTGATTTTCAGAGATAAATCTGATGAAAAGGACAGTAGAGGCAGTACCCCATGCCGCAAACACACATAGCATTTGTCCAGTTGCTGGGGTGATTATTTTTGTTTTTTTCCCCAGATTTTTTTTTTTTCTTCTTCTGAAACAGAGTCTTGCTCTGTTGCCCAGGCTGGAGTGCAGTGGCGCCATCTTGGCTCACTGCACCCTCCGCCTCCCGGGTTCAAGCAATTCTCTTGCCCCCGCCTCCTGAGTAGCTGGGATTACAGGCGCCCGCCACCATGCCCAGCTAATTTTTGTATTTTTACTAGAGATGGGGTTTCACCATGTTGGCCAGGCTGGTCTCGAACCCCTGACCTTGTGATCCGCCAGCCTCAGCCTCCCAAAGTGCTGGGATTACAGGCGTGAGCCACCATGCCCGTCCTAATGTATTTTTAGTAGAGACGAGGTTTCAATATGTTCAGGCTGGTGTCGAACTCCTGGCCTCAGGTGATCCACCTGCCTTGGCCTTGAAAAGTATTAGTGGATAGATCATTTTAACAGAATTATTTAGCTTAAGTTTTTGAGCAGTTTTATGTACATTTCTGACATTTTATGCATTTCAGGAAGTGACTGCAGTTCAGGCTTCAATATTTGCCCCCTCAGGTCCTCCTTTGCCTTGTGAAGTATCAGCGGTCCTGTTGTTCGTGCAGCGTGATCCTACTATGTTGTTAATAATTGATGCACTATTTTATTTTTTATTTTATTTTATTTATTTTGTTTTTGAGATGGTGTCTTGCTTTGTTGCCTAGGCTGTAGTGCAGTGGTGCAATCTTGGCTCACTGCAACCTCCGCCTCACAGATTCAAGTAATTCTCCTGCCTCAGCCTCCCATTAGCCGGGATTACAGGTGCCCGCCACCATGCCCAGCTAATTTTTGTATTTTTAGTAGAGACAGGGTTTCACCATGTTGGCCAGGCTGGTCTTGAACTCCTGACCTAAGGTGATCCTCCCGTCTTGGCCTCCCAAAGTGCTGGGATTACAGGTGTGAGCCACCATGCCCAGCCAATAATGCATGCACTTATAAAGCATGCATAGCAATATCCCAGGCACTACTCTACGTACTGTACAAATATAAATATGTATTTAATCCCCCATAACCATAAGATAATAAATACACTTTTCTGCATTAAAGGCAGGAACTGGAGGCACAGAATGGTTAAGCTGTTGCTCTGGGTATGTAGCTGGTCGGTGGTGCAGAGGCAGGGCTCCAGCCCAGGCAGGAAGGCTGTCTGCTATGATGCGGTAGCTACATATGTAACTGCACGAAGTTCACAAGGAAATAAGAAATGAAATATACGTGGAGTGTTAACTTTGTTTTTTTTTTTGAGACGGAGTCTTGCTCTTTCGCCCGGGCTGGAGTGCAGTGGCCAGATCTCAGCTCACTGCAAGCTCCGCCTCCCGGGTTTTACGCCATTCTCCTGCCTCAGCCTCCGGAGTAGCTGGGACTATAGGCGCCCGCCACCTCGCCCGGCTAGTTTTTTGTATTTTTAATAGAGACGGGGTTTCACCGTGTTAGCCAGGATGGTCTCGATCTCCTGACCTCGTGATCCGCCCATCTCGGCCTCCCAAAGTGCTGGGATTACAGGCTTGAGCCACCGCGCCCGGCCGAGTGTTAACTTTGAAGGAAAAAGTCGTATCAATGAAATACCTTTTTTTTTTTTACTGTATTTTTTTATTTTATTTTATGTATATTTCTATTTTTTTTTTTTTTTTTTTTTGAGACGGAGTCTTGCTCTGTCCCCCTGGCTGGAGTGCAGTGGTGCGGTCTCGGCTCACTGCAAGCTCCGCCTCCTGGGTTCACTCCATTCTCCTGCCTCAGCCTCCCGAGTAGCTGGGACTACAGACGCTGGCCGCCACCGCGCCCAGCTAATTTTTTGTATTTTTAGTAGAGACGGGGTTTTCACCATGGTCTCGATCTCCTGACCTTGTGATCCACCTGCCTCGGCCTCCCAAAGTGCTGGGATTAAGATATTCTAGATGAAATAATACTTATACAGGTTTATTTTTTAGAGATTCTCAGGCTTTTTGCTGATGTACAAAAATTGTATGTTGTGATATGTATATATTTTAACTGTATAGAAAAGCAATTTAAATCCAAGCTATAGTGGTAACTTGGTTGTATTTACCATAGTGGATAGATAAGTCAGTATTTTCCTTTTGGATATTTTCATGGGGGAAGCACAGTTACTCTTATATATAATATTTTTTCTTTCTTTTTTCTTTTTTGGAGATAATTCATATGCCACAAAAATTACCCTTTTAAAGTGTACAGCTCATTGAATTTTAGAATGTTGGCCAAAAACCATGCACCTGCCAACCACTGTCTAACTCCAGAACATTTTCGGCACCCCAAAAAGGAACCCTTGCACTAAGTAGCAGTCAACCCTCAGTCTCCTCCACTCCCCAGCCCTGGCAGCCACTACAGATTTCTCTATTCTGGATAATCATGTAAATGCACTGTGGCTTTTTGTGATGGGCGTCTCACTTCCAGCGTGATGATTTCACAGTTTACCTGTGTTAGGTGCCTAGCAGCCTCTCATTACTTTTTTTTTTTTTGAGAGCGGAGTCTCGCTGTGTCGCCCAGGCTGGAGTGCAGTGGCGCGATCTCGGCTCACTGCAAGCTCCGCCTCCCAGGTTCCCGCCATTCTCCCACCTCAGCCTCCGAGTAGCTGGGACTACAGGCGCCCGCCGCCGCGCCCGGCTAGTTTTTTGTATTTTTAGTAGAGACAGGGTTTCACCGTGTTAGCCAGGAGGGTCTCGATCTCCTGACCTCGTGATCCACCCGCCTCGGCCTCCCAAAGTGCTGGGATTACAGGCTTGAGCCACCGCGCCTGGCCTCATTACTTTTTTATTGCTGGATATTATTCCATTCTGTGAATAGACCACATTTTGTTTCTCTGTTCATCCACTGATGGACATTTGGTTTGCTTCTACTTTTTGGCTATTATGGGTCATGCTGCTGTGAACATTCCTGTACAGGTCTTTGTGTGGACATAGGTTTTCGGTCCTTTAGTATACACACAAGAGTGCAGCTGATCCCTCTGACTGAAGTGTGGGGTGCTGTCCCTCTGCTGGAGGAGTGGGCAGCTACATGGAGGGAAGGGAGCACCTGACCTGCTGCCATATCCCTCCTTACCTCCCTCCTTCCTTCCCTCCTTCCTTTCCTCCTTCCCTCCTTTCCTCCCTCCCTCCCTCCGTCCTTTCCTTCCTCTCTCTCTCCTTCCCTCCTTCCCTCCCTCCCTCCCTCCCTCTGTCCTTTCCTTCCTCTCTCCTTCCTTCCTTCCTTCCCTCCTCCCTCCCTCCCTCCTCTGTCCTTTCCTTCCTCCTCTCTCCTTCCCTCCCTCCCTCCATCTGTCCTTTCCTTCCTCTCTCTCTCCTTCCCTCCTTCCCTCCCTCCGTCCTTTCCTTCCTCTCTCTCTCCTTCCCTCCTTCCCCCTCCCTCCCTCTGTCTTTCCTTCCTCTCTCCTTCCTCCTTCCCTCCCTCCCCCCTCCCTCCTCTGTCCTTTCCTCCCTCTCTCCTTCCTTCCTTCCTCCCTCCCTCCCTCTGTCCTTTCCTCCTCTCTCCTTCCTTCCTTCCCTCCCTCCCTCCCTCTGTCCTTTCCTTCCTCTCTCTCTCCTTCCCTCCCTCCCTCCATCTGTCCTTCCTTCCTCTCTTCCTCCTTCCCTCCTTCCTTCCCTTCATCCCTCCCTCCTTCTGTTCCCCCTTCCCTCACTCCCTTCTTCCCTCCTTCCCCCTTTTCCTCCCTCCCTCCCGCCCTGCCTGCCTTCCTCCTTCCCTCCCTCTTTCCCTCCCTCCTTTACTTTCTCCCTTTGTTTCTTCCTCCCTCCCTCCCTCTTCTGTTGCTTTGGTGCCACCCAGCACAGAACCCTGCCCCCATGGTGCCACCCAGCACAGAACCCTGCCCCCATGGTGCCACCCAGCACGGAACCCTGCCCCCATGGTGCCACCCAGCACGGAACCCTGCCCCCATGGTGCCACCCAGCACGGAACCCTGCCCCCATGGTGCCACCCAGCACAGAACAGGACCCTATGAGACTGAGCAGGGAGGTCAGGAGCAGAGACCCTGGAGCTGACGGACTAGTGAGTGACTCGTAGCTCTTCTGCTTACTGGCTGTGTGGCCTTAGGCAAATTGCTTACCCTTTCTTTGCCTGTGTTTCATCATTTCTAAAAGGATACAGTGTCACAGACCTCACTGGTTGGGGGAATGTTAGCTTCTTTATTCATACATGTGAAGAGCTTTAAACCATGCCTGGTACGGTAATTACTACCTACAGTGTTTGCTGCTGCTGCTATTACTAATAATAGAATCTTTTAAAAATTTTTTTCTTTTTTTTTTTTTTTTTTTTTGAGATGGAGTCTTGCTCTGTCGCCCGGGCTGGAGTGCAGTGGCCGGCTCTCAGCTCACTGCAAGCTCCGCCTCCCGGGTTCACGCCATTCTCCTGTCTCAGCCTCCCGAGTAGCTGGGACTACAGGCGCCCGCCTCATCGCCCGGCTCGTTTTTTGTATTTTTTAGTAGAGACGGGGTTTCACCGTATTAGCCAGGATGGTCTCGATCTCCTGACCTCGTGATCCGCCCGTCTCGGCCTCCCAAAGTGCTGGGATTACAGGCTTGAGCCACCGCACCCGGCCTAAAAATATTTTTTCACTTAACATTTTGTGAGAAATATTTTCTCATCTTTCTACAAAAGTCGTTATAGTGTTGCGTTTTCTTACAGTTTCTTAAGTATTTTTTGGATAAGAGAGAGGCTAGACCTGGAGCCTTATTTTCATCTTAGATTGATTTGAGTGATGACATTGAGTTTAATTTCGCACCATGTTGGGGAGGGGGGTAGTGGTGGCATCTAATGTTTATTGAGTGCCTGCAGTGTGGCAGAGCTTGCTCTGAGGGCCCGGTGTGGGTTACTTTCTCTGATTCTTTTCAGCAGTTTGTTTTTGAGATGGAGTCTTGCGCTATTGCCCAGGCTGGAGTGCAGTGGTGCGATCTCGGCTCACTGCAACCTCTGCCTCCTGGGTTCAAGAAATTCTCCTGCCTCAGCCTCCGGAGTAGCTGGGACTACAAGTGCACGCCACCATGCCTGGCTAACTTTTTGTATTTTTTAGTAGAGACGGGGTTTCACCGTGCTCCCCAGGCTGGTCGCAAACTCCTGAGCTCAAGCAATCTGCCCGCCTCGGCTTCCCAAAGTGCTGGGATTACAGGCGTGAGCCACTGCGCCTGGCCTCTCTTCCCCAGTCTTATGCAGTAGACATGCCCACTGTCCCTGTTCTCCAGGTGAGGAACCAGGCTCAGCGTGTCTGCCAGCTGCGTGACAGCAGGAGAAGCTACTTTGTTCCCCACTTTATCCCCAAAACCTCCGTCAGTGCCTGGGACACAGTCACTGCATAGATACTTGTAGAGGGAGGAGATGAGTCTGCCCAGGATCACACAGCTCGTAAATGACAGAGCCACCTCAGGGCCCAGCTCACTGTGTGAACATTCTGGTTCATCGTGTGATCCCACTACAAGGGGTGTGTGTGTGTGTGTGTGTGTGTGTGTGTGTGTGTGTAGCTATAGGAGTTCACTTATCAGAGCTCTGAAATGAATGCACGTGCAATGCTGGGAGCTTAGTCACTGAAGCTCCTTGTAAGTCATCACTAATCAGACATTCACGATGAAGATCCAGTCTCACCTGGATTGTTTCCTTGGGGTGAAATTCAGGTACAGAGTCTTGGTATTTGTCAAGTGTTTTAGGAAATTTAAATGATTCGGTTTCTAGTTCTCCTCCTTCTCCTTAATCTGCTGAAAGCCTGAGTAGTCACAGGTCAGAAAACAATTTTTGCATTTTATTATTTATTTATTTATTTTGGAGACAGAGTCTGGCTATGTTGCCCAGGCTGGAGTGCAGTGGCGTGATCTCGGCTCACTGCAACCTCTGTCTTCCAGGTTCAAGCAATTCTCATGCCTCAGCCTCCCGAGTAGCTGGGGTTACAGGCGTGCACCACCACAGGCCAGCTAATTTTTTGTATTTTTAGTAGAGACGGGGTTTCACCATGTTGGCCAGGCTGGTCTCAAACTCCAGGCCTCAAGTGATCCTCCACCTTGGCCTCCCTAAAGTGCTGGGATTACAGGTGTGAGCCACTGTGCCCGGCCTATTTTTTTTTTAATTTTATATATTTCACGGAGAGTTACAAGCTTGAGCCTCGTGTGTGGGCCACAGGGTTGGGGCCTTGAAGATAATGTGTTCTGTTCTTGTCAGAAGCCGTGCCTCCTCTCCCTGCTTCCTCTTCAGAGCTCCTCCTTCTAGGAGGTGGTGGTGTTCTAGCAAGCTCTTCCCTGCCTTCCCAGATTAAGTATGGATGTTTTACGAGATTGGTTGAACCATAATGATACAGATAGAATCCAAAAGAACTTTCAGGGCAAGAATGGGAACTTTGTTTTCACTGATAGTCAGAGCCCACCCAGGGGCCTTGTGAAACTCTTGTCTGTGTTCTTCGTTATGAATGCGATTCCCATGTCCTGAGCGTGGCCAGTGGGGTTTACTGCTGCGTTTCACTGCCCAGTTTTGCTTGTTTAGCACATGTAACTGAACTGACCTTGTGTTTGCAGTAGTGAGTTGGTCGACCTGCATGAAATTGCCTTTTTTTTTTTTTTTTTTTTGAGACAGAGTCGCACTCTGTCACCCAGACTAGAGTGCAGTGGCGCGATCTCGGCTCACTGCAACCTCCGCCTCCCAGGTTCAAGTGATTCTCCTGCCTCAGCCTCCTGAGTAGCCGGGAGCTGGGATTACAGGCGCCCGCCACCATGCCTGGCTAATTATTGTATTTTTAGTAGAGAAAGGGTTTTGCCATGTTGGCCAGGCTGGTCGCAAACAACTGACCTCAGGTGATCCACCTGCCTCAGTCTCCCAGAGTGCTGGGAATATAGGTGGAGCAACGGCACGCGGCCTCCTTTTTTTTTTTTCTTTTTTTGAGATGGAGTCCCTGCCTCCCGGGTTCAAGTGATTTCAGCTGATTTTTGTATTTTTAGTAGAGACAGGGTTTCACCATGTTGGCCAGGCTGGTCTCGAACTCTTGACCTCAAGATCCCCCTGCCTCGGCCTCCTAAAGTGCTAGGATTACAGGCTTGAGCCACCACACCAGGCCAATTTTTTTTTTTTTTTTGAGATGGAGTCTCGCTCTTGTTGCCTAAGCTGGAGTGCAATGACGTGATCTCGGCTCACTGGAACCTCCACCTCCCAGGTTCAAGCGATTCTCCTGCCTCAGCCTCCCTAGTAGCTGGGATTACAGGTGCCCACCACTATGCCTGGCTAATTTTGTATTTTTAGTAGAGATGGGGTTTCTCCATGTTGATCAGGCTGGTCTTGAACTCCCAACCTCGGGTGATCTGTCTGCCTGCCAAAGTGCTGGGATTACAGGGCTGAGCCACTGCGCCTGGCCCCAGTTTTTTAATGTTGAAATATTAAAATATTTGAAAACAAAATGACATTTCACATGCTTCAGCGTAATTGAAGGCAATAATCCATTGAGTAACAATTTTAAGTAAGTAGCTGAATGTTAGGACAGATGCTTCCTCTTAACCGTGACTGACTTGAATGAACCCATTTTGGATGTAGGCGCCACCCAGGAAGAGTTTGGGATCAGTAATGGTTAAATACTAGGTAGCTATGCTAGGTCTTCTGGAGAATATAAAAAAAGCGTAAAAGTTGGTTCCTGTTCTCGAAGCCACTGATAATCTAGGTAAGAGGGCCAAGCCAACACTGGCAAAGGATACTAGGAAACTTGCATTTCAGCACCAAGTGACAGAGGCAACGATGGTGTGGGCTCAGGAGGCAAGTGCTGAGGTTTGGATGTGTGTCTCCTCCAGACCTGATGTGGACATTTTTTTTTTTTTTTGAGACAGTGTCTTGCTTTGTCACCCAGGCTGGAGTGCAGTGGCACAATCTCAGCTCACTGCAAGCTCCGCCTCCCGGATTCACGCCATTCTCCTGCCTCAGCCTCCCGAGTAGCTGGGACTACAGGCGCCCGCCACTATGGCTGGCTAATTTTTGTATTTTTAGTAGAGACGGGGTTTCACCATGTTAGCCAAGAAGGTCTGGATCTCCTGACCTGGTGATCCGCCCGCCTCGGCCTCCCAAAGTGCTGGGATTATAGGCTTGAGCCACCGCACCTGGCCTTTTTTATTTTTTTTTTTAAAGATGGAACTTCACTTCATCACCTAGGCTGGAGTGCAGCGATGGGATCTCAGCTCACTGCAACCTCTGCCTCAGAAAATCAAGCGATTCTCCCGCCTCAGCCTTCCGAGTAGCTGGGATTACAGGCCTGTACCAGCACACCTGGCTAATTTTTGTTTTTTTAGTAGAGACAGGGTTTCAGCATGTTACCTAGGCTGGCCTTGAACCCCTGACCTCAAGTGATCCACCTGCCTCGGCCTCCCAAAGTGTTGGGATTACAGACGTGAGCCATGGTGCCCCTACCTGAAACTTTATCCCAGTGTTGGAGATGGGTCTCATGGGAGGTGTTGGGGTCACAGCGGGTGAATCCTTCATGAATAGATTAATGTTATCCCTGGCTGTAGGGTGAGGTGTTGGGGTGGGGGATAGTGGGTGAATTCTCATTCTTTTAGTTCCCGCAAGAGCTGGTTGCTAAAAAGAGCCTGTGGTTGCTCCTCCTCCTCCTCCCCCATCCCTCTCTCTCTCTTTCTCCCTCACCATGTGATTTCTGCACAGCCTTCCGCTGTGAGTAGAAGTAGCCTGAGGCCCTCACCAGATGCAGATGCCCAACCTTGAACTTCCCAGCCATCAGAAGTATGAGCCAAAGAAACCTTTTTTGTTTATAACTTACCCAGCCTCAAGTCTTCCTTTGCAGCAACACTGAATGGACTGAGACAGCCCAGAAGTGGTTCATTAGGCAGGGCTCAAGCCCTGTAAAGGGTGGGTGGAGTTTGCACAGGCAGTGAAGGGAGGGGAAAGGTGGGAGCAGAGGTGGGAACTGGAGAGGCCTCCCAGGGTAGGTGACCAGGTCAGCTTGTGTGGCGTGGGGTGTGGAGGAGCACAGTGTTGGAAGTCAACTTGAGTCCACCTGATTTCCATTGCTAGGCTGAATGGATGCATGGGGTTTTCCAGTGCTATGCCCGGATCACCTGGGGTCCTGGTGTAGCGTGCAGGTTCCTGAGCTCCATGCTCGGTCACCTAGTCTGTACCTCCAGGAGTGGCACCTGAGAAATCCATACCAGCCAGCTAGGTTTGCGAATCCCCGATGGGCCACCTTCCCACGTCTGTAGACCGTCTGTGTTAGAGTCATCTGGCAGTGCTTGCTCAAAATACAGATCACTGGGCTCTGTCCCTAGAACCACCAAGTCAGAATTTCTATGGATGGAGCTTGGAAACCACATTTTTTAACAAGCTTCCCAGACCATTTTTGACACACTAGAATTTGAGAGCCACTACTGTAGTCCGTGAGGAACTTGCGAGAGCGTAACTCTTGGAGTCTATGTGTGGTTATTGTTATGCGTATTTAAGGTACCCTAGGCTGGGCGCGGTGGCTCACACCTGTATTCCCAGCACTTTGGGAGGCCAAGGCAGGTGGATCACTTGAGGTCAGGAGTTTGAGACCAGCCTGGCCAACATGGCAAAACCCTGTCTCTACTAAAACTACAAAAATTAGCCAGGCGTGGTGGTGCATGCCTGTAGTCCCAGCTACTTGGGAGGCTGAGGCACAAGAATCACTTGAACGCAGGAGGTGGAGGTTGCAGTGAGCCAAGGTTGTGCCATTGCACTGCAGCCTGGGTGACAGAGCGAGATTCTGTCTCAGAAAAAAAAAAAAAGGTACCCTGAAAAACTCTACTGATTAGAGACACTTACGAGCTTGTTCCAGAAATCAGCCTGGACCAGTAAGCAAGGAAGCCAGAGGTCACCAAACATCAGGGACAGGCCGGACACCCAGCCATTGACTGTGGGCACCAAGGCCAAGTGGAGCAGAGAGAAGTGGATAGTTGCTACTCAGCAAGTGTCCATTTTCTTTTTCTTTTTTTTTTTTTTTTGAGACGAAATCTCACTGTCGCCCAGGTTGGAGTACAGTGGCATGATTTCGGCTCACTGCAACATGTGCCTCCCCAGTTCAAGCGATTCTCGTGCCTCAGCCTCCTGAGTAGCTGGAATTACAGGCGCCTGCCACCGTGTCCAGCTAATTTTTGTATTTTTAGTAGGGATGGGGTCTTACCATATTGGCCAGGCTGGTCTCGAACTCCTGACCTCAGATGATCCACCCACCTCAGCCTCCCAAAGTGCTGGAATTACAGGTGTGGGCACCACACCCGGCCCATTTTCTCTTCTTTACAGCCCCTTCATCCCTTTCCCATTGGGCACAGATCAGTGGATCCACAACCTGTTACCCCACCTCCCCCAGCCAAGTGTGTGGACAGTGTGAGCTAGACTGAACAGATGCCCCTCCTCGAAGTTTGAATGGTGAGTGGAGTGCCAGTGGATGCTAAGAATAGTTACGGTTCGGGTCTGTCTGTCCAGGTGGTTTTGCAGTGGGACTGTTGTGGTTCCTATTTCCTGGTCTCCAGCCGCCTTGGCTTCCGCCTGTTTCCAAGTCCCTTTCTCTGGCCTACAGTCAGTTCCATGAGTTCTCGATAGTTTTCCAATCAGTTTCCTTTTGCTAAGTTACCTAGAAAGGATTTCTGTTGCTTACAATCAGAGAACCTTAGCTGTTATACGGAAGGAGTGAAGGAAACACTTGCAATATCAGAGCAGGGTCTCCTGAGAGCTGGGAGACATGTGGGAGAGGCCATCCTCAGATTAGGAAGAAGACTTTGACAAAGAACAGCAGGGCCAGCCTGAAGCTGGGGTTTCTCAAAGGCACAGATGAGGAAAGTGAGGGCAAAGTGTTGTCAGCTGAGAACCCTGCACATGGCTTTGGATATCCAGAAGTCAAATCTAGACTTTGTTGGGTTCATGCATTTTTCATATTTTTATGTTTTGCTTTAAAAAAAATTCCTTTAAAACAATTTTTTAAAACTTTTATTTTTGGACATGGTCTCGCTCTGTTGCCCAGAGTACAGAGGCTGCAGTGGCATGATCATGGCTCACTACAGCCTTAACATCCCAGGCCCAGGTGATTCTCCCACCGTAGGCTCCCAGGTAGGTGGGACCACAGGCACACGCCACCACGCCCGGCTAATTTTTGTATTTTTGGTAGAGACAGGATTTCACCTTGTTGGTCAGGCTGGTCTCGAATTCCTGACCTCAGGTGATCCACCCGCCTCAGCTCCCAAAGTGCTGGAATTACAGGTGTGGGCACCACACCCGGCCCATTTTCTCTTCTTTACAGCCCCTTCATCCCTTTCCCATTGGGCACAGATCAGTGGATCCACAACCTGTTACCCCACCTCCCCCAGCCAAGTGTGTGGACAGTGTGAGCTAGACTGAACAGATGCCCCTCCTCGAAGTTTGAATGGTGAGTGGAGTGCCAGTGGATGCTAAGAATAGTTACGGTTCGGGTCTGTCTGTCCAGGTGGTTTTGCAGTGGGACTGTTGTGGTTCCTATTTCCTGGTCTCCAGCCGCCTTGGCTTCCGCCTGTTCCAAGTCCCTTTCTCTGGCCTACAGTCAGTTCCATGAGTTCTCGATAGTTTTCCAATCAGTTTCCTTTTGCTAAGTTACCTAGAAAGGATTTCTGTTGCTTACAATCAGAGAACCTTAGCTGTTATACGGAAGGAGTGAAGGAAACACTTGCAATATCAGAGCAGGGTCTCCTGAGAGCTGGGAGACATGTGGGAGAGGCCATCCTCAGATTAGGAAGAAGACTTTGACAAAGAACAGCAGGGCCAGCCTGAAGCTGGGGTTTCTCAAAGGCACAGATGAGGAAAGTGAGGGCAAAGTGTTGTCAGCTGAGAACCCTGCACATGGCTTTGGATATCCAGAAGTCAAATCTAGACTTTGTTGGGTTCATGCATTTTTCATATTTTTATGTTTTGCTTTAAAAAAAATTCCTTTAAAACAATTTTTTAAAACTTTTATTTTTGGACATGGTCTCGCTCTGTTGCCCAGAGTACAGAGGCTGCAGTGGCATGATCATGGCTCACTACAGCCTTAACATCCCAGGCCCAGGTGATTCTCCCACCGTAGGCTCCCAGGTAGGTGGGACCACAGGCACACGCCACCACGCCCGGCTAATTTTTGTATTTTTGGTAGAGACAGGATTTCACCTTGTTGGTCAGGCTGGTCTCGAATTCCTGACCTCAGGTGATCCACCCGCCTCAGCCTCCCAAAGTGCTGGGATTACAGGTGTGAGCTACCAGGCCTGCCCTTCAAATTTCTATTTTTTTTTTTTTTTTTTTGAGACGAAGTCTTGCTCAGTTGCCCAGGCTGGAGTGCAGTGGTGTGATCTTGGCTCACTGCAAGCTCCGCCTCCCAGGTTCACGCCATTCTCCTGTCTCAGCTTCCCAAATAGCTGGGACTACAGGCGCTCACCACCACGCCCAGCTAATTTTTTTTTTTTTTTTTTTTTTAGTAGAGATGGGGTTTCACCACATTAGCCAGGATGGTCTCGATCACCTGACCTCGTGATCCACCCGCCTTGGCCTCCCAAAGTGTTGGGATTACAGGCGTGAGCCACCGTGCCCAGCCTCAATCTTAAGTTCCTTTTGACCATTTTAGATGATCTCAGGGGAATGAAGGTTTGGGGAAAGAGCCTGGGAAGGATTTGGCCCATTCCTAGGCGATCCTAGCTAGAGAGGTTGTCTGGGAAACCTGGTTGGGTGTTTTCAGCTTAGTAAAAGCAGGGTTTTAGGTAAATTTGCCCAGTAGAGCCAGCTGAATTGAGTGGGAGGGAGCAGGGCAGAAAGGAACTGGGATGTGAGAGGCGATTCTGAGAGGTCCTTCCCTGCAACCGATGAGGTTGTTCGAGGTTGAGAGAGGCTGAGTTTAGGATAGCGAGGGGTGGAGCTGCACCTTCATATGTGATGATGCCGTAGCATACATTTAACTACTGTGAACTGGGGCGGGCGTGGTGGCTCATGCCTGTAATCCTAGCACTGAGGGAGGCTGAGGCAGGTGGATCGCTTGAGCTCAGGAGTTCAAGACCAGCCTGGGCAACATGGTGAAACCCCACCTCTACCAAAAAAAAAGTAATAATAATTAAAAAAATAAAGCTGGGAATGGGTGGCACGCACTGGTGGTCCCAGCTTCTCCCAGCTTCTCGGGAGGCTGAGGTGGGAGAATCGCTTGAATTCAGGAGGTGGAGGTCCTATCTATTCCCCTAAAAATCCCTTAAATGTCTCCTTGGGACAGCGCCTAGTTCTACCGTCATTGTATCTCATGAGAGGTACTATGATAGCTGTAACTTGTTCAGTCACCCTGCCTTGCTGCAGTCCGATCCGTCTTCCTTATTAAAAGTAGAGTTTTAGGTTGAATGCACAGATGGCCACTTAAGGTGGGCGTAGGGCTGACCCTGCAGATGGCTTAGCAGACCCTGCAGTGATGGGCTCAGTTGTAAGGCTGGTGCAGAAGACCCAGGTCTGCCTGAGTTTTGCAAAGCCCACACTGCACCTGCCGCCTCGAACTACCAACCTGGTGAGTTGTTTTTTTAAGTCCTTGTAGGTAAAGGACCCAGCCTGACTAGCAATTTAATAAGTACTGGTGGATTTGAGGTACCATATCCCGTTGGTGGAACTCATTAAAGTAGCTAATGTTAATATTCAGAATATTGAGTATTCTGAGAGCTAGGTTTGTACCATTGCATTCCAGTCTGGGCAACAGAGGGAAACCCTGTCTCTAAAACTACCAACAAGCAGGAAATCTGCACTTACCTATGGAGAGACCTGTGTCAGGAAAGCAGACCACAGTCACCATCATTAATGTCAATTCAGGTGATGTGGAACTGCCTCGCTATTTTCTCTGCAGAACAGTCAACTCCAAGTCAAAAACTGAAGTTTTACCCAAATTAAAGCTGGGCAACCTAAATTACTTTAAAATGTATTATGCAATGTTAATATGCATCAAAACATGTAATATTGTGAATTAGCACATCCTGGAAAACATGTGGACACATCTGGTACTGGCAGGTTACTCATGGGTGGCTCTGTAGAGCAGAGACGAGCAAATCTTTTCTGTGAAGAACTAGATAGGACTATTTTAAGCTTTGGGGCCCCTCGGATCTCTTTCGCAATGATGTAACTCTGCAACAACCTCCGCCCTTGCAGTGTGAAAGCAGAGACCATACATTAAATAAATGAGCATGTTTGTGTTCCAGTAAAATATATTTATAGAAACTGTATTTGAGGCCGGGCTGGTGGCTCACGCCTGTAATCTCAGCACTTTGGGAGGCAGAGGTGGGCGGATCACGAGGTCAGGAGATCAAGACCATCCTGGCTAACACAGTGAAACCCTGTCTCTACTGAAAATACAAAAACAAAAAAATCAGCCGGACGTGGTGGCGGGCACCTGTAATCCCAGCTACTCGGGACGCTGAGATGAGAGAATGGCATGAACACAGGAGGTGGAGCTTGCAGTGAGCCGAGATCGTGCCACTGCACTCCAGCCTGGGCGACAGAGCAAGACTCCATCTCCAAACAAAAAGAAAAAAAGAAAAGAAACTGTATTTGAAATTCATGTAATTTTCTCATGTTATGAAGTTCTGTGTTAAAAGGTAAAAATTGTTTTTAGCGTGTGAGCTGTTCAAAATCAGGAACAGGTTGGACTTTCTGGAAACGACAGTTTACAGACCCCTAATTCAAAACAGCTCTGTCCAGGGGGACCTGCCGTGCCAAGGGGAGTGCTCTGCGTCCACTGTCTCCTTGCAGCAGCCACCAGCCACATGTGGCTACTGGACCCTTGAGAACCAGCCAGTGTAACTGAGGAACTGGATTCTTCACATTGTTTGATGTGCAGTGCAGGCGTACAGAGGCTCTTGTACACGTGGGGCAGCAAACAGGGACAGAAATAATCATGACACCATTGTTTTTAAACAGCAAAAAACAACTGATGGCATTTTCACACAATGGAAAATGATTGTAATAATAGCAAACATTTGTTAAGTGCTCTCTTTCTGCCACGCAATGTTTTAAGCACGTTACATGTTTTGACACGTGGATTCTCACTGTATGTAGTAGTGAAAATGAATAAACTATGTAACTACCTATCCCAGCAGGGATGAATGAATCTTAGACACACTAAGTTGCATGAAAAAGCAAGTCACGGCCAGGCACGGTGGCTCACGCCTATAATCCCAGCGCTTTGGGAGGCCAAGGCGGGTGGATCACTTGAGGTCAGGAGTTCAAGACCAGCCTGGCCAGTACGGTGAAATCCCATCTGTACTAAAAATACAAAAATTAGCCGGGCTTGGTGGCAGGCGCCTGTAATCCCAGCTGCTTGGGAGCCTGAGGCGTGAGAATCACTTGAACCCAGGGATCTGAGGTTGCAGTGAGCTGAGATGCCACCACTGTACTCCAGCCTGGGCAACAGAGCGAGACTCTCTCAAAAAAAAAAAAAAAAAAGAAACGAAAAAGCAAGTCAGAAAAACTACATGCCACGTGATACCATTTTTAAAACCTTAAAACCAAGCAAAATGAAACAACACTGCAGGGGAAATAAATGGTAGAACTATTATCAGAGCAAGGGAATTCAGGCCATGTTACCTTTGGGGGAGAGCAGGTGCCACCTGTGAGGGCCCACTGTGTTGAGGGGCAGCAGAATTCCTGACCTGTTCACATTTCCACTCCTCCATAGTAAAGGGTGTATAAGCAGCATGTATACTGACTTGGTAGAACAGAGCTTTCGTATAATAAAAACAATGACAATTGTAGCATCCGTATCGCTAGTTTCGAATCTGGTTTCTATTCACATTTAAGCAGATGCTCCATTAGCGGAGGGGTTTATGTTTGTTGCCTTGGTTGGGTACTTTGGATTAGAAAAACATTGTTATTTTTTTCAGTTCAAGAACAAAGGGTTAAAACCTTTTGCTCCGGCCGGGCACAGTGGCTCACGCCTGTAATCCCAGCACTTTGTGAGGCTGAGGCGGGTGGATCATGAGGTCAGGAGATCGAGACCATCCTGGCTAATATGGTGAAACCCCGTCTCTACTAAAAATACAAAAAAAATTTAGCTGGGCGTGGTGGCAGTCGCCTGTAGTCCCAGCTACTCAGGAGGCTGAGGTAGGAGAATGGCGTGAACCCGGGAGGCGGAGCTTGCAGTGATCTGAGATTGTGCCACTGCACTCCAGCCTGGGTGACTGAGCAAGGCTCCACCTCAAAAAAACAAAAAACAAAAACAAAACCTTTTGCTCAAATTTTTGTTTCATTAAATCTACTGGTGGGTTGAATGTTACCGAATCTAGCTGAGAGAATTTAGGTTGGAAATGAACATCTGAAAACTGCAAAATAACAAATAGATGTACTTCTTCATGGTTTGTCACTAGAGTGTTCATTAAAAGAAAAATCCTAATGACACCTGAGGGTGTTAGGACGCTTCATTTAAGAGTATTTCATCTCTAAATTAATAACTTCAGAATTATGCAGTAGTTCATGGTAAGTTGGATTCAAAGTGACATTTTGTTCCTGAAGATTAGGTTTCGCTGTAGCAATCCTAGAAGCCAGTCAATGAGCTTATTGTTGAATAATGTGTCAAGCTTTTCTGTGTAATTTGTGCACCTTTGACTTTTTTCCTTATTATTCGGTCTTCATTCTTTCCTGTATTACTGACATGGGTTTATCTTTTCTCCCTTTAGAGAGTTTTGAGGTGACAGTCACCAAAGAAGGTGATAAAGGGTTCTTTCTTCCCCTCTTATGAATATTAACCCACTAACTTGTTTATAAAATTGGGAATCAGCCCTTAAACAGAAGAAACTGTCATGCTCTTTTATCCTTATTTATTCTCCTACTTTGTTTCTATTTTAAAGTATATTGATGGAAATTGTATGTAACCAGACCCTTGGTTAGAAATATCTAGAAATCAGACATCCATTTGAACTGTATGGATAATACTGTACATTTTTGTTTAATCGAACTTCAGAGATTTGCTTTGTAACAATTTTCTATTAGTTGGAATTGTGGAAGAAGTGCAGTCTTATTTTCATGTGAAATAAGTTTTGTGGAGTTTTACATAGACATCAAAACATTTATACTGTTCTCCCATGGACAAGAATGGAAACATAGATTTTTAACTCCTAATGAAGCTTGTGAGCCAATTTAGATGTAGAGAAGTTCCCAGGCTGGTGTCTTTTTCAGGTTTGATAGGATAAAGTACGAAACAAAGGCAAGTCTAGCCAGTCCCTCCCATAATAGAAACTGTGTCTGAATCGTGGATGATAAAATAGCTGTTGAAATGGATGCCTGACGAGTTGGTATTTCTACCTTTCTCATTGAGTAGTTTGTTTTGATTCCCTAATTTTAGCCAGGCTCATTGCACAGGAAGACTTGTTTCCTTTGATTTTTTTTTTTTTTGACAGAATTTCTGTAATTATGGTGCTGATCCTATATCTCACGCTTCCTCCTCTCTCAACACATAACTGCGTTTTAGCTTCTCTCTGGTCCAAATCAAAACTGGCTGCCAGCCCTCCCAGGAGCTGGGGCAGCGCTGGTGTTCTCAGGCCTGGCTGTGTGCTAATGAGACTCCTTTTACCCTCGAGCTATCTAAGTGCTCCTGTGGAATGCCTGTCTATATTTTCTTCTCTCTCTTTTGTATTCCTGCATGAATGGATGCAAAGTAAACAAGTTGCTTGGAAAGCCAGAATCTGCTTCATCTTACTAAAGTCCCAGAACTTCCCCATGTTTAAAGCACAGTGCCCCGCTTTGTCCACGGACCCTCCAAACCCCTGGCTGCCGAATTGTTGTCATTTATTTTCTTTGGGGGTGGAGAGTGGGGGGAGGAGGGCAAGGTGCAGAGGATCTGCGTGGTAGGAATTCTAACCTGTTCTGCTTTGACTCCCTAGGTGAGATTTGTGGATTTAAAATTCACGGGCAGAATGTTCCCTTTGATGCAGTGGTAGTGGATAAATCCACTGGTGAGGGAGTCATTCGCTCCAAAGAGAAACTGGACTGTGAGCTGCAGAAAGACTACTCATTCACCATCCAGGCCTATGATTGTGGGAAGGGACCTGATGGCACCAATGTGAAGAAGTCTCATAAGTAAGCAAGCTGGACAAACAGTGAAAGTAACCCACCGAGTACATGTGTGTGTGCGGAACGAAAATAGTGGTGACTGTTCCCCGCTCCCCAAGACTGCGTTTTTCAAGTAGGCAGAAGAGAGTTCTCAAATATCCACAATTCGATTGTAAACTCTTGGAGGGCAGGAATCATGTCTGTCTACCCTTGTATACAGCTCCTAGCAAGAGCCTCGCTCACATTAGGCATATTAGGTTTTTGGGGGTTTTTTTGTTTGTTTTTTGAGATGGAGTTTCGCTCCTGTTGCCCAGGCTGGAGTGCAATGGCATGATCTTGGCTCGCCGCAACCTTCGCCTCCCAAGTTCAAGCGATTCTCCTGCCTCAGCCTCCTGCGTAGCTGGGATTACAGGCATGTGCCACCACACCCAGCTAATTTTGTATTTTTAGGAGAGACGGGGTTTGTCCATGTTGGTCAGGCTGGTTTTGAACTCCTGAGCTCAGGTGATCCGCCCGCCTGGGCCTCCTAAAGTGCTGGGATTATAGGCGTGAGCCGCGCCTGGCTTTTTTCAGATGGAGTTTCGCCGTTTCACCCAGCTGGAGTTTAGTGGCAAGATCTCGTCTCATTGCAACCTCCGCCTTCTGGTTTCAAGCGATTTTCCTGCCTCAGCCTGGGATTACAGGTGCCCGCCACCACGCCTGGCTGATTTTTGCATTTTTAGTAGAGAAGGGTTTCACCATGTTGGCCAGGCTGGTCTCAAACTCCTGACCTCATTATCTGCCTGCCTCGGCCTCCCAAAGTGCTGGGATTACAGGCGTGAGCCACCGCACCTGTCCTAGGTTTTTAATGAGCGAGTGAATAATTTTATCACACCAAATACTCTATTAAAGAAAGGCCCGGCCGGGCGCGGTGGCTCAAGCCTGTAATCCCAGCACTTTGGGAGGCCGAGACGGGCGGATCACGAGGTCAGGAGATCGAGACCATCTGGCTAATACGGTGAAACCCCGTCTCTACTAAAAAATACAAAAAACTAGCGGGCGACGAGGCGGGCGCCTGTAGTCCCAGCTACTCGGGAGGCTGAGGCAGGAGAATGGCGTAAACCGGGAGGCGGAGCTTGCAGTGAGCTGAGAACGGCCACTGCACTCCAGCCTGGGCGGCAGAGCAAGACTCCGTCTCAGAAAAAAAAAAAAAAAGAAAGGCCCTACGTTAAAAATTCAAAAAATCTGCGTCTCCCTTAGGAAGTTTATTTTGTTGTCATGTTTATCTTTTGCTGTAATTCCTAAGGGCATAAACTTAATCATTGTTGGCCAGGCACAGTGGCTCACACCTGTAATCTCAGCACTTTGGGAGGCTGAGGTGGGAGGATCACTTGAGACCAGGAGTTTGAGACCAGGAGACCAGCCTAGACAATGTAGAAGACGCCATGTCTACAGAGCAGAAACAGTTAGCCAGGTGCGGTGTCACACGCCTGTGGGCTCAGCTACTTGGGAGGCTAAGGCAGGAGGACTGCTTGAGCCCAGGAGGTGGAGGATGCAGTGAGCCATGATTATGCCACTGTACTCCAGCCTGAGTGTCAGAGTGAGACCCTGTCCCTAAAAAAAACAACAACAACAAAAAATTGGCCAGGCACAGTGGCTCACGCCTGTAGTCCAGCACTTTGGAGGCCGAGACGGGCGGATCACGAGGTCAGGAGATCGAGACCATCCTGGCTAATACGGTGAAACCCCGTCTCTACTAAAAAATACAAAAAACTAGCCGGGCGACGAGGCGGGCGCCTGTAGTCCCAGCTACTCGGGAGGCTGAGGCAGGAGAATGGCGTAAACCCGGGAGGCGGAGCTTGCAGTGAGCTGAGAACCGGCCACTGCACTCCAGCCTGGGCGGCAGAGCAAGACTCCGTCTCAGAAAAAAAAAAAAGAAAGGCCCTACGTTAAAAATTCAAAAAATCTGCGTCTCCCTTAGGAAGTTTATTTTGTTGTCATGTTTATCTTTTGCTGTAATTCCTAAGGGCATAAACTTAATCATTGTTGGCCAGGCACAGTGGCTCACACCTGTAATCTCAGCACTTTGGGAGGCTGAGGTGGGAGGATCACTTGAGACCAGGAGTTTGAGACCAGGAGACCAGCCTAGACAATGTAGAAGACGCCATGTCTACAGAGCAGAAACAGTTAGCCAGGTGCGGTGTCACACGCCTGTGGGCTCAGCTACTTGGGAGGCTAAGGCAGGAGGACTGCTTGAGCCCAGGAGGTGGAGGATGCAGTGAGCCATGATTATGCCACTGTACTCCAGCCTGAGTGTCAGAGTGAGACCCTGTCCCTAAAAAACAACAACAACAAAAAATTGGCCAGGCACAGTGGCTCACGCCTGTAGTCCCAGCACTTTGGGAGGCCGAGGCAGGCAGATTCCCTGAGGTGATTTTCACCCGAGGTCAGGAGTTCATGACCAGCCTGGCCAACATGGAGAAAGCCTGTCACTACTAAAAATATAAAATTAACTGGGCGTGGTGGCACGTGACTGTAGTCCATGCTTCTCTGGAGACTGAGGCAGGAGAATCACTTGAACCTGGGAGGTGGAGGTTGCAGTGAGCCGAGATCACGCCATTGCATTGCAGCCTGGGCGAAAAGAGTGAAACTCTGTCTTAAAAAAAAAAAAAAAAGCACTGCTGGTGGAAGTAGGCTGACTTGCTGCCACAATCCTGAGTGTGTTGCTGCACCTCCTGCCAGTTAGGAACTGCAGGTGTAACAGGGCTTTGGACAAGATAGCATAGAACAGGGGTCACCATACCCCCGGGCGTGGGCCAGTACTGGTCCGTGGCTAGTTAGGAACTGGCCCACACAGCAGGAGGTCAACAGCATGTGAGCGAGTGAGCATTACTGCCTGAGCTCCACCTCCCGTCAGATCAGCAGCGTCAGATCAGCGGCAGCATCAGGTTCTCATAGGAGTGCGAACCCTATTGTGAACTGTGCATGTGAGGGATCTAGGTTGCATGCTGCTTATGAGAATCGACTGCCTGATGATCTGAGGTGGGGCAGTTTCATCCCCAAACCGTCCTCCCACCCCCATCTATGGAGAAATTGCCTTCCATGAAACTAGTCCTTGGTGCCAGAAAGGTTGGGGACCGCTGGTGTTCTCAAGTCAGGCGTCTACAATTAGATTGTAAGCTCTAGTCTTTTCTCCACCACTTGCTAGCCCTTTGGCATTGTGCAAATTTAATTTTGTTGAGTCTGTTTCTATTTCTTTTGTTCTGTTTACCTTTTTTTTTTGAGGCAGAGTCTCGCTCTGTCACCCAGGGCAGAGTGCAGTGGCACAGTCTCGGCTCACTGCAACCTCCACCTCCAGGGTTCAAGCGATTCTCCTGCCTCAGCCTCCCAAGTAGCTGGGATTACAGGCACACGCCACCACACCCGGCTAATTTTTGTATTTTTGGTAGAGACGGGGTTTCACCATGTTGGCCAGGCTGGTCTTGAACTCTGACCTCTGGTGACCCTCCCGCCTCGGCCTCCCAAAGTGCTGGGATAGGTGTGAGCCACCATTCCTGGCCTTGAGTCTCAGTGTCTCCTTAGCACATCTACTAAAGAAGGGTATGTGGGTGAGATGGTGTCACATAACCCATTGTGAGGGTCAGACCGACAGCATTGGGATGAGGAGGCTCATGGTGAGCAGAGGGTGCAGCGCCCCAGTGAGTCACTCCTCTTTTTCCGCAGCGTAACGTTATTGTTTCCCTTGAAAAGGTCATATTTTGACCAAAGTCCTTGTCTGATTCAGAAGCATGCCCTGCCCAGTAGCCCTGGAAACCTGCAGTTGTCTTTATTTATAGCCAGGTCTGCTGGCACCCTAATTTTCTTGGTCACTGAGCTGGGGTATTGACAGGCTGGGGTAACGGCCTGCCCCTCCCGAGCGCTTCCATTTGTTGAATCAGGACCTGGTGAGGCCATGGTCTCTAGCCTGTTCCCTAGAATTAGGACAGAATTCGTTTGAACTCTCAGAATCAAACCATTTTATGCTTTCTCTGTTTCATACCCCTTCTTCCCTTGGCTCTATTTTTTTTCTGGATTTGGCGACAAAATATGTTTCAACTTTAAAATTGGAGAGCAAACAGACGTCTGGTATTGTTTATCTCCCTTCTGCCTGTCCTGTCCCATGTTGTCAAAAAAAACACCCAAGACTCTTTTATTTTAGATGATTGCTTTTTTGCTTTATTCTTAGGATATGGAAGAATTGACCCAAATCCCTCTTTTAACTTTCTGTTATCTCCACATTGAATGAAAAGCAGTGAATAACTTGGTTTAATTTTTGACTTCATCATATGAAATTCATGAAACAGGGTATCAGAAACAGGAAATTTTAAAGTAAGGCAGAATTGGTATCTTTTGTAAACACACACACACACACACACACACACACACACACACTGACACCGAAAACAAGCAAAAAAACTGTATTTTTCTCCCTCCCTTCATCCAGAGCAACTGTCCACATTCAGGTGAACGACGTGAATGAGTATGCGCCCGTGTTCAAGGAGAAGTCCTACAAAGCCACAGTCATCGAGGGGAAGCAGTACGACAGCATTTTGAGGGTGGAGGCCATGGATGCCGACTGCTCCCCTCAGTTCAGCCAGATTTGCAGCTACGAAATCATCACTCCAGATGTGCCCTTTACTGTCGACAAAGATGGTAAGAACGGAGGAGCGCGCTTTCCTTAGTTGGGTAGACAGTCCCTGCCAACCCCACTGACTTTACACCCCAGCTTCTGTGCTTTGTCAGAACTCCACGAAACTCACAAATTGGAGACCTAACCTGGTGTGCTTTTGCTTTTAATTGTAAAAGCATTTAAGTTCCTACTTTGTCCCCTGACAGCTTCTTCTCTGGAACCTGAAAGTCCTGTATTCTCTTGTTTTTTTTGCTTTCCCACCAAAATCAAATAAAAATCCTCCCACCTGACAGGGCTTTATTTTTTTAATCTTCTTAACTTTCAGTCCACATGCATCTGTATGAGACTGACCTTTACATTTAGTTTGTCTAATTTTCTGTTCTTCATTAAGTTTTTTGTTTTTGTTTTTGTGGTTTTTTTGAGACATAGTCTCACTGTGTTCCCCAGGCTGGAGTACAGTGGCACAATCTCAGCTTACTGCAAGCTCCGCCTCCCGGGTTTACGCCATTCTCCTGCCTCAGCCTCCGAGTAGCTGGGACTACAGGCGCCCGCCACCTCGCCCGGCTAGTTCTTTTTTTTTTTTTTTTTTTTTGTATTTTTTAGTAGAGACGGGGTTTCACCGTGTTAGCCAGGATGGTCTCGATCTCCTGACCTCGTGATCTGCCCGTCTCGGCCTCCCAAAGCGCTGGGATTACAGGCTTGAGCCACTGCGCCCGGCGTTTTTTTGTATTTTTAGTACAGACGGGGTTTCACCATGTTGGCCAGGCTGGTCTTGAAGTCCTGACCTCAGGTGATCCGCCCACCTTGGCCTTCCAAAGTGCTGGGATTACGTGCGTGAGCCACCATGCCTGGCCATGTTCTCCATTAAGGTAGAATGTCCTGCCACATCTTTTTTCTTTTTCTTTTTTGAAAGGTCTTGCTCTGTCGCCCAGGCTGGAATGTAGTGGTGCAATCATTGCTCACTGTAACCTTGACCTTCTGGGCTCAAGGGATCCTCCTGCCACAACCTCGCTAGTAGCTGGGACTGCAGGCACACACCTGTAGTCCCAGCTACTTGGGAGGCTGAGGTGGGAGAATCCCTTGAACCCGGGAGGCAGAGGTTGCAGTGAGCCGAGACTGGGCCACTGCACTCCAGCCTGGGCCACAGAGTGAGGCCCTGCTCCAAAAATAAAAAATAATACGACGTTTGCATTGTTAATTAATGCACAGTCCAGAATCTTTGATGGAATTATGGACGTTGCAAACACGTTCCAGAGATCTGTACTCACGTTCACAAAGCAGGCTTCTGTGCAGTGGGTGGGGTTAGGAAATCTCTTTCTTTTAAGAAAGCAAATGATCAGTGATCTTGTATTTAATACTTGAGGTGCTTGAATGATTTTGTCTTTTTAATTCTCTTAATGCATGTAAACAGTTAAATCTTAATGGACAGCCCAACATAACACTGGGAGAGTAAGTGGAGACTGAGTTGTGTAGCTCCGTCTCTTCTGTTGAAACTCTTCAGGGTGGATTTAGTGTGTGTTTGGGCTCAGGGAGGACACGTTGCAGGTTAAGCATCACAAGCATATGTTTATTTTTGGCTGAGTACTTACAGGGCTTAAAGTGTATGCATTTTATCTTTCCGCCTAGGACAACAAAAGTAAAACCAGCATGGGTTTTGCTTCTCACTGTTGTTTTTGCCCCCTGAAAGGTTATATAAAAAACACAGAGAAGTTAAACTATGGGAAAGAACATCAGTATAAGCTGACCGTCACTGCCTATGACTGTGGGAAGAAAAGAGCCACAGAAGATGTTTTGGTGAAGATCAGCGTTAAGCCCACCTGCGTCCCTGGGTGGCAAGGTGAGCCTCCTTCTCTCCCCGGTGCTCACATCTGTTCTTAAAACTGATATGGGTGGCAAGGTGAGCCTCCTTCTCTCCCCGGTGTTCACATCTGTTCTTAAAACTGATATGGGTGGCAAGGTGAGCCTCCTTCTCTCCCCGGTGTTCACATCTGTTCTTAAAACTGATATGGGTGGCAAGGTGAGCCTCATTCTCTCCCCGGTGCTCACATCTGTTCTTTTTTTTTTTTTTTTTTGAGACGGAGTCTTGCTCTGTCACCAGGCTGGAGTGCAGTGGCGCGATCTCAGCTCACTGAAAGCTCCGCCTCCCGGGTTTACGCCATTCTCCTGCCTCAGCCTCCCGGGTAGCTGGTACTACAGGCGCCCGCCACCATGCCCGGCTGGTTTTTTGTATTTTTAGTAGAGACGGGATTTCACCATGTTTGCCAGGATGGTCTCGATCTCCTGACCTTGTGATCCGCCCACCTCGGCCTCCCTAAGTGCTGGGATTACAGGTGTGAGCCGCCACGCCTGGCCACATCTGTTCTTAAAACTGATACGCCGCAGCAACCTAAGGTGTGTGTTTTCCTTCTCTCCTCCCCTGCTCATCTGTGGACCAACACAGGATGGAACAATAGGATTGAGTATGAGCCGGGCACGGGCGCGTTGGCCGTCTTTCCAAATATCCACCTGGAGACATGTGACGAGCCAGTTGCCTCAGTACAGGCCACAGTGGAGCTAGAAACCAGCCACATAGGGAAAGGCTGCGACCGAGACACCTACTCGGAGAAGTCCCTCCACCGGCTCTGTGGTAAGGAGACCAGGCGTTCCTGCATCCGGCTGGCTTCAGTGAAGGTGGGAGGGACCTTTACAACTGGAAGTACTTGTGTGTGTTGTGTTCCTGATTATAAACTGTGATAGAGAATCTGCACTTCTGAAATGAACTTTGCTGCCTTGCTGGCTAGTTTTAATACTGGATGGGCTTTGAATATGTTCAAACATCTTATTGAATATGTTGTGTATATGTGCAATTTTTTTTTTTTTTTTGAGACGGGGTCTTGCTCTGCTGCCCAGGCTGGAGCGCAGTGGCTGGATCTCAGCTCACTGCAAGCTCCGCTTCCCGGGTTTACGCCATTCTCCTGCCTCAGCCTCCTGAGTAGCTGGGACTACAGGCACCCGCCTTGTCGCCCGGCTAGTTTTTTGTATTTTTTAATAGAGACGGGGTTTCACTGTATTAGCCAGGATGGTCTCGATCTCCTGACCTCGTGATCCACCCGTCTCGGCCTCCCAAAGTGCTGGGATTACAGGCTTGAGCCACCACGCCCGGCCATATATGTGCATTTTAAGAACCACTGGTGGCCAGGTATAGTGGCTTATGCCTGTAATTCCAGCACTTTAGGAGGCTGAGGTGGGAAGGTCACTTGAGCCCAGGAGTTTGAGACCAGCCTGGGCAATACAGCGAGACCCCATCTCTACAAAAAAATTGAAAAATTAACTGGGGATGTTGGCATGCACCTGCAGTTCCAGCTACTCAGCAGGCTGAGGTGGGAGGATCACCAGAACCCGGGAGATTGAGGCTGCAGTGAGCCGTGATGGCACCATTGCACTCCAGCCCAGGCAATAGAGCGAGACCCTGTTTTAAAAAAACCGGCCGGGCGCAGTGGCTCAAGCCTGTAATCCCAGCACTTTGGGAGGCCGAGACGGGCGGATCATGAGGTCAGGAGATCGAGACCATCCTGGCTAACACGGTGAAACCCCGTCTCTACTAAAAAAAATACAAAAAATTAGCCGGGCGAGATGGCGGGCGCCTGTAGTCCTAGCTACTCGGGAGGCTGAGGCGAGAGAATGGCGTAAACCCAGGAGGCGGAGCTTGCAGTGAGCTGAGATCCGGCCACTGCACTCCAGCCTGGGCGACAGAGCGAGACTCGTCTCAAAAAAAAAAAAAAAAAAAAAAACCACTGATTTGAAGGAAGTATTTCTCCAACATACATTGAGAATCATCCAATAAGGGCTTCTATAGGAGTACATGGAGTGAGTTTTACATGAAATGAGATGTTTACTTACAAACTGAAGAAAAAGGCCAGGGTGCGGGGGCTCATGCCTGTAATCTTAGCACTTCAGGAGGCTGAGGTGGATAGATTGCTTGAGCTCAGGAGTTCGAGACCAGCCTGGGCAATATGGCGAAACTCTTGTCTCTGCAAAAAAAAATACAAAAACTAGCCAGGCGTGGTGGTGCACGCCTGTAGTCCCAACTACTTGGGAGGCTGAGGGAGGAGGATCGCTTGAGCCCAGGAGGTGGACGTTGCAGTAAGCCATGGTCACACCACTGCATTCCAGTCTGGATGACAGAGTGAGAACCTGTCTCAAAAAGAACGGAAGGAAAAATATAAGTAATACGATAGCTTTTGACAAACATGAACTAGAAAATCAAGACTAAAGATAGCCACATCTAACTTAGAATCTTCATAGACTTTCTATATCACAATATTGTGTGGAGAAATTGAGAGACAGAATTACTGGGAGACCCACCGGAAGGCTAGGTCTCTCTCTTTACTGTTGGCTGTGGATATTTTTCTGGCTTATCTAAATGAAGAAGAAGTGAGGTATGGATGGCTGTCATGGAAGATGCTGAGGGAAGAGCATGTAGTTGGCTGGTGATAAATCCCACTAAATGAAGCACTGTTTTCATAAACTGGAAGGGTCTTTTGTGTTTCAAGAGCTACTTGGAAACAGCTTTTCAGGGAGCATTTTCTTAAACTGATCAATCTTTTCACTAGCCTGATAACAACCATGAGATTTAGGTTACTGGTTTTCTTACATAATTGAAAATTATCCAGATCACTTGAGGTTAGGAGTTCAAGACCAGCCTGATCAACATGATGAAACTCCGTCTCTACTAAAAATACAAAACTTAGCCAGGCGTGGTGCCGGGTGCCTGTAATCCCAGCTACTCGGGAGGCTGAGGCAGGAGAATCACTTGAACCCGGGAGGTTGCAGTGAGCCAAGAGTGTGCTACTACTCTTCAGCCTAGGTGACAAAGCTAGACTTTGTCTTAGGAAAAAAAAAAAAAGAGCTGGGCGCAGTGGCTCAAGCCTGTAATCCCAGCACTTTGGGAGGCCGAGGCGGGTGGATCACGAGGTCAGGAGATCGAGACCATCCTGGCTAACACTGTGAAACCCCGTCTCTACTAAAGAAATACAAAAAACTAGCCGGGCGAGGTCAGGCGCCTGTAGTCCCAGCTACTCGGGAGGCTGAGGCAGAAGAATGGCATGAACCCGGGAGGCGGAGCTTGCAGTGAGCTGAGATCCGGCCACTGCACTCCAGCCTGGGCAACAGAGCAAGACTCCGTCTCAAAAAAAAAAAAAAAAAAATCAGCCGGGCGCGGTGGCTCAAGCCTGTAATCCCAGCACTTTGGGAGGCCGAGACGGGCGGATCACGAGGTCAGGAGATCGAGACCATCCTGGCTAATACGGTGAAACCCCGTCTCTACTAAAAATACAAAAACTAGCCGGGCGAGGTGGCGGGCGCCTGTAGTCCCAGCTACTTGGGAGGCTGAGGCAGGAGAATGGCAGAAACCCAGGAGGCGGAGCTTGCAGTGAGCTGAGATCTGGCCACTGCACTCCAGTCCGGGCGACAGAGCAAGACTCCGCCTCAAAAAAAAAAAAAAAAAAAAATCAAAAAATTAGCCAGGTGTGGTGGCGGGCGCTTGTAGTCCCAGCTACTCAGGAGGCTGAGGCAGGAGAATGGCGTGAACCCGAGAGGCGGAGCTTGCAGTGAGCTGAGATCCAGCCACTGCACTCCAGCCTGGGTGACAGAGCAAGACTCCGCTTCAAAAAAAAAGAAAAGAAAAGAAAAGAAAAAAAATTATCATGTGGTAAATAAACCAAAGGAGAAAACTAGACATTATGCTGCCACAGCCTGATGATGAGTATACTGGGGTGTGGCAACTCCGAATCCAACTATTCGTAATTGTCACCTCAATATATGTAAGTCAGGAGGTCTGGTGCATTTTCTGTTTTAAACCATGCATATAAGTATAGTGTATAAAATTTATTCTGTTTCTCATTTCATAGTATTAAGTGAATTTTTTTTCAGCAGAATAAACTTAGGAAGAATAGAAAGAATTTGAGTGCTTACTATATACCAGGCACTTTTTTTTTCTTTTTTCTTTTTTCTTTTTTTTTTTTTTTTTTTTTTTTTTTTTGAGGCGGAGTCTCGCTCTGTCGCCCAGGCTGGAGTGCAGTGGCCGGATCTCAGCTCACTGCAAGCTCCGCCTCCCGGGTTTACGCCATTCTCCTGCCTCAGCCTCCCGAGTAGCTGGGACTACAGGCGCCCGCCACCTCGCCCGGCTAGTTTTTGTATTTTTAGTAGAGACGGGGTTTCACTGTATTAGCCAGGAGGGTCTCGATCTCCTGACCTCGTGATCCGCCCGTCTCGGCCTCCCAAAGTGCTGGGATTACAGGCTTGAGCCACCGCGCCCGGCCTCTTTTTTTCTTTTTTCTTTGAGACAGAGTCTCCCTCTGTCGCCCAGACTGGAGTGCAATAGTGCAATCTTGGCTCACTGCAACTTCTGCCTCCCGGGTTCAAGTGATTCTCCCGCGTCAGCCTCCCAAGTAGCTGGGATTACAGGCAACCACCATCATGCCCGGCTACTTTTTGCATTTTTAGTAGAGACAGGGTTTTACCATGTTGGCCAGGCTAGTCTCCAACTCCTGACCTCAAGTGATCCACCCACCTCGGCCTCCCAAAGTGCTGGGATTACAAGCGTGAGCCACCATGCCTGGCCTTACGCCAGGTACTTCTATGTGTGTTTTAGCATAGTCTTTCCAGCAAGCCTACAGAGTAAGTGGGTATTGACCTTGTTATAGAGGAATTAAACAGTTGAGACTAAAGCAGATTAAGTAGCTTGCTGAAGGCCACATATTCAGGAGCTGAGGTTTTAGTGTGTGTGTGGTTTTTTTTTTTTTTTTTTTTAAGACAGAGTCTCGCTGTCACCCAGGCTGGAATGCAATGGTGCTATCTTGGCTCACTGCAACCTCCACTTCCCGTGTTAAAGTGATTCTCCCACCTCAGCCTCCCAAGTAGCTGGAATTACAGGCATCTGCCATCATGCCTGGCTAATTTTTGTATTTTTGTAGAGACAGAGTTTTACCATGATGGCCAGGCTGGTCTTGAACTCTTGACCTCAGTTGATCTGCCCTCCTCAGCCTCCCAAAGTTCTGGGATTACAGGCGCAAGCCACCACGCCTAGCCTCAGGAGCTAAGATTTGGACTAAGGTCTTCTGTTACTCTCTAAAAGACCAGGCTGGTCCAGCCAAGGCCTGCTGCTCTGAGTAATAGCTTAGTCAAGAAGGAGCTTGCAAAATCTTTTCCTGTGGACAAAAAAAAATTTTTTTTAATTTGAATGTGGCAATACGTAACAACAGTTGGAAAACATTCTTTGTGTTCTTTGACTTAGTAATTTCATTTCTAGGAATTTATTTTAAGGGAATAGTCATGGAGACACACAAAGCTGTGCATGCAGGTGAGGTTTAATAGGAAAAGGTTAGGGACAGCCTCAGTGCCCACCTGGGAGGCTGGTCAGTAAGTGATGCTGTATCTGTACAATGAAATGCTATTCATGCCAGGCGTGGTGGCTCACACCTATAATCCCAGCACTTTGGAAGTCTGAGGCGGATGGATTGCTTGAGCCCAGTAGTTGGAGACTAGCCTGGGCAACATGGCGAAACCCCGTCTCTACAAAAAACACAAAAATTAGCTGGGCATGGTGGCACGTGCCTGTGGTGCCAGCTACTTTGGAGGCTGAGGTGGGAGGATTGCTTGAGCTCGGGTGGTTGAGGCTGCATTTAAACCAACTCTGTACTGCAGCCTGGGCAACAGAGGAGACCCTGTCTCAGAGAGAAAGAAAGAAAGAAAGAAATACTATTCAGATATTTTAAATTACATGATAGAAGACTGTTACTAGGAATATATATACATATTATGCACATACATAGCAGGACTCCACTTTTATTTTATTTATGTATATTTTGAGACAGGGTCGCACTCGCCCAAGCTGGAGTGTGGTGGCACAATCACAGATCACTGCAGCCTCAACCTCCTGGGCTCAAGTGATCCTCCCATCTCAGCCTCCCAAATAGCTGGGACTACAGGGATACACCACCACACCTGGCTAATTTTTGTGTTTTTTGTATTGATGGGGTTTCGCCATGTTGTCCAGGCTGATCTCCAACTCCTGGGCTGAAGCGATCTGTGTGCCTTGGCCTCCCAAAGTGCTGGGGTTACAGGTGTGAGCCACCATACCAGGCCAGGACTCCCATTGTTCTAAGAAAACACATCATTTTTGGGTATATTTATCAAAGGAAGAATGGGTGTTTATACTGAAATGGTATAATTTGGATCAGATTACAAGAAATGCTTCTTTTCCCTTCTTTTTTTTTTTGAGGTGGATTCTTGCTCCGTTGCCCAGGCTGGAGTGCAGGGGCACGATCTTGGCTCACTGCAGGCTCCACCTCCCAGGTTCATGCCATTCTCCTGCCTCAGCCTCCCAAGTAGCTGGGACTATAGGCACCCACCACCACGCCCGGCTAATTTTTTGTATTTTTAGTAGAGACGGTGTTTCACCATGTTAGCCAGGATGGTCTTGATCTCCTGACCTTGTGATCCGCCTGCCTTGGCCTCCCAAAGTGCTGGGATTACAGGCGTGAGCTACCACGCCTGGCCCTTTCCCTTCCTTATACAAATCCATGGTTGTTACTTTTATTTTTGTAATTTAAAACCCTGATTTTTGAAGAGAAGTAAACTGAAAGGTCCAAGCATGGTGGCTCATGCCTGTAATCCCAACACTTTGGGAGGCCGAGGTGGGCAGATCACGGGGTCAGGAGTTCGAGACCAGCCTGGCCAACATGGTGAAACTCCAGCTCTACTGAAAATGCAAAAATTAGCCAGGCATAGAGGCGCGTGCCTGTAATCCCAGCTACTCAGGAGGCTGAGGCAGGAGAATCGCTTGAACCCTGGAGGTGGAGGATGCAGTGAACCAAGATTGCGCCACTGTACTCCAGCCTGGGTGACAGAGCAAGACTCTGTCTTGAAAGAAAAAAAAAAAAAAGTAAACTGGAGCCAGCAGATTGCCTAAGTGTAAGACAAGCATGTGCCTGGGGGCTTGAGGTGCGCGGGACCTCTGGCTCCTCACGTGAGTTTCACTGAGCACTGTGGCTTCAGGTGCCGCCGCGGGCACTGCCGAGCTCCTGCCATCTCCAAGTGGCTCCCTGAACTGGACTGTGGGTCTCCCCACCGACAATGGCCACGACAGCGACCAGGTGTTTGAGTTCAATGGCACCCAGGCAGTGAGGATCCCGGATGGCATCGTGTCGGTCAGCCCCAAAGAGCCATTCACCATCTCCGTGTGGATGAGACACGGGCCTTTTGGCAGGAAGAAGGAGACGATTCTTTGCAGTTCTGACAAAACAGGTAGGGTAATAGCTCTGCAAGCGATGCCAGGCCCCAGTGTCCAGTGGGGTGGATGCCGGCAGTGGACTCCCTCTCCTTTCCCAGGGCCCTCTGCCAGGCCTGGTGCTCGTAGGCCATGTGCTGTGCTGTGTGCCTGGGGCAAGTCCCCGAGAGCCACGGCCTGGGCATTTGGATATTTGCCGTTGTTGCTCAGTGGGGTCCACGGTGATCACAGGCTCCGCTTCTCAGGAAAGGCCGGGTGTATTTGTTTCTAAGCTCTGCTTTGGCTCAGCTGAAGAGTTCATTTATGCAGATGAAATTGTATCTTCAAAATCCATTCAAGAAACAGCTTTTATTTCTCCTTTGGGTCTTTAGTTGGCAATTTACCCGTAGAAACTGCCTTTGCAGATATGAATCGGCACCACTACTCGCTCTACGTCCATGGGTGCCGGCTGATCTTCCTCCTCCGTCAGGATCCTTCTGAGGAGAAGAAATACAGACCTACAGAATTCCACTGGAAGTTGAATCAGGTGAGTGAATTGAAAATGCACTAACAGCTGGGCAAGCTGCTCACGTCTGTAACCCCAGCCCTTTGGGCGGCTGAGGCATGAGGATTGCTTGAGCCCAGGGGTTCGAGACCAGCCTGGGCAACATACTGAGATCCTATCTCTACAAAAAAAACAACAACAAAAAAACCATGAAAATTAGCTGGGCATGGTGGCACACGCCTGTAGTCCCGGCTACTTGGGGAGCTGAGGTGGGAGGATTGATGGAGCCCAGGAGGTCAAGGCTGCAATGAGCCGCGATTGTGCCACTGCACTCCAGCCTGGATGACAGAGTGAGACTCCGTCTCAAAAGAAAAAGAAAAACACTAATTATGATCTTCTAAGAGAGAGTAAAGCAGGTACTGCAACCTTGCACATGACTGGCTGTGTATAGTCAGTGTATATTTATAATTTTATGATTTCTGTGTCTGTGGGTAATAGGGTAGCAAATTAAATCTGACAACTTTCCACTAAAAGCCTACATTTTCCCCCATATATTGTATATATACAGTATTGCTATAAAAATTGTGTATTTTATATTCAAAATACTGTTATTGAAATAAGCAGTTTGCTTAAAATTGGGATTGAAGCTGGGCATGGTGGCTCACACCTGTAATCCCAGCACTTGGGAGGCTGAGGCAAGTGGATCACCTGAGGGTCAGGAGTTCGAGACCAGCCTGACCAATATGGTGAAACCCCGTCTCTACTAAAAATACAAAAATTAGCTGGGCATGGTGGGTGTGTGCCTGTAATCCCAGCTACTTGGGAGGCTGAGACAGAATTGCTTGAACCCGGCCGGGCGCGGTGGCTCAAGCCTGTAATCCCAGCACTTTGGGAGGCTGAGACGGGCGAATCATGAGGTCAGGAGATCAAGACCATCCTGCCTAACATGGTGAAACTCCGTCTCTACTAAAAAATACAAAAAAACTAGCCGGGTGTGGTGGCGGGCGCCTGTAGTCCCAGCTACTCGGAAGGCTGAGGCAGGAGGATGGCGTGAACCTGGGAGGAGGAGCTTGCAGTGAGCTGAGATCCGGCCACTGCACTCCAGGCTGGGCGACAGAGCAAGACTCCGTCTCAAAAAAAAAAAAAAAAAGAATTACTTGAACCCGGGAGGCGAAGGTTGCAGTGAGCCAAGATTGCGCCATTGCACTCCAGCCTGGGCGACAGAGTGAGACTCTATCTCAAATAAATAAATAAAATACAATTGCGGCCGCACGCGGTGGCTCAAGCCTGTAATCCCAGCACTTTGGGAGGCCGAGACGGGTGGATCACTAGGTCAGGAGATCGAGACCATCCTGGCTAACACGGTGAAACCCCCGTCTCTACTAAAAAATACAAAAAAAAAAAACTAGCCGGGCGAGGTGGCGAGTGCCTGTAGTCCCACCCACTTGGGGGTCTGAGGCAGGAGAGTGGCCTAAACCCGGGAGGCGGAGCTTGCAGTGAGCTGAGATCCGGCCACTGCACTCCAGCCTGGGCGACAGAGCCAGATTCCGTCTCAAAAAAAAAAAAAAAAAATACAATTGGGATTGAGATCCTTGTGTTTATTTATGTGTCATTTAAAGCCTTGGCTCTCAAACTGTGCCAGGGAGCTCCAGGTGAATCAGCAGTTCTCGGCATCACAGAATATCTTAAATTTTCAAGGAACCAGCAATCTTGGCACCTTTCAGGTGCCACACAAACTGCTTCTTGAACTAGTTGACAGTTTTGACCTTAGATAAAGTTACATTCCTTTTGATGATGTCATGCCTTTGCAAAGCTAATTTTCTTTTTGGTGGTGGTGGTGGTGGTGAGGTTTTTTTTTTTTTTTTTTTTTGAGACGGAGTGTCACTCTGTCGAGTGCAGTGGGACGATCTTGCCCTGCTAATTTTTGTATTTTTAGTAGAGACGAGGTTTCACCATATTGGCCAGGCTAGTCTTGAACTCCTGACCTCAAGTGATGCGCCCACTTTAGCCTCCCAAAGTGCTGGGCATGAGCCACTGTGCCCAGCCGCAAAGCTAATGTTTTAGCAGTTGCTGTGATAAAAAGCAAATATCCTGTGAAAAACCCCACATGTTATAGGAAACAAGAGAGCACTGTAAAATGAGAAACCTCATTAAAATCAGAATAGATCATTTCTTCTTTTGAGGTAGAGTTGGGATGAGAAGGAAACCTTTGGCCTTATCATCATTTATTTGTCTTGTGGAGTTAGTGGGCAAAAGCTGACATGTTATATGTGCCTGCAGTTGCTAAAATATAATATTGTCTAAAATAATCATAGAATAGATAAAAGTAAAAGAGAATACATGAGAAAAGAAAAAGTATATGATAGTGGAAAGATGAAGTGGGTGTCCAGTTGGTAGCATTCATCTCTTTTTTTTTTTTTTGAAACGGAGTTTCGCTCTTGTTGCCCAGGCTGGAGTGCAGTGGTGCCATTTCAGCTCACTGCAAGCCTGCAAGCTCCGCCTCCTGGATTCAAGCAATTCTCCTGCCTCAGCCTCCTGAGTAGCTGGGATTACAGGCATGCGCCACCATACCGTGCTAATTTTTGTATTTTTAGTAGAGATGGGGTTTCTCCATGTTGGTCAGGCTGGGTAGCATTCATTTCTTATTGGTGTATTTTTTTATTTATGTGAGTGATTATTTCTCAGAAACTATTACCATAATTATTTTCAAGAAACTACAGAGGCCAGGCACAGTGGCTGAAGCCTGGAATCACAGCACTTTGAGAGACCGAGACAGGTGGATCACGAGGTCAGGAGATCGTGACCATTCTGGCTAACATGGTGAAACCCCATCTTTACTAAAAATACAAAAAATTAGCCGGGCATGATGGCGGGCACCTGTAGTCCCAGCTACTCGTGAGGCTGAGGCAGGAGAATGGTGTGAACCTGGGAGGTGGAGCTTGCTGTGAGCCGAGATTGTGCCACTGCACACCAGCCTGGGCAAAAGAGCGAGACTCCATCTCAAAAAAAAAGAAAAGAAACTAAAGAAAGGCGTTGTCCTGGAAAAATATTTTTCAACATAGGTAGACATTTTGGATACAGTTCTGTTATGGTAGCCATATTCTGTATGTATATATTTAGTATCTTCTAAGTATATACTGTTTAAAAATGTATTATGGAAAATTTCAGACTTATATAAAAGCAGACAGATTAGTGTAAAGAACAGCACTGTGTGCCCTTATACCTTCAACAACTGCCAACTCTTGGTCAGTCTTGTTTCATTGTTACCCCTATTCACTGCTGAAAATTTTTATTATGCCCTCAAATATTACTTAATAATTTTCAATAAATCCCAAATAGAGCATTTCATTCTTGTAGACGCCTATATGTCAGTACGTATCTCTGATAGACTAGCAAAATCACAACACTCTTTCACATTAAAAAAAAAAACTAACAGTAAAATTACTAATATGATCAAATAGCCAATGTTCAGATTCCAAGTAGCTTCATAAATGTTTTTGTTTTTACAATTTGTTTGAGATACAACCCAGATAAGGGGCCCGCCATTGCAGCTGGCTGATGCGGTTTCACACGCTCATTCATCACGGGATGGGAACACAGTTTGATTTGGGGTGCGCTTAGAGCTGATGTTCATATTTATTGAGATTATCAACTTTGAGTTGGAAAATAAAATACATGTACTGTGGTATACCTTATTCTGAGATTAAAGGCACTTGCTCTGTCACCAGGCTGGATTGCAGTGGTGCAATCTCAGCTCACTGTAACCTTTGTCTCCCAGGTTCAAACAATTCTTGTGCCTCAGCCTCCTAAGTAGCTGGGTCTATAGGCGTGCACCACCACACCTGGCTAATTTTTGTAATTTCAGTAGAGATGGGTTTTGGCTATGTTGGCCAGGCTGGTCTCAAACTCCTGACCTCAAGTGATCTCACCTTGGCTTCCCAAAGTGCTAGGATTACAGGCGTGAACCACTGCGCCTGGCCTAAAGGCACTTTTTGTTTTTATTCAGAAAAGGAATGGCCAGTGGCAAACTAACTCAACCCTTTAGAGGGTGAGTATCCGGCTTGCCCATACAGGAACTTCCTGGTGCTATGCTATTGGCAGAGCAGAACTGGGCAGCTCCCTGCTTGGGCTGTGTCCTGTGGTTAGTGAGCAATGCATGCCACGTAGTTTAGACATGCCCTAGAGAGGCTTGACTTCTTTTGGTGAGATGTATTTGCAGATATTTTGTGGTTAGATTTTCTTCATCCTTTTCCTTCTAGGAAGACCTTTGTTTTGGGTGACTTGGTTTCCATGGGCATTGATGAGAAGGAAAGTGGACATCTCACCGCCTCCCCTTCCCTTTGCCTCTGTAGGTCTGTGATGAGGAATGGCACCACTACGTCCTCAATGTGGAATTCCCGAGCGTGACTCTCTATGTGGATGGCACGTCCCACGAGCCCTTCTCTGTGACTGAGGATTACCCGCTCCATCCATCCAAGATAGAAACTCAGCTCGTGGTGGGTGCTTGCTGGCAAGGTAACTGTCATTGCCCCCAGCCCTCGACTCGAGAATTAAGTTGTACCTCTTTACTAGGTTGGTGGCAGCAGGCTGTGATCAGCGTCTTACAGCCTTACCTTCGTGTCCTGGATCTTTTCCTTCCGTTTCCTGTGTACATCCTGTTTGGGGACATGGCCGATGCCCCGCTCTAGCTAGTGTAGCTCTATCTGTGGGTGCTCCATAAAGGTGATAGGACTGACCACACCGTCACCTTTCCCGGAAACCCAGGAGGGAGCGTTGCACAGAGGGAGAGTGCAGTGGGGGGAACTGTTTTATGAATTAATCCGTCTATTGAAAGGTTCACAAGGACAAAGAGGCAACAGCAAGAGTCAGGCAGAGAAATAAAGGACACAGAAGTAGAAGCGTGCCTTGGACCTGGAGGACTCTTCCAGAGTGTTTATCACTTGGTGACCTGGTAGGAGGGCTGCGAGGGCTCTGTTCACCCTCAGCAAGGGCCACGCATGGGGAGGGTTCCCTGGAAGTCTGCTGAGAGGGGACACGGTGACCACCAGCCACCAGTGCTTGTTACTTGTACTTACCAAGTGGCAGCTTGTGTGCCAACTCCTTTATACACGTCATCTCACCTAAACCTTAAAATCCCTTTTTTATAGCTGAAGAATCTCAGGCCCAGAGACGCAACAAGCCAAGCGTCACCCAGCTGATTAATCAGGAGCTAGGGTTTTGAATTTTTTTACTTTGAAAAGCCTGTGGGCCAGGCGTGGTGTCTCACGCCTATAATGCCAGCACTTTGGGAGACCAAGGCAGGCCGATACCTTGAGGTCAGAAGTTCGAGACCAGCCTGGCCAACATGGTGAAACCCCGTCTCTACTAAATATACAAAAATTAGCCAGGCATGATGGCGTGTGCCTGTGGTCCCAGCTACTCGGTAGGCTCAGGCAGGAGAATCAGTTGAACCGGGAGGGAGAGGCTGCCTGAGCCGAGAATACCCCATTACACTCGAGCCTGAGCAACAGAGTGAGACCCTGTCTCAAAAGAAAAAGAAAAACCTCTGTATTCCGGGCCCACACTCAGACCCACCAGATCAGTGTTTTTATTATTGTTATTATTTTAATTTTTTATAAACATGGGGTCTCACTGTGTTGCCCAGGCTGAGCTCAAACTCCTGGGCTCAAGAGATCCTCCCACCTCAGACTCCTAAAGTACTGGGATTACAGGTGTGAGCCACCGCGCCCGTCTCAGACCTGGGGTTTTAAGCCCTTTTTTGTGCCATGGAGCCCTTGGGTGGTCTGGCAAGGCGGATAGATCCCTTCTTACTAGTCTACAAAATAAATATTTAGGATTTCAGGGCAGTGAGTTCAACTGAAATATCGTTATTAACATCCTGAAATACCACATTTGTGAAACAGTAACACCGGTGGTACTTTATGTTAACAAATGAAGACCCAGCTTTAGCAGCAGGTCCAACAGTGGTGTAAGTTCCAAGTCCTGAGGGCTGTGTGAGGATCCCGGTGGCAGCTGCAACAGCTATGGCCTGATAGGCAAACATCAGTGCCTTCTTTTGGTGACAAAAGTTGCAGTCATTGCTAACACTGCTGTGATGTGTAGCCTACATTTATAACCAAAGGAAGTGCTGAATTTCAGAAGTTAGTGGAAATAAGCATATCATTTTTCCTATCCAAGTTCATGGAACCCACCGCAGAGGTTCCTGATTGCCACTTTGACCCTTGCACTAGACTCTGTGCTGTGTCATTTCAAGATGTCATCATCAATTACTTTTTGATTTTTTTTTTCTCCCTGTGGAAACATTGTACCTCGAGTAAGGTTAGAAATTTATGAAAGATAGCTGGGCACAGTGGCTCACACCTGTAATCCCAGCACCTTGGGAGACAGAGGCAGGCGGATCACTCGAGATCAGGAGTTCGAGACCAGCCTGGCCAACACGGCAAAACCCTGTCCTTACTAAAAATACATAAATTAGCCGGGCGTGGTGGCGTGCGCCTGTAATCCCAGTTACTTGGGAGACAGGAGAATCACTTGAACCTGGGAGGCAGAGGTTGCAGTGAGCCAAGATCATACCACTGCACTCCAGCCTGGGCAACAGAGTGAGACTCTGTCTCAAAACAAACAAACAAAAGCCCCACAGATTCTTTAACATTCAGTTAACAGGAGAGAGGATCTCCTCTTCTTGTTTTTCGGTGGATTCTGCCACTTTTGCTACACCTTTGCCGTGGAGAGCTTGGGCTGTGGGCAGCGGCTTCACTCCCTTCTACCAGCGTGTTGTAGGGGAATCTTGGTGTGTCTGGAGGTTGCACAGTCCTATGACTCACATGGGCTTCGCCTGGATACAACTCTAGCTTTGCCCCTCGACGCGTCCCCACACAGCCGCAGCCCAAAAGGGGCCCCAGCACATCATAGAGGGGAGGGCTACAGGGCTGCAGGGCTTGAGGAGCGGCCTTTCTCCTACAACATGACCTGGAGAGTGCTGGTTCTGTGCTCAGCCGCCACATGTGGGCCTTTCTGGTAGGTCGTTATAGTCAGGACACTGGATCCAGGAGCTAGAGGAGCTGAAGGTGGTTAGGGTCCCCAGGTCCACAGTAGGCTATGCTTCCCTAGGTGGGTTCCTTAGCCTCTGCATCTCCCTCTCATTCAGAAAAAGTTATTAAAAATGTCTTCTTTCCTCTAGCACCCAAAGGTTAACCGCTAGACAGCTATAAACTTGTTTGGAGCTTCCAAAATACACGGACTTCCGCATGTTTACTTTGTACCAGGCTTTGGACACGTGTGTGCTATGCCGTTTTGTCTGCACAGTGTCCTCCCTATTAGGAGAAGAGGTGCTGTTGATCTGGAACTTGGTGTTGTTTATATCGGGAACAGCGCTGCAGCCCAGGCTCACCCTCTGTAGAGTGTCCCACTTCATAGCACGGACTGGGGAGGGGGACGGATGCCATGTGTATACTTTCATTCATCTTATTTTGAATCGAACGTATGTTTTGGCAAGGAGGATGTGGGAAGGTGGAATAAAAGAAGAAAACAGAAGCGTGGGGTTGGGGGTGGGAAATGTCACTTCTAGGAAAAGGTGATTCAGTACAGGCTTGCATCCAGATGGGTGCATCCCAGAGCGGGATCACAAAGGAATTCTCTCTTCTTGTTTTACACTTGGTTGCCTCACACCTGGTTTTCGAGGTCTGGTTTGAAGGCCCTAACCTCTTGGTCCTTTTCTGTTGTCTTTGTCTTGCTTTTCCACAGAGTTTTCAGGAGTTGAAAATGACAATGAAACTGAGCCTGTGACTGTGGCCTCTGCAGGTTGCTGGATTTTTTTCCTTACATTCGCTATTGTGTTTCATTTAAAGATGAGATACTGATTCATTCCACGTGTAGCATGAAATGCCCCAGTTGCATTTTGGCCCCGGACACCATCTGAGCCGCTTCCCTGCATTGCGCTTCCCCATTGCTTCATGGAGTTCCCTTTTCTGCCCATTCTGACCCCAGCTGGAGTGAGGACAAATGACATCTCAGGCAGTGCACGCATGGGACTTTCCCCCCCATCCAGTTTGACCCTGACCCCACTGCATGAGGCTCCCTGCTTTTTCAATCTCACAGGCAGGGTTTGGGAAGCCGCCTCGTGACTGTCATGCGGCTGAACCACAAGACAGGAAAAGACTTGTTTCTAGATATTCTGTCCTGGTTGGCAGTAAATTTTAAATAGACTGTTTGTTTGTTTGTTTGTTTTTGAGATGGAGTCTTGCTCTGTTGTCCAGGGTGTAGTGGCGCGACCTTGGCTCACTGCAACCTCTGCCTCCTGGGTGCAAGCAATACTCCCGCCTCAGCCTCCCGAGTAGCTGGGACTACAGGCATGCACCACCATGCCTAGCTAGTTTTTGTATTTTTAGTAGAGATGAGGTTTCGCCAGGCTGGTCTCGAACTCCTGACCTCAGGTAATCCACCCACCTCAGCCTCCCAAAGTGCTGGGATTACAGGCATGGGCGTTTCTTAGAAGCCTCAATTCCTAGTGATGATTTACAGTGCCTGATTTCCGTACCAGAATGAGACACATGCTGAAAATGTGTCCCTTTTCCTTCTTCAGTTTAAGAACAAGGTTTAGTGTAACCTGTTTTTGGCTCTTTGTTGTCATCTCTCAAGGGCCATTTTCTGGGTTTTGGTTTTCCTTGTAACATCTGCACATCTCAGCAGTCCTCAGGAGGAGGCAGGAAGGATGGGACTCAATACCATAGCATCCTTGAAATAGGCCGTTTTGTGCAGGGAGTATTTTAAGCCTCCCTTTTATCCTCCCTGCCTCGCTTCTGTGGGTTCATTCCCCAGGGCGTGCCAGGTAGAGAAAACAGCCACGTGGAACCCAGCCACCTGAGAAGGCAGTGGCTGGAGAGGCTGGTGGCGTAGGAAGTGTCACCATGCACCCTGGTGATGAGAACAGGGTAGGTAGGCCACCTTACCGGGGAGTGGCCAGAGGTGTGGGGACCCTCAGGGAACCTCTTGGCTTCAGGTGAGGCGCCCCCAACTCTCCCTTTCTCCAGGCCATGTGCATGATCATAAACGGTTTAATTTCTTCATTGCGCTTCCATGTAGATTGCAAGGCTAACAGGACATGGTATGAACTAACTCGCATGTCCATCCACCGAGCTGCCAGCACCGGTAACACCATCTTGAGTGAGAAGTGAGTTGGGTGATGCTGAGCTGCACGCCTGACTTCCACCTTTTCTCCCGACCCGAAGGTGGTGACCTGCACATGACCCAGTATTTCCGAGGCAATCTGGCTGGCTTAACTCTCCGTTCCGGGAAACTCGCAGATAAGAAGGTGATCGATTGTCTGTATACCTGCAAGGAGGGACTGGACCTGCAGGTCCCCGAAGACAGTGGCAGAGGCGTGCAGGTAATACGGAGCCCTCCACGGAGCAGCTCCACGGAGGCTGCAGCCCCAGAGGCTGGTGGGATGAGGGAGTCATCTGTGATTGATCCGTTTACTGTTGGGTTAAAGAGTTGTGTTTGCTGGACTTAAACGAGCTTTTCTTTTTCAAGTCAGCAATTCCAATCGACCCCAGGCCAGTCCCCTTTGAAGAGGCATCCATGGTTTCAGCTCCTGCAGTTACCGCCTTATTCCCCTTCTCTGTGTGTCTGATGTGATTTCAGATCCAAGCACACCCCAGTCGGTTGGTATTGACCTTGGAGGGAGAAGACATCGGGGAGTTGGATAAAGCCATGCAGCACATCTCATACCTGAACTCCCGGCAGTTCCCCACGCCCGGAATTCGCAGACTCAAAATCACCAGCACAATCAAGTACGTCCTGATTTTCAACAGTAGGCCTGTTTCACCCAATGACACTTGTATATTTAGGTTCTTAAGACAGCCTAACCCCTTCTGTAAGGAAAGGTGAGCCATCATGTGTTACCGGAAAGTGTGTAGGGGAGAGATCTGAGTGACATTTATGCATCATGTTTGCAAGTGTGTTCCTGGAGTGGCCCCGGCAGGTGTTAGTAGGGGCCTGTATATCCCACCTCCATGTGCCTTTGCACAGGTGGGCTCCAAGATCGGCTCCCAAAGCCCTGACCCTTCCCCATTTTTTGCTGGCAGGTGTTTTAACGAGGCCACCTGCATTTCGGTCCCCCCGGTAGATGGCTACGTGATGGTTTTACAGCCCGAGGAGCCCAAGATCAGCCTGAGCGGCGTCCACCATTTTGCCCGAGCAGCTTCTGAATTTGAAAGCTCAGAAGGGGTGTTCCTTTTCCCTGAGCTTCGCATCATCAGCACCATCACGAGAGAAGTGGAGCCTGAAGGGGACGGGGCTGAGGACCCCACAGGTAATGTGCTCTGTGGGGCACGGCCTCCCTTGCCTCGGCCAGAAACCCCGCTGTGGCTGTGTGACTTGCAGGGCTCTGTCTTTGTGGGATTTTGGGAGGTTTTAGTGTTTTGTTGGTGTTCTCTTGGGTGTGCTTCTGGAATCTGACCCGTGAGCTGGAGCTCAGGGTGATCTCTGGAATCCCATCTGGAGGGGTCTTGCATCTTTTCCTGGTCGCTGTCAGGCTTTGAGATGTGGCTTGAGGTTGAGGGGCTTGAGGGCACTTGCGGGAGACACTGCTTGTGCCTGCCAGGCTGGTCAGCCCATGGGGGCACAATGTCCCCACAATTCTTACTCGAGACACAGGAAACTCCCCCATTTCTTTTTCTTTTTCTTTCTTTTTCTTTTTTTGAGTTGGAGGCTCGCTCTGTCACCCGGGCTGGAGTGCAGTGATGCGATCTTGGCTCACTGCAGCCTCCACCTCCTGGGTTCAAGTGATTCTCCTGCCTCAGCCTCCCAAGTAGCTGGGATTACAGGGACCCACCATGACGCCCGGTTAATTTTTGCATTTTTAGTAGAGACGGGGTTTCACCCTGTTGGCCATGCTGGTCTCGAACTCCTAACCTCAGGTGATCCACCCACCTCGGCCTCCCAAAGTGCTGGGATTACAGTCATGAGCCACCGCATCTGGCCATTTCTTAAAGCAACTCAGGCTTCCGTCATTGGTCCTTACAAAAGCCATGTAGGTTTGGGGTGAGCTGGCAGGGCATCGAGTGTGTCCCGCCACGCTGGGCCCCACTGCTCCTACTGTATTTCTGGTTGGGCCTCTTTTGCAGTTCAAGAATCACTGGTGTCTGAGGAGGTCGTGCACGACCTGGATACCTGTGAGGTCACAGTGGAGGGAGAGGAGCTGAACCACGAGCAGGAAAGCCTAGAAGTGGACATGGCCCGCGTGCAGCAGAAGGGCATCGAAGTGAGCAGCTCTGAGCTGGGCATGACCTTCACAGGTAAGGGGACCGTCGCAGCCATGCTGGGGAGCCAGGCCGCAACAGGGGACCTTGAGAGCTCTTGGCTGGCTGCCGCCTGCCATCTGAGAATGTTGAGTTATCTTAGAGGGAGATGGGGAAGGAGCACGTTCACTGGGATCATTGTTGGCTGCATGCACACTCCTGTCTCCTGGACAGGAATCGGATGGGTAGCCACTACTCTCTGAAGGGGGAGGGTTGAGGCGTGAGATGGCATATCCCCCGCAGAGGGAAGAATGCCCCTGTGCACACTGCATTTATTCCCATGGCTGGAAAGCCAACTTGTGTGACCCGTTGGCCTAGCTAACCCGGTGTCTGATTGAGCCTGCTTGTGCTGACGGCTGCAGCCCTGCCCATGCTCCTGCCCTAAGCCACCTAGCAGTCTTCTCCCTTTCCATCCCTGCAGGTGTGGACACCATGGCCAGCTACGAGGAGGTTTTGCACCTCCTGCGCTATCGGAACTGGCACGCCAGGTCCTTGCTTGACCGGAAGTTTAAGCTCATCTGCTCGGAGCTGAATGGCCGCTACATCAGCAACGAATTTAAGGTGGAGGTGAGTACAGGGCTCCCACAGAGCAGGGCCAATAGCAGCAGTGAGTGAGTGCTCTGATTCGCAGCCCTGATGTGCACAAATGCCAACCCTTAGAGCATTCATGGTGGCAGCTGTACAGGCTCATGCTAGGGGGTTGCCTTTCCAGCCTGGGGCCTGCTGCAGGTTACACCTGGGCTTGTTGGAGTGACAGGTTATGTTTGGGGTGGGCTGGGGTGGGGGCTGCTCCCCTTTCCCCCGCTGCCTCAGCCTGAGTTGTAGCCAAAGGAACCTTGGAGGGAGGTGACAAAGAGCAAGTGGTAGTTACTGCCTCTGGGGCTTCTTGAGATTTCCCATGAGAGAAACAGGAGGATGCTGTTTGATTGATTGATTGATTGATTGATTGATTGATTGAGACGAGTTCTCACTATGTTGCCCAGGCTGGTCTTGTCCCCACTGGGCTCAAGCAGTCCACCTGCCTTGGCCTCCCAAAGTGCTAGGATTACAGGCATGAGCCACTGTGGCCAGCCAAGGACGCTGTTATAGAAAGAGCAGCACCCAGGGAACCAAACGTTCTTTGCATTTGTGCCCGGTCACTGGCCCTTCTGTGAATGAAGTCGAGTCTTCGGCCCAGGTTGAGAGGGGCTCACGCAGGGACCCGCACGGGCAGGACCAGTACTGCTGAGGCTGGTGATGGTGACTCACAGGTCACACTGACTAGAGGGCAGCTCATCCTGCTCTGAGGTCGTCTACAGACCTATCCAGCAGCTGCTTCCTCGCTCAGGCCCTCTGTGGCCTGGAGAAAATTGACCCAAAGTTACTCTTAGCAATGGAACATCTCACCATGCACTCAAGAGCAGAATGCTACATTCGGTGCTGCAGAACCGATGCCTGTTTTGTTTGAGCCAAAGGGGAACAGACTTGAAAGGAAATCAAGGGTAGTGATTGGCGTTGTCTTTCACACGACTGTGGTTTGAGGAAAAAAGGTCTACGCCAGTGCTTCCCAAACAACCCGTGGGGAGGGGCCCTCAGCTTGTTTTTCTGCTCTTGTTTTGAGCATAATCTTTTATAAAATGCAATAAAAATGGATTGCAGCCAGGTGCGTGGTGCTTGTCTGTAGTCCCAGCTACCTGAGAGGCTGATGGGGGAGGATTACTTGAGCACAGAAGTTCCAGGCTGCAGTGAGTCGTGATCATGTCTGTGAACAGCTGCTGTGCTCCAGCCTGGGCAGCACAGCAAGACCCAGTCTTAACAAATAATAATAATAATTAGAAAAGTGATACATTGCTGGAATGTCTAACAACACTAGATTGTTACAGCAGTTTCTAAGTGCTTATTACTCTCTTTTGTTTGGTTGGTTTTTATTTTTCTTTTTTCGTTTTTGTTTTTTAACTGCTTACTCTGGATTTTTTTTTTTCTCTGTCTTTTTCCCCTAGCTCCATTTGCCCCCAGCTGCAGTCCAGGAGCCACTCAGAGTGGCACTGGTCATGCCAGCTGCGGGACTCCACTGTCACCTCTTGGACAGGCTCAGGATGTCTCCAGCGTTCCTTTCTCTTTCTGTGCTGTAGGTGAATGTCATCCACACGGCCAACCCTGTGGAACACGCCAACCACATGGCTGCCCAGCCACAGTTCGTGCACCCGGAACACCGCTCCTTCGTTGACCTGTCAGGCCACAACCTGGCCAACCCCCACCCATTTGCAGGTAGGACAAGGGGAGGGAGACCGAGCAGAGATGCTCCATGCCGTCCGCCCTGCCCCCACCCCACCGTGGGCACAGCCTCCTGCTCAGCATGACTGCCGGTCAGTCCCTGTCCCCGTTATTCCCCGTCACACACAAGAAAACGAAAGTCCTCACAGAGAGCAGATGACGCCACCCGCAGCCATAGAGCAGGATGTGGCCGAGCCAGATTCAAGGCCCATGCTGAGCTTTTCCTGGTATTTCCTCCTGGCCTCTGGGTTCAGATGAAGCATGCTGTCCAGACCGTTTTGACCGGGCACAGCCGAGGAGGTCAAGGGCACGGTGGCCCTCTGGGCTGAGTGACCTCACTCACGCCCGCCCCCTCGTTCTCCCACAGTCGTCCCCAGCACTGCGACCGTTGTGATTGTGGTGTGCGTCAGCTTCCTGGTGTTCATGATCATCCTGGGGGTGTTTCGGATCCGTGCCGCACATCAGCGGACCATGCGGGATCAGGACACCGGGAAGGAGAACGAGATGGACTGGGACGACTCCGCCTTGACCATCACCGTCAACCCCATGGAGGTAGGAGCGGGCAGGCGACCTCCAAGACTGAGAGGCAGTACAGGCCAGGGCCTCCGAGAGGTCAGTATGGCGCGGCTCCTTCGGGTTCACACGCTTTCCATCGCATCATCTGCTCAGCAAGCCTGGGGCTTAGGTGTCTTCATGGGTAAACCGAGGCTCAGAGAGGCCTTATTCAAGGCCGTGCTGCCTACTAAGTGTGGAGATGAGCCGTGCCAGGGCTGGGCGCTCCTGGGCCATGGGACTCCTGAGAGAGTTCTCTGGTGGGGTAGCCGAGGTGCTGTCCCCAGCTGCTTTGTATGTGGGTGACTCCATGGGTACTGACTGGAGCTTTGTTTTCCCTTCACTTCTTTTTTGTTGTTGTTGAGATGGAGTCTCGCTCTGTTGCCCAGGCTGGAGTGCAGTGGCACCATCTTGGCTCACTGCAAGCTCCGCCTCACAGGTTCACGCCATTCTCCTGCCTCAGCCTCCCAAGTAGCTGGGACTACAGGCGCCCGCCACTATGCCCGGCTAATTTTTTGTACTTTTAGTAGAGACGGGGTTTCACCGTGTTAGCCAGGATGGTCTCGATCTCCTGACCTCGTGATCCGCCCACCTCGGCCTCCCAAAGTGCGGGGATTACAGGCGTGAGCCACTGCGCTTGGCCTTCCCTTCACTTCTGGCTACTCTGTCGCTGGGGAGGGAGACGCTGGGGCAAGTTCTCCTTCCTCTGTGGCTGTGGAGAAGAGAATGCCGGGTGACGGGGCTGTGGGCAGGGCCGGACTCACGTGGCCGTGACCTCTCCTTGCCAGACCTACGAGGACCAGCATAGCAGTGAGGAGGAGGAGGAGGAGGAGGAGGAAGAGGAGAGCGAGGACGGCGAGGAAGAAGATGACATCACCAGTGCAGAGTCGGAGAGCAGCGAGGAGGAGGAGGGGGAGCAGGGCGACCCCCAGAACGCGACCCGGCAGCAGCAGCTGGAATGGGATGACTCCACCCTCAGCTACTGACCCGCGCACCCAGCCACTTTGGTTTCTGCTTCCAAAGACTCTGCTGCCATCTGTTCTCCCAGTCCCAAGGGTCCACGATGTACAAAGTTATTTCAGCCAGTAGGTGTGCAGACCCCTCCCCGCCACGATCGTCGCCGTGCTTGGTGTGTAGGACCCTAGGCTCCCGCCTGCCCTCTGCCTGGTCGCTCTCTTCAGTCCCACGAGGAGCCGACACGTCCTCTCTGGCCGCCATCCGGCTCGCACAGGGGCCTCGCAGCGCCTCAGGCCCTGCATTTGTGTCTGGAGTCTCCCCCGCCCCGGGGAGAGGACGCTGGCCCCTCGCACTCCAGAAAAGCCATGCCAGCTGGACTCGTTGACAAAGGGTAAAACATGCTCACTCCCACCTGGTAATCATTTTTTTCTTTTTTTAAAAAAAGTTTTTATTTTTTCCAAACTAGTGCATGTATAAATAATGGCAGGATGGGGGGTACTGTGTAGATGATTAACTGACTTTTTAATATTTTGTAAATAAATCGGATTCCTTGTGTCCTTTGTGCTAGTGTAACCCGGGACTGGAATGTAAAGTCAAGTTCAGAGCTCTGAGCACGGGCTCTTCCCACCGGGCCCTCCCTCCCCCGACCCTGAAGGGAGAGGCCCAGCCCCATCCCAGCCCCTGCTCAGGTCTGAGTGTGGCCGGGAGTCAGGGTCACAGGCCTTTAGCTGTGCTGCTCAAGAGACTGGATCAGGGCCGCCCTTTGGCAGCTACAAGTAGCCGGGCTTCACCTTTGGGATTCGACCTGTTCCTAATTTGGCGTGGGGTCCGGGGGTGCGGGGTCCCTGGCCCCTTTTCCACACTCCTCCGACAGCAGCTCCCTGCGCAGTGGCCTGGTCTCACCGTGTGCAGCCTTGTGGTTTATGCTTAGATGTGCATTTCCCTGCTGGTAAAAGGAGACACTGACAGGTGTCCTGCAGACCGGCTGACCACTCCCTTCGGAGAAGGTAGGAGGCCTGAGTGATCCGTACTCAGAACGTCCAGCAGAGACCCATGGCCTGAAGGCAAAGTGCTGGAATTTTCCAAAACAGCCTGTTCTCTCCTGTCTCCTCCCCAGAGCCCCCGCCCCCGGGGGATGCCTCCTGCCACCGGGGGGGTTGAAATCCCTCTCCCCCAGGAGCCCTGCTGCTGTGCTTGGTGGTAGGGCAAAAGGAGAGAAAACAGTCATGGTCTAAAACCCACATAGCACTTTGCTCTTAGTTACATGTAAACTTTTAGATTTCTAAAACGGGTGGGCAATCATTCTGAATACTGTTCTGTGACCCTGACTGCTGGTTCTGAGGACACTGGTGGCTGTGCTGTGCTGTGTGTGGCCATCCTCCATGTCCTGTCCCTGTAGCTGCTCCGTTTAGACAGCGGACAGACACGCCCAGGGGACGTCCTCATGCTGTCACTGCGCGGTTTCCCTTCGCAGATGTGTATATTGATGAGTGACAGGTCAGAAAGTGTATCTGCTACAATAAAGTTCTGGTTCTAACTCCAGCCGGAGCGGGGTTTGTCTTCTCTCCTGTTTTGGTTTTAAACCTGCACTCCCTTGTTTCTTTTTGAGCCGAGAACATAAGAATATAAAAAGGCTTTTTCTTTCTTTTCATCTGCATTTACTTCTCATTTCAAGGTTTCACAGAGTGCTGGTCTCAACCCACATCAGTGATACTGACAACTCGCCTTCCCCAGACAGAAACATGAAATGACTTAAAAAAATAGAAAATATTCTTCTCGCCAGGCACACAAGACTGTACACCCAAACCAGAAACGCTGTGGCTGTGCAAAGTGTGCTCCCACGCCCGCGCACACAGGCGCACTTAAATAAATAACACACGCACGCACGGCTTTCCCCATTTCAAAAAGGCAGACAGTCTGGTGAGTTTCAGCACTTGCTAGGAACAGGCGTGTGGCCAGGGAGGTGCCCCGCGGGTAGCACTGGCTGCTGACGGACCCCTGGTGGACCAGAACAGAGCTGGCACCTGAGCCGCTGAGCAGGCGGCTACTTCTGGCTCTGTTGAGTTTTGGAAGACCTTTGAGAAATCAACGGCATCACCGGGTAGGTCCTGAGTCCACGGTTGATACGTGAGGATCACCTGGGGGCTGCTAAAAGCCCACAGTCCTAGCCCCATCTGCAGAGTTGGCTTCTGAAGGCTGGGAGAAGCCCTGGAACCTGCATTTCTAAAGCTGTTCAAATCCAGGCCTTTGGAGGCTTAAGACTAAGCCTGCACCATTTCAAACTAAACAGTCAGAGAGAAAGATCCCAGCATGTGTCCTCGCTCTCACACTCCGGGTACCTGAGCACTCTCACAGCAGGTTCCCAAAAGAGATCTGGCCTCATCCTTTTGTTAAAACCTGCTTTCAGAGGTGGCTTAGATAATGGCAGAGTGGGCCGGGCACGGTGTCAGGCTTGTAATGCCAGCACTTTGGGAGGCTGAGGAGGGTGGATCACCTGGAGGTCAGGAGTTCGAGACCAGCCTGGCCAACATGTTGAACACGTCTCTACTAAAAATACAAAAATTAGCTGGCTATGGTGGTACACGCCTAACCCCAGCTACTCAGGAGGCTGAGTACCTGGGAGGCTCAGAACCCGGGAGGTGGAGGTTACAGTGAGCCAAGATTGCACCACTGTGCTCCAGCCTGGGCAACTGAGACCCCATCTCAAAAAAAAAAAAATGAGATAATGGCAGAGTATTCGCCTCTGACCCGCCTTCGCCTTCGTGTGTGACCAGGGTGAGCTACATGAGGCCCAGATCTCTTTCACACGCCCTGAGGACCAGCGTAGATTCTCCTTTATGGGGCTGGGCCTGATCTGCCCAGTCGTAGAGGTGTGGTGAGTCATCTATTATTTTCTTACCTGCAAACAAAATCACTTTACAGCAGAGAGAGGTGAGGGAATCCTCGTACCCAAGACCCACTTGAAAAGTGGAGCGCAAACATCCCTGAATCTAGAGGGTACCCAGGGCACCTTGGGGAGCTGCCAGAACTCAGTCTAGGGAGGACACACAGGGTGGGTTGCACAAGGATCAGGGCGTCCTGTCGGACAGTAGGCACCAGGTGACTGCCAGGCGCCAGGACCCAGGCAGTCTGGCGGGAGGCCTGGGAAGAAGGTTACCCCGGGAGGAGAACAGTCTTTGCTGGGCCCAGATCCACCAGCTGGAAGACTTGGGGTGACAGTCCTCAGCCGAGAGCCAGGTGCAGCCTCGAGGGGCCCAGCACCGTTGCTGCACAAAGGAGGCATTTCCGTTTATGGCTGTTTAGCTCCTTAGACATTTCAAGTCATAAATAAATAACCAGTGTAAACAAAAGGCAGCTGTGTAGGTTCTTTTTGCAGTTCAGGCTCTTCAGCCCCTTTAGGACAACCAACGTGCCTGGTCCCCACGGCCCGCGGCTGCCTCCTCTCGGGCCCAGGGCTGGGAGGAGCCGCTACTGCCTGTTGTCCTTGGACACGTTGTGGGCCAGCCAGTTCACTTTGGTTTTCCAGCTCTCACGGAGGGCTTCATTAAACTTCACTCGGAAGTGCTTCAGCGCCTCCTCCTCTGTTTTCCCCAGTGCCAGGGAGTCCTGCAAACAAATCACAGCGGTGTCCGCGTTAAGGGGACCCGGACCTTGCTCTGAGGTGCGGCCCTCTCTGGGGACTGCAGAGTCACTGCATGAAGGGGTTAGCAGAGAGCCCCCGGCATCGCAGGAAAAGCTCTCGATTCCGATGCCACCCTCAAATGAAGGTACCAAAGATGTCTTGGCCCCAGAGCCCCTAGTTCCCAGGTGACCTCGCCTCCCCCACTGGAGAAGTGGCTCTGGGAGGAGCGTGGGAGCAGCTTCCTTCTGCAGGGATTGGACACCAGAGGGAAGGTCCTGGCAAGCATGTGTGGCCCCAGCAGCCTCACCGCCCCACCCTACCTTCTCACATGGAGAGGACACAGCAAGGGAAAAATATATATAAATATATATATATATATATATATATTTATTTATTTATTTTTTTTTTTTGAGACAGTCTTACTCTGTCGCCCAGGCTGGAGTGCAGTGGCACGATCTCGGCTCACTGCAACCTCTGCCCCCAAGGTTCAAGTGATTCTTCTGCCTCAGCCTCCTGAGTAGCTGGGATTAGAGGTGCCTGCTACCACACCTGGCTAACTTTTCTATTTTTAGTAGAGACAGGGTTTCACCATGTTGGTCAGACTGGTCTCGAACTCCTGACCTCATGATCCACCTGCCTCGGCCTCCCAAAGTGCTAGGATTACAGGTGTGCACCATCATGCCCGGCTAATTTTGTATTTTTAGTAGAGATGGGGTTTCTCCATGTTGGTCAGGCTGGTCTCAAACTCCTGACCTCAGGTGATCCGCCCACCTTGGCCTCCCAAAGTGCTGGGATTACAGGCGTGAGCCACTGCGCCCGGCCGAAAAATATCTTTTAGAAGGCAGAGGGAGCCAGATCTCATGTGGTCCAGTGGATACCTGAAAGCCCCACAGCCCCTGAGCACAGTGGCCCAACTCGGAGAGGTCGCTACACATCTGCCACTAGGTGGAACCATGCCCAGGTGGCTCAACTCTGCTCCAGCCACTTTCCCCTCCAGTGCCCACCAACCCTACTGCTGGGTCCTGGGATGGCATAAGGCACTCAGAGCTCAGTGCCCTTTGGGGCCTGCTGCACTCAGGGCCCTCCTAGGTCAAATTGCTCGGGGGCAGGCCTTGGAAGGCCATTGGCGATAGAAGACTCCTGCCCGGCACATACCTTGAGGTACTGGATGTCTTTGGAGCAGCTGAGCTCAGGCAGGCCTGCCGCCCGCATCAGGGCAAAGAGGTGGAGGAAGAGAAGCCCGTGGCGCCGCAGGATGGTGTAGGCCCTTTCACAGTAGCCCCGGAACCTGCAGGTGGGGGGCACAGGAGGTGAGGCTCTGGGACCTCCCAGCCACAGGCCAGAGGGCCGCTCTGCATTCAACCAGCCCCTTCCCTGAAGGCACCTGCCCTTGCCCTGGAAATGGGTGGACACAAGGCCCCCGGTTCTTCTAACTGACCCCCATGCCCCAGCCAGCCTCCTGCTATACGACCCACAAACCTGCCCACATTGCCCAAAAGGGGCACTGCAGGGCGGAGCAGGGGCATGTTCCAAACCCATCACCAGCTGGGGTGAGGGGCCAAGTTTGGGGCTGAGAGCTGAGCCCCATCCTGCACCCTGCCTAGGAACCTCTGCCTTGTTCCCTGGGGCCCCACACTGAGGGGCATCTGGTGGGGCTCAGGCACTCTCACCTTTCAAATTTCTCACTATTATTAGTCTTCCCCTGCTGAATCACATGGACAAAGTCATAGGTGAGGATGAATGGGACACGCTCGCGGTTGATTCCAAACTTGGTCTTGAAATTCCCCAGAAAGTGGCCAAAATCAATGTGGAACAGCTGAGGGGAGAGGAGAGGAGGGGGAGGATTGAGAAGGTGTCAGAGAGGAGAGAATCCAGGGGAGACAGAAGCCAGCAGGGCTGGGGGACCCCTCACAGAGCTGTGTGCCGGGCAGAAGGGCCAGCAGGCTGGGGTCCCCGCAGCAGCTGCCAGCACCACCCCCTATACCTGCCCACTCTCTCGGATCATGATGTTGTCACTGTGCCGATCGCCGATGCCCAGCACGTATGTGGCCACACAGTAGCCAGCACAGGAGAGGGTGAACTCCTCAATGGCTCGATCCAGGGCCTCCCTGGGTGGGGAAGATTGAAAACCATGGCCACACCATTTTGCAGCTCCTCCTACCAAGAAGTGGGTTATTACTCCCTCTCCCCTTGAATCTGGCCCTGTGATTTGCTTTGACCAACAGAACATGGAGAACACAACACCGGACATCGCTTGCAGATGCTACTCCAGAGCCAAGGCCTGAAGACACCTGCAGATCTTGAACCCCACACCCTCAATACAGAGCCATGGAGGGAACGTGAGGCTGCTAAATGAGGAGGCCACATGCAGAGGCATCACAGACAGCTGGCACCAAGGCCCCAGGAATGAGACGCGTTATCTCAGACCCTGCTGGCCCAGTTAAGGCACCAGATGAGAAGAGCTGCACGAGTGATTATGCGGAACCAGCAGAAGGGCCGCCTGGCTGAGCCCAGCCCTAAGCTGCAGATTTGTGAGCCAATCTTAAATGGCTGTTTTTTTTTTTTTTTGGAGACGGAGTCTCGCTCTGTCGCCCAAACTGGAGTGCAGTGGCCGGATCTCAGCTCACTGCAAGCTCCACCTTTAGGGTTCACACCATTCTCCTGCCTCAGCCTCCCGAGTAGCTGGGACTATAGGCGCCCGCCACCTTGCCCGGCTAGTTTTTTGTATTTTTTAGTAGAGACGGGGTTTCACCGGGTTAGCCAGGAGGGTCTCGATCTCCTGACCTTGTGATCTGCCCGTCTCGGCCTCCCAAAGTGCTGGGATTACAGGCTTGAGCCACTGTGCCTGGCCAAATGGCTGTTTTTTAAGGCCCTGCACTTTGGATGGTGTTGCATAGCAAGAGACTGATACTTGGGGAACAGAGACCTGCTTCACCCTAACCCAGACACAGGCTGGTCCTCAACTCAGCCAAATAGCCACAGAGATGGTCTGAGGCCCCTCCCCGCTCCTTTGCTCTGACAGGCTAGGCCTCCCACTCCACACCTCCTTTCTAAGAGGAGGGCCTGAAACCCACCCCGGGTTCTTGGACTTCAGCCAGTTGAGCAGGGCATCCTTGTTGAAGGCGGCTGTGGCTGCCATGTTGCTCTTGTTGAGCTGGATGTTGGCAATGGTGTCTGAGCGGAGTACCACCTCAATGAGGCCTGTGCGGTCCCCGGTGGGGAGGCAGCCGTAGGGGGTCATCCTAGGCAAGTGGGAAGAGGGACGGGCAAATGGCATGGTCAAGGGCTGTCCCTGAGGCCACCTGAGCCCCAGAAACTCATGGTGCCCCCAAAAGCCACAGAAGATGCTGTTGCCCACATTGCTAAAAAAGCAAGGGAGCGATGCTGGCTCCTTGGAGATGCCAGCACCAGCACCTGAGGTGCAGAAAGCACCATGGCTAAGCTCACGTTTGCTTGGAATAGAACCGGCCAGAGGCCTTGGGAGAAGATGCTACTGCTTCCCAAGATGGGCTAAGGGAGCCAGGGGTACCCAGGCAACTAAAGCAACAGAGCACGGTACACGCGAAGCCCCAGGAGTGGCCTTCATGCATACTGCTGCCCACTGCCTCCTGGCCTAGAGTTAAACTGCTCCCAGCTCTTCCTAGGACAGCCCTTTCCCCAGCTAAGATGGTCATGCCGCCTTCGACAAGGACCCTTCCAGAGGCACAGACTCCCAGGCTAGGCACAGACACCAAGGGACAGCGGGGTGGGGGCTCTCACCTCAGGTCCAGCCCCTCCTGCTTCCACAGGACGTCCATGAGCTGGATCATCTGCAGGGTCAGCATGTCCTGCCGGAGGTCTGTGCCACCAGCCAGTGGGAGGAGAAGTATGAGTTTCTGGTAGGTTCTCTGCTTCCAGCCACACCCAAGCTCCTAAGTCCCAGGATTCTGTCTTCTCCACCCCCACTCTAGGAGCACCCCAGGACCCCCCAGGGCAGCACAGGTAGGGTGTGGGGAGGCCAGGCCCTCACCATCCCCGTTCTTAAAGATGATGCCCACGCTGCCGCCGCTGCCTGCCTCCTCGTTGCTGTACATGATCCACAGGGGCTTCATCTTGGAGTCCATGAAGGTGCACTGCTCCACACTGCCAGGACAGAGAGCGAGCAGTCAGAGGGGGCTCCTTCGCCGGCCTCCCAGGGGTGGGAGGAGCCCTCATGGTGGGGCTTGGGCTCACCAGACTTCAGCCAGCAGGGTGCTGGGGTCGAGTGGGGACTGCAGGTGGGAGAGGGCCTCTAGGTAGGCCTCCTGCCGCATGCACAAGTGCATCAGCTCCTTCGTCTGGGGCTTGGGGGTCTTCTGAGAGCTCAGCTTGACGAAGTCGTTCAGTGCCTTCAGTTTGCTCAGTGCTTCCCCCTGGTGGGCAGATGGGAGAGTGGCAGTGGGCAGGTCCCAGCCTCCGCCCGGCCCTGGGGATTCTCAGAGGCTCAGGGCCGCCCCTGCCCATCCCCAGGGCCCTGAGCCTCACCTGCTTCATCAGCACCTTCATGTGGTGGGTGCTGCCCCTGCAGTAGGCCTCCAAGATGAGGCCGAAGCGCAGGGCCACTGACGGCACGTGCATCTCAGAGCTGGAAGGGGAAGGGAGGGCTGAGCCTCACCAGGCAGGACCACGCAGCCCTTCCCACCCAGCAGGACCTAGCGAGGCCAGGACATCCAGGCCTGCTGGAAACGTCCCCCATGGCCTTCCGGGGTGACTCAGGGGCTGGGATTCCCACAGAACGGCTGGGGCGAGTCCCGCTACCGGAGGTGCCAGAAAAGGAAGTGGCCGATCTTGCGGTTGGCCAGGGCCCGGTCCAGCAGGAATTTGGTCAGCTCGCAGTCCAGGTAGGACTCGTACTTTAGCACCTGCACCAGCTGCAGCAAGTACTGGAACAGCTCATCATCCCTGCAGGGAAGGAAGGCGCTGGGGCCTGGAGCTCCCTGACTCAGGACAGGAGGGAGCTCCCTCGGCAGCCAGACGGAGGCCAGGCAGGAGGGAGCAAGCCCATGGGAAGGTTCAGGCCCCACCCAGAGCCCACGTCCTGGCAGCCAGGACACAGCTGCCCTCTGGAGAAGTGGGGAGTGCCCAGCTGGGACTCACGTCAGTTTCCGCAGCGACTTGATGGCGAAGGAGCCTACATGGCAATCAGGGAAGCTGAAGTCCAGCAGCTCCAGGGCGCTCAGGACAGGCAGCTCCGGCCAGGAGCACAGCAGGTAGAGCATCTGCGGGGAGCAGAGGCCAAGGTCAGGCTTTGGGGTGGCCGGGGTCAGGGTGGAGGTGGCCAGGGTCAGGGTGGAGGTGGTCGGGGTCAGGGTGAGGGTTGGCCGGGGTCAGGGTGTGGGTTGGCCGGGGTCAGGGTGTGGGTTGGCCGGGGTCAGGGTCAGGGTGAGGGTTGGCCGGGGTCAGGGTGGTGGGTAGCCAGATGCTGTGGTCTGCCCCCAGCTCCACCCTCAGGTGCCCCTCCCCACCCACCTGGGCCACATCCTCGTGCTTGTTCCACTTGGTGACCAGCAGCAGCCGGGCTAGCGCCTCTGGGAAGTGCTCCTGGACTTCGTGCCGCAGCTTCCACACCAGGTCCTTCTCATGCTCATACAGCTCCCCAGACCCCCGCCGCTCCAGGATTTCCCGCAGCTGCAGCTGCTGAGGGGTATGGGCAGGGGTGAGGGCTCTGACTCCATGCCGGCTCCGTGCCCCCACCCCACACCCCCACCTCACTCACCTCCTCCTCAGTGACATGTACACACTCACTGTGCCGCCCCAGCTCCAAGATCTGCAACAAACAGTTGCACTCAGCGTCCCCCGGGGCCTGGACCAGCCCAGGCACGACCCCCAGGCAGGGGGTCACCACCCCGATCATCCTTGAGGGGGCGCTGTCCCGTGCATGGAGGCATATCCACAGCAGCTCTGGCCTCCACCCACGAGATGCCAAGAGCATCCCTCCCAGCAGCTGTGACAACCGAAAATGTCATCAGACTGCGCAGCATCCCTGCAGGCAAAATGGCCCCTGGGAAGACCCCAGATATGCCTGGTAGCCCAGCCCCAACATGGCCAGGGAGCACTCTCTGAAGAGCTCCAGGAGCAGGGCCAGGAGAACTCCTCGTCAGCCCCTCAGCCTCACGTGGCGGGGCCCCCACTGACCTTCTCCAGGGTGGGATAGTACACGGGGTGCGGGGCCACCTCAGGCAGGCAGATGAGCAGGGCGGCGGCGCTATCCGTGTTGGGGTTACTATGCACAGTGCCTGTGGGGTTCAGCAGCTCGCCCTTCTCATCTGAACACAGGGGCAGAGGAAGTTGTAGAGTGGAGACCAGCATCTCTGGGACCCTCACATTCCCAACGCCTCTCCCTCCCGGGCCTGGGCCAACCTGGGACGGAGGGCCACATGTAGAGACAGCGTTCCCCAGTCTTAAGCTGGTCCTTGTAGTCAAACAGCATGAGGTTGGCCCAGGCAATGGGGCAATCCTGCAGGAGGACAGGGCAGGTGAGGACAGCCACTCCGGGCCCTCCAGACCCAACTTCACTGCCCTCCCCCCGGCACCCCACCCGAGAAGACCCAGAGCCCAGCTAAGGTCTCCCCACCAGACCCCCGGGAGGCCCTGCCTGGGGAAGGAGAGGAGTCGCATTTTTCTCTTTCCTCTCAGGGCTCCAGAGGTGAAGCCAGCCGACATCTGCTGCCCCCTCCTGTTCCCACTCTCACCCCTACTCAGGCTTTTTTTTTTTTTTTTTTTGAGACGGAGTCTTGCTCTGTCACCCAGGCTGGAGTGTAGTGGCGCGATCTCGGCTCACTGCAATGTCCGCCTCCTGGGTTCAAGCAATTCTCCTGCCTCAGCCTCCCAAGTAGCTGAGATTACAGGCATGCACCACCACGCCTGGCTAATTTTTTTGCATTTTTATTAGAGACGGGGTTTCACCATATTGGCCAGGCTGGTCTCAAACTCCTGACCTTGTGAGCCGCCCGTCTTGGCCTCCCAGAGTGCTGGGATTACAGGCATGAGCCACCACGCCCAGCCCTCCTGGCTTCTTGAGAAATCCCCAGACGGCACAGCCCGGAGGCCAGCCCAACCCAGCTCAGCTCGGAGTGAATCAGCCCCAAAGGGAGCCACATCCTGGGACCATGACTCAGCACCCAGTCACTGCGCCTCCAGGCCAGCCACTAAGTCAGGCTTTTCTGCTCCAGGGATGACACTGTGCTTATCCTTCCATCCCAGGGCACTACCTGCAGGTTCCTGCAGGACCACAGCCCAGGCCAGATACTCTGAGGCAGCATGCACAGGAGCCCAGGAGCCCAGAGTGTCCCTCGAGCAGGGCTGGTGGCCAGACTGGGGTGGACGAGGAGGCTGGGGTCCACAGCAATCCCAGGACTCCCATCCCCAGGCTGTGTGCTTGCCGGGAGGAGAGTGGTGAGTGGCCCAGCAAGGGGCTGCGCTGGCTCTCCGGGGCCTGCACCCCTCCCCGCCGGCCCCGGGACCCACCGCCTTCTTGCACTTCTTCTTGGTGGAGCGAGCCTTCTTGGCTTTCTCGATCACGGCGTACAGTGCGAAGCAGAGACGGGCCATGCGGGGCAGGTCGCAGATGTTGATGTCGAACTCCAGCCGCTGCTTCCACACAGGTTCCGAGCACACACTCACCTCTGTGCTGGACACCGTCTTGCACAGCATCTCGTTGCCGTGGAAAAGCCCTGCCTGCACCACCAGCTGTAGAAGGTGCCAGGATGAGGGGTGAGGGGTGAGGAGGCCCAGCCCCTCTCCCCTCCCCTTAAGGAGGTGTCAATCTCCCCCTTGCATGTCCTCAGGTGGGTCTGAACTCTACTTCCCACACGAAGGAAGGTGGTGCAGCACAGGGAAGGCCTGAGGGGCACGCGTGGCCCTGGGGTGAGGGAGGATACCATGGGCTGGGCACGGGTGCCCTTGTCTCAGCTCCCCCAACTCTGGGGACCTCGGGACATGTCCATTCCCCACTCCAGGCTTCAGTTTCCCCATCAGGGATCCGGAACTCCAGGGACCCTTGCTCTAACATCCTAGGGCTCCCCGGACTTCTCAGATTCCTAGGAGTCCATGTGGGTGGGGAAGGACTTTTCCTGCCACCTGATGTCTGGCCCCCTCCAATTCCATCTGACACCACCCCCCTGGAAGTCCCTCTGATCCAATCCCCCTCGATTCCTGCCACAGGAACCCAGACCTGCCCTGCTTATACAATTTTCCCAGTGAAACACACTCCAGGCAGGAGAGCCAACCTGAGGACTCAGGTATCATGTCCTGCAAATAGGACAATAAAACCCATGCCTGCAGGCTGTTGTGATGGAGCGTGTGAAAGTGTGAAGACAACAGGGAGGGGGGCTCAGCCCCCGGGGGTTGAGGCAGGTGCAGCCCTCACAGGCCGCAGGCACCATCCTGGTGCCTCCAGGGAGCGCCACAGCCCCCGGCCCAGCTGGACCCAGCCCCTCTTCCATGCCCGGCCCCTCTCCCAGCTCTGCAGCCCCGGATCCCTGGGCTGAACCTGGCCCCACAACCTCCACCAAAGCCAAATACCCAGAAGGCTGCTTGGCCCACGTTTCTAGGAATGGCCTCCAGGGCCGACTGGCCCGCCCCCTTCCCACTTCCTGTTTTCAAGCCGCTCACAGCGCCCCAGGCAGGGATGCTGGGTAATGTGGTCAGGTGGCTTTCATGTGATCCCCCTCCTTCCTCTGCTGCCCCTCCAGGAAACAGCCACCTTGTTGGTGCAAAAAAACAGTGTCTCCCCCACCTATCCCAGGAGCCCCACCTTCATCCGCTCGTCGGCGTTCACTTTGCTGCCCTGGATGAGCTCGATGCAGAACGGCTGCTCCAGGGACCACAGGGACACAGAGGAGGGCTGGGGGCCGGGGAGGCAGGGCTGTTAACACGGCTCAAAGAACAGCTTGTCTCCCTGGCCGATGGTGAGGCCCGTGACCACTCGGGGGCGGGTGAGAGGGTCACAGGTTTGCGGCCAGGCTTGGGCCTGTCCACAATGCTATCCTTTACCAGAAAACCTGCCATGCGGGCTTCCCAGGGGGGCCCAACACCCCTGAGCTCTGCAGAGGAGAAGGGCAGCTGGTGAGCCAGGCATGGGGCTGCCCTGCACCCACAGCGGTCCCACAGGCTCCCAGCCCAGGACGCTGGGCAGCTGTGTTGGCTTCCCCAGCTCAAAGCCCCAACCCTCCATACCAAGGGCCCCTGGACCCATGGCCAGTAGCACCTGGAGTTGAACGCCAGGCAGGAAGAAGGGGTGGCTCGGAGGGGAGGCGGAAGGCGCCATCTCACCTTCTTTGCAGGAATGGGAGGCGGTTTGGCACGTGGTTTCTGGACCTGGGGAGCAGGGTTGCTCTGCTCATCCCGCATGGCGAGGATGGAGGAGGAATGGACCATGGTCAGGTGAGGGGTCAGCCCACTGTGCAGGCAGCTGCAGATGTACTGAGACGGGGCGCAGGGTGAGCGGCCGGTGGGGTGGCCCCAACCACTCCCTGGACACCAGGATTCCCAGGATCCCCCAAGCTGCCCACTGCCTGTCTCAGGCCCTGGGGGAGGGGAGGACTTCCTGCTGGTCTTTCCTGCCCCACCTCCACCTCTCAAAGACAGAGCCCATCCTTGTGCTCTCAGAGAGGGCCAGCCCTACCAGGGGATGCTCTGGTGGTGACCTAAAGGCCTGGCTCAGCAGGCTCAAGATGTGCTCAAATGTCAGCTCCCCAACTCCCACCCAGGACCCGTCCAGGGCGGCGGGAGCCCCAAGTGCAGCAGGCCTCAGCGGCCTCACCTGGAACTGGCAGAGCGGGTAGCTGCCGTACAGGTACTCATGCCTGCCGTTCACCTGCAGCGTGTAGTCTTCCGGCTGTTCCACCAGCAGCTGCCGGAACACCGTGGCCTTCTTCCGCAGGGCACAGGCCATCAGCGCCAGCGGCACGTCCTTGGTGGACACCTGGAAGGTGAAGCTCTCCTGTGGGGAGGAGGGAGGTGAGTCCTCTGCCCTCGAGGCACCCCGGGGTTCTGGGGCACAGGGCAGGGTTGCCTATTTGCCCCCAAGGACAGGGTCTGGGGAGTTCACGGACGACACTGGGAAATATTTGTTCAAAGAATGAACTGATGCCCAAAGCCCCGCACCACTTGGTCATCCTGCCACGTCGAGCTTGCCTGGGGGGACGTTCAGCTGAGCCCTACACATGCACAGACACCTGGCAAACACCATCTGATGCCACTGGGGGAGGGGGGCCTGCGGATGACTGAGGAGTTTCACGGAGGAAGTGCTCCCCATGGACAGAGCAGCCTGGATGCCGCAGGCTACGAACGGGCTCACCTCGCTGCCCTCAAACTTGACGTTGACTAGGAGGGCCCGGTTTGGGAGCCGCAGGGTGCCAGGCCCCCAGGTTCGCGCCGAGGGCTCCAGCTGCAGGGGGAAGCTGTACTGCAACCAGGCCTCCCAGTCCAGCTGCTGCCGGCGGGCGGCCGTCTCCTCGCAGAACTGGCACATCTTGGCACGAAAGTCGTTCACTTCTGGGTCACACAAGGAGTCAAACTCGTGGAGGCCTGCGGGGCGGGGAGGGCTGGGTCAGCGGGCAGGGCAGGCAGGGCCAGCCCAGCCACACGGCCCACCCGGCAGGGCTACCTTTGCCGATGAGGAGGCTGATCTGCGAGTTGATGAGCTTCTTCACGCGGTCGCCCTCGCGGGCCACCAGGCGCAGGACTGGCAGGAAGGGCTGCACGTCGCACAGACGCCGTTGCTCATCCTCCAGCTCCTGCTGCTCCGCCGTCTGGTTGATGCAGGTGAACACATAGGCCTCGGGGCCACTGAGCATGTGGAAGAGTGGCTCATACTGGGCGCGGTGCCACAGCAGCTGGGGGGACAGTCACCGGTAAGCCCCTCCACCCAAGGCAGCCACTGGGAGGTGGGAGGCTGAGGGCAGATGGAGAGCTGGCCTCCAGCCTGGGGGGTCCAAACCTCCCAGAGGGCAGAGGCAGACCCCAAGATCTGCGCTCTGTGCAGCCCCCCAGGTGCTGACCATGGGTGGACAGGCTTCTCTACTGCTGCCCTTCTGTGGGGGCAGCTGGGAGGTGCTGAGATCTGGGGCTGGCACCACGTCCTACAGGCTCCCCTGCCAGAGCGCAGGACTACCCTAGGTCACTCCAGAGATGGGTGGCCATGACCTTCACGCAGCCCAGCTAACTGTCCTGGGGTTCTTCACCTATTTATTTTATTTTTGAGATGGAGTCCCACTCTGTCGCCCAGGTTGGAGTGCAGTGGCACAATCTTGGCTCACTGCAACCTCCGCTTCCCAGGTTCAAGTGATTCTTTTGCCTCAGTCTCCCGAATAGCTGGGATTATAGGCAGGCACCACCATGCCTGGCTAAATTTTTTTTTTTTTTTTGAGACGGAGTCTCGCTCTGTCGCCCAGGCTGGAGTGCAGTGGCCGGATCTCAGCTCACTGCAAGCTCCGCCTCCCGGGTTCACACCATTCTCCTGCCTCAGCCTCCCGAGTAGCTGGGACTACAGGCACCCGCCACCTCGCCCGGCTAGTTTTTTGTATTTTTTTTTTAGTAGAGACGGGGTTTCACCGGGTTAGCCAGGATGGTCTCGATCTCCTGACCTTGTGATCCGCCCACCTCGGCCTCCCAAAGTACTGGGATTACAGGCTTGAGCCACCGCGCCCGGCCCTGGCTAAATTTTTTGTATTTCTTTTTGTTGGCCAGGCTGGTCTCAAACTCCTGACATCAGGTGATCCACCCACCTCGGCCTCCCAAAGTGCTGGGATTACGGGTATGAGCCACCGCGCCTGACAACCCTGATTTTTAAATGTTGGTAACGAACTCAAAAATATTTAACACAGCGAGGGGGCCCAAAGAGAATTCTCCATGGAGTGTATGCCTTGGGGTGACGGGCCTCCAGCTCTCCCAAGCAACAAACAGTTGAAAGGTTTTCACTGAGTCACAAAGACGATGGGAAAGGAGGAAAGTTCCCAGTGTTGCTACCAAGGGCAACGGCTAACTATGGTCTGTCAAGCAGTGAGATGGCGCCAAGCTGTGACAGTCTAGGGACTGTCTAGCAGCTCTATGTGCTGGCCTGGAGGGGTCCAAGGTATGTCATTAAGTGAGGGGAAAACCCCAAGATCTAGAGCAGCAGGTGTGAGTCAAGCCCATTTCCATTAAAACACAAAACAGGCCGGGCGCGGTGGCTCACACCTGTAATCCCAGCACTTTGGGAGGCCGAGACGGGCGGATCACAAAGTCAGGAGATCAAGACCATCCTGGCTAACACGGTGAAACCCCGTCTCTACTAAAAAATACAAAAAAAACTAGCTGGGCGAGGTGGTGGGTGCCTGTAGTCCCAGCTACTTGGGAGGCTGAGGCAGGAGAATGGCGTAAACCCGGGAGGCGGAGCTTGCAGTGAGCCGAGATCCGGCCATTGCACTCCAGCTTGGGCAACAGAGTGAGACTCTGTCTCAAAAAAAAAAAATAAACAAAAACAAAACATAAAAACCCTAATAAACATACTGATTAACATAGGCCAGGGGTTAGTAAACCACCGTTTTCCTGGTCAAATCCACCTGCCACTTGGTTAACCCCACAAAGCCACGCCCCTTCATTTACATATCACACCCAGGGCTGCTCCTGTCCTATAGTGGCAAGACTGAATCATGGTAACAGATAACAGAGCCAGCCAGCAACTGCTAAAATATTTACTATCTGGCCCCTGGGATAAATACAAATATGAAGAATCGGGACCAAATCGAGATGTGTATGCTATGCCTCTGCACTGTTTGCATTTTAATAACCCACATGCACAGCTCTGTAAGTGGAAAAATAAGACTGATTTAAAATGACATCTAGCTCAGGTGCGGTGGCTCACTCCTGTAATCCCAGTACTTTGGGAGGCTGAGGTGGGAGGATCACTTGAGCACAGGAGATCATGGCCAGCCTGGGCAACATAGTAAGACTCCAGCCGGGTGCGGTGGCTCAAGCCTGTAATCCCAGCAGTTTGGGAGGCCAAGACGGGCGGATCACGAGGTCAGGAGATCGAGACCATCCTGGCTAACACGGTGAAACCCCGTCTCTACTAAAAAATACAAAAAACTAGCCGGGCGAGGTGGCGGGCGCCTGTAGTCCCAGCTACTCGGGAGGGTGAGGCAGGAGAATGGCGTGAACCCGGGAGGCGGAGCTTGCAGTGAGCTAAGATCCGGCCACTGCACTCCAGCCCTGGCGACAGAGTGAGACTCCGTCTCAAAAAAAAAAAAAAAAAAAAATAGTAAGACTCCATCTATACAAAAATTAAAAAAATTAGCTGGTTACGCTGGCATGCACCTGTAGTCCCAGCTACTCAGGAGGCTGAGGTGGGGGAATCATTTGAGTCTAGGAGGCTGAGGCTGCCGTGAGCTATGATCATGCCACTGCACTGCAGCCTGGATGACAGAGCAAGACCCTATCTCAAAAAAAAAAAAGTATAGGCCGGGCGCGGTGGCTCAAGCCTGTAATCCCAGCACTTTGGAAGGCCGAGACGGGCGGATCACGAGGTCAGGAGATCGAGACCATCCTGGCTAATACGGTGAAACCCCGTCTCTACTTAAAAATACAAAAAAAACTAGCCGGGCGACGAGGCGGGCGCCTGTAGTCCCAGCTACTCGGGAGGCTGAGGCAGGAGAATGGCATAAACCCGGGAGGCGGAGCTTGCAGTGAGCTGAGATCCGGCCACTGCACTCCAGGCTGGTGGCAGAGCAAGACTCCGTCTCAAAAAAAAAAAAAAAAAAAAAAAAGTATAAAAATAAAAAACTAAAATGATATCTGTAGCTTGGGCAACATGGCAAGGTCTTACCGCTACAAAAATAAATAAATAAATAAAATTAGCCAGGCGTGGTGGTGTATGCCTGTAGTCCCAGCTACTCAGTAGGCTAAGATGGGAAGATCGCTTGAGCCCAGGAGGTCAAGGCTGCAAAGGAGCTAGGATTATGCCACTGCATTCCAGCCTGGGCAACAAAGTGAGATCCTTCTCAAGCAAAATAAAATACAATGGTATCTATATAAAGTTAATAACGTGAATAAGATGTTATATTGTTAACTCAAAAAAAAGATATGAAAGGTCATAATCAGAATTATCACAAAAAACAACACTGTACATAGAGGAGAAAACAGGCAATAGCCAAAGTATTCACTGTGGCTGTCTCATATGGCTGGATCAGAGGTAATTTTTTTCCTTTTTCCACTTTTTCTTCTTTTCCTACATTTTCTTTTTTATTTGTGTTCGTTTTTGTTTATTTATTTTTGTATTTTACAGACGGGGTTTCACTCTGTCACTCAGGCTGGAGTGCAGTGGCGGATCATGGCTCACTGCAGCCTCAAACTCCCAGGCTCAAGTGATCCTCCTGCCTCAGCCTCCTGAGTAGCTAGGATTACAGGCACATGTCACCACACAGGCTAATTCTTTTTTTGAGACATTGTTTTGCTCTTGCTACCCAGGCTGGAATGCAATGGCCCGATCTTGGTTCACTGCAACCTCCACCTCCCAGGTTCAAGCAATTCTCCTGCCTCAGCCTCCTGAGTAGCTGGGATTACAGGCATCCACCACCATGCCTGGCTAATTTTTTGTATTTTTAGTAGAGATGAGGATTCACCGTGTTGGCCAGGATGGTCTCAAACTCCTGACCTCAGGTGACCTACCCACCTCCACCTCCCAAAGTGCTGATAAGAGACGTGAGCCACCATGCCTGGCCCTGGCTAATTTTTTTATTTTTTATTTTCTGTAGAGGCAGGGTTTTGTCATGTTGCCCAGGCTGGTCTTGAACTCCTGGGCTCAAGCAATTCTCCTGCCTTAGCCTCCGAAAGTTCTGGGATTATAGGCATGAGCCACCATGCCCAGCCTTTTCCTAAATTGTAATGTCCATATTATTCTTCCAGTAGAAGGAAAAAGAAACTTAATTTTTAAAGACATCTCCCAGAAAGAGAAGAAGAAAAAACTCTCAAAGATGATCCATTACTTCTTTCGTTTGTTTTCCCTGCTCCCAAGTATAGCTTTTAAAATTCTGGGATAAGGGCCAGGTGCAATGGCTCATGGCTGTAATCCCAGCACTCTGGGAGGCCGAGGCAGGCAGATCACTTGAGGTCAGGAGTTTGAGACGAGCCTGGCCAACATAGCGAAATCCCGTTTCTACTAAAAATACAAAAATCAGCTGGGCATGGTGGCACGTGCCTGTAGTCCCAGCTACTTGGGAGGCTGAAGCAGGAAAATCGCTTGAACCTGGGAGGCAGAGGTTGGTTGCAGTGAGCCAAGATCGCACCACTGCACTCCAGCCTGGGCAACAGAGTGAAACCCTGTCTCAAAAAATAAAAATAAAATAAAATTCTGGGATAAGGTCCTGCCCTCCCACAGCCTAATGCATGATCCCTCAAGTCCCATGCTTAGTAAGGGGCACAAGCCCTTTTGGTCACAAGACAATATCCACCAAATATCATCCACATATTTTATCCTTTGACTCAGTAGTCCATCCTGAAGAGTATTCAACAAACCAAAATCTCTTTCCAAAGATGTTGTTTACAATTAGCCTATAGTCCCAGCTACTCGGGAGGCTGAGGCAGGAGAATGGTGTGAACCCAGGAGGCAGAGCTTGCAGTGAGCCGAGATCGCGCCACTGCACTCCAGCCTGGGCGACAGAGCAAGACTCCATCTTAAAAAAAAAAAAAAAAGAAAGATGTTGTTTACTACGGCAACAGCTTTAAAGACAAAAGACCTGTAAACCACTTAGGCAGCCTTAGGATGGAGTGTGGTTTCATATATGATGGCACATTCTAGCCTGGGCAACATGGTGAAACCCCAGCTCTACAAAAAATACAAAAAAAAAAAAAAAATTAGCTGGGTGTGATGGCACGTGCCTGTGGTCCCAGCTACTCAGGAGGCTGAGGCACAAGAATTGCTTGAGCCTGGGAGGCGGAGGTTGCGGTCAGCTGAGATCATGCCACTGCACTCCAGCCTGGGTTACAGAGCGAGACCATCTCAAAAACAAAAAACACCATTATTGGCCGGGCGCGGTGGCTCACGCCTGTAATCTCAGCACTTCGGGAGGCCCAGGCGGGAGGATCACCTGAGGTCGGGAGTTTGAGACCAGCCTGACCAACATGGAGAAACCCCGTTTCTACTAAAAATACAAAATTAGCCAGGCATGATGGCGCACACCTATATTCCCAGCTACTCAGGAGGCTGAGGTGGAGGAATCGCTTGAACCCGGGAGTTGGAGGTTGTGGTGAGCCAAGATTGCACCATTGCACACCAACTTGGGCAATAAGAGCGAAACTCCATCTCAAAAAAAAACACACACATACAAAAACCCCATTATTTATCTCTTAAAATTCTCATCTGAGGATCCCAAGTCTGAAAAGCAATGCATCTGTCCATCTGTCTGTCCGTCTGTCTGTCTGTCTCTCTCTCTCTCTGAACACCAAGGTCTGAGGACCGGATGGAGGCTGTACCTGCTTGATGGTGCTGAGGTTGGCATTGCGGGACACAGGGAAGTTCAGGTAGACCCCTGTGGGCAGCAGGAAGTCAACCACGACGCTCTGATTCTCCTCCTTGGTCCAGAATTCCATGGGGCAGTCCACCCCAGGGGGCATCCTGCGCTGTTACTTCCCAGATGCCAGTGGTCCTAAAAATCAAGCAATGGCAAAATGAGCTACCTCAGCTGGGCTGGGTGAGGCCTTTGGAAGGGACTCCCTGGAAAACAGTGGGGTCCTTGGACGGCAGGAAGCTCAGCAGTGAGTTCCCGACCTGCGGGCACAAAAAGCTCGCCTCCCTCAGGGCTTCGTCCTGCCCAGGGTGGCTTGTGGCTCCTACCACTCTGAGCCACGGCCTCAGCTGCCTCTTCTCCCAGGCAGACACTGCATGTCCTCCCCACAGCAGCACTCACAGCAAACCATCTTTCCTCAGGAACACACATCCACGAAACCCAGTCATGGCCACCAGCTGGCACAGAAGGGAGACGGCAGGACAGCTGGTCAGGGATCCTGAGACCTGAGAGGCCTAAGGCTGCAGTTCTTAGAAATACATTTTTATTGACTGATTGATTGACTGACTGAGCCGGAGTCTTGCTCTGTCACCCAGGCTGTAGTGCAGTGGCACTACCTGGGCTCACTGCAATCTCTGCCTCCTGGTTCCAGAGATTCTCCTGCCTCAGCCTCCTAAGTAGCTGGAATTACAGGCATGTGTTACCACATCTGGCTAATTTTTATACTTTCGTAGAGACAAGGTTTCACCATGTTGGCCAGACTGGTCTTGAACTCCTGACTTCAAGTGATCCGCCCACCTCAGCCGCCCAAAGTTCTGGGATCACAGGCATGAGCCACCATGCCCAGCTGTGAAATAATTTTTTGAAACAGGATCTCAATTTGATGCGCCAACTGGAGTACAGTGGTGCCATCATAGCTCACTGTAACAGAAATTCCTAGGTTCAAGAGATGTTCCCATCTCACCCTCCCAAGTAGCTGGGCCTACTGGTGCGCACCACTAAACCTGGCTAATTTTTAACTGTTCTGTAGAGACAGTCTCACTATATTGCCCAGGCTGGTCTTGAACTCCTAGGTTCAAGGGATCTTCTCACTCTGGCCTCCCAAAGTACTGGGATTACAGGCATGAGCCACCACACCCAGCCTCTTTGAAACTTTCTGACCAGAAACCAAAAGGCTTAAAAATGGCTTTGGTCATCTAATAATTGGTTAAAATATTCCAATCAGGCCGGGCGCAGTGGCTCATGCCTGTAATCCCAGCACTTTGGGAGGCCCAGGCAGGCGGATCACCTAAGGTCATGAGTTCAAGACCAGCCTGACCAATATGATGAAACCCTGTCTCTACTAAAAATAAAAAATTAGCCGGGCATGGTGGTGCATGCCTGTAATCCTAGCTACCCAGGAGGCTGACACAGGAGAATCGCTTGAACCCAGGAGCTGGAGGTTGCAGTGAGCTGAGATCGCACCACTGCACTCCAGCCTAGGCAACCAGAGCAAAACTCCGTCTCAAAAAAAAAAAAAAGAAAGAAAATTTCATACCAAACCCTCCAGTCATACCCACCCGCAGTAACAAAATGTTACAAACACAAAGGACCTGGTGAATCCCCTCTTCCAGGTCCCCTACTCCCTTCCCCACCTCTAGCCTACTCCACTGCAGGTTAGCAGTACCTGGAGTCTGATTATCATTTCCATACATGTTTTTTGTTTTGTTTTGTTGAAACAGAGTCTTGCTCTGTAGCCCAGACTGGAGTACAGTGGCGCAATCTCAGCTCTTGGGTTCAAGCGATTCTCCTGCCTCAGCCTCCCAAGTAGCTAGGATTACAGGCACCTGCCACTACGTCCAACTAATTTTTTTTTGTTTTTTTTTTTGAGACGGAGTCTCACTCTGTTGCCCAGGCTGCAGTGCAGTGGCGCGATCTCGGCTCACTGCAAGCTCCGCCTCCCAGGTTCACACCATTCTCCTGCCTCAGCCTCCGAGTAGCTGGGACTACAGGCGCCCACCACCACGCTCGGCTAATGTTTTGTATTTTTAGTAGAGACGGGGTTTCACCGTGTTAGCCAGGATGGTCTCAATCTCCTGACCTCGTGATCCAGGCGTGAGCCACCACACCTGGCCCTAATTTTTGTATTTTTAGTAGACAGGGTTTCACCATGTTGGCCAGGATGGTCTCAAACTCCTGACCTCAAGTGATCCACCTGTCTTGGGCTCCCAAAGTGCTGGGATGACAGGCATGAGCCACTGGGCCCGGCCTCCATGCATGTTTTTATATTTTTATTATACCAACACGTACCCACATCCAATTCCCAGTACTACTGTGTGCTTTAACTCTGCGTACGGTCAGGCATGGTGGCTTACACCTGCAGTTCCAGCACTTTGGGAGGCTGACACGGGTAGATGACTTGAGGCCAGGAGTTCGAGACCAGCCTGGCCAACATGGCAAAATCCTGTCTCTACTAAAAATACAAAAATTAGCTGGGTGCGGTGGTCCATGCCTGTAATCCCAGCTACTCGGGAGGCTGAGGCATGACAATCGCTTGAACCCACCCAGGAGGCAGAGGTTGCAGTGAGCAGAGATTGTGCCACTGCACTCCAGCCTGGACGACAGAGTGAGACTCTGTCTCAAACAAACAAACAAACAAACAAAAAGTCTGCATGTATACACAGAGTCTTCTGCAACCTGCTTTGGTCACTAACTGTGCTGTTTTTTTTTTTTTTTTTTTGAGATGGAGTCTTGCTCTGTTGCCCAGGCTGGAGTGCAGTGGAGGGATCTCGGCTCACTGCAAGCTCTGCCTCCCAGGTTCACACCATTCTCCTGCCTCAGCCTCCCGAGTAGCTGGGACTACAGGTGCCGGCCACCACACCGGCTAATTTTTGTATTTTTTAGTAGAGACAGGGGTTGCATGGTGTTAGCCAGGATGGTCTTAATATCCTGACCTTGTGATCCGCCCGCCTCGGCCTCCCAAAGTGCTGGGATTATAGGCGTGAGCCACTACACCCGGCCCCTTTTTTTTTTTTTTTTTGAGATGGAGTCTCGCTCTGTCACCCAGGCTGGAGTGCAGTGGCACAGTCTCAGCTCACTGCAAGCTCTGCCTCCCGGGTTCACGCTATTCTCCTGCCTCAGCCTCCCGAGTAGCTGGGACTACAGGCGCCGCCACCTCATCGGCTAACTTTTTGGTGTTTTTAGTAGAGATGAGGTTTCACTGTGTTAGCCAGGATGGTCTCGATCTCCTGACCTCATGATCCGCCTGCCTTGGCCTCCCAAAGTTCTGGGATTACAGGCGTGAGCCACCACACCCGGCCCTCACTGTGCTGTTCTTTAGATTTACCCAGGCAGACACACGTGGCTTTAGTTCATTTGTTTTATCTCTTGCACAATATTTCATTGTGTAAAGAAGCCACAATTAGAAGAGATCATGTCCTTTGCAAGAACATGGATGGAGCTGGAGGCCATTATCCTCAGCCAACTAATGTAGTAACAGAAAACCAAACACCATAGGGTCTCACCTGTAAGTGGGAGCTAAATGATGAGAACGCATGGACACACAGAGGGGAGCAGCACGCACTGGGGCCTGAGGGTGGAGGGTGGGATTCGGGAGAGGATCAGGAAGAATAACTCATGGGTACTAGGCTTAACACCTGGGTGACGACATCATCTGTATGACAAATCCCCATGCCACAAGTTTACCTATATAACAAACCTGCAAGGTACCCCTGAACTTAAAATAAAAGTTACATGAAGAAAAAGGAAAAATGTAACACTCAAGAAAAAAAAAAAAAAAGAAACCACAATTTATTTACCCTCTCTCTTGTTGAAGACTAAAGGCTGGTTTCTACTTCTCTTGGTTACTTTTAACGATGCTACAATGTATGTTCTTGAATACATCGCCCTGTGCTCATCTGAGAGTGCTTAGTGTTGGGGGCTCAAGAAAAAGACAAGGGGAACCACATACGTCATGTCCAGCTTACCAGAAGCCATTTTAAAAAGAGTGAAAAGACTGGGGTCAAGGTGGCTCATGCCTGTCATCCCAGTGCTTTGGGAGGCCAAGGTAGGAGGATCACTTGAGGCCAAGAGTTAGAGACTAGCCTGGGCAACATAGTGAGAGCCCATCTCTAAAAAAAAAAAAATTAAAAATTAGCCAAGCATGGTGGAGCGTGCCTGTATCCCCAGCTACTTGGAAGCTGAGGTGGAAGGCTCACTTGAGCCTGGGAGTTTGAGATACTATGATGATCACTGCACGCCAGCTTGGCAACACAGCAAGATCATGTCTCAAAAAAAAAAAAAAAAAAAAGAGAAAAGAAATTAAAAAAAAAAAACCAAAAAGAGTGAAAAGGCACAGATAAAATGAAGCTCCATTATGTATTTTATTTAACCCAATATATCCAAAAGATAGTCATTTAAACACATCATCAATAGAGAAAATTACTAATGAGATATTTTGACATTTATTTTGGTATCGAGTCTTTGAAACCTGGTGTGCGTTTTAAATTTGGAGTATAGTGCAATTTCATTTCTAGATTATCTATCATCAGAAATACTTGATCTCAGTGTAGATTTTATACAATCTACAGGTGAAAAGTAGATTCTGGCCTGTAATCCCAGCACTTTGGGAGGCCGAGACAGGCGGATCACGAGGTCAGGAGATCGAGACCATCCTGGCTAATACGGTGAAACCCTGTCTCTACTTAAAAATACAAAAAACTAGCCGGGCGACGAGGCGGGCGCCTGTAGTCCCAGCTACTCGGGAGGCTGAGGCAGGAGAATGGCATAAACCCGGGAGGCGGAGCTTGCAGTGAGCTGAGATCCGGCCACTGCACTCCAGCCTGGGTGGCAGAGCAAGACTCCGTCTCAAAAAAAAAAAAAAAAAAAAAAAAAAAAGAAAAGTAGATTCACAGACCCAGGTTGTTTCTTTCTTTTTTTTTTTTTTCTTTTCTGTTGAGACGGGGTCTCACTCTGTTGCCCAGGCTGGAGTACAGTGGCCCAATCATAGCTCACTGAACACTCCAGCGCCTGGGCTCAAGCGATCCTCCAGCCTCAGCCTCCTGAGTAGGTGGGACTACAAGCTTGCGCCACCATGCCCTGCTAATTTTTTTTTTGATACAGGTTCTTGCTATGTTGCCCAGGTTGGTCTCAAACTCCTGGGCTCAAGTGATCCTCCCACCTCGGCCTCTCTAAGTGCTGTCATTACAGGTGTGAGCTCCTAGCCAGACCCACTTTGTTCTAAACACACTTAAGGCTGGGCGCAGTGGTTCGTTCCTGTAATCCCAGCACTTTGGGAGGCCAAAGCAGTTGGATTGCTTGAGTTTGAGACCAGCCTGAGCAACATGGCAAAACTCTGTCTCTACCGAAAAAAAAAAAAAAAAAAAAAAAAAAAAAAAATCCAATAAATGAATCATACAGCAATTTTAAATTAAATTAAATGTTTTAAAATTCCATTCCTCACACTATCCACATTTCAAGTCTCAAGAGTCACATGTGGCATCACCTATGATAGGTATAACCACATCATTAACTTTACTAAATATCACCACATTGTCCCTAAGGCGGTGGTGCCTGTCAGCAATCCCAGAACCATGGTATGGTGATCAGTCTCTAGATTTTCGTCAACACTTGGTATTGTCAAATGTACTCATTTTTGCCAATCTGATGTGAATGAAATTATCTGTTTGAATTTGCATTTTCCTGATTTTCCATAAAACCTTTATTTTCTGCAAATAGCCTACTTACTATAACCTTGGCCCATTTTCCTGTGGGGTTACTTATTTTTCTTAATGGTTTGTAGAATTTCTTTATATATTCTAGATTCCACTCCTTTGTTGACGGAATGAGTGGGAAATATGTTCTAATGAGTCACCTTTTTGCTTTGCTTATGGTGTGTTTTTGGTGAGTAGAAGGTTTTTTGTTGTTGCTGTTTGTTTTGTTTTGTTTTGTTTTAGGAGACAGAGTCTCACTCTGTCATCCAGGCTGGAGTGCAGTGGCACAATCACAGCTCACTGCAGCCCCAACCTCCCAGGCTCAGGTGGTCCTCCCAACCTCAGGCTCCCAAGTAGCTGGGACTACAGGCATGTGCCACTACATCCTTTTTTTTTTTTTTGTATTTTTAACAGAGACTTTTAAAAAATGTATGTTTTTAGTAGGGACTAGTCCCAAACTCAAGTGATCCACTGGCCTCCGTCTCCCAAAGTGCTGGCATTACAAGCATGAGCCATCACGCCCAGCCTGGTGAGTAGAAGTTTTTAATGTTGATGCAGTCAAATTATCAATCTTTGCCTTTATGATTTATGATTTTTATCCTTTAAGAAAAGATTTCTCTACTTAAAGATCACATTCTCTTGGATTTAAAAGACTTGTAAAAATAGTTGAGAAGAAATACTTGGTTTAAGGCAGGTGTTCTTTGGGTGGCAGCACTGGCTGGGCCCAGGCCTCACCGTCAGCTGGACCCCAGCTGCCCTGAGGAGCGAGAGCTGCACATCTCTAGGCGCTGCCACTGCTGATTGCCACTTCCTCTGATTGCAAAACCACATCCTACTTTGGGTTCCTCTTGCTGAGAGTGGCCAGACCAAAGTCTTCCTTTTGTTTCCAAACTTGGGGGGGTGAGGCGTGGTGGCTCACGCCTGTAATCCCAGCACTTTGGGAGGCTGAGGCAGGTGGATCACTTTCAGTTCAGGCGTTGGTGACCAGCCTGCGAAACATGGCAAAACCCCGTCTCTAAACAAAATATAAAAATTAGCCGGGCATGGTGGCTCACGCCTGTAGTCCCAGCTACTAGGGAGGCTGAGGCTGGAGGATTGCTTGAGCCAGGGAAGTGGAGGTTGCAGTTAGCTGAGATCGTGCCACTGCACTCCAGCCTGGGCAACAGAGTGAGCCCCTGTCTCAAAAACAAAACAAAACAAAAAAACGACTTGGGAGAGAGTCAGGAATCCTGGAGAATCCACTTACAATATGAAATGGGCTTTGACCATGCTTGGAAAGTCAGGGGCAGCTTTGGCCACTCAGTCTGGTGAGGCCCAAGATGAACACATGAGGCATGAGCTCCCAGGGACTCCAACCCACAGCCTGGGTTCCAGGAAAACACACCCCTCACTCTCCTACCCCTTAGCACTCTGGAAATGAAGTCTTCAACACACCATACCTAAATGGGATACAGGGAAATACGTTCACAGAAAACCTCATTCCTAATAGAGAAAGTCTCAGACTGGTCTGCACAGGACATCAAATGCCAGGTCCTGTCACCCCTGAGACAGGACAGGAGAAAGTGGAAGTGCCTTCCCTCTCTCTGAGCCAAGAACCTCTCTCTAGCCCAGTGGCCAACCAGCCCTAACTCTTCCCTGAATGAAGCCCAGAGCCACAGCTCTCCAGTATATATGGGACAGAGATGACAGTGAGTACAGGGACTTCGGAAATGTCCCAAGAATGCAAACCAGAACCACCACTTTGGAAAACCGTTTGGCAGTATCTACTAAAGTTGAACATGCCTATGTCCTAGGACTCAGCAATTCCGCTCCTAAGTATACACTCCAGAGAACTGCAAATACATGTATATTTAGCAAAAGACACAGGCAAGAGTGTCTATGGCATCACTGTTCATGATGGCTCCGAAGCGGAAACTTCCCAAATGCACATCAACAGAATGAGGAATAGCAAAATGATGTGTGGCACTCTCTCTGAGCAGAATGTTATATAGCAATGAGAACGAACAGTCTACAAGTCCACACAACAGTATCAATGACTCTCACACACATAAAGCTGGGCAAAAGAAGCTGCCCACAAAAAAAATCTGTGCTCATGACTCCAGCTGTACAAAGAAACAAACAGAGGCAGAATGAATAAATCTATGGTGGCAAAAGAAGAAATAGGGGGCCGGGCGCGGTGGCTCAAGCCTGTAATCCCAGCACTTTGGGAGGCCAAGACGGGCGGGTCACGAGGTCAGGAGATCGAGACCATCCTGGCTAACACGGTGAAACCCCGTCTCTACTAAAAAAATACAAAAAAAAAAAAAACTAGCTGGGCGAGATGGCGGGCGCCTGTAGTCCCAGCTACTGGGGAGGCTGAGGCAGGGAGAATGGCGTAAGCCCAGGAGGCGGAGCTTGCAGTGAGCTGAGATCCAGCCACTGCACTCCAGCCTGGGCAACAGAGCCAGACTCTGTCTCAAAAAAAAAAAAAAGAAGAAGAAGAAATAGGGGTTACCCCAGGTTTGGGGGGAGAGTGACTAGAAGGGCGCATGGGAGGCTCCTGGGTGCTGGTAACTTTATGTTTTTGTTTTTTTTAAAATCTGGGAGCTGGGGACTTTTCAAAAACTCAACATACTCAGTCCAAGTGGTTCTGATAAGCTGACTTCACTCCTAGCTACCTGGATAGCCTGAGACTCAGACACAGCCAATCAGGGGCCTGAGTGTGCCTGGGCCATGGGGATTGGCTTGGAGGTGGGAATGAGACTTAGGCCCAGCCAATCACTGCATGTTATCTCCCTGACTATAGGGTTCCATATGACTATCAAGTCAGTCCAATGGGTTTTGACATTTAGGCTTCTCTGGGACTTCTTCTTGGGGTAGCAGAAATGACGGACTGTCTACCTAGAGCTGCTAGCAACTGTTTGCTGTCTTTAGGGGCAGAACCTGAGAAGAGACCAACACAGAGGAAAGGGGGGCTAAAGCAGACAGTACAAGCCTGGGTCCTGAGGACGAACTTTGATTCCCTGGATCCAGCCATGCCTGAAGCTAGGGTCTATCCCTGGACTCTTTAGTCTTATCAGCCAATAAACCCCCTCTGCCTTTGTTCCTTTTTTAACTTGCAGCAGTTTGAGCTGAGTTTTCGGCCGCTTACAGCTAAAAACATCTATTTTCATTACTGCAGCTGCACTTCCATTTTTAGAAACTTCTAGTGTTTAAAAAGTTTTTTCCCTGACCGGACACGGTGGCTCATGCCTGTAATCCCAGCACTGTGGGAGGCCAAGGCAGGTGGATCACTTGAAGTCAGGAGTTTGAGACCAGCCAGCTCAACACGGTGAAATCCTGTCTCTACTAAAAATATAAAAATTAGCCGGGCGTGGTGGCACATGCCTGTAATCCCAGCTACGCGGGAGGCTGAGGGAGGAAAATCGCTTGAACCTGGGAGGCGGAGTTTGCAGTGGGCCGAGATGGCGCCACTGTACTGCAGCCTGGACAGCAAGAGCGAAACTCTGTCTCAAAAAAAAAAAAAAAAAAAAAAAAAAGAAGGAAAGAAAAATTCTTTCCTTGGAAGTGGACCTGCCTCTAATAGTCAAACTCCGATCGCTGTGCTGCCCTCTAGAGGCACACATAGGAGTCCACAGGACCACTGGATGGCGGCCCCATCTGGCCCTAAGGCGTCTCTTCAGCCCAGGCATTCCCCAAACCACTCACTGTTCTCCCTATGATACAGTTTTTAGACCATTTGGCCACAGTTTGGTACTCCAAGCTAACAAGATGTTCCAGGGCAGCACTCTGGGAGGCCAAGGCAGGTAGATCACCTGAGGTCAGGAGTTCGAGTCCAGCCTGGCCAACATGGTGAAACCCCATCTCTACTAAAAATACAAAAATTAGGGCCGGGCGCGGTGGCTCAAGCCTGTAATCCCAGCACTTTGGGAGGCCGAGACGGGCGGATCACGAGGTCAGGAGATCGAGACCATCCTGGCTAACACAGTGAAACCCCGTCTCTACTAAAAATACAAAAACTAGCCGGGCGAGGTGGCGGGCGCCTGTAGTCCCAGCTACTCGGGAGGCTGAGGCAGGAGAATGGCGTAAACCCGGGAGGCGGAGCTTGCAGTGAGCTGAGATCCGGCCACTGCACTGCAGTCCGGGCGACAGAGCGAGACTCCGCCTCAAAAAAAAAAAAAAAATACAAAAATTAGCCAGGCGTGGTGGCTCTCGCCTGTAATCCCAGCTACTTGGGAGGCTGAGGCAGGAGAATCACTTGAACCCAGGAGGCAGAAGTCGCAGTGAGCCAAGATCACACCACTGCACTTCAGCAGTGGGCAACAGAGCGATACTCCATCTCCAAAAAAAAAACCCCCCAAAAAAGATGCTACAGACAGGGCCTGGCAGGTCGAGCTGTAGAAGAATGTTCTGGGCACCGAGCTCCTATTTGCTTAGCCTAAAAGTATTTCATGCTCCCCCACTCTCACCCCAAGGCAGATTTTTGGTGGCCACAGCACTGAACTCATTGGCTGCCAGCCCTCCAGGGATTTTTCACAGTAAGCCAGGTTCTCCCTGCCTGTACAGGAACATGAATTTCCTGATCGAAATGAAGGAATTCACAATTATCCTTGGTAATTTCATCTTCTGAACATAATTGGCTCTCATATCTTATTGGATTTTTTTTTTTTTTTTTTTTTTTTAAGACAGAGTCTTGCTCTGTCGCCCAGGCTGGAGTGCAGTGGCGCGATCTCTGCTGGCTGCAACCCCCACCTCCCAGGTTCAAGGGATTCTCCTGCCTCAGCCTCCTGAGTAGCTGGGATTACAGGGGCCTGCCACCCTGCCTGGCTAATTTTTTGTATTTTTAGTAGAGACAGTGTTTTGCCACATTAGCCAGGCTGGTCCTGAACCCCTGACCTCAGGTGATCTGCCCGCCTTGGCCTCCCAAAGTGCCAGGATTACAGGTGTGAGCCACTACGCCCAGCTTTGATTTGATGTTTTGTCTCTGTCACTCAGTCTGAGGTAGATTCATTTATCCCACCAGTATCTATAGAGCCTGATTAAGTGCCAGAAATTACACGAGGTGCTGGGGATCTCGTGGAAAAGGGACTCAAGTCTTCCAGAACTGGCCACTACAGCTGGAGCAGGGAGTGGTGGGCGTGGAGGGGAGGGTGTGGCATGAGCAAGTCGAAGAGTTCAACTGGGCTGGGTTTTGCACAGCCTTCAGAACAAGGACTGGCACCTACGGCAGCCCTGGAGGATTTTAGGTGAGGGAGTGTGGGATGTGATTCTCATCCACAACTATGCTGCTGGCTGCTGTGTGGAAGGACTGCGGAGAAGCAGGGACGAAGAGGAGTGGGGGGCAGGGGAAGAGACCAGTGCCACCAATGACAGTGGCTTGACCCAGAAGGAGACGTCACTGGAGAGCAACAGAATCCAGACATACTTAGACCAGAGGGACCCCTGGGGGCGGTGCAGGAGGAGTTTGGGCTTGGGAGATGGGAGTGGTGGTGGGAATTTACTGAGACATGGAAGGAAGAGATTTCTGGTGGGATAAGAAAGCCAGAGCCGATGAATCTATTAGACTAGATGAATCTCAGCTGCTTAATGAACATCTACGTAAAGACTGCCAGGGGCAAACTCCCCAGTTGGAGAGCTGGGGACAGATCTGTGGAGTCAGCAGGCTACAGTCAGATGTGGAGCCAGGGGGCAGGTGAGATGGCCTAGACACAGAGAGGGAAGCTGGGGTGGCATCATGGAATGATGGACTGTGACCAATCCCTCCTGACTCATCGAGAATCCTGAGGCATGACTTCTGTGTCCACATCTAAGTCATTCATAAAATATCCAAGGAAACAGGATAAGAACACAATTCCTTCCACCTTCCCACCTCCTGGCCAGCATGATCCACAGAAACAGCTGCGCGAAGCAGAGCCCTCCCGCACACGGGGTTCTCTCCAGGACACCACGCCACCCTTACAATCTGTCCTGAAATGTTCCCCTTGGTCCTCTTTCTGGAGCCCAAGGTTGAAGAACAGCGTCCCAGCTGTGAACATCTGAGGGATCTGACCTCAGCTACTTGAGAGGTTGAGCCACAAGAATCACTTGAACCGGGGAGGGGGAGGTTGCAATGAGCCAAAATCACGCCACTGCACTCCAGCCTGGACAACAGAGTGAGACTCTGTCTCAAAAATAAATAAATATTTTAAAATTAAATAAGTTAAAAAGAAAACAAATAGATAAACAAGATGTTTCAGGTAGTAAAAGCACTCGAATATAATAACAAGGGGCTTGCAGGGAGCATGTCCTTTGGATGGCGGGTCAGGGAAGGGTCCTCGGGTGAGATCGTTCTGAAGTTGAGGCTCAAGTAAGAGAAGGATCCAGCAAAGAGCCACAAAATAGGGTTCCGGGCAGTGGGGACAGAAAGTCCAAAGGCCCGAGCCGGGTGTGCTGGCTCACACCTGTAATCCCAGCACTTTGGGAGGCCGAGGCAGGCAAATCTCTTGAGGCCAGGAGTTCAAGACCAGCCTGGCCCATCAGGTGAAACCCTGTCTCCTTTTTTTTTTTTTTTCTGTCGCCCGGACTGGAGTGCAGTGGCCGGATCCCAGCTCACTGCAAGCTCCGCCTCCCGGGTTTACACCATTCTCCTGCCTCAGCCTCCCGAGTAGCTGGGACTACAGGCGCCCGCCACCTTGCCCGGCTAGTTTTTGTATTTTTAGTAGAGACGGGGTTTCACTGTGTTAGCCAGGATGGTCTTGATCTCCTGACCTCGTGATCTGCCCGTCTTGGCCTCCCAAAGTGCTGGGATTACAGGCTTGAGCCACCGCGCCCGGCCGAAACCCTGTCTCTATTAAAAAACACAAAAGATTAGCCAGGCAAGGTAGCACACACCTGTAATCCCAGCTACTTGGGAGGATGAGGCAGGGGAATCCTTGAGCCTCGGAGGCAGAGGTTGCAGTGAGCCAAGATTGTACCATTGCACTCCAGCCTGGGCAACAAGAGTGAGACTCTATCTCAAAAAAAAAAAAAAGAAAGTGGGACCAGGCGCGGTGGCTCACGCCTGTAATCCCAGTAATTTGGGAGGCCAAGGCGGGCGGATCACGAGGTCAGGACATCGAGACCATCCTGGCTAACACTGTGAAACCCCATCTCTACTAAAAATACAAAAAAATTAGCCAGGCGAGGTGGTGGGCGCCTGTAGTCCCAGCTACTCAGGAGGCTGAGGCAGGAGAATGGCATGAACCTGGGAGGGGGAGCTTGCAGTGAGCCGAGATCACGCCACCGCACTCCAGCCTGGGCGACAGAGCAGACTCCATCTCAAAAAAAAGAAAAGAAAGTACAACAAAGGCCCTGAGGCAGGAGGCAGGTGCCTGAAGTCAAGGGCCTGAAGTGGGGTGACTGGGAGAGACAGTGAGTCTGACCCTGCAGAGCCCTGCAGCCATGGTGAGGAGTCCAGGTTTGGTTATCACTGCAAGGAGAAATCACTGGAGGGTTTTAAGCAGAGGACTGAGGCGGCCTGATTTTATGCTTTACAAAGATGGCTTTGGCTGCTGTGGGAAAATGGAAGGGAGTGAGGCCAGAATGGAAGCAGGAAAGCAATGAGGAGACGTGTGCAGGACCCAGGCAAGAGCTGGCAGGGCTGGGTTGATGAGGGGACGTGCTGGGCTCACATGCCCCAAAATGCCCAAACTCATCCCAGCAGCCTACTCTTTTTTTGGCATGGGATGCAGAGAGGGTCTCGTTCTATCGCCCTGGCTGGAGTACAGTGTCACCATCATAGCTCACTGTAGCCCTGACCTCCCCCAAGCTCAAGAGATCCTCCCGCCTCAGCCTCCCAAGTAGCTGGGAATACAGACACAAATCACTGTGCGGAGCTTGCTTTATTTATTTTGTAAGGGCAGGGCCTCCCTATGTTGCCCAGGCTGGTCTCAAATTCCTGGGCTCTAGTGATCCTCCTGCGTCGGCCTCTGAAAGTGTTAGGATCATGAGCATGAGCCTGGCCTCCAAAACAAAGATTTCTGACCTCTACTGCTGCCATCAGAAAAAAATAAGCCAACTACCCTGAAAAAAAAATGTTATTCCCACCATCTCATCATCATCCTAGTTCACGGCCCACCAGGGAGGCCACAGGCCTGCACCCAGGCGGAGGCCTCGGATACTACACATCAAAATCAAGAGAAAGAAATATCCATGGCCTCAGACCTGGTAACTTTGGGAATTTGGGGATTATCCTAAAGAAGCAATTCAAAAGTCAAAAAAGCTCTATACACAAAGAGATTCATTGTGGTATTATTTGTGAAAGTGATAAGGAAACGTCTAAATACATGAATTAACTCAATGAAACTGAACACAGTCATCAAAATGACACCTGGGCAGACTACACAACACGGCAAATATTCCACACATTAAGTGCACATTTATCATTGTGACATATGCTTGTTGATAAAGCATGTTAGAAAGCATAGGAAGGCTGGCCATGGTGGCTCACTCCTGTAATCCCAGCACTTTGGGAGGCCGAGGCAGGTGGATCACCTGAGGTTGGGAGTTCGAGACCAGCCTGCCCAACATAGCAAAACCCTGTCTCTACTAAAAACACAAAATTAGTTGGGCGTGGTGGCGCATGCCTGTAATCCCAGCTACTTGGGAGGGTGAGGCAGGAGAATCCCTTGAACCTGGGAGGCGGAGGTTACAGTGAGCTGAGATCGTGCCATTGCACACCAGCCTGGGCTGTAAGAGTGAAACTCCGTCTCCAAAAAAAAAAAAAAAGCAGCATAGAAAAAATGAAATGTTATGAATGAATATGGATGTCATAATAACTTTATTATTTTAATTTTATAGGAAGGTTATGCAAATACATAGTTTTATTTCTTTTTTCTTCTTCTTATTTGAGACAAGGTCTGGGTCTGTTTCCCAGACTGGAGTGCAGTGGTGCAATCTCGGTGCACTCTGCCTTCCAGGCTCAAGCCATCCTCTCATCACAGCTCCCCAAATAGCTGTGACTACAGGTGCACGCCACTACACCCAGCTATTCCTTTGCATTTTTTGTAGAGACAGAGTTTCGCCACGTTGGGAGACTAGCACTCAGTCTCCCAAAGTGCTAGGATTACAAGCGTGAGCCACCACGCTCAGCACTTTTTTTGTTTTACAGACAGGGTCTCACTTTGTTGCCTATGCTACAGTGCAGTGGCGTGATCATGGCTCACTGCAGCCTTCAACTCCTGAGCTCAAGTGATCCTCTCAGCTCAGCCTCCCCAGTAGCTGGGACTACAGGTGCATACCACCATGCCCAGCTAATTTAAATTTTTTTGTTGTTAAAAAAATAATAATAAAATACACTTTTTGTTGTCTTGAAATGGGTTCTCACTATGTTGCCCAGGCTGTTCTCAAACTCCTGGGCTCAAGCAATCTTCCCACGTTGGCCTCCCAAAGTCCTGGGATTACAGGCGTGAGCCACTGTAATTAATTAATTTTAATTAATTTAAAAAATCAAGTACATGATTTTTTAAATTAATTAAAACTAAAACTCTTACAGTACAAAGTAGCAGTCCTCTGACCTCAATTTCCACATATATACCACACCCAATAATTTCAGTTGCTTCTTTAAGTATTTATCTCTATATTTCCATTTTTTATTTAAAATTTTTGTGTTTTTATACCTCAGGCAAAATTTTTAAAAAAATTTACGAAAATAGAGACAAGGTCTTCCTATGTTGCCCTGTCTGGTTTTGAACTCCTGGGCTCAAGTGATCTTCCTGCCTTGGGTTCCAAAGTGTTGGGATTACAGTCGTGAGCCACCCCACCATCAAATTTTAACTTCCTACCTTAGAAAATGAGTTTGGGGGCCAGGCGCTGTGGCTCACGCCTGTAATCCCAGCACTTTGGGAGGCCACGGTGGGTGGATCGCTTGAGCCCAGAAATTTGCGACCAGTCTGGGCAACATGGCAAAACCCTGTCTCTACAAAAAAGATAAAAAATTAGCTGGGCATGGTGGCATACACATGTAGTCCCAGCTCGGGGGCTGAGGCAGGAGGATTGCTTGAGCCTAGGAGGTTGAGGCTGCAGTGAGTCGTGATCGCACCGCTGCACTCCAGTCTGGGTAACAAAGAAAGACCTTATCTCAAAAAAAAGAAGTCTTTAATGTACTTTTCATTTGAATGACAATTTCCCTCAGAATTAATTAATTCTCAGAAATTTAAAAGCACTGACCCATTTTCTTGTAGTTTCTTTCTTTTTTTTTTTTTGGGACTGAGTCTCGCTTTGTCACCCAAGCTGGAGAGTGCAGTAGCACACTCTTGGCTCACTGCAGCCTCCACCTCCTGGGTTCAAGTGATTCTACTGCCTCAGCCTCCCAAGTAGCTGGGATTACAGGCACATGCCACCACGCCCAGCTAATTTTTGTATTTTTAGTAGGGACGGGGTTTCACCATGTTGGCCAGGCTGGTCTCGAACTCCTGACCTAGTGGTCCACCCACCTCAGTCTCACAAAGTGCTGGATTACAGGTGTGAGCCACCGCACCCAGCCTGTCTTGTAGTTTCTACTGCTGCTTTTGAAAAGTCCGAAGCTGGGCCGGGCGCGGTGGCTCACGCCTGTAATCCCAGCACTTTGGGCGGCTGATGTGGGCGGATCACAAGGTCAGAAGATCGAGACCATCCTGGCTAACATGGTGAAACCCTGTCTCTACTAAAAATACAAAAAATTAGCCGGGCATAGTGGCGGGCGCCTGCAGTCCCAGCTACTCGGGAGGCTGAGGCAGGAGAATGGCGTAAACCCGGGAGGCGGAGCTTGCAGTGAGCTGAGATCTGGCCACTGCACTCCAGCCTGGGAGACACAGCGAGACTCCATCTCAAAAAAAAAAAAAAAAAAAGTAGAAATGCCTTCAGTTCTAGAATGGTTTCCTATATACTTTTCCTTCCTCCGTTTCTCTTGCCTTTTTTTCTTGAGTTCCTATGTGGTGCATGTTGGGTCTCCTGGACTGAAGTCAATTTTTTCTATATTTTCTTTCCTATTTTCCATCTCTTAAGTCTTTGTGTTCTACTTTCTGGAAATTGGTTTTTCACTCTTCCAACTCTTCTGTGGAAATTTTTACTTCTGCTATTTTTACTTCTGCTATCTTAATACCTATGAGCTTATTATTTTATGAATGTGCCTTTTTTTCCCAAACAACCATGTTTGTGACTTCTCAATTTTGTTTTTTCTTTTTCTGTTCATTTGGGTCTCTGTCTTTCACACTAGAAGTCTCTCTCTGTCTCTCTCTCTTTTTTTTTTTTTTTTTTTGAGACAGGGTCTCACTCTGTCACCCAGGTTGGAGTGCAGTGATATGATCACGGCTCACTGCAGCCTCAACCTCTCAGGCTCAAGCAATCCTCCCACCTCAGCCTCCCAAGTAGCTGGGACTACAAGCATGTGTCACCATGCCTGGCTAGTTTTTTATTTTATGTAGAGAGAGGATTTCTCTACGTTGCCCAGGATGGTCTCAAACTCCTGGGCTTAAGCAAACCTCCTGCCTCAGCCTCCCGAAGTGCTGGGATTACAGGCCTGAGCTACCACGTCTAGCCTGTAAATCTCATTCTATGTGGGATGGCCCTTGGCTGCCCATTCACATCTAAGGGAAAGGCACTAACCCTGCTTGTACACAGGTAGGGCTAGTTGCTCAGTAGGCTTCAGTGTGAAGTGATAAAGCAATAAGCTGGCTTTCTTTATTCTTTGAGACGGAGTCTCACTCTGTCGCCCACGCTGGAGTGCAGTGGCGCGATCTTGGCTCACTGCAACCTCCGCCTCCCAGGTTCAAGCTACTCTCCCGCCTCAGCCTCCCAAGTTGCTGGGATTACAGGTGTGCACCACCACGCCCAGGTAATTTTTGTTTTTTTTTTTTTTTTTGAGACGGAGTCTTGCTCTGTCGCCCAGGCTGGAGTGCAGTGGCCGGTCTCAGCTCACTGCAAGCTCCGCCTCCCGGGTTCACGCCATTCTCCTGCCTCAGCCTCCCGAGTAGCTGGGACTACAGGCGCCCGCCACCTCGCCCGGCTAATTTTTTGTATTTTTTAGTAGAGACGGGGTTTCATCATGTTAACCAGGATGGTCTCGATCTCCTGACCTCGTGATCCGCCCGTCTCGGCCTCCCAAAGTGCTGGGATTACAGGCTTGAGCCACCGCGCCCGGCCAATTTTTGTATTTTTAGTAGAGATGGGGTTTCGCCATGTTGGCCAGGCTGGTCTCAAACTCCGGCCTCAAGTGATCCTCCCCCCTCAGCCTCCCAAAGCACTGGGATTACAGGTGTGAGCCACCGTGCCTAGCAACAAGCTGGCTTTTCAACAAGGTCCCCCTCAATGTCAATATGTGATAGTTTATTTTTTTTTTGTGAGATCAGTTTGCTCAGACAGAAGTTCTCCAAGGGCCTGCCCAGAGGCTGTATGGAAGCTGCGGTATTCGGGAAGCCACCCAGGAGATGGTCTCACTGCTCGACACACAAACTCCTCTCCTGTCCTGGGCTGGGCCAACCTCTCTGAAACACTGCCTGCCGGAAACCTGCCACCTGCTGGGGTGGGGAAGGGAACCATCTGGCTATGTGGCCTGGGTGGGTGGTCTATCACCCTACCATGCTCTAGCAAGTAATCTTCCTGCTTCCCGCCCACCCTGCACATACCACCTTTCGAAGCAACTCCATCCCCAAAGCTCCCATTCCTTTGCCTTTTCCACCTGCTTCCCCCATAGCCCAAGACGTTCGACATTCTCCACTCAGCTTCCCACTAGCCTATCGGTTTCCTGTCCTGAAAAGGTTTTGTTCATACCACCCTCCTCAACCATTTACTTTTCTGTTTTTTTTTTTTTTTTTAATTTACATTTTTTCGGCCGGGCGCGGTGGCTCACACCTGTAATCCCAGCACTTTGGGAGGCCAAGGCGGGCGGATCACGAGGTCAGGCGATCGAGACCATCCTGGCTAACACAGTGAAACCCTGTCTCTACTAAAAATACAAAAATTTAGCCGGGCGTGGTGGCGGGTGCCTGTAGTCCCAGCTACTTGGGAGGCTGAGGCAGGAGAATGGCATAAACCCAGGAGGCGGAGCTTGCAGTGAGCCAAGATCGCGCCACTGCACTCCAGCCTGGGCGACACAGCGAGACTCCGTCTCAAAAAAAAAAAAAAAAATTTACATTTTTTTCTTATTCCTTTACTTTCATTTTAGTGGGATTTTGAATCAGAGCAGAGAAATACGTATACATTCAATTGTTATGTTTATGTCAAAGTCTATAATAATACTTACTAATAAATAAAAATAAAGTTTTACAAGGTGCAGACACAGGTCAGGGCACAGTGGCTGACGCCTGTAATCCCAGCGCTTTGGGAGGCTGAGGCAGGTGGATCCCTTGAGGTCAGGAGTTCGAGACCAGCCTGGCCAACATGGCAAAACCATGTCTCTACTGAAAAAAAAAAAAAAAAAAAAAACTAGCTGGGCACGGTGGCACACACCTGTAGTCCCAGCTACTTGGGAGGCTGAGGCAGAAGAATTGCTTGAACCCGGGAGGCGTAGGTGGCAGTGAGCCGAGATTGCATCATTGCACTCCAGCCTGGGCAACAGAGTAAGACTCCATCTCACAAAAATGAAATAAAAAATAAATAATAAATAAAAGATACAGATAGAATTCTCTCTGAGGGGTTTGGGGGAGGATACTCCAACAAGGAAACAGTGGTTTTCTCTGGTGCAGGGTGGGGTGGCGGTAAGACTATAGACGAGTATGCTTGTATTTTTTGGTATTTTCCAAACTTGACATTAATTTCATATTTTTATAAATAAAAAAGCATGAGGATTAAAAATATTATTAAAAGGCATTTTCTGAGACAAAGATCAAGTCAGTATAAATAGATGTGTGGAAGAAATTCTAATCCTCCAACAGGGGTCTACATGATCCATGGCTTCTGCTTATATGCAGAGGAGCGCTGGGGTTCCAAAGAAGCACCGCAGGCCTTCAGAGGTAGGTGGGAGTGGGACAGGGTGCTGAGCAGAAGGAGTTCTGGGCTAGTTTCTCTTATAGTGGCTCTCTGTTTTGATCTGGTTTATCGGTTAAAATTCTGGTTTATATTTTTATTTTATTTTATTTTTTTTTGAGATGGAGTCTCATTCTGTCGCCTGGGCTGGAGTGCAGTGGTACAGTCTCAGCTCACTGCAACCTCCGCCTCCTGGGTACAAGTGATTCTCCTGCCTCAGCAACCCGAGTAGCTGGGATTACAAGCGCCTAACACTACACCTAGCTAATTTTTTGTATTTTTAGTAGAAACGGGGCTTCACTATGTTGGCCGGGCTGGTCTCGAACTCCTGACCTTGTGATTCGCCCATCTTGGCCTCCCAAAGTGCTGGGATTACAGGTGTGAACCACCGTACCCGGCCTATATTTTGATTTTTAAAAAGAGATCCACAATCATCAAACAAGTTTGGAAAGTACCAACAAAGATCTAGAGAAAATGAGGCTGAGGTTCAGGAAAAAGCCTTTAAGGACGACACCACACTCTAACCCCTTTCCATCCTGAAATGACAGTATTGGCTCCAGTGGAATTCTGGGTACACACAGAATACATTATGCACCGAAAGAGCTTGCAAGGGGACCGGGAGGTATCGCAGTCATGGAGCTCACAAGCCAGACCCAGCTATCCCAGGCTCCCAAATGGGTGTATGTACCCAACGTCCGGCCAGTGTCGGTGTCTGGCCTCAGTGTCCCCATTTGCACCATGAAAGGACTGCATTCATCTTCTAAGCTAATGTCCTACAACTCCAAAGAGCATCCTCTTACTGAGACAGTGACTGCCAGCTCTCTGGAGCTACAGAATGGTCCCACCTAGGGACTCCTTGAGAAGCAATACAGAATTATAAACATCCAATCCACTTCCTCCAGAAAACTTTTAATATTTCTCTCCCCAGTCTGGCCAGCCCAACGTTACCATGGCCAGAGTGAGTCAAATACCAAATGCTGCAGCTTAATAACGGGCTCCAGGACTCCTCAAAGCAAAGCCATTCCTTCTTTTCCCAGGCGGCAGTATCTCTCTCCTGGGAATGGCTGAGGTCTAGTTCACTTCCCCGTTCATTCGCTCCTAGCACCAATCTGGGTCACTCTCTTCCTTTGGGCATGCTAGTCCTATGGAGAAGTCTTCCTTTGGCTGGAGAGTCGGGGAGGAGGGGTTTTGTTCACATGCTTAACCTATCTACAAAATAACATCTCCTTTCCCTTCCCCCACGCACTTGGCCCATTCCCCCAACCTACCTCTCTGGAATAGTCCAAGCAACACCAGCAAAGCCCCCTCCGCCTGGCAGATTAAAGATGCTTTAGAATCAATGCGTGTCATCCCGCCCTGGCCCGACTCCTTATCTGTTGGAAAAAAAAGAAAAGAAAGAAAGAAAGAAAACTATTTTAACAAGAGAGAATTTCAGAAACCTGTGCATTCTCTTATAGGACGTTAGCTCAAAATCAACTGCCTCATCTCCGTCTCTCCTTTTTGCAAACCAATCACATTCCACTTGATCGGCCTTTCTTGCCATCTGCGTCAATGCCACCCCCAGCTCCCTTTGGTGGTACTGAAACCAACCACAGGAGCATTTCCAGTGCCTGGAGCAGGAATGTGCACTCAGATGACTCAGATCGTTTTTAGAGCTGTTTGTTGGTTTTGTTTGGTTTTTGAAAGCAAAGTAATTGATCTGAGCCAAGCCTGGGTTCGAGTTCCATTCGATGGGTGCAAAAAGCAGGTTGGTGAACTTGAAGTCTTTATTCCCCATGTGGATCTGTTTTCAAGGCCCAGGTCTAAAGGAAAACCCATCCCCTATTGGGCTGGAGATAAAAAGGAAGAGTGTGAGGGGAGAGGCCGCCCACTCCTTGCATCTGTGGTGCTTCTTCCCCCACCTCAGCCGCTCCAGGAAATAATAGAACCCCAAAGAGGGAAAAAAAGGCACTAGAGCACCAGCCCAGTCTAAAGACCCAACCCCTTCTCCCAACCCCAGGCCCTGGGCATAGCTACCTCCACAGCTGGGAGACTTCAGCCCAGAGCCCACTAGGTGGGCTTAGATTTAGCACAAAACCAAAACCACCGGCTTCTCCAAGAGTCAAACGGCAGAGCCCTAGGAACCCGCTGGAAAAGGCAGTTGCAGGAACACATTTCCAAAGGACCAAGCTGGAGTCCTCCCTGCGGCCTCCATCCCTGTAAAGATGCTCCCTTCCCTCAACATCCAGGAGAGAGTGGCAAGCACTTCGCAAGGCACTGCCACCAAACAGGAGGTCAGCACCAAAGGCTAAGGAAGAAATCCCTTCCATTGCTGACCAATTAAGAGACTGGCTAATACCCATTACCACGACAAATTATAGCAGCTCTGGCACAGGAAAATGAGACATGATCATAAGGAAAGCCCTTTCAAAACAGGAAAGACAAAGCAGAGGGAGCCGAGAAGGAAAAGAAGGAGAGAATTCGTCCTCAGGAATTCGGGTCAGGAAATAAGGAGCCAGGACAAAATCCACAAGAGAGCGGCCAGGGAGAAAGCGCTCCCCCGGGGAGGAAGCCGCAGGACCTCAGGATCCGGGTCTGCCACCCTCTAGCACCCCCCCCCCCCGGGTTCAAGGGCACAGCTCAGGAGGGACAGAGCGCAGGAGGCTTGGTCCCGAATCGGGGGCAGGGGGAGGGGAGGATGCGCACAGCCACTGCTGGGTCCCCGACAAGTAAACAGCCTGCCCCGAACAGGCGCGTCCTCGTACGAAGCCCGCTGGAGGCCCCACGGATCCCATCAAGGGCAGCAGCCGAGAAACCTGGGATTCCCGACCCCCGGGGGGCACAAAAGGAAGCAACCAGATTAGGAGAGGAGAGCGTCGCGCGGCCCACAGCTGAGAATCCCACGGCGAGCGCAACCCCCTGCCTCGGCCCCCCCAGCCCCCACGACCCCGGACCCCCGATCGCCTCCACCGACCCTGCCCACCCCGCCCCAGGCGGACAAAGCCCGGGGCTGGGCGGGGTGGGACGCCCGGCGGGGCTAGGGGCGGGGCACGGGGACCCCGCAGACGCCCGCACAGGTGGGCTCCGTACCGGGTGTCGGTGCCGGGGGCGGGGCCCGATCTCCCTGGAGACAGTTGCCCAGGGGACACAGCAGGCGGGTCCCGGAGTGACGGGAGGACGCCAGCCTCCGGGCAGCGGCGCAGGGCCGGCGGGGGCCGGAGGGCAGGCCCGCCGCGCGAGGTGCAGGCGAGCGGGGCTCGGCGGAGGGGCGCGGCCCGGGGCGGGGCCGGGACTACGGGCAGGCGGGGCGGGACGCCGGCTGGGGGCGGGGCATCCCCGGGGCTGGGGCGGGGCCGGGGCCGGCCGCGGCGCGGGCACCGTCGGCAAATTCTCACACCCCCAGCCGGGAGAAGCACCGGAGCGCACACGGGCGGCGGAGAGCGGAGTGGACGCTGCAAATCCTCCCCGACCCCCGCTGTTCTCGCCCGCAGGCCCACGACGCTGCCAGGCGGGGCCCTTGGGGTTCGCGCCCTGATCCCCAGAGCAACCGCGGGACCCCGACGGCGCGCGCACGCTGGCTCTGGCCTAGGTCTCGCCTTACAACCAATAAATAGAAAGCGCCACCTGCAAAACAAGGGAGGGCTGGTCGTCCACCAAACTGCTTTCCGCTCCCCGCTTTGCAAGGCATCCGCAGAAAGGGCGGGGTACTGGACCCAGGTCACAGAACCGGAGCCAGGCTCACCCGAGTAATTGGCCAGCCCGGGCTCTGGGCTCAAATCCAACCTGATGGCTGTTCCCCAGCTGATGGGCTTTCCATCGGGCGTTCCCTTATATATGAGATTTAGAAAATAAATGAGTGTACCCAGGACTTTCACTAATGCATCTACCCATTACAACGGGCGCTGTGCGTGCAGTAACAACGCCGAGACAATCCTTGCCCCGCACTTAAAAAAAAACTCCGGGCGCTCTAGTGTTTTTGTTTTTGAGACAGGGTCTTGCTCTGTTGCCCTGGCTGTGGTGCAGTGGTGCGATCATAGCTCACTGCAGTCTCTACCTCTCTGGCTCAATCGATCCTCCCACCTCAGCCTCCCGTGTAGCTGGAGTCACAAGTGCGCATCACTTCACCCAGCTAATTTTTAAAATTTTTTTGTAGAGGTGGGGGGGGGCTCTAACTATGTTGCCTACGCTGGTCTCGAACTCCTGGGCTCAAGCCATCCTACCGCGTCAGCCTCCCAAACTGCTCGAGCAGGCGCTCCAGTTTTTATCCAGGCATCTACACTGTAAGGTAGATGTTGTTCTCCCTTGGTTGTGACTGGGGAAGCCGAAGCTCGGCGGGCAGGGACTCTTACCCTTATGCACTCACACAGACACAGTCTGCACAGCCTCTTGGGCCGAGCTAGCCCTGGCACCAGTTTGGTTTGGTACTGAACCTATACCCTTCTTGCTCTGCAAGGGCCCATTTCCCCTTAGAATATTCTTTTGGGTCCACAGCACAAGACTTAAACCTTTGCCACAGGGGGAAGCAGAGGAGGAAGCGGAGTGCGAGCACCAGAATCAACCCTGGCATGTCCCGCGGAGTGGGAGAAAGTGGTTTGAAGAACATTCCTTGGTGGTCCTAATTGCTGCACGTGAGGTCAAGGCAGGGCCCGCCCATCCCAGGCAGATGAGCTCCAGGAGTCTTCCTCGTGCCTGCGAAGACGGCAAGGAGAAAACACGGCCGGCCGGAAGCCCCCGGAGAATCTCGAAGAAGCCCGGAATGAAAGGACTAGGCGGCGGGGACCCGGAACTCCCCAGTCAGGGCGCGCGCAGCTCAGGCCTGACGCTTCCCTCCGCCCTCGGCGGCCTCTGCGTCCTCCCAGCACCTGGCAGCCCTGCCAGGGGTCCCGGATGCCCAGAGCACCCCAAGGAGGAGAGAGGAGAGAGGGGGGCCAGAGTGGGAGGGGCACCCCCTTCCCTGGCCGTCCCTAGAAGTCACACACAGACATTCACTCAAAAAGACAAGCTTGCATGCAGATGCTTACACACAGACACAGGCGCAATCATGTAAACGGACACACAGAGACCACTGACGCTCATGCTCATACACGCGCTCTCGCTCTTCACACCCTGCACCAGGCGGGCACTCACCTACCCGCACCCTTGCTGCGCTTTCGCAGATCCCGGGACAGGGCGGAGCCCGGGCGGGGGGTTGGAGACCGCCCCCGGCCCCGCCCCCCACGCTCTCCCACCTCTCCCTCCCTCCTCCCGTCCTCCGCCTGCGGGAGGGGAGCGGTGCAGCAGACATCCGAGGGCAGCTAGGAACCCCTGACCCAATCGGCGGGTGAGTCAGGCCCCCTGCAGGCCACCCCGGACCCCCCAGGGCGGGGGATTTCCCCAAGATGAGCCATCAGCCACCGGAAGTCACGCCGGACCTTGGACGGGCAGACGGAGGCTGGGAGGAGTTCTGGGTGCTGAGCCCCAAACCTGGTAAGTACAATGATCCCGAGGCTAGGACACCAAAGAGATTTTCCAAAGGGCAAACGCGCTTCAGAGGTTCCTCCACCCCCATTCCCCACGTGTGGGAGCCCTCCTCCCCAGCGGCCCCGTCCTGCAATCGTCCCCCGGCGTGAAGACTTCCCATGATCTCCAGCATGGATGGACTGAAACACAAGTTTCAGTCAAGCTCAAACACAAGGTCCCCATCAGCAATGGAACCCAGTGATTCGCTGGGGGTTCAAATTGGGAATGTCAGGCACGGGTGTCTCTGAAGCCCAGAGAAAAACCCAAGATACTTTGAAATGGCAAAAGCCCCCAAAAGTCACTTTCCTGTATTGCCATGATGAACTGGAACTGCCCTGACAAATTCCAAAAAGATAGAGACCATAATAAATTGTTTGGAGAATAATTAAAAGAGTGAATACAGATGCATGGAAAATCTCTAGAACAGTGCCTGGCACTCATATTAAGTATTGGCTCTCACACATGGATAACAGACACAAGGAGACGAAGTGACTTGCCCCAGGTCGCACAACTAGTTAGTGGCAGAGATGGAGGAAAAAACCAGTCTCTAATTCTTTGTTCACAGCTCAGGTACCTTAAATCCTTTCTGAAATTGAGAGTGTAAATAATTTAGTGGATAAATAAATGAATTTGGCCGGGCACGGTGGCTCAAGCCTGTAATCCCAGCACTTTAGGAGGCCGAGACGGGTGGATCACGAGGTCAGGAGATCGAGACCATCCTGGCTAACATGGTGAAACCTCGTCTCTACTAAAAAAAAAAAAAACTAGCCGGGCGTGGTGGCCGGCGCCTGTAGTCCCAGCTACTCGGGAGGCTGAGGCAGGAGAATGGCGTGAACCTGGGAGGCGGAGCTTGCAGTGAGCTGAGATCCGGCCACTGCACTCCAGCCTGGGTGACAGCGAGACTCCATCTCAAAAAAAAATAAAATAAAATAAAATAAAATAAATGAATTTGACCACTGTTAAATATTAGAATAGACCTGGAACAGTGGTTTACGCCTATAGTCCCAGCACTTTGGGAGACCAGGGCAGGAGGATCACTTGAGCTCAGGAGTTCAACACCAGCCTAGGCCACATAGTGAGACCCCGTCTCTATTTTAAAAAGAAAAGAAAAATCAGAGTAAATTAAGGTGGGCATGGTGGCTCACTCCTGTAGTCTCAGCACTTTGGGAGGCCGAGGTGGGAGGATCATTTAAAGCCAGGAGTTTAAGAATAACCTGGGTAAAACAGCGAACCCTCGTCTCTACTTAAAAAAAAAAAAAAAAAAATTAGCCTGGCATGGTGGCATTTGCCTGTAGTCCTAGCTAGTTAGGAGGCTGAGGGAGAAGGATTGCTTGGCCCAGGAGTCTGCAGTGAGCTATGTTGGAGCCACTGCACTCCAGCCTGGTGACAGAGCAAGACCTTGTCTTTTTTTTTTTTTTTTTTTTTTTGAGGCGGAGTCTCGCTCTGTCGCCCAGACTGGAGTGCAGTGGCCGGATCTCAGCTCACTGCAAGCTCCGCCTCCTGGGTTTACGCCATTCTTCTGCCTCAGCCTCCCTAGTAGCTGGGACTACAGGCGTCCGCCACCTCGCCCGGCTAGTTTTTTTGTATCTTTTAGTAGAGACGGGGTTTCACCGTGTTAGGCAGGATGGTCTTGATCTCCTGACCTCGTGATCCGCCCGTCTCGGCCTCCCAAAGTGCTGGGATTACAGGCTTGAGCCACCGCGCCCGGCCAAGACCTTGTCTTAAAAAAAAAAAAAAAAAAAAAAAAAAAAAAAAAAGGCCGGGCGCGGTGGCTCAAGCCTGTAATCCCAGCACTTTGGAGGCCGAGACGGGCGGATCACAAGGTCAGGAGATCGAGACCATCCTGGCTAACACGGTGAAACCCCGTCTCTACTAAAAGATACAAAAAAAAAAACTAGCCGGGCGAAGTGGCAGGCGCCTGTAGTCCCAGCTACTCCGGAGGCTGAGGCAGGAGAATGGCGTAAACCCGGGAGGCGGAGCTTGCAGTGAGCTGAGATCCGGCCACTGCACTCCAGCCTGGGAGACAGAGCCAGACTCCGTCTCAAAAAAAAAAAAAAAAAAAAAAAAAAAAATCAGAATAGAGAAATTAGATTCCTGCCCTTCTACTTGCTACTAAAAGGGCCAATTCTCTTGTTAAATCCCCAAACGGAAGGCAGGGAACCAAATGAGCCTCTGCTCCCACTCACTGGAGCCCTTGTTCCCTTCAAGGAGCCCTAGAAGACCTGACACTTTGTGATGTGTGATTTCATCACACTTTTGCTGTGATGAAATCTCAACTTCTCCCGAACGCTCACCAATATCCCAACCTCCAACCTTGCTGGAATTCTGCTATTCTTTTTTTTTTTTTTTGAGACAGAGTCTTGCTCTGTTGCTCAGGCTGGAGTGCAGTGGCGCGATCTTTGCTCACTGCAAGCTCCACCTCCCAGGTTCATGCCATTCTCCTGCCTCAGCCTTCCAAGTAGCTGGGACTACAGGCACCCGCCAGCACGCCCGGCTAATTTTGCTTTTGTATTTTTAGTAGAGACGGGGTTTCACGGTGTTAGCCAGGATGGTCTCGATCTCCTGACCTCGTGATCCGCCTGCCTCGGCCTCTCAAAGTGCTGGGATTACAGGCATGAGCCACCAGCGCGCCCGGCCTCTGCTATTCTCTTTCTAACTCAAATTGGCATTCAGCATTTCTAGATGTGGTCAGATAAGACACCACTGCTGAATGGGGACAAGACCAGGAAGGCTAAAGTCAGAAAAAAATAAGATGCAAAGCCAGGCACCACTGAGGGCGCATGTAGCTGCAGCTACTCACAGGCTGAGGCAGGAGGATTGCTTGAGTCTGAGGCTGCAGCGTGCTATTGACAGCACCTGTGAATAGTCACTGCACTCCAGCCTGGACAACATAGTGAGATACTCATCTCTTTAAAAAAATTTTAAGTATAACCGCTGGGCGCAGTGGCTCACACCTGTAATCCCGGCAGTTTGGGAGGCTGAGGAGGGTGGATCACCTGAAGTCAGGAGTTCGAGACTGGCCTGGCCAACATGGTGAAATACCATCTCTACTAAAAATACGAGAATTAGCCAGGTGTGGTGGTGCATGCCTGTGATCCAGGCTACTCAGAAGGCTGAGGCACGAGAATCGCTTGAACCTGGGAGGCGGAGGTTTCAGTGAGCCCAGATCAAGCCACTGCACTCCAGCCTGGGCAACTGAGAGAGACTCCATCTCAGAAAAACAAACAAACAAAATTAAGTATAACCAAAAAAAAAAAAAACAACTAAAGACAACACCAAAAAAAAAACAACAACAAAAAAAACAGTTACATGTTTGTTTTTCATTCAATTAGAATAAACAGGAGGGCTCCAAAAAACAATCCTCAAAGGAGAGTTTCCATATTTTCTCACATATTCCAACCCTCGATATTTTTATTCTCAAAGCACAAGAATGAGGGACCTAATTACAAGAGACCCCTGCTCTCCTGCCATCCTTACATATTTTCATTTATCTTTGAGATTCTCACCCCCGGGTAACTCAAAAAGTGGCTCATCTGTAGTTAAAAAGCAAAGTTAATTAGCATCTGGCACTTCCTTCTTTCCTTCCTCAATTCTCCAACCTTAGACTAAAAGTCTGTCTTAATTGAGGGGCTTCCTGAGTTTGTGACCTGGGGCAGGAGTTGAGGGGTTGAGGATATAAGCAGAGAAGGGAAAGAAAAAAAAAAAAAAGCTTAGGTTTGCAGGTTTGCATCGCTCATTCTTTTTTCTTTTCCTTTTTTTTCTTTTCTTTTTTTTTGAGACAGCGTCTCACACTGTGGCCCAGGCTGGAGTGCAGAGACGCAGTCACAGGTACTCAACTCCACCGACTTGGGTGATCCTCCCACCTCAGCCTCCCAAGTAGCTGAGTGTGTGCCACCATGCCCAACTAATTTTTAATTTTTGTAGCGATGAGGTCTTGCTGTGTTGTCCAGGCTGGTCTCAAACTCCTAGGCTCAAGGGATCTGCCTGCCTCGGCCTCACAAAGTGTTGGGATTACAGACGTGAGCCATCACACCTGGCTGCATTGCTCTTTCTTTTTTTTTTTGAGACGGAGTCTCTGTCGCCCAGGCTGGAGTTCAGTGGCACCATCTCAGCTCACTGCAACCTCAGCCTCTTGGTTTCAAGCGATTCTCCTCTCTCAGCCTGCCAAGTAGCTGGGATTACAGGGGCCCGCCACCATGCCTGGCTAATTTTTGTATTTTCAGTACAGACTGGGTTTCATCATGTTGGCCAGGCTGGTCTCGAACTTCTGACCCCAAGTGATCCACCCTCCTTGGCCTCCCAAAGTACTGGGATTACAGGCGTGAGCCACTGCGCCCAGCCTGCATTGCTCACTCTTTCAAGTATCAACCAAAAAGCATGTGTAGCTCGTGGTTGCGGGGAATCCTCCCATTGAGAGATGGCCTCTGTGTCCCCTCTTAAATCTGAGTGGGCTAGGCTGGGCGCGGTGGCTCAAGCCTGTAATCCCAGCACTTTGGGAGGCCGAGACGGGCGGATCACGAGGTCAGGAGATCGAGACCATCCTGGCTAACACGGTGAAACCCCGTCTCTACTAAAAAATACAAAAACTAGCCGGGCGAGGTGGCGGGCGCCTGTAGTCCCAGCTACTCGGGAGGCTGAGGCAGGAGAATGGCGTAAACCTGGGAGGCGGAGCTTGCAGTGAGCTGAGATCCGGCCACTGCACTCCAGTCCAGGCGACAGAGCGAGACTCCGCCTAAAAAAAAAAAAAAAAAATCTGAGTAGGCTTGTCGCTGCCAAGAGAGTATGGCAGCAGAGATGCTAAGTGACTTGAGAGGTGGGGCCATAAGAAGCCATGCGACTTCCTCCTTGGTGTAGAATGCTGGCTCTTGGAACTCTGAGCATTAAGTTAGAAGTCTGGGGCCGGGCGCGGTGGCTCAAGCCTGTAATCCCAGCACTTTGGGAGGCCGAGACGGGCGGATCACGAGGTCAGGAGATCGAGACCATCCTGGCTAACACGGTGAAACCCCATCTCTACTAAAAATACAAAAACTAGCCGGGCGAAGTGGCGGGCGCCTGTAGTCCCAGCTACTCGGGAGGCTGAGGCAGGAGAATGGCGTGAACCCGGGAGGCGGAGCTTGCAGTGAGCTGAGATCTGGCCACTGCACTCCAGTCCGGGCGACAGAGCAGACTCCGCCTCAAAAAAAAAAAAAAAAAGAAGTCTGACTACCCTGACGCTGCCACGCAGTGACACAGCCCAGGCAAGCCAGAAACATAAACCATGTGGAGGCCCTCAAGTTGACAGTCCCACCTGAGCCCAACCTTCGAGTCATCCCACCCAGGTACCAGACATGAGTGAAGAAACTTCCATATGATTCCAGACCCCACCTGTTCAAGTTGTTACCAACCCCTTGAGAGTCTTCCCAGCTGATTCCAGATATCATGGAGCAGAGTCAGGCCGTCCTGCTGAGCTCTGTCTGAATTCCCGGTCCCTGGGACCGTGAGCATCACAGTGTTGCTTTACACCGCTGAGCTTGGAGTAGGTTGTTTTGCAGCAGGAGATCCCTAGAACTCTGAAGATTTCCTAAAATCCTCAAAACAACCCCACTAAATAGTTACGATAGTCATCTTCATGAGGAAACTGAGGCCAAAGGCATGCACTGGGTGCCACTGCACTCCAGCCTGGGTGACAGAGCGAGACTCCATCTCAAAAAAATAAAAAAGTTTCCCCTGACCACCTGGAAAGAAGATTCACACCCAGTTCTCGCAGGCATGCTTTCCCAGATGCCTAAGCCACGGCTCTTTCCACAAAAGGGGCCTTACACATGCCTCAAAGGATGGTCCTCTTCCGGAAATGAGCGGATGCTACAGTGAGAGTCACCCAATGACGCAGGAAAGTCGATCCTTGCTGAAAGCTCCAAAAGGGGCAGTAAATTTGGGACAAAGGATTTAAATGGCAGGGGCAAACTTGTACAATATCTTCTTTAAGAGGTGGTCAAATAGAAACAGGTTCAAGACAGACTTTGAATAGGTTGCGGGGCAAGTGTCTCTTACAGAGGAGTCACGGGGTCAGAATGATTTGCCCCTTTGAGGTTGGTTTCAGAGTCAGAATCTCATACGACAGAGAAGCTAGAGGTTGGACCTAAACAGTCCTTCCCCGCACACCAACAGAGTCTGTGGATGAAAGAGCCTTTTTCTGGAGAGAGTCCACGCTTTTTGGCAGGTTTTCAAAGGGATTTAAAATCTGAAACAGGTTAGGAAGCACTGGGTGATGTGGCTCTAGGGTAGGTGGAAGATGGCGTTTTTTTCTTTCTTTCTTTTTTGGAGACAGGGTCTGGCTCTGTCACCCAGACTGGAGTCCAATGCCATCATAGGCTCACTGCAGCCTCAGCCTCTTAGACTCAAGCGATCCTCCCACCTCAGCCTCTCAAGCAGCTGGGACTAGAGGCCATGTGCCACCATGCCTGGGTAGTTTTTTGTGTGGTTTTTTTGTAGACACGGGGTTTCCCTATATTGCCCAGGTTGGTCTCAAGTGATCCTCTTGCCTTGGCCTCCCAAAGTTCTAGGATTACAGGCGACAGCCACAGTGCCCGGTCGGATTTTTGTTTTTTTGTTTTTTTGGGTTTTTTTTTTGAGATTAAGTTTTGCTCTTGTTGCACAGGCTAAACTACAATGGCACGATCTCAGCTCACTGCAACCTCTGCCTCCCAGGCACAAGTGATTCTCCTGCCTCGGCCTCCCAAGCACCCTGGGATTACAGGCACGTGCCACCACGCCCAGCTAATTTCGTATTTTTAGTACAGACGGGGGTTTCACCATGTTGGGTGGGCTGGTCTCGAACTCCTGACCTCAGGTGATCTGCCTGCCTTGGATCTCTCAAAGTGCTGGGATTACAGGCATGAGTCACCATGCCCAGCCCAAATTCTTCTTCTTTTTTTTTTTTAGTTTGGCAAATCTATATTTTACAAACTTTGAATAACTAGTATTGATTCCATATGATTAAAAACATACAGTATGCATGAATAAACACATAAAATGTACGGCATACATATTTAAAACATCCGCATGCATAATCTGGAAGATCATGGCCTATAATCCCCAGATATAGGCTCTGCTGTAATTTTTGTTTGTTTAGACAGGGTCTCACTTTGTCACTCAGGCTGGAATGCAGTGGCGCGAAGCAATCCTCCTGCCTCATCCCCTCAAGTAGCTGAGGCTACAGACACACGTCACCACACCCGGCTAATATTTGTATTTTAGTAGAGACAAGGTTTCACCATGTTGACCAGGCAGGTCTTGAACTCCGGACCTCAAGTGATCCACCCGCCTCAGCCTCCCAAAGTGCTGGGATTACAGGCGTGAGCCACCGCCGCCTGGCCAGCTGCTGCAATCTTAAGATGGCCACATAATATCTCTTAAAACTACAAATTCCGGGAGACTGAGGCAGGAGAATGGCGTGAACCCGGGAGGCGGAGCTTGCAGTGAGCTGAGATCCGGCCACTGCACTCCAGCCTGGGCAACAGAGCGAGACTCCGTCTCAAAAAAAAAAAAAAAAAAAAACTACAAATTCCACTTCCCTTCTTCTGTCCCGACCTCAACTTAATCACACATACCCCGCCTCCCAAAACACACACACACTCACGACAGTCCCCCTGTCAAGTGTCAGCTATGTGGCAGTTCGCCCCATTCTCCTGGGGTCAGATCTGCAGCTGGCTACCTGCCCAGGCACTTAGCACTCAGGCCCTCCTTCCCCACCCGGCTGTCGGCTTAGGGGTCCTCCTCCACCTATCCTCATGGGATCTGCAGACAACCCTGTAAGCTCTGAGCTAAAGAGGAAGAAATCCTAGGGATGACATAGAGGGCTCTAGACACCTCATCCCAACAGTCATTGTCCTGGTCACACTCTCTCCTTGGCAGGGGTCCCGTGACAGTGCTTCTATTCTCAGAGCAGGTCTCGGGGCCACTCCTGCCCCTGGGAGCCTCTGGGACCGGGTCAGACTCTGTCCCACAGCACAGCCTCTTCATCTTTCATCAGGCTCGTCTTCAGGGCTACAGCGGCCAGCCCCCATGACTAGGCACCTGATGTCCATTTTCTCATTAAACATCATGATAAGCCCTGAAGGCAGGCATTCAGATTTATTAATGAGGAAAGTGGGACTGAAGGAAAGTGGGAAGGAAATGGGGTTGGGTTTATTCTGGAGGCTGCTCTTAACCACTGTACCACACTGTCTCTCCCAGGCCAGTGCACTGGAGCCAGATGGTGTCAACTGCCAGCTCAAGGACACCTAGGTCAACTTCCCAAAAGAGGCCCCGGGGTTGGGCAAGGAGGCCATGGAGACTGCAGAGGCCAGGCCTTGCTTGCCCCTGGCACTGGGGAAAAGGGGCACCACCCTAGCCAACTGGGGAAGGGCCAGGAACTAGAAGCTGCATCCTTCTGCCCACTCTCACTGTAGAGGATCAGAGTCCAAGACACCAACTCCATCAGACACAAGGACCTTCAAGAGCAAGGAACTAGGCTGGGCACGGTGGCTTATGCACTTTCGGGGGCTGAGGCGGGAGGATCACTTGAGCCCATGAGTTTGAGACCAGCCTGGGCAACATAGCAAGACCCCATATCTACAAAAAAATTAAAAACTAGCTTGGTGTGGCCAGGCACGGTGGCTCACACCTATAATCCCAGCACTTTGGGAGGCCGAGGTGGGCGGATCATGAGGTCAGGAGTTCAGGACCAGCCTGGCCAATGTGGTGAAACCCCGTGTATACTAAAAATACAAAAATTAGCCGGGCATGGTGGCAGGCCCCTGTAATCCCAGCTACTTGGGAGGCTGAGGCAGGAGAATCACTTGAACCCGGGAGGCAGAGGTTGCAGTAAGCCAAGATCGCGCCACTGCACTCCAGCCTGGGGGACATGAGCAAGACTTCGTCTCAAAAAAAAAAAAAAAAAAAAAAAAAAAATTAGCTTGGTGTGATGGTGCACACAGTAGTCCTAGTCCTAACTGCTCAGGAGGCCAAGGCAGGAGGATCCCTTGAGCCCAGGAGGTCGAGGTTGCGATAAACTGTGATCTCATCACTCTAGCGTGGATGACAGAGCGAGACCCTATCCCTAAGAAAAGGAAGAAACAAAACAAAAACAAGGAACTCTGCCTGGGAGTCCAAATAAGTCCTGGGAAGGTGGGGACGGGGGAGTGGGGGTGGGGGTACAAGTGAAAAGGAGCCAGGAAGCCCCTCTCGCATGGCCGCCTGACTCCCAGAGGCTTTCTGAGTCCTCCTCCCTGGGATCCGGACCCCCCTCCCCCAGCTAAGCACTTCTTCCTGGGAAAAAGCCCACATTTGGAGGCAGCATGGTGCAGGGTTAGGAGCAGCCGCTGCCACTTTCTGGCTGGGTAAGACTTAGGTAAGTTACTTCCCCTTTCTGTGCCTCAGTTTCCCCATCTGTAAAGTGGGAATCACAGTAGTACTTACCAAACAGGGTTATCATAAGGCTAATTAGCTTCGTATTTATTTATTTATTTTTTCTTTCTTTCTTTCTTTTTTTTTTTTTTTTTTTTTTTTTTTACATCGTCCAGGCTGGAGTGCAGTGGGGCAATCTCGGCTCACTGCAACCTCTGCCTCCCAGGCTCAAGCGATCCTCCACCTCAGTCTCTGGAGTAGCTGGGCCTACAGATGCGCATCATCATGCCTGGCTAAATTTTGTATTTTTTTGTAGAGATGGGGTTTTGCCATGTTGCCCAGGCTAGTCTCAAACTCCTGAGTTCAAGTGATCTGGGATTACAGGCATGAACCACGGTATCTGGCTAGCTTAGCATTTTCTTTTCTTTTTTTTTTTTTTTGAAACAGAGTCTCGCTCTATCACCCAGGCTGGAGTGCTGTGGCCGGATCTCGGCTCACTGCAAGCTCTGCCTCCTGGGTTTACGCCATTCTCCTGCCTCAGCCTCCGGAGTAGCTGGGACTACAGGCGCCCGCCACCTCGCCCGGCTAGTTTAGCATTTTCTTTTCTTTTTTGAGATGGAGCCTTGCTCTGTCGCCCAGGCTGGAGTGCAGTGGCACGATCTTAGCTCACTGCAGTCTCCGCCTCTCCGGTTCAAGCAATTCTCCTGTCTCAGCCTCCTGAGTAGCCGGAATTACAGGCACCCACCCCCACACCCGGCTAATTTTTGCATTTTTAGTAGAGACGGGGTTTTACCATATTGGTCAGACTGGTCTTGAACTCCTGACCTCAGGTGATCTACCCGCCTCGGCCTCCCAAAGTGCTGGGATTACAGGCGTGAGCCACCACGCCCGGCCCAAGCTTCGTATTTTCAAAGTGCCCAGGACACTGCCTGGCACAGGGTACGTACCACAAAACTGTTTATTGTTATTGTTATTAGATACAGAAACGGGAAGCTAGGTTAATGAAAATGGCAACTTTCAGCTGGCAAACGGCAAATCTCCTAAGTACAAATGCCACTGACAGGACCCACAGGAAAAGAAACTTTCCACGATGCCTCCCTTCTACAGCATGTGCCCTCAGAGTGAGGGGTTCCCCTAGTCTAGGAGAGATTTCTAGGTTGAACCTGCCTCTGGCCTAGGCTGTGTGATCCCTACATCTTACCCTGACTCCTACCTAGCAGAATCAGGGGTGAATAGTGCTCTCCATCCCCTCATCAAACACCCTGGCCAATGGTCTCTACATGCTGACCACTCCCGGGATGCCATGGAGTCAGGCCCTCCTTCCTGTCTCTGCATGCCCACAGAGGTCGCCATGCCTGCTCCAATCAGACGGCAGTTGTTTACCTGTGTCATCACATAATGTAATTATTACATAAGAGGGTGCACCCTGGGTGTGAAAAGAGCTGATTTCATGAAGAAAACAAAGCTGAGTGCTTCAGAAACCTAGTAAAAGACAAGTCACCCAATAAAACAAACTTCAGGTAGAATTATGGAATTAGACCAGGCGAGACAACTGTAAAAACTCAGCAGGAATTATTAAAATGTAGAAGGAAGGCGGGACGCTGTGGCTCACATCTGTAATTCTGGCACTTTGGGAGGCTGAGGTGGGAGGAATGCTTGAGCCCAGGAGTTCAAGACCAGCCTAGGCAACATAGTCAGACTTCGTCTCTACTAAAAATCAAAAAAACTAGCTAAGGCCAGGCATGGTGGCTCGCACCTGTAATCCCAGTACTTTAGGAGGCCGAGGTGAGTGGATCACTTGAAGTAAGGAGTTCGAGATCAGCCCGAACAACATAGTGAAACCCTGTCTCTGCTAAAACACAAAAATTAGCCGGATGTGATGTTGTGCACGCCTGTAATCCTAGCTACTCGGGAGGCTGAGGCAAGAGGTTTGCTTGAACCGGAGGCAGAGGTTGCAGTGAGCTGAGATCGCACCATTGCACTCCAGCTTGGGCAACAGAGCAAGGCTCTGTTTAAAAAAATTAAAAAAACAAAAAAGTAACCAGGTGTGTGTGATCCCTGCTGCTTAGGGGGCTGAGGCAGGAAGATGGGTTAAGGCCAGGTGGTCAAGGCTGCAGAAAACCGTGATCAAACCACTGCCCTCCAGCCTAGGTGACAGAGCGAGACCCTGTCACCCCAAAAAAAGTAGGATAAAAAAAGTGGATTGGCCGGGCGCGGTGGCTCAAGCCTGTAATCCCAGCACTTTGGGAGGCCGAGACGGGCGGATCATGAGGTCAGGAGGTCAAGACCATCCTGGCTAACCCGGTGAAACCCCGTCTCTACTAAAAAATACAAAAAACTAGGCGGGCGAGGTGGCAGGTGCCTGTAGTCCCAGCTACTCGGGAGGCTGAGGCAGGAGAATGGCGTGAACCCGGGAGGCGGAGCTTGCAGTGAGCTGAGATCCGGCCACTGCACTCCAGCCTGGGGGACACAGCGAGACTCCATCTCAAAAAAAAAAAAAAAAAAAAGTGGATTATACATTGCATGTACGCCTTATACAGAAAGATGAACCTATGGCCTACGCAAACATAAGCCCTTGGCCATCTAAGAGCAGATCAGGGAACCAACATACACTTATATGTTTTAAGTGAAGACGAAATATTTATTGGGAAGGGAGAAAAAACAGTAGCTGGCATCCATAGCAACTTCTCCAGGTGAGCAGTGCTGGAGAGGTATATAGGACTCTGTGTGGCCCGTCACAGAAAAAAATAAAATAAAATGTTTACATTTGAGGTAATGCATTTTAATAATTCTCTACCTAAACCAAAGTCAGTTACTCAACCAACAAATCACATTGGATTAAAGAGCTATTAAACTATTTGTTTCTCCACCAGGCACAGTGGCTCACACCTATAATCTCAACACTTTGGGAGGCCTAAGTGGGAAGATTTCTTGAGCCCAGGAGTTGGAGACCAGCCTGGGCAACACAGCAAGACCCTTGTCTCTACAGAAAATGAAAAAATTAGCCAGGCATGGCGGTGTGCACTTGGGAGCTACTCAGGAGGCTGAGGCAGGATCACTTGAGCTCAAGAGTTCAAGGCTGCATTGAGCTATGATGGCACCACTGCAGTCCAGCCCAGGAGACAGAGTGAGACCCTGTCTCTAAAAATAAATAAATGAATAATCTCGGCATTTCTCATCCTAATTGCGTCTAATGGTTCATCATCCCCTTTGGCCCTAATCCACATTTTTAAAACTCTGGTTGGAGTCACTGTGGTGGGAGTAGCGGAAGCCATAGAAAAAACATCAACTTCCCAGAGCACCCATTTGACTCTAAAGTTAGGGGAAAATATGCTTTATAGTAAAATAAACATGGATATATCATGGAATCGAATGTAAATTTAACATTAGCATTAAAAATAGAAGTTGCAGCTTCAAAGCGAGGTCGCAGTTGGGGTGGGCAGCTGCAGGCTAGCGCTGGATATCCCATCTCTTCAGGCTGGAGGGATGGTGGGAAAGTTGGAGAAACATGGCCCATCAGGGTCAAGGTTACTGCCAGCTGCCCGGCCATCTCCTACCCACTCCACCTGGGAACCCGCAGCACAAGGGCTCCTGGGGTGCTGCCTTGTGAGCCTCACAGGTGACACCAGAATCCACTGCTGTGGCCAAGGTCACCGGAGGGCAGACCTCACTGTGAGATGCCATACCTTCCAGTCCAGGCTCCTTGAGCGGGGCCAGGGGTGGCTCTTGCCACCATCCTGGGGGAAGAAGAAAATGGCCTGCTCTAGATCTCACTTCCAGCAGTATTTGCCTCAGATACCCAAGCTCCTTCCTACCTTGAAAGGCTAGAAAACACTGACAAAGCCAGATGTAGTGGCTCATGTCTGTAATTCCAGCACTTTGGGGGGGGCCGAGGCAGGAGGATCTCTTGAGCCTAGGAATTCAAGAGCAGCCTGGGCAACATAGCAAAATGGGATATTTATTGACACATGCTCTGTGCATTCCATCTGAGTCATTCATGGGAAGATCAAATAAGGTAATGGATGAATAAAGCTTACTACACAAGAACTCATGACAAGAACACCTGTCATTAAAATCCACTCTGAGCCAGGCTGAGCAGGGCTCACCCATAGTCCCAGCAACTTGAGAGGCTGAGGTGGGAGGATCATTTGTGCCCAGGAGTTCAAGACCAGGCCTGGTGGCTCACACCTATAATCCCAGCACTTTGGAAGGCCAAGGTGGGTAGATCTCTTGGGCCCAGGAGTTGGAGACTAGTCTGGGCAACATGGTGAAACCCTGTCTTCCGCTGAAATACAAAATTAGTGGGGTGTGGTGGTATGAACCCATACTGCTGGCTACTTGGGAGGCTGCAGTGGGAGAATCGCTTGAGCCCAGGAGATCAATGATGTAGTGAGACATGATTGCACCACTGCACTCCAACCTGGGCGTCAGAGTGAGATCTTATCTCAAAAAAAGACCATCCTGGACAGTAGAGTGAGACCCCAGTTTCTAAATAAATAAATTTTTAGGCCAGACGCAGTGGCTCACGCTTATAATCCCAGAACTTTGGGAGGCTAAGATGGGCAGATCACTTGAGGTGAGAAGTTCGAGACCAGCCTGGCCAACATGGTGAAACCCCATCTCTACCAGAAATACAAAACTTAGCAGGGTGTGGTGGTGGGTACCTGTGGTCCCAGCTACTCGGGAGGCTGAGGCATGAGAACAGCTTGAACCAGGGAGGCAGAGGCTTCAGTGAGCCAAGATCGCACCACTGCACTCCAGCCTCGGTGACAGAGCAAGACTCCGTCTCAAAAATAAACAAATTGTTTTTAAAAATCCATTCCCTACCACAGTGTGGGCCTCAAAGATTCATTCATCCAATAGGTAAAAACTGCAACTTTTTGGGTACCCATAACCTGGTCCAGGTGTTTCACTGTTTCCAACCTTTACGACAGCTTTACGACAATCCAGTCAAAGAGGTACTGTCATCCTAATTCTCGGATGAGAACCCAGAAACTTAAATAACTTGTCAAGATCCCCTACATGTTAAGTGTCAAAGTCAAGATAGGAAGCCTCTAATTCTAAAACTCTTGCTTTTGATGCTAATCTGAAGCTAACTTTTTATTCATTCTCAAAACACGGTCCTGCTGGAGAAATGGAGCCATTCACATCTTGGGAAACTATCACATATTAGATGTGCTGCACTCAATTTAAAAATAGACCACACATCATCACCGGTTTCCAAATGACAGCAGACGGGCTCTTATTAAAATACTCACCACACCACACAATAGGGAAAAAAAGATTCATGACCTGGTCATGGCTCCTGGATGCCTGAAACCATCAGAAACAGAAGTTGTGGTCTGGAGAGTACATCCTTCCCTTGGCTCTGAATATGAGGAACTTTTTTTTTTTTTTTTGAGATGGAATTTCACTCTTGTCACCCAGGCTAGAGTGTAACCTCCACCTCCTGGGTTCAAGTGATTCTCCTGTCTCAGCCTCCCAAGTAGCTGGGATTACAGGCACCCACCACCACACCCGGCTAATTTTTGTATTTTTAGTAGAGACAGGGTTTCATTATGTTGGCCAGGCTGGTCTCAAACTCCTGACCTCAGGTGATCCACCTGCTTTGGCCTCCCAAGTGTTGGGATTACAGGCGTGAGCCACCGCGCCTGGCGAGAAACATTTTCTTTTTTTTTTTTTTTTGAGAGGGCGTCTCGCTCTGTGGCCCAGGCTAGAGTGCAGTGGCCGGATCTTGGCTCACTGCAAGCTCCGCCTCCCAGGTTTATGCTATTCTCCTGCCTCAGCCTCCCTAGTAACTGGGACTACAGGTGCACGCCACCTCGCCCAGCTAGTTTTTTTGTATTTTTTAGTAGAGACGGGGTTTCACCAGGTTAGCCAGGATGGTCTCGATCGCCTAACCTCGTGATCCACCCGTCTCAGCCTCCCAAAGTGTTGGGATTACAGGCGTGATGCTCTGCGCCTGGCGAGAAACATTTTCAATGGAATTTTTTAGAAGGATGTGTAAGGAGGCCGGGCGCGGTGGCTCAAGCCTGTAATCCCAGCACTTTGGGAGGCCAGACGGGCGGATCACGAGGTCAGGAGATCGAGACCATCCTGGCTAATACGGCGAAACCCCGTCTCTACTAAAAAATGCAAACAACTAGCCGGGCGACGAGGCGGGCGCCTGTAGTCCCAGCTACTCGGGAGGCTGAGACAGGAGAATAGCGTGAACCCGGGAGGCGGAGCTTGCAGTGCTGAGAGCCGGCCACTGCACTCCATCCTGGGCGGCAGAGCAAGACTCCGTCTCAAAAAAAAAAAAAAAAAGAAGGATTGTAAGGAGAAAGTTGGGGTTTTTGTTTTTCCTCCTAGAAGAAAATTCTCATGAAGTAGTTCATTTGAGACCAAGATCCTGGTGTTACTAACTTCCTCTTCAACAGCAGGTCAGCAGTAAAGAGGAAAATGCAGGCATCAAGCACACCCTGTTTGCGTGACTTTCCTCTCCTCCCTTAAGGCTCCTTGAGGCCCACTCAAAACGAAAGCCAAGGCCACTCTAAAGGGTTTAAGAGGCCTGGCGCAGGTTCATGCCCGTAATCCCAGTACTTTGGGAGGCCGAGGCAGGAAGATCGCTTGAGCCCAGGAGTTCGAGACCTGAACCAATGTATACTTTTCATGTACTATTTTATGATTTTACCTACAATTCCTGTCTTCCCAAAATGCATAAAACCAAACTGTAACCTGACCATCTTGGGTACACTTTCTCAGGACCTCCTGAGACTGTTTCTTGGGCCATGGTCACTCATGTTGACTCAGAATAAGCCTGGGCAACAAAAGACCTCCATCTCTACAAAAAGCTACAAAAATTACCCAGGCGTGGTGGCATGTGCCTACTGTCCCAACTACTAGGTGTGTGGATCACTTGAACCCAGGAGGTTAAGGCTGCAATGAGCTATGACTGCTCCACTGCATTGCAGCCTGGGTGACAGAGCAAGACCCTGTCTCAAAAAACAATTAATTAGAAATATAAATAATTAAAAGGTTTCAAGAGCAGGCATTATGGGCAGCAACCCAAGCTAGAGTCAAAGCCCCAGATTCTGTCTCCTGAAATACCTGAGGAATCCACCCAGCTGCCTCAGTTTCCCAAACAGCATATAGGGTCATCTGAATGTGAGCAGCAGAACAGTCACCAAGACAAATTTTGGACCTGAACAAAACCATTAGTGAGTCCTTAGCCCCATTTCCATGCTACAGAGGCTGCAGGACCACAGCAGACTCAGGGTCCTGGAGACACAGCCCCATCAGCCCCTACTCATCTGCTCAGGAAGCTAAGACCACCTGGGATAGGTTCACCGGCTTGCCCAGGGAGGCTCACACCCACATCCAGTCAGCCAGCCAAGAACACAGACTATTTGGAGAGAAAGAGGTTGTCAGCTCCCCTTCTGGGACCATCTACCTCTAGGGCAGAAAAATCAATCTGCTATAGATTAAAACAAAATGAATCTTGAGGGAGAATAGAGACTTATTAATTTACATTAATATATAACAAGAATAAGGGGAAGGATGGGAGAGGGGTAAGGGATAAAAGACTATACACTGCATACAGTGTACACTGCTTGGGTGACAGGTGCACCAAAATCTCAGAAATCACCACTACTCGTTATATAGTTACTCGTATAACTAAAAACCACCTATACCCCAAAAACTACTGAAATAAAAATAAAAATAAAGTATTTGCCAAACCAAAAAAAAAAAAGAACAGCTAATATTGAGAGTATCAACTATGTGGCAGGTGATGTTCATTATCTAATTTACCTTATTTAATCCTTCAGACAAACCTAGGAATAGGTCCCTTTAAGGTTCATTTTACAGACAGGGAAATAGAGGATCAGAGAGGTTAAGTAGTCTCCTCAAAGTCACACAGCTGGGAAGTGGAAGAGCTATGGTTTGAATCTGAATTTGTCCAACACTAGCGTTCATGGGTTTAAGTACTGCATTACTGAATGCATCTTTAAATGCATCATTTAAAGATGAATCCAGCTCCCAGGGAGTTGGTTCACTGGACGACTAAGGAAGTGCAACCCTCATGCTATACATCCAGCAGTAAAGAGAAAGAAAGCTATTTAAACTCTTTGGCAATAAAATAACTAGGTTTTACACCAGGCGTGGTGGCTCTCTCCTGTAATCCCAGCACTTTGGGAGGCCAAGGCGGGAAGATCACTTGAGCCCAGGAGTCCAGACCATCCTGGGCAAAATGGTGAAACCCTGTCTTCACAAAAAAAAAAAAAAAAAAAAAAAATTAGCTAGGCATGGTGGCGGCACCTGTAGTCCAGCTACTTGGGAGGCTAAGGTGGGAGGATCACTTGAGCCCAGGAGGTCAGGCTGCAATAAGCTGTGACTGCACCAGGACACTCCAGTGTGGGGGACAGAGTGAAACCCTATCTCAAAAAATAATAATAATAAATAAATAAAAGAAAAAGAAAAGGAAGATACGTTTTAAATAATTACCTTCTGAGCCTATTAGCAAAACAGTCTTTCGGCCGGGTGCGGTGGCTCACGCCTGTAATCCTAGCACTTTCGGAGGCTGAGGTGGGCGGATCACAAGGTCAGGAGATCGAGACCATCCTGGCTAACACAGTGAAACCCCGTCTCTACTAAAACTACAAAAAATTAGCCGGGTATGGTGGTGGGTGCCTGTAATCCCAACTACTTGGGAGGCTGAGGCAGGAGAATGGCGTGAACCCGGGAGGCAGAGCTTGCAGTGAGCCAAGATCGCACCACTGCACTCTAGCCTGGGCGAAAGAGTGAGACTGTCTCAGAAACAAAACAAAACACACACAAAAAAATTCTTTCAATGTTATTCAATGAATGCTGGCAAGGATGTTATGAAACTATTATATGTCACTGGAATAAATTGCTCACCAAGGCTGGAGTTCGGTGGTGTGATCATCACCCCTAGCAACTTGAATTCCTGGGCTCAAGCGATCCTCTCGCCTCAGCCTCCCAAGGAGCTGGGATTACAGGTGCATGCCACTGTGCCCAGCTAATTTTTAAAAACAATTTTTGGCTGGGCGCAGTGGCTCCTGCCTATAATCCTAGCACTTTGGGAGGCAGAGGCAGGCAGATTGCCTGAGCTCAGGAGTTCGAGACCAGCTTGGAAAACATGGTGAAACTCCCTCTCTACTAAATATAAAAAATTAGGCCGGGCGCAGTGGCTCACACCTATAATCCCAGCACTTTGGGAGGCCGAGGCGGGCAGACTGCCTGAGCTCAGGAGTTTGAGACCAGCCCAGGCAACATGGTGAAACCCCGTCTCTACTAAAATACAAAAAATTGGCTGGGCATGACGGCGTGGGCCTGTAGTCCCAGCTACGGGAGGTTGAGGTAGGAGAATCACTTGAACCCGGGAGGCAGAGGTTGCAGTGAGCCAAGATCACACCACAGTACTCCAGCCTGGGTGACAGACTGAGACTCTGCCTCAAAAAAAAAAAAAGAAAGAAAGAAAGAAAAGACCGGGCGCAGTGGCTCATGCCTGTAATCCTAGCACTTTGGGAGACTGAGGCGGATGGATCACCTAAGGTCAGCAGTTCGAGACCAGCCTGGCCAACATGGTGAAACGCTGTCTCTACCAAAAATACAAAAAATTAGCTGGGCGTGATGGCAGGCACCTGTAATCCCAGCTACTCTGGAGGCTGAGGCAGGAGAATCGCTTGAAGCCAGGAGGAAGTTGCAGTGAGCCGAGATTGTGCCATTGCACTCCAGACTGGGTGACAGATCAAAACTTTTGTCTCAAAAAAAGACAAAAATTAGCTGGGCACGGTGGCGGGCAGCTGTAGTCTCAAGCTACTTGAAAGGCTGAGGCAGAAGAATAGCTTGAACCCAGGAGGAGGAGGTTGCAGTGAGCGCAGATCGCACCACTGTACTCCAGCCTGGGTGACAAAGCAAGACTCCGTCTTGAGGGAAAAAAATAAGAATGAAAGGGCTGATAGGATGATGAAAGCTGAAATGTTTAAACAGAAAGAAGTTGTATCTCCTTTACCTAAATATTTTATGAGAATGGATATGGTATCTGACTGGGGAATATTTCCCCTGCCTACTATTGGAAAACAGAAAGCACGTAAATCCCCTCCTCAAGCAGTATTAATTGGACACGTCAATGTCCAAACCGAGCCCACACAGCGTAGAATAGAAGCTGCAGTGCTGGCATGTGCTGGCATGAGTGAATTCCGTTCGACAGCCCTGTGCAGAATGTAAACCGGAGCTACGGCAAGAGACTGCGAGTGCCTCCCAGAGACGAGGTGACTACTGGGACTTTGGACAAGTGCATTTCCACTTGAGGGGCATTTACTACCTTGCCATGGGGTATTAACCAAAGCTACCCCTATGACTGATATGACTGAAGAACAGGAAATTATTTTTTTCAGGTTTTTTTTTTTTTTTTTTTTTTTGACAGGCTCTCGCTCTGTTACCCAGGCTGAAATGCAGTAGCGCAATCACGGCTCACTGAAGCCTTCACCTCCAGGGCTCAGGCAACCCTCCTGCCTCAGCTTCCCAAGTAGCTGGGATCACAGGCGCACACCACCACACCCAGCTAATTGCTTTTATTTTTTGTAGGACAGGGTCTCCCTTATGTTGCCCAGGCTGGTCTCGAACTCCTGGGCTCTAGCGATCTTCCCATCTTGGCCTCCCAATGTGCTAGGATTACAGGTGTCAGCCACCACACCCAGCTAGAAGGACAGAAAATAATCTTGAAGACTGAAATACCCAGGACATCTTGGGTGATGTCAAGGAAACACTAACAGGGATGACAGTGTCCACAAGAGTTCCCTAATATGACAGAAATCATTTATACAGGATGGCATTACCTGGGGAAGGCAAGCAGGGGATACTCACATGAGCAGGGAGCCTCTTTTCCCCTAGGACTGACTCTGGAACTCTGATGAGCAGCCGGATTCTGTAGCACCCAACAAACAGCTCTCACCTGACCAAACAGGAGCTGCTGGGTTGGTGGCTACAGTTCCAAGGTGAACGATGCCTCGTTTGGAAAGATGCCAATCTGATCAAAGATGGTAAAAACAAATCAGCTCTAAGAGCCGAAATGCATGTTGTTTTCCCAGCAGTGATGGGAGAACTGAACAGTGTAAAACCTCCTGTATCTGTGCAGGGCTTTGGGTGCCAGTTCACCCTCCCCTTGTGGGTGGTGGTCAACAGCCTGGCCATACATTTAGACAGGAGGGCAATGGAAACCTGACCTATTAAATGGATATTTCTTTTTTTTTTTTTTTTTTTTTGAGACGGAGTCTCGCTCTGTCACCCAGGCTGGAGTGCAGTAGCCGGATCTCAGCTCACTGCAAGCTCTGCCTCCCGGTTTACACCATTCTCCTGCCTCAGCCTCCCGAGTAGCTGGGACTACAGGCGCCCGCCACCTCCCCCGGCTCGTTTTTTGTATTTTTTTTTTTTTTTTTAGTAGAGACGGGGTTTCACCATGTTAGCCAGGATGGTCTCGATCTCCTGACCTCGTGATCCACCCATCTCGGCCTCCCAAAGTGCTGGGATTACAGGCTTGAGCCACCGCGCCCGGCCTAAACGGATATTTCTTTGGGACATAGCCCTATAGAAAATGAGGGGTAGGCTGGGTGTGGTGGTTCATGCCTGTAATCCCAGTACTTTGGGAGGTCAAGGCAGATGGATTACTCGAGATTAGGAGTTCAAGCCCAGCCTGGGCAACATGGTGAAACCCTGTCTCTACTAAAACTACAAAAATTAGCCAAGCATGGTGATGCCTGCCTGTAGTCCCAGCTACTTGGAAGGCTGAGGCAGGAGAATCGCTTGGACCTGGGAGGTGGAGGGTGCAGTGAGCTGAGATCACGCCACTGCACTCCAGGCTGGGCGACAGAGCGAGACTCTGTCTCAAAAAAAAAAAAAGAAAAGAAAAAAGAAAACGAGGGGTGCATTAAAGTCAGATCTGTTAATGTCCATCAGAAGAGCCTTCTAGGTTTGGAAGGTGACAGGAATCAACAGGTAGATATCAACAGGTAAATATCCCACATGCTCCCTTGAAGTGGCCACCTGGGTCCGTGAATTGAGGGGATAGGGGCCCTGCAGCGGTGCAGAGATGGGCTGGATCTAGCATGTTCCTCCGCACCCTCTCGGGTGCATAATGCCAGGAAGAACTGTTCCGTGTGCCAGTGAGAGAGACAGACACTGCACAGGGCTGTGGAGTAGATTCCCTGGTCGGAGGCCCTGAGCATAGCTGGCAAGTGAGACTGAGGCTGGTAGCCCTGGGGGCTACAACTGGGTCTTGAATAGACGCTGACTTGGAGTGGGCTTTGCTTCCCCAGTGGAAAGTGCAAATGCTCAGGGTGCCAGAGCCAAACCAGAACAGAAGACACCGCGTGGGTTTGGATGGCTGTTATTTCTTCAGACCACAGAACATGCTGTACAGCTCATAACGTCCAGCTACGGGCCGGACAGAGAGACGGCCTCCGCAGAGCACTAGTTTGATAAAGAAACGGAACCACGGCCGGGTGTGGCGGCTCACGCCTGTAATTCCAGCACTTTGGGAGGCCGAGGAGGGTGGATCACCTGAGGTCAGGAGTTCGAGATCAGCCTGGCCAACATGGCAAAACCCCGTCTCTACTAAAAATACAAAACTTAGCTAGGCGTGGTGGTGGGCACCTGTAATCCCAGCTACTTGGGAGGCTGAGACAGGAGAATTGCTAGAACCCCGGGAAGTGGAGGTTGCAGTGAGCCGAGATCTTGCCACTTCACTTCACTTTTCAGCTTGGGAAAAAGAGCGAGACCCTGTCTCAAAAAAAAAAAAGAAAGAAAGAAAAAAGAAATGGAACCGCTCTCCCGTTTTGTGGCCATCACCCAAGGCGGAGTGGCCCAAATTAAGTTCAATACTTTTGTGACTTAGGACCACAGCAAGAACCACAAAAGGCATTTTTATGCACCTTCCCATATTTGCAGAAAGAGAGATTATGTCTTCCCCTCTTTCCAAAGAGCTGAGGCAAAAGCCTAAGTTCAGGTTGTGTGAGGACACTATAAAGGCCAGCAGATCGGCAAAGTGGTCCAGGTTTAAAGGAAGAAATATGTCATCTACACTGAATGAGTGCAGGGGGAAAAGTCTAATGGTACAACCGTCCATGCCAGCATTCATCCCAGCCAGGGTGTTACCATTAGGCTAACACTGGACAATGACCACAAAAAGATCCTTAAATGGGCCAGGTGTGGTAGCACATGCCTGTAATCCCAGCACTTTGGAAGGCCAAGACAAAAGGATCTCTTGAGCTAAGAAGTTCAAGACCAACCTGGGCAACACAGCAAGACCTTGTCTCTTCTAAAAAAAAAAAAAATTTTTTTTTGAGATTGAGTCTGGCTCTGTCGCCCAGGTTGGAGTGCAGTGGCACAATCTCAGCTCACTGCAATCTCCACCTCCCAAGTTAAGGGTTCAAGTGATTTTCCTGCCTCAGCCTCCCAAGTAGCTAGGACTACAGGCATGCACCACCATGTTTGGCTTATTTATTTATTTATTTAATTTATTCATTTTTGAGACACAGTCTCACTCTGTCGCCCAGGCTGGAGTGCAGTGGCACAATCTCAGCTCACTGCAATCTCCACCTCCCAAGTTAAGGGTTCAAGTGATTTTCCTGCCTCAGCCTCCCAAGTAGCTAGGACTACAGGCATGCACCACCATGTTTGGCTTATTTATTTATTTATTTATTCATTCATTCATTCATTCATTCATTTTTGAGACACAGTCTCACTCTGTCGCCCAGGCTGGAGTGCAGTGGCACAATCTCAGGCTCACTGCAAGCTCCGCCTCCCGGGTTCACATCATTCTCCTGCCTCAGCCTCCCAAGTAGCTGGGACCACAGGCGCCCGCCACCCACGCCCAGCTAACTTTTTGTATTTTTACTAGAGATGGGTTTTCACCGTGTTAGCCAGGATGGTCTCGATCTCTTAACCTCATGATCTGCCCGCCTCAGCCTCCCAAAGTGCTGGGATTACAGGTGTGAGCCACCGCGCCTGGTCCATTTTTGTATTTTTTTTGTAGAGATAGGGTTTCACCATGTTGGCCATGCTGGTTTCAAACTCCTGATCCTAAGTAATCCACCTGCTCTGGCCTCAAAAAGTGCTGGGATTACAGGTGTGAGCCACCACACCCGACTGAAAACTACTAATGAGCCAATGTTAAGTGAAAAAAAGCCAATTCCAAAAGCACATGCCTAGCTGCTCAAAAAAATTAAAAACTGAATTATCACATGATCCAGCAATTTGGGTATATACCCGAGAGAACTGAAAGCAGGGACTTCAACAGATATCTGTCCACCCATGTTCACAGTGCAGCATTATTCACAGGAGTCATAAAGTGGGAGCAACACAAGTGCCCATCAGGTGAATGAACAAAAGAACATGCTCCTGGCCGGGCGCAGTGGCTCATGCCTGTAATCCCAGCACTTTGGGAAGCTGAGGCGAGCAGATCGTTTGAGGTCAGGAGTTTGAGACCAGCCTGACCAACACGGAGAAACCCCGTCTCTGCTAAAAATACAAAACTAGCTGGGTGTGGTGGCACATGCCTGTACTCCCAGCTACTTGGGAGGCTGAGGCAGGAGAATCACTTAAACCTGAGAGGCGGAGGCTGCGGTGAGCCGAGATCGCACCATTGCACTCCAGCCTGGGTGACAAGAGTGAAAATCTGTCTCAAAAAAAATACAAAAATTAGCCAGGTGTAGTGGTGCATACCTGTAATTCCAGCTACTCAGGAGGCCGAGGCAGGAGAATTGCTTGAATCAGGGAGGCGGAGCTTGCAGTGAGGCTGAGATCACGTCACTGCACTCCAGCCTGGGTGACAGAGCAAGACACTGTCTCAAAAAAAAAAAAAAAAAAAAAAAAAAGAGAATGTAGTATCTACACACACTGGAATGTCCAGCCTAAAAATGAAAGAAATTCTGAAACTTGCTCCCACAGGGATTAAGTGTCAAGAAAGCATACGCTAAATTAATGAAGCCAGCCTTAAAAAGACAAATACTGTAGGATTCCACTCCTGTGCAGTACCTAGAGTTGTCAAAAGCACAGAGACAGCAGAATGGTTGCCAGGGCTGGGAGGAGAGGGGAGTTCGTGTTTAAGGGGAAAAGAATTTCAATTTTGCAACATGAAAAAAATGTCTGGGGGTGGGTGGTGGTGACGGCTGCACAATAGTGTGAATGTACTAAATCCCACAGAACTGTACTCTTAAAAACGCTTAAAATGGTAAATTTTATGTTATGTATATTTTAAAATTAAAACATGAAAATTAAGATAAAACCATATGCCTACTAATTACAACTAAATTATTTTGTATTTATTATTATTATTATTTTTTGAGATGGAGTCTTGCTCTGTTGCCCAAGCTGGAGTGCAATGGCGCTATCCCAGCTCACTGCAAGCTCCGCCTCCTGGGTTCACGCCATTCTCCTGCCTCAGCCTCCCGAGTAGCTGGGACCACAGGTGCCCGCCACCACGCCTGGCTAATTTTTTTGTATTTTTTTAGTAGACACAGGGTTTCACCGTGTTAGCCAGGATGGTCTCGATCTCCTGACCTCGTGATCCCCCCACCTCAGCCTCCCAAAGTGCTGGGATTACAGGTGTGAGTCACTGCGCCCGGCCTATTTTTTATCTTACTTTAAGTTCTGGGATACATGTGCAGGACATGCAGGTTTGCTCCATAGGTAAACGTGTGCCATGGTGATTTGCTGCACCTATCAACCCATCACCTGGGTATTAAGCCCTGCATGCATTAGCTATTTATTCTGATCTCTCCCACCCCCCACCCCTCACCAACAAGCCCCAGTGTGTGTTGCTCCCCTCCCTGTGTCCATGTGTTCTCGTAGTTACAACTAAGTTAAAATGCATGTCCAAGAGAAGTTAATGGAAAGGACACCCAAATGGGCAACCGCTGTGTTGGGCAAGAGGGATGATAATAAACGGCTTCTGTTTCTAATCCACTCCACACCAGCTCCTTTGCAGATACCGCATGGATTGCTATGTGCCTGGCACTTTACACAGGATAATATACAAAATCCTCAAGACTAACAGGTAGGTATTGCTATCTCAGTGTTACAACTGGACTCTGAGGTTCTGATGGGTTCAGCAACTTGCCCAAGGTCACCCAGCAGATAAAAAGTGGCTGAGTGGCCAGGCCCAGCACTTTGGGAGGCCAAGGCGGGTGGATCACCTGAGGTCAGGAGTTTGAGACCAGTCTGGCCAACATGGCAAAACCCCGTCTCTACTAAAACTACAAAAATTAGCCAGGTATGTAATCTCAGCTACTCAGGAGGCTGAGGCAGAAGAATCGCTTGAACCTGGGAGGCGGAGGTTGCAGTGAGCCAAGATCCCACCACTGCACTCCAGCCTGCACTGCACTCCAGCCTGGGCAACAGAGTGAGACTCTGCCTCAAAAAAAAAAAAAGTGGCTGGGAAAAAACCCAGTTCAACTGACTCCAAAGACAGTACATTCTCTTCCATGTGGCAATCCCCCTCAAACCACCACCTCACCCAGCCCCACCCTCACCTGGACATAAATGACTATCTTTTTTTTTTTTTTTTTTTTTCTGAGACAGGGTCTCGCTCTGTCACCCAGGCTGGAGTGCAGTGTTGCAATCACAGCTCACTGCAGCCTTAAATTCCTGGACTCACGTAATCCTCCCACCTTAGTCTCCCACGTAGCTGGGGCTACAGGCGTGCATCGCAACGCCCAGCTAATTTGTTTTTATTTTTTGCAGAGATGGGGGTCTCACTGTATTGCCCAGGCTGGTCTCAAACTCCTAGGCTCAAATGTTCCTCCTTCCCTAGCCTCCCAAAGTGTTAGGAATACAGGCATGAACCACCCTGCCTAGCCATAAATGGTTTGCCAAAGGTTCAAAAACAAGGCCGATTATGCTTCCCTATTGATAAGAAAGCACTTCTTCCAGATTTCATGACCAACATAGACAAGAGCAATGCCCCCACTGTGCCTGACGCAAGAGGGGGGCCCAGCCCTTCCCAAGAGCCCCGGAGCACCTCACCCAGTCATTCTCCCATGTCCTTATCCACCCCTCCCACAAACTTCAATGACGAACGGGGCTCCCCAAACCCCTCCCAGTGCCACTAGCCCCATACCATGTCCTGGGGTAAGAGGTGGGAACAGAGCAGCATCTGTGTCCCCATCTGAGCCCTCCCCTGACCACTGCCAGTGGCTGCCCAACAGACGAAAGTTCAAAATGTGAGGGGCTATGTGATCTCAGAGAGAGAGAGAGCAGTCCTGGGCTGGGAATGGGCTGCAGAGGGCAGGGATTGTTGTTGAAGATAAAGAGGGAGGAGTTTGTTGGAGACGGAAAGTAAGAGAAGCATTTCTCCTCCTGAGCTCCAGAAGTTAGCCCAGGAGGTTAGGGGTGGGGTGAGGAGGGGTGGGGTGGGCTGCCAGTTCATAAAAGTTGGGGAATGGCAAGCAGGAAGGAGGCCGGGATCAACGGTCCAGCAGAGATCACCAGGCACTCTGACATCTTTGCCTAAAGTCACCCAGGGGAAAGTGGCAGAACAGGGCAGCTTCCCTGCTAAGATAACAGCACTCCCCACCGTCCCCAGAAAACACAGAAAGACATTCCTGTTTATCTGCAGTGGGCTGAATGGTAGCCCCCACAAAGCTAGGTCTTAACCCCCAGGACCTGGACATTATCCGGAAAAAGAATAATGTGGAAAATGGGTCTTTGCTGATGTAAGTAAGTTAAGGATCCTGAAATGATTTCTACCTGAATTATCCCAGGGAGCCCTAAACCCAAAGACAGGCGTCCTTATAAACCCAGACACATGGAGGAGACGCCCTTGTGAAGACGGAGGCAGAGACTGGAGTGATGCAGCCGCAGGCCAAGATACGCTGTAGCCTCCAGAAGGAAAAGCAAAGAAGGATTATCCCCCTACAGCCCCCAGAGGGAGTGAGGCCTTGCTGATGCCTTAATTTTTAACTTCTGGCCTCCAGAACTGTGAGAGAATACATTTCCTTTTTTTTTTTTGAGATGGAGTTTCGCTCTGTCACCCAGGCTAGAGTGCAGTGGTGCAGTCTAGCTCACTGCAACCTCTGCCTCCTGGGTTCAAGAGATTCTCTTGTCTCAGCCTCCCAAATAGCTGGGACTACAGGCATGTGCCACCACGCCTGGCTAATTTTTGTATTTTTAGTAGAGACGGGGCTTCACCATTTTGGCCAGGTTGGTCTCGAACTCCTGACCTCAAGTGATCTGCCCACCTCAGCCTCCCGAAGTGCTGGGATTACAGGCGTGAGCCACCACACCCAGCCCATTTCTGTTATTTTCTTTTAGTGACAGGATCTCGCGATGTTGCCCAGGTTGTAGTGTCATGGCTACTCACAGGCTCCATCATGGCTCACTGCAGCCTCAAACTCCTGGGCACAAATGATCCTCCCACCTCAGCCTCCCAAGTAGCTGAAACTATAAGCATGTACATTTCTGTTGTTTTAAGCCACAAAGTTTGAGGTCATTTATTACAGCAACTACAGGAGGTTAACAACAGTTGAGCATCCCAAATCTGAAATCTAAAACGTTTCAAAATCTGAAATCATGATCGAATACAAAACTCTTTGGAGCATTTTATTTTATTTTATTTTATTTTATTTATTTTTTTGAGACGGAGTCTTGCTCTGTCACCCAGGCTGGAGCACAGTGGAGCCATCTTGGCTCACTGCAAGCTCTTCCTCCCAGGTTCATGCCATTCTCCTGCCTCAGCCTCCAGAGTAGCTGGGACTACAGGCACCCGCCGCCACGCCCGGCTAATTTTTTGTATTTTCAGTAGAGATGGGATTTCACCATGTTAGCCAGGATGGTCTCGATCTCCTGACCTGGTGATCCGCCCGCCTCAGCCTCCCAAAGTGCTGGGATTACAGGCGTGAGCTGCTGCGCCCGGCCACTCTTTGGAGCATTTCAGATGTCAGATATTTGGATTTGGAATGCCCAGTTGGTAAGCATATAATGCAAATATTCCAAAATCCAAAATCCAACCCATTTCTGGTCCCAAGCATTTTGGATAAGGGATATTTAACCTGTACAGCATCCCTCCAGGACAAAAAATCCCAAAAAGGTCCATCCCTTTCTGCATCTCCTCCTCCCCCACCCTACTCCTGGCACCTCCCACTCTTCCGGCATTTTCTCTAAGTGGAAGCAATTTCCCCCAATATGAGTGAAACAAGCCAACTGAAATACCATTTTAGAAATGCCGCACCCTTCACTGTGATCACTTCCCCTGTGCTCAGAATGCAATAGGAAGGCTGGGCATGGTGGCTCACGCCTTTAAACCTAGCACTTTGGGAGGCCAAGGTGGACGGATCACCTGAGGTCAGGAGTTTGAGACCAGCCTGGCCAACATGGCAAAACACCGTCTCTGCTAAAAATATTAAAAATAGTTGGCCATAGTGGCGCATGTCTGTAATCCTAGCTACTCGGGTGGTTGAGGTGGGAGAATCGCTTGAACCTGGGAGGCAGAGGTTGCAGTGAGCCGAGATCACACCGCTGCACTCCAGCCTGGGCAACAAAGTGAGACTCCATCTCAAAAAAAAAAAAAAAGAAAGAAAGAAAGAAGAAAAAAGAAAATAATAGGAAAAGGGACCCATTTCCAGGAGTCCTGACCCTTATCCGAGGTGGTGAGGTTGTCACTTGTGGGGAGGGAGGGGAGTTTCATGCATATCCAGCCAGTGCAGCCGGAAGGGGAACTTTCACAGGCCCCAGGGACTGTGCTGGCCCTCAGGGAGGGGAGGGTGGCCCATTATTTTGGTAGGACCCACAGAGAGCCACAGTGTTTAGCTGCAATAAAAAAAGGGTGGCGAGGGGTTCCTGGGTTTTTTATTTTTTCCATCTTGAAACTGGCAGCATTTCTGATATGATTGCTGGGGATTTCCACCAACCAAATTAAAGACAATTCAGTCTTAGTGTTAACTGTAGGGAGAGAAACGTGGCGTTTTGCAACCTTCGCTAATTATGAAACACTCTCACCAGTACCAAGATGACAATATTTTCCTCCCTCTCAAACAAGCCAGGCTCTGCCATCCTCCAGTGGACAGGGCCCTTGCTTGTCTCTTCCATCCTGGGGCACTGCTTCTAGACTATCTTCTCTAACAGCTTTGCTGGGAGACACGCTTGTCCCCTGGGGAATAGCTGAAGCCACCCTTCTGGCTGAAAGAGCTTTTTTTTTTTTTTTTGAGATGGAGTCTCACTCTGTTGTCCAGGCTGGAGTGTAGTAGCACACTCTCAGCTCACTGCAACCTCCACCTCCCGGGTTGAAGCCATTCTCCTGCCTCCACCTCCCGAGTAGCTGGGATTACAGGTGCGCATCACCACACCCAGCTAATTTTTTTTGCATTTTTTGTAGAGACAGGGATTCACCATGTTGGCCAAGACGGTCTTGAACTCCTGACCTCAAGTGATCCGCTCACCTCGGCCTCCCAAAGTGCTGGGATTACAGGCGTGAGCCACCGCGCCTGGCCTGAAAGAACTTTCTGAAGGCCCCACGTTAAGGAAACATTTGCTGGGGCCCCAAACCCCACCATCAGGCCCACACCAGCAGCTGGCCTCAGGGAGGGAGGGAACTGCTCTCTACACAAAAATGGTTTTGAAAATAACCCAGCCAAAGGGGAATTGCTTCATCCGTTGCACATTCACTTCTCCCTTTCACTGTGCAATTGAAGAAAAACAAGGTGAAGCAGGAACCGACTCTCACCATCCCCACTCCCACCCCCATGAATTCCATCGGACACTCTTGTGCGAAAGCGGACTGGCTCTGGGGGCTGGCCTCCAACCACTGGTGGACTGTCCGTCCTGTAACCCCCCAGGGGCCGATGCCCTCCCACTCTGCCTGCTCTGTTCTTAGCATAGCCCCTGGGCCCCCGTGAGATCTCAGGAAATACTTGCTAAACATAGTACCGGAGGAGAAACGGAGCCCACAGCTTAGTGCAAAGACCTGGCGGCGTGGACTGAGGCTGCACAAACGCAGAAACGCGCTTTTCCTGCTAGAAGGGGACATCCGCATGGTCGGGAGTACCTCTGGGGCACGTGACTTAATTCCAGAAACATCTAAGTGAGCAGTGTGGCCAATGTAGTCTGTTTCTGAACACGGGCTGAGGGGTGGGGGAAGTGGGGCTCAGAAGGAGGCTAGCTTAGTTGTCTCTCGAGCAGGCAACTGGGTTGTTGTTACATTTTTCAGAGATGGGCTCTTGCTCTGTCACCCAGGCGGGAGCGCAGTGGCACTGTAATAGCTAACTGCAACCTTGAACTCCTGGCTTCAAGTGATCCTCCCGTCTGGGGCTCCCAAAGCTCTGGGATGACAGGTATGAGCTACCGCTCTCAGCCACAACCGGGATTTAAGAGCACTCCTCCAGCCCACTCCAGTGTCTTCCATCATTCTGTGCAAGTACCAAAAGAGGACCAAGCCCAGGAAGCCGCCAGCAGGCCTCTCACCAGCCAAGATGGCTGGAATCCTAATATCAAGAAATGAAACTCCAGCAGGCCATGGAAATGCTAAGGGGTTGGCATTTCTGCTCTAGAGAGAGCCAAAGAGAAAGCTCTATTTATATCTCCTTGCGTTTGGTCGCAGCCTCATCAACCAAAAGAACCTTCCGCCCCACTCAACACATCAATCAAATTGGGGAGGGGGTGTGAATGGCAGCAGCGGGTGTTACAGAGGAGTCTCAAGGGTATCTTAGAGGGTGCCTCTGGAAAGTCGTCCCCTCCAAATCCCCCCAAGATAATTACTAGGATATTCTCCTTACCCCGCCAGCAACGGCACCCCCAGATGATTAAACGCGCTGGCGTCGGAAAGAGCTGGGATTCTGGAGGAGCTACTTGTAAACTGTGTGGGTTGGTGAGTTATTTAACTTTTCTGAGCCTTCGTTGCCTTAACTGTAAAACGAAGACAACACCACTCAGTTCCTACGGTTGTCCATCTGAAATCACCTAGGTAAGAATGACCAGTTCTTTGGGGAGTAATGTCCCTATGGTACCATTCAATTGACAAGAACACCAAGGCACCGTCAGGCACTCCTGGAAGAGAGCAGGGCGTTAGCCCTTGGTCTCAAAGTCCTTGGGAGCAGGGCTCCAATCTTCCCCTCCGAGAGCCCCGAGTGAGGAAGCCCCCTCCCACTCCAACCCACGGCACACCCGCCCCACATCCACGCGCGGCTGTGTCCAGCATTTCAGAGGTGGGACTTCTAAGGAGCCGGCGGGAAAAAGCCCCCTTAATGGAGTCTGGTGGGGTTCAAGATCCGCAGGTCCCTCCTTCCAGGGAACACCCACACCAAGAGAGAGCTGGCCCATCAGCCCCGCGCTCCATCCGCAAACTGGGCAGATCCCAGGGGGGCCACGCAAGGAAACTGCACCTTGGCCGCTCCAGGGCGCCCCCCACCCGCGACTCCGGAAATCTCGCCCCTACCTGCTTCACCCTCGCCCCACCCAGAGCGCACTTTTCGGGACCTCCCAGCGGCCCTTCCCTGGTTCTCTGGACCCCAGTCTCCCCCCCCACCGCAACGCCCCCATCCTGGTGCCCACGAAAGGTCATGCCAGTTCCCCTCTTCCCTATCTCAAAGGAGGAGGTGCAGATGAGGAAGCCTAAATAAAAACAGGAAACTCGATTTTTTTAAAAAGCCTCATTCAGGCTGAATTACGGGTAAGAGTATTTTATAAAAAAGTCCGGAAATGCAAAGCTGGGGGCGGTTTTGCCGGCGTAACCCCGGCTCGGCCGCAGATCCGGAGCTGATCTTGCCTGCGCCGCTGCAGCAAACGCGGCGAACAGCGCGGGCGGCCCGGGACGGGGAGGCGGGGCGCGGGTCCACAAGCGGGGAGGAAGCCCCGGAAACTTCCACCCCGGTCCCTCTGCAGCTCCGCTCCCCACTTGCCCGGGCTGGGAAGGGCGCACAGGACCCGGGCGCCGGCGAACTGTGCGCAGCCCACTCTCCGCGCCAGGGCACTCGGGCGACACCGCCAGCGCGCTCTCTGTGGACCCAGCGGCCGTACAGAGGAGGTCCCTGGTCCTCTCGCCAGCGCTCGGAGCGGGCGCACGCGCTGAGCGCTTCCAGTTTCCTCTTGCGTTGGCCGGCGCACCGGAGGCCGCACCGCCGCTGGGAGCTCAGCCGAAACCCAGCCGCCGGGCCAGGCGCGCAGTGCAGGCGCCGGAGAGCTGCGCGCGCCTCTCTCGGCGGGCCCACGGGGGACGGCCCGGGGCCTCTAGGGCAGGCCCCGCTCAGGTCCCAGCAGCCCGGTCCCTGGGGCTCCCAGGGCCCGGCTCGCTAGACGCGGGGAGGTGCCCAGGGCCAGGGCGCATGGGCTGTGTGTGCCGGAGAGACGCCCGCCGGCCAGCCCCACGGCCCCGAGCGCAGCCGCGGCTCCCAAAGCCCCTGGCCGCGGTCCTCTTCCGACCTCCCCTGATGCAGCCCGCGGCGATCGCTTACCGTCCTGGCGCAGCTGGCAGGGCTGGGCGGCTCGGCTCGCGGCCGCTCGGAGCGACGGCGCTGGGCGCGAGTGAGCCTCGAGGGAGGGAGGCGGGGCGCGGCGGGGCGCCCCGCCTGCTGCCAGCCCGCACACTCCACTTCCCACTTTGTTTCCTTTTCACTTACAACAGGAAAAACAACAGGTCCCCCAGGGCCTCGCCTTTCCCCGCCGCCCACACCCCCAAGCTCGCCTACTGCTAGAGGGGGCATCATCCCAGGTGCCTCTGGAAGCTGCACCTTGCCCTTCTACAAAACAAGTTTTCTTTTTATGCAAAGGAAAACGACCATATAAAGGTCCTAAGCGCTCCGCCTTCACGCAGGAAAGAATTTCAACAGCAGCGGGAGAAAGGCTGAGAGCGGGAGACAGAGAAGGGGTAACCTGCAGCTCTAGGCACCCAGGGACCCCCCAAGCGCCACTGCGAGGTGACCAGTGTTGGGGCTCAGGACACACACCCAAAATATGACTGTGGGAGACCAGCATGTGCCACCCCAAAATGTACTTCTTCAGCATATTTTGAAGGGATTATTCTTAGAAACTGAAGGCATAGGAGTAGCTCTGAAAGGCTGTCCTTTTGTAAAATGATTTATATATATAAAGAAAATCTCCAGGCTTGGCACTGTGGCTCACTCCTGCAGTCCCAGCAATTTGGGAGGCCGAGGTGGGAGGATCGCTTGAGCGCAGGAATTCGGGCCAGCCTGGGCAACATAGGGAAACCCCTGTCTCTACAAAAAATTTAAAAATTAGCCAGTCGTGGTGGTGCACACATTGTAGTCCCAGCTACTCGGGAGGCTGAGGTGGGAGGATGGCTTGAGCCAGGGAGATGGAGGCTACAGTGATCCATGATTGCATCACTGCACTCCAGCCTGGGAAGCAAAGTGAGACCCTGTGTCAAAAACAGAAAAGGAAAATCTCCATTGGTAAAGTATTAGTATCAGGCAGAGGGCTGTTCAGAGCTAACTTTTCTTACCTGAAAAATTTTATCTGCATAAGAAGACAAGCTTCATTCACTGTACCCTCTTCTCCCCTCATTCTCCCTTAACTTGTGTACCACCTCCCCAGGATCCCAAGCCTCTATTCTTTTTTTTTTCTTTTCTCCTTTTTTTTTTTTTTTTTTTTTTTTGAGACAGAGTCTCGCTCTGTCGCCCCAGCTGGAGTGCAGTGGTGCGATCTCAGCTCATTGCAACCTCTGCCTCCCGGGTTCACGCCATTCTCCTTCCTCAGCCTCCCAAGTAGCTGGGACTACAGGCGCCCCCCCACCATGCCCAGTTTATTTTTTGCATTTTTAGTAGAGATGGGGTTTCACTGTGTTAGTCAGGATGGTCTTGATTTCCTGACCTCGTGATCTGCCCGCTTCGGCCTCCAAAAGTGCTGGGATTACGGGCATGAGCCACCACACCCAGCGAGAAGGACTTTTTCTACCCAAGAGATGCATGGGCCTCTTAGGACCACCTTGGGCCCTGTGCCTGCTGGCTCCAGAGGCTGCAACAAGCAGAGGCCCAGGTCAGGTATAATGGCTCATGCCTGTAGTCCCCAGCACTTTGGGAGGACGAGGCTGGAGGATCACTTGAGACCAGGAGTTTGAGACCAGCCTGGGTGACATGGCAAAACCCAGTCTCTACAAAAAAAAAAAATAGAAAAAATTAGCCGGTGTAGTGGTGTGCACCTGTAGTTCCAGCTTCTCGGGAGGCTGAGGTGGAAGGATCACCTGAGCCCTGGAGGTCGAGGCTGCAGTGAGCCATAACTGTTCCACTGCACTCCAGCCTGGGTGACAGAGTGAGATTCTGCCTCGAAAAAAAGAAAAAAAGAGAGGCCCAGAGACCATTATTCCAGCCAGGAAAGGGGAGAGGGCTTGGGTAAGATGGAGCGGCTTTCTAAATTGTCCCAGGTTTTTGTTTTTTGTTTTTTTGTTTTTTGAGACAGGGTCTTGCTCTGTCACCCAGGCTGGAGTGCAGTGGCATGATCTCGGCTCACTGCAACCTTGCCTCCTGGGTTCAAGCGATTCTCATGTCTCAGTCTCCCAAGTAGCTGGGACTGCAGGTACGTGCCACCATGGCTGGTTAATTTTTGTATTTTTTAGTAGAGACGGGGTTTCACCATGTTGGCCAGGCTGGTCTGAAACTCAGACCTCAGGTGATCTGCCCGCCTCAGCCTCCAAAAGTGCTGGGATTACAGGCATAAGCCACTGTGCCCAGCCTGGTCCAGGTTTTCTAAGATGCAGGCTACAGGTTCTGTATTCTCCAGTGGACACTTGCAGAGGAGCCAGGAAGGACCACGGGTCCCTTTTGGAAGGAACGTTGGACCTGTCCCCAGGAATGCACACTAACATCCTTCCTAGTGGAACGTCTGAGGCTCACAGTCTCATGCCTACCCCAGGCTGCGACCACTGGCCCTTAGCAGCAGTCTCTAGCCTGCTTCAAGGATGCCAAGAACCAGAAAAGAAATGGACATTTCAGAAGGAACTCTAACGACCGACCGAGCAGCCTGTCCTGAGGCTTCCTAACACCTGGCCCTAACCATGCTTTGGCTAGGCTGCACTTTCAGTGCTGCTCTCTGGTCTTCAGAGTTTGTTGCAAGAAAGAGCCAAATGAGGAATGATTTTGCATCTTCCAAAGGAATTCTTCATTGAATATGTATTTGCTGACAGCAATTCAAATCATGCTTTTTACTATGCAAGACACTGCCAGGAGAATGAGGCATGCCAAGTTGCCAAGCGCTAAGATGTGCCTTACATATTGTTCTCTTTGATACCCGTGAAGGAAACCAGAATATGTCCCCCCAAAATATACCTCTTTGACATAAATATTTTTGAGCTGAAGGCAATTAAGAAGCAGCAAGCAGATGAAGAGATCTTTCTATCCTCTCCCCCTTTCTGCCTGTTAAATAAAATTTGCAGGAAGCCATTGATTGGGACAAGACCCCTGTAGCGGGTCCAGCAGACCAAACCAATATGGAGTCACTCATGCTAAATGAAACTAATTAACTTAAGAGTATACACATGTAGCAAATAGCTGAGTTTTTGTCAGTTACAACAGCTGAGCTTTAGTAGATCTTAGGTGGCCAACTGATTCAAACAAAGCAAACACTGTAACCAATTAAGCTCTATAGCTTACTTCTGTTTTCCATCCATAAACACTCTGTGTTGCTGACTGAAGCCCTTTGAACCTGTCCCGGTTCTGTGGGACTCCCAATTTTAGACTCATGAGTGGGCCAGGGTGACTCATGCCTGGAATTCCAACATTTTGGGAGGCTGAGGCTAGAGGATCAAGACCAGTCTGAGCAACACAGTGAGACCTCATCTTTACAAAAAATAAAACATTAGCCAGGCATGGTGGCATGTGCCTGTAGTTTTAGCTACGTGGGAGGCTGAGGTAAGAGGATCACTTGAGCCCAGAAATTCAAGGTTGCAGTGAGCTGTGATCTCACCTCTGCAATCCAGCCTGGGTGACAAAGTGAGACCATGTCTCTAAAAATAATAATAATTGTAAGTAGAATCATGAATAAAAGCTAAGATCTGTAAACTAAATTTGTATAATCTTGACTTTTAAAAGATGATTATTGTTTTGTTATTATTTTGAGACAGGGTTTCATTCTGTCACCCAGGCTGGAGTACGGTAGTGCAGTCTCAGCTCATTGCAACCTCTGTCTCCTAGGCCCAAGTGACCCTCCCATCTCAGCCTCCCAAGTAGCTGGGAGTACAGGCACGGGCTAATTTTTTTGTAGAGACAGGGTTTTGTCATGTCGCCCAGGCTGCTCTCAAACTCCTGGACTCAAGCAATCTGCCAGCCTCAGCCTCCCAAAGTGCTGGGATTACAGCTGTGAACCATCATGCCCTGCCAGTCTTGGCTTTTTTTTTTTTCCAGACGGAATCTTGCTTTTGTAACCGAGATTGGAGTGCAATGACACGATCTCGGCTCACTGCAACCTTCACCTCCCATGTTCAAGCAATTCTCCTACCTCAGCCTCCTGAGTACCTGGACTACAGGCGCCCGCCACCCCCAGCTCATTTTTTTTTTTTTTTTTTTTTTTTTTTTGAGATGGAGTCTCATTCTGTCACCCAGGCTGGAGTGCAGTGGCACGATTTTGGCTCACTGCAACCCCCGTCTCCCGAGTTCAAGTGCTTTTCCTGCCTCAGCCTCCTGAGTAGCTGGGACTACAGGTGCATACCACCATGCCTGGCTAATTTTTTGTATTTTTAGTAGAGACAAGGTTTCACTATGTTAGCCAAGCTGGTCTCAAACTCCTGACCTCATGATCCGCTCACCTCAGCCTCCCAAAGTGCTGGGATTACAGGCGTGAGCCACCAAGCCCGGCCCTAATTTTTGTATTTTTAGTAGAGACAGAGTTTCAGCATGTTGGCCAGGCTGGTCTCCGACTCCTGACCTCAGGTGATCTGCCCACCTCGGCCTCCCAAAGCTCTGGAACCACAGGTGCGAGCCACCACACCTGGCTCAGTCTTGACTTTTTACATGCCTAAATACAGGACATAAATTCTACTTTACTGGAGACAATGATTATCAGCTCGGAGACACCAGAAAAGTCTACAAACAAACCTTCCTCCATTCATTTTCTCCCATATATTTACCTTCCTGCGGTTTCCTACCTCTGGAAGTCTAAAGTTGCTTTCCCTTGTCTTGTCACTTCTTGAAAATTCATTCTTCTTTGTCAAAGATTCTGGATAAGCCGGAGTTCTGAGCCACTGCTTCGGGTCACCTTTCATTGCGGTTTCTGCCTCGTGATGTGCACTGCATGTGTTAATCAACTTGCTTGGTTTTCGTGTGAATCTGTCTTTTGTTACAGCGGGCTGACCCAACTACGAACTTACGGGGACTGAGGAGAAGTTATATTTTCTCCCTGATACCTACAACTGCCCAGCAAGGCAAATCTTATCGCCAGTTTACGGATGAGAAAACTGAGGCTCAGGAAAGTTGAGTCCTTTTTCCGGGCCACACGGTCTATAAATATCTATTATGACAACTTCTTCCAGATCCTTGCTACTTTCACCATGCCATGGGTCTCGTTAGGCCTCCATCCTAAGAAGTTTCACTTTCGGCTAGGTGCGTTGGCTCCCGCCTGTAATCCCAGCACTTTGGGAGGCTGCGGTGGGCGGATCACCTGAGGCCAGAAGTTCACGACGAGCCTGGCCAACAGGTGAAACTCTATCTCTACTAAAAATACAAAACATTAGCTGGGTGTGGTGGTGGGCACCTGTAATCTCAGCTACTCAGGAGGCTGAGGCAGGAGAATTGCTTAAACCTGGAAAGTAGAGGTGCAGTGAGCCAAGATCATGCCATTGCACTCCAGCCTGGGCAACAAGAGCGAAACTCTATCTCAAAAACAAAAACAAAAAAAGCCATTCCTGGTGGCAGGCACTTGTAATCCCAGCTACTTGGGAGGCTGAGGCAGGAGAGTTGCCTCAGTGAGCTGAGATCATGCCATTGCACTCCAACCTGGGCAACAAGAGCGAAGCTTCATCTAAAAAAAAAAAAAAAAAAATAGAATTTCACTTTCCTGAAAACCTGATACACTTCCTTTTTGAGACCATGACCCTAGGGACTTATCATGACCTCTCTTTTGCTTGGGGCACCAGGAAGCTTAAGCTAAATTTAACATTCAAGCTGGACAAGTGGTGGCTCACGCCTGTAATCCCAGCACTTTGGCAGGGGGATCACCTGAGGTCAGGAGTTCGCGACTAGACTGGCCAACATGGAGAAATCCCGTCTCTACTAAAAATACAAAAATTAGCCGGGCATGGTGATGGGTGCCTGTAATCCCAACTACTCAGGAGGCTGAGGCACGAGAATCACTTGAACCCAGGAGGCAGAGGTGGCAGTGAGCCAAGGTTGCACCACTGCACTCCAGCTTGGGTGACAGAACAAGACTCCATCTCAAAAAAAAAAAAAAAAAAAAAAGAAAAGAAAAGAAAAAGGGGCCGGGCGCGGTGGCTCAAGCCTGTAATCCTAGCACTTTGGGAGGCCGAGACGGGCGGATCGCGAGGTCAGGAGATCGAGACCATCCTGGCTAACACGGTGAAACCCCGTCTCTACTAAAAACTACAAAAAACTAGCCGGGCGAGGTGGCGGCGCCTGTAGTCCCAGCTACCTGGGAGGCTGAGGCAGGAGAATGGCATGAACCCCGGAGGCGTAGCTTGCAGTGAGCTGAGATCCGGCCACTGCACTCCAGCCTGGGCGATAGAGCTAGACTCCGTCTCAAAAAAAAAAAAAAAAAAAAAAAGAAAAAGGAAAATAGTGCTGGAGGTCTGGGCAAGCTCTGTGGAAGGGCCTGCAGTATGCTTCTGCCCGTCCAAGCCTGTTCTCCACTGACCAGCCCCACCCTTTAATGACTAACACCTCTTTTCTCTTCCATCAAATGTGGCCCAAGTATTTCCCAATCAGTATTAATTTCCTGAGAAAGGAGCAGAGGGTCACAGAGCTGATGTAAGTAACGCATGTTGGTTGACTTTCCTGCAGCTAAGGGGCCATTTTTCTTCTAGGATTGCTGTCCATTCTCCACTGCAACTAGTTCATTTTTTTGACAATTCAAAGGGAACTTGAGGTAGCTTCCTCCAAGGCACACATGACAACAGTTAAAGCGAGAGAGCTCAGAAACTGCATGGAGGAAGGCAGCGAGCGATTCTGTCAGGAACTTGAGGAACGATGACGGCTGTTCTTGAAGGTTAAATTTATTTATTTATTTATTTATTTATTTATTTGCGATGGAGTCTTCCTCATCACCCAGGCTGGAATGCAGGAGTGAGATCTCCGCTCACTGCAACCTCCGCTTCCTGGGTTCAAGTGATTCTCCTGCCTCAGCCTCCCAAGTAGCTGTAACTACCTACAGGCGCCTGCCACCACACCCAGCTAAGTTTGTATTTTTAGCAGAGACAGGGTTTCACCATGTTGGCCAGGCTGGTCTCAAACTCCTGACCTCAGGTGATCCGCCTGAGTCAGCCTCCCAAAATGCTGGGATTCCAGGCGTGAGCCACCACTCCAGCCCAGGCTTTCTTCTTTCCGGTAACCCTGTCCTGCAGAACTTCCCCTCCAAAAGCCAAGCAACTCACAGCTTCTTCTCACAAACACTGCAAATATTTTTGCTCTGCTCAACCCGGAGTGGCTTCACCACCACCACCCACGCATGCCCACAAGAAGGGTTATCGCAGGGCAGCCATTCCGAGCACCCATGTAGTGGGGGCTGCAAGTTTGAGAAGCCCACTTCAGCCCCTGCACAAGGGACTCCAGACACCTGCCTCCACGCCCCATCCTGGCAGGAAACCCCCTTTGCTGGGTGTGGGTCTTTTCCTTCCAGGCGAGGCAGAAACTACCCAGCTCGAGTCTTTACCCTTTTACTTTGGCCAGGAAAAGTGTGGTGAAGCTTGGGGGTTAAGAGCACCTTCTTTGGAACCAGACTGCCTGGCCCTGCCACTGTGGAGCTGTGTGACCTTAGGTGACTTAACCTCTCTGCACGTCTGCTTCCTCATCTGTAGCCTGGGGATACTAATAATGGTGCTCAACTTTCAGAACTGTTGTTGGGATTAAATGAATTAATATATGTAAAACGCTTGTAACTGTGCCTGACACAGAGGGCACCCTCAGAAAATGTGAGTTTTTGAGCTATCCTAGTTATATTCTACAACGGCATCTTTGGGCTTTGCAGGATTGGATGTTTCTGCTCTAGAAGAGTTTTTCTTTCCTTCCCCTCCCTTCCTCCCTCCTTCCCCTCCCTCCCTCCCTCCTTCCCCTCCCTCCCTCCCTCCCTCTCCCTCCCTCCCTCCTTCCCCTCCCCCCTCCCTCCCCCCTCCCTCCCTCCCCCTCCCTCTTCCCTTCCCCTCCCTCCCTCCCCCTCCCTCCTTCCCTTCCCCTCCCTCCCTCCTTCCCCTCCCTCCTTCCCCTCCCTCCCTCCCTCCTTCCCCTCCCTCCTTCCCCTCCCTCCTTCCCCTCCCTCCCTCCCTCCTTCCCCTCCCTCCCTCCCTCCCTCCCTCCCTCCTTCCTTCCTTCCTTCCTTCCTTTCCCTCTCTCTCTCACTTTCTGTCTTTCTTTCTTCAGATGGAGTCTCACTCTGTCACCCAGGCTGCAGAGCAGTTGTGTGATCTCAGCTCACTGCAACCTCCACCTCCCGGGTTCAAGCAATTCTCCTGCCTCAGCCTCCTGAGTAGCTGGGTATGGTGTCGCGCATCTGTAATCCCAGCTAATTTTTTGTATATTTAGTAGAGATAGGGTTTCACCATGTTAGCCAGGATGGTCTTGATCTCCTGACCTCGTGATCCGCCCGCCTTGTGCTGGGATTACAGGCATAAGCCACCATGCCTGGCCTTTCCTTCTTTCTCTTTCTTTTCTTCCTTTCTCTTCTTTCTTTTCTTTGAGACAGGATTTTGTTCCTCAGGCTGGAGTGCAGTGGTATGATCATGGCTCACCTCAGCCTCAACCTATTGGCTCCAGCAATCCCCCTCCCACCACAGCCTCCCAAGTAGCTGGGACCACAGGCGTGTGCCACCACACCAGGCTAATTTTTTTATCTTTGGAGATGAGGTCTCGCTATGTTGCCCAGGCTAGTCTTGAACTCCTGGGCTCAAGTGATCCACCTTCCTTGGCCTCCCAATGCGCTGGGATGACAGGCATAAGCCACCATGCCTGGCCAAGAGCATTTTTCAATAGCAGCAACAGCAGGTTGTGACACGCTAGTGTGCTGGAGAACCATTCAGTGGGTCAAGATTTTTTTTTTTTTTTTTTAAACAGAGTCTCGCTCTTTCGCCCAGGCTGGAGTGCAGTGGTGCAATCTCGGCTCACTGCAAGCTCCGCCTCCCGGGTTCACGCCATTCTCTTGCCTCAGCCTCCCGAGTAGCTGGGACTATAGGCGCCTGCCACTGCGCCTGGCTAATTTTTTGTGTTTTTAGTAGAGACGGGGTTTCACCATGTCAGCCAGGATGGTCTCGATCTCCTGACCTCATGATCCACCCGCCTCGGCTTCCCAAAGTGCTGGGATTACAGGCATGAGCCACCGCGTCTGGCAAGGGCTGGGCATGGTGACTCACGCCTGTAATCCCAGCACTTTGGGAGGCCAAGGCAAGGGGATCACCTGAAGTCGGGAGTTCGAGACCAGCCTGGGCAACATGGTGAAACCCCGTCTACATTAAAAATACAAAAATTATCTGGGCATGGTGGTGCACGTGTGTATTCCCAGGTACTCAGGAGGCTGAGGCAGGAGAACTGCTTGAACCCGGGATGTGGAGGTTGCAGTGAGCCAAGATCGCACCATTGCACTCCAGCCTGGGCAACAGAGTGAGACGCTGGTTCAAAATAAATAAATTAATTAAATTAAATTTTACAATAGAACAGAAAGACGGTGTCAGGCTGCACTCCCTGTAGTAAGGGCGGGTGTTCCTCCCCCAGGCTTTGGTTCCATTCCTAGGTGTGAGTGTGTGTAAAGTCAAGATGTCAGATGCATTTCTTACTGTAGGTTCCAGTCAACACAACTCGAAAGCTGCTGCCCTGGATCACAGGAGGGTGATGGCAAAGAAAAGGCAGAGCAGATGTTTAGAGAAGAAGGCCAAGGTCAGGTTCCACTCCTAGAAAGTCTGACTTGCAAGAACTCGGGCTCCAAGGAATGCTGAGAGGTGGCCAGGCAGGAATACCTGGGGAAAAGGAGCTGGGAGTCTCTGGCCTTGCACCCTCCATCGCTAGGTTGTGACTGGTGGGCTGGAGAATGACTTAGAGGGTCAGGGGTCGTGGGTTTTGCAGGTAGAGGGGATGGTGCCCCTCGTACTTGATTCTGGGCCAGAGCAGACAGCGCAGAGGTGGCCCAGTGCTCCAGGACTCCAGGGCAGGAATGAGCTGGTGAAGATTGTGTTTCTAGGTCCAGATAGATGGGGGCTCCACAGAAATTATTTCTGTAAAACACACATACTCAAAACCCAGGCTACCTAGGGTTCACATCCCTGCCCCACCATCTGTCGGCTGTGTGACCTCGAAGGAGTCACTTCTGCCTCAGTTTCCCCATCTGGCACAAGGGAACAATAATGCACCCTCTGGCCCAGGGCTGGGGGAGGGTTCCATGAATCCGTAGTCCCACTTCTGATACAAAGTTCAAGAGGTGGTGGAGGAAGTGGGGGAGCAGCAGAGTTAGGGGTCAGGCACCTGGATTCAACCTCATGCCCTCCATACACTGGAGGTGACCTGGGCTTTGCAACACTGATTCATTCAGCAAGTGTGTATCTTGCAGCAAGCTGTGCCTGTTACGGTTGGGCTCTGGAGATGCAGCACTGGACAAGCCCCAGGCCTGCCGCCCCCACAACCCCTGGGGTTTATACTCAGTAAGGAAGAGAAACTAAGAAGAATAAAAATAAGATACAGTGTTGTGCTGCAAAGAAATGTAAGATAGGAGGAAAGAGACAGGGGAAGGGGGACTACAGAGCCAGGAAGGCCTCCCTGAGGTCAGGACACCGGAGCTGAGCACGGATCTGGATGAGCTGACGGAGGAGAAGCCGCATGGGTCTCGAAGGCCAGAGCATTGCAAGCTTTGGCAAGAAATGGTGCAAAGGCCCTCCTGGGCAATGGTGGCATGCTGGAGGCAGGGAGGCCCAGGTTGGGTGCAGATAGCAAGGAGGATCAGGGAGGGGACAGCTGAGGATTTGGGGTTTGACCAAAAGAGCACTGAGAAGCAGAGGGAAGGTTCCAGGCTGAGCCAGGGAGTGGTGGGACTGTGATTCACAGGTGAAAAAGCCTGTAACACACACACACACACACACACACACACACATTTCCTTGCTCAAATGGAAAAAGCTAGAAGCAACAACACTCCAGGAGCAAGGAGGATGCACCAGCATCTTGATTTTCGTTTCTTTTTTTTTTTTTTTCTTTTTTTTGAGACAGAGTTTTGCTCTTGTTGCACAGGCTGGAGTGCAATGGCACAGTCTCGGCTCACTGCAACCTCTGCCTCCCAGGTTCAAGAGATCTCCTCCTGCCTCAGCCTCCCAAGTAGCTGGGATTACAGGTGTCCACCACCATGCCCTGCTAATTTTTGTATTTTTAGTAGAGATGGGGTTTTACCATGTTGGTCAGGCTGGTCTTGAACTCCTGACTTCAGGTGATCCAACTGCCTTGGCCTCCCAAAGTGCTGGGATTACAGGTGTGAGCCACCGTGCCTGGCCTGGATCTTGGTTTCTGATACCATTTTCCTCCACAAAAGGAACCAGGGCTCCCTGGGGAAATTAGCAATTCTAGGATGAGGGCAAGAAAAGGACAGATGAAACCAGAGCATCTTTTTTTTTTTTTTTTTTTTGAGACGGAGTCTCGCTCTGTCACCCAGGCTGGAGTGCAGTGGCCAGATCTCAGCTCACTGCAAGCTCCACTTCCCGGGTTCATGCCATTCTCCTGCCTCAGCCTCCCGAGTAGCTGGGACTACAGGCACCCGCCACCTCGCCCGGCTAGTTTTTTGTATTTTTTAGTAGAGACGGGGTTTCACCGTGTTAGCCAGGATGGTCTTGATCTCCTGACCTCGTGATCTACCTGTCTTGGCCTCCCAAAGTGCTGGGATTACAGGCTTGAGCCACCACACCCGGCCGAAACCGGAGCATCTTAAAGTTCCGGAAAGAAAAGAAGTGCTTCCAAACAAAACATCACAATGATGGGTGCATATCTGGGAGGTCACAGCGATGAACTGAAAAAGCTTCCAGTGGCCAAAGCTAGAACAACTTGAGCAACAAAAGAAAGAAAGGAGGTCAGGCATGGTGGCTCCCACCTGTAATCCTAGCACTTTGGGAGGGTGAGGCAAGAGGACTATCTAAACTGAGGAGTTCAAGACTAGCCTAGGCAACATAGTAAGCCCTCGTCTCCACTAAAAATAAAAACAAATTCAAAAAAAATTAGCCAGGCATAGTGGTGGGTGCCTGTAATCCCAGCTACTTGGGAGGCTGAGGCTCAAGAATCACTTGAACCTGGGAGGTGGAGGTTGCAGTGAGCCGAGATCACGCCACTGCACTCCAGCCTGGGCAACAGAGCAAGACTCCATCTCAAATAAATAAATGCATGCATGAATGAATGAATGAATGAATGAATGAAGTAACCTTGGATTATAACCCATGGTATACAATTGATATCCATGCGTCTACACTGACACAGCTAAATGGCTGAATACATAAATCTATGGGGGAGAACAGTCAAGTCTCCTGTGCAGAATTCCAAAGAATGTATGTCACCCTCAAGGAGGTGGAGTCCAATTCTCCATCCCACACCTGCCGGCTGCACCTGGTGACTTCCTTCCAAAAAGTAAAGTGTGGAAGCGGGGAGGGGGACAAAGAGTAACTTCACCTAAGTGGAGATTCTCAGCAAACGTGACCTCAGCCAGGTGACCAAGGTCAACATTGGCAGCGCTAAGTCATGTTGAAAGCATGTCCCGCTGATACGGTGAGATGACAGTGGTACTTTTCCTCCCAAGAACCTATAACCCCTGTGTAATCACAAAAGAAGCGGCCGGGCACGGTGGCTCAAGCCTGTAATCCCAGCACTTTGGGAGGCCAAGACGGGCGGATCACAAGGTCAGGAGATCGAGACCATCCTGGCTAACACGGTGAAACCCCGTCTCTACTAAAAATACAAAAACTAGCCAGGCGTGATGGCAAGTGCCTGTAATCCCAGCTACTTGGAAGGCTGAGGCAGGAGAATCACTTGAACCTGGGAGGCAGAGGTTGCAGTGAGCTGAGATCGTGCGACTGCACTCCAGTCTGGGTGACAGAACTAGACTCCATCTTGGGGGAAAAAAGAAATTAGCTGGGCATGGTGGCACGCTCCTGTACTCCCAGCTACTCAGGAAGTCAAGGTGGGAGGATTGCTTGAGCCCAGGAGGTCAAGATGGTAGTGAGCTATGATGGAGCCACTACACTTGAGCCTGGGTGACAGAGCAGAGACCTTGGCTCAAAACAAACAAAAAAACTAAAGTAGGCCAGGCACGATGACTCACGCCTATAATCCCAACACTTTGGGAGGCCGAGGCGGGTGGATCTCTTGAGGCTAGGAGTTCAAGACCAGCCTGGCCAACATGGTGAAACCCTATCTCTACTAAAAATACAAAAATTAGCCAGACATGGTGGCACCTGCCTGTAATCCCAGCTACTCGGGAGGCTGAGGTAGGAGAATCGCTTGAGCCCAGGAGGCAGAGGTTGCAGAGAGCTGAGATTGTGCCACTACACTCCAGCCTGGACAACACAGAGAGACTGTGTCTCAAAAAAAAAACCAAAAAACAAACAAACAAAAAACCCTGAAGACAACGGTTGAGGTTGAGGGGCAGGCAGAGGCACAGCCCCAGAACAGGGAGGCCCAAAACTCCAGAAAGTGAGGCCTTGTTCTCCCAACCCTGCCCTGGAAAGTCTGTCCTTAGGGGTGGAGGGGCCTCAGCCTCCCCTTCTGGGGGCCCTGAAATGCAGCCCTGCCCCCAAACCTTCAGTCTGTTTCTTCTGTAAAAATGAGGTTTGTTACTCAAACTTCAGAGAAATTGTGAGGCTAAAAATAGAGGTTTTAGCGAAAGTGGTTTAGAGACAAATAAAAGCTTTGCAAATAGGTTACCCTCTCGGGGGTGCTCAGCAGGATGGAGCTGGGCCCTGCCCCATCCGCCACTATGCAGGGTGCTCCTGCTGCAAAAGCCTCTATCGCTCTAGATAAATACCCACTCTCGGTAGTTAGCCCTCTATCTTGAAAAGCACCTAGTGTGTGAAGCAACCCCAGGTGAAACCCCAAAATCCTCTATGAGAAGGAATAGAAATGGTTACTTTTTCCCAGGACAGAAAGACAGGACGAAAAAGTGTACATCCAGGAGAGGGAAAAGGTTTAGGATTAGAAGAAACCATTTTCCACACGTAGGGAGTTGAATGGTGGCCTCCAAAAAGATATGTCCGGATCCTAATCCCAGGCCGGAGGTGATGGCTCACTCTTGTAATCCCAACACTTTGGCAGGACAAGGTGGGCAGATGGCTTGAGCCCAGGAGTTTGAGACCAGCCTGGGCAACATGACAAAATCTCATCTCCACAAAAGCTAGCAGGTCATGGTGGTGGGCACCTGTAGTCCCAGTTCCTCCTGAGGTTGAGGCGGGAGGATCACTTGAGCCCAGAAAGCAGAGGTTGCAGTGAGCCGAGATCGCACCACTGCACTCCAGCCTGGGCGACAGAGCAAGACTCTGTCTCAAAAAAAAAAAAGTTGCAAAAGGGTCAGATGATTGAAGTTTTTACAACATTGGAAGCGGGGTTTGGAGGTTCTGCAGGGAGGGGTGACAACCTATGGGGAGGTGAGGGAGGTGTGAGTGCACAGGGAGTGAAAAGGTGCAGATAACGGCTCTCAGGTAACTTTGGAACTGTCCTCAGCAGAACAGGTGATGGTCTGTAGCAATCTATCTGGGCGGTTGCCTGTAAGTCTCTTTTCCTCTGATAGGATCTTTCCTAGACCCGTCTTTAGGCTGATAAGGAGCCTCAGAGTAAGCCTCTGCTTGCATTCAGTACTTACTCACGTAGAGCTCCTTTATTTTTACATTTATTTATTTATTTATTTATTTTGAGACAGAGTCTCGCTCTATTGACCAGGCTGGAGTACAATGGCACGATCTCAACTCACTGCAACCTCTGCCTCCTGGGTTCAAGCAATTCTTCTGCCTCAGCCTCCCAAGTAGCTGGGAATACAGGTGCCTGCCACCACGCCTGGCTAATTATTTTTGTATTTTTAGTAGAGATGGGATTTCACCATGTTGGCCAGGCTGGTCTCAAAGTCCTGACCTCAAGTGATCCGCCTGCCTTGGCCTCCCAAAGTGCTAGGATTACAGGCGTGAGCCATGGCGCCTGGCCTAGAACTCCTTTACAGGTGTATGGTTTTTACAAAAGAACAACTTTTCAGAGGTATTCCTGTGTCTGCAGTTTATCTAAAGAGCCATCTCAAAATATGCAAAGAAATATATTTGGGGTGGCAGATTTTAGTCTGCCACAGAGCAATGTGGCCACAAGCCAAGGAGTGCTAGGAGCTGCCAGAAGCTGGAAGAGGCTAGTAAGGATCCTCCCATACGGCCTCCAGAGAGAGCACGGCCCTGCCTCCACTGTGACTTCGGACTTCTGACTACCTGAACTGGAAGAGAATAAACTGGCTGTTTATTTACTTATTTATTAAGACAGGATCTTGCTCTGTCACCCAGGCTGGAGTGCAGTGGTATGATCATGGCTCAGTGCAGCCTCGCTCTCCTGGCTTAAGTAATCCTGTGGCGTAGCTGGGACTGTAGGCGCACACCACCATGTCTATCTAATTTTTATAATTTTGTAGAGATGGAGTTTCACTATGTTTCCTGGGCTGGTCTCAAACTCCTGGGTTCAAGCAATCCTACCACCTCGGCCTCCCATAGTACTGGGATCACAGGTGTGAACCACCATGCCTGGCCTCTTCTATGGATTATTATGCAGCCAATAAAATGAGAAGTATACAGATGTGGCCTCAGGCTGGGTGCAGTGGCTCACATCTGTAATCCTAGCACTTTGGGAGGCCAAGGCGGGCAGATCACGAGGTCAGGAGTTCAAGATCAGCCTGGCCAACATGGTGAAACCCCATCTCTACTAAAAATACAAAAATTAGCTGGGTGTGGTGGCGGGTGCCTGTAATCCCAGCTACTCAGGAGGCTGAGGCAGGAGAATTGCTTGAACCCAGAAGGCAGAGGTTGCAGTGAGCTGAGATCATGCCACTGCACTCCAGCCCAGGCAACAGAGTGAGACTCCATCTCAAAATAATAAAAACATAAAAAAAGATGTGGCCTCGTGGAAAGGGTTTGGGCCTCACAATCAAATGGAAAAAGGCAGATACACTGCTGGGCAATCAGCCATGGCCTTTCATGCATCATCCTGCTTCGTTCTCTAGTAATGCCCTGTGATCGCTGCTGTTACGGCCTCCATTTTACTAGTTAAGAAACCGAGGCAGTGCCATAGCTGGGCGTGGTGGTTGACACTTGTAATCCCAGCACTTTGGGAGGCCAAGGCAGGTGGATCACTTGAGACCAGGAGCTCGAGACCAGCCTGGCCAACATGCAGAAACTTTGTTTCTACTAAAAATACAAAAATTAGCTGGGTGTGGTGGCGGGTGCCTGTAATCCCAGCTACTCAGGAGGCTGAGGCAGGAGAATTGCTTGAACCCAGAAGGCAGAGGTTGCAGTGAGCTGAGATCATGCCACTGCACTCCAGCCCAGGCAACAGAGTGAGACTCCATCTCAAAATAATAAAAACATAAAAAAAGATGTGGCCTCGTGGAAAGGGTTTGGGCCTCACAATCAAATGGAAAAAGGCAGATACACTGCTGGGCAATCAGCCATGGCCTTTCATGCATCATCCTGCTTCGTTCTCTAGTAATGCCCTGTGATCGCTGCTGTTACGGCCTCCATTTTACTAGTTAAGAAACCGAGGCAGTGCCATAGCTGGGCGTGGTGGTTGACACTTGTAATCCCAGCACTTTGGGAGGCCAAGGCAGGTGGATCACTTGAGACCAGGAGCTCGAGACCAGCCTGGCCAACATGCAGAAACTTTGTTTCTACTAAAAATACAAAAATTAGCCAGACATGGTGGCAGGCACCTGTAATCCCTCAGTGGGTGAGGCTGAGGCACAAGAATCACCTGAATCTGGGAGGCAGCGTTTGCAGTGAGCTGAGATTGTGTCACTGCACTCCAGCCTGGGCAACAGAGCAAGACTGTCTCAAAAAAAAAAAAAAAAGAAAGAAAGAAAAGAAAGAAACCATGCCATAGGTAACTTGCCAAGGTTGCCAACTTGATAGGTGGAGGTTTATGAACTCTATCCACCTAAGCCCTGAGCTGTGAGCTTCGCTGTCCTTGGTGGCCTTTCTATAACCCTGAAGCCAGGTAGAAGGAGGGGCGTAGGGCTTATTGGACAAGAGATAACATTCAGTTGGCCCATGAACCAAAAATGGGAGAAAGAAAATGTGTCACATCACCACCTGGAGCGCCAGCCTCTGCCTTCTCCCTATGGCCGGAACCGTCCAGAGAAAGGCATGGCACATCCACTTAAAAGAAGAGTAAGCAGCCACTGAAAATGACAATTCTGAAGACCCACAGCATCATGGGAAATGATGGTGTCTTCTGGTGAAAAAACTCAATGCAAAGCCCGGTGAGGTGGCTCATGCCTGTAATCCCAGCACTTTGGGAGGCCCAGGTAGGAGAATCATCTGAGGCTAGGAGTTCAAGACCAGCCAGGCCAACATGGTGAAACCCTGTCTCTACTAAAAATACAAAAATTAGCCAGGTATGGTGGCGAGCACCTGTAATCCCAGCTACTGGGGAGGCTGAAGCATGAGAATTGCTTAAACCCAGGAGGTGGAGGCTGAAGTGAGCCAAGATTGCACCACTGCACTCCAGCCTGAGCAACAGAGCGAGACCCTGCCCCCCACCCAAAAAAAATGCAGAATTGTTTGTACCTGGGTCACAACTGTGTGTGACATACACACATGGGCACAGTGGGAGGGGACTTAGAACAGTGGGAGGGGACTTAGAACAAGGAAAGCTGGGAGACAAGTGGGGTTTCAAACGTTTTCTTTCCATTTTTGTCTGTCTGCTCACATTTTGCTAATGATGTAATAAAAACACATAAATGTAAGATAAAAAACTGGGCATTTATTCATTTACTTCCTTTCCCAAGTCAGAGCGAACCCCTCTGGCTGCTTATATCAGGATTTTGGATGGGCAGGTGTTTTATCTGTCTGGGCTCCAGGCCCTATTTGTTGCAGCCAGATGCTCACATGTCTGCCTGCACCATCAGTAACAGGAGCAGCCCCATACAGGGATGGGAACCCACTAGAAGGACTCCTTTGGGAATGCACTTGGCATGGGAGAAGTCTGTCAGTGGACAGCAGAGCCTCAACCAATGGGAGCTGTAATCCAGGCAATTGCAAGATGGCAAGAACACAGCGCTATGGCAATGGATGCCCAGCTCCGGCTCTAGGAGATCCCTCACGCATCCACGTGGCTACACCAGCAGTCTCCAGTCAGGTGTGACTGCCCAGCATGCCCTTGACCCTATCCAAGTTGATTAGACCAGGGGTGGTCACCTGACCCAAGGCGAGCCAGTTAACGATTTCCCTGGGAATATGGAATTGGAATCAAGGGAATAGAGTTAGTGTTCTTTAGATACCTGGAGCGTGGGTGGTCTAACATGGAAGCCAGGGAGCTGCAGGGCCTCTTACGCCCTCAAAAGGACTAAAGAAATCAGAGGAGCGGATATGCAGAGGAAGAGAGATTGGGGGAGAATCATGTAGCAGATGCATAGAGAGGAAGAGAGAGACACAGATGAGAAACAAAATTCTCATCTTTCCAGCTCCTGGTTCCTGTAGCTTTTTTTTTTCAAGACGGAGTCTTGCTCTGTCACCCAGGCTGGAGTACAGTGGTGCAATCTTGACTCACTGCAACCTCCACCTCCCAGGTTCAAGCTATTCTCCTGCCTCGGCCTCCTGAGTAACTGGGATTACAGGAGTGCACCACCACGCTTGGCTAAGAGAGGGGGTTTCACTATGCTGGCCAGGCTGGTCTCGAACTCCTGACGTCAGGTGACCCACCCGTCTCGGCCTCCCAAAGTGCTGGGATTACAGGCGTGAGCCACCACGCCTGGTGTAAATTTCCCTCTTCCTACAAGGACACCCAAGTTCAATGTAACTTCATCTCAACTAATTACATCTGCAAAGACCTTATTTCCAATTAAGATCACATTCTGAGGTTCTGGGTAAGCACAAATTTTGGGAAGGCAATAGCTCAGTATAAAATCTCTTGAGTTGGATATTATTATTCAAAACAAAAAAATCCCAAATATAACAGATATTGGTGTCAGAAGTGGGGTGTTAAGAAACAATTTTTCAAAGAAAGTATGAAACTAGCTGACTCGATGCAGAGTGAGGGGCAATGAGGTTTTCCTATTTTTGGATGGGACACTGTCAGTTCTTGTTTTGCGTTAATAGATCAGTTAAACTATTTTCAGTGATCTCATAGGAGTCAAAGGCTGAAGCTTTAAGAAACTTGGAGGCTGGACGCAGTGACTCATGCCTGTAATCCCAGCGATTTGGGAGGCCAAGGAGGGCAGATAACTTGAACTCAGGAGTCTGAGACCAGCCTGGGCAACATGGTGAGGCCGCATCTCTACAAAAAATACAAAAATTAGGGCCGGGCGTGGTAGCTCACGCCTGTAATCCCAGCACTTTGGGAGGGTGAGGCTGGTGGATCACATGAGGTAAGGAGTTCGAGACCAGCCTGGCCAACATGGTGAAACCCTGTCTTTGCTAAAAATGCAAAAATTAGCCAGGCCTGGTAATGCATGCCTGTAATCCCAGCTACTCAGGAGGCTGAGGCAGGAGAATCGCTTGAACCTGGAAGGCGGAGGCTGTAGTGAGCTGAGATCATGTCACTGCACTCCAGCCTAAGTGACAGAGTGAGACTTCGTCTCAAAATAAATAAATAAATAAATAAATAAATAAAACAAAAATTAACCAGGTATGGTGGCACACACTTGTGGTCCCAGCTACTCAGGAGGCTGAGAAGGGAGGATCACCTGAGCTCCGGAGTAGAAGTTGCAGTGAGCCAAGATCACGCCACTGCACTCTAGCCTGGGCAACAGCAAGACCCGGTCTAAAAAAAAGGAAAAAAAGAATGTGAGCCTAGCAACTGGAATGAGAATATCTGGAAAGAGCCACAGGAGCACACAACCCTTAACCTCTGGTCTCTGGTCCCTCTTAAGTACTTCCTCTTCCCAGACAAACATGATGGTATCTCCTATTGTCCAGTGGTAGAAGGGCAGGCAGGGGTAGCGTTCCAAGAGAAATTAGAGAAAAAAAATCTTTCTATCCCAAGCCAGATGATTATTTCCTCTTTTCACTCTTATGCTGAAAGAAGAAATTAGCCTTCATATTTGCTGCTAAGAAACCCGAACCTTGGGGACACGACCCAGTCTAAGGCTGAATGGTCAACTGCATGAGACGTCATGACATTATCTGGGCATGATGGCTCACGCCTGTATTCCCAGCACTTTGGGAGGCTGAGGCAGGAGGATCGCCTGAGGTCAGGAGTTCGAGACCAGCCTGGCCAAAATAGTGAAACCCCGTTTCTACTAAAAATACAAAAAATTAGCTGGGCCTGGTGGTGAGCGCCTGTAATCCCAGCTACTAGGGAGGCTGAGGCAGGAGAATCACTTGAACCCGGGAAGCAGAGGTTGCAGTGAGCCAAGATCACGCCATCGCACTCCAGCCTGGGCAACAAGAGTGACATTGATTGTTGGTAAATGGCATGATCCCAAATAAAAGTTACAGGCAACCAACTGGCGTTTTACGAGAGTTGAAAATCAGGAAACCAAGCCAGACAAATTGGGGTTTGTGATATCTCATCCACCTGGAGAATTCCTAAGCCAAAGTACCAGCACCAACAGGAATCGGGTTGCTAAGGTGACTGTATCACCTCCTAGAAGCCGCCTTCCCAAGAAACTCTCAAGGGTAGGTCTGAGAGACTCTAGACTAGAAGGGATCTAGAGATTCCTTCTCCATGGGCAGAACTTGGGGTAGTCACATCTGTCGACAAAGGGGCCAAGGAAGGTAGCCACAGAGCAAATCCCTGGTGATACCTTGTTCCTAATGTTCAATGTACCCGACCCATCTGGAATGCTGTGGCATGTGCTTTGTATACTGCATCCACATTTTTGCTCTATAGATAAGTATGGTAGGAGAGGTTAAATTGATCTGTTCCTCTGTTGAGAGGATCCTGGAGAGCAACCAGAGAGGAGATTCAGCAGAAACAGCGGGCAACTGGGCATAACGGCACATGGCTGCAGTCCCAGTTACTTGGGAGGCTGAGGCGGGAGGATTGCTTGAGCCCAGGAGTTTGAGGCTATAGTGCACTATCCTTGCACCTGTGAATAGCCACTGCACTCCAACCCGGCCACATAGCTGAGACCCTGTCTCTTTACAAAAAAGGAAGAAACTGGGTGCAATGGCTCACGCCTGTAATCCCAGCACTTTGGGAAGCAGAGGCGGCCGGATCACCTGAGGCTGGGAGTTGGAGACCAGCCTGACCAACATGGAGAAACCCCATCTCTACTAAAAAGACAAAATTAGCTGGGCGTGGTGGTGCATGCCTGTAATCCCAGCTACTCGGGAGGCTGAAACAGGAGAATTGCTTGAACCTGGGAGGCAGAGGTTGTGGAGAGCTGAGATCGCGCCATTGCACTCCAGCCTGGGCAACAAGAGCAAAACTCTGTCTCAAAAAATCAAATAAATAAAAATTAAAAAGGAAGAAAAAGGAAGGAAGGAAGGAAGGAAGGGAGGGAGGGAGGGAGGGAGGGAGGGTATCAGATGAAGATGGCAGCTCTGAGAATAGAGCCCTGAATGCAACAGTTTGACATAGTGACATGGCTTGGATCACCTCAGTTGACAGGGGAGAGATATTTGAGGTTGACTTTGAGGTGTGGCAGGACCAGGTAAAGCAAGGACAACTGGAATAGGGATATCTGCGAAAAGCCAAAGGAGTTGGGCAAGGGCCTGTGTGCTGGGCAGGACCAGAATGGAATGAACTAGAATGGACACCACTGGCCTGAAGGCCATTAGGCCAACTTGCCCCCCTCCCTTTTTTTTTCTCTTAGTTGGGGTCTTGCTCTGTCACCCACACTGTCACCCAGGCTGGAGTGCAGTGGCACGATCTCAGGTCACTGCAACCACCACCTCCAGGGTTCAAGCGATTCTCCTGCCTCAGCCTACTGAGCAGCTGGGATTACAGGCATCTGCCACCATGCCCAGCTAATTTTTTGTATTTTTAGTAGAGATGGGGTTTCACCATTTATCCAGGCTAGTCTTGAACTCCTGGCCTCAAGTGATCTGCCTGTCTTGGCCTCCCGAAGTGCTGGGATTACAGGCACCAGCCACTGTGCCCGGCTGGTCTGACCCCTTTCTGGTAACCCTTTGTCATGTACCCATGAGGACAGATGCTTAGTGTTCACACTGGACCACCAGCTAGCTGAACGGACTGGAAGGGAGGCCTGGCTCCAACACAGGCTGATCAAGTCCTTTTCAGGGAAGTGGGCTTGAGACTACACATAGTTCTCTTTGGGTGAAGGGGTCCAAGAGGTAGCAGCTTGGCAGGTGTGATGCAGGTGGGCAGATGGGGGCAGACAGGTGAGTGGTGCTGAGAAGTGTCCCTGGGCTGTCTGCAGCTCTGGGTCTGATAAGAGCACCCTGCATCTCTGCTGTAAAGTTAGTCCCCTTTCCTGCTTGAGCAAAAGGGAGCTGGTTTCTGAGCTTAGGCTGGGGCATGAACTCTGTCCTGGGGTACAGGGTGAAGTTACAGCTTTCGAACAATTGGGTGACCAATCATCTGAATGGAGCCAACCCAGCCAGCCTCCCAGGGTCACCTCTCATCACTTCCCCTCTCTGCCCTCCCTGCTGGGCCAAGAGCCGGGACCTGTAGCTCCAGAACATTCCAGGCTCACTGTCTGACTCTGGGCCTTTGCACATGCTGTTCCCTTTACCTGGAGTGCCCTTCCCCACACTTCCTTCTGCCCTGTCCTGCACACACACACACACACACGTGCACTTTCTCTGCTAACTACTCAGTAGAATTCGGGCCGTGCACAGATGTTACCTGCTTTGGCCCCCTTGCCCCAAGGAGCCCCTCCTCATACTGCAGGCTGTATCATCCCCCTCCCAGCACTCAGTCTACTCAACTGTGATTTCTTATTCACTCAGCTGCTCCTGAGTGACTCTGCATGGATCTGGACTGGCTCCTGGGCTGCCTCCCTGTGTTTGGCACCCAGAGGGTGTCGCCAGTCATGAAGGAATACATGAATGATGTGGTCATGAAGGGGCAAGGTGATGCTTTGCCCAGGGGCAGGGGGCTGTAGCCGAGGAAGAGAAAGGACAAGTGTCCACATCCCAGCCAGTGCAGGAACAGCTCCTTCACACCCTTCAAGGAGAGGCCTGACGCCGAGTGACCCTGCAGTCCATGATCCAAGGCCTGACGGCCTCCGGGGAGTAGGGAGGCTGGACTCACCTGTCAGAGTGGTCCCTCTGCCCCTGGTATCACCGGACAGATGTGGGTCCAGCCTGGATCAGTCCATCCCTGGAGTCATTCTCAAGCCTAGGGAAAAATGCTGTTTCCAGAGTGAGGACCGCACTGAGGACTCCTCTGCTCCCCCCATGGGCCAGCCCCCAGCCTCCTTAGCATCCTCAGCTACTCTGAGCTGGAGCCTGCAGAGCGCAAAGCACACTCCTCTCACAACCTCGTGGCGTCCTGGGCGCCTCCGACCCCAGGGCTTCCTTCCCAGGCAGGCCTCCGCCTCCGCCCCCACTCGCCCCTCACCCCATGAAAGGGTAATAGCGCAAAATTCGTTGGGGAGAAAAACAGGAAGTGGAGAGCGAGACTGCAGAAGCGCTCCCCAGACAAGTGTGGCAGCCCGTCCACCGCAGCCTTACGGGAAAGTGGTCAGGGGCAGTCCCGGTCTGGCTGCGGGGGTGGGAGAGCCCAGGGCAAGCGGGGAGTCCAGCGAGGACCCTGCTGCGAGGGGCTTTGTTTTCAGACTGAACTTCACACCTGCACCCAGCCTCTGACATCTTAGCTCACCTTCTCCCAGCAGCTCCCCAAGGTTGAGATCATTACCCCATTTTATAGACAGGCAGGTGCACTCAGAGAAGTGAAGTGACTTGGCCAAGGTCACACAGCCTTTCCCACGGCGGGGTCATGGCTCCTCGATTCTTTCTCAGGCTTTGATTTCTATTTGTGGTATGTTTTTGTTCTAGGCCTCTGAGCGCGGTGGGTGGGGATGGGGGGCAGGGAGTGCTGTTTCTGGCTTCTCAGCACATCCTCATTCTCGGCTGGTGGTAAGAAAGGGGAGAGGGTCAGCTGCTGAGGACCGTCCTCCCCGGGGGTTCGTGGAATGTGTGAGCTGGGAGGACAGGTGCCCCGGCCTCTTTCTTGGAGAAGAGGAGAAGGAGCCTGGGGAGAAGGCACCCTGCTGACAACCGCAGAGGGAGGGCACCAACCCCCAGCACAAACTCAGGTAGGTGTGGCCCTGAAGCCCCAGGACTCAGAACTTCAAGTGAGTTCAGACTCACCCTTTCCTCCCGGGGCCGAAACTCACAGCAGCCCCAGGCCTTAGAGGTGCCAGTGGCCTGAGACCCCCCGGGGAAGAGGTGACCTCAGGTGGCCTCACTGGGGTGACAGTGGGGAGAGAACCCGCTGAAAATACCCCCCACCCAGGCCCACCCCTCACTTGGGTCATGAAGCCCCCTCGCCCTGCCTGCCCCACCCCAGGACAGACCACAGACGGTAAACAGGGGCTTCTGGGGACCCTCCCATGGAGTTCCCACCACCCAACCTTTTGCTTCCGGGGCCCTGGGGGATCTGAGTCCTCGGGATCACCCTTACTGCCCAGGGTCACCCTGGTCTTGACCGCAGCTCATCTCTCCTTCACCACCCACTCCTCCACCCTGGCCACCACCTCTTCCCCTCCAGCTGCCTCTGGAAATCCCCCCAACATTCCACGGAGCCCTCAAACTCAACACACCTCCAACCAGTCTCACCAGGGCCACCAACTCTGAGCCACCTCCATGTGAGGAAGGCAAGGAAGGCACTCTGCCCGGTCACTGAGGCCGAAACCCCAGAGCTGAGCTGTGGCCTCCACTCACCCACCACAGAACCATCCTCCATCCACAGCAGGGGTGCCTTTCCCAGAAGGCTCTGGGGCTGCTTAGACCACAGCAGAGGCCAGTGCTCAACTTTTAGAATTGTTGTTGGAAATAATTAATTCATATATGTAAAACTGCTTGGCCGGGCGCGGTGGCTCAAGCCTGTAATCCCAGCACTTTGGGAGATGGGCGGATCACGAGGTCAGGAGATCGAGACCATCCTGGCTAACAAGGTGAAACCCCGTCTCTACTAAAAAATACAAAAAAAACTAGCCGGGCGAGGTGGCGGGCACCTGTAGTCCCAGCTACTCAGGAGGCTGAGGCAGGAGAATGGCGTAAACCTGGGAGGTGGAGCTTGCAGTGAGCTGAGATCCGGCCACTGCACTCCAGCCTGGGCAACAGAGCTAGACTCCGTCTCAAAAAAATAAAATAAAATAAACTGCTTGTAACTGAGCCTGACACAGAGTGAACCCCAGAAAATGTGAGTGTTTGAGCTATCCTTCTAGTATATTTCAGAACGGCATCTTTGGGCTTTGTGAGACTGGATGTTTCTGCTCTAAAAGAAGAATATTTTTCTTTCTTTATTTTTGAAACTGAGTCTCACTCTGTCACCCAGGCTGGAGCACAGTGGCGCAATCTTGGCTCACTGCAACCTCCACCTCCCGGGTTCAAGCGATTCTCCTGCCTCAGCCTCCTGAGTAGCTGGAGTTACAGGAATGCGCCACCACACACGGCTAATTTTTGTATTTTTTCGTAGAGACAGGGTTTCACCATGTTGGCCAGGCTGATCTCAAACTCGTGACCTCAGGTGATCCACTGGCCTCAGCCTCCCAAAGTGTTGGGATTACAGGCGTCTCTCTCTGTTGCCCAGGCTGGATTGCAGTGGCACGATCTCAGCTTACTGCAGCCTCAACCCCCTGGCTCCTGCGGGAGGTGCTGTCTGCCTCCGTGGTTCCTCCACTGTTCTCAGATCGACAGTGGGGCTCTGCCACCCGCAGCCTCTGCTCCCTGTCACCGTGGGCTGCGGGGTTGCAGAACTAGAAACAAGAGGCCCCCCGGCCTTCAGCATTGAAGGCCCTTCCTCTCTCTACTGCCTTTGGGCACAATCATCCCTCAGCATCAACAGCACCCGGGGCCAGCGGTGAATGTGGCCACGATAAGAGAGGCCTGGCCGCCCTTCCCTTTGTGCAGGAGACTCAGCCCTGGTCCTCAGCCATCCCAGCATCACAGGGAACTAGAATCATGAGTTAATATCTGTGAAGTGCCCTGAACCTCGCCAGACCTGGACGAGAACTCAGTACACATGTTATCATCATCACCACTACTGTCACCTAATTTAATCCTCACAGCCGCCCTGTGAGATCAGTGAAATGGTCCCACTGCACAGGCGCTAGGTCTGAGGTGGAGAGGGGCGAGGCCGCGCGCCTTCGTGCAGGCAGCTGCCCAGGGATTCAAACCCTAGTCTGTTGGATGCTCCTGCTCGCAGCCTCGTGCACGGCTTTCAGTCTCCGCGGGTGTGGGGCCGGCTGTGGAGGTGCACGCCTCTGTGCTGCCACCACCCCTGCAGGAGGCAAGGAGGCCGCGACCGAGTCCGGGTGCCGGGAGCCTTAGGCCGCCCAGCCGCGCTTCTCCCCTGGGCATCCGCTCCCCTACCTCGCGGCCTCCGGGTTGGGCGCCCGGAAAAAGCGCGTGGCGCCACCTGGTGGCGATGCCTGGCCAAGGCCACAGCCGCCTGCAACCCTCAGCCCCCGGCTCAGCGGCTCCCCCTGCTGCCCGCTCGGCGGCGCCGCGTGGTTTCCGCCGCATTCTCGGGACTGGGAACGCGGAATTCACTTTCTCTCCTGCCCGCTTCCTCCAGGGATGGGGAAATGAGCGTAAACCCTGGCAGGTACTGAGTCAGCAAAGCTCATTTTGTTGAAACTGTGTTTTGTGTCCCTCCAAACCTCCCATTCCGTTTTTGTTTTTGTTTTTGTTTTTTTTGAGACGGAGTCTGGCTCTGTAGTCCAAGCTGGAGTGCAATGGTGCGATCTCGGCTCACTGCAACCTCCACCTCCTGGGTTCAAGCGAGCCTCCTGCCTCAGCCTCCCGAGTAGCTGGGATTACAGGCGTGCACCACCACACCTAGCTAAATGTATTTTTAGTAGAGATGGGGTTTCACCATGTTGGCCAGGCTGGTCTTGAACTTCTGACCTCAGGTGATCCGCCCCCGCCTTGGCCTACCAAAGTGCTGAGATTACAGCTATGAGCCACCGCGCCTGGCCTCCTTTCTTAATTCCTGCATTGCAAGTGGCAGATTGTTCTAGAGCCGCCTGCTGCAGCCTTAGTACTGGCAGCTCAGCCTGCTGCTGACCCTCCCCTCCTCCCTGCCCAGCTCTACGGCCCTGTGCCCCGGACCCTCTCTCCAGCAGCCTAGGGGGCATCCCCATCCAGGCACTTGCAGGTCCCCGCAAATAGAATCTGCCCCAACCCGACTCCCCACCCACCCCTGGCTCACTCTTCCTTTCTGCTTCAGTGAAAGCTGTCCCCCTCTCTCCTCTGTGGTCAAAGCAGAAACCCCCAACAAGGTTCACTTCTCTCTCTTGCCCGCCGCCTCATGCAGGTGTTGCCAAGTCTCGCTGTCTGAGATGGTCAAGGGACGGGACTACAGGTTACACCCATTCATTCTGCACTTTACCAAATGCCACCAGTATCCCTGAGAATACAGCAGTGACCAAGTCCCTGCCCTGGAGGATCTTCTAGTGGGTGGATGGGCGGGGCTGATGATACATAAACAGACAAGTACATTCCTAACACCTCGCACAGTGTAAGCGCCATGGAGAAGAGTAAAATGGGGTAGGGCCCTTGGTCACCAGTGCCAGGTCTCAGGTGCCCCCTCACCCCACTTGGGCTCCCACACCCCACAAATTGCCTTTCTCACTCCACTCTGACTCACTGACAGGACTCCCTCCTTTCCACCCCTGCCAGGCTCTGTTACCTCCCAGCAGGTCGCCCTCCTGGGTGACTTCCACACTCACCTGGCTACGGGTCTGATGGCCATACCTGGCCACCCAGGGGGGCCGCTGCATGGCTTGCCGCTCCCCCAGTGCCTTCTGGACTGAATTTCTAAGGAAGTGAAGGAAATAAATGAAAGGCAAAGAGGGAGAGCTGTCCCTCAACTTGATATTATATTTTGAAAAATCTGCCAGGCGTGGTGGCTCATGCCTGTAATCCTAGCACCTTGGGAGGCCAAGGTGGGCAGACTGCCCGAGATCAGGAGTTTGAGACCATCCTGGCCAACATGGTGAAACCCTATCTCTACTAAAAATGCAAAAATTAGTCGGATGTGGGTGCACATGTCTGTAATCCCAGCTTCTTGGGAGGCTAAGGCAGGAGAATCGCTTGAACCCAGGAGGTGGAGGTGGCAGTGAGCCGAAATCATGCCACTCTACTCCAGCCTGGGTGACAGAGCGAGACTCCATCTCAAAAAAGAAAAAAGAAAAATTTTGTGGTCTGGCACGGTGGCTCATGCCTGTAATCCCTGCCCTTTGGGAGGCTTAGCTGGGAGACTCGCTTGAGGCCAAGAGTTTAAGACCAGTCTGGGCAACATAGCAAGACCCCGCCTCTACAAAAGATTTTAAAAACTGGGTGTGGTGGTGCGTACCTGTGGTCCTAGCTACTTAGGAGGCTGAGGCAGGAGGATTGCTTGAGCCCAGGAGTTTGAGGCAGTGAGCTGATTATGCCATTGCACTTCAGCCTGGGCAACAGAGTAAGACCCTGTCTCTAAAATAAATAAAAAGAGAAAAATCTCAAACTCTCAAAAAAAAAAAAAAAAAAACCCAACAAACAAAATGTTCAATGAAGACAAATATCCTAAAGAAAGTTATCTCCAGCCCAGGCGCGGTGGCTCAAGCCTGTAATCCCAGCACTTTGGGAGGCCGAGACGAGCGGATCACGAGGTCAGGAGATTGAGACCATCCTGGCTAACACAGTGAAACCCCGTCTCTACTAAAAAATACAAAAAACTAGCCGGGCGAGGTGGCGGGCGCCTGTAGTCCCAGCTACTCGGGAGGCTGAGGCAGGAGAATGGCGTGAACCCGGGAGGCGGAGCTTGCAGTGAGCTGAGATCCGGCCACTGCACTCCAGCCTGGGCGACAGAGCGAGACTCCGTCTCAAAAAAAAAAAAGAAAGAAAGTTATCTCCAGATGGGAGGGAAAATGGCTGCCTGTTTGCGAGCTGATAGTGGGAATAATCTAGGAAAAAGGAAACCCGGTGAGGAGGAAGAAGAGGGAGAGGAGGGAGTGGGGCGGCTGCTGGATCTGGGTCCTTGAGCAGACTGGGATCAGGTGTGGTGGGTGGAGGGTGGGGGGTGTGGACTGGGATGGGAGCATGGACAGTTCGGCTACTGTGATAGGTGGGAAGGCAGAGGACAGGGAACCTGGGTCCATAGCCTAGTAGAGTCAGTTTCTCCTACCTTGTCACCTCCATTCAACTGAACCTTCTAACTCCAGACTGACCCTCCCTCCCTCCCTCCCCCTCCCTCCCTCCCTCCCTTTCCTTCCTTCCTTCCTTCTTCTCTCTTCCTTCCTTCCTCTCCCTCCCTCCCTCCCTCTTTCTTTCTTTCCTTCCTTTCTCTTCTTTCCTTTTCTTTCTCTTTCTTTCTTTCATTCGTTCTTTTTTCTTTCATTTCTTTCCCCCTCTTTCTTTCCTTCCCCCCTCCTTTCTTTTCTTTTCTTTCTCTTTCTTTCTTTCTTTCTTTCTTTCGAGTCTTGCTGTGTCTTTCAAGCTGGAATGCAATGGCGTGATCTAGGCTCACTGCAACCTCCACCACCTGGGTTCAAGTGATTCTCATACCTCAGCCTCCCTAGCAGCTGGTATTACAGGCATGTGCCACCACGCCCGGCTAACTTTTGTAATTTTAGTAGAGACAGGGTTTCAGCATGCTGGCCAGGCTGGTCTTGAACTCCTGACCTCAAGTGATCCACTCACCTCGACCTCCCAAAGTGCTGGGATTACAGGCGTGAGCCACCTCGCCCAGCTATTATATGTGTTTTCTAAAAAGTTTGGGCTGGGCATGGTGGCTCACGCCTGTAATCCCAGCACTTTGAGAGGCCAAGGCAGGAGGATTGCTTGAGCCCAGAAGTTCAAGATCAGCCTAGGCAACATAGTGAGACCCCATCTCTAAAAAAAATTAAAAAGTCGAGGGTGGTGGGATGCCCCTGTAGTCCCAGCTACACAGGAGGCTGAGGTAGGAGGATAGCCTGAGCCCAGCAGTTCAAGGTTGCAGTGAGCCGTGATTGTGCCACTGCACTCTATCCTGGGAGACAGAGGGAGACCCTGTCTCAAAAAAAAAAAAAAGTTTCAGCCACTCATAAATTCAAATAGGCAATTGTTTGGAATGAGAGAGGTCTAAAATATTTTTCAAATATAGAAGTCTTTCTAATTTAAAATATCCATCTTTTAGCCACGGATAATTAAAATTTCAATGATGTATTTATTCTAATAGTGACTCAGTCCAATCCACTTCTTCATGGAAAGCCCAGGAGGTAATTTTCCAGGTTAGCAATAAGTTTTTGTTTTTTTTTGAGACAGAGTTTTGCTCTTGTTGCCCAGACTGGAGTGCAATGGTGTGATCTCAGCTTACTGCAACCCCCGCCTCCTGGGTTCAAGCGACTCTCCTGCTTCAGCCTCCCGAGTAGCTGGGATTACAAGCATGAGCCACCATGCCCAGCTAATTGTGTATTTTTAGTAGAGACAGGGTTTTTCCACGTTGGTCTGGCTGGTTATGAACTCCTGACCTCAAGTGATCTGCCTGCCTCAGCCTCCCAAAGTGCTGGGATTAATAAGTTTTTATCATAGAGTCAAGGGGTGTTTTCTGGAATGAGCATAGAAGAGGCAGTCTCAATGATCACTCTCAGGAATAGGCTCAGATGGTAAAAGACTCTTTTTTTTTTTTTTTTGAGATGGGTTTTCGCTCTGTCACCCAGGCTGGAGTGTAATGGCACGATCTTGGCTCACTGCAACCTCCACCTCCTGGGTTCAAGTGATCCTCCTGCCTCAGCCTCCCGAGTAGCTGGGATTACAGGTGTGCACCACCACACCTAGCTAATTTTTTTGTAGTTTTAGTAGAGACGGGGTTTCACCATGTCGGTCAGGCTGGTCTTGAACTCCTGACCTCACGTGATCTACCTGCCTTGGACTCCCAAAGTGCTGAGATTACAGGCGTGAGCCACTGTGCCTGGGTGGCAAGACTCTTGTTGCCACAGCCAGTTAAGGATGGTGTTTGTGTATAAGGTACTTCTTTTTTTTTTGCAACGGAGTCTCGCTCTGTCACCCAGGCTGGAGTGCAGTGGCCAGATCTCAGCTCACTGCAAGCTCCGCCTCCCGGGTTTACGCCATTCTCCTGCCTCAGCCTCCCGAGTAGCTGGGACTACAGGCGCCCGCCACCTCGCCCGGCTAGTTTTTTTTTGTATTTTTTAGTAGAGACGGGGTTTCACCGTGTTAGCCAGGATGGTCTCGATCTCCTGACCTCGTGATCCACCCGTCTCGGCCTCCCAAAGTGCTGGGATTACAGGCTTGAGCCACCGCGCCCGGCCAAGGTACTTCTATACACATGTTGGGGTGCTGCCAGTCACAGGTGCATTAATCTGTGATACTGGGTAGGTCCTCTTAGGGTGGGATTTTCCTGGGACTAACCAAGCAGCATGCGTTGAGATGATAAAGTCCCCTTAGATGGGACTTTCTCAAACTCCCCTGAGAGCTTGGCACATTCAGAACAGAGAGTATCCTGCCTAAAATTTCGTGTGTCTTGGGGTTCCCAATCTTTTCAGATTGGACACTGGATGTCACCCCAAAATCATGCCCCCCGGATGATGAAGACTAAGAGAGAGTGCTCCCTCTTGTCACAAGTCAAGCTCTCGAGGACATACAACAATCCAAGAGGGAACCTGATATAGTTTGGCTATTTGTCCCCCCAAGTCTCCTGCTGGATTGTAACTGCCAATGCTGGAGGTGGCACCTGATGGGAGGTGATTGGATCATGGAGTGGATTTCTCATAAATGGTTTAGCATCATCTCCTTGGTGCTGTCCTTGAGATAGTGAGTGACATCTCATGAGATCGGTTGTTTGAAAGTGCGTGGCACCTTCTCCCACCCGTGTCTGCTCTTGTCATGTGCTGTGCCTGCCCCCACCTCGCCTTCTGCATGAGTAAAGGCTCCCTGGGGCTTCCCGGAAGCCAGGTGGATGTCAGCAGCATGCCTCCTGTACAGCCTGCAGAACCATGAGCCAATTAATCCTCTTTTCTGTATAAATTACCCAGTCTCAGGTATTTCTTTATAGCAATGCAAGAAATGTGCGGGCCAGGCGCAGTTGCTCATGCCTCTAATCCCAGCACTTTGGGAGGCTGAGGTGGGTGGATGACCTGAGGTCAGGAGTTCAAGACCAGCCTGGCCAACATGGTGAAACCCAGTCTCTACTAAAAATACAAAAATTAGCTGGGCACGCTGGCATGCACCTGCAATCCCAGCTACTCAGGAGGCTGAGGCAGGAGAATTGCTTGAAACCGGAAGGCAAAGGTTGCAGTGAGCCGATTGCACCACTGCACTCTAGCCTGGGCGACAAGAGCAAAACTCCGTCTCAAAAAAATAAATAAATAATAAATAAATAAATAAATAAATAAATAAAGGACTGTCTAACACAAAACCTTATCCGGTTTTTATTTTGGGGACTCCGAGCAAGATTTGTCTAAATAGAAGCTGACCTGGTTAGAACAGCAAAACCGACCAGTATGCAGGGCCAGCTTGAACAATGGACCTCTAGGAGTTTTAGGTCTGTGTTCCACCCTATGGTGCCCTTGTCTGTGACAGAACAAGACAGAAAGACAAAGACAGAGGAAAATACTATTTCTGGGGGAAAAGGATCAGACAATATGAATATTCATACCAAAAAGCACACCAAGCCAGGCGCGGTGGCTCACGCCTGTCATCCCAGCACTTTGGGAGGCCGAGGTGGGTGGATCACCTGAGGTCAGGAGTTCTAAACCAGCCTGGCCAACATGGCAAAACCTGTCTTTACTAAAAATACAAAAATTAGCCAAGCGTGGTGGCAGGCACCCATAATCCCAGCTACTCAGAAGGCTGAGGCAGGGGAATTGCTTATACCTGGGAGGTGGAGGTTGCAGTGATCCAAGATCGCACCATTGCACTCCAGCCTGGGTGACAGAGCAAGACTCTGTTTAAAAGAAAAAAAAAGGGCCGGGCGCGGTGGCTCAAGCCTGTAATCCCAGCACTTTGGGAGGCTGAGACGGGCGGATCACGAGGTCAGGAGATCAAGACCATCCTGGCTAATATGGTGAAACCCTGTCTCTACTAAAAAATACAAAAAACTAGCCGGGCGAGGTGGCGGTGCCTGTAGTCCCAGCTACTCAGGAGGCTGAGGCAGGAGAATGGCGTAAACCCGGGAGGCGGAGCTTGCAGTGAGCTGAGATCTGGCCACTGCACTCCAGCCTGGGCGACAGAGCGAGACTCCGTCTCAAAAAAAAAAAAAAAGTACACCAGAGTTGCTATACCCAAGACTAAATCATACAAATCTTTTTCTCTCATTAATCAAGATTTTGGAGAGGAAAAAGAGATAAACAGTAATTTTCACCATCTGCTCAACCACACTCTACAGAGAGAGAGGCCAGTAGCCTGGCTGGTAAGAATTTCTCACACTTCTGCTGGCTTCTTGGGCCCTAGGTTCCCTTGACTACAGCTTCCAGAAGAGCAGAGTGGTTTTGGAATCCTGCTTACCGTGCCAAAACTACAGGGGTCCAGGGCAAACTTCTCCTTCCATCTCTGAAGGTTTGATGCAAATCAACCGAAAAAAGGCAGATTAAGAGGAGAAAAGGGCTACTTGGTAGGACGAGGCAGCAGGGTCACCTGAGCCCGGGAGTTTAAGGCTGTAGTGTGCTGTGGTCATGCCTGTGAAAAACCACTGCACTCTAGCGCAGGCAACATAAGTGAGACCCTGTATCAAAAAAAAAAAAAAAAAAAAAGAAAGGAAAAAAGGCATACAAATTTATTAACCATGGTATTGCAGCAAAGAAAGAGTTTAGGACCGGGTGCTGTGGCTCATGCCTGTAATCTCAGCACTTTGGGAGACGGAGGCGGGCAGATTACCTGAGGTTGGGAGTTTGAGATCAGCCTGGCTAGTGTGGTGAAACCCCGTCTCTACTAAGTATACAAAATTAGCCGGGCGTGGTGGCGGGTGCCTGTAGTCCTAGCTACTCCAGAGGCTGAGGCAGGAGAATCACTTGAACCCGGGAGGCAGAGCCTGCAGTGAGCCGGGATCGTGCCACTGCACTCCAACCTGGGCAACAGTGAGACTCCGTCTCAAAAAAAAAAAAAAAAAAAAGAGTTTAATTATTAATAATTCGAGCCCAGCCACATGGAAGATGGAGTTACTATTGAAATCAGTCTCCCCAAAGCTCGGAGGTTAGGGGGGTTTTCAAGGACAGTTTCGTGGGCAGGGGCTCGGGGATGGATGCTGCTGATTGGTTTGGGATAAAACCACAGGGTGTAGAAAATGGCCCATCTATCTCTGGCTGAGGTTACAGGACTGGTTGAGTCATTAGTCATGAGTCTGGAGGGGATCAGTCTGAAAAACATCTCGAAAGACCAATCCTAGGTTCTACAATAGTGATGTTATCTATAGGAGCAACTCGGGAAGTCACAGATCTTGTGACCTCTGGTCATATGACTCCTGAGCAGTAAGGAATTATAGAAACCATGCCTCCTTTTTGGAGATGGAGTCTCACTCTGTTGCCCAGGCTGGAGTGCAGTGGCATGATCTCGGCTCACTGCAACCTCTGCCTCCCGGGTTCAAGCGATTCTCCTGCCTCAGCCTCCCGAGTAGCTGGGATTACAGGTGCCTGCCACGACACCTGGCCAATTTTTTGTATTTTCAGTAGAGACGGGGTTTCACTATGTTGGTCAGGCTGGTTGAACTCTGGTCAGGCTGGTCGAACTCTGGTCAGGCTGGTCAAACTCCTGACCTTGTGATCTGCTCACTTCGGCCTCCCAAAGTGCTGGGATTACAGGTGTGAGCCACTGCGCCCAGCATGAATTTTCGTTCACTGAAATTTTTTTTAGAGACAGTCTTGCTCTGTTACCCAGAGCTGGAGTGCAGTGGCGCGATCTCGGCTCACTGCAACCTCCGCCTCCCAGGTTCAAGCAATTCTCCTGCCTTAGTCTCCCAAGTAGCTGGGATTACAAGTGCCTGCCACCATGCCCGACTAATTTTTTTTTGTTTTGTATCTTTTTCTTTTTCTTTTCTTTTTCTTTTTTTTTTGAGATGCGTCTCGCTCTGTCGCCCTGGCTGGAGTGCAGTGGCCGGATCTCAGCTCACTGCAAGCTCTGCCTCCTGGGTTTACGCCATTCTCCTGCCTCAGCCTCCCGAGTACCTGGGACTACAGGTGCCCGCCACCTTGCCCGGCTAGTTTTTTGTATTTTTTAGTAGAGACAGGGTTTCACCGGGTTAGCCAGGATGGTCTCGATCTCCTGACCTCGTAATCCGCCCGTCTCGGCCTCCCAAAGTGCTGGGATTACAGGCATGAGCCACCGAGCCCAGTCTTTTTTTTGTATTTTTAGTACAGACGGAGTTTCATGGTGTTGGCCAGACTGGTCTTGAACTCCTGAACTCATGATCCATCTGCCTTGGCCTCCCAAAGTGCTGAGATTACAGGTGTGAGCCACTGCACCCAGCCAACTATGCCTACATTTTAACAAAATTCAAGCTCCTCCCGTAATCTTAATCTTGTGACCTTTCATTAATCTTACAAAGGCAGTTTCAGCCCTAAAACAAGGATGGCTCAGTTGTAGGGAGGGACTATTATCATCCTTGCTTCAAAGTTAAACTATAAACTGAATTCCCCCCAAGGCTAGCTTGGCCCACGGCCAGGACTGAGTGAGGACAGCCAGCCTGGGAAGCTAGAAGCAAGATGGAGTCAGCCATGTTAGATTCCTCTCACGGTCGTAATCTCTGCAAAGGCAGTTTCGATCTGAAGTGTAGAAATTCGGGATTGTTTACAAAGATAAAGTTTAGGGCCACTTAACAGAATTTCAACATATTTCTCTATAAGGCTTAATGCAATCCGATTAGTTGAGGTGGTCTTTTTCTTTCAGGAAAGGTATATTTTAACCTTAACACTGAAGATGTAACAGACCTTTGTGCCATCTGGTCTGAGTTAGGCACAGGACAATAGAGGAGGCGGTTAATTTATAACAAAGATCAGTGATTGGAGGGGAAGGAGGTCTGGTCTCTGGTCTCTCCTAGTCATTTACAGAACAAGAACAATGAGGAAGAAAGTTAATCTGCAATCTAAGAAGGGCAGGAGTTAGAAACATGCTATGTGAATCAGTCTCCAGGGCTTAATTCCCTTCTGCCTTAGTAAATTTAGAAGGTCTCCAAATTTTATTTTCTTTCACAAGTCAAAATTCTAAGAACCCAGTTGGGCGCGGTGGCTCACACTTGTAATCCCAGCACTTCGAGAGGCCGAGGCAGGTGGATCACGAGGTCAGGAGTTCGAGACCAGCCTGGCCAACATGATGAAACCCAGTCTCTACTAAAAATACAAATATTAGCCAGGCGTGGTGGCGGGCACCTGTAATCCTAGCTACTCGGGAGGCTGAGGCAGAAGAATCGCTGGAACCCAGGAGGCAGAAGTTGCAGTGAGCCGAGATCATGGCACTGCATTCCAGCCTGGGTGATAGAACTAGACTTCGTCTCAAAGAAAAATTATAAGAACCCAGAGGGATCCTTGTATCAGGACTTGCTGCTCTCTCGCACCCAGGCCATTTGTATAGGAGGTAAGACCCCATCCCAAGGCATAGGTCAGAGGTATGTATGTATGCATTTATCTTTGAGACAGAGTCTTGCTCTGTTGCCCAGGCTGCAGTGCAGTGGTGCAATCTTGGCTCACTGCAACCTCCCCGTCTCGGGTTCAAGCCATTCTTGGTCTCAGCCTCTGGAGTAGCTGGGATTATAGGCGCCTGCCACCACCAAGCCCGGCTAATGTTTTGTGTTTTTAGTAGAGATGGGGTTTCGCCATGCTGGCCAGGCTGGTCTCGAATTCCTGACCTCAAGTGATCGGCCCACCTTGGCCTCCCAAAGTGCTGGGATTACAGGCGTGAGCTACTGCACCCGGCCCAGAGGCATTTATTTAAAATGTGCAATAAAAGTGTTCTGAGCTTCCCTTATGTACATAGGACTTCCTATAACTTATCTCCCATGCAGCTGAGCCTCTAGCTGAGCATGCCTTGCCAACTTTAATTAAGCCTAAATACCCAACAGCAGGTGGCTGCTGAAGGAATCCAGGAAATAACATCCCAAAATATGCCGCATTGCTATGATGATGACTTCAAACTGAAGGCATTTGGAAAACAGCAAATGCACAAAGGGGCTTTTCCTGGATTTCTCTTATCCGATTAAAGGTAGGTTGTCTGGAAGGAAGCTAATTGTCATAAAAACCCTCCCTGGGAATCTTTATCTATCAGAGAAGATGAACATGCATCCAGAGTCCAATCTAGAAGGGACTGGAAGTTAACACTCTGTCCAGACAGGCTCTTATTTATTCTTTTCATTTTGCCAGAAGGGGTGGAGGCACAACCCCATCATTGCTTAAAAAAAAATTATGATATAGGCTGGGCACAGTGGCTCACACTTGTAATCCCAGCATTTTGGGAGGCTGAGGCAGGTGGATCACGAGGTCAGGAGATGGAGACCATCCTGGCTAACACGGTGAAACCCCATCTCTACTAAAAATACAAAAAATTAGCCGGGTGTGGTGGCAGGCGCCTGTAGTCCCAGCTACTCGGGAGGCTGAGGCAGGAGAATGAGGTGAACCTGGGAGGCGGAGCTTGCAGTGAGCCGAGGTGACGCCACTGCACTCCAGTGCGGGCGACAGAGCGAGATTCCATCTCAAAAAAAAAAAAAAATTATGGTATGAAGATGAAAATGTCCATTCCCGTCCCTGCACCGCCAGACTGAGGGGGTGGGAAGGATCTATACCCTGACCCCCATCTGAGTCTTAAACCGCACAGACTCTCTGAGTATGGAGTATGGGTGGCACAGGCACCTTCCCCATAACAGTTCTAAGGAAGCAAAGTGATCAATGGATCCAGTTTCCCCAGTGTCTTCCAGCATGAGACTGGTGAGGAGCTGCCACCTGGGACACCCCCAGTGGCCCTCATGTAACTGCCCAGATAGAGCCGATTTATCAAGACACGGAAAATTAGCTGGGCATGGTAGTGGGTGCCTGTAATCCCAGCTACTTGGGAGGCTGAAACAGGAGAATCACTTGAACCCAGGAGACGGAGGTTGCAGTGAGCTGAGATCGTGCTACTCTACTCCAGCCTGGGTGACAGAGCAAGACTCTGTCTCAAAACAAAACAAAACAAACAAACAAAATGCTGGGTGTAGAAATTGCAAAAGGAAGACTAATTCACACACAGTTGGTTAAACAGGAGACCAGAGTTTTGCTATTACTCAATTTACCCTCCTGGAAAATTCAGAGACTAGGGTTTTTAAAAGACAGTTTGGCAGGTGGCTAGAGGGTGGGTGCCGCTGATTGGTTGCGGATGCAGTCATAGGGGTATGGAAACTGGTCCTCCTCTGCTGAGTCCACTTCTGGGTAGGGGCCACAGGACCAGCTGAGTCCTGAGTCTCTGGCCAGGTGGAGTCATCTGGTCTTCAGAAATACAAAAGTCTGAAAAGATATCACAAAAGGCCTATCTTAAATTGTACAATTAGTGACGTTACTTACAGGAACAACTGGAGAAATTGCAAATCTTAGGAGCCCCGGAACAATGGCTGGTAATCATTTATTACTACACTTACATTTTACAGAATTCAGGCCCCTCTCACAATCCTGACCTCGTAGACTTTCATTAGTCTTACCAATCCGGTTTAGTTTTGGGAAGGGTTATTACTATCATCCTTGCTTTAAGGTTAAACCATAAACTACCAGCACTTTGGGAGGCCGAGACGGGCGGATCACGAGGTCAGGAGATCGAGACCATCCTGGCTAACCCGGTGAAACCCCGTCTCTACTAAAAAAAATACAAAAAACTAGCCGGGCGAGGTGGCAGGCGCCTGTAGTCCCAGCTACTCAGGAGGCTGAGGCAGGAGAATGGCGTGAACCTGGGAGGCGGAGCTTGCAGTGAGCTGAGATCCGGCCACTGCACTCCAGCCTGGGCGACAGAGCGAGACTCCGTCTCAAAAAAAAAAAAACCATAAACTAAATTCCTCCCAAAATTAGCTTGGCCCACACCCCCGGAAATAGTCAAGGGCAGTTTGGAGGTTAAAGGCAAGAGGGAGTTGCTTAGCTTAGGTCAGATCTCTCTCTCTTTTTTTTTTGAAACAAAGTCTTGCTCTGTCACCCAGGCTGGAGTGCAGTGGCACAGTCTCAGCTCACTGCAGCCTCCATCTCCCAGGTGCAAGTGATTCTCCTGCCTCAGCCTCCCCAGTTGCTGGGATTACAGGCACGCACCCGCCACCATGCCCAGCTAATTTTTGTATTTTTAGTAGAGACGGGCTTTCACCATGTTGGCCAGGCTGGTCTCAAACTCCTGACCTCCAATGATTCGCCACCTCGGCCTGCCAACATGCTGGGATTATAAGGCATGAGCCACCACACCCAGTCCTCTGCTGTCTCTTCTGTAATTCATTATTTGTGACTGTTCCTTTAATCCTGTCTTCCCCTCCCATCCACAATGTTAGCTCAAGTGTCAGAGGTATTTGAACCAGAGCAACTCCATCTTGAATAGGAGCTGGGTGAAGAAGCTGAGACCTACTGGGCTGAATTCCCAGACGGTTATGGCATTCTAAGTCACAGGATGAGACAGGGGGTCAGCACAAGACACGGGTCATAAAGACCTTGCTGAGAAAACAGGTTGCAATAAAGAAGCCGGCTAAAAGCCACCAAAACCAAGATGGTGACAAGAATGACCAGAGGTGACAAGAGGTCTGGGGTGACACAAGCTCTGACCCTCTAGTGAGCTGAGGCAGGATGCTGGAAGGTTCCCAGGCTGAATGAAGCCGCCTTTGCAAAAATTATAATAGTGAGAAAATTATGACAGTGAAAGAGATCTGGCCAGGTGCGGTGACTCACACCTGTATGTAATCCCAGCGCTTTGGGAGGCCAAGGTGGGTGTATCGCCTGAGGTGAGGAGTTTGAGACCAGCCTGGCCAATATGGTGAAACCCTGTTTCTGTTAAAAATACAAAAATTAGCCGGGTGTGGTGGCACATGCCTGTAATCCCAGCTACTGGGGAGGCTGAGGCAGGAGAATTGCTTGAACCCGGGAGGCAGAAGTCGCAGTGAGCCAAGATCACACCATCACGCTTCAGCCCAGACGACCAGTGCAAGACTCCATCTCAAAAAAAAAAAAAAAATTCATTCGGCACCAATACATCTGCACTCCTGTCTGATGTTCCAGGTAGAGGGGGTTACAGTTCCCGCATTCTTGTGTTACTGGAAAGAGGTCCTGATCCAGACCCCAAGAGAGGATTCTTGGATCTCACACAAGAAATAATTCAGGGCAAATCCACAGTGCAAAGCAAAAGCAAATTTATTAAGTGGTGAAAGAATGGCTAGTCCATTATTTCAGCCCCATGGGCTGCTCTGGTTATTTTTATGGCTATTTCTTGATGATATGCTAAACAAGGGGTGGATTATTCATGCCTCTCCTTTTTAGAACCATAGGGGATAACTTCCTGACGTTGCCATGGCATCTGTAAACTGCCATGGCACTGGTGGGAGTATAGCAGTGAGGACGACCAGAGGTCACTCTTTATTTATTTATTTATTTATTTTTTGAGACAGTGTCTCACTCTGTCATCAGGCTGGAGTGCAGGGGGACGATCTCAGCTCACTGCAACCTCCGCCTCCTAGGTTTAAGCAATTCTCCTGCCTCAGCCTCCCGAGTAGCTGGGACTACAGGTGTGTACCACCACGTCCACCTAATTTTTGTATTTTTAGTAGAGATGGGGTTCTTTTCTTTTTTTTTTTTTTGAGACAGGCTAGCTCTGTCACCCAGGCTGGAGTGCAGTGGCGCGATCTCAGCTCACTGCAAGCTCCGCCTCCCAGGTTCATGCCATTCTCCTACCTCAGTCTCCAGAGTAGCTGGGACCACAGGCGCCCACCACCATGCTGAGCTAATTTTTTGTATTTTTAGTAAAGACGGGGTTTCACTGTGTTAGCCAGGATGGTCTCGATCTGACCTCGTGATCTGCCTGCCTCGGCCTGCCAAAGTGCTGGGATTACAGTCGTGAGCCACTGTGCCCGGCCTGAGATGGGGTTTCACCATGTTGACCAGAATGGTCTCGAACTCCCGACCTCAGGTGATCTGTCCACCTCAGCCTCCCAAGGTGTTGGGATTACAGGCGTGAGCCACCACGCCTGGCCTGCCTGGCTAATTTTTTTAAAGTTTTTTGTAGAGATGGGGTCTCACTATGTTGCCCAGGCTGGTCTCAACTTCCTGGTCTCTAGCAATCCTCCTGCCTCAGCCTCCCATGCTTGGGATTACAGGTGGGAGCCACCATACCAAGCACCAAGTGAATTTTGGAACTCTGGAGATGGAGCGTGCAGGACTGCCCTTCCCAAGCCTCCCTCGTGATCTGCTCTCAGCTCTGGCCCAGATGACCCAGCAGCTCACCTCCAATCCTCTGGGCTCAGCGCCCATCTTCTCTCCACTTCCCTTTTTCCCTCCAGCTCCGGAACGGGTGCCCCGAAGCCAGGAGCTCTGAGCCTCAGCCGCAGCTCACCGTTCTCACCCTGGCTTCAGGAGGCCCAGACGTGTATGCCTCCTGCCACCTCCCCTCAGAGCTGAGCCCTGGAGATGCCTGCATGGAGCTAAGGGGCATTTCATTCAAGCATTCATTCAATGTTTAATGAGGCCCAGCTACGACCCAAGGGCCCTGCTCTCGCGGAAATGACATTCTGTTTTTTTTTTCTTTTTTTTTTTTTGAGACGGAGTCTCGCCCTGTCACCCGGCTGGAGTGCAGTGGCCGGATCTCAGCTCACTGCAAGCTCCGCCTCCCGGGTTCACGCCATTCTCCTGCCTCAGCCTCCGGAGTAGCTGGGACTACAGGCGCCCGCCACCTCGCCCGCTAGTTTTTTTGTATTTTTTTTTTTTTTAGTAGAGACGGGGTTTCACCGTGTTAGGATGGTTTCGATCTCCTGACCTCGTGATCCGCCCGGGAAATGACATTCTCATGGGGGAGGCACGCGGTCCAGCGGTCACGAGACATTCACAGCCCAGATTTAGTGGAAGTGATTTGCGGATATTGAGAGCATAGGGTGAAAAGGCCTCTCACAGGCGGCGGGTGGCCCTTTAGGATGAGAACTGAAGGATGAGAGTTGCTTGCTGTGTGGTTGTGCAGGCTCCAGGCAGGGAACAGAAGGCAGAGGACTCCGGTGGGCATCTCTGAAGCGTCCAGTGCAAATGTTCAAAACTAAGCTGACAGCCTGGGCTACATGGTGAAACACCGTCTGTACCACAAAAATATAAAATTTCTTTTTTTTTTTTTTGAGATGGAATCTTGCTCTGTTGCTCAGGTTGGAGTGAAGTGGTGTGATCTTGGCTCACCGCAACCTCTGCCTCCTGGGTTCAAGCAATTCTGACTCAGCCTCCTGAGTAGCTGGGATTACAGGCGTGCACCATCTTTTTTTTTTTTTTTTTTTGAGACGGAGTCTCGCTCTGTCGCCCAGGCTGGAGTGCAGTGGCCGGATCTCAGCTCACTGCAAGCTCCGCCTCCCGGGTTTACGCCATTCTCTCGCCTCAGCCTCCCGAGTAGCTGGGACTACAGGCGCCCGCCATCTCGCCCGGCTAATTTTTTGTATTTTTTTAGTAGAGACGGGGTTTCACCGTGTTAGCCAAGATGGTCTCGATCTCCTGACCTCGTGATCCGCCGTCTCGGCCTCCCAAAGTGCTGGGATTACAGGCGTGAGCCACCGCGCCCGGCCTACGTGCACCATCCTGCCTGGCTAATTTTTGTATTTCTAGTAGAGACGGGGTTTCACTATGTTGGCCATGGTTGGCCGGGCTGGTCTCGAACTCCTGACCTCAGGTGATTTGCCCGCTTCGGCCTCCCAAAGTGCTAGGATTACAGGCATGAGCCACTGCGCCCAGCCCCCAGTTTTTTTTATTTAGCTGGGAGTGGTACACGTGCCTGTAGTCCCAGCTACTCCGAAGGCTGAGGCCTGAGAATCCCTTGGACCCAGGGGATGGAGGTTGCAGTGAGTCAAGTTCGTGCCACTGCACTTCAGCCTGGGTGACAGAGCGAGACCGTTTCCAGAAAAACAAAAACAAAAAAAGAAAACAAGACCCTGAGAAACTAAATTCACAACCTATGCGACGCCCCTGCTAGCATTTCCCTTGGCCATGAAGGGGCTCCTCCACCGAGCCCGCCGTGTAAGTCCAAAATCCAGAGGCCACCTTGTGTCCCCTCCTCCTCCTCCCCCCAGGGACTGGTGGGTCGTCATCCATCTGCTCTCTGAGCCACCTGGCAGCACCTGCTGGCTCTTTGATTGCTGGGTTCTTCCAGCCCAGTCTCCGTGTTCAGCTGAGTGTCTTTTGCAAATGCAAAATTTGCTCCTGTCTCTGGCTTCCCCTTTGTTCTTAGGATGAGACCCAAAATCCCTAACGTGGCCTTTGAGGGCCTTTCCTGGGTGGCTCCTACCCTCTTCCTCCTAGTGTGGTTCTTGCCACGCTAGCCTTTCAGTTCCTGGAAAGCTGGCCCCAGGGCCTTTGCACCAGTGTCTCCTCCCAGCTAGAGGCAAGCTTGCCTTCAGCTTCAGCTCCACCTCCCAACTATTCCCACTGCTCTGCTGCTTTTTTTTTTTCCCCTGGTGTCACCATACCTGGCTAATTTTTCATATTTTAGTAGAGACAGAGTTTCACCATGTTGCCCAGACTGGTCTGAAACTCCTGAGCTCAGACAATCTGCCCACTTTGGCCTCCCAAAGTGTTAGGATTACGGGTGTGAGCCACTGCGCCCAGCCTCTGCTGCAATTTTTTTTTTTTTTTTTTTGAGACGGAGTCTCACTCTTTCGCCAGGCTGGAGTGGAGTGGTGTGATCTCGGCTCACTGCAACCTCTGCCTTCCAGATTCAAGCGATTCTCCTGCCTCAGCCTCCTGAGTAACTGGGATTACAGGCACGCACCACCAAGCCTGGCTAATTTTTGTATTTTTAGTAGCGACGGGGTTTCACCATGTTGGTCAGGCTTGTCTCGAACTACTGACCTCGTGATCCGCCCACCTCGGCCTCCCAAAGTGCTGGGATTAGAGGCGTGAGCCACCACGCCCGGCCCTCTGCTGCACTTTTAAGTGGATAATCACATGAGTATTTGTGTGCCTGCCCAAGCCTGACCCCTCCTCGAGGTAAACTCTCTGGGACAGGGACAGCTCAGTGTTGCTCACCATTGTATCTCCTCGGCCCAGCACAGCCTGGCACACGCTAGTGGCACCACATTGATGGCTGCACAGTGGTCGAGGATGGATGAACTAAGGAAAGAACCTGCTGTGGAAATCCCGGATTCCTCCCCTCCTTCACTGTGGTCCAGCTCAGTCCCACCCGGTGAACGGGGCTGGACTCGCACACTTGGGGGCCGGTGAACGGGTGTGTGAACTCCGAGTCCGCACCAAGCTGAGGGGGCTGCACTTCGGCCCTTTAAGGACTGAAAACAGCTTTCCCCACTTCCCTCTGCCTTTGTAGCAAGATACCCTCGGTGGCTATCACAGAAAGCATTTTGCAGTGGTAGAGCCACTCTGGACCCCACAGAAGACACCTATGGTGGGGGTGGGGGGAGAGTTCCTGCCTCTGATCATCCCTCAGAAGAAAGAGGGGTCACCTAGGCCCTTTCCTGTTGCACCGAAGGGTCCAGCGCCACACGGCTAGTAGGTGGCATGGTGGGTGGTAATGCTACAGTTTTTGAACTTAAAAAGAGAAAAATCAGTAGACTTTTCTGATGTAAAACAGAAAAAAGTGGGTTAGCACAAGACACAGGTCATAAAGACCTTACTGAGAAAACGGTTTGCAGTAAAGAAGCTAAAACCCACCAAAACCAAGATGGCTTATTTATTTAGAGGTGGAGTTTCGCTCTTGTAGCCCAGGCTGGAGTGCAATGGTGTGAACTTGGCTCACTGCAACCTCCGCCTGCCGGGTGCAAGTGATTCTCCTGCCGCAGCCTCCTGAGTAGCTGGGATTACAGGAATGCTCCACCATGCCTGGCCAATTTTTTTTTTTTTTTTTTTTTTTTTTTTTTTTTTTTTATAGAGACAGGGTTTCTCCATGTTGGTCAGGCTGGTCTTGAACTCCCGACCTCTGGTGATCCACCCACCTCGGCCTCCCAAAATGCTGGGATTACAGGTCTGAGCCACTGCACCCGGCCCAAAATGATTTCTTTACCGCAACCTGTAAATTCATCAGTTGAAACCCTGCCTAAGAAACCTGAGCTTTTCTGCTAGAGAGGGGCGGTGCCAGGCACCCTGCCTGCCTCTCTTCCCCTCTCCAAGTTCCTTCCTGATCTTCTGATTAGCTTTCAACTGCACTGTAGAAGATGCCTGGGAACCAGCGACAGGTTTCTAAAGCAAAACTCAGCTCAGGTACAAAACTAAGTTTTCTGTACCTTTCTGTAATGCAACACACAAAAAAAGCTTTAGCATCTTTTTGAGACAGGGTCTTGCTCTTGTCACTCAGGCTGGGCAGTGGTGCAGTCACAGCTCACTGCCGCCGTGACCTCCCAGGGACTCAAGCAATCCTCTTGCCTCCGCTTCCCGAGTAGCTGGGACAACAGGTATGTGCCACCACATCCAGCATTTTTTTTTTTTTTGAGATGGAGTCTCGCTCTGTCGCCCAGACCGGAGTGCAGCACCACGTCTGGCTAACTTTTTGTATTTTTAGTAGAGACGGGGTTTCACCGTGTGAACCAGGATGGTCTTGATCTCCTGACCTCACGATCCACCCGCCTCAGCCTCCCAAACTGCTGGGATTACAGGTGTGAGCCACCGCGCCCAGCCCCAGCTAATTTTCTTATTGTTTTTATAGAGATGAGTTTACACTGTATTACCCAGGCTGCTGTTGAACTCCTGGGCTCAAGAGATCCTCCTGCCTCGGACTCTCAAAGTGCTGGGATTACAGGCATGAGCTTACGTTGGACCCTTGGGATAATAATTGAGAGGTAAATCATTCTACTGAAGATTCTGGCCAGGCACGGTGCTCACACCTGTAATCACAGGACTTTGGGAGGCTGAGGTGGGTGGATTGCTTGAGCTCGGGAATTTGAAACTAGCCCGGGCAACATGGTGAAACCCCTTTTCTATAAAAAGTACAACAAAAATTAGCTGCATGTGGTGGTGTGCACCTGTAGTCCCAGCTACTGAGGGCTGAGACGGGAGGAATGTTTGAGCCCCTGAGGTTGAGGCTGCAGTGAGCTATGATTGCATCACTGCACTCCAGCCTGGATAACGGCGAGACCGTCTCAAACAAAACCACCACAAACAGATGCCAATATCTTAAATGCCAGGAGTATGAGTTTTTTTTTTTTTTTTTCTTTGCTCACTTCTATTTCTAGGTTTTCTACATAAATGTGTTACCTTTTGATAAGAAAACCATAGATGGCGTTACTACTGGTGCTCCCAAGGCGGGGAGAACCCTCCCAGCTGACGGCGTCCGGCTCTCTGCTGCCCTCACTTGGCCTCTCCACACCAGGCCCCGGTAGGAGCTGAAGCCGCTGCTGGACCTCAGGTTTAAACATGGTGTTCCCAACATCTTGAGGACCTGAGGTTACTGAGCTCAGAGGCGTTTGTGGCTCCCACTGCAGACAGCTCCTGATAGGGAGCTGGCCCAGCCCTGCACCCTCATCTGCCCTCAGGGTCTGATTCAGGTTGGTCCTGCCAGCCCCTGGGAGTCAGTCCCCTGCCACTCACTGGCTGTGGTCCTCCTGCCCGCTGGGCACTGAGCCAGAATGACAGGCCACCGTGGTAGAGCTCCCTCTGCACTGTGCTGTGGCTTAAGGTCCTCACATCAGCCCTGGATGGCCGTCCTGTTACTTCTGTGTCAAACTGAAGCCAACAGAAATGCAGATCTGTCACCAGGAAGGTGACCCCAGAGCTTGTGCTGTGACATCCTGGCCATTCCCCATCCCTGCCGCCTCAGCCTGGAGCCGTGCAGCAGCTCCAAGCCCTCTCTGAGGAACACAAGGTCTTTTTTACATGCTGACCCTGGTCCCTGCAGCCAGGGGCAAGGACTGTCAGGGATGACTAGTAGACTCAGGTTTTCTGAAGAGCTGAGCTGAGTGCTTCCTGCCCGGACACCCTTCTTCTCTGTGCAGCAAACTCTGGGGTGTCCTTCCGGCTCTGGGGTGCCAGGCTCAGCCAGGCAGCGAGTCTCCTGTCCAAATCCCTAAGCCCCTCCGGGGACACTGTCCGGTCACACTGTGGCTACCCCAACCCGAGTCCCCCACTGAAGAGGAAAGAGAAAGTGGATGAGAGCCCCCTTAGCAGGACCCTGCCCTACCTGGAGGGCCCAAGCTGCCCAGGCAAACGAATACAAACAGCCAGCAAGCATCATTCAAAGGCTGTATCGTTTTTGGTTTCCTTTTTTGCTTTTGTAAAGAAAAATAAGGTTGTGTTTTCTATCTGAAACAAAACATAAAACGCCCTCCCGCCGGGCCTGTACCCTGGCTCTGGGGGATGCTGGGACCACAGGTCCGGGCAGGAGAGGCCAGGCTGCCTGGCTGAGAGAAGGGAGCGCCCTCAGAGCCAGAGAGGAAGGGCATTTGGGAATGGAGTTTGGTTTTGTTAAGCAAAAAATAGAAAACCTCAACACACACGCCCACTATACAAAAATGGGGACCGTGAGGCGCTGCCTGTGAGTTGGAACCACTGCGGGCAGCTGGACTCAAAGGTCCTGACGCTGTCCTGGGGCCCCCGTGCCCCATGTTTCAGGGGTAGCCAGGGCAGGAGGCAGCATCCACAGCTCT